>NC_139225.1:93519083-94954110 GCF_055691185.1 Crinia signifera
TTGCTAAATAGGACCCGAAATCTTCAGCGTTTACCTGACCAAAGATGGTCGTCTTTTTTCATATAACTTTACCCCTACTAATGTGATACTTAGGAGACACCAGGAGCAATGCTCCTGCAAAAAGTCACATAAGGCAAATGAAACGAGATTTTTTTTCTCTAATCGCTGGTTTGGAGATCAGTTATGTGAGCGGTTGGAAGAGCTCTAATCACATTTCTGTCTCTTCTACCTCATTGGCTGATGAGATCATTAGTCCTCCAGTGTTTCCCAACCGCAGTCCTCAAGGCACAGTAACAGTATTTTAGTCTTTCGTCTTGGAACTTTATTCCGGACAGTCCCCTCTGTTGCGGTCCAGACTATATACACAAACTTAATCATAATAACAGCGCACTGACAAAGTTTGTTTGAGCTTCAGAACAAATTTATTGACTCACATGAACATCCCCAAAATATTGCCTTTTCTGGTTTGTCCTGACAAAGGTCTCTCAGAAGACAAAAATGTTGACTTCTATCCTGGAGATGTTCATGCGATACCACAATAGATGCATTCACATTCACATGCGCTTTCTGTCGTCCCCTTGCTTGGGTTAGGCAAAGGACAGGGGTACATATGGGCAGTGGAGATAATTGATGAATATGGAGAGGGGGGTCAGAGACAGAGTATAAAAGTAATATGGGGAGGGGAGATGATACTGTAGGTGCGCATAGGGAATACATGCTCTATACAATCATGAGATTAGCCTGAATGAATAGCCAGAAAGACAGACGCTTAAAAGGGACTATAACAGCCCCCACTGCCCTAGACACAGCTCCAACCACCCAGTACCCAGTGACTGCAGCTGTATACTATAGTGAAGATAACCTTGGCTGATGCAGTGTAACATGCTCTCACCTCATCCTACATTGTCCCAACTGTTATCTGGCCATCGACCTCATGCTGTATATAAAGGGTCTCTCACTGTCCAACTCAGAGATGATCTTCCCTCTCACAGTTTCTCGCTCTCGAGTCTCTCTGTCTCTATGTGCCTCCTGCCTGGAAGCCTCTCTCCTGCCTCCTGTTAGAGGCTCTGGGTACCCGTGCTGGGCCATTCCGGTCACTGGATAATGTAACTGCAACTGTGTATGTGTGTGAGTGTATGTGTTCATTTAACCCCCATCCTTCTCTACAGGAGCATGTAGCACACAGTATAGCGGGTTGGCCGGATGTAGATCGAATATGTTATGTTCAACCACCCTTTGTAGATCCTTAGATGGCTAAAGATAATCGGTAGCCCATAGAGCGGCAGTAATGCTAGTAAGATGCCAACGGGTGATCGGCGGGACCGTGGTTGACGATCACATGGTCCATGGTCATGTGTACCATGCTTGCTGCGCTCGCCATGATTCGGGCACAGTGTCAGACTTGGATCGTAAATTATGATCCAAGTGGACCTGCACCAAAAAAATCCTAAAAACTCCTGTTGACCATGTGACCGTCGGCCCTGGGTCCACCCAGCTATAGCGTTACTGCCGCTCTAGTGGCCACCAACTATCTTTAGTCGTCTAAATCAACGGGGTCGACCATAACATGGTAGATTTACACCCGGCCAACCCAGCGTCCGGATACCTCAGCACACTGCCAGTTGCCAAACATGCAGAATACTGCCACACGGACCCCTTGTCTGTCTGAGCCCACAACAAAAGACCTGACGCTTCCCCCCTTATGGTGGCCACAAGTACCAGAGCCAGACAGTGCCCTGTCATAGACTTTTGACCTCAGAGCTTTGACTATAAAATGATTAGATTAAAACAAAATGATTACATCTTTGTATTTTTATTACCATTTTTCAAAACTCTGGTGTATAGGGGACGGAGTATGACAGGATAGGCTTCACCTCACTTCCCTCCACTCACTGGTATATGGAGGTATATGGATACTGCTACACAGTATACTGTAGGCATTACAACCTCCTTCCGTGCATGGCCAGATTAAAGCAGGGGCAAAAGGGGTCAGTATCCCTGGGCCCCCCTCTAGCTAGGGGCCCCCTGTGGTTGGCATGTATTTTTATTTTAAAATATATATTTATTTTTTTAGCAAACGGTTTACTGCATGGGAGTGGGGTAGTGCTGCAGCTTCACCTATCTGCCAATGTGACAATGATTAAAGGTACTGAGCATGGGGTGCCAAGGCACACTGACTGCACAAGTGTGCAATGCATTACTGGGAGTCCCATGACACTTTGCACAAGAGGGCAGAGGCTGAGAGGTTTATTCTGAGCTCTGATTGGTGGAGCTCATTACATGTTTCTCAGGCCCATGGTGGACAGCTGCAGCCTAGTCATGGGAGGGTTTTTAATCAGACAGCACTGGGACTGTTAGGTCTCATACAGTCCTACAGAGTATGCAGTTACCCATTGACCAAGTTTATACTGCCTTTACTCTGTGTTTTGAGAGTGTAATATTGTCCCATGCAGTTTGCGGCCAGTAATGATAAGTGCAAGGGGCCCCCCGAAGTCTTAATCTGGCACTGCTTCAGTGTATCCTGAAGATGTATGCGTATCTCTAGATGATTTAGCAATGCTTTGCTCTGCAGTAAATGAGTTAATCCCACTCAACCCCAGTGTATCTATCTAGTATTGTGCAAATGGCATGTCTGTTGTATTGATTTCAATCCCTCTCGGATATAATGAGTTTTACGCAGATGCACAGCTAGTGCCTCTCGCACACACTCTCACAGGCTATGATTGGCGATTGTGAGTCACTTGTTACCTAATTGGAACTGACTGGACGTATTGCCGCACGCCTGCTGGATTTCAGGGCTGTTCCACCCCAGTGGATACAGTGCACATCCTGAGCTAATGAGGAGTCCTACAGAGAACACACAGAGACAAAAAAAAAAAGACATGTTTGTTTACTCAGCCTAAGCCACACAGCAATCTGCAATATTCATTACAACCAATTACACTGTTACATCTTCTATCAGTCAGCAAGCCTGCGTTCTCTTACTGCTCAAGTAAGTAAACACCTGTAGCGTCATATAAACATGTAACAAATCTATTCAAACAACATGGAATATGCACATTTCAGGCATAAAGAGCAAACAGGACAGCCAGCAGGAGGGGGGGCTGCAGGGACTCCAGTCCTGGGCCCAGAGTGAAAAAGGGCCCAGGACTGTAGTTTATAAAGTATTATTTGTCATAAAAAAGTTCACATTTCCCTTGAAACAATGTAGAGGTAGTGTTGCCGGTGTAGCAGACAAAGATTCATTCCAAGTGTTCGATAAATGGAAGGGGGGCCCTGCCTATTTTGACAATCCCGGGCCCCACAATTTCTGATGGCAGCCCTGGATGCAATCCTAGGATAGCTATTTTATTAAAGAAAAAAAATCATAGAGATTCAAGTTAGTTTTCTGAATGCCTGTCACTAGGGGGAGGATTTACCAGCGGAGACCATGTGCACATAAGCCCACACCCACAGGCAGCTAGTGTAGCTCTTCCTTATTTTCACCAGTGCATGGAATGTATTACTATACCAACCCTTTTTTTATTTATGTCCACAGGCCTGTGAATACAATTCCATTTGCTCCTTTGCTTTTCCAATCCACAAGCTGACTCCACTACAGAACATACCTGCATACCTGCAAAGTCACACTCATGATATTGTACCTGATTCAAAAGTTAATGATAATGTTAAAGATTTGGTACCAATGACCAATGTTTTGTGGTCTATGCTTGCCATTAGTGGTGGATTCAGGAAGGGGGCACCAACACATGTTCCCCCCACCTGTTTTTAGTAAAGCTGGCCATACATTAGTGCAATGTGTCCAATTTTTTATCTGATTCCGATGGACTGGGCCAAGAAATGGGATGAAAAATGTAATCCGATCCATTGTGCGTTCCCTTTAGGCAGGAATAGGAGATCGGACCTGCTGCATTAGGGATAAATTGGAATCATAAGCAGTTTTTTGCACTGCAATATATTTCATGCGATTTGCAAGCACCCCTAGCATGCTGAAGTCCAGCCCCTCAGAAAAATTGCATGTAAAATAGCACATCAACACCATTGCATAACTACGGGAGACAACAATCGGGGTCCAGCCTGCAGCTCTCAACGATCCACTCCGACCTCTGGCAAAATTTCCAAATGGGTCTTATCTTGTTTACCATTGGCTCTGTTAGACTTGCGCTTGTTCTCCTCGACACCTCAACGCGTTTCTCCACCCTATCAGCGGCTTCCTCAGGAGGTTTGGAATCATACTGTTGTTTTTTCTGGTTCAAGTAAAAGGCCCAGCAGGGCAATGTCACCCCCAATAAGCACTGCCTGAAACATCGAATCTTGTAAGTGTGGGAACACTTATTTTCCGCAAAAACATTGCCCGAAAAGGACTGGTGCAACTTCCCACAACCATTGGAGGTAATATGACAAACCAAATATTGGTCTAATAAGCACGGTTTCTTGTCAAGAGGCATTTGTCCTTTTATTCATTAGAGGGAGCTTCTGGCCATGCCCCCAGCCCCTCTGGCTGCGTCTGTTTAGCGCTGACAGGGGGGACTCCCAACAGTCGTTGTTGCTCCCCTGCCGCGGGACACTGTCAGCCCTGGGCGGGACACGGGAATTGGGACTGCTAAGAGGAATGCCAGATATATTGGACAGATAATTCTGTAGGTGTGTAGTACCCAGCTTTAATGTATAATATAGTGTATGACTTAACTGCAATTAATTTGCTTTCACAGTAAGAACTGTAGGCATACATGTGAAATAATTGTACTGCAGACATGCAGCATTTGTATTTTTATAGCATACCAGTAATGTATTATCTCTGTGTCTGTATGCCTTTGTATCCTGTATAATGATGCTGGGATACAGTAGCTCTGCTATTCAGGAGGAATAAATCATCAGTTCTACCACAGGAATGAACCTGTAAATCCTCTCATTACTGACCGCACCTATAACATCTGAGGGGATGGAAGCTATTTGTCAGTGTGAACTACTCAGACGTGAACACTACATGGGACTGTGAAGTAATGTGTCAGCCTCTGAATACTATTAATGACTGTAAAATGACTTATGAAGAACGGTAGAACTCCCTTCTTTGAGGATACAGAAAAAAGAGATTAACATGCTATGGTTGGGGCAATCCAGTTATGTGCAATGTTGTCAGTGTGCCATTGGAACCACATAGAGATACACAAATACAGTATAACAAGCAATGTTGCTCTCCCCAAAGTATACATCATTTGTGCAGGGGTATATTGAATTGGACCTAAACATGATTTCTTTAGGATATGGCAGTTCCCAAATTGCACCATTGGTGTTCCAGAATAGCCATAGCCAATTTTCGGCAGGGGGCACATAATTAATAGTTACGCCACTGATGCCAGCTTTATTCATTGTTTTACTATGTCAATAGTCTTTATATTTGTCAATGGTAGAGTGGGTGTTGGTAAGAGGGGTATATGTGTGTTTGGTGTATCCTTACTTATTTAGTGGACATTCACTATCAAAGCATAAAGTAAATACAGCTCTGCCCATATCATTCATGTGCATGTTATTTGATCCCAGAACTCTCTGTCTTTGAGTTTTCTCTAGAAATTCTACAATGCAACTGTACAAAGAACAAGACAGACAATAAACTGCTGCCAAGAAGTTTCAGAGAGAACAAGGGGCCCCATTCAGACCTGCTCGCTGGGCTACGAGTTCCCCGCCCCTGTGTACAGCTATGAACGTGTACATAGCCATGTACATAGGAGGAAAATCGATTAATTTGATTTTCATTTTAAATGATTTTGCCCCTGCTCGAAGCTCTGAGTAAGCCAGGACTCACTCGTCACTGCGAAGGCCATGGGGAGAAAGAAGCCAGTGATGATGTCACCAGTCTTCTCTCCTCACGGGCTTTTCTTATGTAAAGTCTGTAAAAATCTGTCACACACGATAGGCTATAGGTGAACTAAAAATTAATAACATAGGCATAGGTGTTACTATAAGCATCATCTAAATTTCTCTGTACAACAAAATGCTGCTCGGCTTGTCGCCTTCCACAACACTCATCAATAAATACAAAGTTCCCTTAAGCTGTGTACACACGGGGGCGATAGGGGTTAAAATCGCAGGAAATATGGTCACTGGCGACCATATTGCCAGTGATCGGAGTGTGCACCAGCGATAAATCGCCGGGTGCGCGCTCCTGTTTTTAGCCCCCTTATGATCGCTGGTCGCAGGAGCTTGCTCCTGCAACCAGCTGATTACCCCTGCGGCACCGTCGGCAGAGGTTCCCTTTCATCCGTGACCATCTCTGGTCGCTGATGAAAAGGAGAAACTGAGCAATATATTGCTCAGCCATATATTGCTAGCAATATATGGCTGAGCAATATATCTCCCCCGTGTGTACGGGGCTTTAGTTCAACTCATCTACTGCCCTATATATTTTACAAATGATTCCATTTATAGGACAGATATATTTATTGGCCAGTTGGGATTAAACTGTATTCTGATTAGTTGATCTATATTGACTATAATACAGTATTTGACTGAATAAAGAATTTCGATACAGGTGACTGTGACAAATGTCAGGTGTGAGACTGTGACAAATGGCCAGCACTCTTCTGTTCCTGACTGCCATCAATACAAATCTGTCCGTCATTTCCATTCCCTTCCTGTTTAACATGTGTCAGGCAGGGAACATCACTATACATACGTACATTCATACAAACAATAACATATGTTATATAATGTCATTTAAAATGGAGAAAAGGGTATTTTATGACTTGTGAGTATAAGAATAAAGTAAAATAAACATTTGATTTACCTGAATTGAAATTAGTTATAAGCATTTCTGCTTCAAATAGATCGGTACTTGTGTATTTTGGCGGCGCCCATCGCATCGCATACCATAAGGCATACGATGGTATGCGATGCGACGCGATATCGCGCGATATTGCACAATGCCATACAATTTTAAAATTGTATGACATTGTATATGGCATACAATGCGATGCAATGCGATTAAACATTGTATAAGCACCCTAATGGGTGCTTACAATGTTAAATGCACCCCCACGCCACCCCCCCACTATAAACGTGAACCCGAAGCGTGGCGAGCGCAGCGAGCCCGCGAGGGGTGGCGGTGCGCGTCCTCCGACCTTTTCATACCCCCACTATCCACGTCGGGGTGGAGTTGAGAATTGAAAGTGTGGCGAGCGCAGCGAGCCACTGAGCCCGAAGCGTAGCGAGCGGACGCGGATACCTGTGAAGGCCGCGAGGGGACTCCGATACCTGTGAAGGTATCCGCTGCGCTCGCCACGCTTCGGGCTCGGTGGCTCGCTGCGCTCGCCACACTTTCTATTCTCAACTCCACGCCGACGTGGATAGTGGGGGTATGAAAAGGTCGGAGGACGCGTACCACCGCCCCTCGCGGGCTCGATGCGCTCGCCACGCTACGGGTTCACGTTTATAGTGGGGGGGTGGCGTGGGGATGCATTTAACATTGTAAGCACCCATTACAGTGCTTATTACGGTGCTTAAAAGCACCCTTTAGGGTGCTTATACAATCTTTAATCATACAGGGGCCAAAAATCGCGTCGCATCGCATGCCATCGGGTGCATGGCATGCGATGCGACGCGATTCAAACATCGCACGATGGAAATCGGGGGCGCCGCTATAATACACAAGTACCAATAGATGAATTATGACTAGTACACACACACAGGTCATATTGTATTCTCCAGCATGCCATGTGTATGTATTTACAGAAATAGTAGGGTAGCTATACATTGCACATCTGCTGTACATCTATCATCCGGAACCACTTTTCTTTATGAGCTCTCTCATAAGGACACTAATAGACAATAACGATCTGTCATTTTAATTTATGTGCAGGAAAGACAAAGGAGCCAAACATCTACAACTCTGGTCATCATCTGGACAATAGGTCGAAAGATTATATGCTGACCCCATATGGTCAAAATGCATTAGGTTGACAGGAGCAAATTGTCGCCATGGCCAACAGGTTGACAAACTTTTCCCTACTTAACCATCCACGTGGACTGCGATTGGGAATAGTAACCTGTGCTGAGCGCAGCAGTAGCGAAGCGTGATACCTTGCCTGAAGTGGGGCGAGAAAAGCAGCACACTAATTGGGAATACCTGTGTCTTAATTGGTAATCGGCACCATTTAACCATTTCCACGTTGACCTTTATGCTATATGAACCTTTTGTATTTGTCCATTTATTCAGTTGTCTACCTTTTACATATTGATCTATTAACCCTATTGACCTTTTGACCTTGTCAAAATGTTTCATGTTGACCATTTGCAGTCGTCCTTTTGACTGTTGATTTTATAACGGTCGACCCAGTGAGCCAAACCCTACTGGTCTTATTTGGGGGAGGTGCTGGTAGGTGTTAACTCTATTAGCTGCTATGGAACTAGGCAAATCTATCATTTTCTCATGAATAACACAAAGGTAATATTTAAATAATGATACAAAAGTCACAAAGGTAAGTGCATATTTAATTAACACATTATATAGTAGAACATTTGTACCTAAAGTATAACATTTTACTTTGTTCATATTATTTTATTTGGCTATTTCCCAGAAAAGCACTGTACAAGCTAATGCTGTAGCCTCATATGACTGTTTTGTACAGAAATATTAAAATATGAATAGCATGGGCTGTAAAATTTACAGAGAGATACAAATTAACATAATTTTGGAGTTAAGGCCCCATACACTAGTTCTACTTTTCGCCCGATTTTGACAATATATCGGGTGAAAAGTGGCCAAATCGGATGGGTTAGACATACGTTCCGATGTGCAAAGGACCTGCTGCACGTCTGACCTCCGACTCGGAGTCCCTCCCGGAAGCCAGGAACGGGGTGACATTCAAGACATCACGGGTGACATTTAATAGGAGTCGATTTCTGTTTTTTTTGTGATAATTTCGCTTAAAAACTTTGATTTCTCTTTTTTTCGAATTTTTTGGCCAAATCGCACATTTAATAGGGTGCGCAACGGCCCATTTTTCACATTTTTTTGGCGATAAATCACACTTTCTAAAACTGTGTTAAAAAATCACACTTAATTCGCATCCAGATGTGTTTGCACAGAAAAGTATGCAAATCGCTTATTTAATAGCATGCGCAAACAGAAATCGCATTTTTGTTTGGTCTATATAATTTGCACTTTTTTCAGACCAGGGTCTGATGTGCAAATTGGTCAGAGACATGCACAGATCTATGGCCCTTATTCAGATCTGTGAGGCCGGAGCCGCACACGGTGCTCCGGCCGCACAAACCAATCCCCGCCCACGATACGGATCGCCACGGCCGTCCGTACACGGACGGCTGGCGATCCGCAAGAAAATGGTGGGGCGTACGCCTCCACCATGGTGGGAGCTGCCCCCTGCATTCGATGGTCGGCGACCATCGAAGGCAGGGCCGCACGCCCCACCAGGTCCCGCAAGCTGAGACCACACGGACAATCGTCCGTGTGATAGCTTGTATGGGGGCTGAGAGCTGACATCCGGCGACGTCAGCTTCCCGCCCCCATCACTGGCGTCATACCCTCATTAGCATGCATACGCCCCGCGTTTGCATGGGAACGCCCATGAAACGCGGGGCGTATGCATAGGGAAATGAGGGTATGAAGCCCCTCACGCCCCTATACGCCCCCTTTGCGGCGGACGAACTACGTCTGCGGCGAATTGGGCTGCACATGCGCAGATTGACCTCTGCGCATGTGCAGACTGAAAACATCGGCGGTACGGCCGCACGCGGGCCGTACCGCACGATTCAGAATAAGGGCCATTGTTATCTGTGCATGTTTCTGGTTTAAAAATAGAACTTTAATACATACAAAGCCCACACATACTGATACTTACCTATCTTGAGCCCATCGGTAGGTCCCTGGGTCCGGTCCGGTGGCTTGGTTCTGGGGCTGGTCCGGGTCCGGGGCTCCAGGGCTGAAGAGTCCGGGGTCCTGGATCCGAAGAAATCCATGGGGGACCTGTGGAAGGAAATCCTACTCACCCAGGTCCCCTGCGAACATCCGGACATCTTCTCCGTCTCCGCCATCTCCGCCGCTGGTACACAATTGGAATGATAGGCGTAGAGATGTTTCATCTTCCGCGCCTCTCATCTAAATGATTCTATTGGCCGCCTAGCGGCCAATCAGGAGGCGAATTTAGCAGCTCCTGATTGGCCGCTAGGCAGCCAATAGAATCATTTGGATGAGAGGCGCGGAAGAGGAAACATCTCTGCGCCTATAATTCCAATTGTGTACCGGCGGCGGAGACGGAGAAGATGGAGAAGATGTCATGATGTTCGCAGGGGACCTGGGTGAGTAGGATTTCCTTCCACAGGTCCACCATGGATTTATTCGGATCCAGGACCCCGGACTCTTCAGCCCCGGAGCCCCGGACCCAGACCAGCCCCGGAACCAAGCCACCGGACTGGACCCAGGGACCTACCGACGGGCTCAAGATAGGTAAGTATCAGTATGTGTGGGCTTTGTATGTAATAAAGTTTTATTTTAAATGGGTGTCAGTGTATTTATTTAACTATTTCTTTTACTGTGGAACTACAAGTGCCAGCGGGCCCTTTAATGCCCCGCATGCTGGGACTTGTGGTTCTCCAAGTCCCAGCATGCGGGGGAGGCTAGCTGGGACTTATAATTCCATGGTATAAGATAATAGTTTTTCATCAATTTTTTTTTTACCATTTATCAGCTTGATGCCCACCGCCCAGGGGCATCGAGGACAGCCCCGGACTTCAGCATGGGCAGGTAAGTTCTGGAGTGGGGGGGGACCCCTCTTTGGGGGGGTCCCCACTCCCCCAGGACCCCTGCCCATGCTGACCGGTCAGGGGGATGAATGCTTTGGCCGGGGGGACTTGTATAAACAGTCTCCCCCCGGCTGTGGCATTACCCTGCTGGCTGATTGGGCCCGGTACTGGTTCTTGAAATACGGGGGACCCCTAGTCATATTTTCCCCTGTATTTTGGGAACCAGGACCGGCCCTTGAGCCTGGTGCTCATTTTATAAAATCAAGGGGAACCCTATTTGTTTTGCACCGTGATTTTATGAAACCAGGACCGGCTCTTTGAAACCGGGGCTGGTTATGCTCAGGAGGGGGGGCCTCAAGCCGTTTTTTTTGTTTGTTTGTTTGTTTGTTTGTTTGTTTTTACCAGAAATCACAACTTTTGAAATGTGCACATGTTCATGACTCAAAATGCGCACATTTCCATGACTTAAAATCGCCACAAATCGCACCATATTGCACTTTTTATCCGCTTATGCGCATTCCATTAAATATGCGATTTACACATGAAAACTGTGAAACAAAAGTGCGATTTGCGGCGATATGGTGCGATTTTAAAAAGTGCGAAAAACTCTCATTCTATTAAATGTCACCCCACGTGTCAAAAAACCACATGCAATGTATTGCATGCTATCCTGCCGCCTGGGAAGGACCTGGGCAGCTCAAGGGGGATCAGCCGACAATAAACTGCTGCGAGAAGTTGGTAGATATCAATCATCAATCGATGCGCAACAGTGCACATCGTTTACAATATTAAGTGTCCACACTAGACGATATTGTGAAAGATATTGTTCACAACGCCTTTTCTGAATGATATCTTTCACTTTATCTTCTAGTGTGTGTGGGGCTTAAGTTCTAGTTAGCACAAAGCTCCGCAATATTTAAAAAGAAGAAATTGTTCCCTGAGGCTGACATCATACAGTATTATCCAAGGGTATAACTACTATAGGTGCAAGGGGGGCAGGTGCTATGGGGCACAGAGCTGAATGGGAGCCATGTTTATTGTATAAGTTTTATGTGCCATATACATTTATCACAATTCGCTGGTACATAGGGGTCCTTGAAAACCTTTGCTATGGGGCAGCGGGCCTACGAATATCTAGTCACGACCCTGATATTATCTATTGCTTTTTTCCTTCTGATAGAAAATTGTTACTACAGTAATATGAATTGCCTTATAACTAGAGATGTGCAGGCTCTGATTTACTCTGATTTACTCTGAATTACTCTGATTTCAAAGCAGGATCTTATTGGCTATCCTAAATCGCACAACAGTTGTTGACAGTTGATAGCCAATAAGATCCTGCTTTGAAATCAGAGTAAATCAAAGTTAATCAGAGCCTGCACTTACTTACTTATAACCTTATACAAATAGGTTCCCAAAGCTGCACAATATATAGATTGAGAGAGAGAGAGAGAGAGAGAGAGAGAGAGAGAGATGTATACTGATTTGTATCAAAATATAAAATAATAATATTGCCTCTACCAGCACGTCACAGATACTTATAGTAGTATCCCATCATAGAGAAATTCTTACCTCCAACAAACTGTAGGGAACCCTGGAATCGTCCAGTCATTCTGGAAATGAGGTCACTAATGCAGCAGCCTAGAACTGCAGCCAGAGATACCAGCAAAAGCAAAGCACAACCAATACCAGTCACCAGTGTACAGATCTGCCAGGATAGACTGGGAATGGCACTAAAGCTGGCATATCTTCCACACTCTTCCACCATCACCAAGTCCCTCTCCTGTGTCTGAGCAGGGTAGGTACACCTGCGGAAGGTGCTGAATGAAACTGGTTTCCCCATTTGAGATCCAAACAGCCAGTAAGGCATGAAGAAACTGGTGCAACAAATAGCTGCAGAGAGGAATGACAGCAGTGCCCAGAGGGCACCAAGGAAAGTCAAACTGCTTGCCATCATTCACACCTGTCTTCCAATGTTCTTTATCACAAGTTTATATTTCAAGTGTTTAAAATAAAGACTGGCATAGTAGCATTGTTAAGCAAATTTGAGTGGAAATCATTTGTCTGTAGCTAATGTTGCACAAAAATCTTCTGCTCTGATCTGTGTTTTATCCTTTTTTTCCTGGTTTCAAGTCTGAAAGAACATGCCCGTCTGCAAGGAAATCATCCTGGGGCATAATGGCCTTCACCCTCCGCGAGTTGGCTTCTCCAGAGTTTCATGAACTCAGTTAACATCTCTCCTCCTCAGCACTGTCCTATAAGGTTTTACTGTGACCACTAAAAGGATCCTTCCTGTAAAGAGGAAATATAAGCAACACAAAAAGACAATTAGTTTCAGGTGCATTGTCTATGGGCTCGGACAACTGATATTATATATATTATTTCATCATTTATGTCTGCAGAGGGAGTTCCCAGGAAATATCCCCAGCAAAGTTATCATTTCCTGCAAATTCTTGTTTCACCCAGTTTTAACCCTTTGAGTGCCAAGTGAATTTATATAACAAAATGTGAGCGACACTATCATTTTTAGTGGATATTTTGAACATCTATCACAGAAATGTTGGCACTCAAAGGATTAAGAATTGTTTGCATACAGATGGAGCACCTCTCAGCCAGCTCAGGGAATCGGCAGATCCCCTGAGCTGGCGCAGGCTGGCAGAGAGGCGCTCCAACTCACAAGCTCCATTTCACACTCGCGTATCCCTTCAAAACGGCTGCGGGGAGTGAATTCCATGCCCTTTTCCGCTTCCCGGAGATGAGTGGAGGCTGTGGGGGGCTACGGGCGAGACAGGGTAGTGGCGGGGAGCCGGCGGTGGCGGGCTTTATTGGAATGGGGCGGGCAAGCGTCCTCGTCCCTCCTGTTCTCACAGCACTCTTCTTGCATTTCAACTACAGCTCTCTTACTCACCTACAATCTGTACCTGCATCTATTCTCATTCACTTCCCTATATCTCAGCTGTATTGTGTACTAAGAATTGTGTTATGTCTGGTTCTGTGTACTGTACTGTTCTAATGTGTTCTATATGTACGGCGCTGGCTGGTGCAATCACCATGTGGCGCCGCTGATTGGCTGCCTGGGTGCTGCACAGCCCAGTAATTATATTTCCCCATGTCCGTATTTCTCATTAGAGTACATCTAGTATATATACCTGTACTGTTAAGGCCCCCATACACTAGGGCGACTTGTCCTAAGGACAAGTCAGCCCCAATTTCCCGGGGGAGCTTGATAAGATTTGGCACTTGATGTGCCATTTTTTACATGTGATAAATCGGATGCGATTTATCACATGTAAAAATCCGGGGAGCTGCAGCAGAGCTAGCGGTCCGTGGGAGCGGGGACCAGTCCGAGGGGGGGGAGCGGCAGGAGCAGGCTGGGAATGTGGACCGGTCCGGGGGAGCGGCACGAGATGTAGCGGCAGGCAGGGAGCGGGGAATGCAGATGCAGAGCAGAGACCGGGGGCGCATCTGATCCTATGTAGTAATAGTATTTCTTTCTATTCTCCCGCCGTGCCCCCGGTCTCTGCTCTGTATCTACGGTCCCCCGCTCCCTGCCTGCTGCTACATCTCGTGCCGCTCCCCCGGACCGGTCCCCACTCCCAGCCTGCTCCTGCTGCTCTTCCAGATGGCTGCAAATGATTTATCTTATGTGCAGACCTTCCGACATCCGGATCTGATCCGATGCGCACGGAACCGCGCATAGGATCAGATCAGATGTCGTACCCTACGCAATTTGGCCAATTTCACCCGATTTCTTGGCCCAATCCTCCAGAATCGGGTGAAATCGGGCCAAATCGTGTAGTGTATGGGGACATTTACTGTCTACCTATCTGGCTGGTGCAATCACCATGTGGCGCCACTGAATGGCTGCCTGGGTACTGCACAGCTCGGTAAATATGTTCCCCATGTTCGTGTCCCTTATTAGAATGCGTCTAGTGCATATCTATATGTGTGATGTATATCTGTACTGCCATTGTTGCTTGTACTGATAACCCTTTGTATTACAGTATGTGTATTGTTATTTTTAATGTCGGTAAAGCGCCTTGAGTCCTGTTGGAGAAAGTGCGCTATATAAATAAAACTTACTTACTTCTGGTGGATGGCACACAGCGGCAATCTGTATGTTGAAACATTAATTTCCATTAGCAGATCAACCTTTGTTACACATTTTGAGTATCCCTTATCCGAAATGCTCTGGTCCACGAGCATTTCAGATAAAGGATTATTCCGGAATTCAGAATTCATTTATCTGTTTCATTTGCATTTGACTGAAGCCTGCATGGATCAGTGCAGGCTTCTCAGTAGGTAGAAGGTCCACTCTACACCTCAACTGGTGTCACAAGTATTATTTTATAATGCCAAAGTCCATATCAATTATTCAATGACAATATTTGTTGTACATTTATGATAAAACGTGCTGCATCAACCAATGCGTTTACTTCTCAAGGGGTTTATCTAAAACATTATGGCAATATTGGCAGGGTAAATATGAAGTTACGGATCCAGGGTTGTTCTGGATAGCCAAGCCTTATGTTGGATTACACTCTGGCTAATGGAGGATTGGATCGATCAGCCTATTGGATTCAATAATGGCATCCTTAATTAGATAGCAGATATATAGAAAAAATAATTCTATAGCCCCAATGTGTGGGGGGCTTGATTCCTCGTGGGAGTTTTGGGCGATTAGTATGCACTTTTTTTTTTCTTAAGAAAGGTCCCACAAGTAAAAGACTTTGACAGGCCCCAAAATATCACCTGCTCTAGTGGTTCAATAGTACAGGAATTTCTACAAGCACCCAATTAGTCACCACACAGCCAGGAGGAATATTCTCTGGTCAGGCTCTGTATGTTCCTACTTGTTACATGCTTATACACAATTACACAAAGAAATATATTTTACTTACAGTATTAATGACTTTATGGGGGAGAAGCACTAAGCCTTGAAGAGAGATAAAGTTCCAGCAAATCAGCCCCTAATTGTCATATTACAGGCTGTGTTTGGAAAATGACAGTTAGGAGCAGGGTTAAAGTGGAGTGGAACTTAATAAGGGGAACACTTCCATCACAGCTCTGCACAGTAATTCCAACAGAAAAGCCTGTCCCAGAGGCTTAAAGCATGTTGTATATGATGTCTTACCGTCATCGCCACTGAAGTGAAGAAGAAAGGAGAGGAAGCTGCTGAAAAAACAGCGATAGATATGTGTATAAATGGCATTTACCATGGACATTTTGTGTAAGGGGTACTACTGCTGAGGGTATTATGTGTATAGGCAATATTACTGTGGTCATTATGTATAAGCGACACCACTGTGTGGCATACATGTACAAGGAGTACTACTGTGTAGGATAACTTAAATAAGGGGCGCTACTGTCTGTCATAATGTGAATAAGGGGCACTAATTTAAGGTGTAATATGAATCAGTGTCACTACATTCAATGTAATGTGAAAATGATTGTTCTGCTGTGTGGCATACTTTGAATTGGAGGTACTATTGTGAGAACACTGTTCCTTTATAAAGTATGGGAGTAAGGGCACAAATTTCATAGTTTGCAGGTGGTACCAAAAACTTTATAGATTGTAAGCTTCTGAGCAGGGCCCTCCTACCTCTATGTTGGTTTATTACTACCCAGTTTGATTATCACTGTTTCCATTAGTAAAGCGAAACGGAAAATGCTGCGCTACAGATGAAGAGCAGCTCTTCAGCCGTCAGAAGGGGGCATGCGTGCACGAGACGCTTGCTTGCCCCGTTCCAACGGGTGTCTCCGCCGCCTCCCCCGCTGCCATCACTGGTCTCCACCACCCCAAATCCTGCCCGTCTCCCTGAAGTGGAGATGTGCAGGGTCACGGCGCCCAGCCGCATAGTGACTGAGACGCACACGCATCCCAGTCTGATGGAGTCCCATTCTGCCAGCGCTCGCCAGCGGGGAGGTTCTGGCGAGCGCTGAGAGTGAATGAGAGGGGCTCCATCTGTATATAAGAAATAGTAAATAAATAAATAAAACTCTGGCACTGGCCTGGGCTCCACCTAATTTGGGGAGATGGGGAGGGGGGTTTTCTTGGCAGGGAAAAGGAGTTCCACCACCTCTCCAGGACCACTTTAAGCCCTGGTTAGGAGCTGATTGGCTGGTAGTTTAACTCTTTCCACTCTCCAAGGCTTAGCACATCTGCCCTATAATATGTTCATTTGAATCTTTTTGTGTGAGTTATACGAGAGTCATTTAGGTATTGGGATCAGTTCCTTACCATCAGGAGCAGGAGTGCCTATTTGAAATATTTGCTGTTGACTTGTTTCTGCTGTATTGATCAGGAACAATGCCGTGTTAAGGGTCATTAATAATACACACAGACATTTTACCAGTTCAATACTTTTGCAAGTTCACCGCTGTAGGTTAACGCAGGGATAAACCCTGTTAATTGGTCATTAACCTGTTGTGGCTAATTGAACATAACCTTAGTGTTCATAAGGGTGTATTTTATGTGAATTAGTAAACTGAGATCAGTGTCATGTTCAGTGATGGCATCCGTTGGTTTCCAAATAAAGATATGGAAATAGAGCCCTTTAGTGTTATACACACAACATTCACTGACTATGAGTATAATCATCAAAGGCTTAGGAGTTCAAGTACAGGCATTGGCTGTGCGTTTACCTGTATGCTAACATGCTTTTTTATCGATGATTGCATAGTTTTCAATTAAAACATGTAAAGTAACAAAAATTCTGCGCATATGGCAGTAGAAAAATATGCATGTTCCACTTAGTAAAATGCTTTTTAGCTTTGTATATGTTTACAACCAACTCTGTATTTTTTGTTTCTTAAACATGCAGTATTTAAATGAGCAGCCATTAGTCATACCCAACCAACCAGGCACAGCACCATATTTCTCTAATAGCAAATCATTAGCATTAGCTAAGGAGGTCTGGGAACTGGCATGAAACTAACACCACACCTGGGAAGGGCTTATGTCGTCTCATCAAGCTAGGTGTGGTAATAGCACAGTATAATAATATAAACCGACCCTTTGTTACACCCAGTGCCTGTTCTTCATCTACCTCTATGTATTCACAATACACTCAGTTTACCACTATGTGACAACCCTGCTGGTATTTCAGCATTATGACCGTTGATGCAGTAATGTGTAAAAACATGCATGTCTTGCACTGATCTGTACTGTACAGTAAGTAAACTTTATCTAGTTTTGTTCATTCTGTTTCTATACCTTGCGCAGTGCTACAGACAGGGCCGGATTAACAATGGGCCTGATGGAGCTCCAGCTCCAGGCCCACTCTCCAAATAGGCCCATTTTGTAGCTGAGGGCCAGGGTTTTCCAACGAGCCCAGCCCCTTGTCGCTAGGCCCCCGGGAACCGGAGATACCGACAGGCAAAGCTGGAACGTTGTCCCCATAGGATAACATGGGACCCTCTAATTCCAACCTCCACCCGGTTCCAACGGCTGCCAGTTCACCCTCCGGCATCATAGAAACGAGGTTGATCTCAGTCGAACCCAAATCGTTGGGCCTTTAATCTGATACCTGGTCCATATGGGTTAAATGGTTCTGAGATAATGTGGGTAAACCAATTTTTTTTTTTTTTTCATTTCTGAAATGTCATTTCATGGCTGTTCATGTTGTTTGAGGACAGATTTCTCTGGAACCAAACGGCCCAGTTTCACGGGACCAAAATCATTCGAAGCCTACATGTAAATGGGTCAGTTGGTTCCGAAGATATAGCTGTTTGTTTAAAGGGGGACGGCGGTGGTTTTCTCTCCACCTCACACCAGAAAATGCAAGGAGTAGGCTGGTGTAAAAGGGGCCAGTCTGAGAATGTCCCTGCATGATCCTGGGACCATATTCCTGGTTAAGTCCCTGCATTTTCTGGTATAAAAGGGGTATTATTTCAAATAGCCGGGACATGCAGTGCTCTGAATAAAGCCGGGCAGCCCCCTGCTCTCTGCCTGGCTGTCAATCAGTGCCAGATTAAGCCTTTGGGGGGCCCGGGGCACTTTAGACAGGTGGAACCCCTTGCACTTGTCATTACTGGCCACAAAATGCATGAGAGAATATTATACTGTCAAAACACAGAGTAAAGAAAGTATAAACTTGGTCAATGGGTAACTGCTTACTCTGTAGGACTGTAGGAGACCTCACAGTGTCAGTGCTGCCTCTGATTAAAAACCCTCCCATGACTAGGCTGCTGCTGCTGTCCTCCATAGGCCTGAGAAGCATGTAATGAGCTCCACCAATGAGAGCTCAGCATAAACCTCTCAGCCTCTGCCCTCTTGTGCAAAGTGTCATGGGACTTAGTCAACTCCCAGTAATGCACTGCACACTTGTGCAGTTAGTGTGCCTTGGCTCCTGATGCTCAGCACCATTAATCATTGTCACATTGGCAGATAGGTGAAGCTGCAGCAAAAATTATTGTGCCTAGGGGCGGCCTGACCCCTAAATTCGGCCCTGCCTGCGGGTGCACCTTTGGAGGGCACCCGCCAATATATCTCCGTGCATTTTTCTTATACCAGTCCCCTGCCTTTTCCAGGCATATATAACTAGTTGAAAGCATTTACACAACAGACACACCCATGAGCAGACCACCCAACCAGAACACTGGTCACGCCTCCCACATTATTAGGTGCTGGCCACAACCCCTATTATTGCGCATAATAGGCCCTTGATCATTTTCAGCTCCAGGCCCATTTAGACCTTAATCTGGCTCTGGCTACAGACCCCTTGTTGCACCATATAATAAAGGATAATAATAATAAAAGTTATGTGTTCATATTTTTGTCTAAGTATATCACAAAATTTAGTTTCTTATTTGATTGTTTATACAAGTTTTACATAAAACTCATACGTTCTTTTTATTATTTCATTAAAAGTTAAGTTCATGGTTTTTGTGTTTGTATACAGGGCAGTCATTAGGGGGGGACTGCGGGGACTCCAGTCCAGGTCCCAGACAGAAAGGGGGCCCAGGACTGAAGTTTAAAAGTATAATTTGTCATAAAGTTATCATTTCCCTTTAAAGCAATGTATAGGTTGAGTAGTGTGGCCGGTGTTGCAGACCCAGGTCTCACCGGCCATCCCTGGTTTTCGAAAAAAAGGAGGGGGGGGGGGGGGCTTGCCAATATTGTCAGTCCCTGTCCCCACAATTTTTTATGGCAGCCCTGTGTATGTGCAAATAACCCCAAGGGCCTGATACTGTAATTAATATATACCAGTGTACATATGTCTCTGTGGTGCAGGCTTGTGCACATTTCAATTACATATTCACTAATGACTGAAACTTGGTATCAGATCAGTCATACATAGACAAAGTTCCGAGAGTGCACGTGACTGTGGCACAAATGAGACTAACGCATAAATACACATTTATTGGTACTTGCGTAGTTTCACGGCGCCCGATATATCAGATGCGAAATTGGCTGATATAATGATGTGATCCAAAGCGATTTTTTTTACCTGTTCATAACCCCACTATTCACTACGCATGGAGTTGATTTTATATAGTGTGGGCGAGCGCGGTGAGCCACCGAGCCCGAAGCGTAGCAAGCGTAGCGAGCCCTGCGAGGGGATGCGGATTACTGTGCTCGCCACACTATATAAAATCAACTCCATGCGTAGTGGATAGTGGGGTTATGAACAGGTAAAAAAATCGCTTTAGATCGCATTGATATATCGGCCGATATCGCATCCGATATATCGGCCGATATCGCTTCCGATATATCAGGAGCCGTGAAACTATACAAGTACCCATTTATTTCTCTGCAGGCAATGCAATTTTAGGTACTCTTTACCTAGAAGGGCGCCAGCGATTGAAATCGCGGTCGTCGGGGGTAAAAATCGCGGTCATCGCGGTCATCGCGGGCATCGCGGGTAAATCGGGATGGCCGCGATGCCCGCGATGACCGCGATTTTCCCATAGGGAACAATGTTAAAAAGGCTGATTGACCGCGATTTGACTGTTAAATGCCTCAATGGACCCGATTTGGCCCTAGGAATCAATGTTAAATGGGCCACAGAGCCCAAATAAGCACAATTAACCCTTAAATGTCCCCCCCAATTTTTAACGCCACCCCACGATCCACGTGAACCCGAAGCGTGGCGAGCGCAGCGAGCCCGCGAGGGGCGGCGGTACGCGTCCTCCGACCTTTTCATGCCCTACTATCCACTAGGGCGTGGAGTGAGAATATAATAGTGTGGCGAGCGCAGCGAGCCACCGAGCCCGAAGCGTGGCGAGCGCAGCGAGCCCCGCGAGGGGACGCGGATACCTTCACAGGTAGACGCGTCCCCTCGCGGGCTTCACAGGTGTCGGCGTCGCCACGGACACCTGTGAAGCCCGCGAGGGGACGCGTGTAACTGTGAAGGTATCCGCGTCCCCTCGCGGGGCTCGCTGCGCTCGCCACGCTTCGGGCTCGGTGGCTCGCTGCGCTCGCCACACTATTATATTCTCACTCCACGCCCTAGTGGATAGTAGGGCATGAAAAGGTCGGAGGACGCGTACCGCCGCCCCTCGCGGGCTCGCTGCGCTCGCCACGCTTCGGGTTCGCGTGGATCGTGGGGTGGCGTTAAAAATTGGGGGGGACATTTAAGGGTTAATGGGCTCTGTGGCCCATTTAACATTGATTTCTATGGCCAAATCGGGTCCATTGAGCCATTTAACAGTAAAATCGGGTCCATCGCGCCTTTTAACATTGATTCCTATGGGAAATCGGGAGCATCGCGTCGCGGGCATCGCGGGTACATTTATGGCCGGCCGCGACGCGACCGACACGATTTCCATGTTTAACATGGGTTTCAATGGGAAATCGCGGGCATCGCGTCGGTCGCGTCGCGGCCACACATAAATGTACCCGCGATGCCCGCGACGGGCGCCCTTCTAGGTAAAGAGTACCCAATTTTATATACAGTATGCTCAGAATCAGGATCAAAGTGTATATGTTGTCCTTTTTATCCCTGTATGTAACCTTTGGTTAGATACACTTTTTCTAGCAGGGATGGTTTAAGAGAGGAGAGGGCCCTGTGTGAAGGCTCATTGTGGGCCCCTTCCGCTACCTGGCTGGCATCAGCAGTCTGATTTCAGCAGCATTGAACGCTACTCACATTATTAAATTCAAACCCCATGATTTTGGATAATTTGTGATGGTGGTGGTGGAAGCCAGAAATATGGAGGAATTTAATTAAGCTTGATTTCAGAAACAACGCATGGAACAGAGTTTCCCACAACCACAATATTTTGCTATTCAATTTGCAGGAGAGAAAAATAAATGCATTGATATATTTTTTCATGCACCTCCAGATCAAGCCTAATTTTCCTAAAAGAGTATTTTTAGGAAAAATCACCTGGACTAATAGAGGGGAAACGTTGATATATGCACGATTTTTCTATTAGATTTTGCTCATAAAATAGAAATCAAATTGAAATCGAGTGCACATCGAATGCTTTTAGCATTCAATGTAGATTCTATCCCAATGCACGTTCACGTATAGTGGAAATCTAATGGAATGCCAGATCTAACCGTGTATACAAACCTTTACTCTGAGACCCTTGCAGAACCCACTCTAAGGACTGATTAAGCAATTGGAAGATTCTAATTAGCTTAATTAGGGGGGTATTCAATGTGTCGGCTTCAGTAGCGCACGCAGGGGGGGTTTCTGAGTACCCAGAAACCCCCCACAGGAGTCTTAGGGACCGAGTCTGAAAGCTGAGGGTCCCCTCTTTCCATGGGTATAAGAATTTAAAAAATCGGCCCTTTGGAACTGGAGATATCTGACTTCAAAGCAGTGGTCCCCATCCAAGCCTGTTAATTGCTCTTCCCAGTCAGATATTTCAGGTTCTGACTTAGAGCTTTTCTGAGGGTATATTCCAAAAGCTGAGACTCTCCCCATTTGAAGGACACTATAAGCTTGTCTCTACTTTTCCGAGAACCAGAGATATCAGCCTTCCAGCAGCTGGTTACTGCTCCAGCTCCACATACCTGATATGTAGTTTTATATTCTCGTTGGCAGATTGCTCTGCCTCCTGAACTCTGATCCCCCAGTCCCCAATATAATTTGGTAGGTGGGATTCTCTAGTTTTTAATTCCATTAAAATCTAAGAAATCTATTTCTGGGAACTGGAGATATCTGCAGTCAAGCAAGCTGTCCTCCCACCAGAAAATTATGAATAATAAGCCCACTGCACTATACACCCCTCCTCTGCGTATTAAACATCCTCTACCACCCTGGAAGGTATGTATCAGTGCCCCTTCATTCGTCCCAATGCCCCCTTCTCCCACCCCATCTCTCACCATCTGTGCAGTAAATGGGTAATTAGTGGAAATTAGGTCTATCTATAATACTTTAACTGACCCGGCATATACTGGGTCACCTAAGTGTCCATCTCCGTGCTTTGCTCCACCTCTCTGGAAACCCCCTTCCAAAAATCCTGCGTTTGCCCGTGGGCTCCGTCTCCTCCTGTAGTTCTAATGAAAAATGACCATCACAAAATGGCTGCCACTTAATAGCAGACAATTTTTACGGATGCCCGCGCCTCCTCTAGCATCCCCAAAAAACTGTTTGCTGTATGGGGGCAGACATTTTTTTATAGTTATTTTTCATTAGAACTGCAGGAGGAGACGGAGCCAGGACAAGATCTGCGCTGCGGGACCCTGAATGCGGTGGCAGCGGTGGCGGCATGCAGAGAGGTAAGGGGGGTCTTTTACTTTACTTGGGCAGGTGGGTGGGTGGGTGGGAGGGCTAGGGGGAGGGGGGTGGTGCTGCCGATATGTCCCGCTCCAGGCCACACAGACGCATACTAGTAGTAACTATAGCCAGGGCCGTCTTTCCCATTGGGCTTAATGGGCAGTTGCCCAGGGGCCCAAGGATAGTAGGGGCCCACCACAATGGAGAAGATGGCACTGTCCTAGGGAAAGGCGGCAGGCGGTATGTAGCGGGGATCCTGGCAGAGGCGGGTGAAGGGGACCCAGGCAGCGGGCGAAGTGTGCAGGGGACCTGGGCAGCGGGCGGCGTGTGCAGGGGACCCGGGCAGCGGGAGGTGTGTGCAGGGGACTCAGGCAGCGGGCGAAGTGTGCAGGGGACCCGGGCAGCGGGCGGCGTGTGCAGGGGACCCGGGCAGCGGGCAGCGTGTGCAGGGGACCCGGGCAGCAGCGTGTGGCAGGGTCCGTCCAGGAAGCGGAGACCTTGATGTAGTGCTGTCTGCCGCCGGGCAGGAAGCGCTGCTGTGCTGATTTTGAAAAGACTGGCCATATGCTGATTGGCCGGACGCTCAGCCAATCAGCGCCCAGCCATTCTTTCCAAAATCTGCACGGCGGCAAAAAGCACTACATCAAGGTCTGAGTTGCCACTTCCTGGACGGACCTTTCCACCCACCGCTGCCCGGATCCTCACCACCCGCTGCTGCTGCACATAGGTGAGGGGGGGGGGGGTTGTGAGGGGAGGGGGGTTGTGAAAGGAGGGGGGTTGTGAGGGGAGGGGGGCCCTCAAATTATTTTGCCATGGGGCCCATTATATTCTTAAAACGGCCCTGACTATAGCCCCGCAGACCGGTGCCCACAGTCCCTCAGCGCCTCCCCGCCACAGCGGGGGCTGCAGGGCTATAGTTACGCCACTGGTCTCATCCCTCCTAGAGGCAACAGCTCCCAAGCTCCCCACTAGCTCTCTCTTAAGTGAGAATATGTAGGGGAGATGACCAGGAGCAGTAAAGACCGCCGGAGGTGTAAATATATATTATTTTTTCATGCCTAGTTGAGTTTTCAGGGCTGGAAACCCTGCAACCATTTTACAGGCTGCAAGGGCATGGGGCTACCCTAACCGCTGCCATGCAATAACAATATAATTGCAATCACAGGGAGGGACTTTACATGCTGGGCAGCCTTGCCCTGAATGCCCCTCAGTTGCAGTTTTGCTAATTCAGCAAATCGTCAACAGTTGCTGAATCAGACCCTACATCAGACATTCATATTTACTCCAAATTCATATCACACAAATAACTGTAACATCTCACTAAAGTATTACAACATTACAATGCTGTTAATAGAATTATTCCAACTACGGTATGCGCTTTCTTCCTTACACTAAGAACACTACTGGGAATTGTAATGATACAAAACTACTAAAATAAGATGTAGCAAATGAGAAAACCCTTACAGAAACATTAAGCTAAAGTTCACGTAAAACGCATCTAAATCCAATACTTAATTTGCATTTTTTTTTACCCAATGTATTCCACCAACGTATTCACAGGATGCTACAGACTAATATACTTTTCAGACAGAATTGTCCATAAATACCTTGCTTTTACCCAGTATTTGAATGCCGGATCATTTTGTCGGTCCTAGTATGAAACCCCCCTTTCACACAGAAAAGCAAATTACCAGGGAAAACATTTCTACCTGGTAATTTGCCGGGTATTTCTTCTGTGCCAAAGGGTCAACCTGGGTTGAAATTCCCGGGTCTCCAACCCTGCTTTAGAATTGCGACCTGGGTTGACTCTTTCACACAAGAAAAGGACCCATGTTGATCAGCAAATGACTGGGTAGAAATGTTTAACCCAGTAATATGCTTCTCTGTGTGAAAGGGGTATAGCAGTTATAAGTACAATTATATAACAATATTATGTTAGGTCAACATATAGCTTTTGTTAGAGAGTTTATGTCATTGATTAGGTTTTTTCTTTCAATAGGTCTATGGCATACTTAATATAATGTATGTAGAAAACTACTTAGAGATAATTAATATTTTTAGTTAGTAGTTAATGGCAGTAAACAAGATTTTTTTTAGAATTAACACTTTGCAGCCTTTAGAATAAGATGCACTCCACATTTTCAATATTAGCATTACATACATAACATGCTTCACTGCACTCATAATAGCTAATTTCACATCATACAGTATGTGTTGCTGACAAACCTTTCAGTGACAAATAAGGAATGTTCTTACCACACAGTGCATACTGCTCAGTATTTCCCATATAGGTCAGTCTCTTCTGTGATGTTCTCCAGTGCAGACTCTTCACCTTGTGCTCAGAGGTGGAGTTTCTTATGGACAGAATCCAATTACTGTAACTACCAGCATGATGAATCTATAAGGTGCGTCTGACAGCAGTTCACATTCATCCGAGGGAGTCTGCCTTCCCCAGCATGTAATGTGGAGTGAACTTTTGCAAGTTTCAAACTTGTCCTATATGAGGAGCAAAAGGGCAAAAACCTTTAGGATGAAGAACCTTCAGTGCTCAGCAGCGGGGAAAAAAAGCTGTGGAGGAGGCCTCTGGAGACCCATGGCTGAAGGACTGCCTGTCCACCTAGGCATTAAAAGACAGTGCAAACTGTTTGTTCAAACCACCCTCCCACTAACCTTGCCCCCCACCCCATACTGTACATTAATTAAATAATTTTGTTACCTGTACTATGCTCATTGCCAGAAGGTTACATGCTCATTACCAGGGAATTCTATGCACACAGAGTGCCAGTTCTCCCGGAAGTATTAAATAAAATAATGCAACGAAAAACTACAGCACTGTGTTCTATGTTTTGTACCTTATAGGATTTAGTTATTGTATCCACAGAAAGCACAGCCTCTTTTATAGATCCCAAAATTATTTTTATTATCATAAAAGTACAAAAATGTAAACAAAAATATTGCATAAAAAACACAAAAAAATACAAAAAAATTTGGACAGTGAAGGCAAAAAAATTAGAGCTCACCGGACCTCAGGGTATACGTGTATACAGAAAATATCACCAAATGGGAATGATGTTATATTACTGGGATTCCCAAATGTTTTATACTCATGCTATAATCCCCCTGCAGGTCTCTGACTCCAAGCAGGGAATAAGTGCATCTGCTTCCTCCCAGGGGGTGGCCATTTTTGCTGGGCTGTTTTAGCAGAATCCATGGGTATGGCCGCACAGAGGTGATACTGTAAGTATGGGAAAGGAAAAGAATAACAAATTATGAGAAGTGATTAATTACAGAATAATTATCTTAAAACTAATTCTCAAATCCTGTAAATACTGTCACCTGAGAGCTCTAATTACTGGGAAACATACTGTTGGTGTATTTTGCAATTCTGTCTATACAAAGTGATTCACAATTACCATACAGGTTAAGCATGTTATTAAATTATAACCTTTATTGTTAAACAGATGTACATTAATTGTTTTTTTTTTTTTTTTTTAGATTTCCTCTGTCTTTGTACCTTGTATTGTGTGGCTTTATTAAGTCAGTGCAGGCATGTATAGTTTTCCATGTGTATGACTCCAGTAAATGCGGCCAGCACCTTTAAAACATTAATAGACGTTTAAGTGTAGTAACAATTGGCTTTTACAACAATGTTAATGATTATAAATGTATGTTTCGACTTTACATGAATGAAAATGACTTGACATGACATACATTAACGTGTTTTACTGTAGAAAACTATTCCTGCCCAGGGGCAAACACAGGATTTTCCTGAGGGGGGTTCTGTAAGGTCAAGAAAATAGGTAAAGAACAGCGCTAAAAATTAGTCTAGCAAATTAATAAAAATTTTTAAATTTTTTATGGCACGGTTGGGGTTTTAAGAACAATTAAAAACAGAAATGATAATCAATGATAAATCAAAAGGGAATAGACCTCATGCGGTGGTGTGACCTGCACTGGACCAGGCATGTGTCCCTTGTTGAAGATCCTTGGAGTAACCAATTGTTTTGGAAGCCGTTGGAGGTGTTATCCTGATGGCATTAGGGCAAAGTATACCCAAGTCCAGAAAGCCTCAACGATTTATGCGGTATTGGTCCAAAAAGATGGTAAAGGTCTTCCACGGTGGTGGGGCTCTGATCCAGATGAGTGAGCAGGTTTCTGTAAGGTCCCTTTTACACAGCACTTTGTACCGGGGATATTGCCCGGTTGCTGACGTTGTGACCCGGGTTGAGGTGTGGTATGAAAGCACCAAACCTTGTGGGAAGAGAAGTGGTGGTGGTATAGGTGTGGGTGGTAATGATGTAAGTTGTGGGGAGAGAAATGGTGGTGGTATAGGCGTGGGTGGTAATGATGTAAGTTGTGGGGAGAGAAGTGGTGGTGGTATAGGTGCGGTGGTAATGATGTAAGTTGTGGGGAGAGAAGTGGTGGTGGTATAGGCGTGGGTGGTAATGATGTAAGTTGTGGGGAGAGAAGTGGTGGTGGTATAGGTGCGGTGGTAATGATATAAGTTGTGGGGAGAGAAGTGGTGATGGTATAGATGTGGGAAGTAATGATGTAAGTCCCCACCCTCCCCAGTGAATGCATTTTTTGTGCTGCTATCGCAAGACCTGTTCTGCACATTGGCTGGGTGGCATAAGTGATCAAACCTGAATTAGCCCTTATTTTGAATTAGCTCTAACATTTGTTGCTATACAAAGGTCCATACACACTGCGCGATTATGCCCAGTGTGTATGGTGCACGATGAGGGGGAAAATAGCTGGGCTGAAAAACATACACACTGAGCATTATTCCCCCTGCCCAGCCATTTTCCCTGGGGTGGATTACTTTCCGTAGCCGAAGGCTATGGAAAGCCGCCAACTCCCTCTCTCATCTGCTGGTAATACCTGCAGATGAGCGGCGGCAGGCAGTGATGATGCGGTAACGTGCCGCTTCGTTCATCGCTGCCCCATACACACTGGGCGGCTTTCATGCTGAAAGCAGCTCAGACGAGAAAACTGAGCAGCTTTCACATGAAAGCTGCCTAGTGTGTACGGGGCTTTAGAATACAATGCAGAGGAAGATTTAGCACATTTACATTTATAATACTATAAACTGTTACTCTATTAAAAGATCTTGGCTGATGCATATCCAGAGATTTACACATTTACGATTTAGCTTCATCTTACTTTGCAATGTTTTAAGTTCTTAAATTACATTCCTGTGTCCCACAATTATGTCATGTTTAATAGCATTGCAAGTTATCTGAATCACTATGCACACTTATTAGATTACAATCTGCCAGATATGTTGAGGAGGGGCCGAGGGGGACACTGAAACTAGACATGCACTGAAACTAGAGAGAGGAAGATTCAGGGGAAATGTGAGGAAGAATTACTTCACAGAAAGAGTAGTAGATAAGTGGAATAGCCTACCATCAGAGGTGGTAGAGGCAAATACAGTAGTACAATTTAAACATGCTTGGGATAGGCATATTGATATCCTTACAAAAAAATAAGGATCAAATATGGTTTGAGGTAACATGTTTAAAAAGGGGGCAGACTAGATGGGCCAAGTGGTTCTTATCTGCCGTCAAATTCTATGTTTCTATGTGACACTGTCTTTAAAGCTGCTTTACATTAGATCTGTCGCCAGGTTTTCTGGAACTATTATTGTGCTTTATTGTGCCTGGTTACATAAGATCGGATTCAGACCTGTTCGATAGGCTGCCTATACTAGCAGCCCAGCAACCAGGTCAGCGCAGCCCAACAGCCCACCCCTCCCTCGCCGTCCGCATCCCCACGCTAGGTTGTGTACGAGAACACATCCCCTTGCATGCAGCCAAAGGAGAGAGAAACCATTGTATGGTCGCCGGCAGTATTTTGTGGAGGCCTGTGGGTGGTAATGGTGTAAGATGTGGAGAGAGAAGTGGTGGTGGTATAGGTGTGGGTGGTAATGATGTATGTTGTGGGGAGAGAAGTGGTGATGGTATAGGTGTGGGAGGTAATGATGTAAGTTGTGGGGAGAGAAGTGGTGGTGGTATAGGTGTGGGTGGTGATGATGTAAGTTGTGGGGAGAGAAGTGGTGGTGGTGGTATAGGTGATAATGATGTAAGTTGTGGGTAGAGAAGTGGTGGTGGTATAGGTGTGGGAGGTAATGATGTAAGTTGTGGGGAGAGAAGTAGTGGTGGTATAGGTGTGGGAGGTAATGATGTAAGTTGTGGGGAGAGAAGTGGTGGTGGTATAGGTGTGGGAGGTAATGATGTAAGTTGTGGGGAGAGAAGTGGTGGTGGTATAGGTGTTGGTGGTGATGATGTAAGTTGTGGGTAGAGAAGTGGTGGTGGTGGTGGTATAGGTGATAATGATGTAAGTTGTGGGTAGAGAAGTGGTGGTGGTATAGGTGTGGGAGGTAATGATGTAAGTTGTGGGGAGAGAAGTAGTGGTGGTATAGGTGTGGGAGGTAATGATGTAAGTTGTGGGGAGAGAAGTGGTGGTGGTATAGGTGTGGGTGGTGATAATGTAAGTTGTGAGAATAGAAGGGGTGGTGGTGGTATAGGTGATTATGATGTAAGTTGTGGGTAGAGAAGTGGTGGTGGTATAGGTATGGGAGGTAATGATGTAAGTTGTGGGGAGAGAAGTGGTGGTGGTATAGGTGTGGGAGGTAATGATGTAAGTTGTGGGGAGAGAAGTGGTGGGGGTATAGGTGTGGGTGGTGATGATGTAAGTTGTGGGGAGAGAAGTAGTGGTGGTGCTATAGGTTTGGATGGTAATGATGTAAGTTGTGGGGAGAGAAGTGGTGGTGGTATAGGTGTGGGTGGTAATGATATAAGTTGTGAGGAGAGAAGTGGTGGTGGTGGTATAGGTGTGGGTTGTGATGATGTAAGTTGTGGGGAGAGAACTGGTGATGGTATAGGTGTGGGAAGTAATGATGTAAGTCATGGGTAGAGAATGGGTGGTGGTGGTATAGGTGTGGGTGGTAATGATGTAAGTTGTGAGGAGAGAAGTGGTGGTGGTATAGGTGTGGGAAGTAATTATGTAAGTCATGGGTAGAGAATGGGTGGTGGTTGTATAGCTGTGGGTGGTAATGATGTAAGTTGTGGGGAGAGAAGTGGTGGCGGTATAGGTGTGGGTGGTAATGATGTAAGTTGTGGGGAGAGAAGTGGTGGTGGTATAGGCGTGGGTGGTAATGATGTAAGTTGTGGGGAGAGAAGTGGTGGTGGTATAGGTGCGGTGGTAATGATGTAAGTTGTGGGGAGAGAAGTGGTGCTGGTATAGGCGTGGGTGGTAATGATGTAAGTTGTGGGGAGAGAAGTGGTGGTGGTATAGGCGTGGGTGGTAATGATGTAAGTTGTGGGGAGAGAAGTGGTGGTGGTATAGGTGCGGTGGTAATGATGTAAGTTGTGGGGAGAGAAGTGGTGCTGGTATAGGCGTGGGTGGTAATGATGTAAGTTGTGGGGAGAGAAGTGGTGGTGGTAATGGTGTGGGTGGTAATGATGTAAGTTGTGGGGAGAGAAGTGGTGGTGGTATAGGTGCGGTGGTAATGATGTAAGTTGTGGGGAGAGAAGTGGTGATTGTATAGATGTGGGAAGTAATGATGTAAGTCCCCACCCTCCCCAGTGAATGCATTTTTTGTGCTGCTATCGCAAGACCTGTTCTGCACATTGGCTGGGTGGCATAAGTGATCAAACCTGAATTAGCCCTTATTTTGAATTAGCTCTAACATTTGTTGCTATACAAAGGTCCATACACACTGCGCAATTATGCCCAGTGTGTATGGTGCACGATGAGGGGGAAAATAGCTGGGCTGAAAAACGTACACACTGAGGATTATTCCCCCTGCCCAGCCATTTTCACTGGGGTGGATTACTTTCCGTAGCCGAAGGCTATGGAAAGCCGTCCACTCCTTCTCTCATCTGCTGGTAATACCTGCAGATGAGCGGCGGCAGGCAGTGATGATGCGGTAACGTGCCGCTGCGTTCATCGCTGCCCCATACACACTGGGCGGCTTTCATGCTGAAAGCAGCTCAGACGAGAAAACTGAGCAGCTTTCACATGAAAGCTGCCTAGTGTGTACGGGGCTTTAGAATACAATGCAGAGGAAGATTTAGCACATTTACATTTATAATACTATAAACTGTTACTCTATTAAAAGATCTTGGCTGATGCATATCCAGAGATTTACACATTTACGATTTAGCTTCATCTTACTTTGCAATGTTTTAAGTTCTTAAATTACATTCCTGTGTCCCACAATTATGTCATGTTTAATAGCATTGCAAGTTATCTGAATCACTATGCACACTTATTAGATTACAATCTGCCAGATATGTTGAGGAGGGGCCGAGGGGGACACTGAAACTAGACATGCACTGAAACTAGAGAGAGGAAGATTCAGGGGAAATGTGAGGAAGAATTACTTCACAGAAAGAGTAGTAGATAAGTGGAATAGCCTACCATCAGAGGTGGTAGAGGCAAATACAGTAGTACAATTTAAACATGCTTGGGATAGGCATATTGATATCCTTACAAAAAAATAAGGATCAAATATGGTTTGAGGTAACATGTTTAAAAAAGGGGCAGACTAGATGGGCCAAGTGGGTCTTATCTGCCGTCAAATTCTATGTTTCTATGTGACACTGTCTTTAAAGCTGCTTTACATTAGATCTGTCGCCAGGTTTTCTGGAACTATTATTGTGCTTTATTGTGCCTGGTTACATAAGATCGGATTCAGACCTGTTCGATAGGCTGCCTATACTAGCAGCCCAGCAACCAGGTCAGCGCAGCCCATCAGCCCACCCCTCCCTCGCCGTCCGCATCCCCACGCTAGGTTGTGTACGAGAACACATCCCCTTGCATGCAGCCAAAGGAGAGAGAAACCATTGTATGGTCGCCGGCAGTATTTTGTGGAGGCCTGTGGGTGGTAATGGTGTAAGATGTGGAGAGAGAAGTGGTGGTGGTATAGGTGTGGGTGGTAATGATGTATGTTGTGGGGAGAGAAGTGGTGATGGTATAGGTGTGGGAGGTAATGATGTAAGTTGTGGGGAGAGAAGTGGTGGTGGTATAGGTGTGGGTGGTGATGATGTAAGTTGTGGGGAGAGAAGTGGTGGTGGTGGTATAGGTGATAATGATGTAAGTTGTGGGTAGAGAAGTGGTGGTGGTATAGGTGTGGGAGGTAATGATGTAAGTTGTGGGGAGAGAAGTAGTGGTGGTATAGGTGTGGGAGGTAATGATGTAAGTTGTGGGGAGAGAAGTGGTGGTGGTATAGGTGTTGGTGGTGATGATGTAAGTTGTGGGGAGAGAAGTGGTGGTGGTGGTGGTATAGGTGATAATGATGTAAGTTGTGGGTAGAGAAGTGGTGGTGGTATAGGTGTGGGAGGTAATGATGTAAGTTGTGGGGAGAGAAGTAGTGGTGGTATAGGTGTGGGAGGTAATGATGTAAGTTGTGGGGAGAGAAGTGGTGGTGGTATAGGTGTGGGTGGTGATAATGTAAGTTGTGAGAATAGAAGGGGTGGTGGTGGTATAGGTGATTATGATGTAAGTTGTGGGTATAGAAGTGGTGGTGGTATAGGTATGGGAGGTAATGATGTAAGTTGTGGGGAGAGAAGTGGTGGTGGTATAGGTGTGGGAGGTAATGATGTAAGTTGTGGGGAGAGAAGTGGTGGGGGTATAGGTGTGGGTGGTGATGATGTAAGTTGTGGGGAGAGAAGTAGTGGTGGTGCTATAGGTTTGGATGGTAATGATGTAAGTTGTGGGGAGAGAAGTGGTGGTGGTATAGGTGTGGGTGGTAATGATATAAGTTGTGAGGAGAGAAGTGGTGGTGGTGGTATAGGTGTGGGTTGTGATGATGTAAGTTGTGGGGAGAGAACTGGTGATGGTATAGGTGTGGGAAGTAATGATGTAAGTCATGGGTAGAGAATGGGTGGTGGTGGTATAGGTGTGGGTGGTAATGATGTAAGTTGTGAGGAGAGAAGTGGTGGTGGTATAGGTGTGGGAAGTAATTATGTAAGTCATGGGTAGAGAATGGGTGGTGGTTGTATAGCTGTGGGTGGTAATGATGTAAGTTGTGGGGAGAGAAGTGGTGGCGGTATAGGTGTGGGTGGTAATGATGTAAGTTGTGGGGAGAGAAGTGGTGGTGGTATAGGTGTGGGTGGTAATGATGAAAGTTGTGGGGAGAGAAGTGGTGGGGGTGGTATAGGTGTGGGTGGTAATGATGTAAGTTTTGGGGAGAGAAGTGGTGGTGGTGGTATACAGATGTAGAGCCGCTCATTCTTACAGGGGCTGGTGATTCTATCGCCAGCCACCGCTAGTGGCCGGGTACTGCCAGGAGCGCTCGAGCACCCCGTTGCAACGGAGCCTGCCGTGGGCCCCCGCTGCCTTCCTCGTCGTCACCACCGGTCCCCCTCGCTGCCCCAACACCCCCCGAACTGTGCAGCATCTCCCTGAAGCGGAGACGGGCAGGGGGACCCTGCGCAGCCGCCGTGATACTGGGACGCGCATGCGGGTGCGCGCTGCCTCTCCCAGCTTGCAGGAGAGAGGGGAATATTGTCATGCAAGCTGAGGTCCCCTCTCTCCTGGACCTCAGTGGCGCACAGAGAGAGCTGCCAGACCTGCCGTGAGTCCAGCGGCTCTCTCTGTGTGCCGATCTGGAGGAGGAGTCTCCAGCTTGCACAAAGAAATCAGCCTACCTGCCCATCGGCCCCTCTGGCATTTGCCAGAAGTGCCAGATTACCAGTCCAGCCCTGGATACTGTGTAAATAAAAACCTCACTTAAATCCACTGTAGATCAGGCCTCTTCTTTACCTGTAGGAATGCAAGGGGTTCAAAATAAAAATAAATGCAAAAATCCCGAACCTAACAAACACAGGGGAACCCAAATGCTGGGTCCTGCAAGTGACATCTGTCACTATCACAGTGTGCCTGTGTGTTTTAATTTTAGTATTTGTAGAACTACAAGTGCTTTAATGTCCCGCATGCTGGTACTTGTAGTTATCCAAGTGCCTACATACTCTTTACACACAATGGACTATCAACCTGGCATCCACCACCAAGGGGTGCTGGGGATAGCCCCAGGATTTAGCTCTGGCCTTTGTGTGCCCTGGGGGGGAGCTCTTTATTGGGGGGTCCCCACTTCTCTAGGGACCCCAGCCAGGGCTCACTAGCTGAATGGGTTAATGGCACGCCTGTATGTGTATATATATATATATATATATATACACATATATATATATATATATAGATATATATGCGCATAAGTCTATGTAGGGCGGCACTCCAACTTAAAGCACTTGGTGCGTGTCTTTGTCATTTTTAGTTGGAGTGCCGTCCTACATAGGCTTATATTATTTGAATAACGTCACCGTTATACCTGGGAGGGCACCCAGGTCTAAAATTCAAGTTAACCCCTTCCCGACATTGCCTTTTATGCTAATTTTTTTTTTTTTTTCCTCCTTGCGTTCAAATAAGCGTAACTTTTTTAATTTTCCGGCTATATAGACACATGAGGGCTTTTTTTTTGCGGGACAAGTTGTACTTTGTAATGGTACCATTTACTATACCGTATAATATTCTGGGGAATCAGGAAATAATTCAATGTGGGGTAAAAAAAAAAAAAAACGCCATTCCACAATTTTGCGCTGGTTACGGTTTTTTTGGAGTTCATAGTTCGTTTAAAATGATGGGTTATCTTTATTCTATGGGTCGTTACGATTCTGGTGATACCAAACTTATATAGTTTTCGTTATGTTTTACCACTAAAAAAAAAAATCGCAACTTTTACGGTTTTTCTAATTTGCGTTGCGTCGCCATGTTCTGCGGCTTATAACTTTTTTATTTTTCCACCTACGGACCTGGGTGAGGGCTCATTTTTTGCGGGCTGAAGTGTACTTTTTAATTAATTTAATTATGGGATATGGGCGACTTTCTGATCTCTTTTAGTTATTTTTTTTTGGGTACGCGATGCGACCAAAAAACGTAGTTTTGGCGTTTGGAATTATTTTCCGTTTACGCCTTTAACCGTGCGGGATAACTAATGTTATATTTTAATAGATCGGACTTTTAGGAACGCGGCGATACCAAATATGTTTTTTTTTTATTTTTTATTTATTTTTATTTGTGAAATGGGGAAAGGGGGGTGATTTGAACTTTTAATATTTTTTTATTTTTTTTTTTATTTTTAAACTTTATTTTTTTTTTTTTTTTACTTTTACTACAAGGCCCCCTAGTGTACTTGACCACTAGGGGGCGCGATCGCCTGTACTAGGTTCAGCCATAGAGCTCTATGGCTGAACGTAGTGATTTTATGCACTTCCTATTACATCCTGCCTGAGGCAGGATGTAATAGGTATGCATACACGGCCAGCACAGGGGTCTACATTAGACCCCTGGCTACCATGGCAACCGATCGGCACCCTCCGATCTCGCTGCGGGGGGCCCCGATCGGCGCCGGAGGGGGGCGCCCCCCCTCCGATCAGCTATTTAAGCACTGCGGTCGCTTTGCCCGCGGTGCTTAAAGGGTTAAACGGCCACGATCGGCGAACTCGCCGCTCGTGGCCGTGAGAGCAGGGACCTGGCTGTAATATACAGCCATTACCTGCTCTCTGTCAAGCCAGCTCACTCCGTGAGCTGGCTTGATTCCCCCGCACCCGACATATGACGTAAATGTACGTCATATGTCGGGAAGGGGTTAAAGATAGATAAAGATATATATATATATATATATATATATATATATATAGATATATATATATATAGATATATATAGATATATATATATATATATATATAGATATATATATATATATATATATAGATATATATATATATATATATATATATATATATATATATATATATATATATATATATATATATATATATATATATATATATAGCAAACAGTCCAGAGAATAGGCAGAGGTACTCGGGAGGTCTTTTAAAAAAAAAACTTTAAATGGTGGACAAGTGAAAGCCAACGTTTCGGGGGAACCCTGAAACATTGGCTTTCACTTATCCACCATTTAAATCATTTTTAAAAATGACCTCCCGAGTGCCTCTGCTTATTCTCTGGACTGTTTGCTACACATTCATTGAGAGGGCACTGGGGCAGTTGCCACCCATAGGAAGAGTGCCGGGCTGAACCATACTCATATACATATATATATATATATATATATATATATAGTGACAGGGATCACAAACATGGGGACTCAGATGAAGACTTTGATGTTAATTTTCACAGCAGGTCACAGCATACCAGGTTGATTCCATATGTGATCATAATGACAGGCAGTAGCATACAGGCAAACTCAGCATAAGAGACTCTTCAAAGGCTCCAATGCTCCCTACCATAGAACACCCCTGGCCTATCGCTTGGGTAGCTAATCCAGCATCAAGAGCAAGAGCACTCTGCCCTGGAAACCCTTATATCAGGAAATCCCAAATGCTGCTGATCCTGTTTCCTGTATTTTTGGAACCAGGACTGGTTCAAACACCCCAAGGCTAACTATCTATACACTCCCCAGAATCCTAACCCTAACTATACGCGCCCGTTACTATACGTGATACCTGTATGGGACGGCCTATGTGCTGCTCCGGGGGCTTAACAGTTGAGCCTCAACCTCACAGAGACAAGTAAGAGCAGGGAAGAGCGAGGGGAAAGGTGATTCATGCTGTTAAGATGGCCCTGGCAAATGTGTCCTGTGCCTATGGTAAGGTCCTGCTGAGTATGGAATATGGTCTATATTGATTCAAAGTTGGGTTTTCACACATGATTTTCATTCGTAAATGAGGAAAATCGGCCAAATTTTATATTATATATACACACACACATATACATACATACATACATACATTTCCATTAAAAAAGATATACATTAAAAACCAGCAAAATAAATTGTCACACAATTAAAGAATGTTTTATTTAATTGCTATTTGAATAAGACAGTGTATATTGCAGTACAGACAAAGAGCAAAAAAGGTTTAGTCAGTCGCACTGAGGTAATATTTTCATGTATATAGGGTGGACCCTCTCTTTTTTATTAACTTCAATTGGTATAGAGTATGAGGGTGTGCTACCAAAGACACTATGCAATTAGCAATATAGGGAGACAGTCTCCCTATATTGCTTATTGCAGTACAGACCCTCATCTAGCGCCACTGTACATTGTAAATAGCGTACATAAAGAATGCTTATGGAAACCTTTGCAAGAGATCCCTGGGTATCGCCTACAGTAACCATAACCAACAGTGAAAGAAATCCCAGTGTGATTAAATATGCCTTTAACCATACCTCCCAACTTTATCAATAAGAGAACAGGGACGCGAGCACCCGAAAAGGGGGCGTGGTATATGTAAATGAGGGTGCGGCTTATGCAAATTAAGCTACTCCCCTGTTTTCGGTCATGAATAGACACACAGGGGGAAATTTATTAATATGAATTCGTAAAAAATAGGTGTATTCGTATCCCGAAAATACGGCAATTCGTATTCCTAAAGATGGCACATTCGTCTTTGTATTTACAAATACGAATGTCTACACCATCGATAGGAATCACCATTTAAAAGAATGGTTATTCCTGACTTATTAAGCGGCTGTATTGGAAATACGGCCGCTAATTGGCGTGAAACGGCCACGAAAATACGGCAGGAAAATACACCTGTCGTATTTGCTTTAAGCCTGCACGGATCAGTCAGATCTGCAGTGTAAAAAATTGGAAAATTAAATAAATAAATAAAAAAAAAAAACGGCAGCTGTAACCAGCACCAGGCTGACAGAGCCGGGGCCGGTAATTAAAAATCAGGAAACCCGACAAATAGGGGTTCCCCGATTTTTAACAACCAGCCTAAAACTGTGGAACTATGAGTCCGAGCAAGCCTCCCCCGCAAGCTGGGACTTGGAGAACCACAAGTCCCAGCCTGCGGGACATTAAAGGGCCTGATGGAAGATCTGAAGTCTTGATCCGACGTAGTCCTGGACTTCTTCCAGCTTCTTCAAGCTGCCGGCGACTCCATCGGTTCCCCATATCGGACTGAGAGGCGCAGAGATGTTTCATCTTCCACGCCTCTCATCAGAATGTTTCTATTGGCTGCTTAGCGTGGCTTCTGATTGGCCCCCCGCAGCGGGACACTGCCGGCCGCGGGAGGGACGCGGGAACGTCCCCAAAAATCGGGACGTTTCCATGTTTAGCGGGACAGTTGGGAGGTATGCTTTAACTCTGAGAAAAAAATAAATCTGGAGTTAATAATTACAACATTATTAATAAATGACCTATTTTTCCAGCAATAACACACGAAAAATGTTGAGTATGGTGCAAATTAATTGTTATTTCCTTAAAGCTATTATTGTACAAAAACACACTATAAACAATCTTTATCTTCCCCCTTAACAATAACATTTATACATGTAGATGCTTAGAGAAAGAAAACACTTACATATTGTTTAAAGATCAAAGGAGTCTTCAGATGACAGTAAATACCCCTAAACATTTAGTGCACTATAAACAATGACTCGGATTACTGTTGTGTCACCGCGAGTTACCAATGAGATCCACAGCTCATAGCACCAAGTACACTTTGTACTTTATGTCTGGAATATTGATTGTGTAACTAATGGCTGAGGAACAGAATATATTTTGGCACCATGCAGACTATTACCATAATTGCAGAGACGTTTAAAAAGCTTTTTAATATTTAATAAGATGTGAGAGGTAGGCAGGAAGATTTAGACACGTCTTCAAAGTCATAGCCAGGATTAGCTGTGTTAATGTTTATTGATGTACCAAGCAGTGTCGCCATTATATTTTTTTGCTGTAAGTCACAAATCTATTAGGACACTGAATCTAGAATACAAGTTGTTTTGAGATTAAAAAAAAAGCAACAGTTCTTGAAACATTCAAAAGTAAATTGTAGATTGAAACCATCTATATACGTATATTGAGTGCATAACATTTTATTTACATTGGATACAAAACTGTGTGAAATTAGTTATTGTTTACTGCAATTGGTTATTTTGGGGTAAATTTACTAAAGCTTCTACAAATTAAGGGATTCAGACCTGTTCGCAGCCCAGCAAACAGGTAAATGCTGCATGCCACGCCGAACGCCTAGCCACCCCCCCCCCACCCCCACCCCTATGCCCCCCCCCCCCAACCCCTCCCTGACATCCCTGAGGAAGATTTTAATTGACACGGGTTGGCAGATATTTCGTATTCGTATTCTTAATACGAATGAATACCAATGCATACAGCTGAAACAGCCTTATGTAAATTCGTGTTCTGGAGGGAAATTTACAAAGCAGTCAAATACGACTGCTTTGCAATCCCCAATGTCGTATTTATTAGTATTAGCGGCCGTATTTACAGCCGCTAATACAAATTCGTACAGGCAGTCTGCATGGATCCGTGCAGGCTGCAATATGTAAAAAAAAATAGAAAAATAAATAAATACATTTAAAAAACGGCGTGGGGTCCGGAAACCATTGAAGTCGGGCTTCACTGTTTTTTTAAGACCAGCTTCAGGGCCGGGGCTGGTTGACAAAATACAAGGGACAAAATAACTAGGGGTCCCCCGTATTTTAAGAACCAGCCCCAAGCGCAACCAGCCAGCAGGGTAATGCCACAGCCGGGGGGAGACTTTTTATACAAGTGCCCCAGCCAAAGCATTAACCCTACCGACCAGTCATCCTAGCCAGGGGTCCTGGGGAAGTGGGGACCCCCCCTAATAAAGGGGTCCCCCCTGTCCAGGACAGGGACTTACCTGGCCAGACTGAAGCCTGGTGCTGTCCCCGGTGACCCTGGAGTGGCGGCCACCGGGCTGATTAAATGGTGTAAAAAACTAGAATTAACTATTACTAATACTGTGGAACTACGGGGGGGGACCCCTAGTCATTTTGTCCACCGTATTTTGGGAACCAGGACCGGCCCTGGTGCTGGTTTTATAAAATCCAGGGAACCCCAACTTGTTTGTCCCTGTGATTTTATGAAACCAGGACCGGCTCTTTCAGCCCGGGGCTGGTTATGCTCAGGAGGGGGGAACCCCACGCCGTTTTTTTTCCTGTTTTTTTTTTTTCTTTTACACAAAATTGCATGTTTTAAAATGTGCACATTTTTATGACTAAAAATCGCCTGAAATCGCACCATATCGCACTTTTTTGCCGCAAATTCGCATCTCATTACATATGTGAATTTTCAGCAAAAAATTTGATTTTTTTTTTTTTTGCAAGCAAAAAAATTGCACCCTATTACATTTCGCCCACAATGAAATTCCCTTGCTATTCGACTTAAGATTTGAGTGCTATGCAATCTTTGCTATCTCTTTACTTTTTACATACACTTCATACAATCTGCTTTAGATTTGCACTATATAGTCATTGCTGCCCTGTCTATCTGGGTTTCGATTAGTGCTGTCACGGGAGTGCGCATCGGGATCTCAAGGTGAAAAACCTGTGCGATCTGCTTAAGATCCGCATGCGATTTTGACTATATAGTCAAAATCTCATGTCAAATCTCACCGTGTGTACACAGCATTATACCCAACTGTACACCAGATCTAAGCGCCTGCTACAAATACTGTTTGCTGGTCATTTTTTTATATTAAGTTGTCCCAGTTTAAAAAAGTCTTATAAAGTGTTATATGAACACAAGACCTGTAATTATCTAAAAATACCACTGGAGGGAAGCAAATAACAAGACAGTCAAATGATCTGAATAATTTAAAGGGCCAAATGTAATAGGGTGAGAGTTTCAGAAAGTGAGAGATTTTGGCAGAGTTTTCCAAAAAATTTTAAAGCAGCAATCAATTACACTGCAAAACCAGGTTGATTTTGCCATGTAATTGATTGCTGCTTTAAAAAAATGGGAAAACTCTCCCAAAATCTTTAACTTTCTGAAACTCTCACCCTATTATATTTGGCCCAAAGCATTTTAAGAAAACTTAAAGCATTTTAAATACACTTTAAAAGATGGTGCTAACAGGCTTCCTCTGTGTAGCTACAATTCACCCAATATATATTGAGTGATTCAGAAAAATGTCATTATTTAGGAATATTTAGTGCATAATGCTGCTATGTAAGTAGGCATAGCTCCCAACATCTGTGTCTTGTCCGAAAAGGGGGTGTGGCCTATGGAAAGGTGTGTGCCCTTGCGGGATGACGTGTCCTCAGTCCACGCCCCCAATTTTTCACCCCGCTGCATCGCTGAATAGATGCATCTATTCCAGGGCTGGGCAACACTGGCCCTCCAGATGTTGATGAACTACACAACCCAGCATGCCTTTCATCAGTTCCAGCATGGCCACATAGCAAAACTAATACAAATCATCCTGGGATGTGTAGTTCATCAACATCTGGAGGGCCAGTGTTGCCCAGCCCAATCAGAGAAGGGGGCCAAGGCTGAGCAGCATGAAAGGGGGCAGGACTAAGCGCTGCTCCTTGCCACCACTTGATCACATTTCACCCTTTGAGTGCCAACATTGCTGTGAGAGATCCTCAAAATATCCACTTAAATTGCCAGCGTCGTTTTAGTATAAATAAATACAGCCAAGTAAATTAATTGACGTTTAGTGAAATATTGCACGCTGGCAATTTTAGCAGATATTTTGAGGATCTCTCACAGCAACATTGGCGCTCAAAGGGTTAAACACTACCAATGTATTTCTGCAATCAATAGCCACCTTATCAGCCATCAAATGAAAACCATCAATGGCCAATTGCCATCCCGAATGTAACTGAGCTTGTTACCTTGTGCAATGTCTGGCAAGGAATTAGAATATGTGCACTTGCCTCCCAGACACAATACAGCCTGACTCACACAGAAGTGAGCAGGTACTGCATGATACCGTTTATGTCTCTAGCTCCTGTTTACATTACCTTTAGCCTGTATTCATCTGTAAACATCCTCTGGAGATGTCCTCTGAATTGGTTTAGCAGACAAAATGCACATCAAGTTTTTCCCTCTGCTCCTACCTCATATAACCCCCATTACATCACTCCTAGTTTCCCATTTACAGATAGGTTTCTTTTTTTTTTTCTTACTTGGACATGAAGCAGCTGTGAAGGAGAATTAAACCTCTGCACTTTATTATGTCTATCATCGCTTTCATACACAAGTCATTCAATTAGCTGTGGTAGATTACCGCAGACTAATTGATCTCCCGGGGCTATCCAATTAGCTCTGAAGCAAGGAGGTTTTGGGATTTAATTCAGCAGCCTCAACAGCTCAAATAAATATACCTGATAAATATCCACGTTAACAAACTACTTTAATGGACATTAACAAAGCGGCTGGGTGAAAAAGGGAGTGAAATTGAATATCCCTGAGCATTAAAGCCAGGGGCTGCCTCCATTTATCACCCGTGAAAACTTTTTTTGGCTAATTGAATTCCTCTTCGGTATATGATCATAATATGTTCCAAAATGTGTTCCAGTTATTTCCAGTTATACGCAATAAACACCAGTTTCACATTATCAGTGGCGGCTCCTACCTTTTTGGGGGAGAGGGGCTGCCTCTGGCCGCAGGCGCCCCCTCCCCCTGTCGCCGCCGCTCTCCTCCAGTGGCTGATTTTTCCTGGACGGCTGCAGCCCTGCAGCCCATAGGTAAAAACCGCCACTGCACATTATAGAGTACGTCAAAAGTTTTACAACTTTTACATGTCTATGGGGATTATTTTTCTATTAACCACTTCCGTGGTATAGCGCAGTGGGCTGTCCCGGAAAATTTCGAGCCATGCCCCTAGCAGAGCACCACTGGCGCACCACCATCTGGCAGCAGGGGAGCAGGGGCTGCTGAAGAAGGCCAGGGCCGCCAACAGGTGGTGCTGTGGGTACAGCTGTCCCGGGCCCCGGCCTCTGGAAGGGCCTGGGCAGCTCATTTTGCTGCCTGCTTCTTCAATGCAGGACACCAGTGGCCAATTAAAATGCTGCACTGGCTTTTGAGCTAATCAGAGCTTGTGTACCATTAGCCAATCAGAGCAGCTGCCAGTACACAAGCTCTGATTGGCTCACCAGCTGGTGCTGCATTTTAATTGCCCGCCGGCGTCCTACAATGAAGAAGCCTGTGCTTTGGGACCTGCGGGAGGAGTCGTGCGGTAAGTGAAAGGAGTGAAGGGGCCCGGAGGGGCCAAGACTGGAAATCAGTAACGGTCCCCAAAATTCCTAGTGGCGGCCCTGAAGAAGGCAGCAGCTGCAGCTTGAGTGGTGAGTATTTGTCCTGCCCCAGGAAAACCCACCACTCAAGGGGTTAAATCATGTCAATAATAGCTATTTGCATATTATTCAGTACAACTGTTAAACAAATATCACTGTCTATCTCTGTGGGCGATGATGACATGCATAACTGTGCATCACCATTGTTGGGGGGGGGGCATAGAACCTGCGCAATCCATGCTTTATTTCTAAGTGATCTAGACCGATTGCTTAGAAATCAGGCTTGCATCGCCCCATGTGTATGCCCCATTACTCTACATCAGTTCCCGTATGTTGTTATAGTGTTTGGTGGATTTTTCAACTTAAATAAAAATAAAATAAAAAATGTTGAGTTACTTTCACTTAAAAAAGAATAACAGATTAACACTGCAGGGTAATCATCAATATAAATATAAAATGTTAACAAGAGATACAGTTCACAGACGACGTCACAACCTCTTGTGACCCGCTTAGGACTGTGGTATGGTAAGAAAAAGCTCTTTGCGTCCTAATGCGAAATGCACTTATAATAATACCATTTACAGTCATAAAGGACAATTACACCTACGCTATGACTTGGTCACCCGGGAGAGCACTACTCCAACTAATCATGTAATTGCAGAGAAAGAGTTATAGGTAAAACCAAAAAAAAAAAAAAAATATCAATATTCCTAATTTAGAACTGTAGAGAGGCTCTGTCCTCACATTCTCCTCAAATCAGATGGCTGCTGCTGCAAATCTCAGTAAAGACAAAGAATATTTTCTCAATAAGACATTTGATTTTGAATAAGTATATACAGCACTTACCATTTATCAGTTGCATTGTGTATCTGATGCCACATCACATACCTGTTTTATTTAATTCAGTGGGGGGGGGGGGGATATTAAACACGCTATTAATTAGCTCCAGGAATATCAGTGCACTGAGCTATTCAATTAGATGTGCTGTGAACTAGGGGCTATAGGATTTCGGATTGTACTCTCCTGAGCGAGTAGAAACCCAATAATTATAAAACTAGTTCCACAATGTGAGTTGTGGGCTAACCGCCCACGATTACCACAGCACACTTAGAGATTAAGTTCGAGAATTACATTTACCATGACTAAAAGACATTCTTTAGGTGTCGTATACTGAATCTCCTGACTGTCTGTATGCGCAGGGTATACTGCAACTAAATATGCTGCAACTAAAGCCCCATACTCACTAGACAATCCTAGTTGGTGGCCAAACAATATTGGTGTCGCCTGGTCTTGAGTTGAACAAGGTGGCTTGCAGGAGATCGAACACACTGCAAGAATGGGTGAGATGACGTATACACACAGCCTCCCAGAACGTGAGGTAAGAACCCCCAGGTGCAACAATGCACAGATGGTAACTAGGTAAATGTCCCTAAGTATACAATGGGTGCAACAATGCACAGATAGAAAGAGAATGATAATAACCCTGTATACCTGCACAAGGAGATCGGAACCCCCTGGGCAGGCAAGGCCTGAGCCTCCTGTGCAGATAACTGCAACAATGCAGAGATGGTAACAAAAAGATAATGCAAAGATAAGGATGCAGGAGACCCCTGACTTATCTGAAATGAAGACTGACAGCAGACAGTGTCTGCATGCTTAGAACCTAACTATATAACCTTGCATGCAGCCACACCAAAGAAGCAGGGTATGCATGAAACCCAGGGAGCTGGATCAGCATAATCCAGAGTACTGATCCAGGGAAAAACATACAAACAGAATATATAACCTGCATATTTACACCGATCCGCTGGAGGCGTAACATAACCCTAGTGCAAATGTGGATGCAGGCAATATAGACTGTACGCTCAGGGACTGATGTCCAAATATACTCTGTAAAGCGCTGATGAATATGTATGTGCTATATGAAGTAAATAAATAATATATTCTTAATCTGGTCATCATTATTTTTCAGTATCATAAGCAACATAAACTGAATATTGGGCCTAAACAAAAGTTGAATCTGTTGGCACTGAACTTTGTTTGCCTCCGAATTCAGTGAGTTTTCTCATGATATAAAAAATAAAAAATGTTAAAGGATCCTTTAAATGAGGATATAAAGATACCTTTATATTCATGTTTACACTTACCCCAGTGTGAGTTTTGGTACGAAGCTCTGGGTCCCTTTTGTAACACTATTGAGTTTGTTAGTAATATTGAGATATTCACACATTTTTTATTTTTTATTTTCCGATATCACAAGAAAATTCACTGAATTCGGAGGCAAACAAAGTTCAGCGCCAACAGATTCAACTTTTGTTTAGGAACATAGTCAAGTGAGGATTGCATAGTGGTCCCCCACTTGGATCTGTGGCTGCAGGGACTGGCTGCACCTTGGGACATTTCTAAACTGTGTTTGTATTGAATATTGGGCCTAATTCACACCTGATCACTAGGCTGCTAATTTTTGTTGGTATACGACTGCCACCACCAGAATGAAATCAAGCCCGGTGCAACCCTGCGAATTGCTTAGCAAGGCTTGCAAAAATATCACAGGCCTGCAATTGGCTGCAAATGCGTTCACAAGACTTTCGTCATCGAATGATTTTCCCACTGTGTGCAGTCTGTGCATAGCCCAGGTCTTACTATGCGGCTGTGATAGAAACACGCTGATCGGGGCTGGAGCTGGCGTCTCACACCATTTCCCCTCAAATACCTGGGCACGCCTGTGTTTTCCCTGAAGCTCCCAGAAGACGTCCGGTTAGCACCCAAAAATGCCAGCTTCATGTCAATCACCTTGCTACGGTCAGCAATCAAAAAATGAGCAGGCTTTTATCACAGGATGGCCCTGCACATGCGTACTACTGTCAACACGCATGCAGAATCACCTCTGCTGTCCACATGCCTGCAAATTTGCAGATGTGCAACCAGGTCTGAATTAGGCCCATTATTGTCAGAAAAAAATTAGTGCTAGAGCATTTGTCTTCAGTATTCATTTATTATGAGATCAGTTGTCTGATGCTTGGCTCCTGATACAAGTAGTCTATTACTAGTTATTATAGACTATGCTGTGTCTTTCATGAAGTTCTGTACCTATAATTACTCTTCCTGAGTGTTGCTTGTTTTTGTCACTTTATCACCATCTGAGGATGCAGAGATGTGCTGTGATAACATCGGCCCAACTCGCAATCCGATAATTGGCTACGTTGATCAATTATCACAAGAGGTAGCAGAGCTGGGCACTTGGCCCAATTTTATGAGTACACCTTACTTGCCTATTTTTGAAAACTAGTTTCAGGGAATTTATAGTTGGTAATAGAATTTAGAAAAGCACCCCATTGAGGGGGCATGTCATGTTCAACCCAAAGGGCGTGTCTAGTTCCATATATGGAGAGATTGTGAAAAGAGATTGGGGACGTGGCCCCTAGAAGCGTGGGTGTGTGCTGGTACATCTGAGAGGAATGTTTTATAATGACTTATAGCCAAATGTACTGTAGATGAGCCCAAAGCAGTTAGTAAGAGCTACTATACTTGGTAAAGTGCTGGGAAATGGTGCTGATGATTCAATGTAACTGTAGCTGTCTCTCGTTCCTTTTTTCCCCTAAAATGTAACAGTGTAATGTGGGCTAGGTGAAATGAGGGAGATTGCTAGACTAAGGGAGATTGCTGTTAATTCAGGGAGTCTCCTGCAGAATGCAGGAGCGTAGGCAGCTATGGAGTACACCGATTGGGGGTCCACCCGCTCAAATTTACAGATTCACACAAAAAAAAGGTGAAAACTTGTTGACCTTGTGTGCATGTATTTCCAATTTTGACTTACTTTCAACAGCAGCGCAACTATAAAAAAAGGCCACAAAAATGTGGTCACCTCCCCCATAACTGCCCGTGGTAGGGGAACCTTCCCCCCTTTTTGTATAAAATGACAAAATACTTTTGTATTATACAGAAAAGATCTTTTACCCAGTGTTTAGATAATTGGGAAAGGTGATGTAATCATCACTAGAGACAGAACAGAGCTTTAATATTGTCCTTGTGTTTATTTGCAAGCGAAAATGTTAAGTAAATAGTGGAAGGTTCTGATAGAAAAGTTCTGGAGTGGAAATGTTGTCATGTAAGTCATGCCATGTATGTGTATGAAAAAAGCCCCAAACCACAGAGGAAAGTGCAGAGGACGGTCTGGTGTGGTCCAGTGAATTCCATTACGTAGACTGTAAACTATGCACAGGGCTGATCACTGGATTCAGACGCTGATGCAGAGCTCAGGGGAAGACTGCAGAACTATGGGCCTAATTCAGACCTGATCGCAGGGCACATTTTTGGCCTAATTCAGACCTGATTGGAAGGGGCTGAATTTGGCCTCATTCTGATGGTGGGAGTGCGCATGTGCGTATTTGTGCATGTGCAGACCCCCTGCGCGAATGCCTTCGGTGTGTATCACGGGTAGGGGAGGGAGGTGCGGGCATGGTATGACATCTGGGAAACACTCAGCAATTTGAAGCAATGAAGACACTGGCGTTCCCCTGGTTCTCTGCTCAGGGCGGCCACCTGACGTTACATGATGTCAGCGCCCGCCCCTTATTTGGTGCTCAGCGAGTAAGTTATATCATGCGGCTGATGAGCCGGGCGTTCACCGGGGTCGTGGACAACGCTTACCTGCTCACTAGCCAGCCAATATATGCTCCCCACCGGCTGCACCCGCCGCCATTCACAGCAGTGACCAGGTGCCAGGTTTGGGGATGTTCAGGGCAGCTCCGGGGTGGGGGGGGGGGGACTCAGCGTTCGAACTCCCAAATGCTCCTGAGCAGCCTCAAATTTTTTCAAGAAGGGCCTGCCGCCCGTGCCTGCTCACTGCTGCATAGGGTTGTGGGGAAGCGCCGGGGTGGGAAGTCGGGAATAGCTGAGGGGGAGCGACAGGGGATGGGGGAGCAATGGGAGGGTGCCTCGAGTCTAAAGGACTGAAAATGTCTATATATATATATATATATATATATATATATATAAAGATAGAATAGACTTTTGTTTGCGCTATATAGAATTGCTGCACTCTATAATTCCTCCCTGTTAGCAGAGAAAAAGGGGAATAAAGATATAGAGCGCGCTAGATGATAGCCACCACCTTCATGTGCAATTTTACACAGTGGGTAAATAAATTTAAATTTATTAAAACATTTCAAAAGACATATACATATCACACATGGATTCAATATATCGGTTCTTTCAGGATGGAATAAACCTGACACGTTTCGTCATGAAATGACTTCATCATAGTTTCTAAACCATCGATTTAGAGGTTTAAGAATAGTAAAGAGATTATTTGTCTTCAAAATAGAAGTGTAGGTATAGAGTTTATTGTTTGTAGACCAGAATCAGCAGTCCAGGTCTCATGCGTCCAGACTCAGACATTGGACACATGAGACCTAGACTGCTGATTCTGGTCTACAAACAATATACCCTATGCCTACGCTTCTATTTTGAACTTGTCGGATGTCATTCCATTTAAAAGATATTAAAATTGAAGACATATAGGGTGACATTTATTAGAGATCGATGTTGGGTTTTTGGCGATTTTTATCGCAAAAACTGACGTTTTTTTCATTTTTTTCCCAAATCGACTACTTAACCCCTTCCCGACATTTGACGTATATATACGTCATGGCCGGGATGTACTTCCCGACACATGACGTATATATACGTCATGACTTCAAAGTGCCACTGCGTCTCGAGACGCAGTGACAGAGGGACGATGTCTGCTGTCCCTGACAGCAGACATGTCCCTGCATGCCCAGGGGGGGCTGCGATGCCGCCCCCCCGTCGGCGATCGCTGTGATTGGCTGTTCAGTGTGAACAGCCATTCACAGCGTTTTCCTGTGTTACTGGCGAATCAGACGCTCGGTAACACAGGTGTCAATCACCGCCGGGCGTCAGGGGGCATGAGGGGGTCATCGGTGACGACGACACCTCACCCCACCTGCCCCCAAGGCTGTGATTGGTCCGTGGGACCCACGGACCAATCACAGCCAAGGCGCGTGATTTAAACTAACGGTGACTGCGCTGCAGACGCCATTCCGGTCTGGAATTGCGTGCAGAGCGGTCACCGTGCCAATCTGTCGTGATACATACCTGATCCTTGCCTGAAACTTACCTGATCACCGCTGATCACCGCTGGTAGCGTGCTGCCAGCAGCTGGATACTTCCTGGATCTTGTGACTTCTGTGTGTGCTGCTGCAGCAGTGTCATAGAGTCACAGATCGTGAGAGATAGGGACAGATAGTGACAGAGAGTGACAGAGAGTGATAGAGAGTGATAGAGAGTGATAGAGAGTGATAGAGAGTGATAGAGAGTGAGAGATAGAGAGAGATAGAGAGAGATAGTGACAGAGAGTGATAGAGAGTGCTATATTTTGTGTCTGCTACCCCCCCCTTTTGTGCTGATCAGTATATCTGTGCTGATCAGCAACTTTTTGGGGGTGCAGGGTTTTTTTTTTTTTATATATACCTGTCAGTTGCTGCCAGTTGCACTGTCAGTTGCACCAAAGGTTGTGCACCTGCTGCCCCTCACTGGTAATCAGTGTCGCATCACTGATCACCTTTTTTTTATTTTTGAGGGTGCTGTGGGGTCTTTTTTTAATTTTTTTTTTACACACACTGTGATTTTGTGGGTGTCCTGTGGCCACTGTGCGCTGATCAGTGACGTACATCACTGATCAGCTTTTTCGGCACAGGGTTGATCTATTTTTTTTTTTTTTATCAAATTCCTGTTGCCTTTGAGCGCTGTTCAGTGACGGACGTTACTGACCAACATCTGTGCTCAATTTTTGGCGCAGGACCTTTTTTTTTTTTTTTTTTTAACCCCTTCAATTTTTTTTTTTTTTATTGGGATCAAATTCCTGTATAAAGTATTTTTTTTTCTGCACTACATACACACTACACACTACATACCCCCCGTGTTGAAATAAAGTTTGTACCCCCCCTACACTATACACGTGTTGAAACATTTCACTACCAGAAACACAAAAATAAAAATGGCATTCCAAATGTCATCCCAAATGTCATCCCAGTCATCCAGAAGAATGTATTCAGCGGAGGAGGCATATGCCATGCTTGCCTCTGACTCTGACACAGCCAGTGATGCAAGCGGGGAATTTGAAGGATTCGCCTTAAGCTCCTCTTCCTCCTCTGCTGATGAGGGACCCCCTCAAAGACGCCCCCGTAGAGCAGCTGAGACCCCCCCCCCCAAATGATTGATCCCGTATGGACCCCACCACCAGACAATTTTGAGCCCCAGGTTCCTGAGTTTTTGGCCATCCCAGGAATCCAATTTGATTCAGCAGGTCTCAGAGAAATTGACTTTTTCAAATTATTTTTCTCTGATGATTTTATAAATTTAATGGTGGACCAAACTAATTTATATGCCCAGCAGTTTATTGCTCAAAACCCCACGTCATCATTTGCTAGGTGGACCCCTGTAGATGCAGTAGAGATGATGACGTTTTGGGGTCTGGTGTTACATATGGGCATAGTAAAAAAGCCAGAAATTAGGCAATATTGGAGTACAGATGTTCTGTACAGCACCCCATTTTACCGTATGGCCATGACTCGGGCTCGATTTGAGATAATCCTTAAATTTTTACATTACACCGATAATACACTGTGCCCACCCAGAGATGATCCCACCTTTGACCGGCTATTCAAAGTCAGGCCGGTCATTGATCACTTCAGTGCCAAATTTGAAGAGATGTACATCCCAGATAAATTCATTTGCATAGACGAGTCCCTTATACATTTTAAAGGAAGGGTTAAATTCCGCCAGTACCTTCCCAGTAAGAGGGCAAGGTATGGCATAAAAATGTATAAGCTGTGTGAAAGCACCTCAGGGTACACCCACAGGTTTAGGGTATATGAAGGGAAGGATTCAAGAATTGAACCGCCAGAATGCCCCCCCTCCCTCGTAGGTGTTAGTGGAAAAATTGTCTGGGATTTAGTGCACCCCTTCCTGGATAAAGGTTATCACCTCTATGTGGATAACTTTTACACTAGCATCCCCCTGTTTAAGGCCCTTGGTTCAAGAGGTACAGCAGCTTGCGGTACTGTGCGTAAGAACCAAAGAGGCCTCCCAAAAACGCACATTGCCCAAGTAATGAGAAGGGGTGAAAGCAGGGGAATATGCACCGAAAATATGTTGTTGGTCAAATATAAGGACAAGAGGGATGTCCTTATACTGACAACAATTCTTGGAGACAGTACCACCTCCATCCCTGTACAAGGTACCAGTACCCACACCTCAAAACCTAATTGTATCCTAGATTACAATAGGTACATGGGCGGAGTGGATCTTTCAGATCAGGTACTGAAGCCGTACAGTGCCCTGCGGAAAACAAAAATCTGGTACAAGAAGCTGGCCGTGTATATCATCCAGATGGCACTGTATAACGCTTACGTGCTATTCCGTTCTACCAGCCAGAGGGGGACATTTATGCACTTTCAAGAGGAAGTCATAAAGGGCCTAATATTTGGGAACCAGCAGGCAGAGGGCCCCAGTACTTCTAGTACTGGCCCCCGTATTGTACCAGGGCAGCATTTTCCTAACAAAATCCCCTCCACTGCAAGAAAGGGCAGGACACAAAAAAGGTGCAAAGTTTGCTATAAAAAGGGAATAAGAAAGGAAACTATTTTCCACTGTGAAACTTGCCCCGACAAACCCGGCCTATGTATAAAGGAGTGTTTTAAAATATACCACACATCTATGGATTATTAGGTTCATCATTTCACCGTGCTTCGGGGGTCTTGCTAATGCCACATAGCACCCACCATTCATTCCACCAGAATCTGAGCTGCAAAATCCAAAAATCACTCCTTCCCTTCTGAGTCCTGCCATGCACCCAACTGGTATTTTTTGGTCACATATGAGGCATTGCCATACTCAGGAGAAATTGGGGCACAGATTTTGGGGTGCTTTTTCTCCTTCATACCTTCTGAAAATGAAAAATTTTGAGCCAGAACTGCATTTTTGTGTAAAAAAATGTAATTTTTCATTTTCACTGCCCAGTTGTATCAAAATTGGTGAAACCCCTGGGGGTTTGAAATGTACACTATACCCCTAGATGAATTCCCTGAGGGGTGTAGTTTGCAAAATGGGGTCACTTGTGGGGGGGTTCCACTGTATTGGTGCTTTGGGGGTCTTGCTAATGCGACATAGCACCCACCAACATTCCACCAGAATCTGTGCTGCAAAATCCAAATATCACTCCTTCCCTTCTGAGTCCTGCCACTTTTTGGTCACACATGAGGCATTGACGTACTCTGGAGAAATTGGGGCACAGATTTTGGGGTGCTTTTTCTCCTTCATACCTTATGAAAATGAAAAATTTTGAGCCAGAACTGCATTTTTGTGTAAAAAAATGTAATTTTTCATTTTCACTGCCCAGTTGTATCAAAATTGGTGAAACCCCTGGGGGTTTGAAATGTACACTATACCCCTAGATTAATTCCCTGAGGGGTGTAGTTTGCAAAATGGGGTCACTTGTGGGGGGGTTCCACTGTATTGGTGCTTTGGGGGTCTTGCTAATGCGACATAGCACCCACCAACATTCCACCAGAATCTGTGCTGCAAAATCCAAAAATCACTCCTTCCCTTCTGAGTCCTGCCATGCACCCAAATGGTATTTTTTGGTCACATGTGAGACATTGCCGTACTCGGGAGAAATTGGGGCACAGATATTGGGGTGCTTTTTCTCCTTCATTCCTTGTGAAAATGAAAAATTTTGAGCCAGAACTGCATTTTTGTGTAAAAAATGTAATTTTTCATTTGCACAGCCCAGTTGTATCAAAATTGGTGAAACCCCTGGGGGTTTGAAATGTACACTATACCCCTAGATGAGTTCCCTGAGGGGTGTAGTTTGCAAAATGGGGTCACTTGTGGGGGGGTTCCACTGTATTGGTGCTTTGGGGGTCTTGCTAATGCGACATAGCACCCACCAACATTCCACCAGAATCTGTGCTGCAAAATCCAAAAATCACTCCTTCCCTTCTGAGTCCTGCCATGCACCCAAATGGTATTTTTTGGTCACATGTGAGACATTGCCGTACTCGGGAGAAATTGGGGCACAGATTTTGGGGTGCTTTTTCTCCTTCATTCCTTGTGAAAATGAAAATTTTTGAGCCAGAACTGCATTTTTGTGTAAAAAATGTAATTTTTCATTTGCACAGCCCAGTTGTATCAAAATTGGTGAAACCCCTGGGGGTTTGAAATGTACACTATACCCCTAGATGAATTCCCTGAGGGGTGTAGTTTGCAAAATGGGGTCACTTGTGGGGGGGTTCCACTGTATTGGTGCTTCGGGGGTCTTGCTAATGCGACATAGCACCCACCAACATTCCACCAGAATCTGAGCTGCAAAATCCAAAAATCACTCCTTCCCTTCTGAGTCCTGCCATGCACCAAAATGGTATTTTTTGGTCACATGTGAGGCATTGCCGTACTCGGGAGAAATTGGGGCACAGATTTTGGGGTGCTTTGTCTCCTTCATTCCTTGTGAAAATGAAAAATTTGGAGCCAGAACTGCATTTTTGTGTAAAAAAAAATAATTTTTCATTTTCACTGCCCAGTTGTACCACAATTGGTGAAACCCCTGGGGGTTTGAAATGTACACTATACCCCTAGATGAATTCCCTGAGGGGTGTAGTTTGCAAAATGGGGTCACTTGTGGGGGGGTTCCTAACTTTTAGCATCTTATGGTGCCTAGAAACCTACATGGTGCCTAAAAAATAATCTCATAAAAAGGAGGCTCCAAAATCAAGTAGGTGCTCCTTCTATTATGAAGCCTGTGGTTTGGTCAACGTGCACACTAGGGCCACATATAGGATATTTATGAAAACAAAAGAATTGGGGGAATCAATTTTTAGTCACATTTCTCTAGTAAAATCTACTGTGTTCCTTAGAAAAATGTATTAAAATTGCAAATCTGCAAAAAAAATGAAATTTTGAAATTTCACCTACACTTTGTTTAAATTCCTGTGAAACACCTAAAGGGTTAATAAACTTCCAAAATGCTGTTTTGAATACTGTGAGGGGTGCAGTTTTTGAAATGGCATCATTTATGGGGGTGTCTCACATACAAGTCCCTCAAAGTCACATCAGAACTGAACTGGTCCCTAAAAAAATCAGTGTTTGAAATTTTCTTGAAAATTTGAGAATTTGCTATTCATATTTTAAGCCTCCTAGTGTCCAAAAAAATTAAAAGGATGTTGAAATAATGATGGAAACATAAAGTAGACATATGGTCTATGTTAGTTATTAACTATTTTGAGTGGTATGATTATTTGTCTCACAAGCAGAAAATTTAACATTTTGCAAATTGCTAAATTTTCCATTTTTTTACGACATTTTGGTATTTTTCACAAAAAAACACAGACTGTATCGACCCAAATTTACGACTAATTTGAAGTACAATGTGTCACGAGAAAACAATCTCAAAATCACTGGGATAAGTAAAAGCAAAAAAAAGTTATCCCCACTTAAGTGATACATGTCAGATTTGAAAAAAAGGGCTCTGTCAGGAAGGCAAAAACTGGCTGTGTCAGGAAGGGGTTAATGGGTGGCGATTTGCGGCATAAATCACACTTTTTGCCGCAAAATCGCACTTTCTGAAAGTGTGATTTTTTTTAACTCCGGAATTCGCATCCAGATGTTTTCCCATTGAAAAATATACAATTTGCATTTTTAATGAGATGCAAATTTGGAAATCGCCAAAAAAAATTGTCTAAAGTTCAAAAAAAAAATAGACCTGATCCTGACTGCCGATTTTGTCAGAAACATGGCGATTTTGTCAGAACCATGCACAGATCATTGTGATCTGTGTATGGTTCTTTGGTAAAATATGTGTAAAAGTAAAAAAAAAAATTGGCGTGAGGTCCCCCCTCCTGTACATAACCAGCCCCGGACTCTTGGACCGGTCCTGGTTCCAAAAATACGGGGGACAAAAAATCTGGGGGTCCCCCCGTATTTTGAAACCAGCACCGGGCTCCAACAGCCCGCAGTGTCATGCCACAGCCGGGGGACACTTTTTACACAAGGTCCCCCGGCCGTACCATGAGCACCGTGGCTGGTCAGCCTTGGACGGGGTACCTGGAGGAGTGGGCACCCCCCAATAAAGGGGTCCCCCCCCAGGCTTCACCCGCCAGCCTGATAGGGTTAAATTCACATTCCTAACATTGCTTAATACAGGAGAACTACAAGTGCCAGCAGACCTCCCCCGCATGCTGGGACTTGGAGAACCACAAGTCCCAGCATGCGGGGCATTAATGGGCCCGCTGGGACTTGTAGTCCACCTGTAAAAAGAATGTTAAAATAAAGCACACACACAGAAAAGTAAAACTTTATTACATACATCCACACACCTCACTTTTACACCCACATACTCACCGATCCAGGATCCAGCGCTGGTCTCCCTTCTGCTGCAGAGCCGGTCAGCCCGCACTATCAGCGGGGACAATCGGCTGTCTCCGGTGCAGCTAACAGCTTCTGTCGCGCTGTCCCAGCGCGACACAGGCTGAGAGCGTGATTGGGCGATGCGTCTCCATGGAGACGCATAGCTCAGCCCTGATTGGCTGAGCTATGTGTCTCCATGGAGACGCATAAGCCGAAGACGCTCTCAGCCTCTGTTGCGCTGGGACAGCGCGACAGAAGCTGTTAGCTGCATCGGAGACAGCCGGTTGTCCCCGCTGATAGTGCGGGCTGACCAAACTTTGTTGACAAACTTCATTTGTGCAAATCAAATGATGTTTATTCCATTTTTTATTTATTTTTTCGTTTGTGCAAATCAAATGATGTTTATTCCTACATGTTTCGGGAGATATGCTCCCGTCGTCAGGAAACAATTTCAAATGCAACACAGCGTGACTTTATTCAAACAAGGAACACACCTTCACCAATCCAGACGGAGCAACCATCCACATCCCGCCCCGTCCGCACCTGCGTCCGGATCGCAATCACATGAGATCACGGACTTAGTTCAGACTGCCGGTACTTGTGGATTAATTGTCTCCACCTGCTTACATCCAAAATATGCAAACAACAAATACAATTAAAAACAGCATAAAAAATGCTACGAAAAGCTTTAAGGACTAGTAATGGTACTTATGTATTATCTGGGCGCCCGATTTTATTATTGCATGCCACTACTTAAGGCATGCGATGCGATTTTTCATTGTAAAGACCAGATTTTTAATTGTATAGTCATCCATGGGTGATTTCATACCCCCACTATCCAAGTACGCATGGAGTTGATTTTATATAGTGTGGCGAGCGCAGCGAGCCACCAATCCCGAAGCGTGGTGAGCGCAGCGGGCCCCGTGAGGGGCCGCCGATTACTTTACATGTATTATGCGGCCCCTCACGGGCAGTGTTCCCTCTAAGCTGTGCGCGTGTGCGCGCGCACACAACTCGCCGAGCATGCGCACAGACAGTACAACAGAGCGCACAAAGAAGCAGTGGTCCCTTTTTGCAGTTGTGGACTAAATCAATGTATGTTTCACCCATTAACTACATCATGTGCTGTGTTTTGAATGTTTAATATAATTTTGAAGAAAAGTAAACACAAATGCTGAACGTCGTTTTCCAGTTATATATAGGTGACAAACAAAAATAAAAATTTCCTGCCAAAGTTGCACAGCCAAAATATTTTGCCGCACACAGCCTTCGTAAAATTAGAGGGAACATTGCTCACGGGGCTCGCTACACTCGCCGCGCTTCGGGCTTGGTGGCTCGCTGCGCTCGCCACACTATAGAATATCAACTCCATGCGTAGTTGGATAGTGGGGGTATGAAATCACCCATGGGTGACTATACAATTAAAAATTGGGTCTTTACAATGAAAAATCGCATCGCATGAATTGTATGCCACTATATTGCAATGCAATGAAAAATTGGGCCCCCAGATATTACACAAGTACCCTAGTAAATATTATAACCTCTAATACAGTTACATATCAATAAGTAGAATTATATCTTTACAAATCCACAAATAACTATTAGTCATATTGTGTCCATTAAGGTTATATTTCAAAACAAACAGTTTAAATTGTTACAACCATACTGAACTTTCATTCTAAAAATTAGTGTAATCCCGCTTTCCCATTGAGACCCCTTGGTGCCAATGAGTCCAATTTGATTATCCATTTACTTTCCATCCTTAATAATAATCTGCCCCTATCACCACCTTGTTTCAAAATATACAATTTGCATTTTTAATGAGATGCAAATTTGGAAATCGCCAAAAAAAAATGGTCTAAAGTTCAAAAAAAAAATAGACCTGATCCTGACTGCCGATTTTGTCAGAAACATGGCGATTTTGTCAGAACCATGCACAGATCATTGTGATCTGTGTATGGTTCTTTGGTAAAATATGTGTAAAAGTAAAAAAAAAAATTGGCGTGAGGTCCCCCCTCCTGTACATAACCAGCCCCGGACTCTTGGACTGGTCCTGGTTCCAAAAATACGGGGGACAAAAAATCTGGGGGTCCCCCCGTATTTTGAAACCAGCACCGGGCTCCAACAGCCCGCAGTGTCATGCCACAGCCGGGGGACACTTTTTACACAAGGTCCCCCGGCCGTACCATGAGCACCGTGGCTGGTCAGCCTTGGACGGGGTACCTGGAGGAGTGGGGACCCCCCAATAAAGGGGTCCCCCCCAGGCTTCACCCGCCGGCCTGATAGGGTTAAATTCACATTCCTAACATTGCTTAATACAGGAGAACTACAAGTGCCAGCAGACCTCCCCCGCATGCTGGGACTTGGAGAACCACAAGTCCCAGCATGCGGGGCATTAATGGGCCCGCTGGGACTTGTAGTCCACCTGTAAAAAGAATGTTAAAATAAAGCACACACACAGAAAAGTAAAACTTTATTACATACATCCACACACCTCACTTTTACACCCACATACTCACCGATCCAGGATCCAGCGCTGGTCTCCCTTCTGCTGCAGAGCTGGTCAGCCCGCACTATCAGCGGGGACAATCGGCTGTCTCCGGTGCAGCTAACAGCTTCTGTCGCGCTGTCCCAGCGCGACACAGGCTGAGAGCGTGATTGGGCGATGCGTCTCCATGGAGACACATAGCTCAGCCCTGATTGGCTGAGCTATGTGTCTCCATGGAGACGCATAAGCCGAAGACGCTCTCAGCCTCTGTTGCGCTGGGACAGCGCGACAGAAGCTGTTAGCTGCATCGGAGACAGCCGATTGTCCCCGCTGATAGTGCGGGCTGACCAAACTTCGTTGACAAACTTCATTTGTGCAAATCAAATGATGTTTATTCCATTTTTTATTTATTTTTTCGTTTGTGCAAATCAAATGATGTTTATTCCTACATGTTTCGGGAGATATGCTCCCGTCGTCAGGAAACAATTTCAAATGCAACACAGCGTGACTTTATTCAAACAAGGAACACACCTTCACCAATCCAGACGGAGCAACCATCCACATCCCGCCCCGTCCGCACCTGCGTCCGGATCGCAATCACATGAGATCACGGACTTAGTTCAGACTGCCGGTACTTGTGGATTAATTGTCTCCACCTGCTTACATCCAAAATATGCAAACAACAAATACAATTAAAAACAGCATAAAAAATGCTACGAAAAGCTTTAAGGACTAGTAATGGTACTTATGTATTATCTGGGCGCCCGATTTTATCATTGCATGCCACTACTTAAGGCATGCAATGCGATTTTTCATTGTAAAGACCAGATTTTTAATTGTATATGGGTGATTTCATACCCCCACTATCCAAGTACGCATGGAGTTGATTTTATATAGTGTGGCGAGCGCAGCGAGCCACCAATCCCGAAGCGTGGTGAGCGCAGCGGGCCCCGTGAGGGGCCGCCGATTACTTTACATGTATTATGCGGCCCCTCACGGGGCTCGCTACACTCGCCGCGCTTCGGGCTTGGTGGCTCGCTGCGCTCGCCACACTATAGAATATCAACTCCATGCGTAGTTGGATAGTGGGGGTATGAAATCACCCATGGGTGACTATACAATAAAAAATTGGGTCTTTACAATGAAAAATCGCATCGCATGAATTGTATGCCACTATATTGCAATGCAATGAAAAAATTGGGCCCCCAGATATTACACAAGTACCCTAGTAAATATTATAACCTCTAATACAGTTACATATCAATAAGTATAATTATATCTTTACAAATCCACAAATAACTATTAGTCATATTGTGTCCATTCAGGTTATATTTCAAAACAAACAGTTTAAATTGTTACAACCATACTGAACTTTCATTCTAAAAATTAGTGTAATCCCGCTTTCCCATTGAGACCCCTTGGTGCCAATGAGTCCAATTTGATTATCCATTTACTTTCCATCCTTAATAATAATCTGCCCCTATCACCACCTTGTTTCAAGGGGGGGATGTGGTCAATTATTCTAGTGTGTAGGCTGGCGATCGTGTGGCCAGCAACCACGCAATGTCTGGCCACCGGTTGATCACTATTGCCCAACAAAAGGGCTGCACGTATAGCTGATCGATGGTTGGCCAGTCTTTCACATAGTGTAGTCTCTGTCTTTCCGACATATACTAAGCCACATGGGCAGTAGATTAAAGGTAAGTATATGGTTAATATAAAATTTCTTACCACTATAGGGATGTTTAAAGTGATTACCAGTAAGGAGAGAACTGCAGGTCTAGCTAGATCTGTAACATCAAGTTCCACCAATTCGTCACGTAAGTTTCTAGGTCTACTAAATGCAGGCATCAATCTTGTGTTATAAAGAGACGGTAATTCACGATCTGTATTAACCACAGGCCACATTCGTTTGACATATTTTGTTACATTACTGCTCACAGTCGAATACTTATTGATCCTAGGGATAAACTTGTCAGTTCTACCAACACGTGTCGACTCTGTTAAGCATTGTTGACGCAAAATGTTCAAAACTTTAGATTTGAATCACCCCTATGGTATCCCCGTTCCACAAATCGCTCAATCATCGCATCCAATGCCCCGATAGTCTCATCCGGGTCACTGGTGATGCAGCGTACCCGGAGCATCTGTGAAAAGGCAGTGGCAAACGTAGGATTTTCAGAAGGGGTTTCCAGAGGGGCGGAGCAAAGCACGGAGATGAACAATTAGGTGACCCAGTATATGCCGGGTCAGTTAAAGTATCATAGATATGTATAATAAAAAAAAAATATATATATATATATAATATATACAGGGAGATGAGGACCGGCACTGGGCTTATCCGGGTAGGTAACGCTGGGGTGCCTTCCACAACAATGATATACATACGGATTCCAAATAATGGAAGCAAGAGGCGGCACTCTCCAAATGGTGAAAAAGACTTGTATTAAAACATAGTGAAAAACGATGTCAGTCAAAAGGTGGTCTACAGTTTCGAGGCTTACGCCCCTTCCTCAGGACCACTGACAATCACAACAAGCAACTGTGTAGTGCACTACACAGCACTACACAGTTGCTTGTTGTGATTGTCAGTGGTCCTGAGGAAGGGGCGTAAGCCTCGAAACTGTAGACCACCTTTTGACTGACATCGTTTTTCACTATGTTTTAATACAAGTCTTTTTCACCATTTGGAGAGTGCCGCCTCTTGCTTCCATTATTTGGAATCCGTATGTATATATAATATATATATATATATATATATACACAGACACACACACATATACAGGGGCGTCAACAGCAGTGTAGACCCCTGGGCATAGCAATGTATTGGGGCCCCTACCGATCCTCCAGCGGTAGGGGTGGGGGAAGCTTTGATGTCCCGTGGGTGGTAGGGGGTATTATATCAAGCGCTCAGCATGTAGGGCCTGGATCAGTAATTTCCACTAATTACCCCTTTACTGCACAGATGGTGGGAGATGGGGTGGGAGAAGGGGGCATTGGGCTGAATGAAGGGGCCCTGATACATAACTTCCAGGGTGGTAGAGTCCATTGTTTAATACGCAGAGGAGAGGTGTATAGTGGAGTGGGCTTATTATTCATAATTTTCTGGTGGGAGGACAGCTTGCTTGACTGCAGATATCTCCAGTTCCCAGAAATAGATTTATTAGATTTTATCCCACCTACCAAATGGTATTGGGGACTAGGGGATCAGAGTTCAGGAGGCAGAGCAATCTGCCAAGGAGTATATAAAACTACATACCAGGTTTGTGGAGCTGGAGCAGTAACCAGATCCAGGAAGGCTGATATCTCTGGTTCTGGACACAGTAGAGACAAGATACTTCTAGTGTCCATCAAAGGGGGATAGTCCCAGCTTTTGGAATAAACCCTCAGAAAAACCTTAAGTCAGACGAAACCTGAAATATCTGACTGGGAAGAGCAATTAACAGGCTTGTATGGGGCCCACTGCTTTGAAGTCCGATATCTCCGGTTCCCAAGGGTCGATTTTTTAAATTCTTGTACCCATGGAAAGAGGGGACCCTCAGCTTTCAGCCTAGAGCCCTTAGACTTCTGGGGGGTTTCTGGGTACTCAGAAACCCCCCCTGCGTGCGCTACTGAAAGGGGAGTACTCGATGTGAAGATAACGGATTACAGCTGCTGTGCAACAAGACGGAATTTCGATCTGTATCCTTGACAAATAAACCCGTTGATATAATGCCATTTTTAAGCATAATCTTAACGTCCAGGAAACAGACCAATTCCATACTAACATTGAATGTGAATTGCACAGGATGTCTAAGGGTCTACTTGGAATAAACATCATTTCATTTGCACAAACAAACTCTGATGATTTCCTCTTCTATCTACTGACTATTTGGGATCATCTATATCCAAAGAAGGCACCGGAGCACTCCACCACATGATTGATGAGTGTCTGGTATACTACAAACTATATATATATATATATATATATATATATATATATATATATATATATATAATACTACACACACACATACACGAGAATAACAGCTTGTGAATCAAACACATAAGAAAATGAAATAATATCCAGCAATCAAAATATTTGGGACCCCAGAACTCAAAACTAATTGCTATTTGAATAAACTCCAGATTTCACCATTGTGCTTCTACGGAGCTTAGCATGTTCTCAGCCATACTGCCAGCTCATCATGGTGATGTTTCTGGCAGAGCTGGTGGCATGGTGGGCAGGGAGCGGGCAGAGCAAGGCGGCGGGCAGGGAGCGGGGACAGGGCTGCAGTGCTTCCGGGGGAATGGGGCACGCGTGCCTGGCACACGGCAGCGGACGGCGATGGAGACAGCATCTGTATTTCTGGTGTAATGGGGAATATACTAATGCAGCATTCCTTTCCAATTAGAGCCCCTGTCTCACTCAGCGTAAAGCCTGACAGCAGTCTGTTCTGTGGATCACAGCCCTAATAGCAGGCATTTCCACAGTGACCTTTTGTAATGAGCTTGCATTTTCATTACTAACCTTTTCTTGCTCTGGATTGTATTTCAATTCCCCTGATAGTCATTAAATATATTAGATAGAAAAGAGATAACAAAATACCTTTCTAACAATCTATTGGTAAGCATGGACAAGCTTTTAGTCAGCACATATACTGTAGAATCCCTTGTAAATGCTTACTGCTTTAAAGTATGACCTCCCATAGAGTAATCTATTTATTTATTATTATTTATTACCAGCTATTTATAAAGCGCACACATATTCCGCAGTGCTTTACAGAGAATATTTGAACATTCACATCAGTCCTTGCCACGTTTGCCTACCCTCACAGAATAACCAGGAGGCTCCCTAAATCAGTGGCCCCCAGAAAAGTGGACAAGCCTCCCAAATTTTGTGGGTCCTCAGTGGGGCTAAAATGATGCAAATTGCATTAATTTGCATCATTGTAGCCCCTCCCTCAATCCGCGGACCCACAATTTGCTGTGTTTGACTGGCATGGGGGGGTGGGACTTAGTGACATCAGCCTCGTCCTGCCCTCCTGACAATAGTAGGCAAGTATGGCTAAAGATCTGAGCTGGCAATGGCGATGCACAGGACCATGCTTCACCATCGAAAATTATGTCCACTTCCCCGGCCCCTGGAAATGTGGACAAAGGTGGACAAATCCTCCAAAATGGTGGCAATGGCTATGCCCCACACATGTAAATTGGAATAGTCCCGCCCAGCTCTATCCCCTTATGTGGCACAGTCGCCGTCTCCACCTCCTACCTCCTAGAGCTGGCTGTTCTCTCCTGGGGCGGAATGTTCTTAAATAAAAAAAATGTGGTAAAAACCCTGTTTTCTGGGGTTTTACTGCATTTTCAAATGCACTAAAGCCCTCCTGGTGGTGCTTCGCTGTGGAGGTTATGCCAGCTCTAGCTAGCTCTAGTATTGGTAAATTGGGCAGCAGCATGCAGCAATGGATGGATCCCAATGCGGACCCTTTCTGCTAAGATGGGAGTTTTATTAAAGATGGATGTTGCTATGGGTAACCAATCAGATTATATCTATCTTCTAGAACGTGCCAAAAAAATAAGATGTAGATTCTGATTGGTTGCTATGAGCAAAATCCCATATTTAATAGAACACCCACCTTAGTAAACAAACCCCTAAATAGTTGCGGCTAATGCCTGAAAACTGTTTTTTTGTCCAGGGAATTAACTGCAAATATTGGGGGAAATTTGTCAAAAATAGGTGTATTTGTATCCAGAAATACACTTATTTTTGACATTTACAATCCCGAAAATACGGCAATTCGTATTTGTATTGATAGCACATCAATACGAATACAATATTGCCGTATTTTCGGTATAGTAAATGTCAATAATAAGTGTATTTCTGGATACAAATACACCTATTTTTTTTTACAAATTTCCTTTAGTAAATTTCCCCCATTGAATGATAAACGGTCCTATTACTGCTTACTAAAAACCCTGTAAATACCCTGCAGTATTTCTAATGCTGTACCCCTATTTCACAATGTTCCCGCCACTAATGGTTCTGCTCTAAACCATTATATAAATACAAATATAAATGAAGATACAGTGAAGACAAGGGCTACAAAACTAGTGCAGAAATAATTAAAGTGTGTTCTCTGCACACTCAGAATATAATGGAATCTTTCTTGGAAAGACAAATGTGCAGAATGGTTAGAAAGAGCTTATGCAGAACATTCATTTTAATGTTGAAAGCAGACCAGCTCTGGGCCTCTGAAAGGAAGTGAATTCATTGTAAACAGTTGGAAGTCTTTTTTTTTTCTTTTTCAACTGATTATAATGAATTCCTCTCTGTTGCATATTGAGCCAGAAATCCTGTGTCCTCACCCCCGCATTGCTATGGCAACAGAAGCTGTTCTCAGAGAGAATGGTGCTTACTATTGTACTGCAGATGCTCCCTGTACTCTGCCTCTGTCAACCGGGTTCCGTTACTGGGTGCCATTCTAAAGCTGTAACATTGTATTATTAATTACTTTAGACTGAAATAGTAAATTAGTGACAGTAATGATACATATTAATGTACTGTAGGTTTCATTGGCTGAGACGAATATTTCTTCTTGGAAAACAGTGAGAGTCTGAGAATAAAGTTTGCTAAAAGTGATACGTTAATGAAACTTTAAAGACCAACAAAGAGACAAATGTCTCTCTGCTCCAATTTATCCTCAATGCTGCAGCCTCACCAAACGCAGTACATCCACCTCCCCTCTTCTATAAGCCCTTCACTGGCTCCTCTTCCCTTGTAGAGTCCAATTCAAGCTTCTCACACTCACTTACTCTCACCCACTACTCTTCTATTCACATCTCTTATTTCATATTCCTCTCATATTACTCTTGCCCGTCTTCTTCGCTCCCACTCCTGCCTCCAGGACTTTTTTTGTGCTGTTCCCTACCCCTGGAACTCTCTACCTCGCTCCCTTTAGACTCTCCACTAGGGAAGCCAATCCCGTGGCATTTTTTCAATCCCGGGATTCGGGATTGAAAAATGCTCAATCCCAGGATTCCCGAGATCCAGGGATTGGCTTTCCTAATAGAAAAACGCCCTGGCTGCCCCGCAATTACTTACATGCAGGGGCAGCTGGGTTGCTGGGTGGGTGGATGGGCGGTCATCTTAAGGAGCCAGGAGCCGGGTTAATGCTGCTGCTGGCTGGCTGGCTAGTTGGGCGGGCGAGCGGCGCGGTGCTGCTTCTTCATGCTGCCGGCCGTGACGAGAGTGACCTGCCTGCGCAGCGTAACCTCGTCACACTGCGCAGTATGCTCCTGCTGGCTGGCTAGTTTGGGCGGGCGGGTGGGCGAGCGGCGCGGTGCTGCCGGGCGTGACGTGAATGACCTGCCTGCCCTGCCTGCGCAGCGTGAACTTGTCACGCTGAGAGGTCACGCTGCGCAGTATGCTCTGCTGGGTGCTGGGAGAAGCCAGGCAGCGTCTGAGCAGGTGCTCAGATGCTGCCTGGCATTAGACTGCACATGCGCAGTCTAATCCCGGCCTTTTGGGGGTCAAATCCCGGGATCCCGTGATTGGCCGACACTACTCTCCACCTGTCTACAAAATTTCAAACCGGCTTTCAAGACCCACTTCTTCACTAAGCCCAGCCAAATTTCATCCTAACCCACTGTTACATGCTCACTTCTACCCCATCTGTGACACGTCTGTCTGTCTGCCCTCCTCTTTATAATGTCAGCTGTCACAAGCCGGGCCCTCTTACCCCATGTGCTTTTCCTTCTCTTACTTAAACCATCTTTGACGGCACCATATCCTGTGGTTTTCTGACACGCTGATACTTATTCCAGTGCCCTCTGCTGGTGCAGCTATGGTAATGTACCCATACTTGTCCTCTATTGTTTTAAATGTAGGTCACTGCTTATTCGTTTATGGGCACTGTGGATCCCCTGTGGCGCCATATAAATAAAGGAAAATAATAATTATAAGAGATGAAAAATCTATGCTTTAAAATATAAAACTATGTATTGAGATCACTGTGTTTGTAGGTTCATCACATATTCACGTTGTGCAGTTATTTAAAGCTTCAAATATTTAGGGGGATATTTAATAGTATTCTATGAAAAATCCTGGATGAAAACCTGCTCCAGACCGCTCTTAACCTCAGACTGGGGCGACAGTTCATCTTCCAGCAGGACAACGACCCTAAGCACACAGCCAAGATACCAAAGAAGCGGTTTCAGGACAACCAGGTACCTGCTTCGTTTCCCCCCCACCCGCAATCCGTTCCGCATTCGTTCTGCCTCCGTTCACTGACGGTTTCACATGGATTAGATTCTGCTTGCCCTGACATAGTTTACAAAACTATTTAAAACAGTAAAAAAAAAAAGAACATGCAAAAATATATATCAATGGATCCAATCATGTCATTTTCAGTGCTTAAGTAAGAGATAATAATCACATATTTGTTTTTCATATAAAATTTCTATAATTTGTAGGGCGAGATGTATTAAAATACATCGCCGCCCTTTGCGCCCCCCCCCCCGCCGCAATGCCAGCGCATATGTACTAACATATGCGGCTGGCATCGCGGTGCGGTGACGGAGGCCCCCCGCGATACCTTACTGCCGCCTCCTGCTCCCCTCACGCCGGGGACAGCTAAGCATGCCTAAGCATGCCTCCTCGTCCCCCCAAAGGTGGCGATACCCTACAATGCGGTATCGGTGCGGCCGGGTTTTGATACATCGGAAAATGCAGTAAAACCGGGGTTTTACCGCATTTTCAGTTTAATACATCTTGCCCAGTGATGATTTTATTCAGCGGGGTTCACTCTAATCATTACATCCACTTATCAGAGCATAGTGTTTAACCCTCAATCCTTTTTTTTCTACTCCCATTGTGAGTTCCTATCAGACTCGCTAAACACCTGCAGCAGCAGTGGATGATTATATTCCAAATTATTTTATGTTTTGCATTTGATTATATCTATTAAAGCGCCAGGACCCACAGTTAGGGAAGGAGCCTTAAACCCTCTACTATCTGCAAACCTCTTCTTAAGGGCGGGATGTACTAAAGGGAAAATGCGGTAAAACGCCTGTTTTACCGCATTTTCCTATGTATTATTACCCGGCCACACCGATTTTGCCGGGCAGGGTATCGCCACCCAAAGGTGGTGATACCCTATAGAAGCCTATGGGCTTCTTTTCGCCGCCTCGCCGACCCCCCGCCTCTCCGCCTCCCTTGGGCTTACCTTCTTGCAGGTCCTCCTGGACCCCGGAAGGTAAGCCCTTCCTCCCCCTAGCAACGCAGCCGGACGTCCTTCCGGCAGCAGAGGGGAGGAGGAGGCGCCAGGGACAGCCTGCTTAGCTGTCCCCGGCGTGTAGGCATCAGGAGGCGGCAGGGAGGAGACGGAGACCCCCCGCAGACCACAGTACAGGTATCACGGAGGGTCTCCGTTACCGCACCGCGATGCCAGCCGCATATGTTAGTACATATGCGCTGGCATCGCGGCGGATGGGCGGCGATGTATATTAATACATCCCACCCTAAGTAAGAGATATATCGAACCTTCTAAAGAGAAAATTCGATAAATGGCCCATAGCAACCATTCAAATTCTAATTACTGTATGTTGCTGGCATAATAAAAAAAAAAAAACATTCAATTCGATTTTTCTTCAATATTTTTTTACAACCTATCCAATTAAGTATATTTTCACAAGAAAACACAGAGGTTCAGTGAAACAAAATCCCTGAGAAGCCATAGCTCATGCCAGGTTATCAGAACTACTTGGATAGCCCTTGAATTGCAACATGGTTTATCCAGTTGCACAGTTACTTGCCTGTTTTTGAATTACTCTCACATCAGAATTAGGCCCAAAAGTGGAATATTGGAAAAAAAAATACCAAAAGAAAGTCTTATTATTAGCCTAGGCCATCTCTATCCAGTCACACAGTTTGTATAGACAAGCTTGCCTGTGAATGTTATTCTAATACCCCTTTTAAACATTAGGTACAAATACCACGGGTCATACTTTGGGTATAAATGCTTGACCCGGTAATTTGCTTTTCTGTGTGAAAGGGGCGGTCAGATTGGGACTGGTGAAACAACCGGGCACTGCAATTCAGAGTAAAAGCCGTGATTTAGGGGCTATTCTGACTGAAAGTAGTATCAGTGATGGGTTGGGATCGTTTGGTCTACAACAACTAGGTTGACAAGCATTAGGTCGACACCACTAGGTCAACAGGCAGCAAGGTCGACATGTGTAGGTTGACATGGGTCAAGGTCGACAGGAGCATTAGGTCGACATGGGCAAGGTCGACAGTCAAAAGGTCGACATTGGGTTTTTCAGTTTTTTTACCTGAATATCGACTGTGTCGACATGGACACAGTTTGAAGTGCACCTCTTCCCCTCACATCGCTCGCTATGCTTCAGACACGGTGCCTCTCTACTCTCGGCACACTATTTTATTTTTCCACCCCTAGTGGATGGTAGGGCATGATATACCGCCTGTCTGCACACGTTGGCTCAAAAAACAATGAAAAAACCCATGTCGACCTTTTGACTGTCGACCTTGCCCAGGTCGACCTAATGCTTGTGTCAACCTAATGACCTGTCGACCTAGACCCATGTCGACCTAGTTGTTGTAGACCAGGCATGTCCAAAGTCCGGCCCGGGGGCCAATTGCGGCCCGTCATTTGAAGTGGCCTGCAGCCTCCAGCCAGAAGCAGGTGGAGCATCAGATGCGGGACACACAGCACTAAAGGTGGGTCCCTGCAGCTGCAACTGTATATAGCCATCCTCCGCAATCACAGTGACAGCAGTGTGTGTGTGGGGGGGGGGGGGGGTGCAGCAAAGGGGAAGCTTGCTCCCATAACATGCAGAGTGGAGGAGGGCAGCAGCGGGAGCCCAAGCATCTCCTGTCCTTGCAGTTCCTGCTTTGCCTCTCTGTCATCTAGCTCACACAAGGGGCTGGGAAACATAGGCCCTTATTCTGGTTGGTGCGGCCAGAGCCGCACACGGGGCTCCGGCCGCACAAACCAATCCCCGCCCACCCTACGGATCGCCACGGCCGTCCGTACACGGACGGCTGGCGATCCGCATAAAAATGGTGGAGGCGTACGCCTCCACCATGGTGGGAGCTGCCCCCTGCATTCGATGGTCGTCGACCATCGAAGGCAGGTCCGCACGCCCCGGCAGCTCCCGCAAGCTGAGACCACACGGACAATCGTCCGTGTGGTAGCTTGTATGGGGGCTGAAAGCTGACATCCGGCGACGTCAGCTTTCCGCCCCCATGAGTTGCGTCATGCCCTCATTACCATGCATACGCCCTGCGTTTGCATGGGAACGCCCATGAAACGCGGGGCGTACACATAGGGAAATGAGGGCATGAAGCCTCTCACGCCCCTATACGCCCCCTTTGCGGCGGACGAAATACGTCTGCGGCGAAGGGGGCTGCACATGCGCAGATTGACCTCTGCGCATGTGCAGAGTAAAAACATCGGCGGTACGGCCGCACGCGGGCCGTACCGCACGAAACAGAATAAGGGCCATAGAGAGAAGGGGGGGGGGGGCAGGCAGGGGGACATACAGTCAATGGGGGCAGAGTGGGGGACATACAGTGAAGGAGGATCAGGCTGGGGGACATACAGTGAATGGAGGCAGTGATGGACATTCAGAGAATGGGGGGCAGGCTGTGGGACATAGAGTGAATGGGGGCAGAGTAGGGGACATAGTGAATGGGGGTCATACAGTGAATGGGAGTCATACAGTGAATGGGGGCAGATTGGGGGACATACAGTGAAGGAGGGTCAGGCTTTGGGACATACAGTGAATGGAGGGTCAGGCTTTGTGACATACAGCGAATGGAGGCAGTGATGGACATTCATAGAAGGGGGGACAGGCTGGGGGACAGAGTGAATGGGTGCAGAGTGGAGAACATACAGTGAATGGTGGACATACAGTGAAGGAGGAGCAGGCTGGGGGACATACAGTGAAGGAGGAGCAGGCTGGGGGACATACAGTGAATGGGGGCAGGCTGGAGGAAATACAGAGAAGGGGGGGGCAGTCTAGGGAATATGCAGTGAAGGGGCAGGCTTAGGGACATAAAGTTAAAGGGGGCAGAGTGGGGGACCATTCTGATGCGATTAATGATTCAAAAAATGTCAGGCTGAATGGTCAGCTCCCCCACATTTTCACCTCACCAAAACTGTCCCTCGTCGCAAAAAGTTTGGACACCCCTGTTGTAGACCCAATGACAGTATCCCTCCCTGACAATAATGTACACTTGTACAGTACCAACGTATTGCAAACACACCACTGACACATACCCCCCAACATTCCCACATCCCACCCGATGCCAGCAGTGTCCCACGGCGGGGGGGGGGGGCAGTTGGGAGTCACCGCTGCCACCGCTTGCCAGCATGCGTTCAGAATCGATTCTCTGCAGGCACAGGGGCAAAATCGGGGCATGGCCTTGCGTGAGTGACGTGATTTGAAGGCCATGCCCCCTTGCCGTGAGGCCACGCCCCCAATATTTCGGGCTCAGACGGCTTTTCGGACCTGCACGCGTGAAGGTCCCGCTGAGCAACCAATGAAAGATACGAGGTATGCTGACAAGATAAAAAAAAGGACATGATTTATATTTTCAGCTTTATTTGGAATAAATGTAGGTGCTAAAACTGAAAAACATGAAAGTCTGTATCTGTCTTCTAATAACAGATGAATAACCATCACCACACTGAGAAGTGTTTCATATAACTTGGGTAATGAAGCTTTTATCTCCTTGTTTTTATTGGCAGCTGGTGATTTGCTCCTTAGTTGGCACAGATTGTTTTGTGATCATTAATAACAGATCGGACAGATGGAGACATTCTATAAATGTATTATATATAAATAATAGGCCTCTTACATGCTGATAACAAGTTAAAGCAGTGTGAGTGTGTGTGTGTGTGATCATCGAGAGTACTCAAACAAGCTGGATGCATAAGCAATATTCCTATATAGAAGGGACACTGTAATGGTCCTTTATAACTTTGGGCCTTATTTTGGTTCATTCTTTCTGACAAAATCCTTCTTAGATGGGCAAAACCATGTGCACTGCAGGTGGGGCAGGTGTTACTTGTGCAGAGTGAATTAGATTTGGGTGGGGTTTTACTTCAAAGTGAGATCTATATTGCAGTGTAAAAATAAAGCAGTCAGTATTTTCCCTGCACAGAAACAAAATAACTCACCCAAATCTAATTCTCTCTGCACATGATACATCTGCCCCCCCCTGCAGTGCACATGGTTTTGTCCATCTAAGAAGGATTTTGTCAGAAAGAATGAACCAAAATAAGGCCCTTTATAAGGTGCTGCTGACCAGTCTGGGCTGGGACATCTCAGTATTCATCCCCCAATAACATATCATATCTACAAAGCCATATGCCACTGCTCAGAGAGGTTCATTAAAAAGTTTACTGCGTTATCACAAATGGTGAACATTTTTTGTTCACCCCTTTAAAGTGAAAACATGAGTGTGGGAGAAATCCTATCAATCAAAAGCTGATTGTGGCTTCTAATTGTTCTTCCTGCTTACAACCATTTCTGTAGCACCACAGAAGTCCTTTTTGTGGGCGAGGGCTGTTATATGAACAATATGGTCCTGGAAAAATAGCTTATTTTAGTAGCCCCCAAGAGTCCAGGAAGGGTGAGTAGATAACAGATGATTGGATAATGGACCTTTAGCAGGACTCTTGTTTACTGTTGAGGAAAACAAGCTTGTGTTAAGGGGATGGTATGGGGACCCCGACATTTGGGATGCCAACATTTAAAAGACCTACAGGGACATCCTGCTGGTCTGGATCCAACACCTTCTAGGTAAGTATACTAACCCTCCCCCATCCCCCAGTCTGCAGCCTCCCCCTAGCCCCTCCCTTATTGCCTTAGTAGTAGTAGTATGTTTATTTATAAGGCGCCACAAAGTGTCCGCAGCATAAATAGGGGTATAGCTGGTAGAACTAAAATCAGAATCAGTTCTGAAGTAGGTGTCGAAATTTTCGAGGAGACTGAAGATGAAGTAGAGGAAGGGAAGAACAGGGCAGGAGCACTGGTGAGGTAAAGAGGTAGGGTAAGTACGTGAGGAAGGAGGGCCCTACTCATAAGAGTTAACAGACTAAAAGGAGGTGGGTGGACGAACGAAAAACAATAGGATAAGTAGGAACGGAGGTGAACAGGGGTAGGGTAGGCAGGATAGGAGGAGCAAAAGAGGTTAGGAGTAGGAGGGATAGGCTAGTCGGAAGAATTGGGTTTTGAGGGAGCGCTTGAAGAAGGTAAGGGAATCAGAAAGCCTGATGGGTAGCGGGAGGTTGTTCGAATGGGGGCAGCGCAAGAGAAGTCTTGGACACGGGAGTGGGAGGAGGTGATTAGGTGAGAGGTCAGTTGGTGGTTGGTGGCCTTACCCTAATCCCCAACCCCGCAGCCTACCCCTATTGCTGAACCATAACCCGCTCTTCCTCCTTTCATAGTGCCTAACCCCAGCATTTCCTGCTTATCACCAGCCAGTGAGAAGTGGCAGGAGCAGACTAAGCATAGCAGAGCACCAGTTGAATAGATGCCATGCACTGCACACAGCATCTATTCACAATGCAGAGAAAGACTGTGTGCAGCCCATCATCTCTAAAAGTGCTGGGCACACCCCCAAAGTGACTGAAACAGGGGAGGTGCCATGAAACTCCGCTACTTGTGTCATGCACAGAGACCCGATTTACACCACAACCACATTGGCAACAGAAAAGGGGGGTTACACCTTGCGGTGTCCCTTTGCGCTCTGGGGACCCTTGTGAGTATACAGTGAAAACTCTTTCAGACTAGTAATGAGGTCAACATATATGAGTGAAGCGTTTTCGTTTTTTCTAAATATATAGCATTTATTGAATAGTGCAAAATACATATGATGCAATAAAAATGGGTAATGATAAAATTCTATGAATTGCAGGTGTTAAACAATGTTAAACAATTTGGTTGGTTAAAAATACCTAGGCCTAATACCGGTACACACAAACATGGGGTGGGTGGGGTATGGGATAACACACAGGGGGTATGACTTATGTGTGATCACACTGTTGATCCGTCTGTGTAGAATAAGTTTCTATAGTCTTTTAAAAGGATGCCACTATGGGCTGACAGTACCTCTTCCAAATATAGGAGATAAACGTGGAAGCGTCTGCCGGCAGACTCCCGTCGATTGACCTCTTTTGCTGTGAGGTTTAATCGGCAGTTCCAGGTGCTTGCGTGCCTTTGACTAGTTTCGACAGGTAACTGGCTTCCTCAGGATGGTCGCAGTCCACGGCGCAACCTTCCCGGGAACCCCATCTCCCTTAGAACACATTGGCAACAGGGCTGGATTAGGTCGTGAGGTGTCCTGGGGCCCTTAAGAAAGGGAGGCCCTCCACATTTTGTCAGTGCTGTGTCCACTTGTCATACTGCACACCCCCATTATTGGACTGCACAGTTGAAATGCAGAAGTCTGCTTCAGAGATTTTTATATTCCATTTAAACCAATGGTGTCTCTGTTTGGAGGAAGGTCTGGGATCCCTTCATCCGGTCTCCCTGCAGTTTTGTCTCTTCTCTGGTCAGGAGGATCCATCAATAGTTCATTTAATCTTATACTCTTATGTCTTACTGTACACTATGTTGCTTTTTAGGCTGCCTGGTTCTTCCTTCTGCTGCTGCACAAGAGGGAGAGCTGCCGATGTCTCTGTGTGTTAACACTGACAAAAGGTCAACACAAACAATACAGTAGGTTGACATGGCAATGGTAGACATGAGTTTTTCACTCATTTTTATTTATCTGGACTATTCATGCTTTACCATCCATGTGGACTACAGATGGGAATGGAAAAGTGCCCGAAGCATGATGAGCAAAGCGAACTATGCAAGGGTTTGTGCTACATTAATTGGGGGTCCATGAATACAGATGTCAACATTAACACAAAAGCCTGTAAAAACTCATGTCAACCCTTTGTCTGTGTGGACCTAATGAATGTCAAACTTTTTCCCCATACCGGGTTTGTGCCCTTCAATCATTGATGTTCGACCCTGTGATCCACAAACACATAAACAGGTAAGTGCAGGACTTTCCCCACATTTAGTACCCTACATCAATAGCTTTTTGAAATACATTAAAATTATTTTTCACATGATATCAGGAAGGGGTTAATGAAGAGCGGCGTATCTTGTTTACTAAAGTGGGGTTTATTTAAAGCAAATCTGGAGGAGTTTAGAAGATATCACATGCCTTCGGACTAAAATACACATTCTTAAAGAATAACAGCTGGGGACATTTCTGCCCAAAACACATTTAACTACTTAGTTGCCAGTGAAATCGAGAAAATTCGGGAGTGACTATTTGTTTTTTTACAGCTGTCTTTTGAACTTTTTTCATTTAATTTGCTGCCCAATACAAACCTCCACAAATTGCTGCTTGCAATAACAAAATGATAACCTAACGTAACTAGAGCGGAACAAGCACGATGTGTTAAATCTAAGCACTTGATAAGTATGTACTGTACTACTCCCCTAATAATACTTTATTTCTGATAATACATTGTACAATGCATTGACTATAGAAATTCCATAGATATGAGCTGTCACTTATAAGTATTGTATACCTTTTATAAAGGTCACAAATGTGTTATTCTAATATTCAGGGGATTTCTCTAAAACGTACACAGTATTTCAGGACAGGAGAGGCACTAGCGTAAAGGTGCTGGCCACATCATGCTGGGGACATGGCAGCACCTGGCAGTATACCTAGCGCTCCTGTCCTTCCTGTAAAACACAACTGCATTACCATGTGCACAAGTGGCAGCGCCCTCTCTCACAGACCTACCAATCACAACACATGTTCTCTCAGGATAAAGGGCCTGTTTCAGACCCAGGTACAATTTTCCAAAAATTGCTGATCATGAGTTTCGGACAACTGCTTGCACTGTCGCATGTGCGGACAATTAAACTGTCATTGTCTGGCAATCGCAGTTTAAGTTCTGATGGAGGGGCGGCAATGCGCTGTGGCGGAGGTAGGGGGTGGCATTTTCTGGGAGCAGCCAAGTAAATGAAGGCGTTTCCGGGTGCCCGCAAATTTTGAAGGCACATCGCTAGGCGGGACACAGCCTGCGAGGCGGTCTTGCCCCTGCAAACAGCTCTGAATAACCCCCAAAGTGTAACAGGTATGAATTGTTAAATCAATAAAAGAAATTGATAGTCATTAGGTCGACTACCATTGGTCGACAGGCAGAAAATTGACACATGTAAAAGGTCAACATGCATTATTTTCACAGGGTGAAAAGGTAAACACAAGCAAAAGGTCGACATGAAAAAAAAACGTTGTCATGTTTACTTTTTTTATGTCTGTCGACGTAGGTCATCCTGAACACCGTATAAGTGTACCGCTTCCCCGTACATGGCTCGCTGCACACACCATGCTTCGGGCATGGTGCCCCCTCCACGTCCACTGGGATAGTAAAGTATGAACGAGTCCATCACAACTGTCCTCCCTTCATTTGTACCGTGAGGAAGCTTTAGCAGTTTTCGCGGTTACAATTGCCTGCCAAACCCGCAATGCTATAAATTCATTCCTTGGAGTGTTTAAAAGTAAAATTGAATGTAGCTAAATTACACATTAGTGCAGAGGTTCCCAATCTTTTTTGATTCACGGCACCCTAGAGAATCAGAATTTTTTTCACGGCACCCCTAGGTCCAAAAAAATTTAATTAGATTGGGTTTATATGCGATTCTTTGAGGCAGTTTTGTGGTAAAGGGCAGGATTTGCTTCTGTTTGTACACATTCTATGATTGGCAGCCACCAGCACTGGTTTTGCTCCTAAATATTTAACCATTAATAGTTTGAGTTGGTCAGCACCACCAAGCCGCGGCACCCCTGCATGTGTCCCGAGGCACCCCAGGGAGCCACGGCACACAGTTTGGGAACCACTGCATTAGTGTATTGATCTAAATACTTAGAACTCACATCTTAGTAAATGTCCCCCCTTGTCTTAGTCTATTTCAGATGGGATGTTGCTCTGGGCAACTAATCAGATACGATCTATTATCTTCTGAAGGTGCTAAAAAAAAAAAAAAAAAAAGTAGATTCTGATTGGTTGCCTAGAGCAACATCCCATGTGACATAGAACTCCCATCTTAGTAAATTTCCCCCTTTATGGTTAATGTGATTTAACAGTTTTTAGTATAGTTAGAAATTACATGCTACAATATTTTTTAGATATGTTATTTAGGGGAAGACAGACTTCTAACAATGGGGTTATTTGTTCACAATAATTAATCATGTTCATTTCTCTTTTATATTTACAGAAGAATTTGTATTATTGCAACATGATTTTTAGTTGATCTTTAAGTTGACTATATAACTGTACTTATGTCCTACAAATATAAATATATATATATATTTTCTTACAAATGTTTTATTGTATATTCGGTATATCATGCATTAATCACTTTTTGGCAACAATGAATAAACATCATATGCAAATCATATGGTATTATACAGATGGAGCGCCACTCGCTCTTGCAGGGGATGGCGGAAGATTCGCCAGCCGCCATCCCCCGCCAGCCGCCGTAAGGGTGGTCAAAGAGCATTGGAGGAGCTTGAAAGAGCCTTTGAAGGCTAAATATGCAGGAGCAAATCATGGTGGATGGTGGCCAAAAAGTAGGAGCAGCTGGGGGGTGGAGAGTTTCAGGGCTATAAACGGTCACAGTTCAAAGTGAAAGTACATTACAGAAGATGTCATTTTGATGGGCTTTTAACTAATGATGTTCATAATTCTCAACATCCCCCCTTCCCCACTGTTATTAGTTACATTCCTCTTTCCCATCACATTATTACTAATAAATATCCCTTCTCCCACAGCCAAATTCAGTTTTTCAGGAGACTATTTCAGTAGACACAGATAGAGGTCTGCTAAAATATTTGACACGTGTGTAGGCATGGATTGAATGAAGAACTTGCCAGCAGGTTTCCAGTAGATTAGAGAATGTCTGATCTTCTCAAGATAGGACAAGGACGATCGGCGGTAAGAATTCCTGACAACAGTACCCCGATTAAGGTAATCCATCGAGAGAGGGAGGTCCAGTAAATATACTTACCTTTCCCCTGTCTTCCCCTAAGCTTAATCTCCTCCTCCAGAGCCTAACCCTCTCTAACCCCCTCCCCATAGTGCCTAACACTCGTATACGCTGTATAAACCTAATACTCCCATCCCACAGCCTAACCCTAACTGCCCATTTTAAGTGCCTAACCCTCCCTCACCGCAGCCTAACCCTTCCCCCTCTCCCATGCAGCCTAACCCTAAGTCCCCCAGTGCTAAACCTACCTCCCCACCACCCCAACATAACACTACCATACCTAGCACAATTACGATCTGGATGCCAGCAGTCGGTCTTCCAGTGTCAGCATCTTCCTCGGTATTCTGACTGCCGGCATTCCATTTCTTGGGATGCTAACTGCACCCAGACAAGTGTTGTGCCCACTAGTCATGCTAAGTAACCAGAAAGGAGTGTGCAGTTGCAGATTTGCATAAATATTATATAATAGAACATTATAGAAAAATCAAAAACAAGCTTTAGTTACTGATGCAAAAACATAGATATTGATACTAATTGTTGCATACATCGCATAGATATATACTACAATACAAAAAACACAAATAACAAGATTGAAAACACATTGTAAGGGTCAGAAGTTTTCTTTTATTTTCCAGTTCAATAGCATAGCAACAATAAAACAGAATAGTGCAAAAATAATTCTTCTGTTACAAAACATTATAAAACGTACTGTACATAAAAAAGAAAAGAAAAGAAACCACAGAAAAAAACAAACTTTTGCCCAGCAAATGCATCTTACAACAATGATCACTCATAAATGAATAGATAATTCTGTTTTACTGTCCACTTATTTAGGCACATAAACAAGTTATAGTTTAGGTAAGAAAGTGTTTTCAAATAAAAAGTTTTTCAACTGAAAGCTTTGTTACATTCGTTGTTGGCAGACAGGCAAATCGGTACTTCAATAAATTGGCTATGACCTGGCCCCTGGCACCACAAGTCCAGTAACAGCAGTGGAACAATTTTATCAGAATTTTTTAAAAAGCTTCATAAAAAAAAGAGACCTACTGTATTTCTAGGGTAAGTCATTAAATAACATGCTGAACTAGACCCACTAGTGACGTGTAGCTAGATACGGTATATTGGGCCATCCAGCGAATAACTTGGGTGATGTATAAAGCAGCCACCAGACCGTGATATCCCTTATAGCACACAAGGTAATATACTAATTACTAACCGCCTACACAGTTTAAAAAACAAACAAGAATGTACTAAATCTGAACAAACTTCAAGTCACTCTTAGAACAGAATTCTGAAATCTTTTTACTTTTTTAAGGGCTAGATTCATCAAGCTTCAAAAAGTGATAAAGTGGAGAATGAGAAGCAGCCATCAATCAGCTCCTACCTGACATTTTTCAAACACAGTCTGTAACATGATAGTTAGGAGCAGATTGGCTGGCTGTTTCACTTTGCACTCCTATAGGGCTATGAAAAAAACATGGGTCAGGGTGTAATTGGGGGGGATTAAGGGTGCTGCCACTGGCATTCCAATGCTGTCACCTCTTCCATCACTCAGAATCAAATATTGATGCCAAAATCTCTGCACTTTGCAGGAAAAACTATGTCCCAAGTAAGGAGATTTGCAAAGTGTTGTGCTCGTGAAGTCACACAATTTTAATAAATCTGATTCTGTCTCATCAATATTGGTTCAGCCAAAAGGTCTTCTTCTGTATGTAAATCATGAGTGCTGTTTTTTTTTTCTTTGTCAATAATATAACAGAATAAAAAAATAAGATTTCCATTTGTTGTCAACCACTTTCAATATACTTTATCGATCGTTTATAAGCGTAAAAAATGTTTTCAATTCCACTTAGAAAACTAGGATATCTGCACAGCATAGTAGTCCGCATTTATTTATTTTTATTCATTAGGGAAATTTTTCTTCACAGCAAACTGTCACTACCCATGAACCTTAGCAACAGTTGCCTGACACTGAATGCATACATCCAGATATTTTTCTACGAATATACAGGAAGCAAGCATTTCCTGCCTCCATCCCCTTGGTGTTAAGAGCACAAGGCACTGGCAGCAAGGACAGGTAGAGAAGCCAGCAGCCAGAACAACAGGATAAAAATGTATTGGCACTATTCCGGCATTTTCCTGCTTAAGCCAGTCTTGGCAAGTGCACAACTATACTTCTCTCATTTTCAAATTAGTCAGCTGCACAATAACAGCGGAAGCAGCACAACAATAAGATGGTGAAAAGGCAGGAAAGATGCTCGGGTCTATTCAGAAAAATAAAAGGGAGTAGAAAACGCAAATTGAAATGTGTTCTGTTGGGAAACACCAGAGGCGGCCATTTTATTGTAAGTAAGAAAAAGATCTTATTGGCAGGGTCTATGGGATTGTCACAAAAGATATACTGTGCACATTCAGGAGAAAAAACTTTTACAACGGAAGAGCAACAAATCTGCTAGGAAATAAACTGCACAGACGTATATTGGATCAGATCTTCTTTGTCCCAAAACCAAAAGAGAAAATACTTTCAACATATTACCAAGTTCGATTTGATTTTTGTTTTTAATATTGTGTGTGCCACAGACAGTCGTGGAAACAAAATACTAAGTACATTTACTAAAGCTTCTTAATATTCAGATTCATATATCTGATTCTGACTATCATTTTTCTATTGCATTTTAAAAAAATAATATTTGGAAGTCAGTAAATTTAACCCTACATTTTTTTTTGCTGGATAAGATCTGCAATAGACTAAACAACCTTACATTAGACAGTGCAAAGTCATCAACGGAGAGAACATTGTGTTATAAAGGGGATAAAGTATAGCCTTAGGCTAAGAAAAGAACGAATTACACCTTCAGAAATATGAAACAATATGCTCTTCCTGCCCTCCTAAAGGGATGTTTACCTGCAGTAAGAGAACTCCGCAGGTAAATGATGTCCACTTAATTCAACCAATCCTTTATTCAATGATGCTACAGTATAATCCCTATTTCATCATTTTAAACAGCATCCTGTCCCTGCAGACGTAAAACACCAGCTCAAGGAATAATGGGGCAGATGTATTAACCCCTTCAGTGGTTTTATTTATTTTTTCAGGGAGCACTCCCTACTGGGCAAGTTTTTGGGGGGCGCGTTCCCTAAAAAAAACAGCCCACTGTGTTTCCAGGGGTTGGGTGTTTCCAGGGGTTGGGCAGCGCCGCACAGTAGATCAGCCAGTGCCTGGCCCTGTCCCTGGCTGTGTGACGTTAGCAAGGTCATGCCGCACACAGCTGGGGGGAAGGAGGCGGGGCTGCTGAAGCTAAGCGCAGTGCTGATCTCAGACGCTGCCCAGGAGAAGGGAGTGCAGACATTGGCACTCCCGAGGATTTTCCGGGTTTGCCAGTCTGGGCACTGGCGCACAGCCCAAAAAATTCTCAGACGTGCTAGCAAAGGGGTTCAGCCTGGTGAACACATAAAGTGAAAGTAAAGGCACCAGCCAATCTACTCCTAACTGTAATTTTTTAAACATAGCTGATTGGCTGGTGCGTTATCACCTTCTACTTTCTATCCACTTTCTTTTCACTAGGCTTAGTACATCTGTCCCACTGTTTGGATTACACGTAGCTCTATAAATACTGTAGATTGTTCTTGCTTTCCTTAATTTTAAAATATTGTCTTGGTCCACTGAAAGCACAACTCCCAACCATACCTTTACAGGTAAATTAATAGAATCTTAAAAATCTGTCCTATAGCTCAAGCATAGGTTGGCTCAACAGCTTCTTCTTTGCTAAAGCTTACACATTCCTGGGGTAAAGAATATACCCTACAGGATGCAGGCACTACAAAATATCAACTTAAAACATACAATATTGTATAAACTTTGTATATACATAAGTGGAGGTGGAATTCTAAAATGATCCTCTGGACAGTAAAAGAAAATTTGGGCAATATATTTTGAGGCCTATTCCCAAAGATGGATGTCTTAGCAAGTTAATGTGAATGACGGTAAGAAGGCATAAATACATAAGTAAGAAGATTTATAAATTCATGATACATGAAGAGTAATGCTTTAGAACAAATTTTTGTAAATCTACCCTCAAGAGTTTTGTAGCTGCTCAAGAGATGATGCTTAGAAATTGTGTAGCGCAAATGTAAAATATTCCTTGAAGTCTATGTTGTATTGATATTCTGAAGCTTTACTGGTTTAATATTAGTGATGCTGCAAAGTTGAAGCGAAACACAACAGCTCTTGCCTGTTGGAAACTTTCAGTGAGCACAGCTTAGCCACAAGTTGCAGCAGCCTCATATGAACTTGGACATGTACATTTCAAAATATATTAAACATATCTTAGGCTCTTCCACTTATACTAAAGCTGGCCATACACTGCTGCGATGTATTGCATGCGACCCCATTCCCAGCCACTGGGAGGGGGGTCAGTTGGAGGATGCAGGTCAAACCTCCGAATCCCATCCTATGCTCACAGGACCATGCATCAGATTGGATCTGGTGTCAAACCCATCCAATTTGGGATGATTTCTGGGCCCGATCTGTCAGAATTGGGTCAAATCGGTGAAATGTATGGGGGCCGTAAGATTTAAGACTTTAAGAATTAAAAAAATGTTTTTACATTTTAGAATCCCAATGCACATGGAGTAAATTCCTTTAGTATTAAAATCGGTTATTTTAACAGTTTTACACTATCTGGCAAAGAGAAGCATGAGATGATCTATAAAAAGGTGACTATTGTCACAAAAGTATTGTGTGCAAAAACTAGGAAATGCCTCAATCCTTATCTGTATGCACTAACTAAATAGCTCAAGGATTTTGTTGCCATAGCACAGCCTCAGTTCTCCGATTGGACCGAAGGTACTAAGCTTCAAAAGTGATAAAATGGAGAGTGGTAAACAACCAGCCAATCAGCTCCTGTCTGACACACACAGTCTGTGACATGGCAGGAAGGAGCTGATTGGCTGGTTGTTTATCACTCTCTATTTGAGAACTTTTGAAGCTTAGTGCATCTGGCCCACTGTGTGTTGCGCACTCCCACTACCGCCACTTCTTTTTTTGCAAACTAACAGGTAACGGTAACACAAGTGCCCATTACCACGCTTTGCCACTTCCACCAGCTCCATCAATGAGCAGGCAGTTGTAGGTTCGCTGCCCGCTATTCCATGCAGCTGCCCCCGCTTGTTGGGTTAACTTGTTACAACTTCTAGAATGCTATGAACACATAACAGGCTATATGGTAAGATGACACCTCTTTAGTGCCTGATTCATCTTTGTAAGTAAAGCAAAAAAAAACAAGCAGCTAGACAAAATTATGCTGCACTCCAGGTGGGGCAGATGTGACATGTGCAGAGAGTTAGATCTGGGTGGGGAGCAGTAAAACTGAAATCTAAATTGCAGTGTAAAAATAAAGCTAACATCTGTTAGATACATGCAGAAAGAGCCAGCATTTGCCCTGCCACGAAAAAAATAGAAATCTATTTGCTACCCTTCCAAGGCAACATGGTTTGTTCCAGACACCAATTTACTTGCTTTTTTTTTTGCTTTACCTACAAATATGAATCAAGCCCTTAGTCTTGCCAGATGATGTGTAAAGACTTGCCATCACTTCTGTGATCTCACAGTGCATGCCAACAATATTGTCAAAATCTCTGCAGTGATGTGAAGCTATTTGCTTAGTTTTCCATGTCCCCTTGCGTTATAGTATTGTGAACCTAACCGGAAAGGTATAACACATGGTTGAGAGGTACTGTAATACTTTGTGCAATGGACAATATTTATTTGTTGCATATGACAGCTTTAAATGTATCTCTATACTAAACAAAAAATAATGTGTCTCCAGATTCCTACGAATGTCTTCACTGCATATATTTTTTGTGTGATGATTACTCTTACCTGACGTTAGGAGAACAGATAGAAAGACATTAGGAAACCCTTACTAGTATCTGATCAAATGAAGAAGTCTGTCATACAAAAATAAACACATGTAAATATAGGTTTAGGACTAAACACAAAACTGCAGTTAGTGTTAACCCTGAAATCCAAAAAGTAGATACATGGAACATTGGAATGTTGATATTAAGTAACAGTATACAATGAAGAAGTAGTAACAGGCATGCTAGTATAGTTATTGTTATGCTCTCGTGTCAATATTTTACATTGATTTTTTTTTACCAAACAAAAAGAAAATAACCACTATCTAAAAGGTCCATTTGAGAATTTGTTTATTCTAATCCACTTTTTATTATACTACTCTTGTAATTCTGTATACACTACATAGCAGTTATGTGTGACCATTCTCGGAACAAGTGGAACTGCAACCTGAGTACATCTTCTGCAGGAAAAATTAAGGTCATCTGACATGTCCCACATCTGGAGATCAAATATGCCCTGTCATCAAACAAGACTGGGTACCAAGTCCTCTGCCAGCAGATATGCCATGCGCTTTAGGGATGGCTCTGAGACTCTTTGCCATAAATTACAAAGTTATCCCTGCAAATTCAGGTCCCTTCATTTCTGTACAAAATGCAACAACTTCATTTACAAATATAAAATGTTAAGTTTGCAGGAGTTGGGGGGAAAATCCCCCCAAACTTTTCTCTGCTTAATTTTCAAATATGTATAAATATGCATAAAGGGGAAGTTGTCCTATAAATATCACAATAGTTAAAATAAAAACTAATATCTGGCTTATATGAGATATTCCACCAATTCCCCATCTGTGAGATCTTGGGCCAGGGGAGGAACAGGATTTTTTCGATCCAATGTGCTGCTCTGAAAAACTGCATCTATGGAGAAAATAGAAGTACATTTCAGTATTACAGCTAGAGATTACATTGTCTCATTTGCTGCCCTATAACCAAAATATATACAAACAGGGCATTTATCTAAGAGTATATTTAAGTAAACAAAAATGCTACATTAGTAGTTTTACCAATACAACTCTTATCCTAGCTAGAATATTTACACGTTCTTATGCATCTATTTTTAAACGGCATCTCATATGTTCATGCCAGTAGTTCCTTTATCTACAGCTGGTCTCCTCTGTTCCTGATTCAGACCCGTTAGCAAGGCATTTTTTTGCAGATGGACAAAACCATGTGCACTGCAGGTGGGGCAGATGTAACGTGCAGAGAGTTCGATTTGGGTAAGGTGTGCTCAATCTGAAATCTAAATTGCAGTGTAAGAATAAAGCAGACAATATTTACCATGCACAGAAAGAAAATAACTCTTTCAAATCTATCACTTTCCGCACATGTTACATCTTCTCCACCTGCAGTGCAGCATGGGTTTTGGGCCTTATTCTGGTTCACTTGCAAAAGCAAATTCTCTCTCTAATGGACAAAACCATGTGCACTGTATGGGGGGGCAGATGTAACATGTACAGAGAAAGTTAGATTTGGGTGGGGTTTGTACTTCAAACTGATATCTTTATTGCAGTATAAAGATAAAGCAGTCAGTATTTATTCTGCACAGAAACAAAATAACTCACCCAGATCTAACGCTCTCTGCACATGTTACATCTGCCCCCCTGCAGTGCACATGGTTTTGTCTATTACAGAGAGAATTTGTGTTTGCAAGTGAACCAGAATCAAGCCCTTTGTCCATCTTCAAAAATTGCAGCCTTGCTAACAGGTCTGAATTAGGCACAAAACTCACTACAACTGAGTCCAAACTGTGCAGTGCAAATAGACCTTCTTGTCACTATTTGTAAACCTTATGTGGACAGGTAACAATTGTGGGGCCATCTGTATACAAAGTACTCACTATGGAAGTTTTGCAACAATTCAGAATAGAAAAACAAACAAAAAAACTGTTCATTACAGTAGGGATGATCACTTCACTATATATTCCAAAACAAGTGCCAGATTTATTGATGCCTGAGTTCAGCGGTCGTGGGGAATGCCGGCCAGCCTGGAACTCTTTTTAAAGAGGCAAATCACTTACAAAGCAAAACCATACCTTGTAAATAATTGGGCTCGAGCGTCATTACATCTGGCCTCTAATAGGCCCTTATTCTGATCGGTGCGGCCCGATCAGAATATGCGGCCGCAACCGTGCAGGCGAATCCCCGCCTTCCATACGGATCGCCACCTGCCGTCCGTATGCGGATATGTGGCGATCCGCATGAAATTGTACGGGGATACGCCTCCTCCATGGTGGGAGCAGCTCCTGCATTCGATGGTCGCCGAACATCGAATGCAGGGCCGCACGCTCCACCAGGTCCCGCAACACAAGACCACACGGACACTTGTCCGTGTGAAATCATGTATAGGGGCGGGCAGCTGACATCCGGCGATGTCAGATGCCCGCCCCGTACCCACGCGTCACGGCCTCATTACCATGCATACGCCCCGCGTTTGCATGGGAACGCCCATGAAACGGGGGGCGTATGCATAGGGTAATGAGGCTAAGTAGCCCCTCACGCCCCTCTACGCCCCCTGTGCGGCGTATAAAGAATCCGTGCGGCGAAATCGGCTGCACATGCGCAGAGTGACCTCTGCACATGCGCAGACGATCAACATCGGCGGTCCGTCCGCATGCGGGAATTTCCGCACCGATCAGAATAAGGGCCATAGTATGAGAGACATAGGGCCAGATTCTCTAAGCTTCAAAAGTGATAAAATGAAGAGTGAAAAACAGCCAGCCAATCAGCACCTGCCTGACATTTTTCAAACACAGTTTGTGACATGGCAGGTAGGTGCTGATTGGCTGGCTGTTTATCACTCTTCATTTTATCACTTTTGAAGCTTAGAGAATCTGGCCCACAATGTGGCGCATTAAGAAGACAAAATATATGTATATATGAGGTCTGTGGAAAGGCTTGTACCATTCACAAGTACACACTGAAGTGCCAAAACTCATAAGATAGTAGTATGTAAAGGTAATGGTAGGTTGCGGTGATGTCTAGGAAATGACCGGATCTGCATAGTTTGTAATCTGACAATTTATATGTCAGCATGAACACCGGCTAAACTGCTCAGGGCAAGGAGACGTGAAGTGTCGGGAGTCGGAACACGGCATGATAGAAAGTTGTGCGGACATTTATCATTCTTTGACCCACGGAGTACCCGTGTATCAGGAATACTTCATGGAGGCAAATGACTCACATAAGATGTGATTAGCCTGTAAGATGAGCAGACACATCTGTATTCCAATGTCAATTGCATGTTTATTAACAGTTTTTGATACAGTGCAGTAAATCCCGTTGCGCTTTACAACTGGATATAACATTTTCAGATTCTCACAGTGGTGTTCTTGTAGTAGGACAGCTGCAAATGTGTAATCGGTTAAGAAACCACAACCGTAAGTGACAGCCTCTGGGGCTGAAAGTTACCTGTTCTCTCAGAGTTGTACATGGGGCTCGGAGTGGCCAGCCTCCCCGGGCCTGGAGATGCACTCACTGACAGAGATTTGTTCTGCTCACTGCCTCTATCTGTTTGCGTACAACAATCTTTGCTACCAGTCTTTGAATGTCCAGAGAGTTGGGGTGTGGATGGAAGAACAGGTGATGGAGTTGATGAGATAGACTCTGAGCGATATTCAGTTCCTAAGAGCACTCCTAGGTTTAACATAAAACATATTGCTTTAAGTATTTTTGTATTTACAGAGATTATTCCTCACTTGTATCTCTAGACAAAATATGGACACTTTCGATGCAGATAAGCTCTAAGCTATAAGAGTGATTCTGTGGCATCATGACCTACCCAAGCTGCCTTTCCAGCTTTTGTCCTCTCGCTTATCCTCCAGAATCGGGGTGCTGCTCAGCGTAGAAGAGTGGGACAGCAGCCCAGAGCTGGCATTGGAAATTGACATGAGTGACTTTGATGGGCGCATGGAAGACGGCTGGTCCGACTTATTGGGGTCTTTGCGAGAACGTTGCTGAAGCACTTTAATCATGGCATCTTTCTCAATTATCTGGGCATGCAGAGTCTTTATTCTGCAATTGAGAAAATATGTAGATTTCAGTTAGTAAATATTACAATAAGATGAGAATAATTATTTGATTTTAGAACCGATGATGATCTGTGTATATATATATGTGCTTTAGTGGTAGCAAATAACCAACATTGTACAAAACCTTCATTACTGTATTCCTGATGGAAGGTTTATGGGGTAGTAGTATATTACTATGAATTATCATATAGGATAGCACAGGACGTAACTTCCACCAAGACAGTCCAGGTGGAGCATGGCAGTGAGGTGGCCTGGCAACCACCTGCTATTGGTTGTGAGCTACATCAATGGACCTTATACCAAAGGAAAATACGGCTTCGTCCCTTCTGAGTGATATCTTTTACTATCTCATCTAGTGTGTACACTCAACATTGTTAACGATGCACACTCCTGCACATCAATAATGAGTCCCTCCCTCATCTAAACAGTTAAGACAAGGGAGGACCTTGTTAATAATAGAGAAATAGATGTGCTGTGTTTATTTAGTTAACCATGCACCCCCCTCCCTTGTCTGAACAGTTCAGACATGGGATGTCGCTCTCCCCGCCAGCATTAGCAAGTGTGTATGCACTTGCCGATGCCAGCACCCAGCTGGATGACCCACCTCTGCCTGTATCGCTTCATAGCCACAAAGGCTAGTGTGTACCCAGCTTTAAGCCCAACACACCCTACACAATCCTGGCTGATGCAGATATTGGCAGCGGCGGGGTGCGCTGTGCATAGTTAATGATGATGAGTGTAACCAATAGACTTTGGCCCTTCTGAGCAATATCTTTTACTTTATCGTCTAGCGTGTATGGGGCTTAAAGGCAAGTTTGTTCAAACCATTCCAAGAATCACAGAACAAAAGTCATAAAGACATGCCCAAAAAGTACTGAAAAAAAAGATGTTCTTGAACCTTTTCTTCTCATGACAATGTCAGTGATGATCTGAACTTCTGCAATGTCTATGTGGTCAAGGGATATTATAGGTCTACTCCAAGTTAACATCAATGAATCACATGGCATTAGATTGTTCTAGAACTCACCTCCCCTCCATGTCTACACATCGTCTATTAGCCATAAGTATCTCTTCTTCTTCCTTTTGGATACGAGCCTCTAGGGATGTATCAAAACTTGGACAAGGAGAATGGCTTATTGAAGTGGTGTCTCTAAAATGAACCATTAAAGTAGTTTTTATTAGGATAAGAATCGTCATAGTAAATACTTATTATTACTTACATAGCACCTAAATATTATACATTACAGAGAATAGTACTTCACATCAGTTCATTCTCCTTCATAGTCTTACAAATCCATATTCTCTACCACACATTATGGTTACAGCCAATTATGCTATTCCTATTAAGGAGGTGGGAAACCGAAGCAACCAGAGGACACCCACACAAACACGAGGAAAATGTACAAACTTCAAAAAGATTGGAGACTGATCAGAATGGAGCTCATTACTCCATGGCAGCTGTCCTAACCACTGTCCCACTGTGCATCTGCACTGAAGCAGACGTTAGAAGTCAAAGATTTCTGCACTTCATGGTTTCTGTAATGTAATATGATCATTCTGATAAGCGCCTTGAGTGTTATTGGAGAAAGAGTGCTTTTTAAATAAAATTATTATTATAATATTAGAAAAAATTGGATCACAAGGCCAGAGAACGTCAGAATACCCAAGCTCAGCATAATATATAACAAAACACAATGCTACTAATAATGAAAATGAAGAATCCGTATTTTCTATTCCTTGTTTGTCAGCATTTGACTACCTATAATCTAATTGTTGTTGAGATCGGTTAAAAAGTTTTTGTGGAGAAATAACTGAAGTTATTCGTCCTGTTTAAACTATACCATTGGCTCCAAGTACGAAGACCACTATTATTAAAATAGTTTTTATAAAAAATGTGCACATTGGGTGTGTTGGCTGGAAACACTCCATTCCAGGCATCATAGTGGCCATGCCCACTTTAGTGGTGGTGGTTCAGTCTCTGCACTAGAGGCTAGTTGCAGCTTTCTACACTCATCTACTATCCCATTAGTCATGTGAACAAGTAACCACCAAGAGAGGACTGGCCCAGCAAAATCATGGGACAGTTCTTGCTAGGCCACAAAAAAAAAAGAAACCCTTCTATATAACTTAATATAAAATACTATTTAGATTAGGTATATAATGAAAAACAAACCGTGACTTTAGAATTAATCTCTCTCACATATATCCTATTATTGTTTAGCAATCGGTGTACAGGTAATGGGGACTACACACGAGATGTGTCAGCGACGTGTGCCGAGTGATCTGTCAAGGCTAGTCTGCTCCGGTGAGAACACCGGCCCTGACTGGCGATCTAGCATCCAGCATGATGATCTCAACAACATAAAAAGTATTATATTGCAATCCCAGTCTTTAAACTGAGAGACACCTAGGATTCTGTTACTTGGTGACAAATCCCACCCCTACACAGACTACACCTCTGATTTTGTCATCCCAATCCACCGCTAACCACTGTCTCTAGATACGCCTAATAAGCACCTGAACAGAACCATATTTGGTGACAGGTATTTGGAAGGTAAATCATCATACATTCTGCGGGTAACAATGTCCACATACCTGGACAATAAGTAGTTAAGTAATGTGCTTATACTAGCTGTTCCAGAAACCAGATATGCATTTTACAACTTTCAGCTCTTCAAACAGTCATGTCCCTGAAATAACTAGTAAATTCCAACACACAGGCCTGGGAAGAGCATGCAGGCAGAGATAAGATAAGGAGAGAATGCAATGCACACCCATCTTGGCCAGTATTTCCCTACATCAGCACAGCCTGGGAACCATGGGATGAATTTCAGCACCCGACATTGTGTCAAATCTTTAACCCTCAACACAGTTGGCCTCCAGAGGACAGCACCTTGCTTATGTAAAGGTGGACCACAGCGACAAGCAAAATGAAATCATGTGAAGTTTGGAAGTCTCTGAAATTAAGACAATGCTGGATAGGACAAATAATAAAGTGATAATGTTGTATTCTATCTTATTGCCAATTATAGTTGGGTGTTGCACATAAGGGGTGATTCTAATTTAATCGTCCCCCGTCCCCCCCCACCCCCGCGCACGTAGAGACTACGAATGCGCATAGTGATTTATGTGCAGCCGCTGTGTGCAAGTGGCTACGGCAAATAGATTATTTGCTGGGCGCTCGCACACAATAGTGCGGGCATGGGGCAGCAGGACGGGAGATCCGGCCCATGGGAGCACCCAGTGTTTTATAGGCGTTCCCATGAAAGCGCTGGGGGTTACCATGGTAATAGGCCAGTGACGTGGGTGCCGGCAGCTGACATCCATTCGCAGCTGTGGAGAGGGGGTGGGGGGGGGGGGGGCTGTGCGGGCAGTGGCTGGTGGACTCACTATTAACTATTATTTTCTATTTGCTCCAGCATTAAATCAGTCATTATCAATTTTTTTTATAATATCTGTTGTATTCATATATATTTATATAATATAAGACAAGTTTCATATTGTTTTCTAACTGGTAAATGTTAAGAAACTTGAATTAATATAACATATATATTTTATCAAGACACATGTGCAGCAATATTTGCGGTTTTTTGGGACGGATTGCAAACCGGCTTAATATCGGCAGCAGCCGAGTAGAGGTTATTATGAAAGAGAGCTGAAACACCACTAACAGCTCTATTGTTTAAATACCAAATCATAGTTAATAACGTTACACCAGTGCAGGCACGCCATAACACACACAGCCACCTACCTCTGTGCAGCCACGGTGGCAGCAGCGTCCAATGCAAACTGTCTCATGACGCTCTCTTCCAAGTACTTCTGCTCCCACTTGGTCATGTCTGCCTCGAGGGCCAGCACTCGCTCCTCTTTCTCTCGGAGTAGCTCCATGAGTGTAGCAGCGTTACACTCCGAAATATTGCTGGATTGAGAATTTCCCTGGCGCTGGATAAGGGCAGAGAGTTTGTGTAAGTTTTACCTTGAACCCATAGCAAATTGTGCATAAAACATAGCTGCACAAATGTGAGCTGATGAGCTGACTCTCTAACCCAGACACTGGTAGCCTTAACGGGATGTTGTAATCCCGGTTGTCAGGATACCGGCTGAAGGAATACCGGCAACCCCACCGACGCGATCGCATATGTATCCTGCTCTAAAAGGACTGTAGAAACAACCGTAGTAGGATGGTAGCATCTAAATGGCTATTTAATAAAACCTTCTCATTGCAACACATAACAATAACAGATACTAATTTTAGGAAAAAATCTAAAGTGCTCGCCTTAACCATTTGAGCTCCAACATCTCTGTGCAAAATATCCGCAAAAAGTGCCAGCGTTACTCACATTTGTTATATAAATTCAAATAAAAAATGTTGTGTAAAAAAAGATTATATCTCCTTTTTAAAACGTAAACATTCCAGGTCATTATAATGAATATAAATGTTTGCCTGGCAATTTTCACACCTATTTTGACAAATGACTTTGTCCCTCAAAAGGTTAAGGAGGCAAGTCCATCCTAGTGTATGGTCCCGCAGGATGCAGCAAAGGTTAATAGTATAAAGTATTAGAGAGCGGAACAATACGGCATTGATATAGACTTCGTTTAAATTCCTCTCCACATGTGAAAGGACACAATATACAGTGTGCTGCTCTGACAAGGCTGGTCCTGGCTTCTGAAGAAGCAGCTTGAGGGACTTGATTAAGTTTTCATTCTGGAAACAACACACAAACAAGGCGATTGTTTTGTTGGCTCTCTGCAGGAGCTGCTGACCACAGTTCACCTCTTCTAGATTCAGGACTCTTGGAAGGCTGAGGGCTTGTAATGACCTGACTGTGCAAATGCTCTATAAGAAAATGTGCGCACACAGCACTTTGGATAGCCCAAAGAAAGAGCTAAATTTATACTGGCTATTTCTAGGGCGTCTGCCGGACTCTTGTAAGAAGGCCAATGTATATTTAATGCGTGTGTAAGTATACTGAACACAAAGGGGTCATTTGTAAATAGCTGTAACAAAAGGCAATCATGCAAAAAGTGCTCTCTGGGCATTTATGATGCATCTCATCCTTGTGCCTTTACTTTAGGAGTGAAGTTGTTTCATCTGCTCTTCTGAGATCCTGATCATCCCAATGATAAATCACACATATGCACTGATAAATATCCCATATAAATAAGGCTAAACGGATATGTGCTGTATTGGATGACCTAAGACGGGACACTAGCCATACCTGCTGCATGCGTAGGGATTCCAGTTCCCTTTCCAGCCTGGTTCGCAATCTATGTTCCAGTTGTTCGCGCTTCTCACATGCAGCTTGCAGCTGGGCCAAAGCCTGTTGCATCTTCTCTACTTTGTCAACATACACCTGCTTCTTCTTCAGCTAGGAGCAAGAAAGTAAAGCAAGTTTAGTGATCCATTGTATCCACTCATTGGGGCAGATTTATTAAGCTTGGAGAAGAGATAAACTGGAGAAAAAGTGGAGAAAAGGTAAAAGGAGATAAATCACCAGCCAATCAACTCCCAACTGTCTTTTTCAAACACAGCTGATTGGCTGGTGCTTTATCTCCTTTTACCTTTTCTCCACTTTATCTCCAGTTTACCTCTTCTCCAAGCTTAATAAATCTGGCCCATTATACCTTTGTGACAGTTTGTAGAACTTGTAGCATTAGATTCCAAACTCACATAAAATACATAAACAGCAGTATGCACCATAGAAATGTGTGAAATGGGACACATATTAGGTGTAACAGACTAAATCTCAGCGTGATAAAACACCATTCACCTTTGTACTTCTATCTGCCATTAGAAAAGGTATTCTTGGTTATCACCCTTGCCTGCTGAGTGCCATTTTTTTCACAATGCTAGGTGACTATAACATCCAGGGTGAAATGTAACAGGATGAGAGATTCAGAAAGTGAGAGATTTGGTAAGAAATCTCCAGTTTTCTTTCTGAATCTCTTATCCTATTACATTTCACCCTATTGTTACATATGGCTGTCCGCTATTGCTATGAAGTGCCACACTACTGCCTACTCTCTACTCTGACCTGATTTTGCTCTCATTCTGGAGTTGATGTATTCAGGAACAGACTGTATACAAGGGGTATACGGTCAGTTGGTCGACCTAAAGATGGACGACACCACTAGGTCGATATGGGACAAGGTTGACAGGTCATTAGGTCGACACCGACCCCCCCTCCCCCCCTCACCTTGTGAGAATCTCGTTGGGTGGATCCGGAGTCACGCAGAAGGCTTTGGAGTGGCTGTACCAGGGGTACGGTCCTGTGACGCTGGGACTGCAGCCTTTCTGAACTTTCCCCGGCCACCTCTGGAAGCAGAGGAAGCCCCTCTTGCCCTCTGCTTAGGCCTTAAAGGCCGAAAGGACTGATATGATGGCCCAGAGAAAGGACGTCTGGTCTGCGTGGATGAGGTCGGAAGAAATGTTGATTTCCCCGCCGTTGCTTTGGAAATTAGGTCGTCTAACTCACTGCTGAACAGCTTTTCCCCTTTAAAGGGAAGGTTTTCCACACTACGCTTGGAGTCAGCATCTACTACCCACTGGCGTAACCACAGGGCCCTGCAACCTGACACCGCCATGGCTAAGATGCGGGCGTTAATTACCCCTAGCTCTTTTTGAGCATCACAAAGCACTTTTGCTGTGTCTTGGATATGGTGCAGTCTCTCTGCCACTTGCACCACTGACATATCTGCCAACATGCCCTCCTGGATTTGCCTTTGCCATCCAGCAGCTAGCAAGGACTGGCCTCTGAGACGCACCACTTGCCGTATATATGGCTTTCAGGGTGGTATCCAGCTTTTTACCTGAATTATCCTTCAGAGTGGCAGACCCTGGGACAGGGAGTACCACCTTTTTGGACAACCTGGATACCAAAGCATCAACAACCGCAGGCTCCTCCCACACATTCCTACTGACCGGGTCAAATGGGAAAGTGGACTTGAAACTTTTGGACAGTTGGAACCTCTTTTCCGGTTGTTTCCAGGCTTCCTTAAACGTGTCCTCCAAGTCAGGCTGTTCAGGGAAAACAATATTTTCTTTTCTTTGAGAAACAAAAAAGGGGTCCCTTTCCTCTAACTCAGCCAGAGAGAGATCCAACACCTCTCTAATTGCAATAATGAGAGGTTCAGGGTCATGCAGGGAAGACTGAGAATCCTGTAAGGGCTCGTCATCATCACTGTTGTCCTGTGAATCTGCATCAGAATCAGGCAACATGGCGGCCGAGGCGTGCTTGTGTGATTTACCCGGGGTGGGGCTGCTTGGTCTGCACAGTATTTGCAGCCAACTGTGAGGACACATTTTTCAGCATAGTTTTAATACCAGTGGCCCACTCAGGCTCCTGGGAGTCTGATTGCGGCGTCCCACTAAGTTGGGGTGACACTCCACTAAGCTGTGGAGACATGCAATGTTCACAAGTAATTTGTGAAGTGGACCCAGGCACAAACTTTCTGCTGCAGATCACACAGGTTATCTTTCTCATCATACTGGAGACTGTAACCGACCCACCAACACACAGATTACACAATGAAATATAGAATAAATCAATTTGAGGTGTATAGAAACTATGTGCAAGCTTCTACCACTGATATGTGTGTGTGTAGCTTTAACAAGCCTGTGGGGGAGTACTCAGAGATACTAAGGGGACCAACACACCCCTAACCTTAACTCCCAGAATGAGGAGTTGGTTTATAAGCACATATACTATCAAGTAATATGCCCACAATATTGAGTGCACAAAGTAACACACAATAAGCGTTTGTAAAGTGCTGAAAACACTTGCTGTTCTGCTGCAGATGTCCCTCTCCATTGCCTCACCACTGGGGAGCATATGTCAGGCAGTAATGGCGCCGCAGGGAGAAGCAGGAAGCAGTGTGGGCACCCACAGAGCTCTCTGGTCCTGCTCTGAGCAAGCCCCGCCCCCTGTAATGGCGCTGGGCTTATACTAATGTTTATACTGGCACTGGCTTATATGGGGAACTGCCCTGGTGGTCCAGCGGCTAGCCCCTAGCATCCAATCTGTGACATGGGGGCTGCACGGTCCCTGTGCAGAGACACTGCGACCGCCGCCATCTTGCCACACAACGAACCTGGGTGCCCCACTGAGGGGACCCCGGTTTGTACTCACCACTGACGTCTTCGGACTGAGTCAGGAGTGTGCGGCATGCTGGGGATGTGTGATGCTGCAGCGCAATGCCCGCTATGACATCACCCTCTCAGGACAGTGGTCCTGCAGCAGGGACAGCTCGGTACCTTAAAAGGCCTGCAGCTTAAATCTTCTCCTGACTTCCCACGAAGCAGGAGTGCTGTGAAGTCCAACACAGCAAAGCCAAAATAATAAAAGAACGTAAACTGAAGACAAACTCTCTGAAGCTCCAGCAGTGTGCATCCTCTCCTAAGGGCACATTTTTCGAAACTGGTTCGTGGGTGGGGAATCAGAGGGGAGGAGCCAGTACACCCAGTTCAAAGTTTTATGAACCTGTCTCCTGCGCATACCCTCTTATACCCAATGTCTTGAGACCATCTCAGTATCCCATAGGACAATGGTGAAAAACAGTGAAACACCCCATGTTGATCTTTTGACTTTTGACCTAGACCATGTCAACCTAATGCTTTTATCGACCTAAAGACCTGTCGACCTTGTCCCATGTCGACCTAGACCCATGTCTACCTTGCAGTATGTCAACCTAGTGGTGTCGACCTAATGACTGTCGACCATCTTTAGGTCAATCATATGATCCATACCCAAATAAGGATGCACATTGCACAGCCGAACAAAATGTCAGCGGCATCATGATTAGAAGCTGCATATCTCAGCTGTAGCCGGATGTTACCAATGTTCAATGAGGGCACGTTGACACATGGGCTATGCAGATTTGGGTTAGAGTAAAGCCCCACAAACACTCAGCGATATTATAAATACTCATTTTGTCCCTTATTAGCGATATGTTGACTACAGTATATCATCAACAACGCATGCTAGGAGCAGGTGGGCAGGTGACGTCACTGAACAATATAGGTACCAATATCGTTCAGTGTGTATGCGCCCAGGAGTTCAGATGATATCATTAACGTTATCGTGCCCGGAGCAAATAGTCTAGTGCAGGGGTTCCCAAACCTTTTTGAATCACGGCACCCTAGAGCATCAAAATGTTTTCAAGGCACCCCTAGGCTGAATGTTTCTTATTGAGAAGATCAGAAAAAAATATAAAATTATGTGCATTGTGTTTATACAGTTACATTGACCATTAATAATATGAAATGATCCTGGGCCACCAACCCAAGGCACCCTTGTAAGTGTCCTGAGGCACACAGTTTGGGAACCACTGGTCTAGTGCTTAAATGGGGTTTGATACGAAATCCCGGGAATCGGAATCCCGGCGTTCAAAATCCCGACAGCCGAAATCCCGACAAGGTGGGGGGGGGGGGGTCTCGGCAGGGTGGATCCCCCCCCCCCCCCCCCCCCCTTGCGGGCTCGCTATGCTCGCCACACAGCGGGCCCGGTGCCTCGCTACACTCGGCACACTATAGAGGTAGAGTGTGGGGATTTCGGCAGTTGGGATTCCGGCGTCGGGATTTTGAACGCCGGGACCATAACTGCATCCCCTTAAATGTGCCTGTTGTCAGCTGCATATTTTCTCTAAACTGTCTGTCAATATCCACAAATGTTGTACAGCTGTTACGTAAAAAACGATATGTGAAAATACGATAAGCTACAAAAAGTGCACTTATCGGCAGGATAACCTGCTAGTATAAGTACATACGGCACCCCGAGTTCCGGCTGCACATGAGAGCACACACATGTGCATTGGGACGGCCATGAGGCAAGATGTAGCGCTTCATCACTGTGAAGGGATAGGGGAAATGTCAGGGGATGCGTTTGCTATGTGAACACTATAAATGTCGACATACATGAGGTCGACAACTAAAGGTTGACAGGGCTTAGGTCGATACATTAAATAGGTTGACATGACTATAGTCGACAGGGTCGGAAGGTCGACAATGGGAAGGTCAACTGTCAAAAGGTCGACATGAGTTTTTCATGTTCTTTGAGCTGACTTATGCCGACAGGCAGTGTACCATACCCTACCATCCACTAGGGCATGGAAGGAGAATATAATAGTGTGCCGAGTGCAGCGAGCCATGACTGATATGATGTCCATGTCCATTTACAATGAACTTTAGACAAAAAGGTGAAAAACTCATGTCGATCTAATGATTAGGTCACCCTATTTTGTGAGTCGACCTAAACACTGAACTTAGTGGTCAGCCTAATGTGTGTCGACACTCACGACGCATACCCAATGCCGGTTGCCAGCTGCATGCATGGCACACTGTGACCAACCATAGCATAAGATTAGGAGCATATAACTAGAGCAAGGTTTTTGCTATTTATAATCTCTATTATTTAATGCAGCTGTTTTCTTGCAGACCCAGAGTAGGTGCAAAGTAGTAGAAAAAAATATTTACGTTCAAATGTTAGTAGATGGTTCAGAATCCCTTTGTGCTGTTTACTTACTTAGTAAAATATCAGCGAGGTAAAGTTCTACTGAAATATAAAGTTACCAGATGTGCCCCCCAATTGTACTACAAATTCTTTTTGGATGAAGTTGTCCATCAAAATGTCCTTTCACCCATGGAAGTAGACAAAGGAAATCATTTCTAGTGCAGTCATGATTATTAGATTAAAGTATTAACTGTGCAAGGTATTTTAAAGCAATTAGGTTTTCCAACACTGAGCTCTTTGACAGCGAAAGGACAGAGAGGGGAAACCAGTCGTTCTGTTCGGACATGATATTCTCGTGCCTTTTATGGTACCATCCTAGTATGCAAAGAATCCAACACATCCAAGCTCTTTGCCAAGCAAAGACTTTTTTAGAGTGCACTTGACAGAGCTATGAGAGGAATCCCCTGTGTTTATAGTGGCCGCTGAATATACCTCTTATGGTATCAGGTTGGCCAGCAATGCCAGTCCATCATAGAGTTATAATTGTCATAGTGCAGAACAACACACAAGAGAGGGCCAAGAATGTGCCAATAAACTCTACAAGTACTGTATCTCAACCCTGGAAATGTGCAGCTTCACTAGTAGCAGGGCTGGGCTGGAGGGACATTGCAGTAATGTTGTAGTAACTGAGGAATCATCATTTACTCTTTGTTTTTAATGCTTAATTTGTCTCACTTACATTCTTTTAAATGTTTACATATTCTTTTTTTAGGACAGCTGTACCACAAAACTATATTTATTTTCACTATGCCCCTACTCTTAATAAGCAACCACTGTGTTACCATTGGCAGTACTTGCCGCCTGGGCATTTCAGTACTTCTTCCAATGTGGATATCCCAGGAGAAGACAAATGCAAACATTGCAGTGTTCGATGTTACCAAAGGGGCTGAAAGGAAAGTGTTACAGTCCTATGCAATCAGCATGTGTTATAAATTAATTCCGCTTCTTAAGTAACAGGGTTGCGTTAGAGGAAGGCTGAAGTTATGCTGTGTGTATTGGCTGCTGCTACAGGTCTCCTAGGATACAGTCTGTTGATCTCGTTCATTTACAATACTGTGTTTTATTTAAAACTCAATTTTGATAAATAAAAAAGTGTTACCTGTCAAACTCTTAAGGCCCCAGCACACTCGTGCCCCTTTCAGACCGCACTAAAAAAAACTGTATTTTGCCGATTTTTAACCGTTTTAAAACTGTAATCTGTGCGGTCTGAAAGGTGCAGTGATTTGACAGTTTCCCCCCCCCCGGTACCTGGACAGCCAGCCTGTAATCCAGGAAACATGTGTCCATGCCTCGCTGTGGACAAGGGAGCCGGGATCAGATGCTGCAGCAGGGGAGACGAGACCCCGATCCGGGGGTGATGATACTGGCTGCAGGGGGCAGGCACTTCTCCATTCTCCCCAGTGCCACACAGCACAGGGTCCCTTCGGGGAATGTGAAATGAGCGGCGGGGTCCCTGCGGCAGATCCAGTCTCCCCAGTGACACACAGCGCAGGGTCCTTCAGGGAATGTGAAATGAGCGGCGGGGCCACTTTTCTCGGCCCATTCAGTTGGAATCCGGTGACAAGTGGCCAAAATCAGACAAGTGTATGGCCAGCTTTACTGTACATTGTGCAAGGGTGTGTCAACATGGAAATATTATTTTATTAAACGCATGGCATGTAATAATGCACATATGAACCTCCATATACTTACATTTTTAATTGTAATTAGAAAAATATTATATAATACCACTTTCACACTGCATAAACGTTTTATAAACCGGTATTTTGAAAAGGTATTTAAAACGGGTCTGAGCCTTCACATTGCAGTAGATTACCGTTTTAAATACCATTCACATCAGTCAACCCGTTTAATCCCCTGAACACGTTTCAAGGCAGAATGCAGGGGCCAGCCTATCACAGGTCTGTAATCTGTTGTTTTTACTAAATACCGTTTCACAGCCATTCTCACTGCATAAAAAACGGCTATAAAACGTGTAGGACTCTGCTTTTTATACGTTTTGAAATACCGGTTATCTTTAACCGGTAAATGAACTCTGGTGCTTTCCCACTGCAGGCTTAAACGTTTTAAAATGGAAAAAAAACGGCAATATACCGTTTAACAAGTGCGGTGTGAAAGGGGTATTATATATATGTATTTTGGGTACTTGTTTCCTAGCACGGCGCCCACAATATTCAGTCGTATGGCATTGGTATTCAATTTAAAATTGTATATGGCATACAATGCAATGCGATTTTAAATTGTATAAGCACCCTAATGGGTTTTTTCAATGTTAAATGGTCCCCCTATATGATTTTTAATTGTATAAGCACCTTAATAGGTGCTTACAATGTTAAATGCACCCCCCACGCCACCGCCACTATCAACGCCAACCGGAAGCGTGGCGAGCGCAGCGAGCCTGCGAGGGGCGGCGGTACGCGTCCTCTGACCTTTTCATACCCCCCACTATCCATGTCGGCGTGGAGTTTACTTTATATAGTGTGGCGAGCGCAGCGAGACACCGAGCCCGAAGCGTGGCGAGCTCAGCGAGCCCTGCGAGGGGACGTGCATTACTTCACATGTATTCCGCGTGCGCTCGCCACGCTTCGGGCTCGGTGGCTTGTTGCGCTCGCCACACTATATAAAATCAACTCCACGCCGACGTGGATAGTGGGGGTATGGTAGGGTAGGTCGGAGGACGCGTACCGCCGCGTTGATAGTATGGGTGGCGTGGGGGTGCTTTTAACATTGAAAGCACCTATTATGGTGCTTATAAAATTATTTATCTTCTAGGGGGCACATTTAACATTGAAAACACCCATTAGGGTGCTTATACAATTTAAAATCGTATACCATTGTATATGCCATACAATGGCATACAATTCAAAGGTATACAATTTAAAATTGTATAACATCGGCTAACATCGCATCGCATACCTTATGGTAGGCGATGGGCGCCGTGCTAGGAAACAAGTACCGTATTTTGTGTACAAATATTTATATAAATTATATGTTTTATTTATGTCCTCAAACTGGATGTTTCTCAATAGTTAGTCAATTGATATATTATCTGGCGACTTTTTAAACTAGGACAGTTTTCTAGGACTGCCTCACAGCACTGAGATCATGGGTTTGATTCCCACAATGGCTCCAACTGTGCGGAGTTTGTATTTTCTCCCCTAAAATGTCTGTGTGTGCGTGTACATGTGGTAGGGAATATAGACTGTAAGCTCCACTCAGGCAGGGACTGATGTGAATGTTTATATATTCTCTGTAAAGCGCTGCGGAATATGTGTGCGCTATATAAGAAACTGTTAATAAATAAATACATAAATTAAATTATTCTACCTCATATTGCTTGCATACTTGGCAAAGTCATGTGTGAATTTTGCATACAATATATGGATTGTATTTACTTTGCCATTTAATTAACCAGAACTCCGGACGTATCGAGATACAGAAACACAATGTGGAACGGCCCCATTTCCTTTGTGTATTAAAAGCCCTGGCATCGCAAATATGAGATCTAAGCCTATTGCATAAACTGGCTATCAGATAACCAGCTCAGCCTCGTTTGGGATCATGTGTAATAACTCATTATTGACCAACACTTGCATTAGCAACCTAGCTAGGACATGACCCCTATTTGGGTAATCTTACACTAGGAAAAGTTTTTCCCCCATTTAATGATACCTTCATATTATCCAATATAGGACTTGAGATATCATTTAAGGAGTTTCTGAGCTCCTTTAACTGCAATATATTCAGAAACTGTCCAATCTAGGACTTTTAAAGTGTATATTTTTCTATAAAACTATTTATACAGAGTGAATTGTTCTATTGCTACTATTCTTTTAAGGTGTGCAAATTTTAATTTAATATTAAAAGTTAAGTTTTAATATTTTCTATTAAAGAGTAGTCCTGTAAAAATTGCAAACCTTTGACTCATGAGCCACCATCCAACCTGTAATTCCACAACTTGGATAGATTTTTTAAATAATGATGGTACTTCTAGCTATCTCATTTCAGAGCTATATAATGAATATAATTTCCTAACATGCTAATTGAATATCTCCGAGGTAGGAGGAGAAAGGGGGTGTCAATTAGCTGCTGTAATTGAATGCCGTGGCTTATTGAATCCCCCCCATAGCCTGAAACATTAAATGTTTTCCTAATTAGCCAGCCAGCAAACATGCTTAAAATAGTAAAAAGAGAGAGGCAGGAGTGTCTCGCTGATGCGGATCAGTAACCTTCCTTCCTCCATGGAATGTTAGAAACAGCCTGATGCTTTCCAGACTGTAAAACAAGAAAAAAAATGGTTCCATTTCCACGTACCAAGAATTCCTTTAACCAAGACATTGCCCAGACGTCAAGCAGGGCAAGTGTGAAGTATATCCAGCCTGATCTCCAACCAGACAGAAAGCTCTAAGATGTGTCTATGAAATGTATTGCTATTGAAGCGGTTAAAGGTAAAATCTGGCATTTAGCATGTGGCTCGTTACAAGATGGGAGCTGACAGGTTTGGAAATGTTGTGCCACTTAAAGACGAATGAGTGGCAAAAATGTCCAGAAATGTGAAGGGTGAGAAGATGCAGATTCCTACTGACTTGTGCGTCAGTAACCAACACATAACAGCTTTTCTTAAAACACAGGACCATGCAGAATGGGCTCATTGGAACAATAATGTGGAAGACATGAGTTGCAGGCTTGCAGTCTCCACATCATCAACATATAAAACATAATGTATTTGGTTGGTGCAATAAAACTCGCTCTGTCTTTACTTCTGACATTAGCGCCCATCTTACTTGGCCTGCTAGGCTTACAGAATATCGGTATACTGTTCATAAGAACACAAGAATTCAATACCAAATGTTCGACTGAATCAACTTTATTATTTTTTGCCTGAACTAATACCAAAGTTTGAAATCTATTATATCAGGGGCCTGGACTTACCTCTTCTTCCAGTTTCACTACTTTGGCCTGTGCATTGTTTAAGGCCTGGTCCCGGATCTCAATATGCCTTCTTTGGTCTTCATTCATAGAACGTAAAGAGGACAGTTCCATCTCCAGCTTCTCTTTCTCTCTCTGGATTTCTTTGTCTATATAGAAAAAAATATTATTTATTTTTCTTCAAATGCTTCATACTTGGACACACTCACACACTTGGATTAATTTTTTTTATGGGAGCCAATTAACCTACAAGTAGATATTTGGATTGTGTGAGGAAACCAGAGCACTCAGAAGAAAACCCACGCAAGCATTTGGAGAATATACAAACAGGACCAGTGGCTTAACTATCGTAGGTGCAAGGGATGCAGCTGTTATTGGACCCCGGCTGCCATGGGGTCATGCAGCAACACTACAGGTGCTTTTCCTTTGCCTTCAGTAAATGAGCAGAAAGCTGAATGTCATCACAGCCCGGGTCACCTCAAACAACGCAGCCAGCAGGGTGATTTTCTTTGTTTTTAATAAACATGTAGGGGATAATAATCAGGGCCTCTAACAATCTAAAATTTCCGGTCTCATAGGTGCTTAGGTGACCCAGCCAGCACTGATCAGCAGCCTGCCCTCAGCACATGTGACCAGGAGAGCTGGATAAAAGTCCTGACTGCAGAGCTCACAGCTCAGCCTCTCACAGGAAGTGGCTGCATGACGTTATGCCTTGGCTGGCACAACCACCAGCAGTCTCTCTTCCTCCCACCAGCCACACTGCATCAACATGGAAAGGCAAGAGGGTGAGGCAGTGACTAATGGAACTTACAACCACCTCACTTGACGCACAGGGGGGCACCGGCAGGCAAAGGGTGTGCAGACGGACGGGGGCGCTCAAAACCCCCCCCCACCCACCCATCCCCCAGCGTGTGTGTGCTGGGGAGAGAAGCAGCTTCAGCAGTCTCTGCTCTCTCTACAACGCAGGAGGCGGGGAGGGGGTAACAGCGGGACCCAATAGAGATAAGACGCTCCCCCTTCCCAACCCTACGTCATTGTGGACAGGTAGGGGGAGGGTAATGTGAAACAATTCATTTGTCTACACCCAGCTGCCCCTAGGACTACTCCTCTTTCACTGTATTCAGTGCATGGGCATCTAAATCGTGGGGAATTATTAATCTATAAAATAGTAAGTTAGTATGTGAATATCTTCCAGGTATGTGAATATCTTCCAGGTAAACCTGCTAAATCTTACACAGTTATTCCGTATCTAATATTCAGCCACATAGCATCAATAGGAAAATGAAAAAACTTAATTTTTCTGGTTGTAGATCTATACATTTAAAACAATAAATGTTGTGTCTTTACATAGATTATTATTTTTTTGAGCACTAGGCACTGTTTGAGCTATAGAGATGGAAAACCAAAGGAAATCAGAGGCCAAATGTAATAGGGTGTGAGAATCAGAAAGTGAGAGGTTTTGGGAGAGTTTTCCCATTATTTTGAAGCAGCAATTATTTATACTGAAACACAAAGTTTATTTTTGCCATGTATCGTATTACCGCTTTAAAAAAAAAAATTGGGAAAACTCTAACCAAAATCTCTCATTTTTTGATTCTCACACGGGGCCTTATTCTAGTTCACTCTTTATGACAAAAAAAACATGTGCACTGCAGGGGGGCAGATGTAAAATGTGCAGAGATAATTAGATTTGGGTGAGTTATTTTGTTTCTGTGCAGGGTAAATACTGGATGCTTTATTTTTACACTGCAATATAGATCTCACTTTGAAGTAAAACCCCACCCAAATCTAATTCTCTCTGCAAAAGTTACATCTGCCCCACATGGTTTTGTCTATCTAAGAAGGATTGTGTCAGAAAGAGTGAACTAGAATAAGGGCCACTTTTACATGGGTGGCCAACCTGTGGCTCCTTTCTCAATGAGATGCGACTCCAGCACCTGAGGACTGCCACTTGCCTCCTCTGACTGTCACTCAATAAATTGGTACTCCAATGTTCTGGAGATGCTGTACTGAGCAGTTATCTGTGCAGCCATATCTCAGTCATCCCATATTTTGTAAATGGTGGTACTCTCATGTCTGGAATAAGATGCCTTATTTAGGAACTGAACTGTATGAGCAGAGATCTGTGTGTAGCACTATACAACCCTCACAGGTCCTGCCCAGCACTATATCAATAGAAGTATGCAGCCAGAATTTCAAAAAATATATTTAAAGTTCCACTTTAGATTCTTAATCTGCCCCTTCCTCATCTTGCCACGACCACCTATCCGGCCCAGCCATACACATTGATAACTTGGGGCCTGATTCAGACCTGATCTCAGAGCCGCAATTTTTTTTTTTTAAATCATCACTTATACCCCCTGATGCAGGGCCGTCTTAACATTAGGAAGGGCCCCTGGGCAACCTAGTTCACTGGACCCCCCCCCCCCCCTCAATTAGTTTGCCCAGGAGCCCACAGTCACCTCCCCAACCCTCACCTCTCTGGCTCCGTGCGGCAGCCAGTCAGCTTCCGGGGATCCGATCATCTTCGCTGGGGGATCCGGGCAGCGGGATCAGGGCAGCGGCGGTAGCTAGGAGCCTGCCCTGAAGTGGCAAAGCGCTATTAACTGGCGGGGCGGGAAGCGCTGTTGCATTTAAAAAGACTGGCCAGACGCTGATTGGCTGAATTCAGCCAATCAGCGTTCGGCCAGTCTTTTCAAATGCAGCAGCGCTTCCCGCCCCACCGGCAAATAGCGCTAAGAAAGATGGTGGCCGGGTGGCGGGGATCCGACCATCCTCGCTGGGGAAGGGGATCAGGGCGGCGGTGGCGGTAGCTAGGAGCCCGAAGCGGCGAAGCACTATTTCAGCCAGTCATTTTAAATGCAGCAGCGCTTCTCGCCCCCCCTGCTGGCAAATAGCGCTTCGCCGCTTCGGGCTCCTAGCTACCGCCACCGATGCCCTGATCCCCCTGCCGGATCACCCAGTGAGGGTGATCAGAACCCCGGCACACGGACCCCCGAAATTAAATTCACTGCTAGCTAGGAGGTGAAGCGCTATTTGCCGGCGGGGTGGGAAGCGCTGTTGCCTTTTCAAAGACTGGCCGGATGCTGATTTTCTGAATTCAGCCAATCAGCGTCCGGCCAGTCTATTCAAATGCAACAGCGCTTCCCGCCCCGCCGGCAAATAGAGCTTCGCCGAATCAGGCTTCTAGCTACCGCCACCGCCCTGATCCCCCTGCCCGGATCCCCCAGCGAGGGTGAGCGGATTCCCGGACCCCGGCCACCATCTTTCCCATTGGGCTGGGCCGGGGGCCCCTAGGTCCTAGGGCCCCCGGGCAACTGCCCATCGTGCCCAATGGGAAAGACGGCCCTGCCCTGATGAGAAGTTCACCACCCCAGTTAACCAGCGCTGTGTGCATTTCTGCACTTAACGCTGGTTAACACATCTGCCCCCATGGGTGAAATTTAATAGGTTGAGAGATTCCGAAATTGAGAGATATGGTTTTTAAAGGGGTGGTAAGCGGTGGCAATCATTTGCACTGCAAAACCAGTGTGATTTGTAGTGTAAATGATTGCCGCTTTAAAAAAAACTGGAGATTTCTTACCAAATCTCTCACTTTCTGAATCTCTCATCATATTAAATTTCACCCTACATTCATTACAGAGAACATGCTGCCTGCCAAACAGCCATAGAATACTAATGTGCCAGCATCAGGACAAAGACGTTGTGCAAAGACAAACAAGACAAGAAAAATAAAAGTGACCATCTGGAATTGGGAGTCCTACTCATCACAGCCGGAGCTAGCAGTATGCATCAGGATTTGTTCTCGGAAAAGTGTCCACCTTTTGGGGGTTATTCTAGTTCATTCTTTCCGACAAAATCCTTCTTAGATGGACAAAACCATGTGCACTGCGGGTGGGGCAGATGTAACTTGTGCAGAGAGAATTAGATTTGGGTGGGGTTTTTCTTCAAAGTGAGATCTATATTGCAGTGTAAAATCATGCAGTCAGTATTTTCCCTGCACAGAAACAAAAAAACTCACCCAAATCTAATTCTCTCTGCACATGTTACATCTGCCCCCCTGCAGTGCACATGGTTTTGTCCATCTAAGAAGGATTTTGTCAGAAAGAATGAACTAGAATAAACCCCTTTGTGTCTTTCTAGTCCATATTCTGCAACAGAGGGCACGGCTCTTTTTAAATGCCCGTCATTGTTGCTTATCCCTCTGTGCTAGTTCCAAGCCTTTGACTCATTCAATTAAAAAGTAATTATAAACAAAATCATTTTAACATCCAAAGACTTTGAACTACACATCCCAAACATCTGGGTGTGGGGTTGGAGAGATGGGTGGATTCTGTGGTAGCTCTGCGCCATAAACTAATGAGAGAGAGTGAAAGCTTTGACAGGGCATCATGAACTGGGCATAGTTTCACTAAGCCAATGTCGTCATGTTATAAGTAATATACAAGAAATGTATCATGTTGTTCACACAGTTCTTCCCAGCTTAAGCTCTTCCCAGTTGCCCAGAGGCAAAATAAATATTGGTATTCCCTTTGTAGAGTCCCTGTGCTTGTGCAGTTTTGCATTGGGTACTCCTGTTTCCTCCCACAATCCCAAAATATCCTGGGAGGTTAATCAGCTCCCAATAAATAAAAAATAAAACTGGCATAAATGTGTGTATATGTGTTAAGGTGCCCACAGACGCATCAATTATCGAATGCATTTTGTACTTTTTAAGTACAAAACGCATCTTATGTACAATTATCGGGTGGTGTTTATGGGCTTGTGCGATGCGATGCGCGTTCCCGGGAGCCCGATATTGTATGTCTAAAAAAGTACGTGCTGCACGTACTTTTTAGACTACATCTGAAAATTAACATTACACACATGGGTTCATCACATCGCATCGCATGCATCAAAGTGCACATTGCATAGCAAGCTGGAAGAAACATTGTATAGAACCATTGTACAGACAAAAACGCATAGCACAGTAAAATTGTAGCGTCTGTGGGCACCTTTAGGGAATATAATCTGTAAACTCAGCTGTGGTAGGTACGGATATGAATGGCCTAATGCAATACGCAAATTCAAGACAGAAAAAATTAATAAATAAATAAATATATATATATATATATATATATATATATATATATACATACATACATACACCACAGGGCACGTAAAGAGGAGACTGGGTAAACATCACACTTTAATGGTCCATGTGGTAGATAATGTATGTGAGGGGCTGATTAGCCCCTCACATACATTATGCCCCTGAGAGTGGCACCAGGGGCAAGATCCTTCCCTGCAGATAGATAGATAGATAGATAGATAGATAGATAGATAGATAGATAGATAGATAGATAGACAGTTTGAAGTGATACAGATAGAAAAAAAAAGTTAAAAAAGAACAGAAGTATGAAGAGGATTCCACAATGTATCACTTAATAAATGAGCTCCAGCCTTTAACAGTATTATGACCAGCAACAGGATTAGTGAGATTACAGGCATCACTTCATCAACGACAAGTCAACAGCAACAATAACTAAACAGAAAAACCCATAACACGAGTCCATGCAGTCATTAACACCCAGGCACAGATAGACCGGTACATCAGCATTCCAACAGCAAGGCAGTGGGAGGGCGGTGAATCAGGGCAAAGAATTACACGTGAACGAGACTGAACTAAAGCCTACCACTTGTAATGATCATTACAAAAAGGCTTTCATCTTTTTGTATCCACAAGGAAGCAAAATAGTAGGTGAAGTGCTCCCCACTTGACATGAGTCTGCTAATGTGCTCACACGTAAAATGTTAGAAGCACAAAAGAATAAAACCGCAAATAAAAAAAAAGGAATGTATTCTTTTATTATGCAAATGAACACAAACGATGGCAGATTTGTTAGCAAATACCCAAGAGTGTTGAAACCCATAGCACAGCCAATCTCAACCGATTGGTCACACTGTTCGAGACGATGTGTCAAAAGAATTTCCAGGTACTGAAACTAGATTTTAGATGCAAATTCAACAAACTAGGTGCAATGCAATGAGACCAGTCAGTAGTAGTCACATATATCAATGATGCTGTTTTGTGAATAACGATGTAGGGGTTGCATGCAAGTATGAAACAGGTCATCTGTGTCAGTAGGTGTTCTAGCATGAAAGTTTGGGAACCAGTGCTACAAGAAAAGGCAACCACATGATAATAGCTTTGGGTATAATGGGTTACTATGTATTAAAATGTATTTGGAATTATTTCATAAAATAGCTCAACTAGAGCACATGTGCTGTTACCTATAGCAGTCATTCATATTCACAGATCCCCAGAAAGTGAATGTTGTCATGGATTACATTATACAGCACTATTGATCTTTACACCCCATTATTTAAGATTTATTTACTAAATCCCTAATGCAGGCCATAAGTCTATGGGTCAATTCCCAATTCTGCCAATGAATGGCAAAACCCTACATGTTTCCCTGACTTGGCAATTCCAATAATTTTTGGGTTATCATCAGCAAATTGACAACTTCCGACATGTTGTATATTGCAGCTGACCCATCATCAGCTAAAACAGGGAGTTACCCAAATATTTTCCCGATATATATGGCCTTTAGAGAGCCATTGTTTGACCATGGCCAACACTGATAACTATAAAGTAATAAGAATATTAATAATAGTAACAATAATAATAGAGGATGTTACTTATGTGTGGTTATGGCATATTAGATCTACATGGTCTAGGTCTACAGTCAAAAGGTTGCCAACTATTGGTCGACAGTCAAAAGGTCGATAAGTGTCAACATAAGGTTTGCATGGGCTTGTTAATATGTTTGTGTCGACATGGATAGTCTTCATTCTAGCACCCTGCTCCATGAAAAATCCTTGCAGTTCCTCCTTCCTGCCTGGGTGTCGCTCTCTGCTGTGGTGTTTCCACAACAGTCTGGATTGTATCTCAACATTGAGATACAAACCAGACTGTTCTTGAAGTACTGCAGCAGACAGCGACACCCCAGGCAGGAAGGAGGAACTACAAGGACTTCACAAGGAGCAGGGTGCTAGAATGAACACGACATGGACACCATATAAGTGTACCGCAGTCCCTTGCATGGCTCACTTGGCTCGCCATGCTTCAGACACACAGTGCCATGCTGTGCTCGGCACACTATTATAATCTAACTATTTGCCCACATGGATGGTAAAGTATGAACAAGTTATTTTTATACGAAAAAAATCATGAAAAAACATGGCGATCTTTATGATGTTGACATTTTCACCATGTTGACCTAGAAACTGTAGATTTAATGACTGGATACCCTTATGTATACATTTACCATAAATTTCACCAATATAATGGCTATTTAATTTGTTGCTACAAAATGCTTAATTCAAAAAAGTTACGGAACTCGCAAAGTTGAGCAGCTAATTGCTGTCATTGAAGTTAATTAGAATTATGATTGCTGCTGTAGTGAGAGTGGAATAACTAGTGCAATAGGTAAAAGTGTATTACTCAGTAATGTACAGATAAAAAATACGGCAAGAAAAAAACACAGGTGGAACAAGATCTTTTCCACACCTACCTCATAAGACACATTTGATATACAGTATAAAGGTCCAATTCTACAACTGAAGAATAAAGGTCTTAAGGCCCCCATACACGCAGCCGATTTGGTCCGATTTCGGCCGATTGCGACCAATTGGCCATTAAATCGGACCAAATTGGCTGTCCCTGACATGCTGTCGGGTCCGATGCGCGGTCCCATGCACATCGGACCCGAGCAGGTGGTCGAACTGGCTGCCTGTCCGACCACCAATCCAGGGACCTCCCTCCTGGCAGCGAGGAGCAGGCACGCAGGCGATTAGTCACAACAAATTGTGACAGATCGAATACGCTGCGAGACGCCCGGGCCCTTCCTGGCGGCAGGGGCGCATCGGGTGTCCGTACACTGCTGCGAGACATCGCAGCAGTATATGGGCACCTTTAGAACTGAAGTATCAGTATTATTTGCAATCAAACAATTTAGAGGCTATTGCACACACAATGTATAGTACTTGGTGTTGGAGAAAGATAGGTTTTTTGTGTCCCAACAGGAATAGGGAAAGTGAAGCCAAATTACAATACACAGCTACATTTCTGAACATTTAAAATCCAATGAAGTATAATTTGTATTACAAAAGGCAACACCTACAGAAATGTGACTTTGAAAGAGAAATGTGGCAACTCCCATAGAAAATATGGCCTGGCAACTCCCACAGAAAATATGTAAACACCTTTAATTTACTCAAACGAGTTGGGTTTAAAACAAGAATGTCTGCTTTACATTAGCAAGAATTCTTTCAGGTTTTTTTTTTTTCTTTGTAAAGCTTGGCTGTACACGGGAACCACATCACATCACCCCTCCTTTAGTAGGGTGGGAAAATCGTAGATCAAAGTCTTACAACAAAAACTAAACACAGCAACATCAAACACTAGGAGCCCAAATAATAAAAAAAAAAGACAAATCAAACCACAGAATCAGACATCAATCCCAATAATCTTAAAACACTTGGTTCCTACTGATTGTACAAGACACATAGAACAATCCTCCTCCTACTTAACCCTGCCACGAACTACTGCTTAGTTCCTTTGAATTTAGGTTCAAGTACTGTATAGATTAAGTACATTTTCCATCATCACAGCTGAATGCTATGGTCCCTTAAAAAACAAATCAGACTCTATGGAGGTGCCAGTTCATAAATGCATATGTGGGACAAGGCCTATGGTTACAGGTTAGCTATAAGTTTTAGTAGCGCTAAACGGCTGAGGCTCCTCGATCATTGATCGTTTTGATTGGTGCACACAGTAAAAGATCAGTTATACAGCAATCCAAATAGCGAATGAACAGTGTATGTCTCAGAAAAGGGAATATAGGTTTTTTTTTCTAAGCACAAATATCAATGCAAATAGGGTTATGTTGTTTTCATTTGCTTAGAATGTGAATATTATGTTCATAAATATCGTAAACATACATTGGTACAAAATTATTTTCTAATCTGTACACTGTAACAAGAGATCTGTACAAAATAAAGAGACATCTCCAAGCTAGCGATTAAGGAAACATTTGAGAGTCAGCTATGCATCAAACTACTTTGTTAATGTGACATAAAAGGCCTAAGAACGATTCAGCAAACAACATGGGGAAAAAAACAGTCACAAACCACTTACTCTGTGCTAGAAGTTGCGATATGGTTTTTCTGTTGTCTTCTGATCCTTCAAACTCCTTTTCTGCAAGCTGTTTATTTGCCGTTTCCATCCGCTCTAAAAAAGTTAAATACAGAAAATGTATATAAGAAAAATCCCAAAGTTCCAAAATAAATGCTTATACAAAATACAAGAAGGCTGCAGGTGGAGAGCGTTTACAGTGGTCTCATAACCATAAAGTGACTCCGTCCTTGTATCACAGTAAAGGTAGGTTAGGAGTTGTAACAGTGTACATTACAGTGAAGGCAAGGGGTTTGTGGACTGAACCAAACTTCAGAGAAATACCTTAGAACCCAGTGAATGCTTGCCGGCGATGGATACACTTTATTAATGTATATAGAAGGTCTCTGGCTTCACTGTCCTTGTTGCATATAACTGCTGTCTGCTCCTTGTAGGGAGAGGGGGGGGGGGATCAAGGTTCCCCTTAACAGAAAGAAAGGCAATGTAGTGTGTATAGGAGTATTGGTGCAGAGTACGTGTTACATGGAGAACGGCTAGTGTACTGGTGTATTTGCTTCAACCAATGGAATACTATTGGCTGGTTCACATCTGCCAGTTCGCCATAACACGTACTCAGCACCAATAATCCTATATGCATTACACTGGCACTTTATTACTGATCTAGTTACCAGCCCGTCAAAATGATGGAACATTATAAAATTTCAGCCCCAGCATTTGTGCACAACCTAGCAGCACATAAACTGCTCTGTCGATGCCAACCAGTGGTTGGTGGCACACAAAAACAATTGAATTTCTACTAAAGAGGTGAGGAGCAGAGTTAAGGTGCCCATACACTAGTCCGATATGGGCCGATTTCACCCAATCCCAACGAATCAGGCTAAGAAATCATGTGACATCTGCCTCCGGCTGCCCATCCGACCTGGCCATCTTCGGGGCCAGATGTACTAAGCTTGACAAGTGATAAAATAAGAGTGGTTAAAATAGCAGCCAATCAGCTCCAATGTGCCATGCCACAGGCTGTGTTTGAAAAATGACAAATAGGAGCTGATTGGCTGGTTGTTTATCACTCTCAATTGTATCACTTTTCAAGGCTTAGTACATCCATCCCATGGTATTTTATTATATAGGCTATAGATACAAGGATGCCATGAACGGACTACTTTTAATAGACAACATTGCGTCATATAAATCATATCTAAGTAGTATGCAGACAGCTATCATATTAAGTGATAAAGCTTTATGCAGGGGTTTCACATAAATACACACATGAGTTCATGCTGCACACAGGGATGTGCTCGCTCTATCTATTACTATGTAGTATTTAAAACTAAAAAGAACATTGTGTAACCAGAGTCTGGAGGCGAGGTGAATGCCATATGTGACGGAGCCTGAAAGTTAAAAGGCTGATGAGTCCTCATTTTGTGGGGGTGTTGGAATGTAGCGACAATACACGTGGGAAAAAATATCTTGCTGAAGGGAGGGCCTCCAATTCAAGAAACGCCCAAACAACTTGAAGAGCAAAATGCTGCCTCAAAATACCTGAATTATAATGTCATGTGAACACAGCCTTTCCATAGCACTTCCGGAAGCAAATCATGCAATAATCAGCATGGGTGACACCTGAGAGCTGATGAGGTGACAAGCTTTGCTACTGTGATCCACATTACACTGCATACAACATGTAAAGTTAACTATGACCGTTGAAGGACAAGTGGGTGATTAAATATGATATGGAAAGTCCTGCATATTGGGTCCATAGAATGTGTGGGACATGGATGGAGTAGATTTTGGCACACCTTTAAATTAATGGAAGTGTTTGGGGCTATGAACACTAGCTCTGTTTAAGCTAGAATACATAACCTTTCACAATTGCTCAATAAACTACCATGATATCAGACAGAAGTGAAGAACTCTTACCTGAAATCTAAATAGTAACCACTCTGAATGACCTGCACCAGTCCTGCCCAAGCTGTGGCTCTCCAGCTGTTTTGATGCCCTGCTACAGTTATAGCATTCCCTATTAGCACAATTGTGGCAGGGCATCCTAGGACTGGCAGAGACACAGGTTGGTCAGGCTTCACATAAACTATTGCTGCAACTGGACGCTGTAAGTTGTAACTTCATTTTCTGAGGGACAGTGAAATCTATGGAAATCATCAATTTCACCAATTGTTCCATTGTTGCAAAGGAAGCAAATTTATTCACATGGTCTGTCAGATTGCAGAACAGTGCGTCACGAGGCTTCAATGAGCAATTTAACCCTTTGAGTGCCAAGTGAAATTGGCAAAATAGGTGTGAGAGTTGCCAAGTCAATTTTTATTCATCACCGTGACCTGTAAATGTTTACCTTATATAGGATATATCATCTTTTATAAACACATTTCTTTATTTTAATTCATATGACAAATGTGAGTGACGCGGGCATATTTAGCGGATATTTTGCACATCTCACAGATGTTGGCACTCAACGGGTTAATATAGAAGTCAGGAGCTATTGAAGAGTCAGGAGCTGTTCGGATCTGTTGAAGTGTCCTGCATAAAGAGTTTCATTGGGGAAATGATGTTTCAGTGCAGTTACAAATGAATCACAGCTCCTGTGTTGCAGTTTTGGGGTCTTCCAGGGCGATGTGCATTCCTGCAATGACCATTCTTCTTCCACACATTAATGACAAAAGACACAGTGGATATAGGGACCTTCCAAACATCTGCAATGCTTCTTATCTCCAATCTGGCATGATCCCCTTTTCAAACGGGTGTGGTATGGGACTCCGACAGTCGGGATCCCGACAGTGATTATCCCGACGTCGGGATCCCGACTGGCTAGAGTCAGACAGCATGGCGAGTGCAAAAAAGCCCCTTGCGGGCTCGCTGCGCTTGCCACGCTGCGGGCACCGTGGCTCGCTACGCGAGCCACCTATTCTATTCTCCCTCTATGGGGGTCGTGGACCCCCACGAGGGAAAATAGCGGGTGGCCGTCGGGCACCCGGCTGTCAGCGTTTTGACAGTCGGGATTCCGACGTCAGGTAAATGATTGTCGGGATCCCGACTGTCAGGAACCCGTCCGGCACCCTTTCAAACACTATTAGCACCTATCATCAAAGCCACTTCATTAGCAAATGATCTAATTAGTGTTTCTCTTCTCGTGTTATACCTTCACAAACAGGTATCTTCTGGAGGAGCACACCATTTAGTTTGCATGGTGGTGTCCAATCACTTTTGTCTACATAGGGGTATATTCAATGGGCTCGGCAAGTGTCGGCGAGGGGGGTTTTATCGCTAGTATGGCTTTTTTAGCGAGTCCAGCCGTTTGCATTATTCTGTGTTCTGAGAAATCCTCGCCGTCAGAGGGTGGAGAGGATTCCACGGAACAGCGACGTTCTTGGCAAATGCAGGGAGTTTTGACAGCTGCACTCGCCGTTTCCACCTCACCTCAGGGAGCAGACGAGGTGGAAATGGCGAGTGAAGGGGGGTCAGTTGAATACTGACCCACAAGCTATGCCTGCAAGCTGTCGGCACTGCTCGCCATCAGGCATTGAATATACCCCATAGTGTAGAAAATGGTCTAACACTTGATGTGCGTTTAACAGCATTGATGCATGTTTCAGCAAAAAGTATCAAACAATTATCTATCAGTCTTGGGACTCGGGAGATGTGAGGTTACCCTGCTCCTGCTGCAGTAATCAGTCAATGTATGTAACACAATGATGTGTGACATATCACGAGAGCACAGCGACCCTGCAGCTCGCATAACTAATTCTACATGTGACAGTTTGTGATGAAGTAGACAACGCACCAATGGAGAGCGCTCTCTCTATCACTGCTAATTTAACAATTGTTCTAAAGTTCTAATGCTTCTTTCTGAATATGAAAAAAAAAAAAGATTTCCAGATTCTGGAGGAATTTGCTTCACTAGTCAGACACTGCCAAAGGAAGAATCAATGAGCATCATACAGTCTATAAACAGGTTGATCACCTTTATACAGTATGTGTGATATATACATACTATACAAATAATAGATCTACACAGTGTCTAGGTGGACACGGCAATGGTTAAGTCGGTAAAAAGTCGCCATGAGTATTTCACATTTTCTTTCCTTATTAGTTTTTGGGGTACTTGTGAGTTATCCGGGCGCCCGATGTTGAAATTGAATGTCAGTACAATAAGAGTACGATGCGACGCGATTTCCCTTGAAATGTCCTTGTATCCAAAATCGCATCGTAATCGCGTCGCATTGGATGCTATTGTATGGTATACAATGGCACGCGATGCGACGCGACGCGATTTTAACACATTTCAATGAAAAAATGCCCAAAGCCCCCAAAAAGTGACAAAACTTAAATCCCATCCCCATTGTTAACGCCACTCCACTATTGACGCCAACCCAAAGCGTGGCGAGCGCAGCGAGCCCGCAAGGGGCGGCGGTATGCGTCCTCCGACCTTTTCATGCCCTACTATCCACGTCGGCGTGGAGTTGAGAATAGAATAGTGTGGCGAGCGCAGCGAGCCACCGAGCCCGAAGCGTGGCGAGCGCAGCGAGCCCCGCGAGGGGATGCGGATACCTTCACAGGTAAGAGCGGCCCTTCGCGGGCTTCACAGGTATCAGGGACCATTTTACATTGATTCCAATGTTTAAATCGGGTACACTGCTAAAATCGGGTGCTGATCTCGTCGCGTCGCATCGCATGCCATTTGGTTAACACGCGATGCGACGCAATCCGATCCGATGGTACCCGATCTAAAATCGGGCGCCCGGATAACTCACAAGTACCGTTTTTGGGACTTTTTCATGCTTTACCATCCACCTGATCTACAATTTTGGCAACTGTAAAGTGTGAGAGGTGCAGTGAGGGTATGCGCTACACCAACTGGGGGCATCCATACCGATGGGTATAAACATGCAGACACAAATCGGGAAAACTCATGTTGACTTTTTCCAAGCCAACCTTTTGCTTTTGTCGACATTTTGTCAAAAATAAACCTAGTGCTATTGTCAAAGGCGACCTATTGACCTTTCCATTTGCGCGCATATATATATATATATATATATATATATATATATATATATATACACACACATACACACAAACACACCTATATACACCTGTGTCATGATATCAATGACTTAATATTTATTTTTATCTTTAGACATACATTAACCATAATTATGTACCTCTAAGGTCCCTGTTAAAATCATGAATCCTCCGGATCTCCCCCTCCAGTTTTGTTCTCATGGCTTTCTCCAAAGTTTCCCTCTTGGATGAAGATTTTACAAGGTTTTCATATGCTTCAGAGACTCTCTGGATTTCCATCTCCATCTGGAATGTGCCAAATGAATATCATGAGGCGAATGGCCAACTACACACTCCCTTTATAATGACATACTGCACCTGTTTCTTCCCTACCCAAATAAGGAGATATCAGAGCTACTATTGTATAAAAAGGATGAGAATATACATTAAGAAAATGTATAAATACACTGCACAAATACAGTTCAGTGTATAGTTTATGGTTTTTTATTTTAGACCTGTAATTTAGCAAACACAGCACAAAAACACCTCAGTCTGAATGCTCCATCTCTACCTAGTTATTTCATATTCCACTTGAAGCAGACCAGCAGAGGTTTGTGGGGATGGGTTTCTACACACTGCCTTAAGGTGCGTACACACGGGCATTTATCCCTGGCAATATGGTCACTGAGCATTGAATCATTCGATGGTGAGCAACCATCAAACAAATGATTTTTCTTCTGTAAAGCTGTATGCGAGTGGATGTGTAAGCGTACATCCAATTTAATGCTAATTACGGGAATTTGTGCGGCCAGGGGGGAGTGGGGCACTCAGCGGGCTGAGTTTACCTGCTCATTAGGCTGTGAATACACGCAGCCTAGAGAAAAGGTCTGAATAAGGCCCATAATAACAGATACTACCATACTGATACTTGTAGTTCCACACAGAAAAATGTAGGTGCACTGCTAACATATTCAGTAAGGTGTTACGGTTTTGTTGCCTATGATTTTATATAAACTGATAGCTGTACATTTTCTTTTCTATTTGCTCAAAATGTTATATATTTTTCGAATTTAAAAAAAAATCAGTTAGAGTTTGCCTTTGTTCTACTACTTGGCAAGCGGACACCTGTGTTATATACGGTGTTGAATTGTTTTAGTTCTTGTAATTGTTCTGCAGTCTTTCATAAGACGCTGTATAATAATATGGTCTTAAAATGATTCTTCCTTCGACACTTTGTAATACTTACTTTCTGAAACCTTGCCACTTTGTCATAGCATCCTTCCAGCTCCTGGCGCAGAGACCTATTCTCCTCTGACAGAACAGCGACCATTTGTTGGGCACGGGAAACAATAGCAAATGGGTCTCCCTGCATCTGGGAATATGGTGAGGGCAATGGGGGAGGTCTGGACAAACCAGGGTCCATCTGTGGTTGTTGCTGCTGATGCTGTTGTTGCTGTTGCTGATGCTGCTGTCCAAAGTAAGACTGAGACAAGCGATAAAAGTCTCCATGATGAAACTGGCTGGACATTTGCTGAGGCCGGGGTGTTCCAGGAAAGAATTCCCCATGGCTTGGAGATGGAAGCTGCTGTTGCGATGGCGACATAGCTAAAGGTGGTGGGGACTGTAGTAGGCTCATAGAGCCAAGGGAAGTGAGAGAGGAGGTGGGACTGTGATAGTGCAGTGATCGTTGATGGTGTTGATGCTGTACATCTTGATGATGGTGTTGATGCTGTACATCTTGATGATGGTGTTGATGCTGTACATCTTGATTTTGCCTGTTGAGGACAAAAATTGATTAAATGATTTTTACAATTTTTCCACCAATCACTAGGATAAACTAAAATAATTCCTGTGTCCCCATCCTCCACCTACATAAAGCATCCATACGTCAAGTAACACTAGTAAGTTGGTCCAATCAGTCTCTCGGTCTTCCCTGTCTGAACTTAAGGTATAACACCTGACCACAGTATCTCATCCACCAGTCAAGGACTGCCCAGTAAGCACTTCACTATCTATATGCCTGTTCCATTGTAGCAATGGGAAATGTTGGGGCGAGAGCATGCTTCCAAAGCACATGATGGAGATTGGAAAGTGATTACAGGACTACATTCTAATCCCCACTTCTATTAGAATCCAGCATGTCCCTTGTCCTGATGAGGGTCTTTCTTTGTTACTGCAAATAGCTCAATATATAAAAATGTAAATGAAATATGTTATCCCTATCAGAAACATAAACACACAGCAGCATACAATGAGGCAGATAGAGTAGCAAAAAACAAACAAACACAACTTTGCCACGAGACAAACCATGTTGTAATGCCAGGTAAGCTAAGCATTTGTGTCCCAATGCTAAATCACCTACAGTACACAATGGTTTTTCCAAAGTATACATATACCTGATATTCATAGGCATCCTGTCACCTCCCTAGGAACCATTGACATCAATAAGCCATGGACACATCAAGATCATAAAATGGCTGCCGCCACTAACTATAGGATACCCGTATACAATAATAAAAATAGCATATAACTGATATCAATGAAGAAGAAAAAATACAATACACTGAGATTCACGCAACATTACTCATCCATGTCCTTGCGGAATATACTACAGAGCACGATGTTGTATAGAACTGCAATCTAATATTACAAAACTATATTTCAATTAGAATAATAAAAAACACCCCACTCATAGTAGTAGAAAAGACTGCATAGTTGCAAAAATTGTTATACATATGTATCATCGCATACCCACATTAAATAGAGGCTTTAACAAGAATTTTTACTTTGGGTACATTATTTTAAAGATAATAAAAACCTAACTACAGTATAATCAAAAGGTATGTAAAGAATAAAGAGTGACAACACTCTGCACATACATGAAAAGCAGGCACACAGTACACCGGAGATCTCACAAGTTATCCAGCTTCAATATTTGCAGCAACCCCTCCCTTCTTGGCATCTTCTAGGAGGTATGAACTGAGTTTTCAGGCACTGCGATCCCAAGCACCCCCATTTTCTGACACTGGAGCAGACCAGAGTGCGAGTGCAGGCAACAAGTCTGACAGAGGCACATCTGCTGTTACTGCAACTACTGTAGTCTCCAAACGCTTCTCGCAACACGTGTATTTGTCTCCCACAGAATCAGGAGCACCATGGGAACTCCTGATAGCAGCAAGCCCTTTGATGATATGTATTTACTGAGCCACTGGGACCAGTCACAGTATTACTGCTTCTGCCCACATAAAGAAGGTGGATCTTCATTTGCGTATGTCATTAATAGGAATGTAGGTCACATCCATCACACTCTTCATTCAGGGCTGTAATTTATCAGACATCATGAGTGTACAGGACTGGTTTCCCTGGCTAATTTCATTACCTCCCTCTTACAACACTAGACACACAGTAAAGTAAGAGAGCAGGTTCTTATACAAAACGATTTCATTGGCTATAGCTATAAAAGAAACTGTGTTCAAATGACAAACGTGACTGAGAAAATGATCATCATATGCAATCTGGATGTGTACACAAGACACCGGTATACTCTAAAAGGGGTATACACACACAGGCTCTGCGATTTTAACAAAGTGACTTGGCTTAGTCGAAAAAATCTATTTGCATGCACTGTCTATTTGGCTTGGCGATAGCGTCGCCGTGGGTTCATGCATACCTATTACAAGCAATGTGCACACATGGTGATTTTGGCTAACCTTCTAGGCAAATTTGACTGTCTAGTCAAAATTGCCTGGGCAAATCGCACCGTGTGTACACGGCTTTAGAAGGAGGTAAATTGCTGTGTTCCACCCTATATAAAAAGCTATGAACTTTGCCTTTTTAATTTCAAGACACTTTTGTGGTGGTAAACTATGCTTGCTTGAGCACTGAATATAAAAATATTTTACAAAATAAACCAACATTTTCCAATGCTAACTTGTCATGTCTTTTCATTTTTATTTAAATCATTGAGGGAAGGTTGCCTGGCAGTTTATTAGTCCTAAAATGGACATTTTTAATGTCATCCATAGGGAAAAGCAGGGCTGACCCAGGTTCAGTATAAGTGGTGCAGACCCATGTTCAGTGTAAATGGTGCAGACCCAGGTCCAACCCAGGTTTAAGTGCTGGGTAAATGGGGTACGAAGCTGGGTCCAACCATGGAAACTCCCGTGTTTAAAGACCAGGGTCCGAACAGGGATTTTGGTGTAAAAGGGGTATTAGTTTAGTTTTTCGGATAGCCAAAAAAAGCAAAACTATTTGAGGCCTGATTATTCAATTGCATCTGTTTTGGCTGCTATTGAAGGCATTTTTGTCCATGAGGCATTTTGGCCCTAAAGAACAAATAAAATTGAATGCCCCCATAAGTCCTAAATTAAAGGCATCAGACCAGTTTTATATTGGCGCTATCTACATAACCATTATTTCACTGGTAAAATAAATAAATTAAATAAAAGATCCAAGCTTAGATCTACACTGTATATACAGAGAATTGTGCCTCTGAAACTATATTTCCAACCACTGTCATCTTGCTAGACAGGGGGAGAATTTGGCGTCATTATAAACCATACATGATAATTACCCCATTTGTGTATGTCATTATATAAATACAATTCATGTGAACTATGCGATAGTATAAGCAAAGCAATTCTGAAAAAGGGGAATTTTACAATGCAGATAGTGTGGCTTGCTTATCTTGTAAAAAATGAGTCATTTGTGTGAATATCAGTTAAACAAAAACTTTATAGTTTGTTTGCTCAGATGAAAGACTTATGCCATCAGAATGCAGAAGTTACTCTCTGGAATGTTCTCCATCCGCCACGGAAATATCCAACAGGTAAGCATATCCCTCAGACAAAGGGCCTTATTCTAGTTCACTCTTTCTGACAAAATCCTTATTAGATAGACAAAACCATGTGCACTGCAGGTGGGGTAGATGTAACTTGTGCAGAGAGAGTTAGATTTGGGTGAGTTATTTTGTTTCTGTGCAGGGTAAATACTGGCTGCTTTATTTTTACACTGCAATATAGATTTCACTTTGAAGTAAAACCCCACCCAAATCTAAATCTCTCTGCACAAGTAACATCTGCCCCACCTGCAGTGCACATGGTTTTGTCCATCTAAGAAGGATTTTGTCAGAAAGAGTGAACTAGAATAAAGCTGCCCATACACGGCCCGATACGGGCGGGCGTTGTGGGCTTAAATAGCACAGATCACATCACATTGCATTGCATGTGCATGCGTTGTGCATGCAATGCGATGAGAACTAAGTACAAAAAGTATGTGCAAGCACTGTACTGTGCAATGAGGTGCCGCAGGAGCGCGCACCTCAAAGCAAGGAACGCACAGCACGGTATGGGCAGCTTAAGGCCCAAAGTGCTTTATTGAAGAAAATGGAAAAGAAGAAGTGTCTAGAACAGTAATCTACATCTGCTTGCACACCTGCTTATATTTACAGCTCAGAAGTGGAGTGCATCAGATAGTTCATGTTAAAGTTATCTTTATACATTGGTACCAACATCCCAATGCAAATGAGACACATTCTACTCTTCAATAATGATGCAACATAAATGGATTATTTAGTATGTGCATAATTAGAACGTCCTATGGCTGTCATTATGCAGATAACTTTCTTTTACTAGAAACCTGTCAACTGTTATCACATCATAAACAGCCAAGGCCCAAAAGGAAACAGCTTTAATGCTACATCTCCATTCCACAGGCAAGCTCGTTCCTCTAGTCAACATTAATTCTCTTATGTATTGTAATCTGCAACTGTCCCTTTCTGGTGGAACATAAATTACACTGGGGCATATTCAGGGTCCGTCGTTAGCAAGCCCAGTTCCGCCTGTTCTAGCTTTTACATCAGCTAGACAGGCGGATTCTGTTTCACCCTTTCACCAATTACTGTATTCAGGGTGAATACAGGGCGGAACGCCTCCTGGCGTTAAAACACCAATGAGGCAGAAAGGAGGGGGCATGTACAATTCGCCTGCAGGGGAGTTTGCTGGACACCCATGCCCCCCGCTCTCCCATCAAACTGGCTGGCCCAGTGTCCCCCTTCCATCCCTCCCTCTCTCCTACTTGCGGTCTCCGGGGTGCACCCTGTGGCTTCTCATCCACAAGTTCTGTACCTCCTGCATCGCCCGCCTGCAGCCGTATCCCCCCTGGGAGCTGCCATGGAGTGCTCCCCCGTCTGCTGCCCAGGGCTGCCTCCTCCCCGCCTGCCGCCAGCGATACTCACCCTGGGAGCCGCTATGGATTGCTCCCCCGTCCGCTGGCAGCCTGCTGCCCCCAGCAGCCATGGAGCGAATCCATCCCGGCCGCCTGCCATCAATACCCCGCAATCCAGAATGGAGTGCACCCCTGTACCGCCGCCAGGTCCGTGTCCCCCCCCCCCCCGGGAGCCGCCATGGAGTGCTCCCCCGTCTGCTGCCCAAACACGCATCACTGGGCTGCCTCCGGCGCCGGGGACAGACAGAGTGCCGAACACCCGGAGAGAGGCAGCCCTGTAATGTCAGTGACAGGAGTTTGTGCTCCGGCGCCACCGATCAAGTGCCCAGCATCGGAAGTGCACACTCCTGTCACTAACATTACGGGCAGCCTCTCTCCGGGTGTTCAGCACCCGATCCCCGGAGCCGGCTCACAGACGCTGATAGGGGGGGTGGGGAGAAGGGGCACTTCCAGCGCAGCGCAACAGTATTTTTTAAAGAAAAAATAAACACCGCTGTGCTGGCTGGATATCTCTGCCTGACCCCCCTGCTGCTGACCACCAGATGTCCCCCTGCTGCCCACCCGCTGACCTCCTACTGCCTACCTGCATCCCCCTGCTGGCCACCTGTGCCCACCTTCACCCCGCTGCTGCCCACCTTTACCCTCCTGCACCTCTGTGCTACCCACAAGCATACCCCTGCTGCCCACCTTCAACCACCTGCATCCTCCTGCTGCCCTCCATCACCCTCATGGTGCCCACCTTTACCCACCTGCACCCCTCTGCTGCCCACCTTTACCCACCTGCATCACCCTGCTGCCCTCCATCACCCTCCTGGTGTCCACCTTTACCCACCTGCTGCCCTCCTGCAACCCTCTGCTGCCCACCTTCACCCACCTGCATCCCCCTGCTGCCCTCCATCACCCTTGTGCACCTACTTGCATCCCCCTGCTGCCCTCAATCACCCTCCTGGCGCTCTCCTGCATCCCCCTGCTGCCCACCTGCACCCCCTGCTGCCCTCCATCACCCTCCTAGTGCCCTCCTACACCTACCTGCATCCCCCTGCTGCCCTCCTGCATACCACTGCTACCCTCCCGCTGCCCACCTGCACTCTCCGGCGCCATCCAGCTGCACACCTGCACCATCCTGCTGTCCACCTGCACCCTCCATCACCCCCCTGCTGTCCTCCGGCACCCACCTGCTGCCCTCCTTCACCTTGTGACACCCTCCTGCTGTACACCTGCACCCTCTTTCACCCTCCTGCTGCCCTCCTTCACCCTCCTGCTGCTCTCCTTCACCCCCCTGCTGCCCTCTTTGACCCTCTGGCACCCTCCTGCTGCCCTCCTTCACCCTCTGGCACTCCCCTGCTGCCCTCCTTCATCCTCTGGCACCCTCCTGCTGCCCTCCTTCACCCTCCTGCTGCCAAATAGCGCTATTGGCTGCCTAGCAGCCTTGCGACTCCTGATTGGCCGATAGGTGGACAATAGCGCAATTCGGGGGGAGGAGCCGCAGGATGTATACAGACATCCTCCGGCTCTCCTCAGTCCGTGCTGGTATCGGGTACTGCGGTTTTTTATTTATTTAGCAAAGTGCCCTGGATGCCTACTTTGGAACTAAGAGGATTTAATCTACGCCAGAGGACCCAGGTGAGTATGGATTCCCTCCACAGGTACCCATACTGGATTTCTACTGGACGAGGGGACCGAACTACTATCAAGTTAGGTAAGTATCTGCGTGAATGGGCTCTGTGTGCATTAAAGTTTTATTTTTCAGGTGTCTTTGTGTTTTTATTTAGCTATTGGTTCTGCTGTGGAACTAAGAATCCCAGCAAGCCCATTAATGGACCACATGCTGGGACTTGTGGTTCTTCAAGTCCCAGTATGCGTACCAGGCTTGCTAGGACTCATACAGTAGTTCCACAGCAGAACCCAATGGTTCTTTCTATTTTTACACCCACATCAGCCCAGTGTCCAAAGCCCAGGGGCACCGGGGACAGCACCAGGCTTCAGCTTGGGTAAGTAAGTTCTGGAGGGGGAGGACCCCTTCATTAGGGGGGTCCCCACTTCTCCAGGACCCCTGCCCAGGCTGACTGGTCAGTAATTTAATGCTTCGGCCGCGGGACCTTATATAATAAGTGTCCCCCGGCTGTGGCATTACCCTGCTGGCTGGTTGGGCCTGGTGCTGGTTCTGAAAATACGGGGGACCCCTATTCGTTTTGTCCCCCGTATTTTGGGAACCAGGACCTGCCCTTGGGCCTGGTGCTGGTTTTAAAAAATATGGGGAACCCTATTTAATTTGGTCCCTGATTTTTTTTAAAACCAGGACCGGCTGGTTATGCCCGTGGGGGGACCCCACGCCGTTTTTTAAAATTATTTATTTTTCTCTTTTTTTACACTGCAGCCTGCACGGATCTGACTGATCCATGCAGGCTAAAGCCAAATACGCCTGGAAAATGAAGTGTATTTTCCAGACATATTTGGATGGCAATTAGCAGCCATATCCCGCTAATTACCGGTCGTATTAGGAATCACCACTTTTGAATGGTGATTCCTATTCATACTCTTTCAATGGCGTATACATTCATTTATACGTATAAGAATGTGCCATGAATACGATTTTCAGGATCGTAAATCCCAAAAATAGGAATACGTATAAGTATCACATGGGTACAACACTGAATGCTGGTAAAACACAATGCTACATGGGTAGAGTAAAAAAAAAAAAAAAATAATGAAAAAAATCTAAATATATTCATATAGGCAATAATAGACATACAACATGCATTTATAAGCAAAATGACAATAAATTACATTGATTCATTTAAAAAAACTACATAAATAAAACAATATTTTATGTTTTGTAGAGCAGTCCCGACAGAAGAAATTGTCTAGTTCACTTTGTCTAAAGCCTGCCTGAAAACTGTAGAATCCATTTAGACAATCAGACACTGAATAGGCTAAATCAGATTAACATGGCTGAGTTTAGACAAAGTGAAAAAAAAAGTCCAAATGACTCATTTAGACAGGCGAGGCAAACGAAAAGAGTTGACAGGTGAAATGCTTTAGACTGTCTAGAAAAAATGATAGTGAATACTACAATTCATCTAGCCTTTTTTTTCAGGCGTAAAATATGCTGTTTTAGACAGAATGGACCTAACGACCAACAGTGAATACACCCCACTGCCTCTAAGTGTTATGGCCCCCACACACTAGAACGATTTTTTAAGGCCCCCACACACTAGAACGATTTTTTAAGGCCCCCACACACTATAAGGATTTTTTGTCCGAGTGTCCGATTTACGACCGATCGTCCGATATATCGGACGATTTTTATTGATAATCGGCAATAACCAGCCGATTATATATCGGACGATCGGTCGTAAATCGGACAAAAAATCGTTCTAGTATGTGGGGGCCTTAACCCCAGGTTTAAAAGGGTCAGCATCTAAACAGAGTTGGTTGTTCCCAAGAAAACAGCTCATTAAAACAAATTGTACTGTAACTGTTCTTGTACACAAAGTACTCTGCAAAGCAAGATAAATAAAAAAGTTTATGGTTTTCCCATGAGAGAATAGGAGATCATTACCATTAATAGATATGCATATATAAAAAGTTCAGACTAGAGCATTGTATATTTAATTAGATTTCGTTTTTAGTGCATTGTTTCAGTTGCTACAGTGCCAAAACGGTGTTGGCTGCATACCCTGGCACAGTGGTGTTTTAGATTGTATTGCTAGAATGTAAAAATAGCTTAATCAGTACAGGCTGTCTCATTTTGATCTATCAAAGAGTATTTTTTTTTGTTTTTGTTAAACATTATCAGTGGATTTAACTGCATGCTGTAAATAAAGTTGTACAAATCAAAAGTTGATTTCTGAAAGTTTTTACAGCTACTTAAAAATCAAGCTCCTTTATATAAATCAACATTACACAAAACACATACAATTCTACCAATCTAGCAATTAGGATCCTATCTAAAATATTAGCATTTTCCTGTATGTTTTCCAAGCAGTCACTGGGCAGTATTGGATGCGGCCGGTGAGGAGGTTAAATGGCGGGGATCACCAAAAACAAGCGACCCTCGCCGTTTAACCCCCGTGCCGGCCGCTCACCATATTCACTGTTCCAGGGGGAACCATTGCTGTCAGTGGACTGTGAGGATTCCCCCAAACAGCGAGGTTTGTTGCTAATGCAGGGAGCCCGCTGCATTTAGCAGCGAGCCTCACTGTTTTGGCCGCCGTACATGCCATTTCCACATCGCTGTAAAAACCCAGTGAGGTGGAAACGGCGTGTGCAGTGGGGTGGTCAGTTGAATACTGACCATGCGAGCTGTGACAGCAAGCAGTCAGCACTGCTCGCTGTCATAGCTCACAAAAAGCATTGAATATACCCCACTGCTTTGTTTCTATGGCTACCAGACCTAAAATTCCACAAAGTGATCTGTAATCTACTGGTTTAAAAAAAAAAGTGGCTTGTGAGCAGTTTTCCAGCTATAAAATTCAGGTTTTACAGATGTACAAATAGAGGCATACTAAATATCACACACCCTCATACACTTGGTACATCCCACACAAAAGAATCAAGCCAGATTTTCATATAAATATGGCAGAGGGCCTTCGTTATAGGAGCTCGTGGCTGCCTTCGTTCCTGTGTTTACTACTCAATTTATACATGAATGCAGCCAACTTATTGCTTAGCAATTTTAAAATAAGTACATTTTTAAAAAAACAGCCTACCTGGATGATCCATATTCTGGAGGAGGCTGGTAGCGGACCATAGGCCCATCTGAACGGTTCTGCTGGCTGCCTCGGTGATCCCCATAATGGTGCCCCATGTCCTTTGGTTTCCCTTGTAAAGGGAGAGTGGAAATATGTTTGAACGGGTAGTCAGGCGGAGGTCCCCTATGTTCCATTATTTTTTGTCCTCCACTCTGTGAAGGATTTTTGTATAGTTCATTGGATCCACCAGAGGTTTTATAGAAGTCTCCTGGTTGTGGGGAAAGCGGGGCACTGGTGACAGGGGCATGGGCCTTTACACCACTTGTAGCTAGGGAGAGCTGCATTAGTCTCTCACTAAGGGACCGGACATGGCCCTGTTTTAGGTCCTTCAGACCATCATCCTGATGAACTTTCCCTTGGCTAACCCTCTGAACTGTGGGACGACCTTCAGTCCTCATTTTCTGATTAGTGACTCCAGTTACGTAGAAAGCTGCACCAACACTGGCATGAGGCTGCCCACGAAAGTACTGTGACTGAACTTTGGCCTCCTCATAGGTAGGCAGGTCTTCACTGTTCTGAGCTCTCAGTGGTATCTGCTTCTCCATCATATTCTCCACTTGGATCTCCTGCCCTTGAGGCTCTTGGCGGGCAGCATGTGGAACCAACTGGGAGTCCTGAGAGCTCAGTCCGTCGTTCTGAGACACTTGCCCGCCACCATAAGATGGAACGTTCCCTGTGGCTTGTTGATGCAAGGCCAGCAAGTTACGGTTGTCATTAGGATTACCGTAACGTAGCTGCTCCTGCAGCAGTCTCTGCAACACTGTGGTGGCTGCTTGCTCTTCTGAAGTCCTCATCTCCAACGGCAGCGCCTCGAAATTGGAATTCGAGTGACCTGCAAATCAAAAGCAACAATTAGCAATAAACCAATGTTAGATCTTTGCAAAAACAGCAACATTCATTTGGGACAGATTTTGTAGCCAAAGTAAATTGGATTTTGTTCAAGGAAGTTATGTTTTATTTCATCTGAAAATAATGGGAACGGTTGCAGGGAAAACGAATGATACATTTATGTGAAATATCGTAAAACATGTTTAACAATGGGATATTTCACCAATATTTTAGTCTTGAGCTATTACCTTCTTTTACAAAAAATATAATAATATTACCTATTTCTGATTTGTCTCGGTCCCTGTCCACCAGTGTTGCAAAGCGTTTCTGCTCATGAGGGTGTCTGTGGTCCAATAAGGAATGCTTTTTAAACTTCTCGCTTCTTTAGTCTAAAAATATAGTAAATAAATACAGTTATATATATATATATATATATATATATATATATATATATATATATATATATATATATATATATATATATATATAAATATACAAATTGGCATATAGAAGTTCAAAGAACAAAATATACAATTTCACAGGGATGAATAAAAAAAAAAAAGAAAAAAAAGGAAATTAAATGAAATATATAAAACGTGATGTTAAAACAAAAAATCATCAAGGAGTCATTAAATCTACAACAGAACAAGCGGTTAGGGCAGGGGTTCCCAATCTTTTTTGATTCACGGCACCCTAGAGAATCAGAATTTTTTTCACGGCACCCCTAGGTCCAAAAAAAAATTAATTTGATTGGGTTTATATGCGATTCTTAGTGGCAGTTATGTGGTAAAGGGCAGGATTTGCTTCTGTTTGTACACATTCTATGATTGGCAGCCACCAGCACTGGTTTTGCTCATAAATAATTAACCATTAATAATTTGAGTTGGTCCTGGACACACAGTTTGGGAACCACTGGGTTAGGGGAAATTGGAAAAAAACAAATGTAATTCTTGCGAGAAAAAAAAAAATCAAATTTAAAGATCTTCATTAGAAATTAATTATTTACTCTACTTATTTCTCCCAACAGGCTGTATTCAGGATGATGCTTCAACAATATATTAGGAGAACTGGATAAGGACCTTATACAGTAGATCCGGTGCACATACAGAAAATGCTGCATGTCATGGTTTTAAAATATCTTATTTTGATTGCTTTGCTTGCAATGTTTTCCTTATGCGCATTTCTGCACATGTACATACGCTAGGTGCGAGGGGACACAGCAAACTGCTAGTTCTCCATTTTATTAGCACCTATCAGTGTGGGCGGGTGGCGTGGGACCACCATGATGGGCTGCGCCCATGGGACCGCCCAGTGTTTCATGGGTGTTCTCCTGAAAGCGCTGGGCGTTCCCACTGAAATTAGGCAGTGACGCAGCTGCCTGCCCTCTTCCTGTACAGACAACAGGCAAAGCTAAGATACCAGAGTGTGTATTAGTTTTGCATGTACCTTCCAAATGATTGAATGGTCGGCTACCATCAAATTATTTGGCCCCCACACCCAAGGCTGCGAAAGGATGTTTATGCAAAACATGCATTCGCAGCCGTGCGGGGAACTCGTGGGCAGGCGACTGTTTAATCCACACACAACGCTGCGAAATTTGCAGCTTTGCTTGTGGACCAGAATAACCTCCTTAAAGTGATCATAGTACTCTATGCTGGCTAAATACTCCATGGGTGAGATTTAATAGGATGAGAGATTCAGAAAGTGAGAGATTTGGTGAGAAATCTCCAGGTTTTTTTTAAAGCGGCAATCATTTACACTGCAAAATCAAACTGGTTTTGCAGTATAAATGATTGCCGCTTTAAAAAAACTGGAGATTTCTCACCAAATCTCTCACTTTCTGAATCTCTCATCCTATTAAATCTCACCCCATGACTCCTGTAATTATTAAACATTGGGCCTTTCACAAAACGTGCAACCAAAGAAATGATAAACAGATAAAAGAATTGCACATTGTATGATTGATGGAAACAAGATATAAATAATGAAATAAACGCCACTAAAGATCTGTATTACCATAAAGATGCAAGTTTACAGGGCGGGCCACACGTTTTATACAATAGCAAACACCCAGTCTGCATTCTTTGTAGATTGCTAACCAGGAGTGAGAGGAAGTGACAAGCAGGTAAGAGTTACAGCACATAATTAACAGGTGGAAATCGCCTATCTAAGCTATTGCGGCAATCTTGTTCAGTAACAAAACCTAAGCTCAATCAAAGCTTAAAGGGATTACAGATCCAATTTTCCATTTAATGTAATTTCTTAGCAGACATTTTAGAATATACGCCCTAACACTTTCTACCATAGCTATGTACCCAAAAACATGCGAAAATACCCAAAAATATGGCAATAATGAGGTGGAAAAAACATGGACGTTAAAAATAATAATAATAATAATTCAGCTTTAAAATCACAAGAAAACTAAATTACACGTGCAGATAATTAGGACCACAAATGATTTGCCCTAATAAATACTGACAGATTTAGGGTGTTATTCAGACCTGATTGCTAGGCTGTGAATGTGAGGGCCCTCTGATTATCAATCAACTGCGCATGTCTGTGGATCTCAGCGTGCAAGAGCAAGGCCATCCAGCGTCTTTAATTGCAAGCTGATAGACAGGATGCAGGCGTCTGGTGGTGGTAACCAGAAGTGTTACTAAGCGTGTCAGGGAAAACATAGGCGTTCCCAGGCGTTTTAAGGGGTGGTCTGTGAAGTCAGCTATGGCGTCAATCAGCCTGTCTCTCAATCGCACTGGACGAGTTATAGTGCGAATACACTTATGAGATATAGCATGCGATTTTGATAAGTCGTTGCGACAAATTGCATGGATCGCATGCGTCAACCGACACGATGCGCAGGCCCGCCGGTCGGATGTTGTCAATAGATATATGCTGCACATAATATGTACCGAATTGCATGAGCACATTCGATCGGAGGGTGGAGTCTGTGTAGCGGATTGGGCGGGCGTGCGGTTGTAGTCAGCAGAATTTGAATTTTTTTTTTTCAAAAGACAGGGCGGGCCTCTCATTGGCTCAGTCACCATAAGATGCTATAGGATGCGATGGGACATCCGCTCGCACATGTGTATGGCCACCATAAGTCCTGGGCTACGCACTGACTGCACAAAGGAAAAATCATTTGATGGTGAGAGAGCTGCTCATGGATTTGCACCTATTCACCGTCTGCAATAATTTTGCAGGCCTAGCGCAGGGCGAGACTCCACTCTGGCGAGGCAGTGGCTAGCCAATCGCAGGGCTCGGCAAATTAGTCGCTATCAGCTCTGAATACTCACCCACCTCTCATAGATTTAGTTTGGCAGGTTAAAATAAACCACACTGTATAGCAACCTGACATAACTCTCCCGTGCCCTGTCTCACGCAGTATGCCATCTAGGGCACCATTGCACGCACATACACACAATATAATACAAGTCTTTTGTATGTAGATATCTGTGTAAGTAGTCCCAGAGTTCCACATGATGTTATCTGGTTTAAAAGATTATATTCAGGCTTTGTGCTTGCCATTAATCACATTCTGCTTTCATACATAACACTTTCTTTATCACCTGTCACCTACATATGTGTGTACTCAGGCTTAGAAAATTAAATTTTACAGGTTTTTCATTTTGTTAGTAAGATAGCAATGGATTACTTTGATTTGTAAATATTAATGTATTGGACACATATTTCCTTTGAAGTTCACCCTCCGGACACCACAAAAACTCCCAGTCTGTTATCACTTTATCAAACAGAGTTGCGTGTCCTGACGCTAAATTACAATCAGAGGACACAAACTGGATCATTTCAAAGCAACACTTTTAAATCCTTTTACTCAGATTACACAAGAAAATAGCAAAAAACCATATCAGGTTTAACCTCTCACCTCTCCATTTCACAAGACTGTGTGTTGTATAAAATCACAATGACCTTTACGCATTTTGTAAGGTGACCATGATAAATTAGACACTTATAGACAGCATTCTTCAGTCAAAGGATAAAAACTTCTCACAGCATTGCTGTAACTATGGGGAGCTATGCACTAAACAACGGTGATATTTAAAAATATAATCTCGCAATATTACTCACAACGTACAAAGGTTTCAGAATTTTCCGTATTGCGTAAAATGTGATTTTCATACTGATATCTTGGCCATGGATTCTTTCTAAACACTGAATAATATACAACTATACATAGGAGGGCTACTTAATTACCTGTGATAGCGCTAAGGCTTCAGAAAATTATTGCCGATTTTTTTTTTTTTACTCACCCTTTCTCACATGAACCTCCCGACCCCTCTCTAATGGTGACTCAATGGTATGGTATATTACTGCAGCTATTTATTACCAGTTATTTATATAGCGCACACATATTCCGCAGCGCTTTACAGAGAATATTTAACAATGACAACAGTAGAGCTTACCATCGATATTCCCTACCACATGTACACGCACACACAGACAGTGTTGATTTTTGTTGGGAGCTATTTGAATAACAGCCATAGCCTGCAGGTTATTTTAGAATTTTTGCATTAAACAAATTTTGCGTACACTGAACCATCAGAAAAAGCAAAAAGTGTCACTATCTCAGTTGTGCGGAAAAAAAAATTCTGTATTTTGGAACATTCCATATTTCGGAATTTTGTGCATCGGAGACTGAGTTTTCAGGACATCAAATGTAATATTATAATAGAAAGATAGTGCCAAGTTTACCGATTGGGCTTTTGAGATGCCAGAGGTCTGAAGACCAACAGCGGCATCCCGATGTGTGGAACCCCAACATCTGCTAAGTATTGTAAAACCCAACACACACACACATACACATACAAATGGGTGTATTCAATGCAGCGGCGAATGGGGTTTGTACGTCGAGGATGGCTTATTTTCGCGAGGAAAGGTCATACTCACTGTCAAAACAAGGATCCCCTTAAATGGTGAGGTTCGCCGCAAATGCAGGGAGTCCACTGCATTTTGTGGCGAGCCCTGCCGTTTTAATGGGCACACTTCCTGTCTCCACCTCGCTGGTTCTTTTCAGCGAGGTTCTCTTCGTACCTTTACTTACTCCCCCCAACCCTCCTGTAATACGTGATTCTATTGGGATGGACACACAAGGAGAGGGCTCCAAAAGCTGATGTGCTATGCCAGGAGCCGGGGGGCATCTTCACATGCACGGTTAGCGGTGAACCCCCACTTACTGCACTGCCAGGTTACAATGGGTTACTGCCATCTCAGAATGCTGGTAGCCCAGGGACCCGATGCGATGCTGATATTGATAAATCGGGCAGCATTGCATGCCCCATAGAAACCTATGGTTGACGCAGATGCCGGCGGAGCAGGAGGGATCGGAGATTCCTGCTGCGGTCCCTCCTGATACATTCGGGGGATAATTATATATTTGTGGCTAAATACCCCAAAACATGTGTTATCAGGGATTTCGCCACACATATTAAATGATATATGGACCCCTATATCAGAAAGAGACATTGACGTATTGGATGCTTATGGTAATACAGATTCTGTGCTATTACTCTCAAGCAATGACATTCTAAAATGTAGTAACCACTCAGCGCCATATTAAAAAAGCTGAATTCTGCACTCTGGGCATTCACAATACACAATTTCATTAGCAACTGGTTCTCCTTTCAGTGCTGGGCCACATATGGGGTTATTCTGATTCACTCAGAAAGGCACAATCACTCTCTAATGGACAAAACCATATGCACTGCAGGTGGGGCTGACGTAACATGTGCAGAGAGAGTTAGCTTTGGGTGGGGTTTGTACTTCAAACTGAGATCTATATTGCAGTGTAAAAACAAAGCAGCCAGTATTTATCCTGCACAGAAACAATAAAACACCCAAATCTAACTCTCTCTGCATGTTACATCAGCCCCACCTACAGTGCACATGGTTTTGTCCATTAGAGAGTGATTGTGCCTTTACAGGTGAATCAGAATAACCCCCATAGTGTATAGGCCACAATACAACAGCTTTGAGGATTAAACCAAATGAAACAGCATGAGACCCAATACTCTGGCAAAGCCTGGAGGCGGGATGTACTAAGCATCCGCAATGCAAAACATCCTCACCGGATACATACCAGTGTTAGTCCATCCCTGCTATAGAATAGAGTGAGGTGACAGCAGAGAAGCAGCACAGATGCCGACTCAGTAAAGTTACACTGGATTCCAGTGGCGTGTGGCACACTACTTGTCAAGCAGCACCTGTTACACTGAAGAGTGGAGGCAGCAAGGTCATGGAATGATCCAACATTCAAGAGAAAGTCATGAAGCGTGTTAGCCAAGCCTCTGATTCCCACGGGATTGACAGGTTGCCGGTCAAATATTCATTAGGTGAATTGATTAAGTACATTTTCGTGAATCAACACAACATATTCCAGAGTTGCCTGCATTCTTTCGGCAATGCAGGGTGTGGTGAGAAGCAGGTGTATGGAGCTGAGCCAGCTCCGGCTATCCATGCCAATGGGCTGAGTCACTGAAGCACAATCAGGTTCAACCCAGGTGGCCAAAAACATGCAGATTTACATGCAGATCTGTCTGGTTGGAATAAAAACATGGTTATGGATGACAGTTGACCATTTGCTTGGAAATGCTGGAGAACTACAAACTGTCACTCATCCATAACCATGTTTTTGTTCCAACCAGCCAGATCTGAAGATAAATCTTACTAGTGTATGGGCACCTTAAGATGCAGAGAAAATTAGGTAATCCTTTGTGTACTCATTCAGCTCTTTCTCATCTCCCAGAGAGCGGTATACTTACCGCAGGGGGTTTGGTCAGTCTTTTCTAGCAAGCTCTTACTAAATACAGCTCCGGAGGCCTGATTCAGGACGGCTCGCAGAATAGAAAAAATTATTCAGCCATTTCTGCTATTGTGCACATGAGCGTATGCGCAACCCCTTTAACTACAGTCACATTCTGGAAAATGTGACCGCACTCCAAGGGCAGGCGGAGGGCAGCAGCAGATCATTGGGAGGACGACAACGCGACATTGGGAGGACGCAGTCTGGAAAACAGTGCCCGGAGTGTTTGCGGGTCACGGCAGCTGCATGGCATCGCACACAGCTGGTGAGACCCAAACTATGAAAAAGAGGAGTGGTGTATGGTGCGCAATTAACAGCAGCCGGTACTGGGGTAGTCAGCCCCAAATATATGTAAGAAGGAAGATATTGGTTTGTACTGGCGCTGGTTGTTTGGAAACAAGAAAAACAATAATGGACGGTATAAAATTAATATTAAATTTTTACTATAAAACATATATATAAACAATACATAATCAATACATGCAAATACAATTTAATTCACATTAATGCACTAAAAGGACTGGTGGTGAGTAGGCTCAGTCTTATCACCAATAGGTGGTATATAGAAAAATGTCTAAAAAGATGAATTTAAAAGTCAATTAGCAGCTGTTGGGGTATAATATTGTAATTATATTACCATCCTTGATTCTCCTTGTTTTTTGAATAAGAATTTTTGTAATCCAAGGATTTGTGCTGGACCAGGATTTTCCAGTACTGTGTGTGGCCACTAGTACAATCCCCCTTATATATGGCTCACCGTGATATCCGAATTCAGGGACCAGGCTAAATCCCACAGCCTCAGCGTTAGAAGGATTAGGTGAAGAAAGTGCCAATTTGTAGGGAAAGATGAGTAGGTCCACTGGATGGATAATACCCCCGTCTGCTCAGTGTAAGCTCAACGCGTTTCTCCGGTATATTTGTGTGTCCGGCTTCCTCAGGAGCAAGTGCTAACTGTCTCAACAGTAGCAGTTTTTATACCACTCTGGGGAGTTAATTAGTCCTCTCACCTGTGTGAGTTCCGCCCTTTGTTTGTGATCATACTATATTTGTATAACAAAAAGCATTCTTTATATTTCACAAAAATATCTTATATTATTAAAAAGGAGGCAGTCCTATATTTACCATGAAAATTCATAAAATACAAGATAACCAAAATAATCAAATTGCGTATATTTAAAGAGAAAACAACTACATTTCAGTCTTCCTCTATTGTAATTGGTTAGAGGGAGTCACATGACTCTCGCTGATTAAATACGTGTTGTGACTTCTAAACATTTGGTCAGAGATAAAGAATTGGGTATAAGATTTTACTCGTGCTTGCTACGGAGCTACGGGGGAGTTAGCCGTCCGTCACCGATTGCCGGTATCAGCGAACAGAACGGCTGCATCCCCACGTAGTCCGGAGCCAGCGTCTCACCTGTTGCCCGGCAACGCTATCCGGTCACGTGGCATCATCACGTGACCCGGAGGCGCGTCGGGTAGGGAGATAGCGCCCGTGTGATGTCACCACGCACCGCTGTATAGTACACAGCTCAGGTGCGTGTCCAGTCACAAAGAGGACGTATCGATGTGTCTGGCCTCACAGTATTGGTAGATGGATTCCGCATCACCAAAGGGGAGGGAAGGAGCTTGAATACTGTTTTGGCCAGGACGCCGATAGCGTCTCTAATGTTGCCTAGCAACATTCGGGATGGGGAATTTAAACCATTTGGCATCTCTGGTTGTTTGTAATGTTTTCCAACAATATACTTAAAAATATAATAATATGAATAAACAATAAATGTACAAATATATATATATAACGGAATTTTTCTTGGATATATCACATCATACATTTGTCAACAACTATAGAGAGATAGTTATAGCATTATTACTATTATAATATCATATTCATCCTTTGTAGTAGTGTAGAAAATTCTTTACTTAGTTACATTCATCTAAACATTTAATATATTTTAGGGGAACTGATTATAAGATTCTCCCATTATGTTGCCCTGTAAGAGGCACACTCCGCAATAGACATGCGTATCCTCAGAAAAACATTTCAGAAATATATTATCATCACAAATACATGGATAGTCATAAGTATATAAGAATGTAAGAAAGGATAAAGATGAATTTTAATGAATTTTAAAAATACAGAGAAAGAGGGGCAAAGGACATATGAAGGAAATCATGACAGTTCATGAATCAAAGAACCGCATTTAGTTCAATGGTCTCATTTAGACCGTCGGGGTGAAGGGAATTAAATTTCAAAGTCCAAAAAACTTCTCTTCTACATAACAAATTAAATCTATCTCCCCCCCTTGAGGTGTTAGAAATTTGTTCCAGACCTATTATCGTAAGGCAGGCGGGATTACACTGATGTTTCAGTTTGTAATGCCTTGACACACTGTGTTTCATATGACCCTTCATTATGTTCCTACGATGTTATATATATATATATATATAATAGAGACCCAAACTATGGCGACCCTACATCTGCCTCCGATAATAGTCTCCTGTGAATCCAGAGAAAGTCATGTTGGGCAACTCTTAACTATGCGTCCAAAAACCTTTAGTCCTCAGACATGGATCTTTTACATAGATTTAGCATACTGTCCCTTTAAACAGGAACTAACGTCAAGCCTTCATGTCACCTCAGAACCTGTGTCCCGGTTTAGAAGGAATAGTATGGTAAACCTACTGTTATGTGTGTGTTGCCAATTCTAGATATCATTTTTAACCTGGCACCAGACTGAATACTCTACGGTCCTCAGACGCTTGATCAATTGATAGCATTGCTTCTACTACAATGCAGATGTTGCATGGAAATGTAGTTCCGCCTGATGACTCTTACCAGCTGACCTGGCAGTAGCAGAAGGAATGCATTAAATGGTGCAGGAATTGCACACAGTAACATACTCCAAACACCAGCAGTTACGCTGGAATGAGTCCACCCAGAAGTTATGTATGCATATACAACAGCCTAGTAAGAAACAGTGATCTGGCCTTTTAGCTTTATTATTACTGTGGAGGGAAATCTGTTTGCTGGCAGATTCCAGCGAGACACAGAATAATATAAAACCGCAGACTGCAGAACAAAGGCCAGAATTGGGCGGTAATCTGAGTCATTTCAATGCTCTGCATACACTTAACAAGGGGACACTGATCAAAGGACAACTGATACTTCGGATTTACCAAGGCCACAGGAAACCTCCTAGAGGTAAGGCTATTCAGCTCAAAGACAAAAAGGCATGGTTACCTTTGTACTCCGGGAAGACGTCCGTTAACCCACCTGCTGCCGAAGGCACATGGAGGGATCAATTCTGTATGACCAAAAAATTGAGGTTCGTCTAAGAACAAGTCAAATGTAACTTAAGCCATAAGAAGTTTAGGAACTGCTATGAAGCCTGGACATTCCAGTCAACAATTTTGGCCCAAGGGCATCATCATTTTGGGATCATATTGATTTACTTAGGTAGTGATGAAGTAAGGCAGGCGTGGAGGACAGAAAGTAGCTACATTCTGCCTTACCAAAACCTATGAAGGTGTGATTCTCTGCTTTGTTACATATGTTCTTTTCTCAATTTGGACCTGAGCAGAGGTGGCCACACATTTATATAGACAGCCCTATCTCCAGATCTGTAGCCATTCAGGCCACACAAGCAGTAAAACTGCCATTCAGCAGTCACTGGCCAATGACCTCTCACACACCTTGAGATAGACAGAAATGATTTAAGCATAGAAAGATTTCATTTGGTTCTTATCCATCATGAGATTTTCACACATTGCTGCGGATTTCTTTGTATTCTTGTACACAACTAGCGAGTTCTAGTGGGATATAGTCACTAGGTCTACAAGAATTAGGTGGACATGACTGAAGGTCGACACATGCATTAGGTTGACACGGGGATGGTCGACAGTCAAAAGATTGACGTGGGGGGTTTTTTCGCTCTGTTTTGGAACCAACATGTGCCAACAGGCAGTATTTCATGTCCTACCATCCACTAGGGCATGGTGGAAGAATAAAAAATAGTGTGCCGAGCGTAGAGTGACACCGTACCCGAAGTATGACGAGTGCAGCGAGCCATGCGAGGGGACGCGGTGCTACGTTTCAGTGTCCATGTCGACTGTGTTGAAATTCGGGACAAAATAAAATTGAAAAACCCCATGTCGACCTTTTGACTGCATGCAGATGATGATGAGGGCTACTTGCACAAGTCACAGACGTGGTGCAGAAAAATACATGACATTCTGCAGAAGAGTAATGCTGGGTACACTCCAGAATGATTTGGCCTCATTTCCCCCAATTTCGATACAATCTTGACCGATTGTATGTGAATTGGGCATGTTTTGCTATGTTTTAGATCCGATTCCGATCCGATGCGCGTCCCCGCTTATCGTTTGGTCGTTTTGCAGAATCCTACCTGCTGCAGTCAGGATTTGAAAAAGATTCCTTCAACTGGGTACAGATCGTGATTGGATCGTATGCAGATCGTGTGCTCGTCGTATGATCGTCTAATGATCATGATCCTTCTGGTGTATGCCTAGTATAACAATCTGCATTAATACTGTATGAGTGCAATTCCCCCGAACCTGCATGCAACCTTCAACCCATAACCTGGACAATAGTATAATAAACCCGACCGCCTTGTGCCGCAAACACTTGGCATATATATTTTTATGCACAATTTTATTTATTGTATTTATAGACAGTAAAAATTGTACGCATCCATTTTGTGACTATTAAGTTTCACCTTAGTTATGCATATATATTTTACATCTATATGTCTGCATGTGTGATGAACATACATAATAGTCAAACACACATATGAAAAGAAATTCCTTTGACTCCATCCCCCACCAGGACGCACGGGGAGAGGCCCTGGTTGATGCTGATGTAACTGGCTGCGTGAGGCTGCCTCCTTACTGATGAGAATCATGTGAGACTATGGAATTCAGGCACATCCAGTCCCCCAGTCAAGCACTCTGCAAGTTCCTATAAACCTCAAGAAATCTTAGCACTGTGATTCGCAATTTCCAGGATGATTCTGTTCTCAAGATGAGAATTAAGGATCTGTACAGGCCAATTAAGAGGATATAATTGGACCAGTTTGTCTCTCCATGGAATCTATAAAGCAATTTGTACTTTGCCCTAGTAAGCTAGGAATTGGGAGAGGTTGCATTTCTTTTGTCTGTTTCTCTTAGGTCTGATGTCATTGTATTCAGCAAGAGTTTTCACTTACAATGCCGGACTCCTCCCTTTTATTGGCTGGCTGATAAGCGCAGAGTGCATTAATGTCAATAAAGAAGAAGTGGATTGTTCAGTTTCCTCTTAACGGTTGGAAAACCGTTTGTCATTTATTGACACAAAAGTCCATTAAGAGGTGTCAATACCATGTCCTCTTTTACCATCACCATTTACCATTTTATTGTGGCTATTCGCCAAACCTATTTCATAGCAAGATTCTGAAGGAGAAACATACAGAGTAGAACGTCTAGTCTGAAAACAAGTGACATAACTCACATGGATACAGTCGATTTGTCACTAGATCAGCATATCTTAACAATACAGCTGCCTCTATGCAACCAGCCAATTAGCTGCCATAGGAACAAACCAAGCAAAAAGTTAAGGACGCTTTGATAAGGGTAATATGGAGAAGTGAAAGCTGTTCAATTCTAAAGCAGAGTATAGGCCCATACACACTGGGCGACTTTGAGCTGAAAGATGCTCAAAACAGCCTGTTTTAGCGGCTTTCAGCTCAAAGCCACCCAGTGTGTATGGCCCGGCGGTGAGCGCTACTGCGCGCTCCCGCAACATCGCCGGGAAAGCCGCTCATCTGCTGGTAATACCAGCAGATGAGCGGCTTTGAGGACGGCATTGCAAAGCTCTGCACTATGCAAAGCCGCCCCCCCCCCCTCCAACCCCCATCCGTCGGCACCGGGCAGGGGGAAAGCCGCTCAGTGTGTATGCACGGAGCGGATTTCCCCGCAGCGGTGATTGTCATTATCGCTGTCCATACACGCTGGGCATAGTCAACCAGTGTGTATTGACCTTTAGTTGTACAACCAATATATGCTGAGACTTAAAGGGGGGGTTCAGGGGAAATTTGATGATACCCCTTTCACACCAGAAAAATGTAGGGACATTCCTATGAATATTGTCCCTGGATGATGCAGGGACATTCCTGGGTTGGCCCCTTTCTGGTGTGTGGGGGCAGCGGGTGGTGGGGTCCGGGGTCCAGACTGCGGGATTACAGCATCTGAGCGCTTATAGCGCTATTTGCCGGGCAGGAGAATTTGAAAGCATTTTGAAAAGACTTGCAGAAAGCTGATTGGCTGAGAGTGTCTGACCAGTCTTTTCAAATCCAGCAGCGCTTCCCGCCCGCTGCCTGACAAAAAGCACTACAAGCGCACACCCGCCTCTGCCGGATCCCCAAAAGTCTGAACCCCTGGACCCCACCGCCCGGACCTCGCTGCCCGGATCCCTGGACCCCGCCGCCTGGACCCCGCTGTCCAGATGGAAGCAAGCCGGGATGCCGGGTAAGTACCTTTCACAACGGCCTGTCTCCAGGGCTGGTCCCAGGGCATTGGCCTGGGAACCTTACACACCAGCGCTAGTCGCGGATTGTTCCCGGGGCCAACCCGGGAATTCAGGCTGGTGTGAAAGGGGTATAATTCACAGAAAGGGTAGTGGATAGGTGGAAAAGCCTCCCAGCTGTGACGACTAAAATGCATAACCACTATGCAATATGGTCTACGGATTTCCCTTGAACTCCCGGGTGAACAATAAAGTGGTTACATACTGAACGACATCATTCAGTGATGTCATCGGATCACTGCTCCGTACATGCAGTCGTTGATGTTACAGGTTGGGTATCGCTTATCCAAAATATCCCAACATTTTTTTTTTAGGGGGGGGGGGGGGTGGGGGGTCATCTGTAACAGTCAACCTACTGGGGACATCTGTAACTGGCATTACTGGGAACATGATATGTAACTGGCACTAATATGTGCAGGGACATGATTGCTTGGCATCCAAATTCAGTGTCTGAGATTGTACACAAACTTTTTTCATGTTTTAAAACCTTGTTTCATGCACAAATAATAAATATTTGTGTGTATTTTTAATATGTTTGATGTGTATTTACAACAAATGCAAGATACCTGAAAAAACCTAATAGAAATATTCTGAATTATAGAATAATCCATTATCCAAAATTATTCTAGTCCAGAGCATTTTGGATCAGGGATACTCAACCTGTATAGTCAGATTGAGCTGCATGTACAGACAACCGGGGAGGGGGGGTCTTTAATGAACCGCGGGACTGTTTGCAGCATACACACTAGATGATATTACAAATAATATCACTCAGAAGAGTCAAAATGAGCAATATAATGTGTAATATCACAGTGTGTATGCACCTTATATCAGTAGAGCCATTTAAACATGCTTGAAAAAGGCATATGAATATCCTTACAAAGAACTTAAGCCAAGTACACACGGCAGCGATATGGGCTGAAATCGCTGGCAATATGGTCGCTGGCGACCATATTGCCAGTGATCGGAGTGTGCCCCGGCGATAAATCGCCAGGTGCGCACTCTCGTTTTCAGCACTGTTCTAATCGCTGGTAGCAAGCTCCTGCGACCAGCTAATTACCTCTGCGGCTCCCCCGGCAGAGGTTCCCTTTCATCAGCGACCATCTCTGGTCGCTGATGAAAAGGAGACACTGAGCAACATATCGCCCCCATGTGTACACAGCTTAAGGGTTCAGTTTGTCATTGCTTAAAACAGGGGTAGACTAGATGGGCCAAGTGGTTCTTATCTGCTGTTAAATTATACCGCATGTTTCAGGGTGACTGTCTAAGCTGTTTTGACTACATCATCAAAAACACTGTGTGCACAGCGGGCAATAGTGATGCGCGGTCCTGCAGCATCGCTATAGCCCGGCCAAATAGACACTGCAGGCGAGAATATTTTGACTGGGCGATTTTGACTAAGCTTAGTAAAAATCACTTAGTAAAAATCACTTAGTAAAAATCACTTAGTAAAAATCACTTAGTAAAAATCACTTAGTAAAAATCGCCCAGCGGCAGCCCGTGTGTGTGCACCCCTTATGTAACCCTGTTACATGGAAAATAATGGGCATTGATAACTCTATAAATAAATGTGCATTTACTGAAGGGGCTCTGTACTTTGAGACAGCGTTTGCTCTGTAATAAATATTATCATGCACAACTTCTGATACATTGTCAGATGACCTAATATAGACATACCATGTGTTTTTATTTTTCCTGTAATTTCCAGATGGTCCATCCATACACTTTTACATGTAAACAATGAAGAAAGATACTAACAGGAAGAGAACAGTGTGGGGGTAGGACTATTCTATCAAACAAACAAACTCAGATCAGTACTCCCAGCCACAATAACCTACACATGTATTCTTTAATTCTTTATGTGCCTAACACACAGGGAGATTTCTGCTTAATTTCTAAGCAATTTGGCTAAATCGCTTAGAAATTAGGCACATATCACTCAGTGTGTATGGCACATAGCGATTGCCCCACCTATCGCTATCCCCGGTCTAGCTCATTCAGGGAGGCAGTATAAATCTAGTCAGATCGCTTAGCAACAGACTACAAATTGCCCATGTTGTAAGAAGTGATCTACCCTCCTGTAATAGAAATCCATTATTTACCTTTTTGTTTTGTTTTGCTTTACACAAATCTACTACACGAAATCACTCAGCACAAATCTTTCAGTGTGTATGGGAGATCTAGACTGTGGGACATCTCCCACACTAAATTGCTCATAACATATCTTTTGCTCAAATCTCCCTGTGTTTATGCCCCATTAGGGTCTTTGTAAACTACTGAGGGAGAGATTGTTATGTATTGCAGTACTAAGCAACTTGCCAAAAGGGCCATTCACAAGATGTACATGTGAACATCTTTCCTGGGACATATCGCCAGTATGTGTACCTACTTCATGGTCCCCTGGTGAGTCCTCAATGTAGCATTTGATGGATCCAATACACTAGCAAATCTCCCAGGAAAATAATATCCATGTAGCTAGTGAGTTCTAATGCCTGGACTTTCATTAGGAAGCCATTGTGTATTATAAGGAATACCGCACCCTCCACAATAAGTTATTACAGAAATAAGATTGGAAGATTCTGTGACACACACTGTGTATGGTACAGAACTAATTGGTGATCTAGAATGCAGGCACTCCCCAATGTACGCTATATATAAATAATAAATAAATATATGGATAACAGAAGTAATGGAGTAGGGGAAGGGACTAACCTTGACGCTCCAGCTGTTGTTGAACTACACATCCCAGCATGCCATGCTACAGTTTTACTATTTGGCCATGCTAAAACTGATGTAGGGCATGCTGGGATGTGTAGTTCAACAACAGCTGGAGTGTCAAGGTTAGTCATCACTTGACTAACAGATAGACTGTCAAAAGGTCAACAGTTAATAGGTCAACACCATATGGTTGTCAACCAATAGGTTGATATGTAAAAGGCCCAAACAATTTTGTCGGGTGACATTTTGTATGTGAAACCATATATAACCTAAATTATTAGCAACCATCAACATGTGTCAACCTTTTGTACCGTCTACCTTTACATGTTGTCATTTTGTAATCGACACTGTAGTGTCAAGCTATCAACCATCACCTGTAGTGCTGTGAACTAGACTCAGGGTTTTTACACAGACCATGGAAATCAGGGGTGACCGCACTGGTTGGCGGTGAGGGGGGGGGGGGGGGGGGGCTGTGGTGGGTATTTCTGGGGCAGGAAAACCTGTCCTGCCCCAGAAAAACCCACCACTCAAGGGGTTAATAATGAAAAAGTAGAATAGAAATATCACGCCAATCCCAGGATTTTTATTTCATCAAGAATATTTTTGTAACTGGAATGCATAAGACAAACGCATATGTACACAATACACTCTCATTGCACAGAATTATTCAATAAACAAGAGAAATTACTATGACTATAACTGTATAAATCTGGAGTGTCGATCCTATGCATAACTTTGTTTTTGAGAGATGCTATAACAGTATGCCTCGTTTTTTTAGGTCATGCAAAAACGAAAGGGTTAAAATGTCTGAAACCAGGATGCCTCCCAGCTCTCTGGAGTGGGGCCACTGAAACGGAAACTCTGCACTCAGTGGCCAGGGACAGACAAGGAAGGATCAGCAAAAAAAATCCTAGTTAGCAGGAAATCCGTCAGCGTGAAGGAATCTGTGTGTGCATAAACTGTAATCACTTACACACCGACCTCTCCTGGACTCCAACCTCTAAAGTATCTTAAACTGCTGCAATAATGAGACATTAGCCATCAAAACACAAAATACAGAGCAGCGTGATTAAAATCTAGATAAGCTGCAGGTTTCAAAACTACAGGGGCCTGCTCACGGGAGATGCTGAAGCGTTCTGAACGATGCTAAATCGCTCAGCACACAGCGATGTGTAAAGCTGTGTACAAACGGTGCAATATATTGCTCAGTGTCTCATTTTCATCAGCGACCAGAGATGGTCTCAGATGAACAGGAGACTCTGCCGGGGGAAACAGCTGGTCAAAAAGCTGGCCCCATTAGGGGCTGAACACGGTAGCGTGCACACGGCGATTTATCACCCACAGCATATATAAATCACTGGCGATATGGTCGCTCAGCGACCATATTGCCAGCGATATGTGCTCAAAATCACCCCGTGTGTATACAGCTTAAGTGCTGTGTGCTGAGCAATCTGTCAGGGCTAGAACACTGGTCCTGACACCTGTGATAATAGAATTATCCAGCATGTTGGATATTAATTTGCTGGGGCAATAGCGCGCAGGGCTGCGCATCGCATGGAATAATGTAGAGGTATTTTCTAAGACCCCTGAAATTGCGTAGGCCCCATTACAAGTATATGTGTATGCCAAACTTAAAAGCAAAGGGTTAATAAGTAATCATGTATTGCCATTGGAAACCAATATTGTAGTGCTACCAAACCTACCGATAATGTTAAACCATTTTCAGTGATAAAATAATGTACACATACTGTATAAACTTAGAAACTTCAAATACCTTGCAAAAATGCATTTAAATTGATTTCACACACACACTGCATTAAAAAGAGCTTGTTATAGGTACGTGGCCTAAGGTTTTTCATTTGTCTACAATGACAGTGATTAGGTCGACAGCAATCGGTAGGTTGACATGAGAAGTTGACCTTGTGCTTGTTGACCTAGACCAGGCATGTCCAAACTGCGGTTCTCCAGCTGTTGTGTAACTACACATCCCAGCATGCCTTGCCATAGTTTTAGCATTCCATAATAGCAGAACTGTGGCAATGCATGATGGGACTTGTAGTTTCACAACAGCTGGAGGGCCATAGTTTGGACATGCCTGACCTAGACATTGTCTGCCAGCCATCTTGATACCCTGACTGCACAAAAACCGCAGTAAAAAAAAGTCCTAAAAAACATTATTAATTCCTACAATAGGTTTCCCTCCATAGAAATTCACATTGTATCTGCAGCAAAAATGCTAAGTGCAGCACTTGGCTTCACCCCTGGGAACAGTCTCATTGACAATTCATTCATTTTATTATTGCAATGGAAAATAAGAACATAGCTTGGCAGTGACCCTATCATTTTAAAGGATCACTTCTTGAGCAATTTGAAACACAACACATTTTAAAAGGTGAAGAGCTGTGCAAATACCACATGAGAACAGCAGAGAAAGTTACTATATATATATATATATATATATATATATATATATATATATAAATAAAATAGAAAAACCAAAGAGGATATAGCATATAAACTAATAAAAAATGTACAAATAAATAAATAAATAACGGCACAGTCACCACTAGCATAAACAGCAATTTTTAGGGCTTTGCTGATAATTATAATGAGTTAAACAGTTTATTTATGTGTTTCCATAGAATCTCCATCTCATTAATGTACAAGTACCGTGATAAGTCCGCCACAGCTCTGGAGTTGCAAAAGAGGGTGAGAAAAATCCCACAAAGCTCTGGCAGGAAGGGTCAAATATTCCCTTTAATCCAAAGATTCTTTCACATTTGATAGGCTTTAATCCCCTGACCTGGTAACCTCACATTCCTTGGTATCTCTGTCACAAATGGACCATTCAGAGGATGAAACTGCAGCTCTGTTAGACAACTGCAACAGCAGCACAACAACCATGCTGTTCCTATCTATGGGTAACATTTAACATCTTAAACCCTTGTAGAATTGCAGGTGTAGGCACAATAAAAAGCATTGTTTTCTTCTTTCCCAAGCAAAATCAGGCTATTGACAGACATGTTTAAAATCGCATCCATGTACATTGCAAATGTTACCATTTCTAGTAGTATGTCGCCTGCAACTTGATCCCCAAGGAATGGTTATTCTACATGGATCCCACTATGGGGAAGGCGGGAGTAATTCCAGTTAATGCAAGGGTGACATTTCCCAACTATTTGGGTGCAATCAACTTGCCCATTACCTCCAAATCTGTCTGCTGTTACCCAGTTTGTTTTATCTCTGTTTACAAATGTAAAGCGCAATGGAATCTGCTGAGCTACATAAGAAACGGTTAATTAATTAATAAATAAATCAACGCATGAATATGTTTGAATTGCTACCCCTAATCACTCCTCACTATAGACAGAAGATCAGGTTCACAAAAACAATTGAAACGGCCCTCAAGAGACTCATGTAAAGTTGAATTTATATAGATTAGGTTGCATTTTGTGCTTACAAATCCTTGTTTTTAGAGAGGAAGTATGGGGGATGGATGGATGGAGGCTTGCAAGTGTTGGGCAAGTATAGCACAACCACAACAATGGCACATATGCACGTGTCAGGAGGCGTATGATAATGAGACGTTCAATAGTCGCTTCTCACAGGCTGAGTGCATCTTGATCCCTCCCACTGACTTACAAGGCAGACCTGGCCATTGCATGGACAGCATATAAAATGTAAAGTGCTACAATGCCATAACCCTGTAATGTTTGCATAAGTTATGCCTCAAACGACTACTACTCACCCTGAAACTTTAGAAATAAAAAAAGCTATCCAAGCAACATTTCTGAAGACTCTAGACAAGAAATATAAGATTTGCGTTCTTGAACCAGCTGCTCTAAAAAAGCTTTGAAAGAAGTTTGTGTGAGAAAATGTGCCAATATGGACAATACCATCCTGATCCTGATCAAACTTAACGGCACATAATTATGTCTACGCGCCCAAACAATACTTCTTCAAATGGGAAAAATATACAAGTTTTGCTTAAAACAAAACATTGATAATATAATGACTTGATCTTTTAACCCAGGGTTTTGTGCAGCCATACTTGCATCTATGTGGTTGCCTAGTGATTGCAGCTGGATTATCAGTGTGTTACTCCCAGGACACTTACAAGGCAGGGAGGGGGGAGAATGTGGTACTGCGGTTTCCTGGAGACAGGAATCTCATGCTCCCAGCCCAGGTCTCCAGCCACGTAGGAACCCTCCCTGCCAAACTCAACTCCTCCCTTCCCTGGAAAGACTGGCCAGGACAGGAAGGTATGAGTGACAGGGGGAGGCACAGACAAGCAGGACCCTATGGGACATTAGCAGAACAGGTGGATGATTTCACAGGTACTTCACAATAACCAGCATCCTTGCCATGCAAGTGTATAAACTGGCTGACATACTAAGCACCTCTGCTGTGCACCCAGGTATGTAACAATGCTGCACCTTCAGGACAACATAGACAGATGGGACAAAGTAGTTCATAACACCTCTCATACTCAGTGTATACTGTATATAGTAATGAAGCTGCTATGGGGGTTTCAATGTCAATTGATTTCTCATACTTTGTGTCAAAAGTTAGAACAACATTATATGGAGAATGTTGGATAATCAGCCATGGACACACAGTACTTAATATATGAATTATCAATCACGTATCTAATAGGAATCAGTATAGTATCCCGTCAGGAGCACAGATTTGATGGCTGAATATTCATTTGGTCGGTGGCAGATCTACCTGGAGGGTGACCTCTACCAACAGGGCTATATTCTGCCCAGCATCTTCACACCTATGCTGCACATGCATGCATGCATGCATACATACATACATACATACATACATTCATACATAATGTACGCACACACACACATATCTACAGTATGTATGCATCCAGGTAGCCCGGACACATATATATACGCATATACATATATATATATATATATATACATACATACATACATACATACATACACACACACACACACACACACACACACACACACACACACACAAAACACATGTTACTGCTGTGTAAGGACAGAATACTCGGGTAACATTGTTCTAGCTTATACTATAGTTATAGCAGACAGAGGAAAAGTCTACAATGGGCCGATCACATAGCGAGAGAGAGGAGGAGAGGCAGTGACAGGCAGCAGCAGAGCGGCCGGAGCACATGCAGAAGTACAGAAAGTCTATGTACAGTATAAGCGACAGATGGAGGCAGAGCAGGACACCGGCACAAGCCCTGCCAGCCGCAGTAACAGGAGACTCATTGCTGGTACTGACCATGTGGGCTCCTTTAGTCCCAGCTCCAGTCCCGGTGCAGAGCGTCCGTCCCCCGGCACAGTCCCAGCTCGCTCTGCTCTGCGCTGGGACTCAGCGGTCAGGAAAACGCTCAGCAGCCGCTCAGGCCCCGCCCACACGCTGGGATTAGACAATATATAAACCACCCGTCATCCCATTGGGTGTCAGGACTGCCGATCACACACACATACACAGGAGTCTATTGTGCTCCCAAAGGTTTATTCGGGCCAAGATTTAGTAACCCGTGCTGTGCTGCGCTGGATGCGAGCGGGTGTGCGCAGCGCTGTCCTGCGGGGGTACCGCTACTAGTACGCTGGAGTAACATGCACGTTACAAAATGTATGGAACATCTGTGACTGAAAGCAGTATGCACAGCTCAGGGTAGTCTTGTATACATATACTGATATGTCATAGCCCAACTTTGGGAATATGTTGGATTTTAGATGGGTGGTTCGCTCAATCCATCGTTCGTTCTCTGCATGCCACATGTACAGTACATTGCATGTAATAGTGTTTACACTGCGTCACGTGTAATATGTGTGTATTTTAGTACAGGCTGAATTGAAGTGCGTAGTAAAAGCTGTGCATGTGCTTATACAGCATTTCTCTCCTGACATGATGAATGTACCTGTCTCTTATGGGCAGCGCACAGATCTATATGTAAGGATTACATGGCCTGACAGGGATTGCAGTATGAAGCCTCTTGTATTTGTACCCGCTGGATAGGTTTGTTACATGATGGTTGGGTGCACATGGCATTTTTCACCCCTGGCCAGACTAGGGGGACCATTTATCATAAAAATGTTGTGGCTTACTCCCTGTGGTAACAGCAAATAATTTATATCCCCCAAACATATCACAGAGGGACCGCAGCATACATCCTAGGGATGGCCATTGATGGTTTATGTCTGATGTAGAATAGTTTTGCCATTGATGGGGAGAACCTATCAGGGATATTGGGGGTCATTCTGAATTATTCGCTCCCCCATGCTTCACACAGGGGAGCAATGTTTTCAGTCTGCACATGCGAATGTGCATGTGCAGGCTCTGTGTGCAAATGGAGGTGACGACTTGCATAGTTGCCAATCCGTTCACACGGGACAGTGCGGGCGTAGGGCAGTGGTGAGGGGTGATTCGGCGATGACGTGGGGGCAGGCAGCAGATGGCAGCTGTGCACCCTCTTCCCATACAGGGAGCAGGCCGTTGTAAGACACCACCATCGAATGATTTCCTCCCCGCACACAAGCTGCGAACGGATGTTTATGCTAAACAGCCATTTGCATGCGTGCAGGGAGGTTCACGGTGCTGTGGGGTTTAAAGGACATGCAGAGTTCCGAGGGAGATGGCTGCTGTGCATGGCGGTCAGGGTGACCTCGCATGCACTGAAGCCCAGGCAGCGCATTAGCACATCTCAGGGACAGGCTCCTTTCAGATCGTCCTGACACTACCTTTGCCAGGTAATGCATTCACCCGATGTGATCGCATTCTGTAATATGATCCCGGGCGCTAATATTGCACTCTTGGATCCCATTGCAAATGTGATCATTGAAAAATGTGACCCATTGAAAGAAAAAGATAACAGAAAAACTCACTGTAATACATTTTCATGAAAGTTTCACATGGTCACAGCTGGGAAGGGGTGTGGGTTCTCGGCCTGCAGACGTGGTGTAGGTTATTTGGCAATCTCATTTGGAGGATCTGATTTTCTAATCTGGAATGCTGGCAAGTATGATTGGCCAATACTGAGTAGAAACTGTATAATGCTGATTTTTAGGCCGTTGGATATGTCGCTCTTACAAAGTGCTGCATCCTGCCCAGAATGGCACATTGGTTAGCCCTCCTGTGGTACAGTATGGGAACCATGGACCCAGTTTTGTCCCAAACTGTATGTTGTTGTGTTCATGTATGTTTATTCACGGTGCTCCAGCTTCCGCCTACAGTACAAAAACATACTGGTTTATAAGTTGCTTCCACACAAAAATGTAGCCTAGCCTGTTTACGTATTAGGACATTTACGCTGAGAATTTCATGAAGGCAGACTCTGATGAGGAATACAATACTTTCTGTAATGTTCTGTACAAAATGGTGGCCGTCTAAAAATATCCAACAATAAACATGCCACTACAGCAGTGATTTTCAACCTTTTTACCTGGTGGCACACTAAATACGATTTTAAAATTGCCAAGGCACGCCATGAGATCCCCACAGGGCAAAATGCATTGGCCCCCACAGGAAAAAAACAAACCTATTGTCCCCCATATAAAATAAATCACACAGGTAACAAAAATAAAACACATTGGCTCTTTAAATGAAAAGAAGAGACCAGTAAATAACAGTTGAACTGGTGGTGGCTGTAAACTGGTTTGGGCATCTCTAGATCTGGGGGCACACTTGGGAACAGCTCAAGGCACACTAGTGTGCCACGGCACAGTGGTTGAAAAACACTGCACTACAGGGTACGCACTGTTTTGTTTCTTTTATCCCAGGCACAGGTCAAATATAAAAAAAAATTGAGCCAAGCCTCATCCACAAAAGTTCTTATTAAGAGACCCATTTATTATTGGATCGCATGAGCATTGTGATCTGGGCGGCATTTACCGCCCAGGAACTCATTGCAATAGGCGATCCTTTCTAGTGAATGTGTTACTATGCAGACGCAGGGACAGGGGCACAGATAGCTATAATGGACTACCACCATCTCAGAATGGCATTAGCCCAGGAGGTATACTGTTGTTGGGTCAACACACAAAAGGTTCGAGATGCATTGGGCTGACCACTGAAGGTCAACATGGCTTAGGTCGACATCTGAAATAGGTCAACATGCCTAAGGTTGACATAAGCATTAGGTAGACAGTCAAAAGGTCGACATGGGTTTTTCACTTCTTTTTTTATGAGCCGACATGTGCCTACAGGTGGTATTTGATGCCCTACCATCCACTAGGGCATGGAGGGAGAATAGACCTATTTCAGGTGTCGACCTAAGTCATATCAGTTTAATAGTCAAATAGATGGGGTGGAATGAATCAGCGCGTTCAGCAGCCTATATTCTTTTTGAGGAAAGGGAACCACCTATATTCCCTCGAATTGACAACATATACAAAGAAAGACCTCAAAATTTGGGCGCTTGATAAATGTAAAATTGGTACTCCCCTGTTTAATTTTTCTCTGGATCTTGCCGATTTCCTCCACTCCACATTGGTATATGAAACAACAAGAAAGGGAGAGAAAGAGGGCAGATCTCCTCGTGTGATACCATTTCAACACCAGGAAGGTACACAAATAATCCAAATTTGCACACTATTCTAGACTTATAAAGGATTTTCTGCGGGCACAACCCCCTCTACAGAACACTCACAAGGTAAAGATGTTAAACTTGCATATCACCATGTAAACAGGAACGAAACTCTGTTCAATTATTTATGTGACGGGGTGAGCCCCCTCGCCAGGTTACTCACACTTAGAAGAATTTTTGATTGCATAGAATAAAGGGTCTTTCTCCTTTCTCCTTAAATTCTCTCGCCTCTGCTTCAGCTTGGAGTTGTATGAAAAATGATGCAATATGGATACGTTTTATGTAAAACAAGTATCCTTTATTTAAAAAAACGTTAAAAGCAGGAGAACCACGATGGAGCCACTTGACTGTATAGGACCGGTCAGGGCTGGGCACAAAGATGTAAATTCGTGGAACAAGGTTGGGGCCCCGTCTCCCTGTCCACTATGTGTCCCAAACCTTTTTTCCGTCCTACCAGCTGTTGGTCTCCACGGGTACAAATGCAAAGAGAGCCTCCCCAGCACCAGAAGTTAAAGTGGGGGGGAACGGGGTGGAACGGAGTTCCACCACCTCTAATGGTGAGATGAAACTAGTTCAATGTCCACATGGGCCCTGCACAGTAATTCTAACACACAGTGGTGTAACTAGATTATTTGTGCCCCCCTGCCGATATTGGCAGCGCCGACCCCCCTCCCCCTAGCCCTCCTACCCACTCTCCCAAGTAAAGTTAAACACCCCCCTTACCCCTCTGCATGCCACCGCCGCTGCATTCAGGGTCCCGCAGCGCAGATCTTTCCCTGGCTCCGTCTCCTCCTGCAGTTCTAATGAAAAATGACCATCACAATATGGCTGCCCCCTAATAGCAGATAAGGAGAAGATCTGCGCTGCGGGACCCTGAATGTGGCGGCATGCGGAGGGGTAAGGGGGTGTTTAACATTACTTGGGAGGGCTAGGGGGAGGGAGGGGCAGCGCTGCTGATATGTCCTGGGGACACAGACAAATACTAGTAATACTGCAACAGCTGGGGCTGCAGGGCTATAGTTACCCCACTGCTAACACAGAAGCATTATAGTTTGCAGGGGGAGTACCAAAAACCCTACCACAGGCACCTCTCCAGAACCACTTTAAGAACCGGACAGCACCTACCTGTGGCAGTCGATACATTCACCTAATGCAGGGGTTCCCAATCTTTTTTTAATCACGGCACCCTAGAGTATCAGATTTTTTTCACGGCACCCCTAGACCAAATTAACATAATTAGATTGGGTTTATATGCGATTCTTAGCGTCAGTTATGTGGTAAAGGGCAGGATTTGCTTCTGTTTGTACACATTTTATGATTGACAGCCACCAGCACTGGTTTTGCGCATAAATAATTAACCATTAATAATTTGAGTTGGTCCTGGACCACCAACCAAGGGCACCGCTGCATGTGTCCCGAGGCACCCCAGGGAGCCACGGCGCACAGTTTGGGAACCACTGACCTAATGTGATTTCATTCTGTAATATGATCCTTAGAGCTAGTATCGCACCCAAAACGCATTGCTAATGCGATCATTGACAAATTGGCCACTATGAAAGAAAAGTATTAAACAAAAGCTCACATAATAATTGTCACAGATAGAAAGGGGTGTGGCTTCTCAGTCTGGGGATCTGCTGTAGGTTATTTGGGATGTGATTGGGTGGATCTGAATTTATGATATGGAATGTTGGCAAGTATGATTGCCCAATACTGTGTATAAAAACTGTATAATGCTGATGCACTGTCCCTGCGATGTGCTGAGCCGGGGGGGCGCCGGGTGTTTTCGGGGATTTAGCCACAAATATTGAATTGTAAATGGGCCCCCAAGGGATCACAGCCTTTTCCCACCTGGCTGTCTGGGACCTGTTTAACCTTTGTTTCTGATGAGAGCATTTTGGTCTTCAGATAGAGAGTCCTCCTGAGCATTGTCCCAGTGTCAGAGGCGTACCTAGATATTCTTTGGCCCCATTGCAAAAGTTTGTAAGGGCCCCCTATTTAGCAACTGATGGTGATAAATGTATTTAAAACATATTACTTGGACAGTAAAGATGGGCCCCCTTCAGCTCTGGGCACCATAGCAGCTGCACCCCTTGCACCTATGGTAGTTACGCCCTTGCCCAGTGTGTAAGTAGTATAGAGGCTGCTGCTATTTTTGCATGTGACAATATAAATGATACATTTTATTTTTCTATATGTATTTTAAGGTTGTTTAAGTTGTCTTTGTTCCACTACAAACCACCTCTGCCTGATCCTTAGCAGGGAGGGAGTGATTGGAGGAGGCCAGCGTTTGTCATTTCCTGGACATGGCAAGGCCAATTACTCATAGCTGCCTACCCTCCTGCATTCTGCAGGAGACTCCCTGAAATAGCAGCAATCTCCCTCATTTTACCTAACCCACATTACGCTGTTACATTTTTGGGGAAATGGTCGGTTGGTCCACCTAAAGATGGTCAACAGTCATTAGGTCACCACTACTAGGTTGACATACTGCAAGGTCGACATGGGACAAGGCCGTCAAGTCATTAGGTCAACATGGCCTAGGTCGACATGGGGTTTTTCACTGCTTTTGTAGCCGACATGTGCCGACAGGCGGTATTTCATGCCCTACCATCCACAAGGGTGTGGTGGAAGAATAAAAGTGCAGCAAGGCACCATGTCCGAAGCATGGCAAGTGCAGTGAGCCATGCGAGGGGACGCGGTGCACTTAAACCTGTGTCCATGTCAACTGTGTTGACATTTGGGTAAAAAAAAAAAATGACTGTTGACCTAATGCTTGTGTCGACCTAATGACCTGTCAACCTTGTCCCATGTCAACCTAGACCCATGTTGACCTTGCAGTATGTCGACCTAGTGGTGTCGACCTAATGACTGTCGACCATCTTTAGGTCAACTATACAATCCATACCCCATTGAATTATCAGCACCATTTCCCAGCACTTTACCATGTATAGTAGCTCTTACTAACTGCTTTGGGGCTCATCTACATTTGGATATAAGTCATTTTAAAAGATTCCTCTCAGATGTAGCAGTGCACACCCACGCTTCTAGGCGCCACATTCACAATCTATTTTCACAATCTCTCCATATTTGGAACTAGACACGCCCTTTGGGTGGAGCATGACACGCCCCCTCAATAAGGCGCTGTGCAAAATTCTACTACCAACTATAATCTCCCTGAAACTAGTTTTCAAAAGTAGGCAAGTATGTAGTAGAGTCTTTCAGTCTGAGACAGCTTAGGGTTGCTCAGAGATCCAATGAGGTTACCGATGTGTATCATATGTCCCTTCTTATGTATGTGTGTGAGCGGTTTATGCAACACTTTCATCTATTTATTTTTTTCTAGAATACACAATAGCATTTTATAATGTTTTCTAGAGAATTGAAGTTGTTATCTAAATTATATATGTTAAGCTGATCCTATAACAAAAAGTGTCATGAATGCAAACAAGGAATAGGGTTTTATCTGTAGACTGTAATAATGCTGCAATTATTTCACTCGATGAGATAGTTTTTGTTCTGTATAACCATAAATACCTAGTTGTGACTTGATAAAGTACCAGTTTCCTCTGGCTTCCTATACTGCGTGTCCATCCCACTTGCATCCTGTCCACATTCTTTACCCTGCACTTAGGACAAGGGCGTTGGGAAATGTGCATGCATACTTCTGCCAATACAGGCCATCTAGGAGTGATGACAGATAGATACATTACTGGAATCAGCTCTTTCATTGTCCTAACATCCATCCATGTCTATAATATATTACCAGGTCAATGCTGGCACTTAGGCTCACAAATTATCGCAATTTCTGATTTTTCCGATTGGTTATCGGCTGTCACATGTTTTGGATAGCCAGTATGAATCCGTTTTGAGATCCGTGTAAAACCAAACACGCTCACCCCTAATTCCAACCAATGCATAGCTTTATCTTACATGATTCATGCAATGTGCGTAGTGAAAAAGCAGCGTCGACACACTGTATAAAATGAAATCTAAACAAAAGTTAAATATGTATTTTATTATTCCTCCCCACTTTTTCTGTTTGGTTAATTCTCTCCCAAGTTACTTTTTACAAAAATAAAATAGAACATTGCAGTATCATGGACACTGGGCCTGTGTTGCATGTGTTGCATGTGTGTAGCAAATATGACACTTGAATGTGCTGGGTCTTGCGCATTCTGTTCTTGCATCCAATTTATATCAACCCTCAAGGAGATGCATTGGCAAGACATAAAAATACAAGGTGGGCAAGTCTCATTTGTGTCCTCAAATTGTGCACGTGCATACCAGCAACTGTCGCAATTTTCACAGGACCGTTCATGTTTTTGGGGGACCATCCCACTTCCCACCCGGGTCCGGTAGTGTCCCGCGGTGAGGGAGGGGCCTGGGGGGGCAGTTGGGAGTCCCCACGGCTACCCACTGCTCTGCTCATGCACATAATGTCTATTCCTTGAGACATAGGGGCTAGGGGTATGGCTAGCAGCTCGCAGAGCTGCTGGCCATGCCCCCATAGCAGCAAAAATGGGCGCATGGCCGCACGGCCTTGATGTCACACCCCCTGATTGTCAGGCCACGCCCCCAGATTTTGGTTGCGGGCCTGCGGCACATGCAGAGGTCTTGACATCCTCAAGTGTTGGGAGGTATGCATGTGCTTACCAACTTTGGAGGCTGGTCAGCCCTTTCCTGGGAGCTTAGGCTGCTCTCCCTGAAATCTAGGTGTTCTCTTATACACCTTTTTACTCTGAGCCTCTGACCAGGGGTATTGTTGGGTCCAGCCATGCCACACATTCCACAGAGTAGGCAGAGTATAGATCTAATCATTTATAAAAGTCTGCTCTGGTGCAGATTTTTTCTGTAAGCACATGAAAGAGAGCTACTTAAAAAAGAATGCAAATTATTGATGGTAATAATAATAATAATAATAATAATAAAATTACATCATTTGTGCAGACCTGCTTTCCCTCTTTTCACTGGCTCCATAGATCTGCCACTATCCATTTGGGACACTGTTAATAGATCCCTCCATCTACCGAAGTACCCAGCCGATTTGGAATCACCATTCCTTTCCTTCAGGACAGAAGTCTATGGCAGATTTGCTAGTGACAGACAGGCATTACACAGACAGACAGCATCATATTGGAGACTGATTCTCAGATTTTAGCAAGAAATAACACATTCCTCACAAGAACTTTTACCAATACATGTAAATTCGGCACTTTATCCGCACATCCTTCCCCACAATCCTCCATCGTCAACCTTCTTCCCTGAAATGCTGCTCTATTTATCATCCAGCTGACAACGGCGTGATATTTTACATGTATGATACTATTCTAACACCAGAATCTCCCCTCCATTGTTACCACACAAATTAAATCTGTTCTAGGCTCCCCTATGGAGCCAGATACCTGGGCAATTATTAGAGAAAAAGTCTCCAGATAGTTTATCATCAACTAAAAATCTTATACGGTATATAGTAGATGGTATCTAGTCCTGGATCAGCCACATAGGAGGTCCCTGTCACCCCCAATGTGTGCTGGAGACAATGTGGATTTCCTGGTACTTTTTGCCACATCTGGTGGACATTTCTGAAGGTTGACCCCCCCCCCCCGCCCCGCATGCAGATCTCCTCCCTTGTCTTCCTTCTATGGGCGTGCACAGCACATTTTATTAGGGGGTGCACCGTCAAAGGCATTTCTAGCACCGCCCATTGGGTGTGTCTAACACTGCCAATCAGGCGTGTCTACCATCATCTATTGGCACTGGCTACAATATATTAAGCTTGCGAGCAGGGCCCTCCTACATTTTGACTGTCTGTAAATACCCATTTTTGTTGTATCACTGTCCCCTATGTAAAGCGCAACGGAATATGCTGCGCTATATAAGAAACTGTTAATAAATAAAATAAATAAATAAAATATATAACGTCTCTCAGCCACACCATAATCTCCTGCCTATTTTAGTTTTAATCTTCTAATTACTCTGTGTAACAGTATATGCAAATAAAGTAAAAAAACATGCATGGATGACACAAGTATGTAGTGATATGATAGGACAAGATTCTGATAATGAGTTATCAAAGAAGGGGCGCAGGTAATTGAGATGCTCCGTCAAGCTGCGGTGCACATAGTAGGGTTGTTACACCCGTAAGGTATATAAAGAGAAAGGAGGGTTTTGTTATATAGACACTTGATTTGATAAGTTAAACTATTAAGGTACTATAGGTGCGTGAAATAATACAATGAGAATTTAATAAAACAAGTAAAACATTATACATAAAAGATGTTGGTGCAATGAAGATTATTGTTGAAAAAATAATAATATTTAAAAAAACTGGATAATTGCCTGGAGGGGAGTAACTGGAGGGATAGTCCATATGGTACCGTATTGAGAGTCTGCTTATTTGTCCAGAACTGTTCCTATGTTGCCTCTTGGAGGGGATCCATTGCTTTTAATTGTAATCCAACAGCATTGAGCAATACTGAGTGGGTGAGTATCTCCCCTTCCGGGGTCCCGATGGTGTGGGGAAGTTCACTTGTGGGATAGCACTCCCTAGCTGGTCTGTGAACTCCACTCCAATATGTTGCAGGCCACCTCTAAACAGTGCTGGAGAGGTGGAGGGGAATAATGGATGGAATGAGCAATCTTATGAGGCTGGTCCGGTTTCTGGTACCAATGCGGGGTCCTGATGCAGCCCCTTTGCCATACAGGACCCTGCATTGGCACCAGAAACTGGACCAGCCGCACCAGATTGCTCATTCCATCCATTATTCCCCTCCACCTCTCCAGCACTGTTTAGAGGTGACCTGCAACATATTGGAGTGGAGTTCACAGACCAGCTAGGGACTGCTATCCCACAGGTGAATTTCCCCACACCATCGGGACCCCGCAAGGGGAGATACTCACCCACTTAGTATTGCTCAACGCTGTTGGATTACAATTAAAAGCAATGGGGTCCCCTCCAAGAAGCAACATAGGAACAGTTCTGGACAAATAAGCAGACTCTCAATACAGTACCATATGGAATATCCCTCCAGTTATTACCCTGTTTTTTTATATATATATATATATTTTTATATTTGTATTTTTCAACAATAATCTTCATTGCATTAGCATATTTTATGTATAATGTTTGATTTGTCCTATTAAATTCTCATTGTATTTCACACACCTATTCAGGGCCGTCTTTTCATATGGGCTTAATGGGCACTTACTCAGGGGCCCCAGGTGTATACGGGCCCTATCCTGATAGCTGAGGATCCCCTTTTTCCAGGGATACCAGAATTTTGAAAATCAGCCCTGGGGAACTGGAGATATCCAACTTCAAAGCAGCAGTCCACATCCGACCTGTTAATTGCACTTCCCAGTCATATTTCTCAGGTTATCTCTGACTTAGAGTTTTTCTGAGAGTATATTCCAAAAGCTGGGACTCTCCCTTTTCTGGCAACACTAGCGGCTTGTCTCTATCATATCCAGAATTAGAGATATCAGCCTTCCAGCAGCCGTTCCCTGCTCCAGCTCCAAACGTCTGGTGTACAGTTTTATATTTTTTGTCAACGGATTGCTCTGGCTCCTGATCTCTGATCCCCAAGTCCCCAGCACCCCCTGAAAGTAGGGACTCTAGGTTTTTATACTATTGAAGGCTAATAAATCTATTTCCAGATAATGGCGATATCTGCAGTCAAACAAGCTGCCCTTTCACCGGAAAATGACGAATATTAAGCCCACTCCATTATCCAACCCTCCCCTGTGTATAAAACACCCCCTACCTCCCTGGAAGTCATTTACAAGGGACCCTTCATTCAGCTCAGTGCCCCCTTCCACACATTAGTGTTCACCCTCCCACCACCTGTGCAGTAAAGGAGTAATTGGCAGAAGTTATTGCTCCAGGTCCTACATGTTGAGTGGAAGATAGAGCACCCCCTGCCACCCGTGGGACATCAAAGCTGCTGCTGATAGCACCCCCCAACCCTAAGAGGGAAGAATGGGTAAGGGCCCCAGTGCATTGCTTTGCCCAGGGGCCCACGCTGCTGTTAAGACAGCCCTGCACCTATTGTACCCCAATATTTGAAAATCAAGTGTCTATATAACATAGCGCGGAGCACAAAACCCTCCTCTCTCTTTATGTAGTGATATAACAATGGTCTAGTACAATTAACAATGCAAAATACATAATTGATGGGCGCTTCTTTTAATGGAATACAAATCTAAAAAGTCTTTAGTAAAAGGTATTGCTGGTATTGCTAGTGGTAGGGAGGTGTTTATAAGGGTGGGCACAGCATTAGGGGGTACCTGTGCACCCTTAACACTCAAAGTGCGCACCCCTATGCTTGCTTCTAGCTTTGTCGCAGTCTAACCATTTATTATTATCTGCCCCATAGGACGAACAACTTTACCTTTTTTACATTTTTTTGTTCTAAGAAAATATCATATAGCATGCGGTTGGAAGTGGCTTGATGCCCCTACAATTATGGATATTGTGAATCACACTTGGTTTATCTCCAGAAATGTATAGACAATATAACAGGCCTTCACATTGATAAGTTGATAAATTCCATGCTACAGAGGATACCTGCTTTACAAGGTATAATTGTCAGGTACTGAACAATTTGATAAACTCCAACGGATCATTGCCCCCCCCCCAACTCAGTTGTTCTCCACATTCTTCAATTCACCCTCCATCTTCCTTTCCCCTGTTCTTTTACGCTCTTCTACTGTATAATACGTCTATAATATCCCTGATCACGGTAAAAGAGACAGAAAGGTCGACAGTGACTAGGTCGACACCTGAAAATGGTTGACATACCATGGGGCAACATTGACAGACGGCCGAGACAAGCTTAAGGTCGACATGGGCAGGGTCTACACCCACAACGTCGACATTAGGTTTTGTGTTTTTGTGTCTATGTCAACATATGTCGACATGAGTACCGTATAAGTGTACCGTGTCCACACATTGCCTCTCTGTGCTCAGCCCACTATTATATTCTCACTCTATGCCCACTTGGATAGTAAAGTCGGTCTACAACAAAAAAAAACGTGTGTCGACTTGTGGGTGTCAAACATGCCCATGTTGACCTTAAGCCTGTGCCAACCTTCTGTCAATTCTGACCTATGGTATGTTGACATTTCCAGGTGTCGACCTAGTCACTGTCAACCATTAGTGGTCAACCTAGTGACTATAATCATAGACATTGTCAACTCAGGGACCACATACCAATTTCCCCCACCCCACCGCCCTGAATTGGATCCTGAATCAGACCTTTCGGGTCTTCAAAAATGGGCCTCACAGACCACGACCCTTGACCCTGACGTCATCTTATCCACATTCCTCTTAAATTTGAAACTCATCCCTGCTAGCTCTTATCAAGAAATGTCCTACAAGATCTTGCATAGGGCTTATCTCTCTCCTAAACGTCGCCATCTGATAGGCACTGCTGATACTTCTGACTGTCCAAAATGCCACTCACCCGGGGCGGACCTATATCATTGCCTATGGTCCTGCCCTCATATACAAATATTCTGGAACACTCTACATAATTTTGCTGCCTCCTCATTGAAACTGTCCTTTCAATGTAGTGAATCCTGGGCTTTAGTTGGATATGTAGCAGATCAAACAACCGTCCCCAAACATGATAAAAAATTTTCTTGTACTCTTATCAGCCGTGGGTAGGAAGGCTGAGTTGCAGCAATGGATACATGATGTTGCTCCCTCCTTAGAGATGGCAACCTCTCGATTACTCTTCTTATTTACCATGGACTGGCTGGAGGCATCTCTTCATAAAGAATCCATGACCTCAGTCCTGTTCCAAGTATGGAACAAATATATTCAGACTCTGCCCCCCAGGACCAAAGAGGCCATCCAGACTTGCTTCCAGTCCACTTCATGGTACAATCTTTAACTTCTTCAGAATAAAACTCCTATAATTATCTAACTTTTCGGCCTATGCTACTTTCCTACATGCTCTCTTCCTCCTTTGTGTATCCCTTTCCCTCTCTCCTTTTCTTTGCTGGAAGGCTGGATCGGTCCGTGGATGGGTCATCGGCTTGGAGTTGGGATCGGATTGTTGAGGTTGTCCTTTTGTTTGTTTGTTTTGTTTGTTCTTGTTTTTCTTTTTTTTCTTTTTATGATTATATTTGATATCGTTGACTGTTTTGGGTAACCCCTTCTCTGGCGACTGGCGATACCATTGGCTTCATACATGCCATTATCATTCCTGCACCAGTATTATGTCCGATACTATATCACCACTAGAGTTACCATTTCATGTTCTCTCCATTGTTCATGTATGTTATAGAAAATTTGAAAATGGTGAATTGTTCCTCTCTTGGTGCCTTTGTACTAACCTATTGTATATACTCATAACGACTTGTGAGGATCAATAAAACATATTTTGGAAAAAAATAAAACGGACTCAGGTGCTAATTATGTCACCTGTGCCAAAGCATGGATATTGTTAAAAACTGGACTGCTGTGATGCCTCGTGGACCGCATTTAGGAACCTCTGCAATTGAGGAAAATACACATTAGCTTCTTGCAGTCACATTCACAATTGTTTCTGTTTTTCTAATATTCTGACTTACGTTGTACATTTACTTACCTATTCTACATGGATTATAATATTGTTGGTTACGTCAGCTAGATCGACAGTAAGTTGACAGTCTGTTGGTCAACAGGCAAAATGTTGACATGGTCAATAGGTCGACATTGACAAAAGGATGACTCAAGCAAAAGGTCAACCTACTATTGGTCGATGCCTGGAAAGGTTGACATGAGTTTTTCACCATTTTTTTTCACTCAGATAACTTGTTCATACTTTACAATCCACGTGGACTACATTTGGGAATTGAAAAATGTGCCAAGCAAAGTGGAGCGAGATACCATGCCACATGGTTACACTAATTGGGGTCCACGTCGACAGATTTTAACATAGACAACAAAAACGTGAAAAAGTCATGTCAACCATTTCCCGGTCGACCTGTTGCTTGTGTCAACCACTTGTCCATATAGACCTAGTGCATGTACATTTTTTCCCTGTGTCGTCCTTTTTACTGTCGACCAATAGTGGTCGGCCTAATGACTGTTGACCTAGTTACTGTCTATCTAATAATCCACACCTGATATTATAAAGGTCTATTAAATCACAGAACGCGGTTTTCTTACTGTTCTAAATAAAGAGATTAAAAAAATAATTACTGCTACAATTTCCTGAGTAATATGTTATCATTCTATATAGTTTATTATGCATATAGACCAGGGAGAAACAGATTCATGTACAGGGGATTAATACATCTTTTTCAGAATGAAATTGGTCAGTTTTCCTGGCAGCTCTATCCAGCAGACATAGAACTTATATTCTCTCCAGTACTCTCATTCCCCTGGCTGCAAGACAGAAGAAAACAGGGAACTATCCACAACTGCTTTCAGGAATTCCCCTGAATTTTAAACAGAGGAGGAACCTGGCAGGGGACCAGACGTTCCTACATTTTGCATTAAATTGATCCTGTTCCAAAATCTATCTTCCTTCCCATTTAACTTTTTTTGGAAGCCAAACTTTCCTTTCAGTTTCCGATCAAAACTTGACTAAATATGGAACTAACAATTAGGATTTCCGTTATTATGGAGACTCTAAGCCAGTGTTAGGAAAGCTGCGGTTCTCTGCTGTTGTGGAACTAGCATATGCTGGAACTTTAGTTTCACAACACTGGTTCCCTAGCACTGATCTAGACCAATTTATTCATGAACTATTCCGCTGCTGTTATCTGAGTCCCTGTTGCCCTGGCACATTATTAAAGCAAGAAAATACAGTATAACAGAGGCCAAAAAAGCCTATATTAATTTACTATCATTGCTGTAGATACATGGGTTAATATGATCACTTCTGTAAATTATAGATATAGTAGGTAGTAGTGAGGAGTTCTGTGACCATACAAAATATCCAAAGCTTGAGAAAGTGCTTTTATACAGAAACAATGGGCCTGATTCGGACCCGATCGCAAGTCTGCTAATTTGCAGAGCCCTGCGATAGGGTATATATCACCCCACCAGAGTGAAATCCCGCCCTGTGCAAACCACCGAATTGCTTAGCACGGCCTGCGAAAATATCACAGCCTTCTGATTAGCTGCAATTCCATTTGCAAGATGCTCACCATGGAATGATTTTTCCAGTGTGTGCAGTCTCTGCGTAGCCCAGGACTTACTCAGCAGCTGTGATAGTAACAGGCTGTTTGGGGCCGGAGCTGACGTCACATGACTTCCCTTTAAACACCTGGGCATGCTTCCGTTTTCCCAGACACTCCCAGAAAACAGTCAGTTACCACCCACAAGCCCCGGCTTCCTGTCAATCACCTTGCAGAAGTCTCATGCAAACAAAAAAGGCTTTTATCGCAGCATGGCCTCACCCATGCGTACTACGGGCCATATGCATGTATAGTCTATCGATCGTCCGGCCTGCGAATTAGCAGCTGTCACTCCCCCTGGCATCAAGCACTCCCCCTATGGAGTGCTACATGCCCCTTCCTCCAGCAATGAGCATGTAGCACTCCATAGCAACAAGTATGTCATTTCCCCTAGCAATGAGCATGTAACGTCTCCCCTGGCATTTAACATGTAAATCCCCCACGGCAACATGAATGAAACTCTTGGCAATAAGCAGGTAACCCCTGGCAATGAGCAATATACCTCTGACAGGGGTGTGGTATAGGGTTCAGACAGTTGGTATCCCGACAGTTATTAGCCCAACGTCAGGATCCTGACTGGCCGGACTCAGACAGCATGGCAAGCGCAACAAAGCCCCTGGCGGGCTCGCTGCGCTCGCCACACTGCGGGCCCCCACGATGGAGAATAGCCAGTGGCCGTCGGGAACCAGTCTGTCTGTGTTTTAACCGTCGGGATCCCGACGTCAGGTAAATGAATGTCCGGCACCCCTCTGACAGTGAGCATGTAGGTAAGCAGCAGTTATGTGGTATAATATGTAATAGGCATTATAATGTGTAATGGGCATTACAGTGTGTGGCATTATGTGTAAGGGACATTATTGTGTGTGGCTTTATGTGTAATGGGCATTACGGTGTTGGCATTATGTGTAATGGGCATTACGGTGTGTGGCATTATGTTTATTGGGCATTATGTGTAATGGGCATTACAGTGTAAATTTTTGCAACGCACTGTCCCCATTTCTCGTGTATGTATGTGTGGGGGAATGATTGTTTAATCCTTGCTGCATACTAGAGGGGAGAAGGGAAAGGTGGGGAAAAGATGGAGATGGTGGTGGTGGGCCACCTGCTTGTGTTGCCCCCTAGGCTGAAAGTTGCCAGCCAGCCCCTGCCAATATCTGTTATAATTTGCAGTCTAATCCCATAATTTTAGCAATTTTGAGGCCAAATGCTGGGCTCCAGCCAATTCCGGGATTTGCCACCCTACTTGGATGTGACCACAGAATATCTTCGAATATATCTTTTGTGAAATTTTTCTGTTCGTCCTGGAGCTCTGGGGAGTTTGTCTAATCTGTACCCAGCTGAAAGCCCCATACACACTAAACAACGAGGGGCACCACCACCAATGTAGTTAACTATATAGGTGGTGTGGCTGGTCATACGATATGAAGTGTACACACTGAACGATATAGGTATATGATATAATTCAGGGATGTCATTGGGACCCGCTGTTTAGCGAGTTGCTGGTAATATAGCCAACATTGACCTGCATGTTCAGAAGACGAGATGTTATTAATGATGCACAGGAGTATTGTGAAACATGTTTCCCCTGTAATTACACTTTTTCTGAGGTGATTTAATAAACAGTTTTACATAAAAAAACACCAGTGGGCAAGTGTAATAGCCTCTGAGTTTGTGCAGGATGGCGGCCGTACTGCCTTGTAAGCAGGGCTATTTTTCAGCAGGCTCCAGCAGGAACTGAGGCCCTTTTTCTAGTTCACTCTTTCTGACAAAATATTTCTAATGCTGTGTACACACGGGGGAGATATATTGCTCAGCCATATATCGCTGAGCAATATATGGCTGAGCAATATATTGCTCAGTTTCTCCTGTTCATCAGCGACCAGAGATGGTCGTTGATGAAAAAGAAACTGCCCGGGGGAGCCCGGCAGTGGTAATCAGCTGGTTGCAGGAGCATGTTCCTGCGACCAGCGATCACCACAGGGGCGCGCACCCGGCGATTTATTGCCGGTGCACACTCCCATTGCGGGCAATATGGTCGCTCAGCGACCATATTTCCCGCGATTTTGGACAAAATCGGCCCCGTGTGTACGCACCTCTAGATGGACAAAAACATGTGCACTGCAGGTGGGGCAGGTGTTACTTGTGCAGACATAATTAGATTTGGGTGGGGTTTTACACCTGCCTCACCTGCAGAGCACATGGTTTTGTCCATCTAAGAAATATTTTGTCAGAAAGAGTGAACTAGAATAAGGGCCTCCGTTCCAGCTGGAGCCTGCTGAAAAATAGCCCTGCTTGTAAGTGATTGCACCTTTAAATAATCCTCTGAGTTCAGCAGGCATCCTGCACAGCCATCAAACTCAGACACTATTACATTTGGCCACTAGGGTACATTATATTCTATACTATTAAAAAATGTGTGTATTTGTCGATTCTGTAAAATACTTAAAGCAGAACCTGGTGAAAAGTTATAGAAAGGATAGAAAAGTGTCGCAGTCTTGAACTATTGAGCTCGGAGAGAGAATGACTCTTAAAAAAATGTGTATACATAACGCTCAGACTTTTAAATAATAAAAAAGTTAAAATACATATTTATTGCAGAAGATATTAACATATATTGGAATATATCATTGGCCATAATGAATAATTACTGGGCATCATTAAAGAATCATTTGGCAATGACAGGTAGGCACTGGCAGTTCTTTATAAAGCTAGGCACACACTGCATCCGACCAGCTGACAGGGATGAAAACGGGAGCAACGGCGGGTAACTGGAGCGCGCCCATATGGCATGTAGTTATAATGTCATGTCGGTAACATAATCTTTACGGTTATGATGCTGACATTGGTAAAATGTCAACAGGCAACATGTTGTCATTGTCAGAATGTAGACATTAGGGTTAAGCTGCAGGCTGGAGGGTTCAGACAATTTTACTTACAAACTGGAATGCTGCAGGATTAGTGATCTCACACGTAGGGATGCCAATCCACTAGATTGGTGGGATCCAGGGATTTTTTTGGACAGGATTTGAACACCAAGATTGGAATAAATCTGCATGCTCATTTGAGACCTTTCTGTCGAGCGGTGAGCATCGGTAGTGCTCGGCCCAGGCGCTGCCAGAGAAACAGGTTGCTATGATGCACAGTGTGATGTTAGAGGTCACTCTGCACAGCCAAGCACCGATCTGCTCTTTCCTCTGTATGTGGACGAATAGTCCATATCTAATAGAAATCAAATTGAAAACGGAATCGAACCGTGTGTTAATAAGAAGGAAGCAAAAGCAAGGGGTTAAACAGTGTTATAAAACTAAAAGTGCTAAAAAGTATAATATTAGTGAAAAATAAATAGTGCTAAATAAATGTTAAGGTGTGCCACCCCAAGGCAACCCAACAACACCAACCCAAGGGGAGAGAGCAGCCAGCTCAGTGAAGTAGGGTGGCGGGCCATCGCCGGGAGGGAAAAAAGGGGTGTGTTTAGAGTGGTGATGTAATTTTAGCCTAGGGGGCTAAAATGCTTTGATCTCGTAATTTGACCTGCAGACCCCCTCATCAGGGAAGGGGGGGGGGTTGCGAGAGATGGAGGGCATTGTGGGAAGGTTGCCCCCCTTTACTACCCATGACCTCAGTGCTGTGAGGCAGTAATGTGAACCATTGCACCATCCATGCATGCCCTAGGATAGCACAATCTTTCCTTGTGCTGTCATCCTGCCTCAGGGTAGTCCGAAGACACATGCTGCCATGGAGACTTTTAAATGAAATGTTGCGGGTTTCTCATCTGGCAGTTACACAGCATGCCATGGCTATAAACTATGGCAGGAAGGAGAAGGAGAAGGGAAGTGCAGGGTGATGAAGCAGAGTCTCCATCTGCTGTTGAAATCTGGAATGAACTGCACAGAGGATCCTAGCTGCAAAAGGTCTCTAATGCAGATTGTGAACAAGAAGTATTTTGTGGATGGGTCCATCTGCACCATATCTCCCAACATGACTGTCTCCAGAAGGGACACAATGCTCTGCTCCTGGGCCTCTCTCTTAAGGTATGATTACCATCACTTGTGTTGAAACAATTAACTTATTGAAACAACTGATGTCAATCATACAATAGAAGGCCCATTTATCAATTATTGCATTGTGAAATGCGATCTGAAGGTGCCCATACACATTGCGATTATTGCATGCATTTTGAACGTTTCAGTTCAAAACGTATTGCATGCAGTTGTAATCGCACCGTGTTTATTTTGTGGCTGTGATGTGATGTATTGTATAGTATTGCGGTTCAATATTGTATAGTACAAAAAGTATGTGCAGCAAGTACTTTTTGTAGTAGATCGCATCGCATCACTTCTGTAGTACATTGCGATGCAATATCCCTAAAACATTAGGTGACTCTATACTATATATATATATATATATATATATATATATATATATATATATATATATATTCGATGGAGAGACCGCACTCTCACTTATCACAAAAAGCACAGCAGTGGGGTGCCCGACAAAGGGTAGTGATACCCAGAATATAGAGTGTCCTCCAACTGGAGGTGTGGGGCACTCTCCAGGACAGCGTCACTTTAAGCTGAAGTTGTCCAATCAAAAAGACATCTTATCCTATGGATAAGATGTCTTTTTGATTGGACAACTTCAGCTTAAAGTGACGCTGTCCTGGAGAGTGCCCCACACCTCCAGTTGGAGGACACTCATATATATATATATATATATATATATATATATATATACAAGTTGCGTGTAGGGAACGCACACCGCACCTTTAACAAAGGTGAGTGCCAGGTCGTGATAATATAAACACTTGTTTACACATGCAGCAAACATATATCTACTGCAGATGGAAGGACCAGCACATCCAGCATATAATGCAAAAAACCGAAGGTGTTTTAATAGTAATAAATCATGATACTCATCATAACATGGGTAGACAGCAGCCTTATAGAGTCCACATCAAACACGTGGCAGCAGCACAGTAAAAGTCCACTCCATGACAGGTGTCCTGACGGACCGTTTCGGCGTGCAAACGCCTTTCTCAAAGGGTAACCAAACAATGACAAATAACATGATCTTAAAAAGCAGTGGAATGTACCACACTCACCAAACGCCGGGGCAGCACCATCTCACATTCCCGCCGCGCTCCCGCTATGCCCACGCCGCATCTCCCTGCCGCGCTTCCGTCCAGCTGCCAGGAACCAAAGTTCCGTAAGTGGAACTAAAAGCGTTGGCCGGATCCCCGGAGTACTGCACATGCGGGAGCACCCGCCGGAAGTGAGTAGCACTGCGTCACCGGTTGCTATGGTGACGTAGCGTCCCATAGACATAAGGAGTCCAGAATAAATATATACAAATAGGTAAGATACACATGCGTTAACTGGACATTTATAACACCAATGTCTCCAGTAACAATAGCAAAAATAAATAGAAAGAAGAAAAAAAACGAAATAAAGGAGATTTATGTAAACCGAGCAATGTGGTAAGGGGATAGCGATATATATTACTTATATTAATGCCGCACATTAACCAAACTGGTGTGCAGTTACATCAAACTAATTAGGTTTCCCCCACATTGTCCAGGATCATAAAAATCCCTAGGCTGGATAACCTAAAAAAATGGGCAACAGAAGAATATATACACCAAAAGGAAAACAGAAGAGGGGGAGATCGACACAAGCGTCTACTTCAACGCGAGAGCCAATGGATTTACAACCTCCAATCCCTGGCCCCTCAAGGGCTGAATGAGGAAATAAATATGTCTATTTTTATTTAAGCTGCTTTATGGGTGCACCTGACCGGACCTTTATGGTCTGGTTTGACCAATGACCTATTTCTCGACACTTTTTGATATTTCTTGTTGTTTGATAATTTTTTGATCTTTTTGTGCCTTTCTTGTTTTCCTTTTGGTGTATATATTCTTCTGTTGCCCATTTTTTTAGGTTATCCAGCCTAGGGATTTTTATGATCCTGGACAATGTGTGGGAAACCTAATTAGTTTGATGTAACTGCACACCAGTTTGGTTAATGTGCGGCATTAATATAAGTAATATATATCGCTATCCCCTTACCACATTGCTCGGTTTACATAAATCTCCTTTATTTCGTTTTTTTTCTTCTTTCTATTTATTTTTGCTATTGTTACTGGAGACATTGGTGTTATAAATGTCCAGTTAACGCATGTGTATCTTACCTATTTGTATATATTTATTCTGGACTCCTTATGTCTATGGGACGCTACGTCACCATAGCAACCGGTGACGCAGTGCTACTCACTTCCGGCGGGTGCTCCCGCATGTGCAGTACTCCGGGGATCCGGCCAACGCTTTTAGTTCCACTTCCGGAACTTTGGTCCCTGGCAGCTGGACGGAAGCGCGGCAGGGAGATGCGGCGTGGGCATAGCGGGAGCGCGGCGGGAATGTGAGATGGTGCTGCCCCGGCGTTTGGTGAGTGTGGTACATTCCACTGCTTTTTAAGATCATTTTATTTGTCATTGTTTGGTTACCCTTTGAGAAAGGCGTTTGCACGCCGAAACGGTCCGTCAGGACACCTGTCATGGAGTGGACTTTTACTGTGCTGCTGCCACGTGTTTGATGTGGACTCTATAAGGCTGCTGTCTACCCATGTTATGATGAGTATCATGATTTATTACTATTAAAACACCTTCGTTTTTTTGCATTATATGCTGGATGTGCTGGTCCTTCCATCTGCAGTGGATATCTGTTTGCTGCATGTGTAAACAAGTGTTTATATAAATATATATATATATATATATACGTTTAGTGGAAGAAATGGCGGCACTGGCAGTCTTGTTTGAAGAAAATCACAGCATTTATTTTACATCACAGCAATCAATGGTGCATGGGTGTCCGACGTTTCGGGGTGGTATCCCCGTTTTCAAGGTGCAGAAAAACGACAGCATTGTACGTGTTAAGACTCTTACCTTTATGGGGTAGGAGATCAGAAGGCGGGAGCCCGTTCTCTGCGGCGGCGTCCGGCGTATGACCGGAAGTGGTCAGTGCTCACCTTCCGGCTCTTCCGCCGGGAACGCTTGACGCAGGTAACCAAGGCAACCTGCATAAACAAACAAGGAATGTGCAAGAGTGAGGCAAAGATAAAGAACGTTTGGGTGTAGACAATATTTGAATACAAAAAACGGTACTTGTGAGTTATCCGGGCGTCCGATTTTGAAATCGGGTCGGATCGGGACATCGCATCGCATCGCATGCGACCATCGGATGCGATGCGATGCGATGACCCGATTTTTCCATAGGAATCAATGTTAAAATGGACTGAGTCCATTTTAACATGGAATTCAATGGGAAAAAGGGTCCTTTTCATACCCCTACTATCCAAGTGGGCATGGAGTTGGATATAAACCTGTGGCGAGCGTAGCGAGCCACCGAGCCCGAAGCGTGGCGAGCGTAGCGAGCCCCGCGAGGGGACACGGAATACCGTCCCCTCGCGGGGCTCGCTTCGCTCGCCACGCTTCGGGCTCGGTGGCTCGCTACAGGTTTATATCCAACTCCATGCCCACTTGGATAGTAGGGGTATGAAAAGGACCCCTTTTTCCATAGGAATCATTTTAACATTGATTCCTATGGAAAAATCGGGTCATCGCATCCGATGGTCGCATGCGATGCGATGCGATGCGATATCGCATCGCATCGCATCTGATTGTATGCCTTAACTTAAGGCATACAATCAAAAAATCGGACGCCCGGATAACTCACAAGTACCCAAAAAACATTTAAAATACTTTAAAATGTATCTTTCTGTGGCTCTATGTGGCCGTTACTAATAGCTTTGCTGCCGTTGGTATTATTTAGTAGACTGTACGTATATATCATTGCATTTCGAACTGAAGTCGACAGCCGTGTCAACATTGCGCTCAATGGTGTTGCTGCCTGCGAGATCCGCCGTACAATGCAGCGAATGTCACAGGCAGTGGCCTAGCGATATCTATAGCAAATATAAGTAATTCTAGGTAGGAGATGTGCGCTATAGGGGTATGTCAAATTGAAAGTGGGCCAGTCATTGTGTTCTTGATGTCTTCAAATGATGTTCTTCAGTCAGAAGACATTCCATGGCATCCTTTCATTCATTCCATGCGGGAAGATGGTTTTCAATTTGAAGATCCATCGGGCTTCAGATTGTAGCAACCGAGTGTCCCTGTCCCCTCTGAAGCCCGATGGATCTTCAAATTGAAAACCATCTTCCCGCATGGAATGAATGAAAGGATGCCATGGAATGTCTTCTGACTGAAGAACATCATTTGAAGACATCAAGAACACAATGACTGGCCCACTTTCAATTTGACATACCCCTATAGCGCACATCTCCTACCTAGAATTACTTATATTTGCTATAGATATCGCTAGGCCACTGCCTGTGACATTCGCTGCATTGTACGGCGGATCTCGCAGGCAGCAACACCATTGAGCGCAATGTTGACACGGCTGTCGACTTCAGTTCGAAATGCAAGGATATATACGTAAAGTCTACTAAATAATACCAACGGCAGCAAAGCTATTAGTAACGGCCACATAGAGCCACAGAAAGATACATTTTAAAGTATTTTAAATGTTTTTTGTATTCAAATATTGTCTACACCCAAACGTTCTTTATCTTTGCCTCACTCTTGCACATTCCTTGTTTGTTTATGCAGGTTGCCTTGGTTACCTGCGTCAAGCGTTCCCGGCGGAAGAGCCGGAAGGTGAGCACTGACCACTTCCGGTCATACGCCGGACGCCCCCGCAGAGAACGGGCTCCCGCCTTTTGATCTCCTACCCCATAAAGGTAAGAGTCTTAACACGTACAATGCTGTCGTTTTTCTGCACCTTGAAAACGGGGATACCACCCCGAAACGTCGGACACCCATGCACCATTGATTGCTGTGATGTAAAATAAATGCTGTGATTTTCTTCAAACAAGACTGCCAGTGCCGCCATTTCTTCCACTAAACGTACCTACTTGTATTGGAAGGCACGACAGCATATACCTCTAAGGGAGGAGTGCCGGTCCGTCACCCCCGTCTATATATATATATATATATATATATATAAAAAGTTTAAATCGCATTGCATCGCACCGCATACAAGTGGCAAAATCGCACAGCACCATTGTAAAGTACAAAACACATAGCACACTACAATCGCAACATGTATGGGCACCTTTAGAGCTGGGATGTATCACCCCCTTGCTCGCAGGGACAGGGCTCCTTTGGTACATTTCAGTCATCCTTAATATTTGTGGCTAACCCCCGAAAACGTGTGCTTTTGGGGATTTAGCCACAAATATGGCTTGATAAATGCAGCCCTAAGAGAGAGGTCCAGGAGCAGAGCATCGTGTCCAAACATGAGAGGGTCATATTGGAAGGTATGTACACCAACCCCCCTTCCCATAATAATAATAATAATAATAATAATAATAATAATAATAATAATAATGATATTTATATAGCGCTTTTCTCCCAATAGGACTCAAAGTGCTTCACCATTGTCTTTACAGCTCGAAATACAAAACAAGCTTAACAGTGGATGTCAGTGAAATGCTTGAGTACGTCTTTAGTCTCTTTTTAAAGGATTCTACAGTGGGGGCTTCTCGCACTGTGCAAGGAAGAGAGTTCCACAGAGTTGGAGCAGCAAAGTTGAAAGCTCGAAACCCAGATGAATTTAAGGAGATTATGGTGGCTCTGCTGACCACTGTGTCATTGTACTGCCCATGAGTCTATTGCAAAGAAATTAAGTAGAAATCTATTATAAATCAGGGTTGCCGACCCTCCCGGAATTTGCGGGAGTCTCCCGAAAATCGGGTCCTTCCTCCCGGCCCCCGGAAGGGTGGGCAACCCTCCCGGAATCAGGGGGACCCCCACTGAGCCCCCCGATCGCGGCATTTATATGCCGCAATCCGCGGGTCTCAGGGGAGGCGGCGGAGCTAAAACGGCACAATTGTGACGTTTTAGCCCCGCCCCTCCATGGATAACTGTTATTTCGACTATTTGTTATAATGGGGGCGGGGCTTAATGACGTCACAGTTAAGCCCCGCCCCCAAAACGCGTAATGCAAGATTCCTCTCCGGGCTTCTCCCGGAGAGGATTTTTAGAAAGTCGGCAACCCTGTTATAAATTAATATTTCCAGAGCGTTACATATTACAAATCTTATCCTAAATTTGTATATACAATCAAATATGCAATGCTTATCTTACAAGTCATTGTAACCCCTTAACTAACCAAAAAAGTTTGTGTAAAAAAAAAAAAAAAAAGTCAAATTGATTTTTATTTTATTTAAATAATTAAGTCTTCTAAATAAATAACATTTATTTAAAAAAATGTTTACAAGCCCCATGTCCATAGGCCCCCATTGTACAGTTACTTTCCACCATCAAAAATAGGCCCCAGTGGGAAAACATCCTAACCCCTCTAGTGGTAATACAATCAGTGGCTCTTTGACACCGTAGTGAGGGGACTCGGTTTAGTTCCCCCACTGTGTGACTTTTGTTTTATTATATAATTCATAATTTACATTACACACCTGTACACATGGGCAATGGGGACCATGCATCAGTCACCAGGGCCATACACATAGAGCAATACATGCTCCATTTCTAAGCAATCTAGTCAGATCACTTCAAAATGAGGCTGAAATCACAGCGTGTGTATGCCTTCATATATTCATGTTGTGTAGTTCTAAAAAAAAAAAGCTTTTGTACATTTTTGTGGTCAAACAATTTATATCATAATTATTCTGTTTCAGAGGTTCTCAAATCCAGTCCTGAAGAAACACAAACAGGTCAAATTTGTGGATTTATTTATTCCTACATGGATTGTAACTATTTAGCAAGGTGGCAATTTATCCCATCTGCTCCCATAGACAGAAGGCCTCACAGCATGACCTGTTTGGAAAGCTTGAGGTTGAAAACCAGTGTTCTATGTTTGTTGAGGAATTATTAAAGCGTTTGGTACTGCCATAGCACCCCCTGCAGGGCAAACAGTTCTGTATAGGAAATAAACCAAAGTTCAGGAATAAAAACATTATGATCTAATGGACAGAGAACCCAAACATATTGCCAGACTTTTCTGTACTTACCATTCCTATGTTACCTGTATACAGTACATATAGCTAATATGTATTGTGCCAAATTATGTTACTTTAAAAAGAAAAAAGTACCATCACAAGAAAAGTCCAGTTGGCACATACACGCGCGGGCGCGCACACGCACACATTTCAATTTAAACAATCCCGTACATAGATTTAAAAAAAGATCCATGAACACAGCTTGTATGTAATGCAGTGGTTACCAAACTGTGCCGTGGCTCCCTGGGGTGCCTTGGGACACTTGCAGGGGTGCTTCGGGTTGGTCAATTATTTATGGACAAAACCCGTGCTGGTGGCTGTCAATCATAAAATGTGTACAATTAGAGCCCTTTACCACATAACTGAACCTAAGGATCACATATTAGCACAATCCACTTAATTTTATATATATTTTTTGGGCCTAGGGGTGCCGTGGAAAAATTCTGATACTCCAGGGTGCCACAATTCTAAAACGATTGGGAACCCCTGATGTGTTCATGGCTCCTTTTGTGGACTGTTTTGTCATTTTTGTGGTCAAAGAACTCGTATCATAATTATTCTCTATTACAGAAGTTCCAAAAATTATAGCGCCCTGTAACTAGGCTTTATGCATTCTATCCCCGCAAACTGGGACATGCATGAACTACACAGGCTCTGTGGCTGGCAGACTTCAAGCCTGCATATCACCTGCTGTTAATCGTACACAGAACCTGTGTAATCCATGAGCATCCTGGATTACACAGGGATAGTATGGCAAGTCTGCCTATAGCTAGAGGACATAAATAACTTTGTATGGAAACTGTTCTCGCTAAGCCATTTATTACCAGACCGCAATGCACCAAGCATGCCAAGTGATTACGTTAATGCATTATGCATCCACTTTATTGTGGAATTTTTGAATCAAGTGATTGTATCTGGGTTCCATCTTCAGTGTTATTTTCTCAGGACAATGATCCAAACTCCTACTCATGTTCATCACTAAAATAAAATAAAAACAGCTGTGCATTCACTCCCTCTAAAGGATCAGGTTTAGTTATTATCTAGGACAGTTGTTCTCAAATCCAGTCTTCAAGTACCCTCAACAGGCCATGTTTTGAGAATTTGTCTGTGAAAGCAGACGAGATTACTACTGACCCTGCAAAATAGACACACACACCTGTGTATGGCTGAAGAGATCCACAAGACATGACCTGTTGAGAGTAGTAAGGGTTTGCGGTTCAGAAGCATTTATCCAAGCAAGGGGAAAAAAAACCTTCCATTTTTAAAAAAGTTTGATCGAATATATGGCCTTTTTTTTGTTATATTTTGCACATCTGTATCAGAGGCTCTCAATTCATTCCAAGAATCCTTATTCATACCAAATTACAAAATCCCTATACCTTGCAAACACTTGTTTAAATAACATTAGTTTTTCATCAGTATTTATTCCAGTTTAATGCCTGCTCCATATTGTGAAATTTTAAAAACTGTAATACTAAAACACACACACTACCACTCAAAATTTCGGGGTCAACCAGACAATTTAGCCTTTTACATGAAAACAGACTTATTTAAATCGAAAGAGTTGCAAAATGAATAGAACCTATAGTCACGACATTGGCAAGGTTAGAATAATATTTATTTGAAAAAATGTTGTCCTTCAAAACTTTGCTGTAGTCAAATAATGATCCTATTGCAGACCTTTGGCATTCTAGTGATTAATTGGTTAGAGTAATCTAACAAATCGGCTTCTTCCCCAAATAGTTTTTGCAATATTCGGTGGCATGCTTTGGGTCATTGTCCTTTTGGAGGAGGAAATTGGCTCCAATCAAGCGTTGTCCACAGGGTATGGCAGGCATTCCCAACCACGGTCCTCAAGGCACACCAACAGTGCAGGTGCACAGATGGTTTAATCAGAATCCCTCAGTTACTAATTAAGTCACCTGTGCTCAAGCCTGGATATCTACAAAACCTGTACTGTTGGTGTGCCTTGAGGACTATGGTTGGGAATGGCTGGGGTATGGCATTGCATAGTGATAGCCTTCCTTATTCAAAACCCTTTTACCAAATCTCAGACCATCACATTACCTCCACCATGCTTGACAGATGGCATCATGCACTCTACCAGCATCTTTTCACTTGTTCTTCTGTGTGATCCAAACACCTTGATTTGTCGGTCTATAAACACTTTTTTCTAATTTTCCTCTGTCCAAGGTCTGTGTTCTTTTGCCCATATTAATCTTTCCCTTTTTTGGCCCATCTCAGATATGGCTTTTTGCTTTACACCCTGCCTAGAAGGCTAGCATCCTGGAGTCGATTCTTCATTATACACAATGACACTGGTGTTTTGTGGGTACCAATTACTGAAGCTGCCAGTTGAGGATCTGTGAGGCATCTATTTCTCAAACTAGAGATTCTAATGTACTTGTCTACTTGCGCATCAGTGCCTTCCACTTCTCTTTAGATTTATGCTGTTCTCTGACTGTATAGTACACAATGTTGTAGGAAATTGTTCATTTCTTGCATGGAATAGCCTTTATTTTGAAGAAGAATAGACTGTTGAGTTCCACATGAAAGTTCTTTTTTTTTTTCTGGCTATTTTGAGAGCATAATCGAACCCACAAATATGATGCTCCAGATACTCAACTAGCTCAAAGGAAGGCCAGTTTTATAGCTTCTCTAGTGAGCAAATGCATTTTCAGTTGTGCTAACATAATTGCACAAGGGTTTCCTAATCAGCCATTAGTCTAACTCAATTAGCAACACAATGTACCATTAGAACACTGGAGCGATGGTTGCTGGAAATGGGCCTATAAACACCTATGTTGATTTTCCTTTAAAAACCAGACATTTGCAGCTACAGTAGTAGTCATTTAGCTCAGTGGTTCTCAACCTCAGTCCTTAAGGACCCCCCAACAGTGTACGTTTCAGGTCTCCTGGCAGTTGCACAGGTGGACTCATTATTCACTGACACATTTTAATAGATCACAGGTGGAGCTAATTCACCTGTTATTCTGTGTTGAGACCTAGAAAATGTGCACTGTTGGGGGTCCTTGAGGACAGAGGTTCAGAACCACTGATTTAGCTCACTAAAAATGTACAAAGTGTATTTTTGATTAATTTAATGTTATCTTCATTAGAAAAAAAAATTGCTTTCCTTTCAAAATAAGAAAACTTCGAAGTAAGCCTAAACTTTTGAACAGTAGTGTATACTAGGTCTCAGTGCCTGCACGTACTCCTGTGAGTATGCCTTCCACTGGACAAGTAGCCTTTATGTTGTTATGAAGACTATATACTTTTTCAAAATTTTATAGCTGCTGCAGCACCTCTTTAATGAATCCTGTGACTGCTTTCCAATTAAGAAATATTGAGCTAAGCAGTAGACCGTTGTGTAGGGGGCTAGTGAGACTGGCTAGTAAGCATTGTTTTTTGGGTGTGTGAAAGAGCACTACAGGGTTTTTTTTTTTTTGCGGTGATTGGTGACAAGACAGACACACTAAAATTGGTGACAAGACAGACACACTAAAATTACCATTAAGATGTAAGTTATTACATATTGACCTGTCTGAGATTAGATTTTGCTTCTAGAAGAAAAATTGAACTGAAACCGATCGGTTTTTAGACGCTTTCGATCCGTGCTCCAATTTGTCTATATTGAATACAAACAGACTGTAGTAAATTGAATGTACACTGCCTTTCGTTTCGATTCATCCACCACTCTAGCCGCCATTTTTTTTTTTATTAATTGCCCTGGAGCTGCAAAAACAGGATGCAGCAGAGATCAATCAAATGCAAATTGTGTTCCATTCGATTTGTACATCCCTATTCAAGGGCCAAATTGAAACGGGGTGGAATTGTGGAAATCATAAGAAAATAGAATCTATTACCGTAGGTGCCCACAGTGCGATGGTCAAAATTTAGTTAAAAAACGCAAGCAGTTCACATCGCACTGTTTCTGTAGGCTTGCGAAGCGTTGTGCGCTCCCACACATCATAGTACAAAAGGTATGTGCAGTCCGTACTTTCTCTACTCTATCCCATCGCATCTACTTCACGCTGTTGTATGGCATGCGATTTGATCTAAATGCAATGTGATCTAGCACAGAACGCATGCAATACAAAACGTACCGTGTAAGCACCATTAGACAAATCCCATCTCCAGCTCATCTCACAGCTAAAGGGAAGCAGAAATATTTAAAATTCTGTATACTGTAGTTACATTTGGGATATTATAGCTGATACACATCTGCAGGTCATGGCACCATCTGGTAGCTACACATCTTGACAACAAAACATCAGCTCCATTTGTACCAACCTCTCATTATGGGCCAGATGCACTAAGCTTCAAAAGTGATAAAATCGAGAGTGATAAAAAGCCAGCCAATCAGCTCCTATCTGCCATGTCACAGACTGTTTGAAAAAGGTCAGCCAGGAGCTGATTGGTTGGTTGTTTATCACTTTTGAAACTTTGCATCTGGCACTATGAAATCTGCTTTCTTACAAGAAAATAAGTCCCAATTATTAGGCTAATGGAGTTTGTGCATCCAGTTCCAATATTCTCACTTCTTCACATGGGTGCTGAGCTCTAGTAACCATCGGCTGTTGTATATAACACCAGGAGTATTTCCCTTCTTATCTCTCCCATAGACATCCCATGAACTCTCCCACACATGTTTCACTAGGTAGAAGTGATCCAACTATGCATACAAAATGCCACTGCAAGTTGGAGGGCAATTGTGGCACCTGTCTGTTGATTTTCCGATTCCTCCAAGACCAATTTGGCAGTGGATATTGCCTGCTGGATGGCATAAAACTTGGTAAACGTAGGGGTTGAAGATACCGCACTAGGTCTCACTGAATTTCCTTATTGTATGTTTTAAAAGGATGTGGGAAACCCCTCCCTTATATTAGCTTGGCATCGGTAGTTGCTCTAATTGAGGGGGTGCAGCCTCAGACATAACACTGGATATGTAGAAAAAAAAAGGGTACAAAGATGTCTGTTGGTGGCGCACTGAGTGGGCAAATGTAAAGAATTAAAATTTTGGTACTTATGTAGTATCTGGGCGTCCGATTTTGTGATTGTATGCCTTACCTTAAGGCATACAATCAGATGCGATGCTGCATAGGATTCAATGTTAAGAAGGTCCTGTTCATTTCCCCACTATCCAAGTGGGCATAGAGTTGATTTTATATAGCGTGGCGAGCGCAGCGAGCCCGAAGCGTGGCGAGCCCCGCATATTTCTTAAAAAGTATTCTGTCTCCCCTCGCTACAGGTTTATATCCAACTCCATGCCCACTTGGATAGTGGGGAAAGGAAAAGGACTCCTTTTTCCCATTGAATTCTATGTTAAAATGGACTCAGACCATTTTAACCCCTTCCCGACATTACCTTTTTTGTTAATTTTTTTTTTTTTTTTTCTCCTTGCGTTCAAATAAGCGTAACTTTTTTAATTTTCCGGCTATATAGACACATGAGGGCTTTTTTTTTGCGGGACAAGTTGTACTTTGTAATGGTACCATTTACTATACCGTATAATATTCTGGGGAATCAGGAAATAATTCAATGTGGGGTAAAAAAAAAAAAAAAAACGCCATTCCACAATTTTGCGCTGGTTACGCTTTTTTTGGAGTTCATAGTTCGTTTAAAATGATGGGTTATCTTTATTCTATGGGTCGTTATGATTCTGGTGATACCAAACTTATATAGTTTTCGTTATGTTTTACCACTAAAAAAAAAGCAACTTTTACGGTTTTTCTAATTTGCGTCGCGTCGCCATGTTCTGCGGCTTATAACTTTTTTATTTTTCCACCTACGGACCTGGGTGAGGGCTCATTTTTTGCGGGCTGAAGTGTACTTTTTAATTAATACCATTATGGGATATGGGCGACTTTCTGATCTCTTTTAGTTATTTTTTTTTGGGTACGCGATGCGACCAAAAAACGTAGTTTTGGCGTTTGGAATTATTTTCCGTTTACGCCTTTAACCGTGCGGGATAACTTATGTTATATTTTAATAGATCGGACTTTTAGGAACGCGGCGATACCAAATATGTTTATTTTTTTTATTTTTTATTTTTTTTTATTTGTGAAATGGGGGTGATTTGAACTTTTAATATTTTTTTTTTTTTTTTTACTTTTACTACAAGGACCCCTAGTGTACTTGACCACTAGGGGGCGCGATCGCCTGTACTAGGTTCAGCCATAGAGCTCTATGGCTGAACATAGTGATTTTCAGCACTTTCTATTACATCCTGCCTCAGGCAGGATGTAATAGGAATACTGACACGGCCAGCACAGGGGTCTACATTAGACCCCTGGCTACCATGGCAACCGATCGGCACCCTCCGATCTCGCCGCGGGGGGCCCCGATCGGCGCCGGAGGGGGGCGCCCCCCCTCCGATCAGCTATTTAAGCACTGCGGGCGCTTTGCCCGCGGTGCTTAAAGGGTTAAACGGCCACGATCGGCGAACTCGCCGCTCGTGGCCGTGAGAGCAGGTGCCTGGCTGTAATATACAGCCATTACCTGCTCTCTTTCAAGCCAGCTCACTCCGTGAGCTGGCTTGATTCCCCCGCAACCGACACATGACGTATATATACGTCATGTGTCGGGAAGGGGTTAACATTGAATCCTATGGAAAAATCTTGACCATCGCATACGATTTGGTCGCATGCGATGCGATTTCTTAATCGGACGCCCAGATACTACATAAGTACCCAAATTTTCTTATAATTTAAGTACATATGCTATGTATTGAGTAGAGAACAAAGTGTCTGATCTCGATACACCAAATAAGACTACAGTAAAAGATATTTTTTTTAATTTTAAAAGATAAACTTCGCTGAAGTCTAAAAAAGAAATTTTAGAATAAAAAGTTATCTTTTACTGTAGTCTTATTTAGCGGATAGAGATCAGACACACACACACACACACACACACACACCTTATTCTACTTAAAATATAACAAAATGTGAATTATTTACATTTGCCTACTCAGTGCACCACCAACAGATATGTTTGCCCCTCTCTTTTTCTTTCCACATAGAGCATAAACCTTTACTTAACATTGTCCTTAATGCTGACACTTGGAATCCCACCTCACTATCCTGTTTTATTTACTTTATTAGAGAACTACAGTATGCAAGGCCAGACACTGTCGCAGTAATAAGCAGGAGCGAATAGCAATTGTTGAGACTGCAATTGGGATGCCCGTGGTGAGAAGATGGACAGCAGGCATCCTAATGGACATAATCCAGACACCAGGGTGGTAAGTATATTAAGCCTTTACCCAAACCCTCCCTTTCTTACTGCAGCCTAATCCCCAACTTAGTGCCTAACACTAACCGATCCCCGGCCACAGCCGAACCCTAACAGTATACCCTTAGTGCAGGGATGGAGAACCTTTGGCCCTCCAGCTGTTTTGTAACTACACATCCCATCATACCGTGCAACAGTTTTAGCATGGCCAAACAGCTAAACTGTAGCAGGGGATGCTGGGATGTGTAGTTCAACAGCTTACAGGGTTACATAGTAGATAAGGCTGAATAAAGACTTTCGTCCATCGAGTTCAACCTAGGTTTTAATAGTTTATCCAGGTATTAAAAGCTAGAGAACATTAGGTTCCCCATTCCTGCCTCAGTTCCCAACACTCTCCCCAGCATGCCAACAAAATATTTCTACCTCCATCTCCTTTACAGACAGTCTGTTTTCAGATTTGGTCATGTACAATAGCTGCGCCCTGTTAAGCAGCCTCATTGGGTGCACAGGGGGTAAGTCATGGTTCAACAGTCAAATCCACACAAATTATTCGAAAAGCCTATAGGTTTTGCACATTTTTTATTATTTTAAGTGCTGGATTTTCACTGGAGAGGCCATGTGTTTGGTAAACCGTTAGACATTTAGAATTTTGTGACTTGACAGACCCCACAAAGACATCTACAGGGCAATATATACACATCTAGGAGCAACAAGAGCACATCACACACAGGAGTCTTGAACACACTGCAAGACCCTGTCCATACATGCTGTTCATTGGGCAAAAGGGAAACTATTGTTAACCCCTATTTTTACCAAGAACATCAACAAAGTAATGGACAGAGGTTGCCAAGTGATTAATCTAACCACATTATCGGTCCAGTTTAGAATTGTAGGATTTTTGGGTAAAGTGCTTGTGGGTGTATCTGGGTTCAACTTCAGCATTCTCTCCCCAGGATTGTGACCCAAACGGCTGCAACTTCACTGCTTTGTCCCATGAAACAGCTTACACGTTACTCAGGGCATCAACTCCAGGGAGAACTTTACCTATAATGGTAAAAAAAGTGTATTAGATTACATAGTAATGAAGTACATGGATTAAAAGACTTACGGCTTAACCCATTCAAGTACCATGTCTAGTCAGGCTCTACAGCGCTAGTAGCAAATCCAATAAATTGTCAAATTTTTTTTTTTCTTTAAACATTTAAACCAGACTAATGATTTTAGGGAAACATTTCTTAACCTTTTGCAGTCAAATTTTATTTATTTAAATTCAAAGTAAACACTAGAAACTAGGTGCAATTATACTTCTAATAACGAATACAGGAACCTCCATTGCTGTAGTTTTAAAATTTAAAGTCTGCATTTTAAAGCCGTATACCATTGACTCGTAGTGGATCAATGCAATGGTATCTGTATACTAAATAAAGATTCATCCAAATGCAATAATCACTCTATAAAGATGGCCACACATATAGAACAATTGCTCCAACCAGCCAACTAGTTGGTGGTGACAAATCTGGTAATATAGGATGAGGAAACGTCAAAGGACATTTTCTCCAATAAACCTGTAAGCGGACAAATACAGCCATTCCGACAGGTTGGTCAAAGCAGTTTGATTTAACCAACTGGTGTGAATGACCATTTTTGTTAATTTTTCAGTGATTGGGAGCAAACGTGCAATTGTCATTTTCTCACATATAGTAAAGTTTTGTTCTAGCCAGTGAAGTAGTTTGCAAGATAATTTTGAAATGTGGATCACTCTTAAGTGATATTAGAGTTGGGAGGACAGACTTAAAACAAAATAAGTAGGAACAGATTAAATGGATACCATGCAGGACTACGTATGTAGGCAAGCAGTCATACACACAATGCAGCAATGTTTAGCCATACCCAGGTAGAAATTCACATCCACAATCAAATTCTGCATTTATTATGGAGTCACACATGTTCACTACCTGGGGCACACACACACACACACAATTCAAATACCTAGATGCACTATATTCCATAGCACTAATGCAGGGGCTAATGCATCTGCAAGCAGTAAGCCACAACACACACTGATTTTATGCCAGATGCTACAGCAGTCATTAGTATATCAGGATCCTGACTTACAGGATCCAGTCTCCTTCGTAGAGGTCCGCTACCCAAATAGAGGAAGAATGGAACCGGCAGGGATGCCCAAAAGGGGCTTCTTTGTGCACGACACCCTTGTTTGAGTGCCAGCATTCTGGATTTGGATGTCAAAATACTAACCATTGGAATCTTGACTGTTGGCCCAGCTTACCACAGCCACTCACTATATCCCAAGAGTTTTGCAAAATCTCCAGTGCATCCCAGAGCAAGCAGACGCAGCCAGGCTCTGCGATGTCCCGGTGTGGCGTATGGTCAACACATGCAGGTATTGATAACAGCTGCAGGTGTTGGAACAGTCAGCACTGACCGTTCATACATTGCCAGTCTGCACCCAGATAGTTACCCCACTTACCCTTATTCATACCAGGGAAGCAGCAGTGTCAGTGCTGATACCAATTCTCCCCCAAATGACGTTTTGTACATTTACCTTTTGTAATACAAAGGTTTTTATTTATTTTATTCAAATGGTCTGGTTTAAATGTTTTGGTACTTGTTTCCTAGCACGGCCACAACGATCATGATCGTGGGCATCGTGAGTAAAAATCGGGGGCATCGCGGCCGTCGCATGCACTAAAAAAATTGGGTGCGATGGTACCGACGCGATACCCGCGATTTCCCCATAGGAAACAATGTTAAATGGCTCAATTTACCCAAATCATCATAGGGAACAATGGTAAATGGGCCAGAAACCCCCAAAAACTCCCCTGAACAGTGAAATGTCCCCCCAAAAGTAGTTTACGCCACCCCACGATCAACGCGAACCCGAAGCGTGGCGAGCGCAGCGGTACGCGTCCTCCGACCTTTTCATACCCCCACTATCCACGTCGGCGTGGAGTTGAGAATAGAATAGTGTGGCGAGCGCAGCGAGCCCGAAGCGTGGCGAGTGCAGCGAGGGGACGCGGATACCTGTGAAGCCCGCGAAGGGACGCGTTTACCTGTGAAGGTATCCGCGTCCGCTCGCCACACTATTCTATTCTCAACTCCACGCCGACGTGGATAGTGGGGGTATGAAAAGGTCGGAGGACGCGTACCGCCGCCCCTCGCTGCGCTCGCCACGCTTCGGGTTCGCGTTGATCGTGGGGTGGCGTAAACTACTTTTGGGGGGGACATTTCACTGTTCAGGGGTGGTTTTGGGGGTTTCTGGCCCATTTACCATTGTTCCCTATGATGATTTGGGTAAATTGAGCCATTTAACATTGTTCCCAATGGGGAAATCGGGGGCATCGCGGGTAAATTGAGGCATTTAACATTGTTCCCTATGGGGAAATCGGGGGCATCGTGTCTGGACCATTTAAGCCTTTTTTAGCCGCATACGACGCGACCGACGCGATTTTTACTTATTTCAATGGGAAAATCGGGGGCATCGCGTCGGTCGCAGACCACTGAAAATGACACCCGGTGCCCGCGATTGTGGCCATGCTAGGAAACAAGTACCAATGTTTTAATTAAAATAAGATTAAATTACAAAGTGGCTCACCATTGGATCTGCTACTAGCACTAGGGCTGTTGAGCCTGATTAGATGTTGGACTTGAAAGGGTTAACCCCATGGTTCCATAAAAGTTCATGCATATTTTCACTCCTACACATTGTAGTGTAAGTTACAATTTACCAGGTAAACTTGGTCATAAAAAGATAAAGGGAAGTATTTGTATGTATCCAATCAACTAGCTTAATTATGTTACCTTCAAGAAGTTCCAAGCTAGCTCCTCCTCCAGTGCTAACGTGGCTGACTTTGTCTTCAGTGTCCCACTTGGCACAGCACGTAGCTGTATCTCCTCCACCTGTGGCAAGAGTAGGAGAAAGAACAATTACTTATCAGCAATTTTTTTACGATAAACAATGGCCATCACTAGGTCAACACTGCAACACTACACTAAATCCAAAAAGGTTAAGAATCGTTTTCTTTGGAGTTACTATTTAACGGGTTAGCCAATGCACTCTAGCAAACTAGACAGCTAGTCAAAAATGTACCATTTGGAAGCATATAAACGATGCAAATATGAAAGCCTTTAGCTAGCATGCTACACTACACCTCCACTTACCAATGATTGTGATACAGCCCTTGCCTGTGACTTCCACCACCTTGTCCATCACCGCTTTAGTCCCTTTAGCAAACTTGTCCCACTCAAACACACCAACTGGACCATTCCATACAATCTGCTTGGCTCTTCCCACGGCTTCTACAAACAGCTTAATACTTTCTGGCCCACAGTCAAGACCCTGTGCAAAAACACAAATTAATACAAATAAATAGTTTAGCACAATAAGGATACGGGGTACTTGTGTATTATCAGGGCGCCCACGAAATTGGCCGAAAATCGCATGCAAAAATCGGATGCGATTTGTCAGCCGATTTGCATGCTGTTCCATCATTGCACACCCCCGATTTCCATCCCTGAAGGGTGCTTACAATGTTAAATGCACCCCCATTGTCAACACCAACCCGAAGCGTGGCAAGCACAGCGAGCCCGCGAGGGGCGGCGGTACACGTCCTCCGACCTTTTCATACCCCAACTATCCACGTCGGCGTGGAGTTGATTTTAGATAGTGTGGCGAGCGCAGTGAGCCCCATGAGGGGGATGCGGAATACATGGAATGTAATCCGCTGCGCTCGCCACGCTTCGGGCTCGGTGGCTCGCCACACTATCTAATATCAACTCCACGACGACGTGGATAGTGGGGGTATGAAAAGGTCGGAGGACACGTACCGCCGCCGCTCGCCATGCTTCGGGTTGGCGTTGATAGTGGGGGTGGTGTTGACAATGGGGGTGCATTTAACATTGCGAATCGCATGCCACTTGCTGGCATGCATTGCTATGCGATATTTAATTGTACAATCAGGGGCATTTTCCCGAAAATCGCATCGCATACCATCGCATAGTACCTGGTGATGTGCAAGGATGGAATAGCATGCAAATCGGCAGGAAATGGCCCAAAAAAAAAAAAAAAAGCCGCAAAATCGCATCGCAGATCTAATCGGGCAAAAATTGGCCGCAAATCGGCCGATAAATCGTATACGATTTACATTAAATCGGGCGCCCAGATAATACACAAGTACCGGATACGGTTCGACACTTTATTCAAGCAAAAGGAGCCAATTTAAATATACAGCAAGTTGGCAGAAAATTGTATAATACAGAACCCCCCCCCCCCCTCCAAACTAAACACAGATGTAAAACATTGCTCATTGTGGACGCTTTAAACCGCCACCTCGCACGTGCGTCGCTCCCACAGCTCACAGAATAGTATTGAGTGGTTAGGTCACAGTGGGGAGTTTCCGCGCTCTAGGTGTGATTTTGGTGCACCAGACACTCAATAGAAGCCGTATTGGGGCAAGATGAGAGCGGCTGTATTTGTAGTTACAACCTATTGCTATTCAAATAGAACAGTGGTGAATTCCGGTCTCAATGGACGTTTAGTTGGCAGAAACCATCCACATAGTAAGTGAAATGTATTAATATAAAAGGTTTACCTGACAAACCTAATAAAATATGCTTTTAAAAACATACCTGTACATTGGTGATTTTATTTCCTAAATTTCTAATTGTAGCAGTTACCAAATCAATATCTGCTCTGAAAAGCACCAATATGATAATGAATGTTATTTATAGGTGGTTTACCTCCCACCAATTTTCACAGTTCGTAAACAATCACACTACTGTTCAAAAGTTTGGAGTCACCCAGACCATTTCATGTTTTACATGAATAGACTTCTATTTATTCAAAGGAGTTGCAAAATGTATAGATTTTTATTGGAAATAATTTTGTTCTTCAAACTTTGCTGTCAAAGAATGATCCCTTTCTAGCAATTACAGCATTGCAGGCCTTTGGCATTCTAGCTGTTAATTTGTTGAGGAATCTGAAGAAATTTCACCCCACGCTTCCTGGAGTACCTTCCACAAGAAGAAGTGCTTGATGGGTAAATTTTATATGGTCAAGCTGCTCCCACAACAGCTCAATGGGGCTGAGATCTGGTGACTGCGCTGGCCACTCCATTACAAACAGAATACCAGCTGCCTGCTTCTTCCCTAAATAGTTCTTGCATAATTTGGAGGTGTGCTTTGGGTCACTCTTCTGTTGAGGAGAAAATTGGCTCAAATCAAGCGCTGTCCACAGGGTATGGCATTGCAAAATGGAGCGATGGCCTTCCTTTTTAACAAGCCCTTTTAAATCGGGATGCAGTTAAAATACAGACGATCAAAATCACTACATATAGAATGTAGACAGGTGAAAAAGTCAACATGACTTTCGGTCGACAGGTCATGATGTCGACATGGTTTTTTTCACTGTTTTTTGACCCATGTGCCAACAGGCGGTATTTCATGCCCTACCATCCACTAGGGCTTTGTGGGAGAATAAAATAGTGTGCCAAACGCAGTGAGGCACCGTGTCTGAAGCATTGCGATGGGTTGCGGTTGTGGGAGAATAAAATAGTGTGCCAAACGCAGTGAGGCACCGTGTCCGAAGCATTGCGATGGGTTGCGGTTGTCTTCCAACTGTGTCCATGTCAACTGTCGACATTCGGGTAAAAAAAAAAAAAAAACCATGTCAACCTCGCGACCGAAAGTGATATTGACTTTCACCTTTCTACATTCTGTAGGTTGGGATTATGACCCGGTCGGGATTTTAAAGATCGGTATTTTGACCGTCGCTCAATATTATAAATCCCTTTTATCTTGTATAAATCTCCCACTTTACCAGTCCCAGACCATCATATTACCTTCACCATGCTTGACAGATGACATCAGGCATTCTTACAGTATCTTTTCACTTGTTCTGCATATCACAAAATGTTCATCTGTGTGATCTAAACACCTCGATTTGTCTGTCCAAAACACTTTTTTTCCCAATCTTCCTCTGTCCAATGTCTGTTCTTTTGCCCATATTAATTTTTATTTTTTTGCCAGTCTCAAATGTGGCTTTTTTCTTTTCTTTTTTTTCATGTTGACAGGTATCATTTAATAAGCTGCCAGTTGAGGACCTGAGGCATCTTTCTGAAACTATAGATTCTAATGTACTTGTCTCCTTGCTCAGTTGTGCACCAGGGCCTCCCACTTTCTACTCTGGTTAGAGCCTGTTTCTGCTGTTCTCTGAAGGGAGTAGTACACATTGTTACAGGAAATGTTCAGTTTCTTGGCAATTTCTCGTATGGAATAGCCTTCATTTCAAAGAGCAAGAATAAACTGTAGAGTTTGACATTAACCCCTTCCCGACATATGACGTACATTTACGTCATATGTCGGTTGGGGGTGAATCAAGCCAGCTCACGGAGTGAGCTGGCTTGATAGAGAGCAGGTAATGGCTGTATATTACAGCCATGTCCCTGCTCTCACGGCCACGAGCGGCGAGTTCGCCGATCGCGGCCGTTTAACCCTTTAAGCACCGCGGGCAAAGCGCCCGCAGTGCTTAAATAGCTGATCGGAGGGGGGGCGCCCCCCTCCGGCGCCGATCGGGGCCCCCCGCAGCGCGATCGGAGGGTGCCGATCGGTTGCCATGGTAGCCAGGGGTCTAATGTAGACCCCTGTGCTGTCCGTGTATTCATACCTATTACATCCTGCCTCAGGCAGGATGTAATAGGAAGTGCAAAAAATCACTACGTTCAGCCATAGAGCTCTATGGCTGAACCTAGTACAGGCGATCGCGCCCCCTAGTGGTCAAGTACACTAGGGGGCCTTGTAGTAAAAGTAAAAAAAAAAAATAAAGTTTAAAAATAAAAAAAAATAATAAAATATTAAAAGTTCAAATCACCCCCCTTTCCCCATTTCCCAAATAAAAATAAATAAATAATAAAAAAAATAAACATATTTGGTATCGCCGCGTTCCTAAAAGTCCGATCTATTAAAATATAACATTAGTTATCCCGCACGGTTAAAGGCGTAAACGGAAAATAATCCCCAACGCCAAAACTACGCTTTTTGGTCGCATCGCCTACCCAAAAAAAAATAGCTAAAAGAGATCAGAAAGTCGCCCATATCCCATAATGGTATTAATTTAAAAGTACACTTCAGCCCGCAAAAAATGAGCCCTCACCCAGGTCCGTAGGTGGAAAAATAAAAAAGTTATAAGCCGCAGAACATGGCGACGCGACGCAAATTCGAAAAACCGTAACATTTTCTATTTTTTTTTTTAGTGGTAAAATGTAACGAAAACTATATAAGTTTGGTATTACCGGAATCGTAACGACCCATAGAATAAAGATAACCCATCATTTTAAACGAACTATGAACTCCAAAAAAACCGTAACCAGCGCAAAATTGTGGAATTGCGTTTTTTTTTTTTTTTACCCCACATTGAATTATTTCCTGATTCCCCAGAATATTATACGGTATAGTAAATGGTACCATTAGAAAGTACAACTTGTCCCGCAAAAAAAAAGCCCTCATGTGTCTATATAGCCGGAAAATTAAAAAAGTTACGCTTATTTGAACACAAGGAGGAAAAAAAAAAAAAAAATTACCTTAAAAGGCAATGTCGGGAAGGGGTTAAGGTTCTTCTTTTTTGGCCGATTTGGGAGTAAAATTTAACCCACAAATGTGATGCTCTAGATCAGTGGTAGCCAACCCTAGCCCTCGAGAGCTACCAACAGTTCACATTTTACAGACAACATAGCTGCTGCACTCATTACTCACCGACACATTTTAAAAGATCCACAAATGGAGCTAATTAGCTCAGTTGTGATTCTGTGAGGAGACCTGCAAAACATGCACTGTTGGTAGCTCTCGCAGACTAGGGTTGGCTACCCCAGCTCTAGATACTCAACTAGCTCAAAGGAATGGCAGTTTTATAGCTCCTCTAACAAGCAAACCTATTTTTAGCTTTGCTAACATAGTCTGGTGCAAAATGTAGATAGTCCTTTAAAAACCAGATGTTTGCAGCTAGCATAGTCATTTACCTCATTAACAGTGTATAGAGTGCATTTTTGATTCATTTAATGATATCTTCATTGACAATAAGGGTTTCTCTTTAAAAAAATAAGGACATTTCTAAGTGGCCCCAAACTTTTGAACAGTAGTGTATGTTTTGGTCACATTTCAGGCAGTGTATTTTAGATTTCTAATCAGCACCTTTGCACAGACTCACCATCCATCCTTCTGGGATGCCAGCGGACACGCTAGCCTGCCCAGTTTTGGCACCCTCATCGAACTTGTCAGCAGTTGTGAAGTCCACAGGCAAGGTAATTCGCACACCATTCTTCTCAGCTTTAGCCATCAGGTCCTTCACAATTTTTGCCCCCTCTTCATCATACAAAGATGTGCCAATCTAATAGGGAAAAAAAAAAAAAAAAAAAAGATTGAAATAGCATATTAAGGGAGATATTTAATCTGGGATCTCCGCCGACAGCCGTGATAAGGGCCCGTTTGCGGCAAAGTCGACTGCAAAACGACAGACGGGATTCAATGTCCCGCCTGCCGATGGGCGCAAATGGGGCGTGGCCGCAAAAACGGACATGGATTATCGATCTGCAGCACGGATAACGTTAATCCACGGCCGTTATCGGCAGAACGGGCCCGACAGCTTCTGAAGTCGGGCCCGTTCTGCCGTGATCCCGCATCAATGCTGTCGCTAATGACAGCATTGAATAGGGAGCTGCCGCTATTTCCCACGTCGGAAATAGCGGCAGCAGATTGCATACCCCCCTATATGTTGAGACTATAAAAATAAAGTATAATGCACCATTTTCTTTTTCTGCATTCAATTAAAAAACGTGTAACTTTTCCCTTCCCTACCATCAAATGCATCTTCATTGGTTAGTAACAGTTTCTTATATAGCGCACACAGATTCTGCAGCGCTTGACCTTTACTGCTTATTACATTCCAACACTGAACTACAATGAATACACAGATGCAGCAAATTAAAAGACACTGTCAAACCTAAAAACCCACATTTGCGAAGCTGGTGCAATCCCAGCAAGATCACCACTAGATCTAAAGGTGTACATTGTATACAATATCGCATCTCGGTTCTGCGATGAGATAAGGTCTATTACAAAAAGTATGTGCAGCATAAGCATTACACATGCACATAAAACCTTGTTTTTGACTTAAAATAATGACTGACTAGCTCACCTTGGGATATTACATTTGACCAAAAAAAAAAAAAAAAAAAAAAAAGTTAAAGATGTCAAAGCTACCACTTTAAGAAAGTTAGTGTTAGAAGTATTTTACAAGACCTTGTTACTTTATAGGACCCTTTTATTTTTTTTCAAAAATAGAAGGTAGATGGTGAAAAAATGCTTAAGTACTATTTTACAGCAGCTGACAGTCTCCTCTCTTACTTCTTGGAAGCATCACAAAAAAAAAAAAAAAAAAGTTGACTTAGAAAAAGCAAAATTTGGTAACAGAACATTACTGAATTTGAACAATTCAGAATTGTACATTAATTATGGCCAATTTGGATCACTGATTAACTATATCTTCCAATTCAGCCTCTAACTCACGTTCCCATTCGCAGGATTTATTGGGCCGGGTGGGGCCTTGCAGGCTCACTATGTTAGCCACCTATTCTATACTCTATGGGGGTCATGGACCTCCATGAGGGAAAAAAAAAAAAAGCGGACAGTCGGGATCTCGACTGTTGGGAGGTCATCCGGCACCCATTGGGCCTTATGTGGAATGCCCACCCTACATAAAGGTTTTCTACTAACTTATCCATTATCTGCATTTACGGATGACTAGATTATAGTAGCATGCAATTTTTTGCCCCTTCCTCACTTTTTAGTTTAATTTGTCACACTTGTTTGAGACCTTTACCCAAATTGTACATAGGATCAAGGATAGGAGATACTCATGACTGTCCTATTTCTCTGCTCACTTTTGCCTCCAAACTCCTTGAGTGTATTGTCTACAACCGCCTTACTGCCTTTTCTTTCCTCCCGACTACCTGCTTGATCTATTCCAGTCTTGTTTCCATTCTCTCCACTGAAATGGCTCTAAAATGTCTGCAATGATCTTCATGATGCCAAAGTTAAAGGCCACTTATTCTTCTTGACCTTTCTGCTGCTTTTTACAATCTGGATCACCCTCTCCTTTATGCCCTTGGTCTGCGTAATACTGCTCTCTCCTGGCTATCTTCCTACCTCTCTGACCGCTCCTGTCTCCCATCATGACTACACTTCCATTGACAGTAGGTGTCCCAAGGCTCTGTTCTTGGTCCTCTCTCTAAACCATGGGTCCTCAAACTGCGGCCCTCCAGAGGTTGTGAAACTACAAATACCAGCATGCCTTGCCACAGTTTTGCTATAAGGGAGTGTTAAAACTGTGGCAAGGCATGCTGGGATTTGTAGTTTCACAACATCTGGAGGGCCGCAGTTTGAGGACCCATGCTCTAAACAATCTCTAGGTAAGCTCATTCGACTTCCAATATCACTTCTATGAGGACGATACTCAAATCTACCTCCTCTGATCTCCTCACTTGTATTTCAAGCTGTTTCTCCGCCATCTTTTTGGAGGTCCCAGCGCTTTCTTTAACTAAACAAGTCTTAAGCCCCGAACACACGGGGGAGATCTATTGCTCAGCCATATATTGCTCAGTTTCTCCTTTTCATCAGCGAACAGAGATGGTCACTGATTAAAGGGAAGCAAGCTCCTGCGACCAACGATTAGAACGGGGCTGAAAACGGGAGCGCGCACCTAGCGATTTATTGCCGGGGCACACTCCCATCACTGGCAATAAGGTCGCCTATGGTCTCTCGGTGGGGACGCTGCGTGTCCCTACCCGTCTCCGCTTTAGGGAGATGGGCAGGGTTAGGGGGTACCTACAACGGCGGGGGAGGCAGCGGGGACCGGAGGCAGGTTCCGTTGCCAGGGGGCGCAAGTTAGAAACGCCAGCCCCTGCAAAGATGGGCCAAGCTCCATCTGTATATATTGTCAGGCGCTGTGAAACCCTTGTGGTGCCATTTAAATAAAGGATGATGATCAGAGTAAATTAATAAAATGGTATAACAAAGGGTGAAAAAAATAAAGTGTAAATAATTATTTTCCTCAAAATATATAGCTGGTAACTTTTTGAAGAGACAAGACTGCAATCAAACACAACAGCTAACTAGAGATCATGCTTTCACATCACTGGAGACATATTAGCCTACACCTCTTTCCGAATTTCTTTAATTCAGCCGCATTGAGCGTTATCGAATAGGAACTACCTGTTTAAGGGTACAACTACAGTATCTCAAGTGGGTCCAACTCAGAATCTCGACTAATAGACTCTGAATCAGTCATTTTGATTCTAATTATCGGCTTGCTGCATAAACACAACTGCGCATGAACTTATAATTACGTACAGATTAACAGAAAATTCTGTCATTTTGTTTATTTTAAGCCATTCCGAGGTGGGAATGTGTAATGCCTCTATAGTGTTACACCAGATGTTAAGGGACCTATGTCTTGCAAAAGTGACTCATTAGTTCAAGTGAGCCAAAAAGGATTCAGTGGGTTTTTTTGGGGGGCAATCTTGAAATGAGCTTTAGTGCTCATGGTCTGCAGTGGTTTATCGTTACAACTCTTCAAGGTTACAATTTTGAATGAGGCTGTTTGTTATTGGGGGGCACACAGGGCCAGTTTTTATTTTGATACCCTTTTACTTTAATAAACTAAAAATAAATGATACACTTGAATATTTAGACAGAAGAGGGACAACCCAACTCAAAGTTTTGTGCTCTTAATAACTGAAAGAAAATTTTATACAATTGCTTTCCGGGAGGAGCTATTAGAGGGCCTGATTCAGAGTTGATAGCTCATCTGCAATTTGCAGATGATGTGTTAGATAGCCATCGCCCAGACAGAAAACCTGCTCTGGTGAATGTATCACTATTTGCTATTATCTATAATTCCATAAGCAAATCACTCATAGAATGAGTTTCCCAATCTGTGCATATATGAGTAAGTCTGACCCTTCCAGAGGCTCAGAGCCCCGATCGAAATTCCAGTGAGGAATTCTGGGATGATTTGGAGTGATGGATGTGTTCTAGGTCAAGTAGACCATTACAGGGTCAGTTGGTCACTACCTAAGGCAGAAGAGCAAAACATACTGCCTGCCGTTTGCCATGAAGGTGTCTGCAATAATCACTGCACATGATGAAACTACAAAGTACTAACATCTGTGTCCAAACAATGGTCTACATAAAAGCCATTTACCACTTATGAAATACACTAGATGGGGAATGTTTGTACTTGAAAACTATTAAGACACTAGTAGAGTGTACCAGTGACAACACTTTTGCCATGCTGCTATATTGATCAGTTGTTGCATGAAAAGATGTAGAGTATGCACTCCATATAATGAGACGAGATTCAGCGGCACTAAAACCTACCTCCATGTTGTTCAGTACTTTCAGAAAGGTGAAAGCCATCCCTCCGCCAATAATCATTTCATTCACTTGATCCAACATGTTATTGATCAGCTGGATCTTGTCCTTGACCTTGGCTCTAGAAATAAAAAAGGCAGAGTTGCAATACGCCTGTATATTTATATGCACAATTCCCTGGCTGCCCTAAGGCTGACCCTGCAGTTTAGATTATCCAGCCTGAGTACTGAAGATTAGACAACTGAATGTGATCATAATAAACGGTCATTCAAGAAAATGGTGCATGCCTTATTGAGTGTACACACTGTACAATCCAGCATGAGATTTAGACTATATAGTCAAAATCACATGCAGACCACACATGATTTTAACCTTGCGAACCCGATGCGCGCTCCCGGGATTGCACAAATCGAAACCCAGATAGACAGGTCAGCAATGACTATACAGTGGAAATCTAATGCAGATAGCATGAATTGTATGTAAATAGTACAGAGTTAGCAAAGATTGCATAGCACTCGAATAACAAAGGAATCTCACCGTGTGTACACACCATTAGCTTTGCAAATGCATCAGATTTTTGCTATATTGCATGTGTTACAATGTAATAAACTATGGTCTGATTCAGAGCTAGGGCCTTATTCTGGTTCACACTGCGGAAAATGTAATTTGTGCAGAGAGTTAAATTTGGGGTTTTACTTCAACGGGAGATCTATATTGCTGTGTAAAAACAGAGGGAGATCTATATTGCAGTGTAAAAATAAAGCAGTCAGTATATACTTTTCACAGAAAATCTAATGCTCTCTGCACATGTAACATCTGCCCCATCTGCAGTGCACATGGTTTTGTCCATTTGAGAAGGAATTTGCCTCCTAGAGTGAACCAGAATAAGGCCATTGTTGTAGTTTAGCGATGATTCACTAAACTACAACTCCCGGTACTAGCTTGCGTGGGAGGGGGGCATCCAGCAAAGGGCAAGGGTCCCTCCCTGCAATGTGCAAGGGCTTTGCTGCACTCGCACATTACCAGCTGCCCCCTGGTTGCGCAGCATAGCTGCAAAGCCAGGCACTCATTGGCCATGATCCAGGTTGTAGCAGCTGAATGTGATGTCAGACAGCCTCCCAATGCCATGCCGCGCTGGGAACTGCGGCAGGAGTGCAGATAGAAGGGCAGAGCAATCCCGACCAAAAAATGCTTGAAATCCTGGGATCCCGATTAGCATCCCTAAAGTACGCACAACCCCTGCATTGAAACATGGTGTGTCCAGGTGCAAAGTAGATGTGTTGTTTAGGCCGATTTTTGGGTTAATATCAGGCACACACCCTCCAGGCTGGAAATCTGCATGGTATACATTAACATCCACCTTGAGTCCTGTTGGAGAAAGTGCTCTATATAAATAACACTTACAATGTCCCCATCCATGTCAACATTCAGAACAAACACATTGCTGGAAAGGTACTTCTATGCAACATGGAGGGGAGAAAGGTAGGAGGCACCAAGGATACAGTAGCACTCTTGCCTAAATTACAACCCCAAACTGAATTCTTCAATACAAACTATGCAGAAATAAAATGATCAGCCCCGCCCAAATAAAAAGATTAACTTTAACAGCCTGATAAAAACAAAGCTAAGTGCATAAAGTCTGTGCCATTGTAACAGTACATAACCTTTCCACCAAATGGGCAGAAAGAGTTTAATGTGCTGCAGCGATTACAGTAACACAGCCTCTGTGCTTACTCAGCAGTGTGCAGCTCTGCCAGAGGATGGGGCATTGACCTGCTGTAAGAGGTCAAAGTCTGCAGTCATCCCATGTGAACACTTCAGTAGCTGGGCACAATAGGCCCAGCCGCAGCACTCGCATGAATGAGCACTTCCAGCTAATCTGTGTTTACAGCACAAAAAGGTCATACTACTATGCTGGCCATTCTGTATAACACAGGTGATCCTATAGGGACAGGGTACATTTAGAAATACCTAAAATAGGCCTGGCCATCCAGTTGCTGTCTTGCAGTTGTGAAACATACACACTATACAATGACAGCAGACATCGATAGTTATGGATTTCCAGAGCATCTTGGAACTACAGAATGATCTATATAGTGTGTACACACTGAACAGTTTCAAGCAATAAGTGTTTCTTTTACCAATGACCATCGTGTTTTATGAAAATCATCATTTACACACTGAACTATACACACACCTAGTCATAAACATGGACAAACTTTGACTTCATGTAGAAACGAGAAAGAGGGTGTATAACGACCTGCGCGAGTGCATAGTTATCGTTTGTACACACTGAACCATAGTAACGTTAACTATGTAGTTATCGCGCATACCATGTGCCTTTATCGCACAGTATGTAGGAGGCTTTAAGGTCCCAGCATACCCTCCTACAGATCAGCTGGTAAAGCATGCTGGTTGACGAGGCCAGACCTACAAGTTCTATAGATATATGAAGGTGCTAAGGAATGATGTTTGTAATAGGACTTGCTTGGTAAAAGATTCTGGGTTACTCCCGATAGAATAATTTTCTCCATCTGCTAATCTCGGACGCTGAAAAAAGGGACATGGGGCTGAGGTGTAGACCCTGAAATAATTGAATGACACCCCCGCCCCCTGCCTCTCCAGTCATCCGAATAGAAAAAGCACACAAAAAAAAAAAAAAAAAAAAAATCATACCCTATCAAAAAAATAGTGTAAGTGAAAGAAGCCAAAGCCTTTCTTGAGTCGCACCACAGGATGTAAGCCTTTTACGCCCTATAATAAGAGTGCATGACTAGCGCCAATGCCAGTAAAGCCAATTGAGCCAAGTTGGGATGGGGAGGAAAGGAACTTGTGACAGTATCTTCACTCAGTGGTAGTTGGTCACCCACCAGAGACAGAATATCAGAATACTAGGACCTCTGTGGACAATCTGGCATTGGGGCAGATGTATTAAGCCTTAACAAGAGATAAATGCAAGTGTGATAAGGAGAGATAAACGTCCAGCCAACTGCCATGTTACAGCCTGTGTTTGAAATAAGTCAGTAAGGAGCTGATTGGCTGGACGTTTATCTCTCCTTATCACCCTTGCATTTATCTCTTGTAAGGCTTAATACATCTGCCCGACTATTAGAAGGATACAAGCCTTTTCAAGCTGGACTCCCTTAAACATAACTGTATTGTAGAACACTGTCAAGCCTAGAGTCATACAAAACCAGTCAGTCAATCAGCTCTTAACTGTCATTTCCCAAACAATGCTTGCAACGTAAGCGTTAGGTTTGTCTTTTATTACTCTCCACTATCACCTGTTAAGGCTTAATACATTTGGCCTTGTGCAGTTATGTAGCCAATCCAATTAAATTCTGGACCAGTCCCTAAAACGCAATTTCATGCCAACACATCAGAACGAGGTGAAGGATGGATAACACCTCATTCCGTCCTTTAATCCACATCATAGGGACACATTGACCAGTTGGCTGTGCAGCACGGCCAACATCAATAATGATCACATGAGTGCACAGATTGGCCCTACACAGGGAACGATCCTGCAGATATGTTGTTTCCATCCAAAACCAAACAACCTATCGGGCAGAGATCACACCAGTGTGTTCCCACCTAGTGGCGTGGTGTTTTTGTAGAATGGTGGTAGTGATCATTGAGCAACTTATAAATAATTTTATCTGCAAAAAAAAAAAACATAACTTGTAAAACTCCACACACACTAAGCTAAAATCATATTGTGATCATTAAAAAGCCTACTTTCCTCAAATACAGATTACAAATATACTATTAAGAGATGCTACCACAAATGCGCATACAGTAGTTGATAGGTCAGCTTACGCATCAGATTGTATCCAACTGGATGAGCAAAAATAAGTATTTGGCAGCCACCACGTTGGAGGATTGCCAACCTCCACAGAAAGCACAAGAAAAGAAAAAATGTGGGGCACACAAAGGTGCGCAAGAGAAATTAATAAGTTATTAAAACAAACACATAAAAATACCATTACATCAATTACAATTAATTCATACACAGTGGATATGTATATACACATAAACAGTTAATCTTTGTTGTGTAGTAGATACTTTGTGACCTTATTTCTGTTAAAATTGCAATAAAGTACCAATTAGGAGGCCAGTTTGAAACTCAATTAAATTTTTGTTGTAAATCAGGTTTCATTTTAAACCATGAACCATCCAATTTCTTGACAAACTCAAACTCAGAAAGTACCACAGTGTCTCTGGGTGGCTTTTCAAACCAAGGATATTTGGTTTGAAAAAGCCGGCCAGTGTGCGGCGAAACACATTCTAAAGAAGTGCTCCCGTTACCCGACAATTCCAACCTGCACACAGCAGGAGCGAGATTGTGTATCCCAGCGGCTCCATACAGATACACAGCAGACGCTGTGGCAGAGCGTACCGTAACATCAAGCCGCGGTGAGGAGACTGCTCACACAGGAGTAAAACAGCCAGCTGCAACATCAAAGCTTCAGCCGAGAGGTACGGGACGGAGTGGGTGCCGCGGCTCATCTCACACTTGTAAACTGCCTTTGAGCTGCGTGAGCCCTGCAGGGTGACAGGAGTTACCTGCACAAGTAAGGTGGAGACTGTTGCTGAGCAAGCATTATTTATTTTGCACAAATGGCGGTAATTCCCATTCATTTCAACGTGTGCCAACACATATATATTTGCACAGAGACACTGTGGTACTGTCTGAGTTTGACAGGGTGTACCATGATCGAGAAATTGGATAGTTCATGGTTTAAAAATCAAACCTGATTTACAACAAAAAATGTAATTGTTTGAAACTGGCCTCCTAATTGGTAATTTATTGCAACTTTAAAGGAAACCAGGTCACTATATACCAAGTGGCTACTACATAACAAAAGATTAACTGTGTATGAATTAATTTTAATTGATGTAATTGTATTTTTATGTGCGTTTGTTTTTTAATAAATTATTCTTCATTTATTGTGCACCTTTGAGCGCCCTACGTTTTCTTCTTTTCTTGTATCCAACTGGATGCCAGTATCGTTCTTGAATAACTTTTTTCATAGAGGTCTGCGCTACATGTGCTCAAAAACCTAATCAGAGTACTTATAAGTTTAGCAAAATGTTAATGTTTCACGTACAAAGGAATGTGCACTATGGGCAACAGCAGAGCCACGTTATATTACAATCAATTAAAGTAGAATTACCCTCCAAGGATGGCAAGGAAAGGTCTCTCTGGGTTCTCCAAAGCCTTGGCAAAATAATCAAGCTCTTTCTTCATTAAAAAGCCAGCGGCTCTCTGGGGCAGATTGACACCTACCATGGAGCTAGAAGATAGATAGAAACAGCATGTTATATATATGGCATGGATGCACACCTACAGTAGCAGAACTAGAGGGTGCAAAACAGAATATTGATCAGATAGACTAGGCAGACATTTGCAGAGACTTGTTGGCTTACATTGTATGATCAGTAAACACTTTAGGAACCGCTTCAAGCTACTCCATTTATTTGGAAAAAGTTGAAAGCTAATTATTAATTTTACAATTTACTTTTTGGTTTCACTCAATCTATCGTGTGTGTGTTAGTTGAAGGTCTTGTGTAGTTTCACAGCGCCAGCTTACGCCGTCAGCGTAGTGTACCTGTCAGAAGTAGCGTAGCATCCCTGGCTGCCTTGTGTAGTTTCACGGTGCTAGCGTAAGCTGCGTTATTAGCGTAGGCTGGCGCTGTGAAATTACACAAGTAACTACCGGGCTGTTGGCGGGAACAGCATATGTCCCCGGTGTACCTGTTAAACCTAGTCAGCACCTCTGACACAGCAGTGCTAGCATGATCCCCTCTCTTTGTCAGAGGGGATCATGATGGCGCCGGTGGAGAGGTGCTCCATCTGTTTGACACGCAGGAGCGTCTCAGACGCTCAATTAACGATACGCTCTTGCGTCTGAGTATCTATTGTTGAGATCTATGAAATATGGCAGGTGTGAATGTGTTCCTGAAACACCCCCACTATCCATGGCAGCCTGAAGCATGGCAAGCGCAGCGAGCCCTGCGAGTGGACGAGTTACGCGCCCTCCCAACCATCTCATACCCCCACCATCCACGTCAGCGTGGAGTGGATTTTATACAGTGTGGCGACCGAGCTCGTCACACTATATAAAAATCAACTCCACGCCGACGTGGATAGTGGGGGTATGAAAAGGTCGGCAGGACGCATAACGCATCCGCTCGCCACGCTTCGGGCTGCCGTGGATAGTGGGGGTGTTTCAGGAAAACATTCACACCTGCCATATATATCATAGATCTCAACAATAGATACTCAGACGCAAGAGCGTATCATTAATAGAGCGTCTGAGACACTCCTGCGTGTCAAACAGATGGAGCGCCTCTCCACCGGCGCCAACATGACCCCCTCTCCGACAAAGAGAGGGGATCATGCTGGCGTTGCCGGTGTGAGAGGTGCTGACTAGGTTTAACAGGTACACCCGGGACAGAGATGCTAGTTACATGTGTAGTTTCATGTGTAGTTTCATGGCGCCAGTCTACGCTGATAACTCAGCTTATGCTGCCGCCGTGAAACTACACAAGTAAGGCAGCCGTTGGGCTACGCTGAGAACGTAGCTTAGCCTGCCCCAGGCAGCCGTTGGGCTACGCCATGGGTCCTCAAACTGCGGCCCTCCAGATGTTGTGAAACTACAAATCCCAGCATGCCTTGCCACAGTTTTAACACTCCCTTATAGCAAAACTGTGGCTAGGCATGCTGGGATTTGTAGTTTCACAACATCTGGAGGGCCGCAGTTTGAGGACCCATGGGCTACGCTATTAGAGTAGCTTCAAACGTAGCATAAGCTGGCACAGCACATAGCATAAGCTGGCGCCTTAAAACTACACAAGTACAGTGTTAAATTTACCATAAATCAGTGAAAATCCAACTGTTCCACCAGAGTAGTGTCCATCCAGCTCAATTCTCACGAGAGAACAAAACTAATTTTCAATGGCTTTTTCTAGAAGCATATACAGCTGCTTCCACCAACAAACAGCATTCAATGCTGCCCTACATCTAAAGAATTGCATGATCATGGGCCTAGTATGCAAAGCTGGGGTTTTTTTTTTTTAGCAAATGAAAACCATGCAGCACTGTAGGTGGGGCAGATGCAACATGTGCAGGGAGTTAAATTTGGGTGACTTATTTTGTTTCTGTGCAGGGTATATACTGGCTGCTTTATTTTTACACTGCGATTTAGATTTCAATTGAAAAAACCCCACCCAAGTCTATCTCTCTGTGCTAGTGTTCCATTTGCCCCACCTGCAGTGCAGCATGGATATGTCCATTTGCTAAAATAAAAAAAATAAAAAAGCCGCTTTGAAGTGAAGTCTGCTTTCACATCTGAGAGTGACAGCGCACTTAGGGCCTTATTCAGATCTGAGCTCAGTACAAATTTGTTTGGTAAATGGGTAAAACCATGTGCACTGCTGGCGGGGCAAATGTAACATGTATAGAGAGTTAGATTTGTGTGAGTTATTTTGTTTCTGTGCAGGGTAAATACTGGCTGCATTATTTTTACACTGCAATTTAGATATCAGTTTCAGCACACAGAGCTCCCTGTATATAGTGCTGCAGCGCTCCCCCACTGTTTAACTTTCACAGACCAGAGCTATTAGTCTACATGCTTTTGCTTCATCTCCCAAAACTACAATCACCAAGCGTAACATTGAGGCTATTGACACCACATCCTTATCCTCCCTCTGAGTTACTTCTCTCTCATGCCTTGAATAAGCCACTTCCCTATATAATGCTTACCTTACTTCTGTCGCTACACCCATCACTACTCACCCTTGCAAACGAACACCTCAACCCTGCACCAGATACCTGCAAAATGCTCATGTACTGCAGAACGTCATTGGAGGAAATAACACTCCAAGGCAGACTTCCTCCATTTCAAACTTATGCTTTCATCCTTCAGTGCTGCCCTTTCCCTTGCTAAACAGTCATACTGCAAGAATCTCATCGCCTCCCAGTCTAAAAACCTCCTGCACATAGGGCACCATTTGAAGGTGAGCATACATCTAATGGGACGAGGAGCCCTTGAAGTTACATACCTGTATAGAGTGTGATGTGATTGGGGTTCCCACAAAAATACCTTTACATGCATATACAGGTCAGTAAGAAAGAGGACCAGTGGATTTACACTGGATGTTGGCGTTGAACTTTTGCCTCATTAATATTACTTATTTTCTTATTTTGCTCATATAAGCAAAATATCAGCGGAGAAACACCACCACTAGAAGTGAACAACACCTCTGTTAAAGAGACAGCACATCAATGTCCACCATTGTTGTGTATTGAAAGTGGGAGTGGTATCCCAAGGTGGGACACGGTGCTGGAGTCAGGTTTGGTGCGGTTATAACTTTATTAAAAATAGTTGTTCGGTTTGTGTAGTCAAAACGCATAGAACCGTGTCACCCACATCCCTGATCAGGAGCAATAGACTGGTGCTGCAACCAAGCACTAATTTTAATCATTAGACTGACCCATTAACATCTGCCAAGTGGTTTCCCAGTATACTGCCAAGCTGTGGGAAGCATGCTGCTCTACAGAAATGAATGAGTCTCAGCTGCAGGCCTGTGAAATGTTTCAGTAGCCTGCCGAGTACACCTAAAGCATGGATTTCTAGCTGATCTCATGTAGAGAAGCTCACAGTACAAAATGGTCCCAACACTGCCCCATATATAGGATACTAGTGATCACTAGTCAAACAACTCACAGTGCATGTTGCTCTCTGATTGAGCCCGGTTCCAGCTTGCTGCGAGTCTCTGCATGCATACTGGCATTTAGTAACACAGTATGCATGAAGAAATTGGCAAGGACGGCTCGTGCAGTATGAGCAGCTGTCCTTTGAGATGTTAGGCCTGTGTGATCAGGCACCCCTGCCTCCTAGCAAACCCATAGAATGGGGGGGGGGGGGGGGATTACAAGCTCACCATGATACATGGCCATGCCCCTTAGGGCTGTATGAGAGCATCAGTCTGTGCACTTTACTGAAGAAACCAATAAATGGGTTAATTTAGTAAGCATCGAGTTCTAAAACCTGGTGCTTCTGATCATGTTAAATACCTGTAATGTACATTCCAAGCATTAACACAATGAGAAATCCTGAATTTTATGAAATAGCAACAATATATACCCCTACAGTGTTTTAATAAATGTCATCAGCAACAAGAGCATCACAGAATTTAATTCCCTGATATCTAGTAATTGCAAAACATATGTCATTACTTTGGTTTCGAAGCAATAGAGAATTGGCTATTCCCGACTGGCTACCTCTCATGGGACTGTATAGTCTGTTACTAATTTAACTAAATAAGTCAGTAACCAGGGAACCACATTCCTCCCTTACCTGTGAGCTCTGTGTGCGGTGCCAAAAGCATCATTGACGTAGATGTCTCCAAGTTTAGATAAAGAGGCTCGGAAAGCTTCTACTTTCCCAGAGTCGGCCTTAACCTGAAAAGTACAAGGAAAATATATATTTTAAATGGGATACAGTCATTTAGCCTACAAGAATTTGGCTTGACATGGGGTTTTTCTAATTTTTTTTGAGCTGACGGGTGGTATTTCCTGCCCTACCATCCACTAGGGTGCAGTGGGAGAATTAAATAGCAAGCGCAGAGAGCCATGTGAGGGGACGTGGTGCTATTGTTCAGTGTCCATGTCGACTGTCGAAATTCTGGACAAAAAACCCCACAAAAATGGAAAACCCCATGTCGGCCTTTTGACCTTCCCCATGCCGTCCAACTTGCTGGTGACCCAATGATCCATACCTTTTCAAATATTGGACAGTATAAACAGATGTCAACATCAGAGATGTAAGTTCATGGGGCATATCCAATTACCCCAATAATATAACATGGTTAAGGGTATCAAGGGGATCTATACTATAGAAACTGAGAAGCCATAACAACTGATGTGAGAACATTTAGTTTTTTCCCCAAAAACACACAACTGAAGAGCCAGTGCAAAACACAACTTATCGGGGACTTTGTTTCACCTTAGGCACAAAAATGTCCAACAAGTGCCGGCTTTTTGGAGACACTGAACTAGTATTCTCCCCCCCAAGCACACACGAGATCTTTTTGGATTCCCCTTAAAAACATATCTGCAATAAAAAAAATATATTCTGGTACTTGTTTCCTAGCACGGCACCCAAGACTTCCATACGATGCAATTTTTAATTGTATAAGCACCCTAATGGGTGCTTACAATGTTAAATTTACCCCCACTAGCAAAGCCTACCCGAAGAGTGGCGAGCGCAGCTAGCCCGCGTGCGGCGGTACGCGTCCTCCGACCTTTTCATACCCCCACTATCCACGTCGGCGTGGAGCTGATTTTAGATAGTGTGGCGAGCGCAGCAAGCCCCGTGTATTACTTTACATGCATTCCGAGTCCGCTCGCCACGCTTCAGGCTTGCCACACTATCTAAAAACAACTCCGCGCTGACGTGGATAGTGGGGGTATGAAAAGGTCGGAGGACACGTACCGTTGCCCCTCGCGGGCTAGCTGTGCTTGCCACGCTTTGGGTTGGCTTTGATAGTGGGGGGGCATTTAACATTGTGGGGACCCATCAGGGTGGTTGTACAATAAAAAAAATCATGTACCATTGCATGGCATACAATTTTTTATTGTACAACATCGCATCCCATATTTAGTCTTATGGTATACGATGCGATGGGCGCCGTGCTAGGAAACAAGTACCATTTTTTTTGCTGCTAATTGGATACCCACCTAAATCAGCAAATAAGGGAAGAGTATTTGTGTCCAACATCACTGGACTAGTCAATACAGTGCCTACTATAATCAGAACCACTTTATTTCAAATAAATTATTTAATGCAACAAAATTACCCCCCCCCCCCGCCTGCTAATAAAAACCTGTGCCCTGAAGTCCAAAATCTCACAAAAGAACTGTTGTAATAAACCATCGCTCATTATGGTATTCGACTACTAGATTTCAATAGTAGAAAAAATAAAAGGATTTTAAAATGAGGAATTATGAAACACACTTTCCCCAGTACACATTTGCTGTTTAAGTACTAGAGTATTGCTGGACAGATTGGAGAAGTAGGGCCATTTTATCATGTCATATTCCAGGGACGGCACCACTAGAACTGATCATTACCATCTGTCATTTCTCATAAGTCACTTAATTAAAATCAGAGGGGTGATCCATAGTTTATTGCAGAGATAGACTGCTACACTCTAAATAACAGTGTCTCTACCTAAATCCCCGATCCTACAAACGTCCATGTATCAGAACATATCCTAGGGACACTAGGATTAACCTTTTAAACGTTACAGCACAAATAAGGGACGCAGGATAAACCTACTATTGGGAGGACGGATAAGGAAATCACTACCAGGTCTCCTAATATATGCTTTAGTAAAACCCGTTCACACAGTGTCTCCCCTTTCAACCAGTAAAGGTCATCCAAGTATAGGTCAGCGTTTATCAAGCTGTACAGTAAGCGAAACACTCAGGGAGAGCATTGAACCAAGTCAGTTACGCTTAAAATAGACAGCAGCTAAACAACTCTCCTCCTTGACCTTCAGTAAAATGTCAGAGGTCATAAACTCTACAGATCTCATCCCAGTGATCCATGTGTGAATACTTAGTAGGAATTTAGAAAGGACAGCCAGATCACTTGTGGCTATTCTATAAAATAACCAAATAATATAATTAGCAAGAAGGGGACTGAGCTCTAGGTACATATTAAAGATGGGAGGCGGTAGGTCAAGGGACTACAGTATGTATCACACACCACCATATGGCACACATGTTTCATTGCAGTCACTTACCTTGTTGCCAGCTGCATCTTTGCCTTTTCCCTCTTCTTCCACATGGAACCTCAAGTTCTCTAAGAGCAAGACTGTCCCGGGGGCTGGATTGGCACATGCAGCTTCTACTTCTGCTCCCACACAGTCCTTCAGGAACACAATCTCCCTGTACAAAATGTATTCATCAAAACTTCACTCCATATTTACACACACACAGCGTCCATCACATGCCTTAAGTTAAGGCATGCAATGCGACCGATGCGATTTTACATAGGGAACAATGTTAAATGGGCCAATGGACCCGATTTTTCATTGTATACCCACCCTTATGGGTATTTTACATGACAAATTCCCCCCCCCCCTATTGTTAATGCCACCCCACGATCAACGCCAATCACGTAATACCTGTGAAGTAATGCGCGTCCCCTCGCGGGGCCTGCTGCGCTCGCCACGCTTCGGGCTTGGTGGCTCGCCACACTATATAAGTCAACTCCACGCCGACGTGAATAGTGGGGGTATGAAAAGGTCGGAGGACACGGGTTGGCTGCGCTCGCCACGCATCGGGTTGGCGTTGATCGTGGCGTTAACAATGGGGGGGGGGGGGGGAGGGGCATTTGACCTATCAGGGTTGGGAAACAATAAAAATTGGGCCAAATGTAATCGTTGATCGCATCGCATGCGATTTGGTTACATGCGATGGACACGATTTCGGGGGGGTCCAGATGGATACAATTTTTATCGCTGGCACCGTGCTAGGAAACAAGTACCCCATTACATGTTACACCAACACCGTAATATCAGATTGATTAAGACAATGTCTTCTTCACATAATGGGATGGAGTCAAAGCTAAAGCTGTGAAAATACACACACTGATTTACTTTCAATTTCCCCTATTACACCCCCTTTCGATTTAGTCTTTGGGTACTTATATGTTAGTTGGGTGCCCACTAAGCTATTTGCTTCATCCACTTTTGTTCTATAAAGAAAACTTTTATTGAAATAAACAGGCAATGACATTTTACATAAGTTTAAAAACAATGAAAGTGAAAAACTTCTTTAACAGTCGTGAATTTATCTTTGCATGGAGTACGTTTTGCTAGCATGTAAGTGACCTGTGGGGAATCTTTAGAAAAGGATAGCTTTTTCTAGGTCTTATTTTCTGCCGTGATTTTAGAGCAGGGCTGGGCAACACCGGCCCTCCAGATGTTAATGAACTATACATCCCAGGATGCTTTGCATTAGTTTTGCCATGTGGCCATGCTGAAACTGATGCAATGCATGCTGGGATATGTAGTTCATCAACATCTAGAGGGCCGGTGTTGCCCAGCCCTGTTTTAGAGGTTCTCCAGTAATTCAATGGTTGTCTTAAATTTGCACCATTCACATATAAAGCCTGGCACCTGACAAGTCACTATAAGCATGGGCCCTCTTACCTCTTTGTTGATAACAAAGTCTTGTTTTAAAATAAGCGATTACAATAAATACAGCAATATCTGTATTGCTCCTATTGGCACCAGCTGCTACTAAAAGGGAACCAAGTTCTATATTGTATTAAACACCATTTATATAGGCTCTCATTCAGATCTATATTTATACATTGAAACAGAATATCATAATGCAATTTCATTACACCCTCTCCACTGCGCGCTCTGCTCTACCTTGCACCTCCTTTCTGAGGAACTCACCCAACCTCAGCCTTTTAGACTTCTCCCAGCATGCTCCCACCCAATGGAATGCCCTCCCATGCTAAATTAGACTTTGCCCTCAGCATTTAGGTCTTCAAATGTTTCCTTAAGATAACCTCTTGAAGGCTTACACACACACACACACACACACACACACAACACCCCTATCCCCCTGTTGGGTCTATCCAGATTCTCTCTTGTGAACAGGGTCTTCACATTTGCTTTTCTCTATAACATTATATAATCTGTACATTATGATTACTTATACCCCTTTTACACCAAAAACGCCGGGACTTTTGGACCCAGGTGCGACCCGGCGTTTTGTTCCTTTTACACCGGCACCCCCCTCCCGGCGCAGGAGGTTCCTGAGCCGCCGGTTTGAGATTACATCTCCATTTGCTGATCGCCGCCACCGGGACGTGGACTGCTGCGCTGGGGTAAGCCCAGCACTAAGGTAATCGGCTGGGCTGCCCCCAATCCCCGTGCACCCCCCAGACGTCGTCCTGGAGGTGAATGGATGCCGCACACAGGCATCCATTCACCTCCTCCGCTGCTGTCTGCAGGGTATAGCAGACAGCAGCGCAGGCTGTCTGTGCCCCCCCCCTCCACAGTCCAACCTGCGGTACACATTCCCCATTGATGTAAATAGGAGCCAGGTCGGATGACCCGGAGTACCCATTTAGAAGTCCCGTGTAAAGGGACACGGCGTGTCCCATTTACACCGCCGATGATCCGGGTCTAACCCGGATTTTTCGGCAGTGTAAAATAGGGGTATTATATAAGTAAACTGGCCTTTGTCACTGCACATATTCTGCTATTCCACCTTTAATAAGATCTATGGAACTCACTGCACCGTCTAAAAGGTGTCCATCCACTAGTGCGAGGTACTGCATGCTATATGCTAACACACCCGTGGTGGGACAGCATATGATACATTGTATGCAATCCTTTTCCATACAATGTACTGTATGCAATCTCAGTCAGAACTATCTCTAGCTCCGATCCGCACATCGGAATCTGAAGTAAACCACATGCCATTAACACTTTTAATCCAATTTCGGAATCAGATGAACAGGGACCCAATCGCACTAGTGGATGGGCACCTTTACTGATAAGGATCAGAAGTTTGCCATGCTGTACTGTGTTAAAACAGTTTATGATTAAAACGTAGATAACATACTGGACATTCATTTGGAGACCTAGGCAAGAGATATGGTTTTATTGGTTTGTGTAAATGTAGCCCCACCCACAATGCAGCATGCTTTTTTTTTATCTGCAAAAATTGTAGCCTTGCTAACAGTTCTGAATCTGCCCTGTGAGAAATAAATGTCCCTAGGACAGGCCAGACCTGCGTATGGGGAAAAGTCGGATCTGATTTCCCTTCAACCCCAACGACACTTCCACGGGAGGACTGCATATGATGTGGCGATCTGCAGTAGCCAGGAGATTCAAATTAATGGGTGGCTTGCTGATTAGCTAAGAGCACTCTCAGTCAATCAGCGGCCTTGCATTCTTTTGAATGGGAGTTTTCTAATCTCCTGCCCACCGCAGAGCCACTACAGCAGCCTCACTGGCTGCCAGCTGCAGGGGATGTCTCGGAGCGCAGAGCAGCATTTGCGCCCAGCAATTCCCCACTCTGTGTGCCAGATGTGTTGCAGTATGCACTCATGCCCCTGATCAGATGCAATACATTGTGGGCAGTGTTCCCTCTAAGCTGTGCGCGCGCACACACCTCGACGAGCGTGCGCACAGACATTACAACCGAGCGCACAAAGCAGCAGTGGTCCCTTTTTGCAGTTGTGGACTCTATTAATGTGTGTTTCACCAATTAACTACATTGTGTGCTGTATTTTGAATGTTAAATGTTTAATATCATTTTGAAGTAATGTTAACACAAATGCTGAACGTCATTTTCCAGTTATATATAAGTGACGCACAAAAATGTAAATTTCATTCCAAAGTTGCACAGGCAAAATCTTTAGCCGCACACAGCCTTCGTAAAATTAGATGGAACATTGATTGCGGGTGCTAAAAAGCACTTGCGATGTGCTGCTGATAGGTCCAATCCGATAGTACATGCTGCACATATGATCTACAGTAGTGGTTCTCAACCTTGGTCCTCAGGGACCCCCAACTGAGCACGTTTTCCAGGTCACCTCATAGATACACAGGTGCACTAATTACTCACTGGCACATTTTAAAATATCACAGGTGGAGCTAATTATTTCACTTGATTCTGTGAGGAGACCTGCAAAACATGCACTGGATCCAATGCGCGCAGGAACGTGCATCGGTTCGGATGTCAAATAAGTTCGATTTGGCCATTTTTCACCAGATGCATAAGGCCTATCTGTCTGAAATGGATGAAAACAGGGCAAATCGACCTGTGTATGGGCACCTTAACAGTTAATCCTGCAACAATTATAAAAGCAATGTTTAATTTAGACTGGACTACAAAGTGGATTAGAATAGGTATATACACAGGTGTATTAGTGACCAATCATTAACATATTACCTTTTCATAAGAGTTTTGAGTTCCTCAGCTACTGGTGCCAGCGAGTACTTATCTGGCATCGGAACACCATCCGGTCTCCCTAGGTGGCTCATTAATACGACAGATTTAGCGCCATTGTCTAGGCAGTGCTGGATGCTGGGGACAGCAGCCTTAATCCTGGATAGGAGACAAAGCCAAAGAGATCCATAGGTAACCATGAAAACATCACATCAGCCTTTACATAACATTGCAGCCACTAAACATGTAATGACAGTTACTGCTGACATCTCCGCTATGTTTGCTGAATAAAAGCTACTAAAATGGGCTACCAGGAACATGAAATTAGAGGCAAGCCAGTCTTCCTATCTTTAAAGGTTCCACAAGCATTTATAACTACAAACTTTCAATAAAATAGGGCTATAAAATGTTTTGCTTGTGAAATTTACTTTACTGCAAAGTCCCAACACTTTTCCAATATTGGCATATTAGGGTACCCTAATGTTCAGATACATGCACATACCCAGCCAACACCTGTCTCACCAACAAGGTAGAACCAGGTGGGTCCTCACTTGTTTGAGGTTGCAGCAATATTGGGTCTTATTTCAACATAGAGTAATACAAAGTTGTCCAGCTGAGGATCTGCTCAGCATAGGAACTAGGACACTGCCAGTTGAAGCAATCGGTGAATAAATAACTGTTAGACATTGCCAGTGTATAAAAGAAGCTTCAAGGAAGAGAACCCGCTAGGCATTCTGCAGAACAGCATGAAGATGCCATTCTCTGGAGGAGGAGTAACAGGTTGTAAATATTTGAGCGCAGCTATTCAATATATTTTTGGGTAACCAAGGCGCTACTAAACTAGTGCCACACACACACACACACACACACACAGGGCAAATCAGCCTTTGTGCTGAGCGATCTAGTCAAGCACAAATTGCTCAGCACACAGCGACGCAACAGCAATGACTAGATTTATACTGCAGGCTTGAATGATCTAGCCTGGTCTATCGCTACGGCGTATATGCACTGAGCTTTATGTGCTTAATTTAATTCCAGTTTAGATCTCCCCATGTGTATGCCCCCAAAAAACACAGGAGGAGTGTTAGATGTTGCATTACTTGTAAACGGAAATCTACAGCACTATCAGTCCAGGGACAGTGGTCTAGGAGAAAAAAGATTTACCATTATATCTTACCTTTGGTTGTTTGTAATCTGGTTATTTTTCATTGGGACATTGAAGTCAACCCTAAGGGAAAAGGAGAGCTTGATTTACACTTCATATATAATAAAGAGATGTACCTTTTTCAAATGTAGGACAAGGTTAGGTTACTCAACTTTATACTGTATTTCTATAGCTGAATCTACACATTTTTGTAGGTTTTATTAATCATATGGAAAAGCAGATATAGCCCATACACAGGGATATTGTCACTCAGCAAAAAAGGGTGGTAGACTATGGCCCTTATTCAGATCTGATTGCAGTACAAATTTGGGTACTTGTGTATTATCTGGGCGCCCGATTTTTTCATTGCATGCCACTAAAGACATGCAAAGCGATTTTTCATTGTAAAGACCCGATTTAATTGTATCGTCAGCCATGGGTGATTTCATTCCCCCACTATCCAACTACGCATGGAGTTGATTTTATATAGTGTGGCGAGCACAGCGAGCAACCGAGCCTGAAGCGATGCAATTCAATGGAAAAAAAAAAAATCGGCTGCCCAGATATTACACAAGTACCCAAAGTGGTTCTCAAAATGGGCAAAACCATGAGCACTGCAGGTGGGGCAGATGTAACCTGTATAGAGAGAGTCAAAATTGTTTATTTTGTTTCTGTGCAGGGTAAATACTGTCTGCATTATTTTTACACTGCAATTTAGATTTCGGTTGCAACAAACACCACCCAAATGTAACTCTCTGCACATGTTACATCTGCCCTACCTGCAGCGCACATGGTTTCAACTAATTTGGGAACAAATGTGTACTGCGATCAGATCTGAATAAGGGCCTATATTGGACTTACATACACATTGATGTAGCTACAACTAATAGAGATTTCCTTTAGAACTCCTGTTACAGTAAAGAGAGGCCTGGCCTATTGATACATTTACAAGCTAGCAACAGTTTAATAAAGGAACATGGACCATTACTTAAATACACTGCAATGTGACAGCTCCTGCAATGGAAGTTAGGTCCGATACCCCGGATCAGGCCTCCTCACTGAGGAGTTTGTTAACTACATCATCTATAAAGGACTTTTATATGCTGGGACAATCTACAAGGCATGTATTATCATAAGTAAAATTGATAAAGGATGACAAAAAATGGAGAACACTGTATATGTTGACATTATAATCAGGTACAAAATAAATATATTTAAATACTACAGGACAATCTGCCAGTGTATTGTTTTAATATTCCTCAGTTTAGCTTACAGGTTTTAAAGTAGCAGCAGATAGATGCAGCTTAAATCATTGAATTCTAATAGTTTTAAACTGTTCACTGTAAAACAAACCCTTTAACTTCAAATTATATAAGGACATGAGAAACAAGACCAGAGACACGCATCAGCCACTCGTGAATGGTCCCATCATCCATTGCATGTTATTTTAGTCTACAGAAAGATACCAGACAGAATGCTCTTAACATTCCTGACAGCATCAGGCACCTGCTGTATTCTAGTGGCACACTCCCTGAGAAGAAAGCAAACATGTAGAGGAGAGGTACTATCACAAGACATTGATGATTAAATAATGCCCGTGTATGAGTAGGTTTTTAGGGGTCTGCAGGGCTCTTATATCCTAGATATCACACTGTTCCGATCTGTGTCAGACCTGGGATTTATCCCGTTTCTGTGCTGACCTGAGATATTCCTAGGTTGTTCACACGAGTGCAGTGTCCTTAAGGCCAGCACTTGGAGATGGCACCCATGCCGAAAATCCGCTGTCCGGTACCCCCTGGGCTCAACTCCAATACTCTGCCAGGTGCTGGGCTGCCCCCAGCCTCCATCTCCACATTAAGTGAATGTGCAAAGCATCCATTCTTCCTTAAGCAGTCCATACACGTATACAATTTGGGCCCCTTTAAAAAAAAATTGTATGGATTGTGTCAAGAAATCAGGAGATTGCAAGTGCTGTATATAAAAGATGTTTCGGATCCAGCACTTGCTGTTGGTCGCATACGATACATTGTATGTGGTCTTTTAGCATACAATGTATGCATGCAGTCCGAACCGTATATGGCAGTTGCCGAGGTATTACCTGTGAGGCTACATGCAATACCTTGGATTAGTGTACTGAGGCCTTTACTCTGGCACTGCTGCTACTTGTATGGCAGGGCAGACAGCAACAAGGACTGTGTACACACCATGTCCACCAACCACCCACATGTACTGCTGTAGACAGGTCCTGAGTTGGATGACCTGGGTTACCCAGTGTAAAAGGGTTATAAATTAGTTTTTAAAAATGTTAATGGGCCATGGTATTAACACATGCTACAATACAGTATTGCATTTTGTTTAACTATTTTTGTATCCTACATTGGTATAGTAGCCCACCGTGTGCCCTTCACAGCAGATTACCTCAGGATACAATGGTCCTGCATGGACATATGCTATACAACACTTCACCCTTTAGATGGGGCCAAATAAACTCCAGTGCCAACTACAGAAAAGGCAGGGAGCAGACCAATCAAGCGCCTGGCCATTCTGAAGGACCATTAATTGTTCTTTTAATATCTGTTGGCATAGTTTACCGTTTAGCTACAGCATTATCAAACCAGAAAAAAAAAATGTGTAAAGACGACATGTATCTGGACAATGAATTGAACTGCAGTTATTTTGGTAAGTACTGAGGGAGACAAAGTATGGCACACAGAGCTCAGTCATACTCCAGAATGGCAGAGATGTAGTCTCATCATTGTCATTTACTTCTTATCGGATAAATCATCAAGAGATTATTGGGATGTGAGCAGAGATTGATGACAGCAGAACGCATACACTGTACCCTAATAGCACCCATTGCAAATAATGTGGCAAGGTAGTGGCAGTGATGTGGTGCATGGAGTAAGTAAGCGCTTGGGAGGATGTGGAACTACTGCCGGCGGTAACCTTCAGTGAGTCACCCTGCCTGCCTGCCTGCCTTCCGCCATCATCATCTCACCCTCCCCACTAGCCAATAAAAAAGATCGCATGGATACTAATGCAATTTTGCCGTTAATACCCACCCCCTCCCCGCTATATATGTCTATGAGAGAGCTATGGCAGCACAGTCACTGGCTGGGGATGCTGCAGTCACACCCACATACATGACAGGAACATGTACAGAACAGCACAGGCTGCAGCCGCACACAGGGAACAACTTCACACTGCTGCAAACCGGCCCATGAGCCATAGCCAGGCCGCAGCCTCTCCGCTCACCTCATCACCACCCTCTTCCCCTTCACATCCACCTTATCCAGGGTAAGCTTGTTAGACAGAGACATGTTGCTGCTACTGCTCCGGACTCGCTAATGGCAAATGCACAGCGCAGGTCACCTTACACGGGGCAGCCTTGCTCACTGAACGCCTCTGATTGGTGCGAGGTGGGGGCGGAACTAGGGATGGGCACCAATCATCGACGGAGTTTTTTTCCAATCACCATTGAACATCGATGATTGCGTTAAGACGATAGCTGGGGTTGTTATCGATGGTAGGGGTGCCCATTGGGGTTCAGCAATCGATGGTGAGCGTGGGAGCCAATGGCGATGGATACTTTTTTCCACATAGCATTGTAACAGCGCCACAGCGCCACAGCTTGCATTGCAGGAAGCTTACAGACTTGTTCCATCATCCGGGCAAGTTACTACGTGCAAGACGTCAGTCAGAGCTCAAAAGACACGCCCTACACTACAAGGTCCCGCCCTTCCCAGCTTCACCCCGCTCACCGCTACAAGGGGCCCGCCCACCACTGCAGTCTATTGACAGACTGGGCTACATGCATATTGCCCTGCTTATGTGAGGGGGCGTGTCGTCGTGTGTGTGTGTGCTCAGTGGCAGCCTTTTAGGGATGGCCATCGGCACATCCCCCATCGATGGTTGCCATCGATGGCTTCTAGAGCAGGAACCATCGATGGCTATAAACCATTCTATCTCACACCATCGATGGTTCCTGCCATCGCTTAGCCGCGCATGCGCAGAGCAACGGGGTCGCTGCGGGCAGCCTGCTCGGCCGGGATCCGCGCGCATGTGCAGAAGAAACTTTAGCCATCAATCCAGTTTAAGATTCTTTTGCGCATGAACGCACCTTCCGACGGGGTGGGCTGCCCGCAGCCATGACGCTGGACGCAATGACGCAGCGCACACAGTGCGCATGCGCCCACAACTTTTACCATCGGAAGCCATCCATCGATGGCATAAAACTATTCGACCATCCACTATCGATGCTCAAAACATTGAGCACTAGGTCCCAACCATTGATGTTTTGGGAACATCGATAGTCGATAGCCATCCCTACCTTTCAGGTAGGAGGCTAGGAGCTGTGACGGCTCTAGGGAATCGGATGGATTATAATGTTGTGGTTGCCATCGATAGCATTAGTACAAACAGTCATCGATGGCAGTGTAATAACTGGATGACTATCAGTGTTTTTTCACTATGGATGGTCATCTATTTTCTTTGACTGGATAGCTCAACCATAAACCATCGATGATTTTGATTCAAGTCTACAGTGCAACTATCTGCAACTATACAATTACATGCGGCATATGTGTGACCTTCCAGCTATTAATTTTGTGCGTGTGCAACAAGGTTTTTTCGTGTTAGTGTGTAAAGGCCCCCATACATACACTAGGGCGATTTACATGCAATTTGGGCAATTAACATGCGATTTCAGTGATAAATCACATGTACAGTGCCCAGATTGCATGTACATGAGAAGAGGTGCGATGCAACGCGCATTGCATCGCATCTCCTAGGTCGTACCAGCTACAGAAGAAATTTTGCGGTGCTCGTCAGACGCCCTGCACCTGGCTGTGCGAGACGTTGTGCTGCCAAGTCTCCAGCCGACCAGCGCCCGCCTCCTCTCCTCTGCTTCCTCCCCACTCAGGGAATCAGCGGCCCGCCACCCTCCCCCTCCACTTACCCGGCAGCAGCAGCCTCAGACACAGGAAAAAATCCTCACAAGGCTGCTACTTCCACTGGCCACCAATGCTTTATTTTTTTACAATGCCATTAGCCCGACACCCACAGCCCAGGGGTGGCGGGGACAGCCCCGGGCTTTAGCCCGGGCTGGGGTTCCCCTGGAGGGGGGGAGACCCCTTTATTGGGGGGTCCCTGGGCAGGGTGATCATGCTTTGGCCGGGGGACCTGATGTAAAAAGTGTCCCCCAGTTGTGTTTGAGCCCGGTGCTGGTTTCCAAAATATGGGGGACCCCTACTCCTTTTGTCCCCCTTATTTTGGGAACCAGGACTGGCCTCAAGAGTCTGGTGCTTGTTTTAGAAATACAGTGGGGCCCCAGCTCCTTCCCCCCCCTGTATTTCTGTAACCAGCACCGGCTCGATGAGCCCGAGGCCGGCTATATGTCCCTGAAGACGCAGGTACAAGAGCTCCCTGTGATCTGCTGTGCCAGGGGTCTGCATATGTGCAGTTATTGCTGGCCACACTGCCCCGCAAGATCCGTGTGGCTGGCGATGCACCAACAACGATGGGGCCGGCCCCATCTGTACTCTGTATCCAGCGTTCAACGATAACTAAAGCATTTCTTGACTGTTCACCAACACATTTTTTGGCTATTTCACTATACCGTAGGGGTATGGGTCATAGGGTCGGCAGTCATTTGGTTGACCACTATAGGTCAAAAGTCACTAGGTCAACACATAAAATAGGTCGACATGCATTAGGTCAACATGGTTATTAGGTCGCCTCAAGCATAAGGTCAACATGAAAAGGGTCGACATGAGTTTTTCATGTCTATGTCGGTCGACATAGACACCGTTTAAGTGTACCGCGTCCACTGGCACGACTCGCTTCTCTCACCGTGCTTAGGGCATGGTGCCTCGCTTCGTTGGGCAAACCATTATAGTCTCACTCTACGCCATAGCTGCCTACCCTCCTGCATTCTGCAGGAGACTCCCTCAAATAGTAGCAATCTCCCTCTCTCCCTCATTAGTCTAGCAATCTCCCTCATTTCACCTAGCCCACATTACACATTTTTGGGGAGAAAAGGAATGAGAGATACATTTATATCTGGGTTGCCGACTATCCCGGAATGTCCGTGAGACTCCCGGAATCCTGGGATATCTCACGGACTCCCGGGAGAATACCCTTTTCATCCACGCTGCGTACTGCGCTAGATAGCATGAGCTGCGTGAGACTCAAGCTCATGTAGCTCCGTCACCAGTGCGCTCCAGGGGGTGAAGTCCCGCAACATCACCTACCCGGAAGTGTCGCTAGGTAACGTTGAGCACGTGTGACCACAGCCTGCAGGCTGCATCGCACGTGTGACCAGGCTGCATCGCACGCACATCCCGGCAGAGGACACAGCGGCGGGGGACGGAGCACATGGCGGGGGACGGAGCACATCGCGGGGGACGGAGCACACGGCGGGGGACAGAGCACACGCCGGGGGACCAGACTGATAGTTACCTGGAACTTTAGATGCAGGTACGCATTAGTCTTATCCAGGGTAACCAGACAGCCCCCTTTCTCCCCTGGTCTCATGTCCCTTCCTTCTCTGCAGGATGAAATAGGGATTTGTCCTCTCAGTTACCGATAGGGCTTTTAGAGAAGAAGTGGGAAGACCCGCACCATAAAGTGCTTGTAACTGATGTATATTTTATGTGGAATAAATGTGCTTGTGCTTGCTGGAAATTTTTACAAATACCTTTCCTTAGCAGGTTAGGGTGCTGATCCCCTGATTCAAAACGTACAATAGCAGTGGGGAAGAAAAAAGGTGAATCAGTTTGACTGGGATGCACTCCTGTTCCACAATAATAAAAATGAAATTTTACCTATAAAAGGTGTATATTTTATTAATTCTCGTATTTTTGGTATTTTAGAGTTTTTTATTAAACTTTTTTAAAGTTAGCAGGTCATCATTCTGTAGTGGTGCTATTTGATACAGTTTGTCAATGATATGAGACCTTAAGGTAAGTAGCGAAAGTATTAAAACAAGATATAGATTTAAAGAGAAAAAGAAATATTAAAGATTAAAAATCACTCTGTGAGTTTGAAGCTGAATGTCCTCGTTTAGTTACTGCTAGTATACCACAGTTTATTAGTGGGTTAATTCAGTGCCTGAAATTTGAATTATCATATCACGGTGATATTCTCACTGTCTGTTGTACAATTGATAAGATGTGTTACCCTCTGCGTGTGTGATCCTGAGGCAGGTTTACCTCTACCCACGGCAATTATGCCTAGATCACTATCAGTGTTCCGGTATATGCTGCTGTAACAGACACCTAGGCAGTATATGACGCAGATGCTGCAATGATACTTATATGTGTGGGGGCAAAGTTGCCCTTCACTTATTCACTGGTGTTTTCACTTGCACTTGTCACTTAGCGTGTGTACATGGCAATTCATAGTAGAGTCGGAATCACTGCATAGGGTGCTTTTTGATTTTAATACCCTCTATCCATACAGGGCAATCCTGGAGTTGGATCCACCCGGGCAGTTTTATTAAGCACAGTCTTGCTGATTTATCGTTGTTGCGCATATATGATCTACTAGCGCGCTTACTTTATTGTGTTATTGGTCTGCCGTGTGTCAAATACACAAGTGACTTGGTACAGGTTAATCAAAAGCCTACACACCATGCAATCCTAAGATTGGATCAACGTTGACTCTGAATTGTGCCCAATGCAGCTTGGTACCAACACAAGTTAGCCTGGCATCCACACCGGGCAATCTTGTGATTGGATTGCTTATGTGTTTAATTATGCGTTATATATATTTTATATGACATGTACACACAAGTGCGCACGGGACCAAATGGTTAGTATATGGTACCCTCTATGAGGGCTCCTGTGTTTTAATAAATTGTCCGGTATCAGAACAAGGCAGCACAGATTCCTCTGATTGCTGTCCACGGCGTTATATGCGTGTAAGTGGCGCCAGCGTTTGCTTATGCATGCATGAAGCTACATAGGTGACTGCCCATATCTACGTGCATAGACTGAGTGCCGTACATCCCATGCAATCTTGGGATTGGATATGCACAGGCGCTGTAATACGGATAATTGGTCACATAACAGTATTAGTCTGACATCTACACGGGGCAATCTAGTGCTTTAGGTCACTCGTGCGCTAAGTTGTGTGCTGTACAGAGTTTAATAAATCACATATGCACGTGAATACATCTAACTCTCAGACAGAGTCACTGATAACTGCCAATATTTATGCAATCGCTGGATACCGTACACACTATGCAATCCTCAGATTGGATCCACACTGGCACTGTACTCCTGTGCCTTGATAACTTATGCGCTTTGTTGTGCGCTATACAGAGTTCATATATAACATATCCATAAGTGGAAACAGTGCCAGATTAGATACTAGGAGCTCCTGTGTTTATTTGGGTTATATTGGTAACCCTGCTTTTACACGGAGCAATCCATGTATTGAACAACATGTGCCTTATCCGTCCTGGTTTGGGTTAGTCCTGTACCAGGATCTCCCTGCTTGTAGCCAAGGCTCTCTAAATGTACAGGTAGCGTTGCCAATACCGTACACTATACGCTGATTTACACGGGTGGCTGCCAATCTCAGTGTGCAGTGGCTCTGTGCCCGTGTGGGCAGAGATGCTCACTCTCCTACTAGCGCCTGTTGCCAGGGATACAGTCCCCTTAGCCGGCGTGTGCTACCGCGTCTGAGCGCTAATCGCACAGGAGTTTACTGAGCGGTCGGAACAGAGGTAATTCTACACATGACAAACAGACATTACATTTTCAACATTTTTTAACAGGCTAAAATGCTACGCATTCACAGAGGAGGGCTGCCAATGCGCATTTCGCTATGTAGCTTTTTCAAGGCTATCACCTAAGTCTGATAGCCTTGAAAAAGCTACATAGCGAAATGCGCATTGGCAGCCCTCCTCTGTGAATGCGTAGCATTTTTAGCCTGTTAAAAAATGTTGAAAATGTAATGTCTGTTTGTCATGTGTAGAATGACCTCTGTTCCGACCGCTCAGTAAACTCCTGTGCGATTAGCGCTCAGACGCGGTAGCAGACGCCGGCTAAGGGGACTGTATCCCTGGCAACAGGCGCTAGTAGGAGAGTGAGCGTCTCTGCCCCAGTGTTGCAAGTAAGGGGGTACGGAGTGGTACGGAGTACCTGTAAGAAATATGTTGCAGGTACGCAGTACCACTTACCCCTGATCCACTGTCATTTCTATTTTCATTTTAAGTCTAAATATAATGCATCCGCAGCCCGTTCACCCAGCGTTATGATTGGTGCTGTATGCAGCTACCGGCTACTGCTGATTTAGCCTGTCACACTGACAGGCATCAGCAGCGCCGACAGCATGAAGAGCAGGCTCCACTATTGTAAGCACAAGCTGCCTGGCTCTCCCCCAAGCAAGAGCCAACCCATCCCCAGTCATTCCCTGTTTCTCATTCCCTGTCTCCTGTGTCCACACCTCTATTGTCATTTAGTCACTCCTCTAGCTTTGTGTGACCACGCCCCCTGATGACACATGACCATGCCCATGTTTGGTGGAGGCTATCAGTACCACCAAGAAAAAAATTCTACTTGCACCACTGCTCTGCCCACACGGGCACAGAGCCACTGCACACTGAGATTGGCAGCCACCCGTGTAAATCAGCGTATAGTGTACGGTATTGGCAACGCTACCTGTACATTTAGAGAGCCTTGGCTACAAGTAGGGAGATCCTGGTACAGGACTAACCCAAACCAGGACGGATAAGGCACATGTTGTTCAATACATGGATTGCTCTGTGTAAAAGCAGGGTTACCAATATAACCCAAATAAACACAGGAGCTCCTAGTATCTAATCTGGCACTGTTTCCACTTATGGATATGTTATATATGAACTCTGTATAGCGCACAACAAAGCGCATAAGTTATCAAGGCACAGGAGTACAGTGCCAGTGTGGATCCAATCTGAGGATTGCATAGTGTGCACGGCACCCAGCGATTGCATAAATATTGGCAGTTATCAGTGACTCTGTCTGAGAGTTAGATGTATTCACGTGCATATGTGATTTATTAAACTCTACACAGCACACAACTTAGCGCACGAGTGACCGAATTTGAGGATTGCATAGTGTGTACGGTATCCAGCGATTGCACATATACTGGCAGTTACCAGTGACTCTGTCTGATAGATAGATATATTTATGTGCATATGTGATTTATTAAACTCTGTACAGCACACAACTTAGCGCACGAGTGACCTAAAGCACTAGATTGCCCCGTGTAGATGTCAGACTAATACTGTTATGTGACCAATTATCCGTATTACAGCGCCTGTGCATATCCAATCCCAAGATTGCATGGTATGTACGGCACTCAGTCTATGCACGTAGATATGGGCAGTCACCTATGTAGCTTCATGCATGCACGCTGGCGCCACTTACACGCATATAACGCCGTGGACAGCAATCAGAGGAATCTGTGCTGCCTTGTTCTGATACCGGACAATTTATTAAAACACAGGAGCCCTCATAGAGGGTACCATATACTAACCATTTGGTCCCGTGCGCACTTGTGTGTACATGTCATATAAAATATATATAACGCATAATTAAACACATAAGCAATCCAATCACAAGATTGCCCGGTGTGGATGCCAGGCTAACTTGTGTTGGTACCAAGCTGCATTGGGCACAATTCAGAGTCAACGTTGATCCAATCTTAGGATTGCATGGTGTGTAGGCTTTTGATTAACCTGTACCAAGTCACTTGTGTATTTGACACACGGCAGACCAATAACACAATAAAGTAAGCGCGCTAGTAGATCATATATGCGCAACAACGATAAATCAGCAAGACTGTGCTTAATAAAACTGCCCGGGTGGATCCAACTCCAGGATTGCCCTGTATGGATAGAGGGTATTAAAATCAAAAAGCACCCTATGCAGTGATTCCGACTCTACTATGAATTGCCATGTACACACGCTAAGTGACAAGTGCAAGTGAAAACACCAGTGAATAAGTGAAGGGCAACTTTGCCCCCACACATATAAGTATCATTGCAGCATCTGCGTCATATACTGCCTAGGTGTCTGTTACAGCAGCATATACCGGAACACTGATAGTGATCTAGGCATAATTGCCGTGGGTAGAGGTAAACCTGCCTCAGGATCACACACGCAGAGGGTAACACATCTTATCAATTGTACAACAGACAGTGAGAATATCACCGTGATATGATAATTCAAATTTCAGGCACTGAATTAACCCACTAATAAACTGTGGTATACTAGCAGTAACTAAACGAGGACATTCAGCTACAAACTCACAGAGTGATTTTTAATCTTTAATATTTCTTTTTCTCTTTAAATCTATATCTTGTTTTAATACTTTCGCTACTTACTTACCTTAAGGTCTCATATCATTCACAAACTGTATCAAATAGCACCACTACAGAATGATGACCTGCTAACTTTAAAAAAGTTTAATAAAAAACTCTAAAATACCAAAAATACGAGAATTAATAAAATATACACCTTTTATAGGTAAAATTTCATTTTTATTATTGTGGAACAGGAGTGCATCCCAGTCAAACTGATTCACCTTTTTTCTTCCCCACTGCTACCGATAGGGCTTTTGCCAACAGCACTTCCTCCGGGCTCACACAGGGCAGGAGCTAGTAGCAATGTGCAGTGTCAGGGAGAGCCTGTGATGATATGCCGGCCAGTGCAGGGGCTGCTCAGGGGGAGAGCAGAGGACGCAGGCCAGGCGGCTGCATCTTCTCTGAGACCCCAATGACAAGCAAGGTGGTCACATCCACACACTGGCAGCAGCCAGCAGGTTATAGCAGTTGTTATTGGGACCAGGCTGGGGAGATGATGGGAGATGCATCAGTGATGCAGGCACTGGAGTAGCGAGAGGGGTTACTGTGACAGGTACAGTGGCCGGAGGGGCTCAGGCACCAGGGAGCCAGGTCTAGTAAGGCCTGCATGGCCCACCCCCTGGTGATGCATGGCTCGCCACCTGGTGATGCAAGTTCCGCCCCCTAGCGATGCAAGGCCCGCCCCATGCTTTATACTGTACTTTTCTCCCTGAAATGATTTTTCAAAAGTAGGCAACCCTGATTTACATTGAATCATCTGCACCATTTCCCAGCATTTTAGCAAGCATAATAGCTCTTACTAACTGCTTTGGGGCTCATTTACATTTGGATATACGTCATTTTACAAGATTCCTCTCAGATGTAGCAATACACACGCATGCATCTAGGTGCCATGTTCACAATCTCTTTTCACAATCTCTCCATATATGGAACTAGGCACGTCCTTTGGATGGAGCATGACATGCCCCCACAGTGGGGCGTTGTGCAAAATTCTAGTACTAACATATGCGACTGGCATCGTGGTGCGGTGACGGAGGCCCCGCGATACCTGTAATGTGGTGGTTGCCTCCTTCTCCCCTCACACTGGGGACAGCTGAGCAGGCTGTCCCTGGCGCCTCCTCCTCCGCCCTGCATCCGGAAGGACATCCGGCTGCTTTACTAGGGAGAGGAAGGGTTTACCTTCCGGGTCCAGGAGGACCTGATGCAAGGTAAGCCAGAGGGAGGGGTAGAGGGGGGTCGGCGGAGGCGTCGATAGAAGCCCATAGGCTTCTCTAGGGTATCGCGACCCAAAGTTGGTGATACTAGGGATGGCCATCGACCATCGATAATTCAAAATCATTGATGGTTCATGACCGATGTCGAATACTTTTGCCATTGATGGGGGAGAACCAGATGGTTTCCCTCCATCGATGGAATAGCAAAACAATGTTTTTGTTTTTTTTTAAGTGCCGGGGCACGGAACATAGCTCCACCCCGACACTCCCAAAGTCCCGCCCCCTGTGTTTTGATTGGCCCACAGGCCAATAAATCAAATACAATGGATGACCATCGATGTGTAAAAATATCAATGGTCATCCATTGTATAGTTTAGCACTATCGAGGGCCAGTGGCAGAATTGCTATCGATGGTAACCATCGATGGCAATGGCAGCGACGGCCATCCCTAGGTGATAACCTGCCCTGCGTTAACGTGGCGGCTGGGTTTTAGTACATATGAAAATGCGATAAAACAGGGGTTTTACCACATTTTCAGCTTAGTACATCCCGCCCAATGTCTCCCTGAATTCAAAAGTGGGCTCTACACCCACTTAGATAGTAAAATATAAAAACCCATGTTGACCTTACCCATGTGAACCTAATGCTTGCCTTGTGTCAACATATTGACCATGTTGGCCTATTCAGGTGTCGACCTAGTGACTGTCCACCTATAGTGGTCGACCTAATGCTTCTAGACCGCATCTGATAATACAATGTAAAACATCCAATCAAATGTAATATAATTTAGCGCTGCTTAGCTATTTTTGTGTGTGTGGGTGTGTCTACATATTTAGTCGCAGCTTTTGTAGCAATCACGACAAGCGCCACACTACTAGTCCCAGAGGTTCCGAGTTCTTATTCTCATTCGCCGGTCACGCCCACCTGCCTGTTGACCCGCCCAGCGGTTGACGTCACGCAGTGGCAGTGCTTCCGGCGCAGGGGATGTTGTAGTGTAGGAAGTGTAAACAGCTGGTGATAGCCGGGCATGGCGCCGATACACCGATCTCGGAGCCACAGTCCGGTCTCCCCCCGGAAGCGGCGCCGTGACAGCGGTGACAGGTCTCCGGACAGGAAAACGAGACGTTCCCGGGAGCGTAGCATCAGCAATGGCCGCAGCCGTTCCAGAGACCGAGCCCCCTCCAGCAGCAGCAGCCGGCCGCATCACAGCAAGCCGTGGGGGAGCTACTACGAGAAGGGGAAGGAGGAGATGCTGCGGCAGAGGCAGGAGGCCTTCATAGCCAGGTACGTAGCCAGGGGCTAGATGTGAAGCGTCCGTCAGTGTGCTGGGATAATAACCACACAGGGGCAGCTGTATATTAAGCCTTGGAAAGAAAGTACTAACCAATCCGCTTCAAACTCAGGTGCTTGGCCAGTACTCCATCTGGCTTCGTACATCTGCCCCATAGGTGATGCATTTACAGGCGTAGTTGGAGATCTGTACCACATAACCACACATATGTTGTGCCATCATAGAGCTTCATCATGAAGCCAGTGGTAGTACTTTGTGTAGCAATAACTTTTATACCAAGCCCCCTCCCCTGAGGAAGACATATCTAGCATAGTCATGTTTGGCTTTTTATGACAAAGATCCTTACCTGGTTTGGCTTTTTCATACAACCCTTACATTATATGATCACCTCTCTGCCTGTAGACTAAGCAATGGGTTGCTTTCTGATTATTTTTCAATCTCTAATAGCACCCACCCAAGGTGTCTGCTGTCCCTTTTTAATGTTTGCCTTGGTCAAAGAACCATTGACTGAGAATCAGGTCAGCTCCTTCAAAATTTATGGCCACAATCAGTTAAATGGGGGTATTCAATCCCCCGCCACTATTTCCTACTGGGGAAATAGTGGCGGGCACCTTTTCAATGCTGTCTTTCCCGACAGCATTGAACAGGCATCTCGGCAAAACAAGCCTGGCTTTAAAAGCAGTCGGGCTTGTTTTGCCGAGAACAGCCGTGAATTGTGAAGCTCACGGCCGGATCTCGACGATCCATGGCTTCCAATATTGAACTTCTCCAATGTTCAAACTGAGGTTTTGATTATTGCTTCTTCACTACTTGGCATGACTTCTCCACTATTTATGTTGCTCCTGCTGGTGCTGCCTCTACATCTGTATTGTATTTTACCTATCCACATTATTTGACTATTCATAATCAAGTAAACTTGACTAGTGCGAATGTTTCTGCCATAATAAATGCTTGTGCCCTGTAATCTTCCTGCCACCTTTGATCCATTTCATGGTTCGGTTCCTTCCTTTTCTATTCCATGTTACTCTTTGCATTGCAATTTTTTTTTTTTATAAAAAAAATTAAGTATAAAAAAATGAATAAAATTAAATGCATTAAGAAGATAAACCACAAGATGTATATGTATGTATGTATCATGACTTAGCGTATTGTGCAAGGAATGTCTTCATGAGTAGATTGGAATATATCTAGACTATGAGCTGATAGATCACAACCCACAAAAGAAGCATAGATTGTTTCAAATCTTTGTGATATTTAATATGGTGGGAAAACAGAGTTTTGCCAAGAGGGACAGTGGATTACGGTATAAATGGTAGACAGTGTCTAAGTCAACAGTGACTAGGTCGACACCTTGAAATGATCAACATACCCAAGGTCGACACTGACAAAAGGTTGACACAAGCTTATGGTCGACATGAGTTTTTCTTGTTTTTTTCCTGTCTATGTTGTGAGTGTACCTCGTCCGTATCATGGTATGGTGCCAAATGCATTATATTCGCACTCTATGCCTACTTGGATAGTAATGTTTTAAAAACAAAATGTGAAAAACCCGTTCATAATATGGGGGATGAAGTGTTTGGAAATGGCGTCCTCTCCAAGTGTTGCCTCCTCCCCCGCCCACCGATGAAGTGCCTATGCCCCCGACTGACCTCAGCGACGCGGCAGTAAGCCAAGTCGCTTCGGGAGCTTTCCGACAGCAAATGCCGGGTGGCATCCGGGAGGGACCTGTGTCCCGATCCCAGGTCCGACCCGGCATTTATTGGGCAGTATTCAGTGTGATTATTCTCTGTGCATGCGAGCATTTTTTTTCGCTCGCCGTGTTTTTGCGGAGATTCTCCATGTTTGGAGACCCTCCGTCACGGCACTTTATACACTATTCAATGTGACTGATACTCGCCGCCCCTTGCGGTGAGTATCAGCCAATCCGGCGTATGAGGTGACGCCGCAGGGAGCCCAAGGATGGTGGCAGGCAGGGAGATGGAAGTCTCCCTGCCTGCCCCAGAACGTATGTGGGGGGGAGGTGGGCTTCCCCGGAAGCCAGGCAGCACAGGCTGCCCCCCTGGGAGAGCCAACAGGGGGCCAGGTATTCACTGCACCCGATCGTGCATATGTAATGATCGGGTGCAGTGAATATATGAATATCTAATCTCGGCCCCCTGCTGGCTGCTCTGTGTAAAAAAAAAAAAAAAATATATATATATATATATATATATATATATATATATATATATATATATATATATATATATATATATATATATATATATATATATATATATATATATATATATATATATATATATATTTTTTTATTAAATATATATTCATGTGCTATAAGCACATGAATAAAAATAGCATGCCCTTTCACAGATTAAAATTCCTTATTTTTTTACACCAAAATTAAAACAAAAAAACTTTTATTTAAAAAGTTCACATTCCACTTCTCTATGAAAAGATGGAGAATTGCTACACGGAGAGACACTGCGAAAATCACTCAGAAAGACGGCGAGAAGTGCACATTGAATAGGGTTGCTCGCTTTTTGAGACCAAAATTCTCCGTCCAACGCGAGAAAAGCACAAACTCGCCATAAAACAAGGCAAATTTTTCTCATTGAATACTGCCCATTGTCTGAAAGGGGTATTATTTAATATAATAAAATTAGTTTTGTAGTTTTTACACCAAACATCCTTGCAGCGTTGCCAGGTTATCATTTTATGGAACCTTAGCCCAACACACCCAACCATATTCCATCGAGTTTACACACAATAACAAACCTATCAAAGCAGACACTCTTTTAAAAGTGTCCCAAAACTAGTAGAATTGAGCACGCAACTCCATATACTGAAGTCATTTGGTATTCCAATATTAAGTTTTCATGTAATTTTATTTCTCTCCAGACGACTTAATGAAAGAGAGAGGATCGGGGAATTGGGAGCACCAGAAGTTTGGGGCGTTTCACCAAAAGTACCTGAACCAGAGTAAGTCCTTGTACTCCTTTATTGTGTAGTAAGTTTTTATTCGAAAACCATCTTGTTTTAAACTCACCCATTTGCTTCCTCAGCTCAGACGAGCACACACCTGTAGAAGAGGAGGAGAAATCGAAAAAGTCCAGTAGCTCTGACTCTTCAGAAGGTAGGTTCATACAGCCTTTCTCTTTTCCTTTAGTGCTGTTTATGTTCTGGATTTGTATTGGCTTCTTTAGGTTTCACAAGCATTTCTCTTTTTTATCTATGACTTTGTAGAAGAAAAGAGAAGGAAGAAAAAAAAGAAAAAATCGGTGAAAAAAAAGCGTAAAAAGCACTCAGAAGACAGTGAGAGCGTCTCAGAGTCTGACAGTGGTAAACGTTACTTTTCTTCAAGCGCTCATTTTGTTAGATTGCTGCCTAGAGTTGATGTCTGCAATTTGTGTTAAGTAGTTCAGCTCAGTGTCTCATTCCAGATCGTACAGTATGTGACCTCAGGTAGAATAATTACATTTTTGTATTTCTGTAACCGATAGACTGGTAAAAACTTTTTTTTCCCCAGAAGATTAAAACCGTTCATCTCAAATCTTCCAGGAATTTTTTTTGTTCAAGTGATGGGCTGAACACCTATGCTGTAGCATTAAGGCAGTCTTTCCTGCCCACCCAATGGAGCTTTTCAATTGTTGCTCCTGTCAGATGTGACCAGCTGCCGACACCAGCATTTCAGCTCGCACACCCCCCCCCCCCCCCCCAACCCCCAACTGAAGTGAGACTTTTGTGTTGTGACTGTCCCTTTACACTAATGAGCACTATAACCAGCATTGATTAAATGTCACCCCTGCGATCCACCATTACAAATAGTTATGGTATTTCCTTACCTTCTCTACAGATCGCCTTCCTCATCTATTTTATTTTTTGTTTTTAGACAAAGATACAAAAAAGAAATCAAAGAAAAAGAAGAAAAAACACAGAAAGAAGTAAGTTATGGACCAAATCTCTTAGAAGTAAACCTTCTTTTTCTTACGGCCAGTGGTGGATGCTGGGGTATGGGTATTCCGGGCTGGAGGTCCGGGCACCAAGGAGTACAAACTTCTTGTGGCTAGTGCAGCCCCAGGCTCCGCCCCCCTAATACCCCTTCCTGTCCTCAGAGACCAGTTTTTTTCCTTGGTGCTCTGAGGAACAGGCACCTCGCTAAGGAGAGGGCATTTTTAGCCCTAATTTACTTCAGTTTTTTTTTTTTTTTATTGCTGTGTGTTTTATTTTTACACAGCCGGCAGCGCAGCGCTGCTGCGGCTGACGGCAGAGCTTCTCCCGGCGTCTGGTGGACGGACCTGTCGGCCGCTCACACCAGACACCTCAGGCACTGGAGGGAGCTGCAGCCGGGAGAAGCGCAGGTAAGCGGCTTCTCACTTGTGAGGGAGCCGGAGTCGCGGCTCACACCGCCGGCGGAGGGGCGCCGCCGGAGGCCTGGCAGCAGTACTCAGCTCATGCTGAGTAACCGCTAGACCACCATGGTTTTTTGCGTAAGCATATCTCTCTCAGGAGGCGCCGTTTAGAGAGTTACGCTGGTGGTTCCAGGAGGGGACGGAGTATAAGAAAACTCCGCCCCCCTGCTCGCGGCAATAGCCTGTCCTGGGTTCCCGCCGCGAGCGCTCCTCTCCTCCCACCTGTGTCACAGCGGGGGCCATTTTAGCTTACTTGCTACCTGCCTGCTAAACGGAGAGGAGCTAAAGAAATCGCCCCCCTTTGCCTCCACTGTTATCAGTGACAGGTTGTATTATCCTCACCTCACTTTTATGGTGTAGGTGCAGGAAACAAAGTGCCGAATCCTGTGTGTATGGGTTGTGTGAGGAGTTGTATACTGCAGTGTTTTTTTCTGTCTTTGTTATTTTTCACAGTTTGTTATGTTAATGTGAGTATTCATATACCACATCTCTCTCTGTAGAAGTGCCAGAGAGTGCAGTATTAGGTCACTTATTCGTTTATATAGTGACTGACAATTCCACATACAATAGCGCTGGTGTTTAGTTAACTCAGGTTACTAATTTACTGCGATACATACACATATCATGTCAGCAAAGGGGAAATCCCGTAGGCCTGGTCCCGCTCCAGCGTTGCATGCATATACTTGCACAGTGTGCAAAGAAAATTTTGCTAGTGCAGAGCAGAACCACGCAGGCCTCTGTGACCGTTGCTCTCAGCCGGGGCCTAGTTCGCAACCCAATGCGGATGTTCCCTGCAGACCGGACTGGGCGGCAGACCTGTCCTCTGCGATGAGGGAATTAGCTTCCCAGCTGGCAGCGTCACGTAACCCCGCTGCCGTACCGGCACCCCAAGCCCAGCCCCAGCAAGAACCAGCATGGGTAGCAGGTCTATCTCAGTCAGTCCAGGGTTTGGTGCAGGTTTCATCCTCACTACAAAATGTCCTGACAGGGTCTAGTTCAAATAGACCGTCCAGACGTGAGGCAACTCAGCCTCTCCCACAGGACACAGATGATGATGCCGATGGAACTGGGGACGACCAAGATGGGGGCGCCATTGATTTAGTGGATGATGTGGACGCTGATACTGAGGATCACATGTCTCAATCCAGAGTGGATAGTCTAATTAAATTGATACGGCTCACCTTTAACATTAAGGAGCCGGATACTCAGGCCGCTGCAGAGGGGATAGATACTGAACCAGTGTTCAAACGCAAAAAGAAGGATAGTGCCTTTTTCCCTAAATCAAAGCAGTTGGATGACCTGTTTGAAGAGGCCTGGAAACATCCTAACAGGAAATTCCTGGTGTCCAAGCGGATTTCTTCCTTTTATCCTCTCCCAGACAGCCACAAGAAATGGGACGAACCCCCTCAGGTGGACGCCCACGTTACCAGGCTAATTAAGGCAACGGCCCTGCCCATACCTGATGTAACATCCTTAAAAGATCCAGTAGATAAAAAGCTGGATCAGTTCCTCAAGTCCATATATGTTAACGCAGGGGCTGCAGTTAGGCCTAGCTATTCGGCAGCCTGGACAACCAGAGCTATAGCACACTGGGCAGATGCGCTCTTGGAGGGCCTGCAGTCAGGGACTAAAAGATCTGAGTTGATGTCTTTTGTGGACAATATTAGAGAGGCTAGTTCCTACCTAAGTGAGGGAGTGTTGGATGCAGGAATTTTTGCATCAAAAATTTCGGCAGTATCGGTGGCCGCACGCAGAGCCCTCTGGCTCAGATCTTGGAAGGCCGATAATGATTCAAAGAAGGCCTTGGAGGCACTACCTTTTACGGGGGGCATCCTCTTTGGATCGGAATTGGACAAGATTGTCACTTCCATTGCAGCCTCAAAGTCGGCTTTTCTGCCCACAGGAACTGCAAAACCTAGGCAACAGGCTTTTCGGTTTTTTCGTCCCTCCAGGGGCAGATCACAGTATACAGGATCCTGGCCAACTAGGGCTCAACAGCCCTCACAAAAGACGCAGAAGTCCAAGCCCAAGCAGGGTTGGGCAGCTCGTCGCCAGGCCCCAAAACAGGCGGAAAAGCCAGCGGCCTGACGCCGGGCACACCAAGAAAGTGCCATGGGTGGGGGGTCGCCTTCTGGAGTTTGCGGAGACCTGGTCAGGTTCCACATCGGACTCCTGGGTGTTGGATCTAGTATTGCAAGGGTATGCTCTGACCTTTTGCTCCAGACCCCCAACACAATTCTTTACAACGGGCCTGCCACAGGACCCGCTCAAGGCAAGAGCCCTCGAGACTGCAGTCTCAACTCTGTTGGAACAGAAGGTGATTATACCGGTTCCACACTCCCAAAGGGGGACGGGTTTCTATTCAAACCTGTTCCTGGTCAGCAAACCAGACGGGTCCTTCCGCCCGATTTTGAATCTCAAGAAACTCAACACGTTCCTGAGGGTCCCAAAATTCAGGATGGAATCTTTAAGCTCCATTCTAAGCACTCTAGAACCAGGAGACCTGATGACCTCTCTGGACATACAAGATGCTTATCTGCATATTCCAATCAAGCAGGAGCATCAGAGATTCCTCAGATTCGCGATACTGGATCGCCATTTTCAATTTCGTGCGCTCCCGTTCGGACTCTCAACAGCCCCCCGGGTGTTTACGAAAGTCATGGCGGTGATGGCGGCTCGCCTGCACCTCCTAGGCATTCGAATTCTTCCGTACCTGGACGATTTACTGATAGTAGCGCAGTCACAGGAGGAGATTCAGGCCCACCTCCAGATGACGCTGGACATGCTCCAATCTCACGGGTGGATAATCAACTGGAAGAAGTCCAGCTTGACTCCCTCATCCACCATGGTTCATCTGGGGGCACTAATAGATACAGAGACCCAGAGAGTGTTTCTTCCCAAGAAGAAGATACAGGACATTCACTCACAAGTCCAGGTTTTTCTGTCGCAAAGCAGGGTGTCAGTTCATCTCTGTATGACACTAATGGGGAAACTGGTATCCACGTTTCCAATGCTGGAATTCGGCCAGTTCCACTCCCGAACACTCCAGCTGGCCTTGTTGTCTCGCTGGAACCGATCACACGCGGATTTGAAAAGACAGTTCCTCATCATATCAAACATGGTCAGACAGTCCCTACAGTGGTGGCTGCTGTCAGACAATCTGAAAAAGGGAAAGTCCTTTGCAAACCACAATTACATCATTGTGACAACGGATGCCAGTCTGGTAGGCTGGGGGGCTGTAACCCTAGATCAGTCATTCCAGGGCCTCTGGTCTCAAAAGGAAACAAAGCTACAAATAAATGTGCTGGAACTAAGGGCCATCTCCCGGACGTTCGAGCAGTCAGGAACCCTTCTTCACGGAAAACCAGTCAGAATACAATCAGACAACGCGACGGCAGTCGCATATGTGAACCATCAGGGGGGGACCCGGAGCCGAGCGGCCATGCGGGAAGTGACCCAGATCCTCATATGGGCAGAGAAATTCCTACTCACCCTGTCGGCAGTATACATTCCAGGAGTGTTGAACTGGGAGGCGGACTTCCTGAGTCGGCAGACGATCCACTCAGGGGAATGGTCCCTCCATCCAGAAGTGTTCACAATCCTGACAGGTCAGTGGGGAATGCCACAGGTCGACCTTATGGCCTCAAAACACAACAAAAAACTCCCCCGGTACGGAGCCAGGACAAGGGACCCACAGGCGTGTCTGGTAGACGCACTATCGGCCCCCTGGCCTTTTCAAAAGGTATTTGCATTTCCACCAATCCCTTTAATCTCCCGGCTACTTCGACGCCTCAAGAGAGAGAGGGTGACCATGATCCTAGTGGCCCCGAATTGGCCGAGACGATCATGGTACCCAGACCTGTTACAGATGGCCATGGCACCACCGGTTCCATTGCCCCTCCGGCCAGACCTCCTGTCACAAGGACCGTGTCTACACCCCGACTTAGCCAGGCTGGCTTTGACGGGGTGGCTATTGAAGAGTCGATCCTAAGCAGAAGAGGATTTCCCCCTACAGTGGTCAAGACCCTGCTGGCGGCAAGAAAACCATCGTCAGCTAGGGTGTACCACAGAGTCTGGCAAAGGTATTTTCTCTGGTGTGAGCCCAGGAGGTTCAACCCAAGGATATACAGGTTGGATAGGGTCTTAGGATTTCTACAAGCAGGCTTGGACATGGGATTGAGCCATTCATCCTTGAAAGTTCAAGTGTCGGCTCTCTCTGTCCTTTTCCAGAGGAAGATCGCTACGTCATCTACGATCCATACCTTTCTACAGGGAGCTCTTCACCTACAACCTCCCATACGTCCACCGGCAAACCCATGGGACCTTACCTTGGTGCTGAAGAGTTTGATGAAGGCCCCATTCGAACCCTTGGAATCGGTTTCTCTTTCATGGCTCACTCTGAAGACTGTTTTCTTACTAGCCATTGCGTCAGCGCGCAGAGTGTCGGATTTAGGGGCCCTCTCTTGTAAGGTCCCATTGCTCATCTTTCATGAAGATAGAGCAGTTCTTAGAACTAGACTGGACTACCTCCCAAAGGTTGTATCCCGATTTCATATAAATCAGGAAATAGTAGTACCAGTGTATAAAACAACCACAGAATCGCGGGATAACGATGTCTCTTTGGATGTTGTTCGAGCCCTAAAGATTTATGTGACCAGAACTGAACAGATAAGAAAATCTGATTCTCTCTTTGTCCTCTTTGATGCCCGGAAGCTGGGTTGGCCTGCTTCAAAATGCACATTGGCTAGGTGGCTAAGGTCGACCATAAGGCAAGCGTACTTGTTGGCGGGACGACCAGTACCGCATTCGATAAGGGCGCACTCCACCCGGTCTGTGGGGGCATCGTGGGCCCTGAGGGCAGGGGTCTCGGCGGAGAGCATCTGCAGGGCAGCCACGTGGTCTTCGGCTCATACGTTCATTAAATTCTATCGATTCGACACCTTTGCCTCGGCCGATGCGGCCTTTGGCAGGGGTGCCCTCAGTGCAGCTCAGGAGCGGTCCCACCCTTAGGGACACAGCTTTAGGACGTCCCATACCCCAGCATCCACCACTGGCCGTAAGAAAAAAGGGGATTTTTGGTTCTTACCTGTAAAATCCTTTTTTCAGAGGCCAAGGTGGATGCTGGGCGCCCGCCCTACCGCTCCAAATCTTGCAGTTATAGTTATAGTTCACATTTTAGTGTTCTGGTTTTTGAATGTTCAAAAGTTGAATGGTTCCCCTCTCCTATACCTGTTCCTCGGCTTGTTAAAGTTAAAAAACTGGTCTCTGAGGACAGGAAGGGGTATTAGGGGGGCGGAGCCTGGGGCTGCACTAGCCACAAGAAGTTTGTACTCCTTGGTGCCCGGACCTCCAGCCCGGAATACCCATACCCCAGCATCCACCTTGGCCTCTGAAAAAAGGATTTTACAGGTAAGAACCAAAAATCCCCTTTTTTAATGTATTGTAAATACCTATACATTAACTAGAATGTATGTAAAATAGAAAATGTAGTGTAAAGCTTAAACACTACTAGGTCTATTTATATGCGTAACTTAAAAATAAGACGTCTGTTTAGGAAAAAGTCACAAAAAAAGTATACTTGAATATTCTTCAATCATAGACAGATTAAGAAGAGTTCTCGTCCAATATTGTTTAATGGCACCATTCCTTGTGGTAATCCTTATAGAGAATATGAAAATATCTGAAGTGCAAAAATAATTGGTGATGAGCTCACACTCTGGAAGAAGGAAAGCGTAGAAGATCCTGGTCACAGCCAGCTTGCAGAGTACAATAAATGGCTTAGAGCTGAATAATATATGCAGTGTGCAAAAGCTGGCAGAATCTCTGCACATTCAATCCATTGCCCCACCCAGCCAGAGCAAACAGACAAGTTGGAGTATCTACAGTATGCAGAAAAAGTGTATAACTGGTCCGGAAGTCTGAAATGCTTATATAGCAGCTGCTCAAATCTGTTTTAGTATCTACAACAAGTATATCACTAATAGTCGTTAAGTAGACAGCCATGACTCCCAGCAAGGCTGTGTAGAGCCATGGCAGTGTGCCACATCCAAGTGTGATTTAGATCATTGTACGACTGTAGTTCTTGTAATACTTTCCACTCATTGTACAATTGTAGTCCTTTCAATACTTTAAGCTGACAATTATTCATGTGGTAATCACAATGTCAACCAAAGTAGCTTTAATAACTAAGCTTCAGTAACAGAATAAAGATGTACAGATGGAGCGCCTCGCAGTGAGTGCTGGGAATCGCCAGATGGAGATGCGTGAGTGTTCGCACGCTTGCGTGCGCCCATCACTTGGGAGCGGAATCCCCGCCCAACCACTACTGGTGGTTGGTGACATCAATGCTGAGACCGTTTTAATTGTATTTTAAATTAAAACTTAATAAAATTATGTTAAATACACAAAACCAAATTAATTCAAATTGTGCGTTTAATGAAAAAAATGAACTGATGTTATCTTGTTTGTCAGTCTAAGGCAGGGGTTCTCAAACTATTTTGCTCTGGGACCCCATCGGACCATAAAAATTATTACAGGACCCCAGCAGGTTATGACAGAATGGCCACCAGAAGTGTGGCTAGTGAAGTGACCGCTATTGTGACAGGGAGGCAGTGGGTAATAAGGGGATGGAAAAGGGGGGAAATGGGGATGGAAGGGGGAAGCAGAGGGTGTTTACTTAAAGAGTCATCCCCTGTCCCCCCTCCACAGACACATTAATCTGATGGTCAGCAACATGGAGTCGTGACCCCATGCTGAGGTGGTCGGGACCCACTTTGGGGTCAGGACCCACAGTTTGAGAACCGCTGGTCTAAGGGAACGTAATCGCAAATGAACATAAAGACACAATAGAAAAATAACAGAAATAAAACACTTTTACTACTTTACTACAAGTCCCAGCATGCCTTGCCACTGTTTTGCTATTAGGGTATGGTAAGACTATGGCAAGACATGCTGGGATGTGTAGTTTCACAGCAGCTGGAGGGCCACAGTTTGGACATGCCTGATATAAAGTGTAGAGCACTATCTACTTCAGTGTGTAGACATTCCGAGTTTGTTTTCTCTGAGACATTTTTTATTTATAGGAAGAAGTCCAAGAAAAAGAAGGGTAAGAAAGCCAGGAAGGAATCCAGTGAATCGAGCAGCGAAGAGTCCGATGATGAAGAAACGAAGGATGAAGATAACTGGGTAGAAAGAACAAGTATGTATTTTATTCCGTATATTGCCTCATAACATCCCACCATGTAGGTTCTGGGTGGAGCCAAACACCTGGTCAGATTTTACAGTTCTTGTTGCTGCACCACAAGTGGTACACAGCACCATGCATTCGCCACACATTACAACAATACAGGGTACATGGTACTAAATATCACAGTAACTGAAAAACTAAAACCGAGCACAGGTAACAATTTGCACTACATTTGTCAATACTCCCTACAGCTGAGATGTCAGAAAACAAGTGTTCTTGGTGTGCTACTAGTGTTGGGCAGCCTTTGGAAGAGATAACTTCTACAAGCGAGAGGTAAGACTGATATAGATGGTTGCTAGCTAGGAAAGAGCTGTAATAGAGAGAAGAGGGCTGTAAGAATAGGAGATAAGAGGGCCCTGCTCCAAGAAGCTTACAATTTTTAGGGGAGGGGGATACACAAAGGTGAAATGATGTGCAGGTGGAAGGTGGCCAAGTTTCGAGTGTGGCCTCAAAATGTAGTTAAGCCTTGAGATGTCCAGTAAATAAATAATAAGTTTAGTCACACTCTGGGAGAGGAATAACTTGATACTAGAGATGTTACATTGCAAGAACTGACAGGATTGGCCCAGAGAACGGACGTTTGGGGTGAAGGATGGAGGAGTTGAGAGTGACACTTGGATTTGTCTGAGAGCAAGTCAATGGTGACTTCGACCAGGGGAGTTTTAGTGCAGCGGGCGAAGGCTAGGTTAAAGAGGATCAATGATAGTCATCAAAGAGATATGCTGAAACGACAGCTGTATACAAGCCGCTCAAGTAGTTTGGAGGCAAACCGGAGCATCGAGATGGGATAGAAGATAGCAGATGAGGAATGGTCAAGGTTGAGTTTTTAAAAATAGGTGAGACGATATTGGAGCATTCCAAAGGAATTAAGGGTTAAAGGAAGTGATGGTTATTCCGCAAACACTGCATACAATACCTTTCTAATGAAGTTACATTTGGCTGAGAAGATACTGGGTCTGTGCATATGACTCCTTGCACTGTGCATACTTCGGAACATGTCATACATAAGTACAGTGCAGGAGTTTGTAAAAAGCACAAAAAAAAGGGGTAATTTAAAATAAGTAATGAATATATTATATAGTGGTACCTGTAAAAAAATCAGCGTTAGTAGTAATGTTTACACCCTTTTGGGGAAGACCTATATGGATTGGATGATACTGGTACTGACCCTTACGTGGTTTCCGTGGTGGTGGTATCTCCGTGTGGCAGGCGCAGTGTCAGAGCTGCCGCTTGATGTATTGCGGCTGTGTTACTGCGCGTCCGTGACTGCCGGAAGTCGGGAGTTTACCGGAAGTTTGCAGAGATTCAGGGCAGGTGTGGGAGCAGGTGCCAGTGTCCTCCTCGTGGGGCCAACGTGTTTTGTGCGTCCTGCGCACTTTTTCAAGGATGGTTTGGTTTTCCAACATTGTGGGTTTTTATAGGGAAAAACTTTATTGATAAAACGGAAGTTCTATTCCAGAAGTAAGGAAAAAAAAGTGGGAAGCGCATGTTCCTATCCTTATAAAATGGAGCTCTGACACTGCGCCCTGCCACACGGAGATACCACCACCACCGGAACCACGCAAGGGTCAGTACAGGGACAGTACCAGTATCATCCAATCCATATGTCTTCCCCAAAAGGGTGTAAACATTAATACTAACGCTGATTTTTTTACAGGTACCACTCTATATAATATATTCATGATGTTCATTACCTATTTTAAATTACCCCTTTTTTTAGCGCTTTTTACAAACTCCTGCATCAATCTATTATAAAAAAGCTGCTTAGATACCATAGTGCAGAACCACTAAACCAAACCATAAGTACGGGCATATCTTTTCAGGCACTTAGCTATTTAAGTGGTGGGGGATAACAAGTTTTCACGGGGTGGGAGGCGCAAAAAATGGGCTGCTTTGTCAAAGCTGCTGTGTACTGGAAAACGGGTTGTCACACCCGTGGGAAGTGAACAAAGCAAATAGAGGGTGTACACTGCGCTGGCAAGTATAGATTACAATTTAAATAATGGGTGGGTGCCAATATTAATCAGATTAAAAAGATTATTTATTACACAATAAAAAGGTATATAATCAATAAAAATTGGTGAACATATAAGTAACAACAATAGGTGGCAGTATAGTAATTTAGTATATGAAGCTTCTGGGAGGGAATGAGTATAAAAAAATCAGTCCATACGGTACCATATTTCTTTAAGGAGTAAAAATGAGATCCGTTCCTAGGATTCCCTCCCAGAAGCTTCATATACTAAAGTACTATACTGCCACCTATTGTTGTTACCTATATGTTCACCAATTTTTATTGATTATATACTTTTTTATTGTGTAATAAATAATATTTTTAATCTGATTAATACAGGTTGAGTATCCCGTATCCAAAATGCTCGGGACCAGGAGAATTTTGGATAACGGATTATTCCGTATTTCGGAATATTTTAATATTTCAATTATGTATTTTGAAGTATCTTGCATGTATGCTGTATAAACACATAAAATACACACAAATATATTTTATTTGTTCAAAAAACAAGGTTTCAAAACATGAAACAAATTTTGTTTCATATCTCAGATATTGAATTTGAATGCCAAGCAATCATTTTCTTGCACATATATAGTGCCAGTTACATATCATGTCACCAGTAGTGCTGTTACAAATGTCCCCAGTGAATGTATGGTTTTCGGAATAATTCGGATAACGGATACTCGGATACGGGATACTCAACCTGTATTGGCACCCACCCATTATTCAAATTGTAATCTATACTTACCAGCACAGTGTACACCCTCTATTTGCTTTGTTCACTTAGCTATTTAAGAATGAACAGGAATAACGGAGCATTAATAAAGGAGAATATATTCATTTAATTCCATGCAATTATGACTGACTTTGGTTCAACACATGAGGCCCATATCTCTATTTGAGGAGTCCCAGAAAACTGTGGCGCTCTTCAAAGCATCTGTATATTGTGCTAGGGAAGTAGCGAGCTGTGGCACTGTTCTGCTTATTGGAAAAGTGGGTAAACCAAGGATGAATCCTTTCCCAAATGTTTTGGCCATGTCTGATTGGCAATATCCAGCATCTGAGGTTACATTGTGTATGTTGGTTTGTAACTATTTTTTATTTTATGTAATGGTGTGAGTTCTTTCCCATGTTCAGCACTACAGAACAAATAATAGAAAAATGTTTATTTTATTTCCACACAGAAGTGAACATAGATGATGTGGAATTTGTTGGACCAGAAGCGCCAATAACCCATTTATCACAAGATGATAAACCCTTAAAGTAAGTCTAATGTCTGAGTTTTTACCGATATATTGTTTGGAACAAAGTTCGGCAGATCTTTTCTTTCTGGGTAAAATAGACTCTTAGGTTCTTGCATTGGCATGTTAATCCAAATTTGAGCATACCAAATATGTATATTATGTGTATATATTATGTGTGTGTGTACAGATACCTATTTGCAGCCACTGCCATACTCTTGCCTCATGCCAACATATTGCACCAGGGAGAACCTCAGGAGTGGGAGCAGTGGGCTGGCAGAGGTTATTCTTATGCTATTGTCTATTTGTTTCTCACCCAAGACAAAATTGATTTAGATTTTTTAGACTATATGCATAAACTAGTCGGTCACTTTTATCGGTCAGTGTGAGCTCCCACTGTGGTGAGTGGCCACAATCGTTCTATTCCGCTGCAGTGGCTGTCTTTACATCACAAGAATTAGTAAAATGACAGTTTTCAAGTCTCCCATTGCCTAGCTTTGTGTATTAAATATATACTATGACGTCAGCCAGGCAGCTGGAGATTAAAATAAAGCTTTCAGTTTCACAATACTTGCAATGTACATTTTCTATTTCATCATGGGGTATACTAGTATAATTGGAGATGAAGAAGTCTAAGCTTTCCTCTATACCCCACCTCCTGCCTGCAGTCTCCAGCTCATCTTTTGTGTCTAAAGGGATTTTTCACTGAACTTTGTATATGTCTGCCATTGTGTATATGTCATCACATATAAGTAACTAGTGCCCATTAGGTTTCCAATAGGACTGCAAGTGGGGGTGGGGTGACTTTTCGCACGTTTCCTCTTGCCACCTCTGGGTGCTGAAATGCTGGCGTCGGCAGCTTTTCTTCTAACAGGCACACTGTGTTTGAATTTCACTTGATTTATCAAAGAATACATTTGTTTCAACAGCTATGGACATGCTTTGCTACCTGGTGAAGGTGCAGCGATGGCAGAATATGTGAAGGCTGGCAAGCGTATCCCAAGGAGAGGTGAAATTGGCCTGACAAGTGATGAAATTGCCTCGTTTGAGAAGTCTGGCTACGTAATGAGTGGTAGTAGGTGTGTATATATTTCTGTTACTCGGCTGGGCTTAATGTACAGTAGGTGGCATCTATTTCAGCATCATTTATAAATGTATTGTTAAAGCTTTATTTTTTTCTAACGAAAACATTGAGTTGTTAAATTGGCTGTATCAACTGAAACGACTAAAACAAACTGGGGGGAAAATGATATTGCTGTGTTCAAATAGAGGCAGCCCCCCTTTTGGTAGGAAGGGGCTGCCACTATTAATGCTATGCATGACAACCATGGAATTAATCTAGCAGGCGTTGGTACTGGTGCATGTGCACAAGAGGCCATAGGACTGCATATGCACAAAACACCAACTTCTTTGGACTACATTGGCTGCATCCCATAGAAGCCAGCTGGGGCTGAGGATCAGGCAGGGAATGGCTTCCTACCAGTTTGGCAGTCCCATAGGCAGGTAATACCTCACAATGGGACTTCACCTGGTTGGGATGCTGGCAGTCAAACTCCAAACATCCTGATTTGAAGTATGCCAGGGTCTCTTAGCATTGGGCTGTGAGAGAGGAGGTTGGATTAGCTTTAGGCTCCACTTCGGATACACATTCGCACGCAGCCAAGTGAACGGACCGCATACGTGGAGCGAAGGCACGCCTATATGGCCACGAAGCCGTTGGACATAGCCATTGTCAAGATTCTGATCATCATAATGCCGATATGTCTACTGACCACCGGCATACTGACCGCTGGCCATCAGTATATATTCCCCCTGCAGAGGTGCTTTTACCCAAGCAATTGCAAAACGCTTGTAGCTAGGATTCAGATTTTTTCCTTATATTTGGAATGTGTACATGCTTAAATGACATTGTTTTCACTTCAGGCATCGGCGTATGGAGGCTGTGCGTCTGCGTAAGGAGAACCAGATATACAGTGCAGATGAAAAGAGAGCGCTGGCTTCCTTCAACCAGGAGGAGCGGCACAAGAGGGAAAACAAGATCCTGTCCAGCTTCAGAGAAATGGTTTACAGGAAAACCAAGGGAAAGGAGGACAAATGAGAACTGCTCACACTACACAACTTTTATACAACTGTCTGCTATAACTTCATTTTCTTGCTGTCTATGGAAGCATGGTGTAGACTTACATCTTCTTTTGGGAACTTCATCAGCCACGTGTTTTATTACATATTCATACATTCATTGAACTTTTCTATTTTACCTTTTTTTTTTTAAGTAACTTATTTATAAAAAAAAAACCTCAGGAAGCATTGTTAAAAATGTTCAATTGAGTATAATCAACAACCAATTAAAGTGAACAATTACCTTCCAAATCCAGGATTATCTTTATTTACCAAAGCACCTGAAAGCATAATACAGGTTGGGGCTTTCAGGTTAATGTTAATTTTACAGGTTTGGGTACAGAGGAGAAATATCTGTTTAGACCTAAAAAGTTGTGGATATAAAAGACAAATATATCCCGATTCCACGCAGTTTCTGGGAGCAGAGAGTGTAACATAGATCCAGTATTACACAATTGTTACATTGTCGCTTTTTAAATCTACAAGAACTTGATATGTTCAGCCTGAAAGAGGTGTTTGGACGTTTAAATGCGTCCTCTCTATTCTATTTATAAGACAATGGCTGTGAACAGTTTGTCTGAGTTCCGTTAAATAGAAAGGCGGTTTATTTTATGAATAAAATAGTATTACAAGTAGACCAAGTTGTATTTCAATATTCAGTCCTACATGTTTCTAGCCTGCACAGCTAGACCGTTGGCCTAAAGTCACTTGCGGACAGATCTGGTCTCTGTTTGACAAATCAAATCTTCTGTTTTGTGGGAGTGCAAAGACAGGATCTCTGTCTTCCAACGGAGGTTTCCTGGCCCTGTGGAAGGAGCTGAGACAGCTGGCCTGCAGGACATGATACTGAGAGAAGTTCACCTACCTCAAATTACATGTATAAATCTATTTGATTTCTTGCTTTGGCCCCATGCCATGATGGAAAGTCTGCATGTTTGCCCTATGTTTTTCCATTGAGCAACTAATTTAAACAAAATATAAGTGCAGCATAAATGGGGGCATCTCCCACTATGGGCAGCTCCCCTGCAGGTACACCAGCTTTGTTGTTTCTGAAGATGATTACAAACAATCCACTGGTTTGTTATTTGTTATACCTTTTTCTTATCCCCAACAGGTCATTTTCTGAGTAGCTTACGGACAACGCATCAATACTATTCTTATGCCCCGTACACACGGACGAGTTCAGCTTTGTGCTGAGCAACACCGAATTGCTCAGATCTCTCAGCACAGAGCACTGCATCAGTGACGTCTGCTGAGCAATTTGTCACTGCCTGTGTTCTAGTGGCACGCAGGGCCATGCATTGCTATCGCTATGGGGCATACACATACACAGAGAATTGTGCTTCATTTCTAAGCGATCTAGTTAGATCACTTAGAAATAGGGCTTAATTCACCCATGTGTATGCCCCATTAAGGAAAAGATAAATACAGTATTTGTGTTTTAAAGTTAAGGAATTTATTTGTCTATAAAATAAGGTGTGTGCACATGGTGCGGTTTTGCTATATAGTCAAAATTGTAAAGCAAGTTCCCCAAAACTTGATCATGTTAAGGGGGCTGCAATATCGATGAACATACCTGCGCGTTTAGTATGGCAAATAGGTATAGACTGTGCTGCAAAGTCTATTTCTCCTATATTGTAGCGAGGGTCATGCTGCTCAATGCAGCATAGCCTCATATAAACCTATTACTTAGACAGTAAATATGGGCCCCCTTCACCTCTGGGCCCCATAGCAGCTGCACCCCTTGCACCTATGGTAGTTACGCCCTTGGCAGTCTGGACTGCTGTTGCTGCCAGCCGTGTACCCCCTGTGAATATCTGCCTGTACATGAGAGGACACATGTACCCAGGAGTGCAGCCTGCACGTGGCAGTGGCAGCACCAGCTGCTGCTGCGCAGGACAGGAGAGGCAGAGCAATGGAGTGAGGGTAGAGCTGCCTAATGACTCCTTGGGTCTCTTAAGACAGTGACACAATTGTCTGAAGTAACATACATTCAAATGATTGTTTTGACACTCAATGGCTGAGAGACAGAATGGTCATTAGCCTGACAACATGGAGTTGGGACCCACAGAGAACCACTGCTTTAGAGCATTTACATCTTTATCAGTGCATTACTAGATTTGTAGTTGCTGAATTGATAAAAGAACAGATAATTGATCATTTGGTACTCTTTACCTAGCACGGCGCCCACGATCTTGATCGTGGGCATCGTGAGGTAAAAAATCGTGTCGGTCGCGTCGTATGCGGGCTAAAGGTGCCCGCACGCGACGCGATGTCCACGATTTCCCATTGAAAACCATGTTAAACATGGACATCGTGTCGGTCGCGTCGCGGCCGGCTATAAATGTGCACACGATGGCCGCGACGCCCACGATTTGCCATAGGAATTAATGTTAAAAGACCCGATGGACACGATTTTCAGGTTAAATGGCTGAATGGACCCGATTTTAGCATAGGAAACAATGTTAAATGGGCCTTAGAGCCCAAATACTTACCCTGAACTCAGAAATGTCCCCCCCCCATTTTTTACGCCACCCCACGATCAACGTGAACCCGAAGCGTGGCGAGCGCAGCGAGCCCGCGAGGGGCGGCGGTACGCGTCCTCCGACCTTTTCATACCCCCACTATCCACGTCGGCCTGGAGTTGAGAATAGAATAGTGTGGCGAGCGTAGCGAGCCACCGAGCCCGAAGCGTGGCGAGGGGACGCGGATACCTTCACAGCTAGACGCGTCCCCTCGCGGGCTTCACAGGTGTCCGTGGCGACGCGGACACCTGTGAAGCCCGCGAGGGGACGCGTTTACCTGTGAAGGTATCCGCGGGGCTCGCTGCGCTCGCCATGCTTCGGGCTCGGTGGCTCGCTACGCTCGCCACACTATTCTATTCTCAACTCCACGCCGACGTGGATAGTGGGGGTATGAAAAGGTCGGAGGACGCGTACCGCCGCCCCTCACGGGCTCGCTGCGCTCGCCACGCTTCGGGTTCACGTTGATCGTGGGGTGGCGTAAAAAATTGGGGGGGCCATTTCAGAGTTCAGGGTAACTATTTGGGCTCTAAGGCCCATTTAACATTGTTTCCTATGCTAAAATCGGGTCCATTGAGGCATTTAACATGAAAATCGTGTCCATCGGGTCTTTTAACATTAATTCCTATGGCAAATCGTGGGCATCGCGTCGGGGCCATCGTGTGCACATTTATAGCCGGCCGCGACGCGACCGACGCGATTTCCATGTTTAACATGGGTTTCAATGGGAAATCGTGGGCATCGCGTCGGTCGCGTCGCGGGCACACATAAATGTACCCGCGATGCCCGCGATGGGCGCCGTGCTAGGTAAAGAGTACCGATCATTTTGACCACATATTGGTTATAGTTTTACATGTTTTCCTTTTATATAATAAGTTGTTAGAAATCACTCTTTGGTGTGACTGTTGGCTTTTTACTGACTGCCGTACAAAGGTTATTAAAATGTTATTCTGTCCATCATTATAATCTTGCTTTCAATTATATCCTTCAGCCATTTTTCTCTGAATCGTGTCTGTCCGGGTCTAAAAGATAGGGATGAGAAAAACCAGTCAGTACACACAGTATGTCTCTTTCTGTGCAATGTAACGCCAGCCTGCAGTATAGTAATGAATGAGAAAATAACAGAACACTACTTTCTCAGCCAGAGAGAAATAACCAATATACAGTAGTTACTATGGAGATGTTGCATTTCAAAAGTAGTGAAACGACAAACCGCAACCACGTGGGCTGTGCTTAGAATAGGATTATATTAGAATTCTTAATTGTTTATTCTTATCTGATTTATATTCATTGAGGCAAACATCTTATATGTAATTCAGTAAAGGTGCCCATACACAGTGCGATGATCGCACCCGTTATGGGCTGGATCCCATCGCAACGCATGCATTTTGCATGGGATGCGATCAGAAAGCAGTACAAAAAGAATGTGCAGCACATACTTTTTGTACTGTGCGATGAGATGCCCGCGGGATCGTGTATTGCACGGTGGAAACACCATGTATGGGCTCCTTAAGTTTGGAGTTCAACAAATATTATGAATCTTATGCATAATACAATAGATGGGTAGATGTATGAAGCAGTGATAAGAGAGGAGAAGTGGCTCATTGAAACCAATCAGCTGCTCTGTATAATTTTATATTATGCAAATTACATATATTAATTCAGTGCTGATTGGTTGCCATGGGCCACTTCTCCCTTATCACTGCTTCCTACATCTACATATTAGTGAGCACTTTTTTTTTTAGATGGACAAATACACATATAATGCCCCTTTCAGACCGCACTTAAAAACCGGTATTTTGAAGATTTTTAACCATTTTAAAACGGTAATCTGTGTGGTCTGAAAGGTGCACAACCACTTTACCGTTTTAAAAAAGCAGGTTTTTTAAAGCGGTTAAAATGGAGGGTCCTACCCGTTTCAGACCCGGTATTTTGCATCAAAATTGGGTCTGAAAAGTGTCTTTCGGGAAATGGCTGCCCCTTAGGAAAACCTGTTTAAAAAAAAAAACTGTCTTTCGGATGGGGGCAGCCATTTTCCGAAAGTCACTTTTCTTATAAGTGACTTTCGGAAAATGGCTGCCCCCATACGAAAGACAGTTTTTTTTAAACAGGTTTTCCTATGGGGCAGCCATTTCACGAAAGACACTTTTTTTTTACAAGTGCAATGCATCCGTCCATACTGCCGGGATCCTCAACACGTCGCATCGCAGGAGGTACCGGCTGCACGGGGGGGGGGGGTGGGGGGGGGATTTCCTTAAACACATTGGGGGGCGGGTTGTGTGTGTGTTAACCCGCGGGCGGGGTCGGGGACGGTTGTGTGTGTGTGTTAACCCGGGGGGGGGGGAGGGGAGGGGCGCGTGCTGAAGACCGCACTGGCTTAGACCCTGTATTTGGAAAGCGTCCAAAAACGGGTCTGCCAGTGTAAAAAAAACGCCACTTAAACGGTAATATACAGTTTAAGAGATGCGGTGTGAAAGGGGTTTTACCTGGCAGACCCGTTTTTGGAAACTTTTTCAAATACAGGGTCAAAGCCAGTTATGCGGTCTGAAATTATCTAATCAGCCAAGCAAGTTGACATTGACAAAAGCAGTAAATGAAAAACATCCAGTGAGTGGCAGTTCTGTTGGAGAAATGAGAGACCAGATGAAATGAGAATGACCACACTGGTTCAGACAACAATCTTGATTTCTGGTGTAGCATGCAGACAGTAGGGCCAAGATTTTGTGTAAATAACAATAATTAATGGATCTTTTCCGTTTACCACCACGCAAGCCTGAACTATTGTTGCAATCAATTGTTCACCAGGGATGCCTATCCTGGAATTGGTGGGATCCCAAGATTTCAGGTACTTTTGGCTGGGATTTCAATCATGGATTGGAGCCCCCAATCCCAGGATTTTGGGATGAAAATGTGCAAGCTCATCTTTTTCTGCCGGGCAGCGCTCGGCTCAGGTACAGCCCGGCAAGCATGTAGCGCAGCTGCTCGGTGGGATGTTAGAGTTTATGCTGGACAGCCACACACATATTGCATTGTGATAAATCACATGTTTAAAAAGCACATGCGATCACACATGCAATGCGATAAATATTATGTGCAGCACATATCTTGAGATGAGAGATTCGACCAGCGTGCCCGCACATGGCGTCGAGTGACACGTGCGATCAATGCGAATTGTCACTGCGATTTATCGAAATATCACATGATTGTACCGAGATCTCACAAGTGTATGGGCAGCATTACAAAATCCAGTCCAAACAGTGTGCACTTCAAGAATATATTTAGAATATATTCTGTTTACAAAAAAACAAAACCATGTCATACCAAATCCTGCTAATTAGTGAAAGTAGAGGTGTCACTATCCACCACATAACGTCACACACATCGGGCAGTGCAGATACATCTACAGGTGTCCTGTGTGCCACGGGCTTATACAGCGTAATGTTGCTTTTCATCTATACCACAACAGATATATGATAAGAATGTTTTTAAATCATTCCCATATGGTTGCATGATCAGAGTATAAAAATGCTATTAGGGGTTTTTAATGTTTTGTATCATGTAATTTGGTTTTGTTTTTTTATTTATAATTATACATATCCCGTTTATAGATTGCACATATTAACCAAGCTACTTATTTTCTCATACCTGTGTACAAGTCTGTTTGATTCAAAGATAAAAAATACTTCCACTGGTAAATTCTGAAAAACAGCAAATAAATGACACCGTCATAAAGAATATAATTCAAATTGGTGCAAATAAACCAACCATCCTGGAATGGGCCTTAAGGCTTACAATCTACACACTGATTATTTTCATCAGGTGCTAATTGAGCGGTTATTCTCATTATAGTCAAACATTGAGACCTTTCTAGAAAAAGGAGCCAGCCTAGTGGAGATTTTACATTTAAACAGGTGAAATGTATAGATTGCCTAAATGTTTATGTAATTATCGTAACACCACCACCACACTGAGTAACAGGGGTGAAACCCCAGCCATTCAAATCCTATGTTTGGTCCAGTGATCGCTCCTATTTGTGGGTTCAAAAGTCTTAGGGGGGTATTCAATGTTCGGGTCACGGCAGACGAGCTTGCTCGCCTGCCGTGACCCAGTTCCGTTCTCGGTCAGCTCGACCGAGAACACGCAGGCGGGATTCAATGTCCCGCCTGCAGCGGGGCGAGAAGGGGGCGTGGCCGCGAGTTGCGGCCGGGAAGTGACGAGCTGCAGCCGGCAGCTCGTCACTTCCCGGCTGTTCTCGGCAGAACGAGCCCGACAGCTAGAGATGTCGGGCTCGTTCTGACAGGAAACCCTGTTCAATGCTGTCGGGGAAGACAGCATTAAATAGGGCCCGTCGAGCATCTCCCCCACGGGAGATGCTCGACGGCGATTGAATCTCCCCCTTAATCTGACTTTCCAATAATTATAGTAAAAGTAGAATATGTATCGAGTGCATTGTGGGCCATACCTTGCTTTAAGCTTTGGATGGAATTACTTCTCTTAACGTTGGAGTGAGATAGATCTAAGCTTAAAGAATCAGGGCGTTCCCTTGGGAGGCGAAGTTTAATTCACACATGGTTCCAGAAGTGGAGAAATCATCAATGCCGTCCTGGCAGCACAGAGGGTGTAATGGTTAGCATTACTGACTCACAGCACTGAGGTTTAATTCCCACCATGGCCCTAACTGTGCGGAGTTTGTATATTCTCTCCGTGCTTGCATGGGTTTCCTCCGGATACTCTGGTTTCCTCCCACAATTAAAAAATATACTGGTAGGCTAATTGGCTACCAGCAAATGAACCACAGAATGTCTGTGTGTGCGTGTACATGTGGTAAGTAATATAGATTGTAAGCTCCACTGGGGCAGGGACTGATGTGTATGTTCAACTATTCTCTGTAAAGCGCTGCAGAATATGTGTGCGCTATATAAATAATTGGTAATAATAAATAATCTATTGTAGCTATTATTCTTGAATACCACAAAACATATAAATCTTGCACTTTCCCATGGTAATAATCAGCATTTGCTGTGTGTATATTTTAAAGCATATATTTAATTGTAAAGCCCATTTTAGAACTTTGCAAGCTGCTCAACAAATGACTAATACTTACAGTGGGCTTAATTTTGGAGACCTTTACTGTAAAGTAGACACAGGCAGTAGCCCTGGGAATTGGTTTCCTGCAGGTTGGGATACTCCATCTCATTCTATAATGAAACAGTTTGCTGAACTCCTTCTCCTCTTCTCTTAGAAAGTCTGTACAGTACAGCCAGCTCTCATGGAATTCCCAAGTCTGTTCTCAAAATACAAAGATGCATCTGCTATTAAGCATGTGACTTGCGTGTTTTAGACATACTAGGCTGTCCCTATATCAGTGCATGTCTTGTGGCATTTCATTTGGGCATCATGGGTGTAGTATCCCTTACATGCTCTATCATTCTTGAGGATCCTTATTAATGTCTGGCAGCCTTTCGGTCATATTCCTAAACACTCGCATCTGATTTTCCCTGTGATTTCTCCCACATGAGGATGACCCCTCTTCCCTTCACCCCTATACTTTGGGGTTTGCCTTGGTGGCTCTCATTTGTCCCCCTTTGTGTTTGGCTCTGCTTCACTAGATGATCTTATCTGACCGGCTATACACATATCTGCCAACATTGGAGGAGACTGGGGCGTGGCAGGTGCGCAGCAAATTTTGGGGAAAGGGGCCCCCCCCCCCCCGATAAGAGGGACATTTGGGAGGTATGTATACATCTCAGCTCCTCCTGTGTGCAATGATATTTTTTGGCCTGAAAAAAAACATTATGGTATATTAGATCTACAGTGTCTAGATCAGTGATGGCTAACCTTAATACTCCAGCTGTTATTGAACTACACATCCCAGCATGCCCTGCATCAGTTTTAGCATGGCCAAATAGTAAAACTGTAGCAGGGCATGCTGGGATGTGTAGTTCTCCAACAGCTGGAGTGTCAAGGTTAGCCATCACTGGTCTAGATCTACGGTTAAAAGGTCAATAACTATTTGTCAACAGTCAAAATGTTGACCTGCTGGAAAGGTCAACGTGAAAAAGGTCGACAAAGATTGACATGAGTTTTTCATGTTTTTTGTGTTTATGTCCACATAGGTCAATAAGGGAACTGTAAAAGTGTACTGCATCCCCTCATATGGCTCACTGCACTCCTCACACTATTATAATGTAACGCTATGTCCACATGGATAATAAAGTATGAACAAGTTTTTTGTTTGTTTTTTACAAAAAAAACATGAAAAACTCACACGATTTTCTTTTGTTATTTTTCCCCCCACCCCTTTTATCATACTTACCTCATCCCCCGATGTCCACAGCGGCCTCCTGGATCCTCTTTAGGGGCATCTGAAGAGGATCCCGAAGGCCGCGGTGGATGTCGGGGGACCATCGGGGCATTACCAGGGGACCAGGTAAGTATGGGAAAAAAAATATTCCAAAAATCACTTATCCAAAATGCCTGTGGTCCCCAGCATTTCTGATAAGGGATACTCAACCTGTATAACCCTGCTGAGAACAGGGCATAGGTGGGGGGCAGTTGAGAGAGCTCATACAATCAGCACCACACCATGTCATTGTAGCTTCTACTAAACTGGGAGCATATACTACTGTTCACAGCAGGAGTAAAGCAGGCATATATACTATCCTTGCAGAGCGGAGCACATGCTGCAATCCGGGACAGCTCTGTAAAATAAGCATAATGCACCTTTTCTAAGCCAAATTTTAACGCTTGTGATTTACATGCATGTTCTGTCTAGACCAGTCTGGGTACAAGTGGGAACAAATCTCATATTGGCCCTTATTCTGATCGGTGCGGATATTCCCGAATTCTTACGGTGCGGCCCGCACGCCACGGTGTTCTGCCGCGTGCGGCCATCGTCCGTAGAAACGCCCACGTGTCCTCCGCATTTGGACGGACTCACTCTTTAAGAACAGGGCGTGTTTACGGACGACATACAAACCATGCGTGTGCGGGAGAAACACTCCGATTCTGCACGGTATTACAGAGTATTACAGAGTATGCACGGGAATACCGCATCCGAACGGGAGCCAAGCGGTGCTACCGCACGTAAGCGGTGTATTTACGCCAAAAAACCCACTATTATGTCTATTCTGCAATACATCACATGACCCACTTATTCAATTACCTATCCTCATACAAAAATGCTTATTTGGAATTGGAATCAATTAGATGCCAATATATCCTTACAAGCATGCCTAACACATGCATTGCACACATTAACCCTTACAGCAATTGAAGTGCAATGGTTTCAATTAAAGCACTGACAAGCATCCTATTAGTGAGTAATGAGTAAAGGAGTCGATTCTATTGGGTTCAGGTGTTAATGCTTGTAGTCATTAGGCGGTCCGTTCGCCTACCGCAGGAACGAGTGGTGTCCGCAAAGCAATAGTAGCCTTTTGGACACCGCACATTTCTTCCCTTTTTGTTCGCGTACATTCGGAGTGGTATCCGAATGCACGCCCCCCAACATAAGTGTACTCCCCCGTGTCCGCCCATGTTTCCGCCCCGTTTTGCCCACTTTGAAACTACGCCCATGTGTCATTCCGCATGACGCCCATAATACGCCCATATTTCCCGACTGATTGCGGTGAACAGTTTTGTACGGGATTTGCCCGAACAGGTACGGAGTCAAGGCGTGGCACATGCGCGTTGCGTTCTCCACGCATGCGCAGACGCCGTAAAGACGCGATCCGAAAGTATGCGGAAAAGTACGCGTCAATCAGAATAAGGGCCATTGTAATATCTTACAGAGACGTATTCTTCAATTTGCTTTTTCCCCAGCTCCACGGTGAAATCCTGACAGGGAAGCCATTTAAGGTTCTTCATTCCATCTTCCTGCTCTGAAACAAACATTGGCAACATTAATGTACTGAACTATTTTAGTGATCTAAATTTTTTTAGCAGGGTTCAAGTTTAAAACTGATGGCAGCCATCCGCAAATGTAATGTTCTGTTTATATACATGAGAAAGAAACACCCATGGAAGGTACAGGGCCCCACTTATTAACAAGACTTATTACCAGCAGCATACTTCACTTAATTTTGCAGCGATACTTACGGTTATGCCATTGGTATTTAACATTACTTAATGCTGACATTCCATGGCTTGGTAAATCCAGCAGCACTTCAGCCCCCATAGAAACCTGCTGCATATGGGGGCTACATTTTGTTTCTCATCCAGAAGTATTGCTTAATCATCAGTCACCAGGAGCATTATGGTTGACATATCAACATGGACAGAATGTCGACAATCTGGTTCACAGGTATAACTATCTCTTACCTTAATTTCTAAACCTAACCCTATTGCTAATGTGACATTTTGGTCATGTCAGCATTTTCCAGGTGTTGACACTTATGATGTTGACATTTTACCATATCAATATCATAAATGCTGACATTCTGGTGTCAATATTATGAATGTCGACATTTTCACCATCAGCAATTTGAATGCCAACAGTTGTGGCCATGGATGGCATACTGAGAAGCTGACATTTTTTAAACTGTACTTTCAATTTTTTTGTTTAGAGATAAATTGGTCATAGTATTAAATAAAGTGTACAGCGGCTGATACCTACAAGATAGCAGAAATGAAATTTAAATTGTTTTCTCATTCTCTAGTCAGCATCCAGAGAACAACCAAGTTATTGGCCTGGGAAATAGCATTTTTGGTGTGACTAAATTCTAACAGCCATTTTGTGCATTCCAGAATAATTGGGTATTTTACTTATCATACAATCTCTTCCTGAGTCCATCTGGAGAATGCTGCGTCATTACCACTGGGGTTAGAGTTTGGGCTATAGAGTTTGTCATTTAAACAGATAAAAACAATCCCTTCCCATCTCCAACAGCACCTCAGTCTAAGTTTAGCAAAGCCACGAGGAAGAGAACTCCGGAATGTTCTCATTTACAACAGGCATTCATCCTTGTAAGGTGGCAAATGAGAAGGCTTCAACTGGACCTACACAACCAGTGGGCTTCAAAGTCTCAAGATGAAGCCATCAGACATCACAAAGTATGGAGTGAACCATTCAGGATCAGAATATATTGCGCTCACCACAGACCACTGTCCTCTTTTACTTACAGAAGTGGCAGGAGGTGGACGGTTACAGAATGTAAACATCTGCATACAAACTATATATATCTGTATGGCAAGGAATTAATTCAGCATTTCCAATACCTATTGATTTCCTCCTTTAGACTAGATGTTAACATCCTCAAACTCCATTGTAATTTGTATTTCTCTCTATTAATCTCATGGAACTTCCAAATTAGGGTATGTGTTTCATCCTCTCATTGCCTGCCCTCTGCAGGAGATCAAGGACAAGGCAGTAGAAGTCACAGCTGTGCTTTCATTTAGGCCTCATGGTCCATTGCTTGGAGAATGCTTCTGGAACAGTACTAGCCTCTGGCACTGTGGCCGATATGCTACGTCAGGGGCTGACTCTGCATATTAATCGTGTTGTCTGTGTAGGATTTGCAACATCCTTCTGTTTTAGTAAGAGTCTCACTGCATGTGTTTTTTCTCCTGTCTCTGCTCAGCTGCTTAAGGTGTAAACCCACTGGTGGATGGCCGCCATGGAGTATATGAAAGGGAAGAAACTCATAATAGAACTGTCACTATTTTTCTTACCTTTCGCTCTCTCCTCCGCGGGGGCTGTGTGTAGGGATCTCAGGCTATCCTGTGCATTTTTTATGGCAGTGTCTACAAGGGCACAAGCTTTTTCTTCTAGAGCTGCAATGTAGGTTTCCTCAGATTCCATTTTATCCTGGTTTGAAAAAAGAAAAGAAACATTTAAGTATATATTAAGTATATATAGAGTAGACCCTCCAATAAACCCCGCTATCTCCCATCAGCTAGTGAGCCCTTCTGATTCTGCGTTCTAACCTGAACTACTTCCACCTGTGCCACAGCCCACCACAGTGCCAGGGTCTCCTCTCAAAGAAGCCACAGAGAGAGCCTCCCCGGGCACCACCCAGCTCAGTAGAGGCACTTCTCTGTATACCTCCCTCACCTCAGGTCTTGTCGCTCCTTTCTGCTGGAGTTTAGTAGGACAAGGAGATGTACAGTATGAGACTGCTGGAAGGAATGGGGCACAGGTGTAGGTTAGAGGCTAATGGTAGGCATAGGTGGAGGTTAGAGGCTGCTGGAAGAGTAAGAAATGGGGAGGTTAGAGGCTTTTGAAGAAAATGGGACACGAGGAGCTGTTCGCGGGCAAGGGGTGGGTGGCAGCGGGAATGGGTACACTGGGTGTTCCCATGGGTACGCGGGTGGGCAGATGCCTGCCGGGGGTGGGCGGAGATGTGATGTGTGGTGGCACTGTAGGCATGCAGGGGGATGATGCTGTGGAGATGCAGGAGGGATGTCTCTGGAGAGACATAGAAGGATGGTCTCTCTGGGATGCTTTATCACGGAAGTTCACATTTTGCCCCCAGAGATTTGTTTGTGGATAACTGAAAAATAAGAGTGACACCTATGGCATAGGGAACTTCATTTTTCTTTTTAAGTGACCCAACATTGTAGCCTCAGCTGGTGGAAGGAGTGTTAAGAAGACATCTAGAATGTATTTCACACTATCATAGATAGGCCATGGGAATGCCTGAGAGAGTCAGCATGCTTTGAATGCTTGCAAACATATAGTAATTTTGTTTTTCAATGACAGAGGATTGTTACGCCAAAGCTTTGTGCCTCTGTTCATTCTGCAATAAAATGGATTTATGAACATACCCAAAAATGATCTACTTGCTATTGCCGGTTCATTGTTTTGATGCCATACATTCTGCAACAAAGGATCATTTTGACCTTTGGGGTTGTGTGTACTATTTATGTCCCGGACGGATGGAAGTGCTCAGCAGGGGCCAGGATCTATGATCGCCACCACTGCACTGCCTTACACTTACTCTGTTCACTACCTTTTGACTGCGCCTGTACAGCAGCGCAGCCGAGCAGCACGTTGGCAGCAAGAGAAAGGAGACTGCTGCTGCGCTGCTATCCAGGTTAAGAAGTGTAATGCCTCAGAAACCACTTGTTAAAATGTGCTTAAAAATTGGAAATAAATTGGAAATAAAAGCCACAGTAAAGCTCCATACAAACTACGGGCCAGATGTACTAAGCTTAAAAAAGTGATAAAATTAGGAGTATGAAAATACAAGTTGGGAGCTGATTGGTTGGTGGTTTATCTGTCTCCATGTTATCACTTTTCAAGGTGTACATCTTGCTCTAGATGACAATTAAAAAAATATAAAAAAAAGCCTAATGTTTACACTCAATATCATTAATGATGCAGCCCCTCCCCCCTCCACCTGCTAAACACGCAGGCCGATTTTGGTTTTATAGCCAACGACCCAGTGACATCACTGAGCGATATTGTTTACTGATATTGTTCAGTGTGTACACTGAATATCATTTGCACAGGTGTTCAGAGGGAAATACTGCCGATATTGCTCATAGAGCATATCAGCTAGTGTGTATGAGGAATAAGATGATGTGGTTATCACCTGACAGCATTACCATCTATCCCATATGACATCTGATCGATCCCAATCGAAATTGAAACACCAACCAACCAGATCATGTCATTTCAAATGACTGTATTCAACATTTCCGTTGGCTGGTACTTTTTCTCTCTCCACTTATGTATTTGCAAGCCCCATGGTGACGTCACCACAGTATGTACAATTACTCTTTTCATCAAGTTTTATTAAAATAAATTAAATATCATGTAAAAGAATCATATGTATTTAACCATAGCCTCAAAGCATTAAACAAACCTAGTTCTATTTGAAAATGTGTTTCCAGATAGTCAAATAAAAAACACAATAATATGTATTTATTTTATACTATGACTCACCCATACTAGCTAACCTAATACAGTATTTCTAGAGCAGCAGACTTATCCAGCTGAAAGTGCAATAAGAGATAAATACCTACCAGTACCAGCTTTATCAGCTAGCCAGGTCTGAATGCTGTGAGTCTGTGACTGTCCTCTGGTCATGTGTCACAGCTTGCATGGGAGTTGCAGGGAACAGTGTTTGAACACAACTGTAACCAAGGATACCTGTACTCAGCCAATAGCATCTACTCTGTCAGAAAACCTTCAGAGGTTGGTCACAACTCACAATAGGCTGGCCTGTTGCATGGTTACGGCTTGGTATGTCATGCACAGATAAGTGATCACACTGTGATATAAAGTACTGTAAATGCAGCAGGTTCATTTATACTGTATACAAGCTTTATTTTCATCTACAGTAGTGCTACAGTAGTGCTACGACAGAGCATTTAGGACTGACAGATTTAAATTAAAGCCGACATACATTGGGTCTTTCACTGAAGATCGACAGGTCTTAGGTTGACACAAACAAAAGGTCGACATTGGGAATATTGTCAGTCAAAAGGTCGACATGGGTTTTTCACTTTTTTTTGTCCCGAATGTCGATATAGTCCATACCCTCCAAGTGTACCGATTTAGCCGGTACAGTACCATTTTTTAACGGTCCGTACCGGCTAAAAAGAAATGTACCGAATGTACCGATTTTTCATGATTTGCGGTGGATGCGCTGGTCTGATCGGGAATTCTGTGCTAGTAATGTAGCAGCACCTGTTCCCTATCCCGTGGGGCCTTGCGGTCCAGTCAGGGCAGCCAATTTAATGCTGAAACATCTCCCATCGGCATGCGTTCCACGTGCAGTGGAACGCACATACGCTGATGCCGCGTCACTTCCGGGTGCCGCGGCTTGTCAGCGCTAAACACTTGCCTTCAATGCCTTTCCTCCTCCTTCTGTGCGCCGTTGATATAGCTGGACCCTGAAAGCTGGATTTGTAGCCACCAGCCACAGCAGTGTCTCAGTCAGCTCATACTGGGGTACATATTAAGTTAATGATTGCCCATGAGTTCCTTAAATTAAGATGACAATTATATATGTTATTCTGTTGCCCCAGGTGCCTGATCTAACATCTATTTATATAACTGTAAATATGTGGGGGAAATAAAAGTGTCCAATCAATGCCCAATACACATTCGGAAAGGGGATGTGGCCACACCCCCTTTGCCCATGGCCACGCCCCCTTTTGAACGTGTACCAAATTTTGCCCTTCAGATGTTGGAGGGTATGTATAGTCAGAGGGCAGTATTCAATGAGAAAAGTTCTCCGTGTTTTGTGGAGAATTTGTGCTTTTTTCGCCGTGGAGAGAGGTTTTTTTTCTCCAAAGGCGAGCCACCCTATTCAATGTGAAATATTCTCCGTCTTTCTTAGTGATTCTCGCCGTCTCTCTCCGTGAAGAAATTCTCCATCTTTTGATGGAGAGCAGGAATGTGAACTTTTAAACTAAAAGGGTGTTTTTTTTTATTTTGGTGTCAAAAAATCAGGTTTTTTTTTCAGTGGAGGGCCATGTTATTTTTATTCATGTGCCTATAGCACATGAATATATATTTAATTTTTAAAAAAATATTTTTTTACATTTTTTTTTTTTCTTTTTTTTACACAGTGCAGCCAGCAGGGGGCCGGAGCGCTCGAGCCGCTCATTAGATATTCATATATTCACTGCACCCGATGCACGTTCGGGTACAGTGAATACTGGGTCCCCCGCTGGCTATAGAGGGGGGCAGCCTGTGCTGCCTGGGTCCCAGGGGGGCCCCCTACCCTCACATATGTTCTGTGGCATCCAGGGAGACTTTAATCTCCCTGGATGCCACGTCCCTGTCAGCTCCCTGCTGCGGACGCTCGTCCGCTGCAGGGGTTAAGACTCGCCGCGAGTGGCGGCGAGTCTTATAAACATTGAATAGTGGGAGCAGGAGAGGCAACGAGCCCTCCGGAACACGGAGAGTGCACGGCGAGCAAAAAAAAATGCTCGCCGTGCACGGAGAATATTTCCATTGAATACTGCCCAGAGTGACCAACTCATCCCTTTAATCCGGGACACATATTAATTACACAGGTTCTGTGGCTGGCTTTCACCTGTTTTAAACTGCCACACCTCAAGACTCCATTTCACCTGGTTTTAAACTGCCACAGAACCTGTGTAATTAATATGTGTCCCGGATTAAAGGGATGAGTTGGTCACCCTAGATATAGTGATCATGGACACCGTATCGGTGCACCACGTCCCGCTCGCCATGCTCCGGGCACAGTTCCTTGTTACGCTTGGCACACTATTCTTTTCTTCCTTTACACCTAGGGATGGTAGGGCATAAAATACCGCCTGTCAGCACGTGTTGGCTGAAAAAAGAAAAAAACGTGATAAGCCACGTCGACCTTTTGACTGTCAATGTTCCCAATGTCAACATAATGCTTGTGTCCTCCTTTTGACCATGTCGACCTTGGGCATATCAACATTTTGCCTGTGTCGACCTAAGGCCTGTCAACATTCAGTGGTCAATATATATATTTGCCAATATATATATTGCCAATGTATGTCGACCTTAATTGTGTCAACCTAACGACTGTATACCTGCGCAGGGACAGACAGTGGGGAGAGAGATAACAGCCTGAAGCTGCCGCACAGCCTCTTCCCAGCTCAGCACACGCTGCTCAGTGCCGTGTGCTGAGCTGGGGAGAGACAACTGCAGCAGCTGCAGCCTGTTAACTCTCTCCCTCTTGTTTTTTTTCTTCACCTAGCCGTGGCCATACACCCTCCGGAGGCCTTGCATGGCTCGTTGCGCTCGCCATGCTTTGGGCATGGTGCCTCATTACCAGAGGCGTAACTAGAACTTTGTGGGCCCCATGGCAAAATGTGTAATGGGGCCCCCCTGGCAATGCCCATTACACAATGTGCGACAAACCACAAGGCCCCTTAAACATTATGCGACACACCGTAATACCCTAACACAATATGTGACACACTGCAAGGCCCCATACACATTGTGACACACCGCAAGGCCCCATACACATTGTGACACCGCAAGGCCCCATACACATTATGCGACACACCGCAAGGCCCCATACACATTATGCGACAAACCGCAAGGCCCCATACACATTATGCGACACATCGTAATGGGATGCAGTTTAAATCCCGACGGTCAGGATCCCGGCGTTCAAAATCCCGACGCCGGAATCCCAAATGCCGGAATCCCGAATGCCGGAATCCCGACACTTTCTCCCCCCGTGGGTGTCCACGACACCCTCGGAAGGAGAATAAATTAGTGTGCCGAGCGTAGCAAGGCACCGGGCCCGCTGCGTGGCGAGTGCAGCGAGCCCGCAAGGGGGGGCGATCCACGTCCATATTGCCCATTACACAATATACCAAACACCGTAATGCCCATTACACATTATGCCACACACTGTACTTCCCATTATATATAATAGCACACACCGTACTGCCTATTACATATTATGCCACATAAGTGCCACTTACCTACATGCTCGTTGCTATGGGCTACTTGCTCGATGCCAAGGGTTTCATGCTCTGACTGGCAGAGTAGGAGGGCCCTGCTAGGGCCAGGCAGCAGGGGCCAGTGGGGCAACGTAAGGCTCATCAGAGACAGCCACAGGCCGCAAGGGGGTGGGGCCAAAAACACATGACTGGAGCCTGTCCAGGCCCTGCTAGAGTAGCCTGACCCCCGTGCAGCAGCAGGGACCAGGGTTGCAAGGGCTCCTCACAGCCTAGCAGTGCCACACGGTAACGGCAACTGAGCTGAGGCACTGGGACTTGCTGGCTGGAGACAGTGACAGAAACGCTGTGTGTGTGCAGCCCCAGCATCCGCAACCTTCTGCGCATGCGCCGCCAGCCAGGCCTTTTACGCACAGGCTGATTCACAGATCCTGAGTGCGTACCCACACAACGCTCTCTGCCGCATCTCAGCAGCAGCACTGAGCCACACATGAACTGTGAGCGGCCGCGCCAGCACCGCCGCCGCATCGGACAGTGAGGACGGAGACAGAATCTGGCAGTGGCACTGTGCCTCCTACCATGCCCACGCTCAGACGCTCCCGGGTTCTCACCAGTGGCGTAATTTCGTCCATGTCGCTCGGAGGCAAGAAAAAAGTTGGTGCCCCCCCTAGATAGATAGCTAGAGACAGAGGTGAAACTAGAGAGTTGTGGGCCCAGGTACAAAAATATGCTTCCTCCCCATTCTGAAAATGAGAACAGTGTGCGCCAAAGGAGGGCTGAAGGTGGTGTGTGTGTGTATGGTTAGGGTTATAGGCTGCAGTGTGTGTGTGTGTGTGTGTGTGTGTGTGTGTGTGTGTGTGTGTGTGGTTAGGGTTATAGTCTGCGGGGTGTGTGTGTGTGTATGGTTAGGGTTATAGGCTGCAGTGTGTGTGGTTAGGGTTATAGGCTGCGTAGTGTGTGTGTGTGTGTATGGTTAGGATTATACGGGGTGTGTGTGGTTAGGATTATAGGCTGCGGTGTGTGTCTGTGGTTAGGGTTACAGGCTGCGTGGTGTGTGTGTGTGTGGTTAGGGTTATAGGCTGCAGGGTGTGTGTGTGTGGTTAGGGTTATAGGCTGCGGGGTGTGTGTGTCTGTGTATGGTTACGGTTATAGGCTGCCGGGTGTTTGTGTATGGTTAGGGTTATAGGCTACGGGGTACGTGTGTGTGTGGTTAGGGTTATAGGCTTTGGGGGGGGTGTAGAGTTAGCGTTAGTCTGTGGGGGATGTAGAGTTAGGGTTAGTCTGTGGGGGATGTATAGTTAGGGTCAGGCTACAGGGGTGTGTAAAATTAAGGTTAGGCTATTGGGGTGTATGGTTACAGTTAGGCTGAGGGGAGGGGGTGTATAGTTAGGTTGCGGGGGTGGGGGTATATAGTTTGGCTGTGGGGGGGTTGAATAGATAGTTAGGCTGCTGGGGGTTCGGGTGTATAGATAGGCTGTGGGGTGTATAGGTAGGCTGTGGGGGTGTACAGTTAGGCTGCAGGATTGGGGGGTGTATAGTTTAGACTGCGAGGGAGGAGGGTTTATAGAGTTGTTAGGCTGCATTAGAGAAGGTAACTAGAGAGTAAGGCATCTGAGCTGTACTCACAGTGCCAGGGGCGGAGGTCTACGGTCCATGCGGCAGAACTAGTGTCCTCAGGGAGGTAGAAACAGCTTCCTCAGCTGTAGGCCATCTTGCAGGACAGGCGCGCCGCTGGTGATAATAGCCCATAAAACAGGCCGCTGGCACTGCTGGGTCTAGGCGACACTAAGCCACACCCCCCTCAGCTGGGACCGGCACCGCTACTCTCCCCCTCCGCTCCCTCCAGCAGCCTCAGGTGGCTTTTGACTAGCGGCAGTGTGGGAAAGCCGCGGAAGGGAGGTACTGCGCACCTGGACGATGACTGCCTCCTTCTCCCCGTACAGCTCACGGGCCGGCAAGTGCCTGCGGATTCCCTGTCAGCTTCTGCGCCTCAGCCTCCAGGTCTCACTGAGTAGACGGGTCACGGGCTGTCACCGGAAGAAAGAGGAGGGGGGGGGGGAGCCGGCTGCTTTCAGGCACTTGACTATCTGCGGTAACCCCCACCCTTGCCGCAAATCTCGTCCTGTGTGGTGAGGTCAGGTGTGGTGAGGCTCAGTGGCTCCTACTGCACGGCGCTGCTTCCCTCCGCCCGGCTACTGTACTTCTCCACGGCTGAGGCACGCTAAAGCAGACGGCCGCGGCGGCTCTATACTAACAGAATAAAACTACTGAGGGTGCAGGGGACTGCTTGCTGTTCACGGGCCCCCCCAGCCACCGGGCCCTGTAGCAGCTGCACCCCCTGCACCCTCGGTAGTTCCGCCACTGTATCCAGTGTCCAGTGTGACATATATCCTGTGTCCAGTGTGACGACATATATCCTGTGTCCAGTGTGACGACATATATCCAGTGTCCAGTGTGACATGTAACCATTGTGTGACGGCATATATCCATTGTCCAGTGTGACGACATATATCCTGTGTCCAGTGTGACGACATATATCCATTGTCCAGTGTGACGACATATATCCTGTGTCCAGTGTGACATGTAAGTTGTGAAGTGGTGAGGGAGGTAAGGGAACACACGCCTAGCCAGTCATATCAAACGAATTAACCTTAGCGGTAAATTGGGTGACAGATGTTGCAGACTGATAGACCTCACAACCTAGATAGGGGTCTATAAGGGTAGACTAGATAGGGATCTCCAAACCAGGGGTCCTAGAGAGGTGGAGGAACTCGGTTATCTGCCACCAATTACCCCCCTCCCCTCCACCCATTAGGTGATGGATAAGGAGGCAACTGGTAATGTTTTCAGAGTTCATCAACCTGATCACGACAGATAGGGGTCTTATTAAATTTTAAACTGATCAGAACAGATAAACACTTGCCGCAGATTAGAAGTCAGTCTCTGCACAGACCGGCGGCTGCGCAGGAAACTCATACAGGGGAAATTGGGCCAACTACAGTAAATGAAAACAATTTTGTGAGCTGTTGAAGTGATCAAAATTGACTAGAAATGAGTGGAAACTAATGTTATTGAGGTTATTAACACTTTAGGGGCAAAAACAGGCCCAAATTCTGTTATTTTAGCAATTTTTAGCATTTAAAAAAAAAAAATCCAGATCCAAAACCAAAACCCGCAAGGGTGGTTTTGCCAAAACCAATCCAGATCCAAAACACGAAGGGAGATCCAGATCCAAAACCAAAACCCGAAAAAGTGCCCGCCGCTCATCTCTAGTAGTTTCACAACAGCTGGAGGGCCACAGTTTGGACATGCCTGGCTTCAGTGCTGGAAGAAATAATTAGATTGACAATTGTACCGATAACTTTCCTGAGACTAAAATAAGAAAAACAGCGCTGTCATTTACTATGACTAACAGGGAGCGCCATCGCATATCACAACTTATATTGCCGCCAGCAATCTGTACCTTTCCGCCTCTGACATTTTTGATTTGGAGGATTCCTCCATTTTCTTTTTCAAGACTGCATCTTGAGTTTTTCCAATTCATTGTCTGATTTCGGGATGACAGATCGTACACCGAGCTTGTTCTTGGAGTCATGTTTTCTTTCTAAAAGAAAGAGTGCAGACACCATAAAGAGAGCAACTTAAAACACATTTCTCAGCAGGAAACATGTAACAATAATAAAAAAAACCAGTGCATTTGGTTCCAGCTACATATAACAGCCATAAACACAGAAAACACCTCAAAACGACAGATGTACGTAGTAAACATGATTACGCTTAAAAGCGGAGAACGTCGCTTCTACTAGGGAACTATTACATTATTTAAGGAGCAAGAGTCTGAAATCACAGTAATAAATACATCCTTAGATTGTAATATAATAAAGTAGCAATCACTAAGCGAGATGTGGCCAGCATCACGGCGGTCTGAAGACAGGCAATGGAGCCTACAAAGGATCAGTATGCTGACAGCGGAATACCGACAGCTGGAATCCTGGTTGGCTAGTATTCGCACAGGCTAGCGTACAGCCGCGAATTGGGGGAGGGGTGTAGAGATCAGTTCAGGATTAGGAGGCCGGGTATGCGGGTTAGGCACTAGCAAGACAAAAAGTTAAGATCAGTCTGCTGGGCAGAGGTCTGGAGTGTTATGGTTAGGCTGCTGCAAGAGAGGGGTAGGGTGAAAGGTAGGGGGGATAGGGTTCAATCCCTCATGGAGCCCATGTTTTTTTTTTTAATGCCAGCATTCCTACTGCCGTGATATTGTATGTATCGCCACTAAACAGATATACTAAAACCCATGTACACAATAAAAATTCACATTTATTGTTAACAGTAAATTTAATTATGTGAAACAACTGCTTTCAAAATCATACATTTTTGAGCATTGGCCATCCAGGGTTCATTAAGTTCAGGGGCACATTCATCGGAAAGAATACAGTGGCTCCAGACATTACTAGCAGAACCAGATAACTAATGTGACTAAAGCGGAGCATCCATCAGACCAACTTTCCTCCGACCGTCCAACTGAACGATATTGTTATTGTTCCAATATGCCGTTTGCTCCCAAAGTGGCTGCTCTAACTAGTTGGGAAGATAGAACAGGTTTAATTTTCTCCAAATAGCAGTTCAGGTGTAGAATAAAGTTCCCCCCAACTGACCGATATGTAGGCGGACACTGATCAGCAGGAGAGGATCAGTGCTGCTGATGAGCACCTACAACAGCACCGTCTTCAATATCCCCTGCACCCGGCTTCCCCCCCTTCAACCATGGTGAGCACAGTAACCCCCACTTGGGATGTGCAGTCACCTGAGCTACCATAATTAATAATGAATGTATGGTTATTCAGTTGATAGTTAGCAGCACGCGTGATCTTGGGGTCTGCGACTCTATACTAACTCCACTTTGTTCATGGCACCCATAATTACAGTGTTTGTGAGCAATGACCACACTCAAACTGTGTATGAAAAATAAGTGACACCAATGGTTGTTAGTGGTACCGGCCCTGTACCCATATCTACATGCTGTTCGAATCTACTTATTGTTCGCTGCATCTCGATTACGGGTCCACGGGCAATACTTACATCTGAAATTCTGTGTCTAATGGGGCCTAAACATGTAGCGATTTTGCAATCCGTGTGTGGGGGCGATAGCGATATGTGTCCCAGAGCGGAGCTTTTACCCATCTAGATTTATACAGCATGCAGTATAAACCTAGTCAGATCGATTATGTTCTCACCGGAGAACACTGGCCCTGACAGATCACGCAGCGCTGTGTCTGGAGCGATCTACATTGCTAATATCGCTGGCACACATCGCTCCGTGTGTAGGCCCCATAACACAAGCGATATTACTGATCATTAGCAGCACCCACAATTACAGGGACCCAGATTAATATCCACATCTGGACTATGTATAGTATAGGCCCTGCCATTCATTAACGGCACCTGCTACTAGTGTGTCAGTGTGCAGCGCTCGCCTGACACATGCAGAAGTTTTTTTATTTTAAATATTGGAAACATGCCGGAGTAAGCAGAACCTATCCGCCTACTTCTGTGACATGACAAGTTGGAGAGAAGTTGGCTGGTTTGAGGAAAAGGTTCGCAGGTTGGCCGGTCTGATGAAAAAGTTGGTTAGGTGTGTGGTGTGGGGTGGTGTGTTGGTTGGACAGACAACAAGTTATGCTGGCCATACAACAGAAGTAGGCGGACAGGTTCTCCTACTCCTGCATGTTTTGAACATTTAAAACAATAAGACATTGACACACACACATACAAAGACACATGATGGACAGACAGATGCTGACAGGATGACAATAACATGCTGAAACACAGGTGCTGACAGACTTTGACACACTGGGGGGAGTGCTGCTACCGCTGATGACGGGTGGGCGCTGATTCCATTGATGATGGGGCACTAATGATGGTTAGATTGTGAAGGGGTGAAAGCGCATGGAGTGCTGACAAATTGGGTTGAGGAAGAAGTTTGCGGGTGCTACAATTGCTGGGGGTGGGGTCCAGCAATTTTGATTACAGGGTTGGAGGGGTGCGGTGAACCAGGCTGCCCCTCCTGCTGACAAGCAGCTCCCTGGAGGCTGTGACAGTGAAGTAGGCCGACACTGTTGGCTAGCGCTCACCAACTAACGGTTCAGTTGGGGAGTTAGCCAGACTGTTTGTCAGCATCTGGGAGAAAATGGCTGGTAATGGTTTGCTCTCACACACTGGACCGATTATTATTCAACTAGTTGCCAATGGACCTAAGATGAAGGCAGGTTATATGACATTAGCAGGGTATATGTGAAATTATATTGCATAAAGTGAGATGGTAGAGTGTGAGTATACTTTATATACAGTTTATCACCTCACTTATATGTGTATACATACACTCACACTGCTATCATTTCACTTATACCTGTATAATCTACACTATTCGGCTATTAACCCTTTGAGTGCAAACATCAGAGAGATGCTAAAAATACCAGCATCGCTCACATTTGTTATATAAATGTAAAAAAAAAAAAAGGGATTATATTTACTATATATAAAAGGTAAACACTGTAGTAGGGTCTCATGTGCAGATTATGTCATGATCAGTATGACATCACACACACTAACCACAGGATGTTTTGAGCTGTTGCCGTGGAATCCTTACTTCTCAGTACGAGTTGTTGGAAAGTGGATGCATTCCCTTTTTCAGAAAGAGAAAATATATAAAGAATATATTACAATGTCTGATTGGGAGGAGGAGCTTCCTCCCAATGTGATTCTCGTGAAAGAGGCCTGCGCTAAGAATCAGTTTATCAGCTGGACACGTGATCCTGTGAGACCAGCGAGGGTAACACCAGATTTGGGAGAGGAGCTTCCTCCCAATGTCATCTTAGTGAAAGAGGCCGTGGATAAAGTACCATTTGCCAAGTGGATACGTAACCACTCATGGATCTCACCAATAGAAACACCTGATGTGGAGACCATTCCTGGCAGAGTGACAGTTGTGAAAGAGGCCAGCGCTGAAAAGCGGTTCATCAACTGGACCCATGATCCTGTGATCCCATCAAAGAAAACATCTGATGTGGATGAGACAAGTCCTGGCCAAGTGATACTTGTGGAAGAGGCCGTGGCTAAAATACCATTTGCCAAGTGGATACGTTACCACTCATGGGTCCCACCAATAGAAACACCTCGTGTGGAGACCATTCCTGGGCAAGTGATACTTGTAAAAGAGGCCTGCGCTGAAAAGCGGTTCATCAACTGGACCCATGATCCTGTCATCCCATCAAAGAAAACACCTGATGTGGATGACACAAGTCCTGGCCAAGTGATACTTGTGGAAAAGACCTGTGCTGAAAAGAGGTTCATCAACTGCACATGTGATCTTGTAATCCCACAGATGGTACCATCATCAGTTGAGACGGCCTTAACCCCTAATATAATACCTGAGCCAGTAACAGCCAGCAGTGTAACATCTGATAAAGCTGCCAGGCCAGGGAAAGGAAAGTGCAGAAAGCGGATACTCAGGTGTCTGCGGTACATCTTCTGCTGCCGTCCAATTATAACTGAGGACTAATGAACTCTGCTCGCCGCTCCTGACCGGCCCCTCTGTGACCCTCTGTGTACCGACCCGGCTTGTTTTAATTGGATTCTGCTTCTGTCTCACCCTTGTCTGCCTGTTACAGTGATACCTGCGTACCAGATCCCCCTATACTATAATCTTTTCTGATTGAAATGGACATTGGGCTGGTACCTATGATGTACATTGTACAATAAATGTTATCCCTTTTTATGCCTTTATCTGCTTATCCATCCTATCAGTAAGCCAGGTGAAAGTGTGTGTGTGTCTGCAAACAGAGCAGGTTTAGCTGAAGAGGTAAAGTGACCCCGGCGTACCAGATGCCCGTGCTGGTAATATTCCCGATTGTATTGGACATTGGGCTCTTATCTATGCTGTATGATATAACACTACAACACACGGCACTAATTCAGCATTTCTGTTCAAAAAGATTTGTAAAAAGGAAAACTTTGCTATGTGTCAAGAGGAAATTGGAGGTGAGAGGAAATAATTACAGTGTCATAAACTGTTAGATTGGTAACAACAACAACAAAAAATGACTGTTGGTGCTAAAATGTTCACACTGATTCGGGGTCCCAGCAACCCACCTCATCCATAAATCTGACAAATTGTGCAGATTTATTCAGAACTTCCCATTCATCCTGCCTATCCCAATTTGCAGTCTGTAATTGTAATGGTCACAAAGGAATCCTGCACTCTTATTAGCTGAAACACTCACTACCCTGACCCAGGGAGCGCAAAACAAAATATATTATATATTAACAATTATGCACACAGAGGAATTGTGTGTATGGGGGAAATTAAAGCCCTGTACATACACATCGATTTGCTTTTGATTCGATGTTAGATTCGATTTTCTATTAGATCTGGCATTAGATCTTTCCATTCGATTTGGCATTAGATCTGTACTTTTGCATTAGATATCGAATTCGATATTCATTCATGGTACATTGAAAACATTTGATTTACTAGATCGAATTCGATATTTCCTTGGCTAAACAGTAGATTTTTCTGTTCGATTTTGTGAAAACGGGAGCGCGAATCGAATGTAGATCGAAAGTGACACAAAAAACATTAGATTTAGTTTAGGATTCGATTAGATTTTACTTCTATAAGCAAAATCGAATTGAAAATCGGTAAAAATAAAATAAAAAAAATCGATGCATGTGTACAGGGCTTTACTAAGATGGGAGTTCAATTTCATATGGGATGTCACTATGGGTAAGTGTTAGAATCTACTAATTTAGCATCTTCTAGAAGATAATAGATAGTACCTGATATACTCCCACCTTAGTAAATTCCCGCAATGACTTATTTTGTGTGTTCATAAATGACCTTACATAGTTATATATAGGGGGCTATTCTGATTCAATCGGAAAGCCACAATCACTCTTAGATGGACAAAACCATGTGGACTGCAGGTGGGGCAGATGTAACATGTGCAGATAGAGTTAGATTTGGGTGGGGGGGGGGTGTACTTCAAACTGATATCTATATTGCAGTGTAAAAATAAAGCAGCCAGTGTTTACCCTGCACAGAAACAATAAAAAACCCAAATCTATCTCTCAGAATAACTCCCATAGTTACATAGTTGATGATAGTTACATAGTTGATGAGGTTGAAAAAAAAAGCCATTAAGTTCAACCTATATTGGATCTTGTTGCCCTTCTCTGAACCCTTACTAGTTCCAAGATTTGTTTTTCTTATGGAGTAGTGTCCAGAACTGTACACTGTATTCTAGATGAGGCCCAACCAACAATTTAGGTAGTGGCAAAATGACACTGTCTTCCCTAGCCTCTGTGCCCCATTTTATGCATGCTAATACTGTATTAGCCATTGCAGCTGCTGGTTGACATTGAGCAGTAAAGCTGTGTACACCCGGGCTATAATCGCTGAGCGACCATATTGGCAGCGATTGGAGTGTGCACCGGCAAAAAAAATCACCGGGTGCGCGCTCCCGTTTTTAGCCCCCTTATGATCTCTGGTTGCAGGCTTGCTCCTGCGACCAGCTGATTCCCTCTACGGCTTTCAGTTTCATGGGACAAAAATCATTCAAAGCCCACTCACAAGTTCTTCAATATGATACTGGTCTCATGTAAATGGGTCAGTTGGTTCCAAAGATATAGCCGTTTGTTTAAAGGGGGGGTTCTCTCCCCCTCACACCAGAAAATGCAGGGACTAGGCTGGTGTAAAAGGGGCCAGCCCGGGAATGTCCCTGCACGATTCTGGGACCATACTCCCGGGTAAATCCCTGCATTTTCTGGTGTGAAATGGGTATTATTTCAAACATTATTTCAGCGGCGACCGAATCCTCTTCGCCGTAGTCCAGCTGTGCCTGAACATCTGAGAAAACAAGCAAGGGGGACCCCGAGGACCGGCCTCGGGACTGTATGTGGCTCTGCGCAGCAGCAGACCCCTCACTTGGGAGTGGCTCCCTCTCCATCATGGCAACAGCTGACCCCATATCCCTGAAGGCCCGCAAGAATTCTGAGCACCCTGGAACGGGCCTCCTTTGTGCCCCCTGAGACCATCCCCTAACTTTCTGGGTCCCCGCCGTCTCCCGGAGCAACGTATCCACAAGGGGCGCCGGAGCCTCAGCCACGGAGGACAGTGTTGCGTACAGCAGAGAGGGGTCAAAGGAGGGCGTGGAAACTTCAGCCATGGTTGCACCTCCAGACCCAGCCATGGATCCAGAGTGCACCCCGCCTGTGGAAGACGTATAGAAAGAAAAGAGTATGTCCATGTGTGATGCACCTGTTGAAACTCACACGAATAAAAAGTAACTTTTATTTGTCAATTTTAAGAAAGCGAAATATATAAAAAAAAAAACACATACAACAAATACACTCTGTGTTAAAAAACGGTGGCTCTCTGATCCTATGGGCGGTATAAATCTACCTTAAATTCAAATACAGAAATGGAGGGCCATAATATTTTTATAGTGTAATGTAATATCACAGTGTTGTATCACTGAATGGTTGGCCACAATCCCTAAATAGAGGCGCACTAAATGACGATACAAGATCAAAATAGAACGTATTGTTGGACAGGCAGTGTGAATAAATGGTGCATGAAGGTCTACCTGGGCTGCTGTTGAACACAATATGTATTCCTGACGTCTATCGACACAGGTGTCGTCGTTATAGGATTTCTCCTCCCAAACACAAATATAGGCTGGCAATTATCACAGTGCACTGTGTCAATGAGCGCCTGTCATGTATACGCCTAGTTGGGGGAAATAACTGTGTACCACAATTCCTGGTCCTAGTATGCGTCGACGCAAATGTCATCACCTAGGGTATGTCCCTTCTCCAACAAATATATAGGCTGGTGATTTAATCCTGCGCAATAAATATGCGGGTGCTTGTCACCTATAGGCCTAGTTGGGGGTGACAGCCTGGTGATAACTGTGTCGAGTTTTTTGGATGTCGACTTCCAAACAAATATAATCAGGCTAGTGATTGTCACAGTGCGCTGAATCAGTGTGCGCCTGTCATCATAAGGCCTAGTTTGGAATGACAGTTTGAGGTGTAAATTGTCGATAATGCAAATTAACTCAAGACACCTTTGGTGGCCACAGAAAGTTAACAGAAATTACTAAGTCTCTCCATTACCCAAGAAAAGGGAATAGTGTGGAGACAGGTATTAATGTTATGGCGACCGCTCATACAGATGAGTCAAATTTCATCTCTGCGGAGTGTAATTGGTCTAGTGATCAGATCTTGTGGACACAGTTGGTGTAATGTCGACACTTAGTGTCTGTAGTTTAGTTGCAGACAAATAATTGACATATACAAAAAAACAAAAAACACGTGTTATCCTGCCTCCCGTGAGGGTAGTCAAATCGGTACAGGGTCGGTTTTTAGTAATATTAAAATGTCGACAGAAAAGGTCGTCACTTTCAGGGTTGTCGACTTCCAAGCAACAACAGACAGGTGGATGATTATCACAGCGTGCTAAATCAGTATGTGTCTGTCACTGGTAAGCCTGGTTTTGGACTGACAGCCTAGGGTGTAACCAGTCACTGATAGTGATTAACTCAGAACACATGCGGTGGTCATAGAAAATTAACATAACTTTCTCAGTCTCTTAAATTACCCGAAAAAACGGGAATAGTGTGGAGACCAGTGATAATAGTGTTATGGTGACCACTCATAGAGATGAGTCAAATTTTATCTCAGTAAAGTATGGTTAGTCCAGTGATCAGGTGTTTGTGGACACAGTAGGTGTGATGTCGACACTTTGTGTCAGTAGTTTATTAGTAGACAAATACAGTTAAATTTCACATACACATCAAATACGTTTTATCCTGCGTACTGTGAGAGTACTGTAATCGGTACAGGGTCGGTTTTTGGTGGTAAAAATAAATAGATAAATGTCACATGTGCACCATATATGAAACTAACGTGGCAGATAGTACAAACCACCTCAATTAGCAGGTACACTATACGGGGTTGCTCGCATACAGATAACACTGTCTCCAAACTGTGTGGAGGAAGTATTCCAAAAAACCCTAAGTGCGGGTAATGGAAGTGTTATAATGCCCCAAGGACAAGTAATAAATGTCAGAGGGGTGGAAGGCAATTCCCACACTATCTTCTCTGTGAGCTAGTGTCTGATAATTCAAAGAGGTTGCTGCCACTGTTCTATAACACGCGTGAGGCTGTCCTCACACTGTCTGTCAGTGCGCCTCTAATAGGGGTTCCTGTAAGAAAAGTACATCAATCAAAATGCATCCTAGTAAATTTTAAGATCAGAGAGCGACACCGCTAGCCGGCGCACGCTTCGCAAACAGCTTTTTCAAGGCCTTGAAAAAGCTGTTTGCGAAGCGTGCGCCGGCTAGCGGTGTCGCTCTCTGATCTTAAAATTTACTAGGATGCATTTTGATTGATGTACTTTTCTTACAGGAACCCCTATTAGAGGCGCACTGACAGACAGTGTGAGGACAGCCTCACGCGTGTTATAGAACAGTGGCAGCAACCTCTTTGAATTATCAGACACTAGCTCACAGAGAAGATAGTGTGGGAATTGCCTTCCACCCCTCTGACATTTATTACTTGTCCTTGGGGCATTATAACACTTCCATTACCCGCACTTAGGGTTTTTTGGAATACTTCCTCCACACAGTTTGGAGACAGTGTTATCTGTATGCGAGCAACCCCGTATAGTGTACCTGCTAATTGAGGTGGTTTGTACTATCTGCCACGTTAGTTTCATATATGGTGCACATGTGACATTTATCTATTTATTTTTACCACCAAAAACCGACCCTGTACCGATTACAGTACTCTCACAGTACGCAGGATAAAACGTATTTGATGTGTATGTGAAATTTAACTGTATTTGTCTACTAATAAACTACTGACACAAAGTGTCGACATCACACCTACTGTGTCCACAAACACCTGATCACTGGACTAACCATACTTTACTGAGATAAAATTTGACTCATCTCTATGAGTGGTCACCATAACACTATTATCACTGGTCTCCACACTATTCCCGTTTTTTCGGGTAATTTAAGAGACTGAGAAAGTTATGTTAATTTTCTATGACCACCGCATGTGTTCTGAGTTAATCACTATCAGTGACTGGTTACACCCTAGGCTGTCAGTCCAAAACCAGGCTTACCAGTGACAGACACATACTGATTTAGCACGCTGTGATAATCATCCACCTGTCTGTTGTTGCTTGGAAGTCGACAACCCTGAAAGTGACGACCTTTTCTGTCGACATTTTAATATTACTAAAAACCGACCCTGTACCGATTTGACTACCCTCACGGGAGGCAGGATAACACGTGTTTTTTGTTTTTTTGTATATGTCAATTATTTGTCTGCAACTAAACTACAGACACTAAGTGTCGACATTACACCAACTGTGTCCACAAGATCTGATCACTAGACCAATTACACTCCGCAGAGATGAAATTTGACTCATCTGTATGAGCGGTCGCCATAACATTAATACCTGTCTCCACACTATTCCCTTTTCTTGGGTAATGGAGAGACTTAGTAATTTCTGTTAACTTTCTGTGGCCACCAAAGGTGTCTTGAGTTAATTTGCATTATCGACAATTTACACCTCAAACTGTCATTCCAAACTAGGCCTTATGATGACAGGCGCACACTGATTCAGCGCACTGTGACAATCACTAGCCTGATTATATTTGTTTGGAAGTCGACATCCAAAAAACTCGACACAGTTATCACCAGGCTGTCACCCCCAACTAGGCCTATAGGTGACAAGCACCCGCATATTTATTGCGCAGGATTAAATCACCAGCCTATATATTTGTTGGAGAAGGGACATACCCTAGGTGATGACATTTGCGTCGACGCATACTAGGACCAGGAATTGTGGTACACAGTTATTTCCCCCAACTAGGCGTATACATGACAGGCGCTCATTGACACAGTGCACTGTGATAATTGCCAGCCTATATTTGTGTTTGGGAGGAGAAATCCTATAACGACGACACCTGTGTCGATAGACGTCAGGAATACATATTGTGTTCAACAGCAGCCCAGGTAGACCTTCATGCACCATTTATTCACACTGCCTGTCCAACAATACGTTCTATTTTGATCTTGTATCGTCATTTAGTGCGCCTCTATTTAGGGATTGTGGCCAACCATTCAGTGATACAACACTGTGATATTACATTACACTATAAAAATATTATGGCCCTCCATTTCTGTATTTGAATTTAAGGTAGATTTATACCGCCCATAGGATCAGAGAGCCACCGTTTTTTAACACAGAGTGTATTTGTTGTATGTGTTTTTTTTTTTATATATTTCGCTTTCTTAAAATTGACAAATAAAAGTTACTTTTTATTCGTGTGAGTTTCAACAGGTGCATCACACATGGACATACTCTTTTCTTTCTATACGTGTTCCTATACCTTATGTCCAGTGGTAGCACACCTCCAATAACTATTGACATCTTTCCAGTCATTGTACCAACTGGGGGTCCACCTTTTTGCCTCTCATAGATGAGGATCCTGTGCGAATAGCCCAAGCTTTGTTTGTCCCGCCTGTGGAAGCCTGCCAACCCCCCCCCCCCCCCCCCGCAGTTGTTTGTCCCCTAGGTGGCAGCACCTCACAGCGGGCCCAGGACATGTAAACGCTGCCGCACTTTACCTGGCCCGCGCTGCCTGACCCCTAATGTACACAGCCATTGTGGTGCTCACCTCCAACATCGGGCCTTGCCGCCCCACAGAAATATGCAACGAGAATTTAAAAGATATTTAGATTCCTAATCTGCCCCTATCTTATCTGGCTACCACCACCTATCTGGCCCAGCCCCACATATTGATCATTTGGGGCCTGATTCAGATATTTATTCTCTCTTAACTGCACAGCTTTTAATAGAGACATTATGCATTTGCTCATATTTGTACGTTTTATGTTTTAAGTCTGGTATTATAGTTATAATTAAAAAAAAACTTTTTTAACATATCTCGTTAGTTTTATGTTAAATTTACTATAGATTAAGGGCCTATTTCAACAGTGATCAGTGTGAATACACTGGGGACCAATGGTGTGGCTATGTGCATGCGCGTATTTGCAGGGCCGCTGTATGAACGACTTTGGGGACTATCACACAAGGTCTATTCATGCCCCCACAGTGGAAAAAATGGGGGCGTGGCCTTGTGGAAGCGTCATGAGTATAGACCATCCCCCCCTCCCCCTTCTAGCTAGACCATGTCCCTCCTCCGCGGCCTGAAATTTGGAAGGTATGCAGCTAGGCAGCGCAGCCAAGGGGCTACGTAGTATGCAAGTGGTTGCATGCAGGGCAGGCTTGCCCTGTGTCGGGTTGCCCCAAATGCTTCCGCTGGGGGTTGTAGTTTTGTAATTTTTCTGTCTGTGAGCTTTACCACACCCGGTAATCACATTTTACTTTCACAGCCATGCTTTAACGTGAACTTTTTATGTAACTGAATAAATATCATTCATTCCTTATGTATGTGTGATTAGCTTGTGACAAGAACTATAGACCTGTTAATGATTGATTCTCTATGCCTTTTAGTCTATAGACTGACTATTACATCTCATGATCTGTGTAACATTATGCAGGAACATTTTTGAAGTAGGAGTAAATTAGAGGATAGAAATTAAAAATGAAACTTGCTCTATTTGTAAAGTCCTGGTTTTCAAAAAAGAAAATAAACAAAATAAAGACAGGCGCAGATTTGTGGCCACAGTTACAATGTGCACAAGCTTTTACTTGCTGGTCACTGGAAGTTCGTTGGTTCCCCATCAATGTTGGCCCTGACTAATAATATTTTGTACTCAGCCTCAATGGAATACATAGCTCACCTCCTTCCTGACACCGAAGCTGAATTCCATGCCACATGGGACCCATGATGCTCTACTTTTAATAGACAATTGCTCGGATTAAAGTGAGCCACAGTACACTATGGGGGTCATTCTATACCAGGGGCAGGGGTGCTGAGAGGGGGGCAGGTACAGTTTACCCGGGCCGAGCCTGTCAGGGGGGCCCTGGTTTGGACACACAGTTTTTTTTTATTTGGTGGCGAGTGCGCCGGTTCTGAGTGCGCCGGAGTCAGCTGTTCAGTGGCAGCATTGGGAGTGCGGATGTGGGCCAGTGTGGGGGCAGCATCATCACAGAGGTCCTTCTGTGTCGTTCCACTCTCCGACTCGAGGGCCTGCTGAGAGCCAGCCACATGACTTGGGAGTTTACCGTGGCTCAGCGACAGGAGGATACTTAGGGTAGATAGTCCCTAGGTGCCAGGAGGAACTGAGTCAGAGAGAGGCCACCTCCCATGGGAGTACCACCCACTCCGCAGAATCCAGCCCGCTCTGTTCCCCACGTTCCCATCCCAACCGCCACCAGCAGCAGCAGGTGCCAGTGCCATGTCTCCAGTCTAGCAGTCCCAGACCTGGTTCCCCACCTATGTCCAGGTCACTGTGTTCCAAGGTGGAAGGTGGGTGGCTGGTTGTTCTGTGTCTGCTGCCTCCCTCCATGCTGCTGGGGCTGAGATCCAACTCTGGAAGTCAGCATGTAACCCCTGGCAGAGAATGTTAACCCGTGGCAGAGCATGTAACTCCATGGCAACGAGCATGTTAACCCCTGGCAGAGCATGTTAACCCCTGGCAGAGCATGTAACCCCTGGCAGAGCAGGTTAATCCCATGGCAACGAGCATGTTGACCCCCTAATATGCAATGAGCATTACAGTGTGTGGAATAACATGTAATGGGCATAATGGCATGTGGTAAAATATGTACTAGGTATTACGGTGTATGGCATAATGTGTACTGCCCACTATGGTGTGTGGCATAAAGTCTAATGAGCATTATGGCATGTGGTATAATATGTAATGGATGTGTGACATGTGTAATAGGCATTATGGTGTAAATTTTTGTCCCCGTATCCACCTTAGAAGCAGTGGCGTAACAACAGGTCCGCAGAATGTGTGGGGAGCTCTCTTGGCGGCTCTGCACACACACGCCTGGGGGATATTGCAGCCATGGGTGGAACAGGAGGACAGTGTTTGAAAACCAGGACTAGCCCTCTGAAATTGGGACAGTTGGAAGGTATGCCGATGTAGCACTCTTACACAGGATAAAGGTGGCTGCCTGCACATGTTGAGGGCAACCACAAGATCTGACTGATCCGCATGTTCAAACCTCTCTCCAACCTTGACAAAGATAGCAGTGTCTATCGAAACGCGTCGGTGGAGAGAGGTGCTAGCTTTTCTACTGTGGACTGGGATCTTTTGGGTGGTGCAGGTTCTGCACCACATTTTTGAGACTAGCCAATAAAAGGAAAATATAAATATGGGCAAAAGAACACAGACATTGGACAGAGAAATTGGTAAAAGTGTTATGGACAGATGAATTGAAGTTTGAGGTGTTTGGATCACATCACACAGAAGAAAAATTGTGCGACACAGAACAATTGAAAAGATGCTGGAAGATTGCCTGATGCCATCTGTCAAGCATGGTGGAGGTAATGTGATGCTCTGGGGCTGACTTGGTGCTGATAAAGTGGGACATTTGTACAAGGTAAAAGGGATTTGGAATAAGGAAGGCTATCACTCCATGCAATACCCTGTGGACAGCGCTCAATTAGACCCAATTTCCTCCTCCAACAGGACAATGACCCAAAGCAGACCTCGAAATTATGCAATAACTATTTAGGAAGGTAGAAGGCAGCTGGTATTATGTCTATAATGGAGTGGCCAGTGCAGTCACCAGATCTCGACCAGATTGAGCTGTCGTGGGAGCAGCTTGACCGTAGGTTAAGCAAGAAGTGCCCATCAAGCAAATCCAACTTGTGGGAGGTGCTTCAGGAAGCATGGGGTGAAATTTCTTCACATTACCTCGAAAAAATGAACAGCTAGAATGCCAAAAACCTGCAGAGCTGTAACTGATGCAAAAGGAGCATTCTTTGTTGAAAGCAAAGTTTGATAGACAAAATTATTATTTAAAATAAAAATTATTATTTCTATCCTTACCAATGTCTTGACTATATGCTCTATTCATTTTGCAACTCTTTATATAAATAAAATAAATAAAAGTCAGTTTTCATGTCATGTTTGGGTGACCCCAAACTTGAAAACGGTAAATATATGTAATTTTTTTTTTTAAATCTCTTTATTTGTATATACCATAAACGAGTTAACATCAGAAACAGTATTTTTACACTCCAATATATATATATATATATATATATATATATATATATATATATACTTTTTTTTTTTGGGGGGGGGGGGGTACTTGTGTATTATCATGGCGCCCCCGATTTCCATCGCAGGGCATTGTACGACCACAAAATCGCGTCGCATTGCATGCCATGCCATATGATCGCATGCGATGCGATGAGTCGCGATTTTACCCGATTTTTAATTGTACAGGCACCCAGATGCCTGATTCCTATGTTAAATGCCCCCCCAAGACCCGATTTTACATCGTACACCCACCCTGATGGGTAATGACTATGTTCAAATGCCCCCCCCCCCCCCCATTGTTAAAGCCACCCCACTATCAACACCAAACCGAAGCGTGGCGAGCGGCGGCGGTACGCATTCTCTGACCTTTTCATACCCCCACTATCCACGTCAGCGTGGAGTTGATTTTATATAGTGTAGCGAGCGCAGCGAGCCCGAAGCGTGGCGAGTGCAGCGAGCCCCGCGAGGGGACGCGTAATACTTGTGAAGTAATGCGCGTTCGCTCGTCACGCTTCGGGCTCGGTGGCTCGCTGCGCTCGCCACACTATATAATATCAACTCCACGCCGACGTGGATAGTGGGGGTATGAAAAGGTCGGAGGATGTGTAACGCCGCCCCTCGCGGGTTCGCTGCGCTCCCCACGCTTCGGGTTGGCGTTGATAGTGGGGTGGCGTTAACAATGGGGGGACATTTAACATTGTCATTACCCATCAGGGTGGAGATACAATTAAAGATCGGGTCTGGGTGGGCATTTAACATTGAAATCGCGTCACATCGCATGCCATTATAATTGGCATGCAATGCGACGTGATATTAAAATTGTACATTCAGCCCGGGAAAAGCCTCAAATCGGGCCCATCGCATGCCATCGCATACCTTAATTAGTGGTATGCGATGCGACGCGACGGGCGCCGTGATAATACACAAGTACCATATTTTTTAAGTAAATAAGAATGGTATGATAAAGGCACTTAAAACTAAGAGTGCTGAACATAACATTACAGTAAAAATCAAACACAAATTCAACTGGTATAATTTTTTAGTTTTTGTATAAAATATCCTGGATTGGGGTGGGGTGGGGGCTTAAACTAGATAACCACTGAGACTCACATGAAAAAAAACACAGAATGCAAGGGATCATAAAGCGCCATTACTACAAAAAACAACAAAACAATTACATTAAATCATTCCAGGGAGCCTTCTATGAAAGTAAGAAAACCATGGGTCCCAGACAGCTTGAAATTTAGCAACTCTATCGTGAAGAAGAGCAGAAAAATGTAAATCAGATCTTTAGGATAGGTGATATTGATCACGCTACCAGTAAGAGAGAGAATTTCATCCCAATAATTAGAAATCAGGGGACATTCCCACCAAATGTGCATTAAGTCACCTTTATTTCCACAGTTACTCCTGCAAAGGTCTGGAGATGCCTGGAAAATAATTTATCAGGGACTAGATAACAACAGGAGTAATCTAAATCTGTTTCCCAAGCCCTTGCAAAGGATTCTTTGGTTTCTGCCATCCAAACGCCCCTTGTATCAGAGTATTTTACATACTTTTTTTCTGGGGGCACCACCATCTTGTTTATATATACACCATCCAGGTAATAAATGATTAAACTGGTTTTCTGTGATATTTGGCTCCATAATCTCAGTGTCTGGTCCTGTGCGTGTTACTCTACTTCGCACAAAGCAATCTTTTGTAAGTAATCTGTAGCCATCTTTTTACGCTTTGTATATTTATAGCGTAACCAAAACAAAAATTGATTTCACAGAATACAAAAGATTATATAAAGCTAGTCGCAAGCCCTGTTTTATCAAAGCAGCAATTTGTGCATTGCAGGTTTTTACAGTAGAGTTTTACTGAGGAGGCTCATAGTGTATTTGGGAATCGTATTAGGTAAAACTACTGTCTCCTGGTGTCTGAGGCTCAGTGTGTGGGAATCACATCAGGTAGGACTCCTGTGTCCTGGTGTCTGAGGCTCAGAGTGTGTGGTAATCACATCAGGTAGGACTCCTGTCTCCTGGTGTCTGAGGCTCAGAGTGTGTGGTAATCACATCAGCTAGTAATACTGCCTCCTGGCATCTGAGGCTCAGTGTGTGGAAATCACATCAGTTAGTGCTACTGTCTCTTGGTGTTTGAGGCTCAGAGTGTATTTGAGAATCACATTAGGTAGTACTACTGTCTCCTGGAGTAGAAGGGTGTGAACACATCACTCCTTCATACCACAATATGACTCAGTTTAATCTGTCCTTACTGCTGGTTCTGATGACCTTCAGTGTAGTGTCGGACTCATTCCCAACTGGAGCACCGATATCTGCCTGCCAGACAATGAAGCCAGGTCATGTGGGAATCTTTCCACAACCAAAACCTTCACCCTATATCATCAAGATCAATGCCAGTTCCTACCATGCAGGAAAAACCATACAAGGTACGTCTATTTAAATTATATAGCCCAATGTGTATGCGGTGCTTTACATAAATATTATGGATTGATATCTAATGCTGCCCCAAGTTCTATATATGTCCGTATGAAAGAAAACCATATACCTGTAACTTGTTGTATAAGTGATACTATATCCCTTCTCTTCTCCCCTGTATGTTGGTGATGTAGTAAGACTGATGGGACCGGATGTTCCTTTATATATGGTGGAGTTGCTGAACATTAGCTCCCCTCTGGAAAGAACTGGGTGCTCTGACTAACTCTATCTCAGGTATTCAGGTCCCCTTTAGTCCCAAATTCTTTCTTTTTCTGTATGTGTCCCTGAGGTGTGGTATCTGGTCCCGATAGTCGGAATCCCGATGTGGGGGTTTTGACTGTCAGGATCCCGACATCGGGGTAATGACTGTCGGGATCCCGACTGTCGGGAAACTGTCCGGCACCTGTCCCTGAGGCATTTCGGCTTCAAAATAAACTATTTACTCATATGGTTTTGCCAACTAAATTTGTCATTGCATCAGCTTGAAAATCAACTGAGGCAGCTACTATGAGTGAGATCATAGCCAAAATATGGTAGAGCTATTCTATAGAATATATCACTAGCATACTGAGGGGCTCCTCTAAAAAGTTTAGTAAGGTTTGGGAACCATGGACTTCTTACTTTGGGGTTCCCCGAACATTTAATTGACCATTTAGGGCTTGCCTTTTCCACACACAGGCCCCTTTTCTGTTTTCAGCTTGCTAAGCTGCTTTGCTATGAATGTACCCGGTCAGGTTGGCCTCTCCTCCTTCCCACCCTTTTTATTTCTCTTCTCTCTCCCCCCTCCTTTTTTTCTCTTCTATTTCAATATATAAAAATTAGAAGAGACTTTCTAGTTTTCTTAATAAACTTTGACATTGTATGATAATGCTGTTGGACCTTTTATAGGTCCTCTTTGTAATGTCTCTCATTCTACTAATAAAATATGTTTATAAAGAAAAAAAATCTAAGCCAGATTTATTTATAACTAATGTCTGGACAAATGAGAAATTAGATTCAAAACACGTACCAATTCTCCACAACAAGTAGGCCAGACTAGTTGCTATTCTGACGATGTTGTTGGGTAAAAACATTATCAGTCAGCCCCAGGTTTGTGGAGAGGTCACCCAGGTCATGGTGTGCGGCTGTAGCAGACGGCATTATGCTTACCTTACATGTTATAACGGTTTCACCAAGGTCACTCATAATAAGAGCTTTGTCTTTTCCCTTCATTTATTTTCTACTGATGGGATGCAATTGAGCTTGTTACTAAATAATCTTTGTCTCCACCCTACAAATACCAAGGAAGAAAACTTGTTCCTGTAAGGAGCATACATGACATAGATTAAAACTCTGGAAAACCTACACCAGAGGGCGCGGTTATTCTGGTTGATTCGCAAGGCTGCGAATTTGCAGCCTTGCGAGTCCACCAAACCCAGCCTTGTGAATGGTGGCCTGGCCGCCACCCATTCGCAGCATTTGTTTGAATGCACTGGCTGTGAATGGATGTTTTACATAAACATCCATTCTAAGGGCCAGATTCTCTAAGCATCAAAAGTGATAAAATGGAGAGTGATAAACAGCCAGCCAATCAGCTCCTGTCTGACATTTTTTAAACACAGTCTGTGGCATGGCAGGTAGGAGCTGATTGGCTGGCTGTTTATCACTCTCCATTTTATCACTTATGAAGCTTAGAGAATCTGGCCCTAAGCCCGCTGGGGAACACCCACATCATTTGATGGTCGCCGACCATCAAATTATGTGGAGGGCACATGCACATCTATGGTTACTCAGCGCAACCTTAGATGTGCGTGGACATTCTAAAGAAAGTGGGTGGGCAGCTGACATCCGGTGATGTCAGCTACCTGCCACTGGCACCCACGTCACCAGGCGATTTCAATGGGAACGCTCATGAAATACTGGGCATTTCCCATGGGTGAGTCCCCCGGCCTGCCGCCCCATGCCCGCACACCGGCCGCAATGTGAATTCGCAAGCGAGCAAACGGACCAGAATAATGTCCATAGTATGTAGCACGGCCAGGTTTGTTGTCCTTATTACTGTAGTGACACAGTATTTGCGATTCTAGCCTAAATGGTAGACAATGTCTAGGTCAACAGTGAGTAGATCGACACTTTAAAATGTTGACATTCTCTAGGTTGACAGTGAGAATGTCAACACAAGCAAAAGGTCATGGTCAATGCATGAAAAGGTTGACACAGGTTTTATTCATGTTTTTTTTCTATATCGACATGGTTCAGGCATGGTGCCTCGCTGTAGAGAATAGAAAAGAACGTGGGGCGCTCAAAGGTGTACACAATATCAAACAATTTATTTAAACACAAACATACATAAATAACACATTACATTCAGTGTAAACGTTTAAAAGGGTTATGTTACCTCCAATATGCTTGGAGGTAACATAACCCTTTTAAACGTTTACAAAGAGACACTGCCGCCCCCCCCAGACTTAAAGATATTCTAGTACAATCTGAGTTTGACAGTGTGTACTCTGTTTGAGAGACTGGACGGTTCCATTTACAACAAAGTTATTAGCCTTACAATTGGCAATTAATTGCAACTATAAAGGAAATAAGGACATTATGCATTAAAAGGGCTATAGTACAACAAAAAGTAACGTGTGTAACTTTACACATCCACTGTGCATGATTTCATGTTTAAAATTAATGTAATGTGTTTTTTTTATGTATGTTTTAATAAATTGTTTGATATTATGTACACCTTTGAGCGCCCTACGTTCTTTTCTATTCTGTGCAATTTTTGGAAGATGGCAACCCTCCAATGTGGTGGCTGCAGGGTGACCAGTTACACCAAAATAGTCCCTAGCGCCAAAGACACCTTCTTGTTTACCCAGCCTGGTGCCTCGCTGTGCTCGGCATATTGCATATTGCCCCTGATAAGTGAGGCAACGGTGTACTCTTTAAAAGATGGAAGTATGCTTATCTGAGCCACAAGACATCATAAGATCTCTGAATGGACACAGGTCCGATTGGATCGAAAGTAATAATTATGTGCCTTGGTTAAAGTATTGGAGTTGTCTCTAATACAGGTTGAGTATCCCTTATCCAAAATGCTTGTGACCAGAAGAATTTTGGATAACAGATTATTACATAATTTGGAAATGTTTTAAATTTGAATGAGTTATCTTGCATTTATGCTGTATAAACACATCAAACACATGAAATACACACAAATATATTTTATTTGTGCATGAAACAAGGCTTTAAAACAGGAAACAAAGTGTGTACAATCTCAGGCACTGAATGTGAATGCCAAGCAACCATTTTCTTGCACATATTTAATGCCAGTTTCCAGGGCCGGTGCAAGCCCCCCGGCCGCCCCAGGCAAAAAAACCATGCCACGGGCGGGATAGGAGAGGGGAGAGGGAGGATAGATCACACAGACTTACCTGCTCCCCACTCCCTGCTTTCGGGTACCTCTTTATGGTACCTCAGTGGCTCAGTACCGCCCTCCAGCGGCCGGCGCCTTAGGCAAATGCCTAGTCCTGCCTAGTGGTGGCGCCAGCCCTGCCAGTTTTATATGATTTCCCCAGTTGTGCCAGTTACAGGTGTCCCCAGTAGGTTTTTAGCATAAAAAAATGTACACTTTGGAAATTATGATTTTCAGAATAATTTGGATAACAGATATTTGGATAAGGGATATTCATCTCTTATATATTTGGCTACATCTGTCACTCAAAGTGTGTAAGTGTGTCTGTAACGCTGGGTGGAGCCTCTGACTCACATGACTGACTCACATGACAGAGAACCAGCCCAGTGAGCCCACAGTGCCAGACACCCTCTGCCTCTCCATGTTGCCCAGGAACCTACTCCACAGCCACCAGGTGAGCGTCCCGCCCCCCTCACCGCGCCCCCCCCTCCCACGATTCGCGGACCCCCAACCCCCCGCGCCCCCCTCCCGCGATTCGTGGCAAACCCCCCCCCATCCTGCCCCCTCCCGCGATTCGCGGCACCCCCCGCGACCCCGCCTCCCGCGATTCGAGCCCCCCGCGACCCCCACTCCCGCGATTCACGGCAACCCCGCCCCCTCCCGCGATTCGCGGACACCCCCCACGCCCCCTCCCGCGATTCACGGCAACCGCAGGATTAAATGGCACACTGACATGGCTATGGTCGACAAGAATGAAAAAGGTTAAGATGAGATTTTGAAGATTTATTTTTAAATTTTTGAATGTTTTTATATTCATTCTCATGTGTCGACATGGACACCAATGAAGTGCCACACTTATGACAACATTTACATGTGTTGACCTTTCTGTGTTGATTTTTTCTTGTGGCGATTCGCGGCACCCCCCCCCTGTGACCCCCCCTCCCACGATTCGCAGCAACCCCACCCCTCGTGGCCCCCCCTCCAACGATTGACGGCAACCGCCCCCGCGACCTCCCCTCCCGCGATTCGCTGCAAACCCCCGCGCCCCCCCCTCCTGCAATTCGCTGCACACACGCCCCCCGCGCGATGCACGGCAACCCCAGGATTATATGGCACAAGCAAAACACTAACATGGCTATGGTCGACAATGAAAAAGATTGACATGAGTTTTTGAAGATTTAGTTTTCATTTTTTGAATGTTTTCATATTCATTCTCATGTGTCGACATGGACACCAATGAAGTGCCACATTCGATTTGCGGCACCCCCCAAACCCGTAACCCCCCCTCCCGCAATTCGCGGCACCTCCCTCCCACAATTCGCGGCAACCCCCGCGACACCCCCCACCCCTGTATGCCCACACACCCCTATCACTACCCAGCTTCCTGCTCTCCTGAACCGTAACTTCCACCACTGGGGAGTCCCTGACGCTGTGTTGCCCACATGCCCCTATCATGCCTCATAGCCCAGCCTCCTGCTCTCATGCACCCTAACTCCCACCCAGTAGGAGGAGACACTGACTCAGGGCCACTGTCCTGTACTCCTGTACTGCCACGCTGGACCCCCACCCACTGGCAGAAGCTGCACAGTGTCTCCCACCCTCCTCTTTCGTCCCCCTTATGCCCACACACCCCTATCACTACCCAGCCTCCTGTTTTCCTGTGTCGTGACCTCCGCCAGTGGGGAGCTGCTGACTCAAAAACACCCTACTTTACTATTGCACACACCTAAACAACACGCACACACAGCCCCCCCCCCCACACCCACAAATGTCACTGTACCATCCACACTATCAATGTACATCTTACTCTGTAACTGCTTTTTAATTAAACAAAACAATACACACCCCTTGCAAATCATATGCTCTCTATTTAACACATTTCACCTATAACTCAAGTTGCAATACATGGCATCTTTCATACAATTCTAACCATGTTTCTCATATACAAACGTTCACAAATTAAGGGGGTGCAGCCCCTTATGACGGTGTGAAGAGCGCCCGTAGGGCGCGATGAATCACCTAGTCCTGTAATACAATGGTACGTACCTAAGAAATCAGGGTACTGCTTTCCTAGCACGGCGCCCGTCTCATTGATTGTACGCCTTAGGTTTAAGGTACTTACAATCAATGCGATGGACCCGATTTTTTTAATCTCATGGATCTTATGCATCCATAAGATGCATGAGATAAAAAATCGTGAGCCCCCAATAACCATTGTTAACGCCACCAGCACTATCAACGCCAAACCGAAGCGTGGCGAGCGCAGCGAGCCCGCGAGGGGCGGCGGTACGCGTCCTCCGACCTTTTCATACCCCCACTATCCACGTCGGCGTGGAGTAGAGTTTATATAGTGTGGCGACGCGGACAACTTTACATGTATTCCGCGTTCCCACGCGGGGCTCGCTGTGCTCGCCATGCTTCAGGCTCGGTGGCCCGCTGCGCTCACCACACTATATATAATCAACTCCACGCCGACGTGGATAGTGGGGGTATGAAAAGGTCGGAGGATGCGTACCGCCGTCCCTCGCGGGCTCGCTGCGCTCGCCGCGCTTCAGGTTGGTGTCAATAGTGGGGTGGTGTTAACAATGGGGGGGCCATTTCACCCATGAGGGGGGTTAGCAATTAAAATTGGGGTTTTGGGGCCTTTTTACATTGATTCCAATGTAAAAATCTCGTCGATTGCATCATCTCATGCCGCACAAACACATAAGATGCATGAGATGCTTGAGATATCAGCCCCACACATACAATCTAGATCGTGGGCGCTGTGCTAGGAAAGCAGTACCGAAATCAGCTTAATTCTCATGTTCATGTACTGTAAATACCAGGTTCCAAGAAATACAAATATTTAAAAGCTTGAATCAAAAAATTTATCATCTATATATTTGTCTGGTGTTTGTGCATTTCGGAAACACTGCCATCTGCTGGCAGAGAGTGAAGCTACAGCTCTTTCTCACACATGCACAAACACAGAAAGTAGCAGACTAGCTTTCAAAGCTTTTGTTTCAAGCGGGCTCACTAGTCTTATATTTACAGTATGTCTAGTGTCCGTGTGTAATGAAGACACTGCCATCTGCTGGCAGCGAGAGAAACTACATCTCTTTCTCCTTCACACATACAGAAACACACAGAGACTAGCTTTTGAAACTTTTGCTTTGAGCGGGCTTAGCTAGTATATTATAAGTACATTAATACAAGTCAATAATTGATAACTGTAGTCTTCAGCAAAATGCACACCCAATAGGAGATTCCCTGGATATGAGAATCAATTGAAATCAAATCCAAAAATAATGGTTCCAAAGATCATTTTGAGTTACTCAAATATCCCATACAGATATACAGATGTGTTTAATCCTTCTATAGGTCATCAGGGAGAAATGTTTTCATTTTGGAGCCATAAATGAATGTTTGAGAGGAGCCTATCCAGGTGGAATCTGCACAATGACTAGATAAAGTCGGTGTTACAGTATCATCCGTATTAAAGTAGGAGATCAGTCTACCTAGACATTACTTTATGCTTGGGTAGGGAGGGCCTCCATGCCACTGAGATTACTGCTGTTACAGTGTTTTGGGTATCTTTGAACAACCTCTTATGCGGAGAGGCTGAAATATGTTTGTGTTTAAGGAACCAGAATTGTGGTCTTTCTATTCATCCATTGATTGCTGTTTTTGCAGTTCAGATATTGGGACCTGCATACAGAGGAATCCTCCTGGAAAGTCGGACTTTCTCACAAAACACACTGTTTGGAGAATGGCTGGAACCCCCAAGTAACACCAAGATATTAGCGGTACACACTATTTTATTATCACCAATCGAAATAAATTCTTCTATGACAACAGCAATTAGATGTAAGCAGGGCTTAAAGTGGTCCTGCTGACGTGGTAGAACTAATTTCCCTCTGACACCTAATCCCTCTCCTACCCCCGTTAGGCATAGCCAGGGCCAGTGATAGGGTTTTTGGCACCCTGCAAACTAGAATGCTTTTCTGAGGTTGAACTAGTTAAATGTGGTGGAACTCAGTACTACCCTGTTTCCCAGCTTCCCCCCCACACACACACACTCACACACTTTATCCCCTGGATTTAAGTATGTTACTCAAATTGTCTAATGATCTATAACAATAGATTTACCCATTTTTTAGAAAGTTTTGAAAAATCTGCCCGCAGAGCTCATCATTTATTACAGTGTTATACTTGTCCTCATAATCCTACAATCCTCCTGTAAGTCTTATTCATGTTTGACTATCCCATAATGCAATCATTTGGGAGCACCATGGAAATACTGGACATCCAGCAGCGGCATACCTAAGGAGCAGGGGTACCAAATTCTCACACTGTAGGTTGATCCCAAAACAAATGTGACTTGGGATTTATATACTCAAAAAAATGATAGGCTTGGGTGCAATTAATAATAGTAAATATACAAATTAAAGACACAAAAAATAAGACTTCAAAATAAGTAGAATGCTCCAATATAGTCATGCAAAATCCTTAGGACACTGGGCCAACCTGAGTCTCCTTGTAATGTTCTTTCTTTAGATAGTCTCATCTAAAGAAAGAACATTACAAGGAGACTCGGGTTGGTCCAGTGTCCTAAGTATATTGCATGACTATATTGGAGCATTCTACTTATTTTGCGCTTATAATACAGTAGTTTGGGACTTGTAATTCCTCAGGCTCCATGTTCTTTAAGCTGTGACCATGTACAGTATAATGACAGCATGGCTGCTGCGGACACCATCAGTCTGTTGCCTAGTTACATATTTCTCAGCTACAATGTCATGCCCGCAAACACTGACACTATGATCTGTAAGAGAAAGGGGGTAAGGATTGTACACAGTGGGTATAAAATCCTATCCAAAATCTATGTAGGGTATTGCCATGTAACCACTCTACACAGCAACATCGTTGTGTTATTGATAAATGAAAATATCACTCTATATATATATATATATATATATATATATATATATATATATATATATATATATTACCATCTGATGGCTGTAACCCCATTCCAGGGGATAAGGTCGCTGTGCCGACAGTATGAAGGTCGATATACATTAGGTCGGCCACTAAAGATCGACAGGGATTAGGGTGAAACATAAAATAGGTTGAAAGGCCTACGGTCGACAGGGTCGGAAGGTCGACTTAAGCATTAGGTCAACAATGGGAAGGTCGACAGTCAAAAGGTCGACATGAGTTTTTCACATCTTTTATTAAAAAACAGGCGGTATATCATACCCTACTATCCACTAGGCCGTGGAGGGAGAATATGATAGTGTGCCGAGTGCAGCGAGGAACCGTGCCGGAAGCATGGCGAGCACAGCGAGGGGACGCGGTACACTGATAATCTGTATACATGTATATTTGTGTAAAAAAACATGAAAAACTCATGTCTACGTTTTGATTGTTGACCTTCCCATTGTCGACCTAATTCTTGTGTCAACCTTCCTACCATGTCAACCTTAGGCTTGTTGACCTAAGCCCTGTTGACCTTTAGTGGTCAACCTAATGTACTGTCGACCCTATGACCCATACCCATTGCCAGTGATAATCTGACCATCACATACCAAGCCTGAGTAATTAATTTGCTGACCACAAAAGACAACTATAAATGGAACAGTTCTGTGGTTGTTTATATTGTCTGTGATTGCAGTGCCCAGATAACCCTGTTGGTGCAATTACACACTCCAACACGAACCTTAAGGACCAATCTACAACGTACATATGGATGCCGCCAAATTCAACTTGCACGAATGTTCTATTTTTTGTGTAAGTAGGAGGAGTGAGGAGAGGATAACATTGCAAACACCCATATGGAGGTACACGAGAGCTGTCAACCCACTATAATCTTATTGATCAACATTAGGGTAAAGGTGCCTATACACTTATCCTGACGAGATTGGGTTTTTGAAATCCCCTCCAACTGGATGCACGGTTCCGTGTGCATCGGATTGGAGTGGGGAGGTCAGACAGGCTTCACATTAAATTTATCGGATCGGACCCATTAGTGACATATTGCGGGTGCGTTTTAGCACCTGCTACGTGTTGGGTCCGAATCCGATCCTAGGTGTGTGCCAGCAGTGAAGGCGGAGTTAATGCTGATTGGCTGAGAGAATTCTCTTAATCAGATGGGAGAACTGGGAGGCTTAAATGATGCAAAATTGCAGTAATTGAATCAGCAGGGAAGGGGGGTGTGGGAGCTCTGGCCAGATAAAGGGAGACTTGCCCACCTTCCTGAGGGATGGACCTGATTTTCGGGAGCCTCCCAGCCATTCTGAAAGGGAGAGAGTTTTGGGGTGATCGCACAAGACTGAAATGTGGAGAGGCCCCCTGTGTAGCAAATATATAAGAAGATATTTGTAGGGGTGTGCTACCTCAGGACAAGATTAATGGACATTTAGAAAAGAGAAGAATGTCCTTTTGTTAGGTGCACCTTATAGACAAAGAATCTAAAATTTAACTTTTATTTAATCCATTTATAAAAGGCTGCGAATATTTAAAACCATATAACAGACAAGGGTGGGTAGACACACATAAAAAATGGGGTGGCAGGCAGATGTTTGCTGATAATGCTCTTGAGTATTCAAATTTTAATGTTTAATACTTCTGCAAGGATGGCAGTGTGCGGGGCTGATAAAGTACAATTGGCCAGATCGCTGTCTGGTACTACAATAAAGATTATAAAGCTCTGCTCGAGGAGTCTGGCTTGTTGCCCTTGTTATACAGAACTCGTTTTACCTAATGTGTGCTATGATAGTGTACACTCTCACAGTTGCCGTGTTTATGCTAATCACAGGCATTACTCAATCACAGACATAACTGCAGTTATGGAATTACTAGCTCCTCCGATGTGTCTGCTCTGTACTAATATCAGAGAGATCTGAACACCCGCGGATCAGTGTACAGTCGGAAAGGAGTGGGGGTATCTCTGGGGTTAAATAGATCGCCCAACATATAAGCCACCAAGAGATTAACTCCCTATATGATAGAGTACCAATCGGGGGTATCTCTAATCTAAGCAAACCAGAAGGTGGAAGCCCTGATAAGGGCTATGGTGTCTGTGCACTGCTAAACATCAATCAAAATGCATTATAAGAAAAATAATAAATCTGTCAGCAAAGCAATTCTGCCTGCGCACCGCTAGCCGGCACGCGCTTCGCAGTTAAGCTTCCTCAGGCCCTGAGGTGCACCTAACAAAAGGACATTCTTCTCTTTTTCTAAATGTCCCAGCCATTCTGGGAGGGTAGGCGGGACTAGCGTTGGTGCAGCAGGTGCAGTGTACCGGTCCCCTGAAGGCTAAGGGGCAATTACTACCCCTGTCCACTGGCGGGGTGGCCGGCTTATGACTAGTGTGGGAGCGTGGCCAACCTGACTGCAATGGATTTCAGGATGCTTGTTTACCTTTCCAGGGGGCCAGGAGGTTGACCCGATTTCCGGGACCCTCCCGGCCACTCCGGGAGGGTAGGCAACCCTGTACATGGATGCAAAGTATATTCTATGCTTTTGAAATGATAAATATGGTAAATAGAATATGTTTATTATTTATTATTATTTATTATTTCATTAGAGCAACAGTAGCACAGTCTTTTGATGTATACTGGCTTGGCGTCCGATCTGCTGTTATATATAAAGGTGAGTGAAAAGGTAAAACAACAAAGCATATCATTACAGAAGCATGTAACAAAAGTATACGCAAGGCAGCAATGCAATGCTCCAGTATTTTCTATTGAAAACTCATTACCATACAGATAAGAGCTCATTTACTAATATCACACTTCATACAAAGGGCCTGATTCTTTACCACTCAGAGGGGGACGAATTCGGCCCCGTTCTGATGTGGTGGGTCTGCGCAAACGGCTTTGTTGAATTTTACACTCGCTGAGCTGTTCACTCCAGAGGGGATGGGTTCGCGGAAGGGGGCTGGATCAGGGGATTGGCCGATGTTTTATGGGCGTCCTATGTTCAGCCAGGCAGCGTTCCAGGGCTCGCTATGCACCGAATGACTGCTGCTTAGCGAGCCTTGCTGAACCAGGGATCCAATCGGGTGCTTACGTTCATTGTGTAACTAGTGCTGATTGGTTTCAGTTATTCAGGGCAAATTGTAAGACCCATGACCATGAAAATGTCCCCAGGTCATTAGAAAGATATTTTATCATTGGAAAAGCATTCTGGGGTTTGTGGTTCCACAAAAATCTGGCAAGCCACATGCTACCTATGCCTGACATCTGCAATGCAGATCTTTTTCAGGTGGCTATATAATGCATACCTCCCAACATTTTCAATTTAGAAATCTGAATTCTCGCTAGGCGTAGTCGCTTGCGCCCAAAAAAGGGCAGTGGCCTGTTATAGGGGCGTGGCCTCATGAGGATGCCACGGACACAGGTCACGCCCCCAGGGACTGTTAGGAGGTATGTATAATGTAATGTCACAGTAGTCATTACTCAGAAGCAACGATGGGGAACCTTTGGTCGTCCAGCTGTTGTTGAAGTACACATCCCAGCATGCCCTGCAACAGTTTTGCTATTTGGTCATGCTAAAACTGTTGCAGGGCATGCTGGGATATGTAGTTTGACAACAGCTGGATGGCCGAAGGTTCCCCATCCTTGCTTTAAAGCACGATGAATCTAAAATGTAACTACTGTATATCAGGGTTGCCGACCCTCCCGAAATTTCCGGGAGTCTCCCGAAAATCGGGGCTCCCTCCCGGCCCCCCGGAAGGGTGGGCAACCCTCCCGGATTCAGGGGGGACCCCCGCTGTCCCCCGGATCGCGGCATTAAAATGCCGCAATCCTTGGGTTTCAGAGGAGGGGACGGAGCTAAAATGACACAATCGCGTCATTTTAGCCCCGCCCCCTCCACGGAGATCACTGAATTCGCTGGTTTACCAGCATGGGGGCGGGGCTTAGTGATGTAACGCTTAAGCCCCGCCCCCTGAGCGGCTACTGAATCTCTCCTCTCCGGGCTTCTCCCGGAGAGGAGAATGAGAAAGTCGGCAACCCTGCTGTATATATCTGTTGTATATGTAATACTATTTTTTCTGCATAACAGATTCAGGAGAAGTGTGCAGCAGCAGCAGCTTCAGTAGCAGCAGCCTCAGCAGCAGCAGCAGTGCAACAAACCAGCAAGCAGCTGTGTATGTACTTATGTGGTTTCAGCTTGTGCTATTGCTAATACTGTAATGGCGAATCTTCCATGCACAATACTGTATATGTATGTCATTGCACAATTGGATGGAAAAAGAGCAGGGCTCCTGCCTGTCTGCATGTATAAATAATAAAGATATTGGAATATAAGTGTACTCCTTTACAGTTTTAAACTTGAGAGATTACAAGGCAAACACATTTGTTTAGGTTGCATGTGTCCTTCTATATTCGCATACAAATCATGAAGTGTGAATGTGATTGTCCATGTAGTGTGGTTAAATAAACCTGAATCGTAGAAAAGTTTTATTTCAGGACTAAAACCAGATTAAAATTAAAATATATCCATTGGCTAATATGTAACTAAAACAAAGCAAAAAAAATAAATAAAAATACAGTATATAGTGACCTAAAGCTGGGTACACATTAGAGTAGGGCTGGGCAATTGCGGCTCTCCAGATGTTGAGGAACTACACATCCCAGGATGCTTTGCATTAGTTTTGGTATGTGGCCATGCTGAAACTGATGCATGCTGGGATGTGTAGTTCCTCAACATCTGGAGGGCCCCAATTGCCCAGCCCTGCATTAGAGGATGTATGTTCCGCAACATGGCTTCCGCTAACAATGGGGCCCATTTATCATTCAATATTTGTGGTTAATCCCCGAAAACAGCCGTTTTCGGGGGTTAGCTGCATATATTAAGTATCCCTTGAATGTTTCAGGAGGGACCGCAGTAGGAATCTCCAATTCCAGCTGCGATCCCTCCTGCACTGCTGCCGGCCACATCCCTTATAGGTTTCTATGGGGAATGCGAAGCTGCCCAATGTATCAACATCTGGCAGCACAACTTTGCATCCCTGGGCTACCGCCATTCTGAGATGGTGGTAGCCTAATGTAGCCTATGGGATACACACTGCACTGCTGCCAGGTCAATGTGGTCAGCGGGGTCGCCGGGGGGGGGCGGGGGGACAGGGGGGGGGAGAGGCAGCGATAACCGTGCATATGCAGGCTCCCAGGCGCCCACATCGCAGGGATGGTCTATTTTCAAAGCCCTTTTTCTGCGTGGCACGGATGATACATCCCACCGTTAGGACTGTGCAAACACTCACACTTGTGTTGCCTGTGTCCACTCAGGCCTTCACCAAATTTCCTCAGAGATGCATATAAAACCATAAAAAGTGCCACAAAAGGTGCCTAGTGTGTTCACCAATACAACCTGATATACGTTAATAGGCTTTCAAATGATCTTCATTGGATCATAATCCTTATGCTGCCCATACACTTGTGAGATATTGCATACAATCATTCGATTTCGACTACATCTGGAAGATAAATCGAATGATTGTATGCACAAAATGTGTACCATTCGACGGAATGTGTGGGCACGCCAGTCGAATGTCGGGTCTCAAGATCTTATGTGCTGCACATAATATTTATCGAATTGCAGGAGCAAAACCACATGCGATACTCGAATGCAATCCGCTGGTGGAGGGGCGGAGGGGACGCTTTTTCAGTGGTGTGGGGATGGGAAGAGGGGGCCGGAGGGACCGCTGGTGGCGTGGGAGACGGCGGGCAGAGGGCGGCATTGTAGCTGTAGTGCTAGCGGGCGGCGGGGTCAGTCAGCGATGGCGGCAGAAGTGTTTAAAACACTAGGCAGCCCTCTGATTGGCTGACATAGCTCAGCCAATCAGAGGGCTTCCCAGTGTTTAAACACTTCTGCCGCCACCGCTGACCTCCGCCACCTGCTAGCGCTACTGTGGCGACAGAATTGTTTAAACACTGGGCAGCCCTCTGATTGGCTGAGCTATATCAACCAATCAGAGGGCTGCCTAGTGTTTAAACAATTCTGCCACCACCGCTGACTAACCCCCGCTGCCAGTACCAGGGGTCCAGTAGTATATAGTTCTCCAGCCTAATGCATTTTGAAGATTAATGGTCCTTCTTTCAAAGCCTCTGAAGAAGGACCATCTATGCAGGGGTGGGGGGGTTTCTGGTTAGAACTTGCCTTAAGACTAGTTAAAAATAAAAGGTAATACTCAAAGACAACAGCTCTGAGTTGGGTTTACTGCAAGGGCTTCTACAGACTGTGGACCCCTGTGACAGGCAGGAGCTATCAAGATTCGTCAAGACAAGCACATTAATGGGGGGTATTCAATCTTGGGTCACGGCTGTCGAGCTGGCCCGACAGCCATGACCCTGTCCCTTTCTCGGTCTGCTCGACCAAGAATTTGCAGGCGGGATTCAGGGGTGTGTGGCCACGAGCTGCGGCCAGGAAGAGGGGAGCAGCAGCCAGGTCACTTCCCAGCAGAACGAGCCTGACTGTTTGAATAAACTCTCCAGCGCTCGCAGAGGTAAGACACCTCTCCTGTATCTTATGCCCTGTGTTGGAAGCGGGCGGGCAGCTGACATCCGCTGACTACAGCTACCCGCCCCCTGCACTTGCGTCACTGGGTGTTATCTCGTTCTCACCAAGCATCTGCACATGAGCATAAATGCGCAGAGGCTAAAAAATGAACGGGGGACCGATTAAACCAGAATAACCCCCTATGTGAGCAGCTTAAGTCATAATGGATGATCACTGATGTTAATGCCTGGCAGTTTGCGCACACCATCCTGTGTTTTGAATGGTGTCCGGATGGCTCAGACCATGTCTAGATAGACAATCAATAGGTTGACACTGACAAAAGGTCGACAAGCAAAATGTTGACATGTCAATGGTCGACATGAAAATGTCAAGAAAGAAATAAGCGTTTGGCGCTCAAAAGGTACATAATAATAATCCATAAAAATGTATTAAATACAGACAGACAAAACAATACTTTAAAATATATAGATTGAATATTCAATTAGTACAAGATACTGATAAGGACTTGATCACTCCTAGAAGATCATTACTTTTACTGGTGGCTATGGGAAAACTGTCAGTCCATTTTAAATGAATGTCAGTAGACTGTATGGTAATTAATTGGATAACCAGAGGAAAGGCGTAAATTTATATTGAATTCAGTTGAATTTATCCTTACTCACAATCACTTTTTGTTTGATCACAGTCACTATATTCAGGTCCTCGGTACAGCGATGGGGACCAGGTTCGTGCCTAGCTTCGCAAATTTATATATGGGGGACTTTGAACAACATCATATTTGGGAGGGAGGCTATGCATTGAACCTGAATCCTATGGTCGCTATATCGATGACCTGTTTTTTGTTTGGCACGGAGACACTGTTTCAATCACTAATTTTGTAACATACTAAAACACTTATGGTTTATCCTTCACTAGCACTCACCACCCCTCACAGGTAAATTTTCTTGACATTACGGTGGAGGTGGTAGAGGGAATAGTCACAGCGGCGAGCTACAAAGAACCAGTTGATGTATGTAGCTACATCCCTTACTCTAATAATCACAAAAAGAGCTGGTTGGATAATGTTCCAAAGAGCCATCTCCATAGAGTGAGAAAAAATTGTACCTCTAATAAACAATTTAAAGAACAAGCAGATCATTTACTTGATGAATTCAAAAGTCATGGATACCCTCAGAAACGTTTGGATGAGGCTTTAGAATTCTCCAATGGTCTCAATAGAAAAGAGATGTTCAGTAAAAACAGACAAAAGGAATGTAGGTGCAAACCAAGGGTCTAAGTCTGAAAAGAGTAGTAAGAAAAAAACTAACCCTTTCTTTGTCTACATTCAACGTAGAGGCAGAAAAAATAAGCAGTATTATAAAGAGTAGTTATAAACGCCTTAGTACCCATCCTATCCTTAGGACTAGTTTAGGAATCAAACCTCCATAATTTTTAAGAAGGCTCGTAATCTTAAGAATATACCGGCACCAAACTTCTTTAAAGGAAGCCAGTAGAGCAGTAAGAAACTCACACAAAGAACAATGATAGGCCCCTAAGTATTGGGTTTCTTTAGATGCAATCACACTAAATGCACGACGTGCACTTAATGTGAGTAATAAAAGACGAACAGTTGAGGCATCAGTTTCCCAAAAACAATACAACAGAATCTTTCATCAATTGCAATACCAGTTATTAGGTTTATCTCTTGATATGCCCATGCCAAATGTATTATATTGGACGCACCACACGACCATTTAGAGTTGAGTAATGGAACATAGAATAAACATTCTTAATCATTGTACCAACCAGCATTATTGTTTAAAAAAAATGTAAATATAATATGCATACCAATCTGCTAAGTGGAATACAAATACATCTACTTATTTTGCAAACTGACTCAAGGGGCTGGATATATACAAAGCTCCTAAAAGAAATCAGCATGGGCTAATTGGTACTTGTTTCCTAGCAGGGCGCCCAATTTCAGTACGTACGGTAACATACTGAAACCACATCGCATTGTGTTATAGTGGCATGCAATGTGATTTCAGTACCACTCCCGTTCCCGCTCCCTGTCATTCCCACCCCGTCAGATTTCTTTTTTTACTGTTTTTTGAGCCAACATGTGGTAGTTCATGCCCTACCATCCACTAGGGTGTGGTGGGAGAATAAAATACTGTACCCGAAGCATTGCGAGCGTAGCAAGCGATGCGAGGGGCTGCGGTTGACTTCCAACTGTGTCCATGTCGACATTCGAGTCAAGACATTGGGGGTTATTCTGGTTGACATGTAGCACTGCTTTGCTCACAGCACAGCGTGTCATATTTCACCCGCCATTAGCATTTGGCGCCACCCACATTTGCAGTGCGAATTCTCCCACACAGCTGCAAATGGATAGCATAAACATCCATTCGCAGTCAAAGAAGAAACTGGTAGCTGACCATCGAATGATGTGGAAGGTGCACGCATATCTAAGAGACTCAGGTCAGCACACTCAATAGGAACTGGGCAGGCAGCTGACATCCAATGATATCAGCTGCCCACCGTCACAGGGTGATTTCCTTAGGAATGCCCATGAAACGCTGGGTTTTCCCATGGGCGAATCCCCTGGTCCGCCGTCTTGGATGAGTGCAACCGGTGAAGTCTGTTTGCCATGCGCACAACCAAAACATCGTTCCTCACAGAGAAAAAAAAAACTTTATAACCCCCATTGTCTTGCGCACCAGAAAATGCAGGGACTTACCCAGGAATACATTCCCTAGTTGTCCCCTTTCACACAAGCCTACTCCCTGCATTTACTGATGTGATCGGGGAAAGTTAGTGCGGGAGGCTGGATGAGGTGGATGCTGCTGGTGGGGCCGACCTGAGATTGGCTTGGAGCTGTGAGTGGGATGCGGGTGGTGTGTGAGGGCCTGGGATTAGCTGGAGTTACACCTGTCCTGCACAGGCCTGACCTCCGCCCTCCACACAGACGGGATGCATGTGAACACCAGGGACTGCCTCCTTACATTGAGACCATCCCTACTCTTATGTGGACACCGGGGCACTGCCCCCAGCTGCTCTGCTGCCGCTGTCTTTTCTTCCTGCCAGAATGGGGGGGGGCACACTCCATCACCAGCACTCATCCGGTGGCTTCCTCAGCAGCACAGAGAATGTGTTGCTCACTTCCAGTACCGCGGACAGCAACAGAAAGTAAGTACCTTTCACACTAGCCTGTAGTCCAGGAAGTGCCCGGGAGGAATTCTGCTAGCCAGAAGGCTTAAAATCTTGGCCAATTGTTCCCAGGAATTTGACCCAGGAACATTTCAAACCAGTGCTAGTCACGGGCTCAACTCAGGAATTAGGCTGGTGTGAAAGGGGTATTAGTTTTACCACACCACACCATTTTAAGGGCCATGCTATGCGATGTGATTTTCGTATGTAATTTATTCACTGCTCTGTTAACCCCGGGGGGATCGCACCTCCCGCAAAATCGCATGCAATTTTATAGGGTGTACGATGCCATTACATTAACTATACAATAATATCATTGTATGGCATACAATGAGGTTTTAGACACCCCAAAACGTGGCGAGCACGGCGGAACACGTCCTCTGACCTTTTCATACACCCACTATCCACGTTGGCGTGGAGTTGATTTTAGATAGTGTGGCGAGTGCAGCGAGGGGACGTGGATTACTTTACATGTATTCCGCGTCCGCTCGCCTTCGGGCCCGTTGGCTTGCCACACTATATAAAATCAACTCCACGCCGGTGTGGATAGTGGGTGTATGAAAAGGTCGGAGAACACGTTCCGCCACCACTCGCCACACTTTGGGGTGGCGTGGATAGTGGGGGGTGCCTAAAACCTCCATGTATGTCATATAATGATATTATTGTATAGTTAATGTAATAGCATCGTACACCCTATAAAAATCGCATGCGATTTTGCGGGAGGTGCGATCCCCTGGGGCTAAGATAGCAGTGAATAAATTACATAGGAAAATCGCATCGCACGTCCCTTAAAATGGCCCATGCAATGCAATTTTTCTACGCAGAATAGCCCACTAAGCAAATTGCTTAGTGGGCGCCAGTCTACTACAGAAGTACCGAAGATCCAATTCTTCTAGCCAATATCTAATTCAAATGATAGCAGTAACAGAGTACATATATAGGTCATTAAGATAATGAATAAGATGTAGAGTAGATCGGTATGAAGAGAGTAGTGTGATTTCTCGATCACTGAGTTTTTCACTAAAGATACCTTTATGCACATTAAGAAGCACTATAAAAATTGTGAGTTTTGGTAAGAACCCTGTACATCACTCTTTCCTGGTAAATCTCCATATACTTAAAAAAAAACAAAAAACAAGTTGTATATTATTTGAAGCAATTCTACACATTGTTTATTTCCCCCATTTTTTTTTTACATACCCCCACTGGATGGAGGATTTTTGGTCACTATAAAAATTAGAAGACACAAGAGAAAGAACCTGCTATGAGCACATACATCCCCTGATTTATGGGGAGTGGGGTACACCCATCCATTTGAAGTTTAAACAGTTATCACTATATACTGGATCTTTTCCTATCTCTAATCGGGATGCGGTCATCTATTAGAATGAACTTAGGTCTACAGTCATTAGGTCGACCAACTAGGTCGACTGGCAGGAAGGTCGACCTGACTTAAGGTCGACATGGGCCAAGGTCGACATGACTTAAGGTCGAATTTGCATAAAGGTCAACATGAGGAAGGTCGACATGGGGTTTTTCACTGTTTTTTTGAGCCGACATGTGCCGACTGGCGGTATTTCATGCCCTACCATCCACTAGGGCGTGGAGGAGGTTTGCTCGCCACCGTGCCCGAAGCATTGCGAGCGAAGCGAGGGTCCGATTCTCATTACCAACTGTGTCCATGTCGACATTCGGATAAAAAAACTGAAAAACCCATGTCGACCTTATGACCAGTCGACCTTTATGCAAATTCAACCTTAAGTCATGTCGACCTTCGCCCAGGTCGACCTTCCTGCCAGTCGACCTAGTGGGGTCGACCTAATGACTGTAGACCTAAGTTCATTCTGACAGATGTACCGATTCCCTCTAATCTATCCATTTGAATACCTGAAGGGAAAAGAAACCTTTATATTTGTACCTCCTCCTTTGATTGGGTGAGTGAAGTACACTCACAAAAGAAAAGGATTCTTCTTGTCTTTCTCACTGAGGGTATAAAAATAATAATTCCTAAGAAAGAGAAAAACGAATCTACACATTTATGTTCATATTTTATTTTTTTATATACACATCTGGGAGGTGAAGAGGATATTGTAAGAACCTGACTTGCAGAAAGATAAAACGCTACGTGCACATACTCCGCTATACACACTGAGTGGGGTACGCCCATATATAGCTTTCCTTCTCACCATATTGGTAATAACCATCTTAAATACACTGAATGGTATTTAATCACTGGTCTCCCTTTGATTTTCTTCTTATATTGCTGGAAACGCATTGAGAGAGAACATTAAAGCACAAAAGAGACATCGATGTTTTAGATACCATTTTGATTATCTGCGCCTTAGAAATCTGGAATTCCCAATTTTGTATTGTATAGTATTGTAAATGGTTATTGGGTGATAACTGTGGGTTAGTACAGACCCTAGGCAGCAGTGCGCCAAATAGTGGTCATATCCTATATCTCTACACTTGTATATGGTCTAAATTGTGCATTTGGGCCTGAAATTGTACTGATGTATGGCCAGATTAACCCCTTCAGTGGAGATTTTCCGGGCTGAGCTCCTCCTCACGCTTGATCCCCCACCAATACCGAGTGGCCACAAACAGCCGAAGCCAGAAGCAGCAGGGGCCACTGCAGCTTGAGTGGGAGTATTTATGGGGCACCAGGAAAACCCACCGCTCAAGGGCTATACATAAGGAGAGGTAGTGTCCACATAATATGACCAAGGCTTTGTGTCCCTAGCTAATGCGTCATACATATACCATCATATTAGAAGAAAATGCAAGTTTTGTTTTTAATCTGTACATAAACATCAATTTATTGAATACAATGAAAGCTAGACATTTGCAGTAGAATCTTTCAAGGTTGATCCTTAATCGATATTTTCCAAGCCCTGAAATGAAAGAAAGAAATATATGGGTTACAAAACTATTATATGGGCCAGATTTGGGGTGTGCACATGTGTAGAATGGGTCCTGCATGATCACTCACAGCCCTGTTTACCGCTTGCCAAGCCCAGACTGCCTGGACATGGCAGCAGGTGTGACGGCCAGTATGAGTAAGCTTCGGCTTATGTAGACTGGCCGAGTACCATGTCTTTGGATAAAGCAAATCGCAGATACATGAAGGAGGCATATTTTTTCCAACAGATGCTTCCAGCTGCATTTGCCTGTATGGTATTGCACAGCTGCTTCCCTTAAATCATCAGCACAAATCTATGTGTATCCTGAGTCAGCTTTCATCTGCCCAGTGATCAGATTTATTTTATTTATTTATTAACAGTTTCTTATATAGCGCAGCATATTCCGTTGCGCTTTACAAATAAGACAGTGATACAACAAACAGGGTAATTACAGACAGTCAAAAGGTAGGAGGGCCCTGCTCGCAAGCTTACAATCATAAGGCCAGTCAAGCAAGTTCATCGTATGAAAGCGGTCAGTAAATAGCCAGGCAAGGGAGGATGAACATTTTAAACAAGCCATGAAAAAAGCAACATAACAGAGTTAACACAATCATGCAAGTCAAAGGAAAATGTTTTATTTACAGTCTTAAAATATTTTTATTTCTCATTTCACGTGTCTAATCCTCTTATGGGGCCAGTTGTACTAAGCTGGAAAAGTGATAAAACAAAGTGATAAACCACCGGCCAATCAGCTCCTACCTGTCATGTCACAGGCTGGGTTTGAAAAATGACAGGTAGGAGCGGATTGGTTGGCTCACCTTGCTCTGGGCACACTATGTCCACTTGGATAGTTAAAAATGATTCAAGTGGACCGGCACCAAAAAAAAAAAATAAAAAAAAAAAAATAAAGTTCTGTCCACTATGTGTCCGTTGAGCATGGTCTCGCCAACTAGTGGCACTGCAGCTCTAGTGGCCGCCAATCTTTACTCACCTAACTGAGCAGGGTCGACTAAGGGTGGTTGACCATTACATGGTCGATCTAAACCCCGCCAACCGGATACCAAGCGCGCCTCCTGACAACAGAGCTCTACTGCCCGGGGAAAGAACGGCGGGGCCCTATTCAATACTGTCTTTTCCTACAGTATTAAACAGGGATCTCGGCAGAACGGACCCAACTTTAGAAGCAGTTGGGCCCATTCTGCCGAGAGCGGCCGTGGATTGCCAAGCTCTCGGTCACAGCTTCACGATCCATGGGAGTATCTTGTGGCCACACCTCTTTTTGGCAGGCGGGACATTGAATCCTGTCGGCCGATTACCAGTCCCGCCGGGCCGAGAACAAGACAGGGTCACGGCTGTTGGGCCAGCCCGACAGTGGTGACATGGGATTGACAGCCCGACAGTGGTGACATGGGATTGAATATCTGTACAAAATGTGTCCACAGAGTGATTTGTGTGCACCTCTGTATCATACCCTACTAAGCGTCTTTCACATGGGAGATGTGACTTCAAGGATAGGGGGGTACCAAACATATTGTTTCTCCTGTACCCATTAGTTGCTGCTTCCACCTCATTGTAAAGTAGGAGTGACATGGACGAGGGAGAGCTGCAGCGCATTCTCAGCTCCTCCCATGGGCCTTTGCTGAGCTCTATGAGGCACACCAATGGTCACGCTAGCTTTAGTGTCTACTGAGCTATGGGACATTAAAAGCCTGGGGACGGGGCTTCTTGGGTGTCAGGGAGCGAAGCTAGGCTTCTTGTCCTGACACCTTGAAGAAACAAAACTAAATAAATATTTGGTGGCTCTGTATCATTGAGGGCAGGAAAAAACTATAGTTCACCCCCATCGATGGCAAATGTAATCACCATTGTTCATAAACCATCAAGGATTTCAAATCATAGATGTTAGATGGCCATCCTTGGGTCACTCCTAACTGCTATAGCAGCAAAACCAGAGGGAAGGGTGGCTAGCAGTGCTGTTCTGACTGCACCACGTAGAAGTGAAGCTTCCGGCTCTTGTGAGGTACAGAACATTCATTTAGAACAGGTTTAATTAAAATTAGGAAAAATATATCAAGAGAGATATCGAGGAAGGCACTTAATAGGAGTGTGCTTATGCCAAGCAGCAGTTAAAGGATATGGGTAGCCAACCCCCAAAACAATTATATTGAACACAGGAAGAGATAGAACTGTGCTAAAAAATAGATATGTCAGTCAACGCAATTAATAACTGTGGTGTGCCCAGAAGTTGAAAATAGATAGCATTTGCCGATAGCTTTTTCGGGCAATTATGGAAACGACAATGCTTTGTTCCTCACAATGATGTAATAGCGATCCAATATATAGATGTTGAAAGTCCTCACCCACTTGTGTTGATTGTTAACTGGGCCTTTAAGGAGGTGGCATTCCTCCAAAGATGTTAGTTGCCGCAGAGGAGTGGATGGAGTCCTGAATTATGAAGGAGATGGCGTTTCCTCAAACTTATTTTGCGGAAGATGGAGTGCCTTGCTGGTAGGAAAGCACTGGCAGTGTAGGCACAATGGGGGGCAGTGGCACTGCTGTTGTTGGAGGATCCTCAAATGAGCGGTGATGGCAAACAGTCCAGGATAAAGCTTTCTGGCACACCAACTAAACAAATGTGTTTCACTGCGATTTGCATCTTTCTTAACCTTTAAAAAAGCTGCAGATAGCAGTGAAACGAGTACATTGACACATGAATGTACACCAAGTAAGGGCTTTATGGTGGCAGTACCATCAAGTAGCAGACTAAACTGCAGCAGAAGACGCAAGGAAGGCTGCAACTGACTCAGAATCAGTGATGAGGGGGGAGTATCCCTGTCTTATTAGGGCTGCATCTAGAAATGTCCTGGGCTTGTTGTCTATCCCAATCCACCCTTACTAATTGCTACCTGCCCCCACCCCATAATAGGACCTAGAAAGTAGAGTAAAATCAAAATTTTCAGCTTATCATGATCACTATCATCTTCAACATTCTCACAGCATCGAATACATTTTTTGTACCGCTCAAACACATCCGACATAATCTGGCCCCCGTAAACCTCGGTTAGCATACGGAAAGATTTAACACAAAACAATTTAAATTTAAGCATTTGGGCTCTATCTGTAAGATATTCCCCATGCCAATGTATATAGAGTTATTTTTAAAGAACTACCATAGGGCCTATCTATCTCCAAATAGGTGAAATAAGATTGGGTAATCCAATAACAGTATGGGGGAACTTTACTAAAGGAAATTTGTAAAAAAATAGGTGTATTTGTATCCAAAAATACACTTATTTTTGACATTTACTATCCCGAAAATACGGCAATTCGTATTCGTATTGATGTGCTATCAATACGAATAGCCGTATTTTCGGGATAGTAAATGTCAAAAATAAGTGTATTTCTGGATACAAATACACCTATTTTTTTTACAAATTTCCTTTAGTAAATTTCCCCCTAAATGCCTGAAGTGTGGGCTAGGTGGAGCAAATTTGGTTCATTGCCTCTGGAGCTGTCCAGAGGTTCTCTACTTCTGGAAGAACATAGAACGGTTCATTATAACATACATACAGAGTGACTTTCAAATAACGGCACAATGGGCCATTTTAAGCATAAAATCCTGTGATAGATCAACCAGGAACAGAAGGCCCAATGACAAGGTCATGATAGCTATATCTGCTGCAGCAAAGAAAACCATTCTGCAGATGTGGATCCAGTCACAGCCCCCATCTATGAAATTATTTTTGGAAAACATGTATAATTTATTCTTAATAGATTGGTTAGAAGCTTCTTTACAAAAAAAGAAAGATCAGGATATATTTCTTGAGAATTGGGGAGATTTCATACGAAGGGCCAGATGTATCAAGCTTCAAAAAGTGATAAAATGGAGAGTGATAAACAGCCAGCCAATCAGCTCCTGCATGTTATTTTTTAAACACAGTCTGTGACATGACAGGTAGGAACTGATTGGCTGGCTGTTTATCACTCTCCATTTTATCACTTTTAAAGCTTGATACATCTGGCCCTAACTCTCTCCCCGCAAGTACAGGAAAAAAAAAACATCAAGATCTGCTTTTCTCCTATAGAATGGAAGTAAAGTAGAGATAATTAGGGAAAAGATCTCTCACCATGTCCTGTCTCTAGGAGGTGCCGTACGGGGTCCTGACAGTCGGAATCCCGACTCTCAAAACACCAACAGCCGGGATCCCGAGGGCCACCTGCTATTTTTCCTCGTGGGGGTCCACGGCCTCCATAGAGGGAGACTAGGCGGCGAGCCCGCAAGGTGCTTAGTTGCGCTCACCATGCTGTCTGAGTCCGGCCAGTCAGGATCCCGACGTCAGGCTAATGACTGTCGGGATCCCGACTGTTGGACCCCTGTACCCACACCCTCTCTAGGTATATTATAATGCTTAGTCTGAATATGTAATCGGTTAGCAAGGTCCCCTAGAAAATACTCCAAAGAGCCAGAGGGATATACTATGAGTGTGTATTAATAATTATGATCATGAACTAGGATTATGTTTCGATGGTATTTTTTACGATAAATCTAAATGTGCATTTGTATATGTCTATGTGTTAATGTATTGTATTTTCTAAGAACGTGTTAATGCATAATAAATATATAAAAAAAAAAGAAGGAAAAAAAAAGTAAGCATTTTTGGGTACTTATGTATTATCTGGGCTCCCATGTTAAAGGCACCCCATTTTTTCATACCCCTACTATCCAACTACGCATGGAGTTGATTGTATATAGTGTGGGGCGAGCGCAGCAAGCCACCGTGCACGAAGCGTGGTGAGCACAGCGAGCCCCGCATAAGAAAAATGGGAGCCCAGATATTACATAAGTACCAAAAAAAAAAAATTATTGATGATCATCATTTACATATTATGCTGCTATCGATTTTTACTATAGGCATTGATGGCAACCATTAATGGCGATCACAAAATGGCCATCCCTATCAGCTAGTGATCCCTTACGGTAAAAAGGAGTGGGACATACAGACAGGGATAACACAAAAGGGAGATATGAAGTGGGGCCATTAAATAACAAGATTTGCTCGTAACAAATAAATAAACCGTACTGCTTAAGTTGAAAGGGAAACATTACACATTTGCAGTGTTCAAAGAAGTTGTGTTTTCCTGTGTGTTGCAAAAATGGGTACTTATGTAATATCTGGGCTCCCGTTTTTCTTATGAGACCGCGTGCGCTCGCCACGCTTCGGGCACGGTGGCTCGCCACACTATATACAATAAACTCCATGCGTAGTTGGATAGTAGGGGGTATGAAAAAATGGGGTGCATTTAACATGGGAGCCCAGATAATACATAAGTACCTTTTTTTTTTTTTTTTTACGGTCAATGGTCTTCAATTTTCTATGACTGACAGGCCAGTGGGCTAATCAGAACTTGGGGTCAGGGCTTCAGAAAGGTCAGGGCGGAGCTATGCTCCATGTCCTGGCACCTTTGAGAAAATAAAAAAAGATAGAAAATCTATTTGGTTATGATGTGACTGTATTTAGACTGATCATGGACTGACTCATCATAGACAGTCATATAGTGGACCTGGAAACGTTTTTTTAACAAAATTTTCAGCCGACAGGCAGTATCTCATGCCCTACCATCCACTAGGGCGTGGAGGGAGAATAAAATAGTGTGCCGAGCGCAGCGAGCCATGCGAGGGGACGCTCTGGTACACTTAGTGGCTATGTCGACCTAGACACCCTAAAAACATTAAAAACTCATGTCAACCTTTTTCCAAGTTGACCTTTTAACCATGTCGACCTTGTGACTGTCTATCATGAGTCTGTCTATGATTTATACCATAACTGATGTGACATGGATGGAGGGGAACCATCTCCCGCATCAATGGGAAAACTGTCCTACATTGGCCATAAACCATCAGTGATTATGATCAATCAATGGTCATCCGTACTAAAAGGGTGCTCTCCACTCATGTGCTTTTACGTCCGTAAGTTATACCATCACCCCCTATGGACAACAATGCCACAAGACATTATGTATATAATGACTGAATGTGCAGCAATATTTATATAGCATGCAGCACGTTTCCAACTGTAAGTGATCTGCATTTCTTCTCATACTGGTTATACATGCACTACTTCAGTTTGGCACAATATAAGGCTTGCAGATCCCTGGTAGCACCATATACAGGATGATACTATTATTATTATGTACATAGGGGGTAGTCAATGCTGGCTGATATTTACGATAGTCGTAAATATCGGCCAGCACCTGTTTATCAGACTGGACTCGACACTGCAGATCTGACTTATTTAAAAGTTGGATCTGCATTGTCAGAAATCGTGCTAACTTGTTAAATTAGCGGATGTCTCTGACCAAAAATATGCAGATTCACTGATCCACATCTTTCCCCACTTTCAGGACCTTTATGAAAGGTAAAAGATCGGAATGGACATTAAACAGGTTGAATGTATACATACCTCCCAACTGTCTCGATTATCGCGGGAATGTTCCTTTATTTTGGGATGTTCCCACATCCCTCCCGGGGCCGGCAGTGTCCGGCCCCGGGAGGGATGCAGTTGGGAGTCCCCCCTGTCACCTCGAATAGACGCTGTCCTGCATCCAGAGGGGATGGGTGCTAAGTCAGCAGCTCACGGAGCTGTTGGTGGGCATGCCCCCCAGCGGCGAAAACTTTAATGTGAGTGTCCCTCCTCCCCCCTGAATGAGAGTTAGGAGGTATGTATGTATACTCTTGTTGAAAATGGACGATATTTCCGATGATTGAAAATATCGTCCGGGATTGATACCCCTTATAGACACCAATAAATTCTGAGATAGGGAACACCATATATGCACACAATAAGGTAATTTATATTAGCTCAGTAATATTGACTGACACTTGTTAAAGCAAAAAAGCTTGATGTCAATTACACATACACACGTAAAATGATATCTATGTGTACACTCACTATTGTTAACAATGCAGGCTCCCGTGCATCATTATGGACCGCCTTCATCTACTGAACATGCAGGTTGACTAAAGCATGTTCTGCGGATTCTGGCGACAACCCTGAACAATATAATTTAACCAATATTGTTTAGTGCATATACTCAATTCATCCACCCACGGCCTATATTGCATACTATATCGACCACAGTGTAGGTTGTCTAGTGTACAAGGTGCTGGGTGACACACTGGCCAATATACATCTATAGACCTTCGGCTAGTGTGTATGTGCGATGTTGTTCATAGACATATTGTGCTGTGCGCAAACAGGTGATGGGAGGCATGAATAACATGGGAATTGAGTTTGAAAAAACTCAGGAGCCCGAGGTGTGCTCCCCACCACCAGTGCTGTGCCTAAACACGTGCAAAGGAGGCCGTGCGATCGAATGGGTCCGTCTCCGAAGAGACAGGGCCCCGTTTTTCCCCTAACCCCTCTCAACCATAAGGCCGAAGAGGGGAAAATAGGGAACGGTGGGTCCTCTTCGCCGAAGCTTAGAGAGACCCTCATTCCTCAACCCCCGAAAGGGTTAGGACGGTGGGTCCTCCGCACCCCGTGGTTTGGAGAGACCCGCTGTGGACTTCCCTCCGGCTTGCGGCTCGGGGTCGTCCTCGGGGGGGCACGCAGGGCCGGCCTTAGGCATAGGCACACTAGGCAATTGCCTAGGGCATTTGGAATTCCTAGGGGCATCAGCAGCTTCTGCTGATTAAAATGATATGCAGCATGCCTATATTCTGTGTGTGAGTGAGGGTGTATCTGCATATGAAATAGTGTATTCATGGAAATCACTGTAACATAGCATTCCGTATGCAGGTAGAGCCACAGTCATACACAGAATATAGGCATGCCACATATAATTTTAATCATCGGAAGCTCCTTGTGTGTCCTGGTCATAACAATGCAAATAATACGAATTTTCAGCAAAAAATGCACCCAACGTTAGCAGAAGGGCCAGGAGCTGCATGGCCTATTGAGACAAGATGTATGAGGAAACATCTGTATCCAAGCAGAGGCAGAGGTCACAGTATTAGCGGCTGTGCGAGTGCGGTCTGCGGGTGGGTTGGTTGTGCAATAGTGTTCGGCATTTGTGTAAGGGGCATTATGTGTGTCATGTATAAATGCATTAATAATGTGCGACATATGTGTTACAAGCATTATGTGTGTCATGTGTATACGGGCATTAATAATGTGCGACATGTGTGTAAGGGGCATTATGTGTGTCATGTGTATGAAGGGCATTAATAAAGGTTGGCATAATGTGTAAGGGGCATTACGGTTATAAGGACATAAATAATGTGTGTCATGTGTAAGGGGCATTACTGTGTGGTATTATCAGGGGTGCCGAGAGAAACGGGTAGGGGGTACAAATTACCCAGGCCAAAGCCTGATGGGAGGGCCCAGTGGGGGCCCTGGGCCCCCTCCCCTTAAGTGACAGCAGCAGCTGCAGCTCTTCTCCTCTGCCCAGCACACAATGCTTTGTGCTGGGTTGCAGTGTGGCCATGGAGGTGGTTAAAATACAATATTTTCTCAGGATTTTTTTCTAAGGGTATAATTTGATGAGTAATGTATATAAGGTAAAGTGGTACTACAATGTGATGTAACATGAATAAGGGACACTCTCACATGATATAATGTGAATAAAGTTGCACTACTGTGTGGCATAATTTGAATTTGGGGTAAAATTGTGTGGCCATGCCCCTTCCCAGCAAGAACGCACCCCTATTTGGGCTGCGCACCAAATGTGTGCACTGTTTCTATTTAAAATATTGCAGGTAGGAGCACCAAAATGATGACTGCTATGATGAGGGTTGATGGTGCTGGGAAAGGGGAGCAGTGTCAGAGGCGGAACTAGTGGCGGTGCTAGGGGGCACCAGCCAAAATCTTGCCTAGGGCATCATTTAGGCTAGGGCCGGCTCTGGGGGCACGAAGCTCTCCCCAAAAGGCGAGAGCTTCAGCACATTGGGGAAATGGAAGGGAATTCCATGACCAGAGCATGTGGTTCCTTGTGAAAAGGGGTCATGTGGAGGGTATGCACAATGATAGGAAACACAATGCACATACAGTGGCAGCATTCCAGCCCTCAGAAAGCCTAAGGAAAGAGTTACCTTTGATTTGTAATAGAGACGTTCTCCAGAAACCCTTTCATCTCTTTTCATCATGTTCCACTGATAGGGTAAGCGGGCTACTCTCTTCTCCTGTGTATGACACAACGAACCAAACGGGTATTAGGGTCACTGACATATGCATCATTACAACAAGTGCAATAAGATCAGCGAGAAGTATAATAGCAGTCGCTGTCCTGTACACCTAGTGTGCACATTACGGCCCGGTACGAACCGGCAGCCACTCACCTTGCCCCCGTTGGTCCAGCGGTGAATATATATGGTGGAAAGACCAGGGATCGTTAGACAGCCAACCATAATGGCGAAACCGGGCAGTATTTCATACCACATGTCCCCGCCTTACCAGAGGACTCTCCTCGCACAACAACAAACGGGCCCGGGACCAGCTCAGGGTCACTCACTCTGCTAGACCAGCATGCACAGCGCAGGCTCGTAATGTCAAACTAGCCGGCCATATTTGATACTGGCAAAACCGCCAGTACTGTGGGAAAAAAGGGGACATGTTAGCTGAAACAATATATGGGCGTCTTGGTGTTATATAAGGTTTTCTTTTATCATTTTCCTTCTGAATAGTCGCCTCACGTATTTCCCATAAAGGTTTCCTATTTGAATACAACAAAGGTTGCAGGTTACTAGAATGAACCTGCTGCGGGAACCAGCATCTCGCGAGTTTTATATTCTACCGAGAATTTCATCGCGGCACAGCAACAGATGACGTCATATAGCAACCATCTTGTGAAGGGAAAAGTTCCCATGACTGACAGATACTCTGCAAAGGACCAAGTTAACCTACATGGTTATTGTGTGAAGGGTAACAAACATGTATATACGTACAGCAAGGCTACTGGTAACGTACCCTTATGTGGTGACTTGAGGATCACCCTTCCCTTATATAAAATAAGTAGTGACGTTTGTTTGTAGCATTGGTCAGGTTATGCCCCACCCAAGATGGCCACTGATTTCTGCTATTAGTGACTACGTGATGCGCCGGTCAGCCAACCAGAGAGCGGGACAGGAGACTGCTGAGGAGAAGTCCAGCAGCAGCAGAAGCGCTGGACTCGGAATCAGTAGTTGTGGGCATCGCGCACCTGACTGCCTCCCCTTCGGGAGCTATGAAGGAAGACAAGGAGAACACCAAGCCCAAGGAGAGGAGAGGGGAGCATGCCAGCGTAGACGACGGAGAGAGGGACAGGCTAGAGAGGGTGAAGGAGAAAAAGGAAGTCCTGAGCAAGGTGAGAGGGGATCAGGCCTGGCTTACTCTCACATGAGACAGTGGGATGGCACCTCCAGTGCTGACAGCATGGGGTGGCTGATCCTCTGTCATAGTCTAATACGCTGTTACAGATTATAAGGTCTCTCACAGTGTACCTCCTATGTACCTACCTACACACACACACATGCAGGGCAGGTAAGTGGCTCTGTCTGAATACAGTGGCAGTAATCCACAGCCTGCTGGACATGCTGCTTCCTGAAAGTTAGCTATTTGTCTCTTCTGCCACAGTGTTACCTCAGCATGGCATGCAAACCCTTTGAATTCCTGGAGACCCTAGTTCTGCCCTACAGCTGATCTGAGGCTTCATTCTCTAAATCCATATTTTTTCTCCGTAGGTAGTGATTCGTCGCTTGCCCCCAAGTCTTACCAAAGAGCAACTAGAAGAGCATCTACAACCTCTGCCTGACCATGATTATTTTGAGTTTTTTGCAAATGATTCCAGGTAACCTCTATACTTACGGAAATTCTTATTGACCAATTATACACTAGCTACAGGTTTATTAGATGTGATGGAAATAATGTATTAAGGGAGCATAGACACAGTGATTTTTTTTTCCCCTCATTTTCTAAGTGATCTGTCTAGATTGCGTAGAACTTAAGCACACATCGCCCTTGGCGATGCTAGGTTCTTGTGCGTTCAGATCTTTAGCACATACAGTCAAGATCCAGATATATTGCCTGCATGTGCATAAAAAACACAGTGGTTAGCACATCACTATGTGTGTATGGGTGATCCAGCTAACCAGAAAATCACTGCTTTGCTTAGCAAACATCACTAAGCAGATTTGCTGGTACAGGGGCCAATCAGACATTGGATTTCATGCGCCCACGTAGGTTCAGATATTGACATTTTCACATTCTCTTTTGTTATTTTCTTGACTGAAAAAAAGAATGAAAGACCAATGCTCACATAGGTATCTTGTTCTTTATGTACTAATGGGACTATCCATGGATAGGTGCTTAAGGGAAGTGCAGCAGAGTGGGGAAAGCAGAACATGGGTTACCACAATCTTTGATGTTTGTCTGAGCATCTGTCTTGTGTCACAGGTTCTGATTCAAAGATTTGTGCTAATACATTCACAGCTGTAATACCATATGCAGTGGATGTACAAAAATCAGCGAATGCTGTCGCCAACTGGAAATGTATTGCGACTCCCATTGACAGCTTCAGCAACTGCGCACAAACATGCAGTCACAGAGCCTTCGATAATGGACCATCTGGGTGACTGATCACATAGAATGCCCATGAGAACTGTGATACTGGTGCCATGTATATCAGTTGTAAGCTAAGACACACCCTCAAAACAGTCACGTCAGGCCTATGTCTGTCGATAATCGCTCAACAACTTAACCATCGAAATTGCATACATCTCTGATGCGGTTGGCTACAGTAAACAGTTTGCCTGTAGCTGAGTGACCACAAATATGTTTTTGGTTTATTATGAGTTTTTGCTCAGTTCTGCCATCTTATCATATCATTTTATTTATAACTTCACCAATGGTATATAGCTGTCCCAATCAAATTCAGATATCTTCTATATAACCAAGATATTTTTTTTTCTTTGTCCACAGCCTATTTCCCCATATGTTCTCAAGGGCATATATTAATTTTAAAAGTCAAGATGAAATTATGTTATTTAGAGATCGTTTTGATGGCTATGTGTTCATTGATCACAAAGGTAAGTTGTCAAGATATTTCCTTTTTATTTTTTTTTGCATTGACTTATTATCTTTAAAGTGCGTTTGACAAAAGCGCTCTTAATGTGTTTCTTTACTATTGATGTGGGCTGTGACAGATCACCTCTAGTTCTGTGGTTCCCAAACTGCCAAGGGCTGGTCGTTTAGGACCAATTTAATTAATTTTTGGTTTGTCATAGACAAAACCCACTACTGGTGGCTGACATGCATATCATATGTAGACGAACAGAAGCAAATCCGGTACTTGTTTCCTAGCACGGCCACTCCGATTTCCATCGGGGTGGTCGTGTCGGAAAAATCGCGTCCATCGCATGCGATTTGGTCGCATACGATGCGACCGACGCAATTTTTTAATTGAATCAAAGGTGAATAGGCCGATTTTTACATTGGATTCAATGTAAAATATTCCCTAGACCCCCACATTTTACAACGTAAACCCCACGATAGACGCCAACCCGAAGTGTGGCGAGCGCAGCGGTGCGCGTCCTCCGACCTTTTCATTCCCCTACTATCCACGTCGGCGTGGAGATGAGAATATATAGTGTGGCGAGCGCAGCGAGCCACCGAGCCCAAAGCGTGGCGAGCGTACGCGTATAACTTCACAGGTATGCGCGTCCGCTCGCCACGCTTCGGGCTCGGTGGCTCGCTGCGCTCGCCACACTATATATTCTCAACTCCACGCCGACGTGGATAGTAGGGGAAAGAAAAGGTCGGAGGACGCGCACCGCGGGTTTGCTGCGCTCGCCACGCTTCGGGTTGGCGTATATCGTGGGGTGATGACGGGGCCATATATAATGTGAAATGGGTCATATTGGCCCATTTCACATTTTTCACTATGTGAGATGGACTTAATCAAGTCCATCTCATCTTGTGCCATTATAATGGCACAAGACCGACGCGATGCTCCCGATTTCAATGTTAAAAAATATTTTAACATTGAAGCCTATGGCAAAATCGGGGGCATCGCGTCGGGACCAATGTTAATGGTCCCGACCGACGCGATGCCCCCGATTTTTTTCTTTTGCCGGCAAAATGGACCTGATTTCAAAGGAAATCGGGTCCATCGCGGGGATCGTGAACCTTAACTTAAAGGTACACGATCCCAAAGATTGTGGCCGTGCTAGGAAACAAGTACCGCAAATCCTGTTCGTCCTCACAAAACTAACCCTAAAGGGGCCCACAGACGCATCGATCCCGGCGTGCGTTCTGTGCATATAAACCCAATCTACTTAGTTTTCTTATGTTTTTTTCTGCTTTTTATGGCCTACAGGTGCTGTGAACAATTTCTTATTCTCTAGGGTGCAGTGATTCAAAAAAGTGTGGGAACCACTGCTCTAGCTGATTTATGAGTTATACCACTTTCACAATGCAAATGCACCTGGGATTTGGACACTGGTGCATCTAAGGAGTGACCCAGCATTTGCGATATTTAGAAACCTGGCAATAAACCTGGTCATTGACGAGTGGTGGCACGTTATCGGGGCTGGGGGAGTAGACAGCGCTTGAAGCTGACGCTGCCTCCTCCGTAGTGTGAACAGGACCCGTGATACCCGTTCATACTGCACAGCAAACCAGGTCTCTCCTGAGAATAACCCTTCTTTTAACTTTACTTGGAAAGTTGTGTTGCTGGACCTGGGAAATTGAAAAGGGCCCTTTCACACGCACAGAGATCCAGTCTACCCGGGGACAACCTGAGTTATTTTTTTAAATGTAAAAGGGGTATTGGGGAATGGGGCAAGCCGATCTTACACAGTCAATTACCCTGGAAGCTGGTGGATCACAAGTAGTATAGCATCCTGGTGTGTGGATGCTGTCAAACATTAATGTATAAAGTTTGCTTCATATAGACAACTGCTCTGTGTTGCAGGCCAGGAATATACAGCTATTGTGGAATTTGCACCTTTTCAAAAAGTAGCAAAAAAGAAAAGCAAAAAAAAGGATTCCAAGACTGGAACTATTGATGACGGTAATGCAGCCCAATATATGCACACATTGTAACCATTTATCTATTGTTGCTATATAACTATTATGCATTATATATCCAAATTTATGTGTCTATGTTCTGAAATTCTTTCCATATAAGAAGTTGATAACTGTGGACCATACAGGTTTTCCACAGCTAAATATCTAGTTCTCTTTGACTATTTTTTTGCTTTTGATAAGTGTGTTGTGTAATGACAACCGTGGGAGGCCTAGAAGTTTAGCATCTTACTCTTTATTTGGTTAAAACCATCATTTCATAATGCATTTTATCTGTACCGTTTTTAGGTATATTACGTGTGTATGTATGTGTGTGTATGTGTGTGTATGTGTGTATATATATATATATATATATATATATATATATATATATATATATATATATATATATATATATATATATATATATATATATATATATATATATATATATATATTGGGTTACCTCTTTGCTTTGGAAGGCACCGCCGTTTGTTTATACCCTGGATTGGATGTGGAGTGGAGCAGAGTGCCGCACAACACTGTCTATATATATATATATATATATATATATATATATATATATATATATATATATATATATATATATATATATATATATAATCACCCCAGATGAGCTAATTTATCTGTAACCTGTTACAGCTGCCCCTTTAATTCTAAGTCAGGTGTTGTGTTAGGTGACTGCCTCATCTTTAAAAGCCATAAGGCACTTGGCACTAGGAAAAAACACATGTCCACTTTAGCTATGATGTGTCAGCAGTTGGCAGGCTCTTGAGAAACAATTGCTAGTGTAGGACTTGCAGTGAAATGGGGTCCCTTGGCGATGGGCTGCAAGCTTAAATGCATTGATCAATTCATGAACTAAAACCCCATTATTTATTTGAGTAATTGTATACTAAGGTGAGTTAGTTCATTATGGAGAGTGTTGAGTCCCTGTATTTGTTTGTATGTGTGTGTATGTATGTATGTATGTATGTATGTATGTATGTATGTATGTGTATATATATATATACATACATACATACATACATACATACATACATACATACATACATACATACATACATACATACATACATACATATATATATACATATTGATGCTGTAACCACAAAGTCACTTCTGTCTGGGGATTTACAGTAGTTCCCTGATTTGTACTAGACTCTCTGATCAGTTTCCCACACAAGTGATCACTCTAGCTGTGCATCCTGTAAGTCATAGTCTAGAAATAAGAACCATAATTACTGTTGTGGAATAAATGCTTACTCTTTGCTGTGCATCTGGTTGGACATTCCAAGCTCCATGCTCACACATGACTTGAGGAGGTTATTATGTGCTTCAAGATAATGGAATCTGACTCTGATTAAGTAGGGTGCTATGTTACGTGTAATTAAATTAAAGTAAACTTTGCCTCTAGGCTGTATACATCACATTAATGCATATAATAATCTTATGGTGTAACATCATGTCTGCATTTCTTTTTCCCTGAATAAGATCCAGAGTACAGAAAGTTTTTAGATGCATACAGTGTGGATGAAGAGAAACTGACTTCTACACCAGAGACTCTGCTGGAAGAAATAGAGGCCAGAAATAAAGAAATGATAGGTAAAGTCAGAGCCAACTGTTACACGTAGGCAGTTATTATGCTGATCCCATAGCAGTGTACATCGCTCTTGCCAGAGAGCTTGCTGAGCTGGGATGTTAAACAGTATTGTGCTTTCTAATTCATTTTTATTGTGCATTGTTGTATTCTTTAGTAAAGACCTAATGCAGAGTAACACATTTAGTCTATTGAAGATGTTCTTTCTCTTGTTTCGCAGCCAAGAAGACCACTCCACTGTTGAGCTTTTTAAAAAATAGACAGGTATGACGCTCCTATTCACTCTTACACTGTGATACCAAATGTGCCCTTGCAGAGATTATCAAACTCAGTCATCAGTCCATGTTTTCAATGTCCTATCACAGAATCATAAGTGAATAATTATCTCCAGCCAAATGTTTGTGAGTAATGAATAAACCTGTGCACCTCTTGGGTGACCTGAAAAACTTGAACAGTTTGGGGTCCCGAGGACTGAGTTTGAGGACCTATGTGCTATACTGTACACTTATACACTCATGCATGCTTCACTAGTGTTCTTAGAAGAAGACAAAAAAAAGTAACCAGGCATTTGATGTTTGATATAACTATTTCATTCTTGTTGAATGGCAGCTTTTGCTGGCATGTTTGGATGTATCCAAAGGTTGGTCTGAATTTAATCTTTATGGGAACATAATAAACCAGTGAGGCACATAGCCTGATATATGATGGCTTACATAATAGGCAACAGAATCGCTGTTAAGGACTGATTCTGAGTCATATGCAGAGTGGCTGAGTGTGTATGTGGGGGTCTTTGTGCCCTCACATCTTCAACAGCTTCTGAACTGGAAAGCCCAATCTGGCCAAATTACAGGCACCTCAGAATAGTACGTACATGCGCAAATCTACAACTCGCCATCTGCATCTGTGCATAACAATCCAGCCGACTCAGAATCGGCACTTTGTTCTTTTGTTACCAGCTGACAGACTGAGCTAATTGCTCATTGGTATTTAACATTGTAGGTGCAAATTATGATGGATAATGCGTCCTCTTATGTTGATCATGCATTGTTATTTGTAATTCTATATTGCAGAACTTTTATATTTTTTCTTCCAGAGAATAAGAGATGAAAAGCGAGAGGAAAGGAGGAGGAGGGAACTAGAGCGAAAGAGACAGCGGGAAGAAGAAAGGAGAAAGTGGAAAGAGGAGGAGAAAAGGAAACGGAAAGATACAGAAAAGCAAAAGAAATATGAAAAGGCTCCGGAGAAAGAGGTGGAGAGATCAAAGGATGAGCCTAAAATAAAGGTACAATTTCCTTTTTTTTTTTTTTTAAGTGTTTAGTTATTTTTTTATGTATATTATTTATGTTAAATTATCCTCCCCTTTTTTTTTTTTTTATTATTTTTAAACAATGTTCCACGTTCAGCTGATAGTAGTATTCATTCATGCAGACTAGAGTGTGATAGGAGCACCAGAGCAAAGCACGACACCCCAGGCAGGAAAGGGAACTGCACAGGTTGTGACAGGTGCAAGGTGCTAAAATGTTGACTATTTAAAGCATGTTACCAAAAAAAGCCAAACATTGCCACAATGATTTTTCTGGTGAAAATCTTCCCAGCATCAGCCGCACTTTACAGAAGCTAAGATTCACACATACAGTAGCAAGCTATTTTTTTGTGAAATTGGACTGAAACCTACCTGCAAAGCATACATGATCAGGTTAAACATTGCAGCAGTGGCACATCGCACCCTTCACATTTAATAGGATCGGACACTGTGTGCGATGAATATCTAGAACAGGCATGTCCAAACTGTGGCCCTCCAGCTGTTGTGAAACTACACGTCCCACCATGCCTTGCCATAGTTTTAGCATCCCCTAATAGCAAAACTGTGGCAAGGCATGATGGGACTTGTAGTTTCACAACAGATGGAGGGCCATAGTTTGGACATGCCTGATCTAGAACATTATGTCACCGGTTATGAAGTTCTGTACCACAGTGTCACTTCTTCCTGCTGCATGTAGGAGCTGAATATTTCTTGTTTCCCTGCTTTTCAGCAATGCTTTTATAGCATCACATGGCAGCATTCTGTTTGTTACCTTTGGCTTTGTCTGCTGTGCTCTCTGTTAGATACTGTTGTAACCAGAAAAGAGGGCATTGCTGTACAATTAGCATTAATTATCTGATTTAAGGAAGAATCTTGAATTGCTAAAAATTCACAGAAAAAAAATTATATAAAGCAAAATAATTCATACATTTTAAATCCGATACGTACAAGCCAGTAAGTAATTCTTGTCCCGAAGGTGTATTCCTTAAAGATCACAACATTTTCTTTAAATGTTGCTTGTCCTAATGCATTTGTTCTGTTTTGAAATTATATCACCGTCTTCTGATGTATTGGTTGCTGGATTTAATATTTTAGAAAAACTTTTCATCTGTGTTCATAGCTTCTGAGGAAACCTGAGAAAGATGATGAGCGAGAGCCAGAGAAGAAGTTTAAGGCCAGAAAAGCAGATAAAGAGAGTGTGAGGGAAGAGCGCAGCACTGCAAGCAAAAGATCCGATGGTGAAGCTGGAGAAGAAAAAGCCAAGCGGTATTTTAGCTATTTATCATATAATATTTGCAACGAACACCTGTTTTTGGGGGTTAGCCGCAAATATTAAGTATTCCCAAAATGTACCCTGATCCCTTGTGTCCCGCCACATCCACGTTAGGTTTCTATGGGGGATGCGATGCTGCCCAATGTATCAATATTGGGCAGCAACACATCAGGTCCTGGGGCGAGATAGCAATAGCCTATGGGCTACAGATGACACTGCCGGTGGGGCAGAGCGGTCAGTGCTGACCGCGCGTGTGCAGAAATCCGGCAAAGCAGATTGCAGGGATGAGTTCCTTTCAGAGCCCCTGTCCCTGCATCTGCAGGGAAATACATCCCAGCAATAGGATCGCATATTACAATACAATCCTGGGTGGTTAGATTCCGTCCATCCACATTATCTTTGCAAAACTACTTAAATGGGCCCCAAATTACTTTTGATTCTAATACACTGATCCTGGGGAACTCCACCAATGTTGTTTGAAACAACATGGCTTTGGGATTCTTAGCCATTCAGCCACAAGAGCTCTAGTGAGTACGAATTCTAGTTACAATGTTGGTGTTGAGGGCAAGGCTTTGTATAGGCCAGTGAAGTTCTTCCACTGCAAAATCGGCAAACCGTGTTTAATGTACATTGCTGGTGCACTGTTATGCTGAAACCGGAAAGTACTGGTTCAAGTTCAGCTTGTTGCAAATTCAGACTTGTCTAGTATATCATTACATACTGTAACAAGATATCTGTTCTCTGGAAGTTACGGGTCCGCGCTAAGCCTTAAAGGGCCCCAAGCCACACTTTCTCCTCAACCACATTGGCAAAATGCAATTGGGCAGGAAGAATTTTCCTGGTAATGTCAGACTTGTCTGCCAGATGCTTTAGTCTGATTTGTCACACTTTATACTTCTCTAGAGGCAATGGCTTATGTCATCTCTTTCAATAATAACCAATCAGAATATTTATTTTTTTATTTATGCTTTTGCTTTAGTTTTGAGAACTATTGTCCAGAAAAGGCAAATATTTGGATGGGCACCTCTTCCCTTGTTACTCGTGGATCAGCTTTCATATGTGCCACTCTTTGTGCCACAATCTAAAACCTGAATTGGCTCCTTTTTGTGATGGAGTCTTTTTATAAATGCATTACCCATAACATAACAAGATGTAGATTATGTATGTTACCACCTTCCCTGCATACTGATGTGCTCAGGCTTCTTCGCAGTCTTACAGGTTGGAAATTTGGTAGCCCTAAAAAGGAATACAGTTTGTGTTTCTCTCCCAATTTTTAGATGTGAAGACGAATATGTGAAAGATTATAGAGATAAGGAATACAGAGATAAAGATTATGATCCAGAGCGTAGAGCAAGAGAAAAAGAGAAGCCGCGATATCATGAGGACGAGCGCCGAAAACCGAGGGATCGATATGAGAAAGACAGATGTTTCAGAAGACGAGACGATGACTACAGAAAGGATCGCGAAGTAGTGAGGGAGAGAGGACGGAAGCAGGAGGCTAATGATTGTCAGCCGACAACTGATAAATCAGACCGACAGTCCCGCGAGGACAAGAAGGAAGAGGCAGCCAAAAGAGATCGGATAAGAAACAAGGTGGGGCAACTCATCGTAGCTTTGTAATTTACTGCATCCCATGTAAATTGTGATTTACTGTATGCAAAAGAATATTCCCAACAAATCTAGTGCCAAACATTTACTATGTTACCAAATATTGGCACATGACATTTTAGTTCTAGATCACTCCTGTGCTATCTTAACAGGCACATTTGTGTACTGGCAGACACAGGGCCAGGGGCTCCGAAAGGAGCTGGTCCCTGCGATATGCTGTGTTGGGTGTCTGTGCATGCACGGTTAGCGCTGAGAAGTAGCCCATTGGATGGCGGTAGCTGCAGGATGCGTTGCAATGCTGCCAGATATTGGTACATCAGGCAGCACCGCATCCCCCATAGAAACCTATGGAGGGGGACATCTAGCCGCGAGTGTGTGGTTGAAGCTGGTATCCGAGATTCTTGTTGCAGTCCCTCGTTCATACATTTCAGAGTTACTAAATATCCCCCCCCCCCCCCAGGTGTTTTGGGGGAATTCGCTGCAAATATTAAATCACAAATGGGCCCTCCTAGTGTTGAGCCAAGAGAAAGGAAACCTGATTTTCATCTAGTACTGGGAACTGCTCCGTTGTCTACTGGTAAATGAGAGGCGGTTTAGCCAATGTGCCCCCTAGGCATCCAATATTAATTACCCCTCCTGTTCTCCAGATATTAAAAATGTGCTTAGCATGCCCCTCCTGTAAATCAGGGTTGGACATACTTCTATCCACTTGTAGCCTTTAGTAAACCGAATTCTACTTCTTTATTGTAGTTATGTAGTTGGAAGCACATTTCTGGTTGAACTGAGATTGCAAAACCTATGGTAATTTTATTTTTGCATTAAATAGTTACACAATGAACACTGTCTATTTGTTCTCCATGAAGCAACTAGAGGGAGGAAGATTCAGGGGAAATTTGAGCAAAAATTGCTTCACAGAAAGGGTAGTGGATAAGTGGAATAGCCTCCCATCAGAGGTGGTAGAGACAAATACAGTAGAGCAATTTAAACATGCTTGGGATAGGCATATTGATATCCTTACAAAGAAATTAGGATGAAATATGGTTTGAGACAACATGTTTAAAAAAGGGGCAGACTAGATGGGCCAAGTGGTTCTTATCTGCCGTCAAATTCTGTGTTTCTATGTCTAGCTGCAGTCTTGTCATTACGGAAGAGTTATTTTGAGTTGGGTTAGGACTTTAAGGGTTTGTGAATTTAATGACCATACTAATAAAAATGTATTTATTTGTAAGGATCGCCCAGCAATGCAGTTATACCAGCCCGGAGCACGGAGTAGGAGCCGGCTGACTCCGTGTGATGAGAGCCCAGTAAAATCCAGCGATCCGGCTGCTGACAAGAAGCAGGAGAGTGAGACCAATGATGCACGAAAAGGCGAGTAAGAGTTAGAAGATTCGGAGTGTCCTGCCCGTCGTGACAACCAAAGAAAACAAACTCTGCAATCCAGAAGTGCCTTCAAAGAGAAGGAGTCAGGACCAGGCAGGAGTAGTGTTCAGAGGAAAGGTGTAGGGGCGTCTTTGGGGGTGTCGAAAGCGCAGAGTTAGGCTAAGAATCTGTGAGGGATTCCAGTGGTGAGAAGAGTGCTGCTGGGATAGTTCAGTGTTCAGTGCTGTAGAAGTGAGAGAGAGAGAGGGCATTGCAAATCTCTAGTTTACAATATCTTGTCTGTGGCCTTAATGAAACGTGACTCCTCCATTCCTGTATTGGCAGAAGGTTATGACAGAAGAACATTATTGAATGTTATTTTCAGCCAAATATCATATGGCTGTTTGCATAGAGCTTGCCCTGTATTTCAGTTTTGCGATATAGGTGTTATTAAAGACTTTTTTTGGTACTTATGTAGTATCTGGGCTGCCGATTTTTTGATTGTATGCCTTAAGTTAAGGCATACAATCAGATGCGATGCGATGACCCGATTTTTCCATAGGATTCAATGTTAAAATGGACTGAGTCCCTTTTAACATGGAATTCAATGGGAAAAAGGGGTCCTTTTCATACCCCTACTATCCAAGTGGGCATGGAGTTGGATATAAACCTGTGGCGAGCGTAGCGAGCCACCGAGCCCAAAGCGTGGCGAGCGAACGGTATTCTGTGTCCCCTCGCGGGGCTCGCCACGCTTCGGGCTCGGTGGCTCGCTACGCTCGCCACAGGTTTATATCCAACTCCATGCCCACTTGGATAGTAGGGGTATGAAAAGGACCCCTTTTTCCCATTGAATTCCATGTTAAAATGGACTCAGTCCATTTTAACATTGAATCCTATGGAAAAATCGGGTCATCGCATCGCATCGTATGCGATATGGTCGGGTGCGATGCGATGCGATGGACCCGATTTCAAAATCGGCAGCCCAGTTACTACATAAGTACCCTTTTTTTTTTCTCCTTTTATCTTATTTTGGATATTCTGAAGAAAAGAATTGCTGCTGTATAATGCTAAAAAGACTCAGAATAATGCTGTGATTTTTGGTTTTCCTAATTATTTTCATACAGATCTTTATTACTTACAATGAGAGAAGTATACATTGCTGTATTCAGACACGTGACTGCTTATTTTATCGCGTCTCGATCCTATAAAGAGCTCATTATCTTAAATCAATGTAACCTACATGTTTTCTTAACCTTTTTTCTAGGAAAAATAAAATGATATTTTGAATCTAGATTTCTGTTTATTTTTGCAAAAATTATTCAACGCATTACAAATGAACAACAATTAAGGATGTCAAAAATTAATAATACATTGGATAAACTATACAAACATACTTCCACCATACATTGGGCACTTAAAGGACAATGGCCCTTATTCAGATCTGATCGCAGTACAAATTTGTTCTCAAAATGGGCAAAACCATGCGCACTGCAGGTGGGGCAGATGTAATATGTAAAGAGAGAGTTAAATTTGGGTGGGGTGTGTTGAAACTAAAATCTAAATTGCAGTGTTAAAATAAGGCAGCCAGTATTTACCCTACATAGAAATAAAATATCTCCACCAAATCTAACTTTCTCTATATGTGTTACATCTGCCCCAGCTGCAGTGCACATGGTTTTGCCCATTTTGAAAACAAATTTTGTACTGCGATCAGATCTGAATAAGGGCTAATATTAAGCAATACAATCAGGCCTTTGTAAAAAGTTCTTGTTTAAATCCTTTTTGTGAGAGTCTTACATTTAACTGCAGCAAGGTCCTAAAAGTATGCTACTATCATACAAGTCCATAAAACAGATCCTCCCACATCGATAGGTCAGCATACTTATGGGTGGAAACTTTTACCAGTGCAGAAGCTGAGAATACAGAAATCTGAGTTACTGGACAATTCCTGGCTCTGTCCCTGTGTGCCAATTCCCAATCCTCCCTCCTAACCATCTGATTCTTTGCTCAGTATGATGCAAATAAAATAATCATTTAAAATCAAATTTGTGGCAAGTTTGGGGTAAGGATTCCGTCTCTTGTGGTGGATGGGTGCACTTTCTAAAGCAGCCCAAACGCCACTTCAGTTATCTTTATTTGCAGTAAGCAAATAAAAGGTAAATCCTAAATCTAAATTGAAGCCTGTCGGTCTCTGATTATGCAGGAGTTTTCCTCTTTAGGTGTGAGAAGGATCTACCTGCAGTAATGGCATATGTCTGAAAGCCAGCAGCATGCTCCACAAGTAATGACACTCCATGGGCAGTACGGATGGTGTAATGATTAGCATTACTGCCTCACAGCACAGGTCATGGGTTCAATTCCCACCATGGCCCTAACTCTGCAGGGTTTGTATATTCTCCCCGTACTTGGTAGGCTAATTGGCTCCTAACAAACCTAACCCTAGAATGTCTGTGTGTGCGTGTACATGTGGTGGGGAATATAGATTGTAAGCTGCTCTGGGGCAGGGACTGATGTGAATGCTCAACTATGCTCTGTAAAGCGCTGCGGAATATGTGTGCGCTATATAAGAAACTGATAATAAATGGCCAGGCTGATGGCATTTTAACACCCCAATGCAGGTGCAAACACTGCTTAGCCTCTTGCCTGAGACTAAAGACCTGAACTTGGCTTAATACATGGAGTTCCCCCTACTTACATATCACTAGAAGTCCTTATGCCGTTTTTTTGTGTGCATTTTTTCACTGAAAATGCATCTTATTCGGCTAAGACACACAAGTAGCTTTTGCTGATTAAAATTATATGTGGTCTTCCTGTATTCAGTGTGTAGTTATATTTGCATACAAACGTCATGTTACAATGATGCTAACCAACATACAAGTCTGATTAAGGCCCTTTCTAAAGAAAAGAACCTTGAAATTACTCTACTCTGTCCTTACAACACTCCTTTATAAAGCCCCCTTCCCACCAGGGATAATCCCTGCAAAAAATGCCATAAAACTATCAATTCCTTTATTACAACACCCTCTATATAAACATTTTTGACCTGTGTTATAAGCTGCCAATACAAAGTGCTTTACCATCTTCAGGCATTTTGTCTACTGTACAACCACTTTGTATCCAATTCTCAGTATTGGGAATAGAAGATGTCAAAATTGAGTCCTGAAGAAGGTTGATAAGATTTTGGCCTCAATCTGCACTACCGTATGTTCTTTTTAAGGCGGTCACAGCCAGAGAGTACTCTTCTTCCACAGTATCTCAAAAAGGTATAACCTGAAAAGCTATGAGTTTGAGGCGAGGATTAAAGTGATCTGTTGGGCTAAAAGAAAAATAGTTTACCAGCCATCTTATTTCTGATAATGATACCTGACCTTAGAGTGTGTTAAAACTAATTCAGATTTGAAAGTTAACCTGATGGTTTATGTCAGTGGGGGAATGGAAAATTGCAAAATAATAAAATGCATCAACTACACATGAAAAATAAAACACAAAGGGGGAAATTGAATAGGATGAGAGATTCAGAAAGTGAGAGATTTGGTAAGAAATCTCCAAGTTTTTTTAAAGTGTCAATCATTTACACTGCAAAACCAGTTTAATTTTGAAGCGTAAATAATTGCTGATTTAAAAAAAAAAATGGAAATTTCTTACCAAATCTCTCACTTTCTGTATCTCATCCTATTAAATTTCATCCAAAGTCCCCTGCAGGAAAGCAAAACGAATGGGTTGATTATTTTAAAATAATAAAACTTGTAAGCTTTACATGAGTAAAGCACACATTTAATGCTCCCATACTGGAGCAAGGGACAGCGTACGCCAAAGGCCGAACACCCTGCTTTCTCAGGTACAGACTTCCTGGGCCCTTGTGTCCAAATCAGACAGTCGGCTTGCATTAGCTTCAGCTTATGCAGGCTGACCGGTGCCTAAAACCAGTGGCGGTTTTAGGCACTGTTTATGCTGATTTGCTGTTTATCGGTACTGCGCATGTGCTGGTCCCGGTGCCTGTCGTTTGTATAGTACAGGCGCCAGGACCATGATTACTTCTATGGGCTGCTGCCGAAGCAGCCAATAGAAACTGGCCGCATGCGCAGTACAGAGGTTTGTACTGCGCATGCGCCAGTCCCGGTGCCTGTCATCAGAGCACAGGCTCCGGAAAGTAAATTCACTGCAGGGACCGGTGGCGGTAGCGGCGACAGGGGGGGGAGGCTGCCTCTGATCACGATGCAGAAGCCCCCCCCCCCCCTGTCGCCGCTACCGACAAAAGGTACCACTGCCTAAAACCATTGCAAATCACGGACGCGATGGTGATCTAAGGATGCATAGTAGGATCTCACAAATTAGGCATTTCTCTTCTAGGTTTTAATGACACAGAGTTGTACTGCCTCTTGCTTGCAACAAGTATCAGGCTTAATGGGGTTTATTTACTAAGTGTTAATAAGAAGTTGATTCTGATTGGTTGCTATTGGCAACATCACATCTTTAAAAACTCCCATCTTAGTTCATAATCCCCAGAGAGTGATCCATCTTCAAGATTTAAATGGTTTCACTGCACTAGATGTCGATAGTAAAGGTCCATACACACGCGACTATGCCCAGCATGTATGGACATGGATGGTCGCTATCATCGCTGGGGGGAAAGCCGCTCAGTGCATAAACACTGAGTGGCTTTCCCCATGCCCCGGCGCTGTGAAGACGGCTTTGCATTTCACAGCACTATGCAAAGCCATCCTCAAAGCCGCTCATTTGCTGGTAATACCAGCAGATGAGCGGCTTTCCTGGTAATAAAGCAGCAGCGCTCATCACCGGGCCATACACTCTGGGCGGCTTTGAGCTGATAACCGCTCAAGCCTGCTGTTTTGAGCGGCTATGAGCTCAAAGTCGCCCAGTGTGTATGGGCCTTAAGAAGGGACAGGGGCGGATCCAGGATAAAATGACAGGGGGGGCACCATGATAAAAAAGGGTTTGGGTGGGGGAGGGGCGGTGTTAGTGGTGCCAGTGTACATGCTAAGAGAGCGGCAGGAGAGGGTGGGAATGGAATTAAAAATAGGCCCTGGCAGTTAAAGTACACAGGCCCACCATGGAGACAAAAGTGAAGGATGTAGTTGTGCGCACGCCGAAGGCGCGCTCCAGAAAAGGGTGTGGCCACTCAACAGGGGGCGTGTCAACACCATATACAACTTCTACACATTATGCAACAAAATACTAGACCCCATTATACTTGCCCCTTACACATGATGCCAAATGGAATGAGCCAAAATTGACATAATGCCACATGGATTGAGCCAAAATTCAAATAATGCCACATGGATTGAGCCAAAATTTACATAATAACACACACGGATTGAGCCAAAATTCACATAATGCCAAATGGATTGTGTCAAAATTCACATAATGCCACACGGATTAAGCCAAATGCATAAAATGCCATACGGATTGAGCCAAAATTCACATAATGTCACATGGATTGAGCCAAAATTCACATAATGCCACACGGATTGAGCCAAAATTTACATAACGCTACACGGATTGGGAAAAAATTCGCATAATGCCACACGGATTGAGCCAAAATTCTCATAATGCCACATGGATTGAGCCAAAATTCACATATTGCGACATGGATTGAGACAAAATTCACATAATGCCACATGGATTGAGCCAAAATTCACATAATGCCACAAGGATTGAGCCAAAATTTACATAATGCTACACGGATTGGGAAAAAATTCACATAATGCCACACGGATTGAGCCAAAATTCACATAATGCCACATGGATTGAGCCAGAATTCACATAATGCCACACAGATTAAGCCAAAATTCACAATACACTTCATAAACAGGGACATTGTCCACCAAAGGCGCGCATTAAACATTTACACCATAATGTCCATTACACGTTAAGTTACACACCATTATGTCCATTATATATTATGCCAAACACCATAATACCTATTAAAAATTATGCTACATAAGTGCTGCTTCTCTACATGCTCATTGCCAAGGGTTCCATGCTCATTGCCAGAGGTTCCATGCTCGTTGTCATGTGGGATTACATGCTCATTGCCAAGGGGGAATACATGCTCATGGTAAATGGGGGACAGCCGCCGTCAGGCAGAAGTGATAGCCACTGACAGTGGCAGAGCCTGGCTGTATTCAGAGCACTGCAGGTCCCGGCTATTTGAAATAATACCCCTTTCACACCAGAAAATGCATTCCCAGGTTGGCCCCTTTTACACCAGCCTAGTCCCTGCATTTTCTGGTGTGAGGGGGAGAGAAAACCACCCCTCCCCCCTTTAAACAGTTATCTCATTTAACCGGCTATATCTTCGGAACCAACTGGCCCATTTACATGTGACAAGTATTATATTGAAGAACTTTTGAGTGGGCTTTGAATGATTTTGGTCCAGTGAAACTGGAACGTTTGGTTCCAGAGTAATCTGCCCTCAAAATCATGAACAGCCATGAAATTACATTTCAAAAATAAAAAAATCGGTTTACACACAATATCTCTGGAACCGATTGACCGATTTGGACGAGCCTGGTATCATATTGAAGCTTCTGTGATGCCAGGGCGGGAACTGACAGCCGTCGGAAAAACATTACAGGTTTGCTAGGCGATATCTCCGGTTCCCGGGGGGCTAGAGACACGGGGCTGGGCTCGTTGGAAAGCCCTGGTCCTCAGCTACAAAATAAATGACAGGCCCGGGTGCCCCCCCTGAATCCGCCACTGAGAAGGGATAATGATTCTCTCACCCACCAACCGTAACATCTAACCTGCAAAGTATCAGGACATTTATAGCATACACTGGTTGTATCTACAATGGGTGCAATGTGTGCGACGCACACAGGCCCCTAAGTCCAGAAGGGCCCACAATGCACATACTGCATCCTGCAGTGCAGCATGGTTTTGTCCATCTGCAAAAATAAGCCTTGCTGAGGTCTGAATCAGGCTCTTAGAACAATTGTTAATCTGCTGGATTGCCTAGACATTTCTCCAATGCCAACCTCAAGGTGCAAACACACAGTGCGATTTGTGCTATGGCCGATTTTGTCTGCAATTTCTCTTGATTTTTGAATATATTTGCTTAACATTTTAACTATGGGCAATTTTGACTATACACTTGATTAGAGTAGTGATTTTCAACCTTTTTACACTCGTAGCACACTAAACAAGATTTTTTAATTGCCAAGGCACCCCATCAGTTTTTTTAAACAAGTATAATAATACATATAATAACAAATATTGACATATATTTATATATGTTGATATTTGTTATTATTCATCTTAAAATTAGTAGAAATAAATAGGTTTTACTTGCAAAATAAATATTATCAGTGGGAAACCTGTGCTTGGTGATGTCTCATGATGTCTCTTGTGCGAGGACGGATGGTTGACAAGACCCCCCATATTAATGCAACACACCTGCCCCCTAGTAATGCCACACACCACCAAACTCCCCAACCCCCCCCCCAATTAATGCCACACACATGACCCTCATATCTCCACACACCAGCTCCCCCCTTAGTAATTCCACATGCATGCTCCATAGCTGCCTACCCTCCTGCATTCTGCAGAAGACTCCCTGAAATAGTAGCAATCTCCCTCTCTCCCTCATTAGTCTAGCAATCTTCCTCATTTCATCTAGCCCACACTACACTGTTACATTTTTGGGGAAAAAAGGAATGAGAGATAGATATATTTACAGTACACTGAATCATCAGCGCCATTTCCCAGCACTTTATCAAGTATATTAGTTCTTACTAACTGCTTTGGGGCTCATTTACATTTGGATATAAGTCATTTTAAATTACACGCCAACACTTCTAGGTGCCACGTTCACAATCTACTTTCACAATCTCTCCATATATGGAACTAGACACGCCCTTTGGGTGGAGCCTGACACGCCCCCTCAATGGAGCACTTTGCAAAATTCTATTACCAACTATAATCTCCTTAAAACTAATTTTCATAAGTAGGCAAGTATGGTACTGAGGGAATGGGATCTGTGTATAATGTGTGTATGTGTATGTACTTACTGGTTGTAATATGGGGGGGGGGGGTCTGTGTATAATCTACTATTGTGCTGTGTGTATTGAGTTTAATATGGGGGGGGGGGCCTGTGGATAACTATCATGTTGTGTGTGTGTGTGTGTGTGTGTGTGTGTGTGTGTGTGTGAGAATGTACTCAGTGCAATATGGGGGGGTTGTATAATTTACTGTTGTGTGCTGTGTGTGTACTGGGTATTACAATGTACTATGGTGTTGTGTAATATGTGGGGCAGACTTGCAGGAAGTTTGCTTTTAGTCCCCCGCTGCCTTGCAATTTGAAGCACAGCACCAGTATTCCCCAAAGATGCCCCCTCTTACAATGTGATTGCGCACGCTCAAGTTTAGAACAAACAGGGATGAGGCTTGAAAGGATGGCTGGTAGTCCTGTGGGAAGAACACAGCACGTGGCCTTGCCCCAAGCAGTGTGTCACCCCACCCCAAGCAGTGTGTCACCCCTCCCCAAGCAGTGTGTCACCCCTCCCCAACAGTGTGTCACCCCGCCCCAAGCAGTGTGTAACCCCGCCCCAAGCAGTGTGTCACCCCGCCCCAAGTAGTGTCTCAACCCGCCCCAAGTAGTGTGTCCATCACCATGCTTACAGACAGCCCTCTCTTGCTCACACCCCCCTCCCCCATCCACGGCATCCCTGACCCCCCTCCCTCACAGGTACCCCTCTCCTGCTCACTTTCTCCTCACATCCCCCCATCCATGGCACCCCTGACCACCTCCCCACCCCGCATATGTACCCCTCTCCTTCTCACTTTCTCCTAACATTCCCCCATCCATGGCACCCCTGACCACCTCCCCACCCATGTACCCCTCTCATGCTCACTCTCCTCACATTCCCCTTTTCCAAAGGCACTGAGGTTAGAGCCTCTGGTTGGAGTATTGTAGATGTACATTCTTCATTGCTGTCTCCTCTCCCAAGGCATGAATCCCGCATGAGAACGACCTGACTGCTGACGTCTGACATTGGCCGGTCCCCCAGTCATCTCCATGCTGCCTGGTTAGTGCTCTCTTCTGCAGCTGCTTTCCAACACCTCTCTCTCCCTGACACCCTCTCTCTCACCCCATCTCTATCTTCGCACTATCACTGACACCTTCTGTCTTTCTCACCCCCTTCTCTCTCACCCTCTCTCAGTGCTTCTCTCTATTGATGACACCCTCTCTCTATATATCGTACCCTTTCTCTCTTCCCCCTCTCTATCCCGGACACCATCTCTTTCTTGCTGCCTCTCTATCCCCGACACCATCTCTCTCACCCCCTTTCTCTTTCCTCTCTCTCTCTCTCTCTCTCTCTCTCTCTCTCTCTCTCTATCTATCCCTGGCATCCTTTTTTTTCTTCCCTCTCTCTATGCCTGACACCCTCTCTCAGGGGTAGATTTATGAAACAGTGATAAGGGAGGAGAAGTGATAAAGTGCCTGGTACTTTATCACTGGCCAATCAGCTTCTGACTGTTAAGTTACAGGCTGGGTTTAAATAGGAGCTGATTGGCCGGTGATAAATTACCAGGCACTGTATCAATTCTCCTCCCTTATCACTGCTTCATAAACCTACCCCTATGTCCTTTCTGTATTTTCTCTCTCACCTCCTACTCTCATCCCTTTTTTATCCTCATCACCTTCTCACTCTCAACCCCCTCTCTCTATCCCTGAGACCCTCTCTCCATTCCCTTTCTCTCGCTCTCTCAATTCCCCCATTTCTCTATCCCTGACACCCTCTCTTTCTCACCCCCTTCTCTCTCTTACCCCTTTATATGCTACACCTTCTCTCTCACCCACTCTGTCTGTGACACCTCTCACCCCTCTCTATATCCTGACATTCTCCCACCCCCTTTCTTTCCTCACAGCCCTCTCTCTATACATGAAATCATCTGCCACCCCCTTTTTCTCAAGCCCTCTCTCTGACACCCTCTATCAGCCCCTCTCTCTATCGATGACATCATCTGTCACCCCCTTTTTCTCAAGCCCTCTCTCTGACACCCTCTATCAGCCCCTCTCTCTATCGATGACATCATCTGTCACCCTCTTTTTCTCATGCCTCTCTCTCTCTGACACCCTTTATTTCCCCATTTCGCTCTTCCCTCTCTCTCTCAGACCCTGTCTGTGACACTCTCTCTCTTTCACCCCATCTATCTCTCATCTTCTGCAACTCTCTCTATCCTGGGCACTCTCTCTTACCCTATCCCTATCCTTGACACTTTCTCCCTCTTTCTGTCATTCTCTCACTTTTCCTTATGGCCACTTTCATTCTCTCTATCTCTCACACACCCTGACACTCTCTAATTCTCCTCCTTGCATTTCCTCAATTTACCTGCCCCCCCCCCCGACATTCTCTCACACACACACACACACACACACACACACACTTTCTCTCTTTCACTGCTCTCTCTTTGGCCCCCATTTATCATTGATCGCACTTACAATGCGATCTGGGTGGAATATTACCTCCCAGGATCGCATTGTAAAATGCGATCATTTCACCCCAATGTATCATCTGCTAGGTGCAGGGACAGGGCTCCGAAAGGAGTAAGGTCATACCACACCTCTGACGGCTACAGTTTTCTAAAATAAAAAGTTAATGCCGGTTGAGTTACCTGTATCTGAATATCCAAAAAACAAAATATTCCAAAAACCGTGCTTTTTTTCCCGGATATTTTGTGTGGTTTTTTTTACATTTTATTTATTTATTTTTTATTTAATTTCCCACCCTGCCCCTTTTTTATACTTACCACTTCCCCGCTGTCCTTGGTGCCAGATCATAAGGGGGCTAAAAACAGGAGCGCGCACCCGGTGATTTTTTTTGCCGGTGCACACTCCAATCGCTGCCAATATGGTCGCTCAGCGATTATAGCCCGGGTGTACACAGCTTTACTGCTCAATGTCAACCAGCAGCTGCAATGGCTAATACAGTATTAGCATGCATAAAATGGGGCACAGAGGCTAGGGAAGACAGTGTCATTTTGCCACTACATAAATTGTTGGTAGGGCCTCATCTAGAATACAGTGTACAGTTCTGGGCACTACTCCATAAGAAAAACAAATCTTGGAACTAGAAAGGGTTCAGAGAAGGGCAACAAGATCCAATATAGGTTGAACTTAATGGCTTTTTTTTTCAACCTCATCAACTATGTAACTATCATCAACTATGTAACTATGGGAGTTATTCTGAGAGATAGATTTGGGTTTTTTATTGTTTCTGTGCAGGGTAAATACTGGCTGCTTTATTTTTACACTGCAATATAGATATCAGTTTGAAGTACACCCCCCCCCCCACCCAAATCTAACTCTCTCTGCACATGTTACATCTGCCCCACCTGCAGTCCACATGGTTTTGTCCATCTAAGAGTGATTTTGGCTTTCCGATTGAATCAGAATAGCCCCCTATATATAACTATGTAAGGTAATTTATGAACACACAAAATAAGTCATTGTGAGAATTTACTAAGGTGGGAGTATATCAGATACTATCTATTATCTTCTAGAAGATGCTAAATTAGTAGATTCTAACACTTACCCATAGCGACATCCCATGTGAAATTGAACTCCCATCTTAGTAAAGCCTACTGTTTAGCCAAGGAAATATCGAATTCGATCTAGTAAATCAAATGTGTTCAATGTACCATGAATGAATATCAAATTCGATATCTAATGCAAAAGTACAGATCTAATGCCAAATCGAATGGAAAGATCTAATGCCAGATCTAATAGAAAATCGAATCTAACATCGAATCAAAAGCAAATCGATGTGTATGTACAGGGCTTTAATTTCCCCCATACACACAATTCCTCTGTGTGCATAATTGTTAATATATAATACATTTGGTTTTGCGCTCCCTGGGTCAGGGTAGTGAGTGTTTCAGCTAATAAGAGTGCAGGATTCCTTTGTGACCATTACAATTACAGACTGCAAATTGGGATAGGCAGGATGAATGGGAAGTTCTGAATAAATCTGCACAATTTGTCAGATTTATGGATGAGGTGGGTTGCTGGGACCCCGAATCAGTGAACATTTTAGCACCAACAGTAATTTTTTGTTGTTGTTGTTACCAATCTAACAGTTTGTGACACTGTAATTATTTCCTCTCACCCTACGGGGTCCACTACAGCAGTGCGGGTTGACACATAGCAAAGTTTTCCTTTTTACAAATATTTTTTGAACAGAAATGCTGAATTAGTGCCGTGTGTTGTAGTGTTATATCATACAGCATAGATAAGAGCCCAATGTCCAATACAATCGGGAATATTACTTGAAGGGGCATCTGGTACGCAGGGGTCACTTTACCTCTTCAGCTAAACCTGCTCTGTTTATCAGACACACACACTCTCGCCTAGCTTACTGATAGGATGGATAAGCAGATAAAGGTGTAAAAAGGGGTAACATTTATTGTACAATGTACAGCATAGGTACCAGCCCAATGTCCATTTCAATCGGAAAAGATTATAGTATAGGGGGATCTGGTATGCAGGTATCACTGTAACAGGCAGACAAGGGTGAGACAGAAGCAGAATCCAATTACAACAAGCCGGGTCGGTACACAGAGGGTCACAGAGGGGCCGGTCAGGAGCGGCGAGCAGAGTTCATTAGTCCTCAGGTATAATTGGACGGCAGCAGAAGATGTACTGCAGACACCTGAGTATCCGCTTTCTGCACTTTCCTTTCCCTGGCTTGGCAGCTTTATCAGATGTTACACTGCTGGCTGTTACTGGCTCAGGTATTATATTAGGGGTTAAGGCCGTCTCAACTGATGATGGTACCATCTGTGGGATTACAAGATCACATGTGCAGTCGATGAACCGCTTTTCAGCACAGGTCTTTTCCACAAGTATCACTTGGCCAGGACTTGTCTCATCCACATCAGGTGTTTTCTTTGATGGGATGACAGGATCATGGGTCCAGTTGATGAACCGCTTTTCAGCGCAGGCCTCTTTTACAAGTATCACTTGCCCAGGAATGGTCTCCACACGAGGTGTTTCTATTGGTGGGACCCATGAGTGGTAACGTATCCACTTGGCAAATGGTATTTTAGCCACGGCCTCTTCCACAAGTATCACTTGGCCAAGACTTGTCTCATCCACATCAGATGTTTTCTTTGATGGGATCACAGGATCATGGGTCCAGTTGATGAACCGCTTTTCATCGCTGGCCTCTTCCACAAGTATCACTTGGCCAGGACTTGTCTCATCCACATCAGGTGTTTTCTTTGATGGGATCACAGGATCATGGGTCCAGTTGATGAACCGCTTTTCAGTGCTGGCCTCTTTCACAACTGTCACTCTGCCAGCAATGGTCTCCACATCAGGTGTTTCTATTGGTGGGATCCATGAGTGGTTACGTATACACTTGACAAATGGTACTTTATCCACGGCCTCTTTCACTAAGATGACATTGGGAGGAAGCTCCTCTCCCAAATCTGGTGTTACCCTCGCTGGTCTCACAGGATCACGTGTCCAGCTGATAAACTGATTCTTAGCGCAGGCCTCTTTCACGAGAATCACATTGGGAGGAAGCTCCTCCTCCCAATCAGACATTGTAATATATTCTTTATATATTTTCTCTTTCTGAAAAAGGGAATGCATCCACTTTCCAACAACTCGTACTGAGAAGTGAGGATTCCACGGCAACAGCTCAAAACATCCTGTGGCTAGTGTGTGTGATGTCATACTGATCATGACATAATCTGCACATGAGACCCTACTACAGTGTTTACCTTTTATATATAGTAAATATAATCCTTTTATTATTTTTATTTTTTGTAACATTTACATTTATATAACAAATGTGAGCGATGCTGGTATTTTTAGCATCTCTCTGATGTTTGCACTCAAAGGGTTAATAGCCGAATAGTGTAGATTATACAGGTATAAGTGAAATGATAGCAGTGTGAGTGTATGTATACACATATAAGTGAGGTGATAAACTGTATATAAAGTATACTCACACTCTACCATCTCACTTTATACAATATCATTTCACATATACCCTGCTAATGTCATATAACCTGCCTTCATCTTAGGTCCACTGGCAACTAGTTGAATAATAATCGGTCCAATGTGTGAGAGCAAACCATTACCAGCCATTTTCTCCCAGATGCTGACAAACAGTCTGGCTAACTCCCCAACTGAACCGTTAATTGGTGAGCGCAAGCCAACAGTGTCAGCCTACTTCACTGTCACAGCCTCCAGGGAGCTGCTTGTCAGCAGGAGGGGCAGCCTGGATCACCACACCCCTCCAACCCTGTAATAAAAATTGCTGGACCCCACCCCCAGCAATTGTAGCACCCGCAAACTTCTTCCTCAACCCAATTTGCAGCACTCCATGCGCTTTCACCCCTTCACAATCTAACCATCATTAGTGCCCCATCATCAATGGAATCAGCGCCCACCCATCATCAGCGGTAGCAGCACTCCCCCCAGTGTGTCAAAGTCTGTCAGCACCTGTGTTTCAGCATGTTATTGTAAATCTGTCAGCATCTGTCTGTCCATCATGTGTCTTTGTATGTGTGTGTGTCAATGTCTTATTGTTTTAAATATTGAAAACATGCAGGAGTAGGAGAACCTGTTCGCCTACTTCTGTTGTATGGCCAGCATAACTTGTTGTCTGTCCAGCCAACACACCACCCCACACCACACACCTAACCAACTTTTTCATCAGACCGGCCAACCTGCAAACCTTTTCCTCAAAACAGCCAACTTCTCTCGAACTTGTCATGTCACAGAAGTAGGCGGACAGGTTCTGCTTACTCCGGCATGTTTCCAATATTTAAAATAACAAAACTTCTGCATGTGTCAGGCGAACGCTGGCACACTGACACACTAGTAGCAGGTGCCGTTAATGAATGGCAGGGCCTATCATATACACAGTCCAGATGTGGATATTAATCTGGGTCCCTGTAATTGTGGGTGCTGCTAATGATCAGTAATATCGCTTGTGTTATGGGGCCTACACACAGAGCGATGTGTGCCAGCGATATTAGCAATGTAGATCGCTCCGGACACAGCGCTGCGTGATCTGTCAGGGCCAGTGTTCTCCGGTGAGAACATGATCGATCTGACTAGGTTTATTCTGCATGCTGTATAAAGGGTAAAAGCTCTGCTCTGGGACACATATCGCTATCGCCCCCACACACGGAATGCTTCGAAAATTACCCAAAATCGCTACATGTTTAGGCCCCATTAGACACAGAATTTCAGATGTAAGTATTGCCCGTGGACCCGTAATCGAGATGCAGCGAACAATAAGTAGATTCGAACAGCATGTAGATATGGGTACAGGGCCAGTACCACTAACAACCAGTGGTGTCACTTATGTTTCATACACAGTTTGAGTGTGGTCATTGCTCACAAACACTGTAATTATGGGTGCCATGAACAAAGTGGAGTTAGTATACAGTCGCAGACCCCAAGATCACACGTGCTGCTAACTATCAACTGAATAACCATACATTCATTATTAATTATGGTAGCTCAGGTGACTGCACATCCCAAGTGGTGGTTACTGTGCTCACCATGGTTGAAGGGGGGGAAGCCGGGTGCAGGGGATATTGAAGACGGTGCTGTTGTAGGTGCTCATCAGCAGCACTGATCCTCTCCTGCTGATCAGTGTCCGCCTACATATCGGTCAGTTGGGGGGAACTTTAATCTACACCTGAACTGCTATTTGGAGAAAATTAAACCTGTTCTATCTTCCCAACTAGTTAGAGCAGCCACTTTGGGAGCAAACGGCATATTGGAACAACAACAATATCGTTCAGTTGGACGGTCGGAGGAAAGTTCGTCTGATGGATGCTCCACTTTAGTCACATTAGTTATCTGGTTCTGCTAGTAATGTCTGGGGCCACTGTATTCTTTCTGATGAATGTGCCCCTGAATTTAATGAACCCTGGATGGTCAGTGGTCAAAAATGTAGGATTTTGAAAGCAGTTGTTTCACATAATTAAATTTACTGTTAACAATAAATGTGAATTTTTATTGTGTACATGGATTTTACTATATCTGTTTAGTGGCTATACATACAATATTACGGCAGTCGGAATGCTGGCATTAAAAAACAAAACATGGGCTCCATGAGGGATTGAACCCTATCCCCCCTACCTTTCACCCTACCCCTCCCTTGCAGCAGCCTAACCATAACACTCCAGACCTCTGCCCAGCAGCCTGATCTTAACTTTTCTTGCTAGTGCCTAACCCGCATACCCGGCCTCCTAATCCTGAACTGATCTCTACACCCCTCCCCCAATCCGGGGCTGTGCGCTAGCCTGTGCGAATACTCGCCAACCGGGATTCCAACTGTCAGTATTCCGCTGTCAGCATACTGACCGCCGTGATGCTGGCCACATCTCGCTTAGTGATTGCTACTTTATTATATTACAATCTAAGGATGTATTTATTACTGTGATTTCAGACTCTTGCTCCTTAAATAATGTAATAGTTCCCTATTATTATTATAGCTTTTAAGCGTAATCATGTTTACGACGTACATCTGTCGTTTTGAGAAATTTTCTGTGTTTATGGCTGTTCTATGTATGCCTTGCCATAGTTTTAGTATTCTCTAATACCAAGACCATGGCAAAGCATGATGGAACTTGTAGTTTCAGAACAGCTGGAGGGTCATAGTTTGGACATGCCTTACTTAAGCTTTATGTCACACACATGTTGACTTCACAGTGCTGGTGTTGGCACATATTTCTTGTCAACATGATGAATATCAATGACACGTCTGTAGCCCATATGGTCTGGAGCTGCTTGTGGTCTGTTTTGGATGTGGTTGCAGAAAGTACCTCTGTTCTGTACTTTGCTCATACACTGGACCCTGCTGTGTGGATGGACGCGCTACGACTGCTGACTGTCACTGATTGAGCGTATCATATTGTTTTGGTGAAGTGCTGGTGCCAGGATCTCTGTTGCAATTTTGAGATTTTCTGGCCTCTGTAGGAAATGCATTAGCTGGCTTGCCATTGGGTGACAGAGCGGCCAGTGGTGTTGCAGGGGGTTCCGAGGCAAAGTCCTGGAATGCGGCATGAATCACTAATGCAAGTGGGAGTCCTCTATATCAGACACCTCCTGCTGCATTAACATAACTGCATCACTGCTGCTTCCAGGTAAGCAGCAGTGATTACACCTCCAACCCCATCTAAATCTGGCACAGGGTACAATCCTGAGTAGGGAAAAATCTTCTTATAGAAAACTAAGAAACTAGCTCAACATAAAGTGAGTAGGAGACACAGTATTATGGTATATGGAGGAGGGGTATATACTAGTGTTCACGATAGGCAGTTCCCGCATGGTGCCGCACCCTGCCTGATTTATTTGTTTTTTTTTACATTTTTTAATTTTATTTTTTTGAGGGTGAAAGTTGCCCTGACCCTTTAGTGGAATAAATTCCAAGTGTAACCCCTGCTCACCCTACATCAGGCATTCCCAACCACGGTCCTCAAGGCACATCAACAGTGCAGGTGTTAGTGATATCCAGGCTTCAGCACAGATGGTTTAATCAGAATCACTCAGGTAATAATTAAGTCACCTGTGCTCAAGCCTGGATATCACTAAAACCTGCACTGTTGGTGTGTCTTGAGTACCGTGGTTGGGAATGCCTGCCCTACATCCTAGCAGGAACACTATATACCCTTGATGGCTAACCTTGACACTCCAGCTGTTGTTGAACTACACATCCCAGCATGCTCTGCATCAGATTTAGCATGGCCAAATAGCATAACTGAAGCAGAGCATGCTGGGATGTGTAGTTCAACAGCTGGAGTGTCAAGGTTAGCCATCAAGGCTATATACCGTATCAACAATGAACAATCTAAATTGTGTATTACATTATGAGATTGTATGTCTGCCTGAGAAGTAAATACTTTTACAAGCAACTTACAAATAGCAAAAGTAAGTGATACACTAAATAAAATGGCACTATGTAACGGATAATACAAATAATGAAATATAGGATTTGGGGGTGATGGAACAGTATATCTGGTGACAAGATAGAATGGCTTTGCCATAAGTCCCCGATGTAGTTAACATGAACAAGAAGAAGCGCACCAACAGTGAGTAGACTGGAGGCATTGGTAAGTAAGATTGGCTGTGAGACTTCAGCTGTAGATAGAGTAGCCCTCAAGGGTATGAGCAGATGAGCTGGTTACAGTACTGTTTGCTAGACACAGACTGACTATACAACCATCTTGTCTATAGAGGAGATGGGGCTACCACAAAAAGATGACATTGAGAGGAAAGACTACCCCAGTCCTCCTTGAGGGGAAGCTGTAGCAAGCCTGGTGAACTGATAAAGTGGAAGTTGATAATGCACTAACCAATCAGCTCCTAACTGTCAAGTTACAGGCAGGGTTTGAAAAATGATAGGAGCTGACTGGCTGGTGCGTTATCACCACCCACTTTATCACTTCACCAGGCTTAATGCATCTGCACCTGGCACAAGAGGAGTAGTGTGAATTGGCAGGTAAGGTTTAGGACACTGCTACCTCCCTTGTGGGGAATCCTCTGCAGCAATGGTTCTGTTTTGCTGTGAAAACACTTCCCTAGATCTATGAGTAAGGTTAGGCTTCTATGAAGATTAGTGGGACATGCGTCATGAAGAAATGAATGGAATTCGGGTGTTGCTACAGCCAGGACCACTGATCATTAGTCCCTGGAAAAAAGAGTGTAGCCTTCAGGACCATTCTAAACCTGCCCATTTGATGCAAAGAATGATTGTTAAATGGGTACTTGTTTCCTAGCACGGCGCCCATGATATTAAATTGTATGCCATCTAAATCGCATCCCATACCGGTATATGGCATGCGATGAGATTAAAAATTGTATTAGCCCCTATACGATTTTAAATTGTATAAGCACATTAATGGGTGATTATAATGTGAAATACACCCCCACGCCACCCCCAATATCAACGCTAACCCGAAGCGTGGCGAGCACAGCAAGCCTGCGAGGGGCGGCGGTACGCGTCCTCCGACTTTTTCATACCCCCACTATCCACGTCGGCGTGGAGTTGTTTTTATAGTGTGGCGAGCGCATCGAGCCACCGAGCCCGAAGCGTGGCGAGGGGACGCATATTACTTCACATGTATTCCGCGTCCTCTCGCCATGCTTCGGGCTCGGTGGCTCACTGCGCTCGCCACACTATATAAAATCATCTCTGCGCCGACGTGGATAGTGGGGGTATGAAAAGGTCGGAGAACACGTACCGCAGCCCCTCGCGGGCTCGCTGCGCTCGCCACGCTTCGGGTTCGCATTGATAGTGGGGGTGTTGTGGGTGTGCTTTTAACATTTTAAGCAATCATAATGTTGCTTATACAATTATTAATCTTATAGGGGGGCCATTTAACATTGAAAGCACCCATTAGGGTGCGTATACAATTTAAAATCGCATCGCATTGTATGGCATTGTATGCCATATACAATGCTATACAATTTTAATATTGTATGACATCAGGGGCCATCTCGTTGCATCGCATCACATACCATTGTATGCCTTAGGAAACAAGTACCGTTAAATGTCTACCTTAATTACATTTTTTTTGTGTAAAGTTATCAACCTTCCATATCAAGAGATCATATTACTATAAGGATTTATTTGCTATCCGTTTTTGATATAGCACAGCAGATTATGTTGCACTTTAAACTGGAAGCAGTAATGAACAACTAGGTAATAACAGTCATAGAGGTAAGAGGGCCCTGTCTGCAAGCTTACACGTTCTACCAAATAGGCATTGCTACACAAGGATAGGTGCTTTCTATTGCATAATGGCCACCAGATTGCAAAGGTACTTGGTGGGATGTATGATATAGTCACACAGCAATGTTGGCCTGGGGACATAAAGTGAAAATATGTGCAGATGTGTGTGGTCAGCGAGCCACCGAGCCGAAGCGTGGCGAGCGAAGCGAGGGGATGCGCATTACTTCACAGGGGGACATTTAACATTGGGGCCAGTGTAAAATCGGGTCTCAGGGACCCTTTTACATTGATTCCAATGTAAAAATTGCATAGATCGCGTCAATCGCATCGCATGCGATTTGGTTGCATGCGATGCGGTCAACGCGATTTAGGGGGGTCCGGATGGACACAATTTTTATCGCTGGCGCCGTGCTAGGAAACAAGTACCTGATTTTCATTAATCTACGTCTGTTACTGAATTAGGCCCAATGGCTAATGTGTAATAATTAAAAATAAATTTCATATATTGGAAATAAATAATCCACAATAAAAAATAAATATGCACTCACATGCCTAAAAGGTGCAGTTAGTTATAAGTGTCTATAGACAGAACACAACACAAACAGCATTGAATTTAGTGACATGCAAAACGTTTTGCTGTCGCTAGATGGCGGCTGTCCTCATACAGACCCATACAGAACGTCTCCCTGATTTTGGTCTCTATTGTTCCGGGCTGGTAAAGTCTTCCCTCCGGCTTCCGGCTTCCTCTTTCTCAGCCGCCATTGTGGTGACAGGGTTGCTCAGGCTCACCATGGTGAGTGTATCTGATGTAATCCTCTGCGGTAATGCGTTATCTGAGCTCCGCTTATAGATGCCTTGGCGGCGGGGGCGCCGGGCTTCCCCGCCAGGCTGGTATTATTGTACAGGACAGCGGAGTGAGACTTCTGCAGGTCTGGGATCAGCTGGGTAGGACGCACCATGGTACACCGCGTCTTCCAGCAATTATGTGCCGGCATCCGGGGTATTAGTGTGCCCTGGTTATTCCCAGTTTATCCCCTTAATGTCCATGTTACTATGAGTGAACCGCCATTGTGCCATTGAGTGACTGTGTATGTGTGCTGCACTTCCTAGATGTGTACTTTATAGTGACTGTGAGGTGCATGGTGTTAGGTCTGTACATGTAGTGCTGCTACAAGTGCATGTCCTTAGTAGTAAGTCCTGTAACCAGGTGGCTGGTGCTGTAGCTATTGGTATAAGGGCCCAGGCTATGCTTTTTTAGAGGATACATTATACACTGGTACATTCTTCAATTGGAATGTTTGCTGTCTCTGCCGCTATGTGTTGCTGTATATTATGACTTATTTAATTTCCCACTCACATGCTATGTAGGAGCCTGGTGTTAATGTTGGTGGCTAATGTGTGCTCCATTTCTCCTCAATCAGTCATCCCACAAGACCTTCAGAATTAAGAGGTTTCTTGCCAAGAAACAGAAGCAGAACAGGCCAATCCCACAGTGGATCAGAATGAAGACCGGCAATAAGATCAGGTATGGTTTTTTTTTGTTTTGGGGATGTGGCTGGACATTGGTGCTAATTGGTGTGTGCAGCTTGTTAGGATGTTATTGCATTGCCATGCTTCAGATAGTGTTATGCAATTATGTCCAATGAGCTGGGAGCACTGCTGTGTATTGATAGCCATGCAGTGAGAGCAGCAAGTTTTCTTCCCTAATATCAGAATGAGCTCTTGGCTCAGCATCGGGTTTTTTTTTGTTAACCTTGGTGCAGGTTAAGAAAAAAAGTGTTCTCAGATCTCAGCCAGTTGGTGCCCTTTTATTAGACCAGATATGTTTATCTTTTTAGGTGAGTTCTAGATCTCTCTCGAAATTTGGAAACAAATTACGTCAACCATTTTCTCACCATAGCTGGGAAATGGACGAGCAGTCATCTGCATACATTGAGCACATTTTGTGAATTACCATTTGTCTTTTATATTTTTAGGAGCAAATGGTCAATTGCTCCCCTAACATTTCTAGATTTCCATTCTAACCAGTCAAATTGGAAAGTCTTAGTGTGTATGGACCTGAAATCCCCTTTAGTTGTATTAATGTGGCAGTGACCACTTGCTATCTAGTGTTATATGGGGTTCAATGTAGTTTGACTAGAGCTTGCTGTTAGAAAGTGAAGGGTGTAGAGCAGGATAAGTGACACTTTTATATTAGTAGCTATTCCAGATCTATTCCTTAGTTTATGATCATGTCGGGTTAACTGTATAAATAAACCCATGCTCTAGTATTTGTGGCCACTTTCTGGAGTCTAACCTGCAAATACAACCTTTCTCCTATGAGATCTATTATCTTCAGTAGTGGAACTGACAATTTAAATGTAGTACTTGGTTCTCAAAAAAAGTCCCTGTAAGACTGTACTGAACTTCTTATCCATAAAGCTGAAGATGTTCGGGGTTACTCCTTCTGACCCATAACTATTTTAGATCTCCCCTCAGATGCTTTTATTTCCTCATAACCCAATGACTTAACCATAGATTTCAAACTCTGTCCTCAGGACCCAGAGTTCCCTTTTTCCAGGTCACCCGGCAGGTGCATTTATTCACTGACCCATTTTAAAAGATCCACAGGTGGAGCGAATTATTTCACTTGTAAATTCTGTGAGGATACCTGCAAAACATGCACTGTGTGGGCTCCTGGGGACTGAGTTTGAGAACCTGTGCTCTAAACCGTTAATCCATTTTGTTGCTCTTCTCTGAACCGTTCCAAGATGTGATTTCTTTATATAAATATATGGACTGGTGCCCAGAATGCTACACTGTTCTAGATCAGGTCATACCAATGATTTTTTTTTTTTTTTTTCCCCAAACAAGTTTATTGACAGGTTATATTATCAATACAATTCCATAACCTACTGTAAAAGCACTTATTACTTTAATTTTCGCAAGTATTCCGTAATCGCGAAAATTTAAGCCGCGCAAAATATTTTCTCCCCTTCTCATTTTATACCGGGGGGTTTCTATTTACAACAGGTACAGTAGTTATTCGTGAAATTTTCAGCTTGCGAAATAGATGATTTCTTCATTATTGCGAAAATTACTGCTCGTGAAATTAAGTGCTTATACAGTACATGAGAGCATTGAACAAGACAAATTAAATAGTATCCTTGTCAAAGTCCTTACCAGAACAAATCTAATGATTGATGCGTGTATTGTGAAAGGGAAATGGGGAGCATTTACGATTAGGAAAGGTGGGCCGTTTCTAAGTACTGCCAGACTGTACCATTTGGCAATACCAATGATTTATACAGTGGTCTTTTGGTGGTATGCCACAGTGACCTCGCCAGTGGTGCCTCCAGCACTGGCGCTCACCTACATACTGTACACCCACTGCTGCCGAGCACTCCCCTGGATGTTCGAGGGGCCTGAACTCCTGAGTGCCCTCCCCGAGCGGCCCCGAACTTACCTGAGTGACCACTCGGGGCTGCTGCAGCACTACCTGCAGAAGGTAGTGGCTGAAGCTTGAGTGGACAAACCTGTCGTAGGGTAACTCGCCACTCAAGGGGTTAAACAAGATTTTTTTTCCAACAATGAGCTATCTTAAAGCAATGGTGTCACTATCTCGGTAGCACTCAAAATTCCGTAATTCGGAATTGTGGCTATAGTAACCTTAACCTGTACTATTAACCCTGCCCGTTTTCACTCCCATTATGTGCTCAAGGTGCATATACAATGGCCGATATATCAAGGCAGTATCGAACAGTGTGTAGTGTTCCCGCTAGGCTGTTTTAGTGGGCTGCTGCGCCCTGCCCGGTGCCTGTTCAATAAAAAATTGCATGTCATTGTAATGGCATGTGATGCGACGCAATATTAAAATTGTACAGTGCGGGTCTTAGGACCCAAAAATCGGGTCCCATCGCATACCTTAATTAGTAGTATACAATGGGTGCCGTGCTAGGAAAAGAGTACCTTTTTTTTTTTTTTTTTTTTTTTTTTTTTAAGGGCAAAATGCACCCTGCCCCGCTAAAACAGCCTGGTGCCTGCCCCGATGGTTTGCATGGCTTTAGATGGCGCTTCCCTGGCAACTTCGGCGGGGCCGGCCCGCCCCCTTTAGTGGCGGCCGGGCCTGTCCCTTTTCATGACGTCGCTGCCCGGGCACGTCCCTTTGACGGCGGCCTGTGCCGCCCACAGCTGACGTCAGCGTGCCCGGTCTGCCCCCGTGCAGCGGCGCCCTGGCCGCCCGCGTTTCTAGAAGGAATACTAAGTGTGTACCATCAATATATATCTGAACGGCGTCGTTCAGATATATTGCGTTGGCTGTACAACACAGCCAATACATATAAAAATATATATATTGGTGCATCCTGCTGTGTTTGGGCGATCCGCCTACAACATATACAGCAGCTCTGGCAGCCACCAGTGAATTACAACCCTTTGGGCACGCCTGCCCATTTGTCAGTCCCGATGGATCAGGCAGTGTGTGGGGAGAACAATGACAAGGTTTGCACCTACACTCCCGTCTTTCGACAACTGAGGGAACCCAGGAATGCTAGCAGTGCACTAAGCTACTCTCTACATTCCACAACATGAACACAGTTCTGCCTTAGAAACATCTAATCCATGGGTCTTCAAACTGCGGCCCTCCAGATGTTGTGAAACTACAAATCCCAGCATGCCTTGCCACAGTTTTAACACTCCCTTATAGCAAAACTGTGGCAAGGCATGCTGGGATTTGTAGTTTCACAACATCTGGATAGCCACAGTTTGAAGACCCATGATCTAATCTGTTGGGCAGACCATGAAAATCCTAGCCACCAATGAGATTTGGGTTTTCATTGTAGTTCTGCTTAGATACCAGGTAAATCATAGTTGCACTTGTGGTGTTCATAAATTGGTTGATAACGTTAAACTCCATATTATCACATTTCCACTAAATCTTAGTGTGGTGTGTTTTTGTTTTAACCAGACTTTCATTTAATGTAGATGACAGTCAACTGGACTGAACAAATTCATGAGCATGTGTATAGTTCGTTCTCTAGGGACTAGTACCGCATGTGGGTCAGATCACATATAAGGAGGTGCCTTTAATAATTTCTCTGGTTCCTAGTAACGATCAGGCATGTTGAGCATATTCTTCCCTTGTATTCACAATGTTGGAAAACACTCCAGAACTACATCAGTGTGTCAGTTAGCCATCTAATGTGGCAGTAGGATTCAGGCACTTCACCCCCTGACCACCTTCAGAAGATCATAAAATAGCCCCTCGCTTGGTTTGCCATTAGGTGAGAGGGGTTAGCTGAGGTTAGTCTGTAATGAGGAATGCATGTCTTGTCACTTGCCTGCTGCAGCACTTGTCTGGATGTATGTTTCCATCGCTCCAAGCTTCCTTCCTATTCTTGGTCTGATCAGTTCTTTAGTAACAATGATAATGGGTAAGAACTCCTAAAGCAGTCTGCAATTACAGCACTTCATGTTTGTGGGAGTGCTGTCATTATCCTGCTGAGATTAAAGATGTCGGCTTGTCTGATGACTTCACCTGTACGTAGGTGGAATCCTTCAGAGTTAACATCTACACTTTAGTTATTGGAAGTCTCAGAGATGGGTATGTTGGGATTTCTGTAATAGTCATTGTACTCATTTATGTTATTGTGCACACAGGTATAACTCCAAGAGGAGACACTGGAGAAGAACCAAGCTTGGCCTGTAAGCTGTGCAGATGGCAGACATGCATCCTGTGGGTCCCTTGTGAAGACCTAATTAACATCTTGTTATACAGTTATTATATTTGTAGTAGTAACTAATGTTTGCTTTGGAAATAAATGAGAACGGAACATCTGAATTTGTCCTTGTTTAAAACCTTTGTAACTATTTTGATTTTTTTTTTTTTTTTTCAATTTGTACATCCAAATACCAATCCAAAATACCGTGCTCAAGGCACCTCAACAGCTTTGTGTGGATAGCCTTTAAACATGAATTGTTATACCCATTTCACACTACCCTGCTGGGAATTCTGACTCTGGTAAGGAGCATGGTCATGCACTTTGCCCCGGGGTAGAATGCTTTCACATACACCTTCAGGGTTAATGCGCGTTCATATGAAAAAGCTGCTTCAGTGCCTTAAACGAGTTTGAGTGTAATCAAAGCAAATTTAGGTTCTTGTGTAGTTTCATGGTGCCGTGCTACTTCCGGGTTGGGTATGCTCGCCAAACTATCTAAAATAAAGTAACTTAACTCCCATGCCAACGTGGATAGTTCATACCCCCACTATCCACATTGGCATGGAGTTGATTTTAGATAGCGTAGCGAGCCACAGCCCGCAGGGTGGGCGAGCCCTGCAAGGAGACTCAGACACACGGCGCCATGAAACTACACAAGTACCCAAATTTAAGTTTAATTTCTTCTCAAGGTGAATATTGATCAGCGTAATTGGAAGTATATATTAAATGGTGCTGGTCAGGTAGACTTTATAGGGGGTATTTAATGCCCTGATTGCGAGCTATCGGCAGTGAGAAGCGCAGATAGATCGCCGTCTGTGTATTTAACTCCCCCTTCACTTGCTTTTTCCACCAGCTGTTCCCTAAGGTGAGGTGAAAACGGCAAGTGTGGCCATTAAAACGGCGGGGCTCACCACAAAATGCGGCGGACTCACAAGAAAGGGGGTATTTAATGCGGCCGGCTAGGGAGTTTACACCTCCTCTCGGAAAACAAGTCATCCTCACCATCAATGCACAGTTTTCAATGTAAGGGCCAAATCCTGACCGTGAGAGAGTGGTGAGGATTTGGCTCTTACATTGAATGCGGTGAGTTGACGGTAAAGGATGACTGACTTTTTCCCGCAAGGAGTTTATAAACCCCCTTTATTTGACATGCTGAAAAGCATTAGGGACTATGCCACTTTTGCAGGGACACATTATACTTTTTTTTTTTTTTATGTTGCACTGCAGGAAGGACGGATGTAACATGGGCAGAGTTAGATTTGGGCAAGTTACTTGGTTTCTGATCAGGGTAAACTCTGGCTGCTACTTTACACACCCCTTCCAAATGTAACACATGTTACATCTGCCCCACCTGCTGTGTAACATGGTTTTGTCAATAAGCTCTGCAATCCGCACTGAATCGGGCCCATTGAGCGGCAATACAAGGCATCTCCTATTGTATAAATCATTTATAACTTTTTCAGAAAATAAAACGGACGCAAAAAACTATGCACTTGCAAATCAAGTTTGATTATGCAAATTCAGTGAGCGTAATCTCCTTTATATATTCATGGCAGGTTGTGCACATCTGTAGTGCTTGTAATATATAATCACAATTTCCCAACTGCCTAGCAACTGATTATGCAGGTTAGGTGACCCTCACTTCTAGATGCATTCGTTATGGATATTTGACTGTAAATTATAAAATGAAGTGCATTTTTTGTCATAAGGGAGATTCCCAACACTCATCCTTAAGTACCCCAAACAGTTCACTGTTTAAAAGTCACCCAGACCGTGCACTGTGTATCGCCATTCACAAATCCACAGGTGACTCTGAAATGATGGATGTACTTAACGACCAGGTTTGTAACCACTGCCCTAAGGCTAGGGCCACACCGGCCAAGTGAGTTCCACAGGAGCCTTCACAAAGGTTTCTATATGACTGCTCACACATTAGTGACAGCACCATAGCTCTGCTGGTAATAATTGTGTACTGCTGCATATTATTGGATGACCTCCTAAGTAGTGGTCAAAATACAAATTATTTAAGTAGGGTGTGGTAGCCCAGAGGCCTGGTAATCTGAATGTTAAACAAACTTTCAGGGATATACTTTTGTTTAAGTCCCTATAATGCCCAAGAAAGAAGAACTTGTTGCAGACTTAAGGGGCATACACACTGTGATCCATTGTACTTATGTATAAATACATTTTGCACATCCACTGGCGATTTTCAAGAAAAACTTACACAAATATGTATAAGATCCAAGGAGTACTGTCTCTTTAAATCTAAAAAAAACCTTCCAAACCAAGAGTGTACTGCCAATCAGTGGAGCTACCGAATGAATGTTCTAGTTAATGGTGACCTTACCAGAGAGCACTAATCATACTGTTACCCACCTGGTTGCTGCAACGACCAGTGGCGCCGCTGATGGCTGCCTAGGCGCTGCACAGATCAGCGGGCATGTGCCCCCTGCATGTAATGTCTTAATGTCCTCCCCCCCTTCATCCCCTGCTTGATGCTGCACTGTAATCCGCAAAAAATTCGGTACTTGTTTCCTAGCACGGCCACACCGATTTACATCGGGGTGGTTGTGTCGGAAAAATCGGGTCGATCGCATCGCATGTGATTTGGTCGCATGCGATGCGACCGACCGATTTTCGACCCGATTTTTTCATTGAATGAAATGTAAATCGGGTCCCTGGGACCCGATTTTACATTGGATTCAATGTAAAATATTCCCAACCCCCCCCCCCCCAAATTTAACGGCGTAAACCACCACCCCACGCTAGACGCCAAACCCGAAGTGTGGTGAGCGCAGCGAGCCCGCGAGGGGCGGCGGTGCGCGTCCTCCGACCTTTTCATTCCCCTACTATCCACGTCGGCGTGGAGTTGAGAATAGAATAGTGTGGCGAGGCCGAAGCGTGGCGAGCGGACGCGTATACCTGTGAAGTTATACGCGTCCCCTCGTGGGGCTCGCTGCGCTCGCCACACTATTCTATTCTCAACTCCACGCCGACGTGGATAGTAGGGGAATGAAAAGGTCGTTGGACGCGCACCGCCGCCCCTCGCGGGCTCGCTGCGCTCGCCACGCTTCGGGTTGGCGTCTATCGTGGGGTGACGACGGGGACATCTATAATGTGAAATGGGTCATATTGGCCCATTTCACATTTTCTCACGATTTCAATGTTAAAAAATATTTTAACATTGAAGCCTATGGAAAAATCGGGGGTATCGCGTCGGGACCAATGTTAATGGTCCCGACCGACGCGATGCCCCCGATATTTTACCTTTCCCGACACGATTTCAATGTTAAAATATTTTTTAACATTGAAGCCTATGTAAAAATCGGGGGCATCGCGTCGGTCGCGTCGGGACCAATGTTAATGGTCCCGACCGACGCGATGCCCCCGATATTGTGTCCTAGCCGGCAAAATGGTCCTGATTTCAAAGGAAATCGGGTCCATCGTATGGATCGTGTACCTTAACTTAAAGGTACACGATCCATAAGATTGTGGCCGCGCTAGGAAACAAGTACCAAAAATTCCTATTTGCAAGCACACATGGCAAATAAAGTTGATTCTATTTTGTAGCGTACTCACAAAGAAAGTAGCTCAGAAGTGCCAAAATGTATGCACCTTTTCAAGGCTTAAATGTCCCAAAGCAGTCTGACTGCTAAGTAAAAACTGACATATGTAAAACAAGTGCTAAGTAGTAAGTGAAGCAAGCAGACCCATCAGAGGGGGTGCTGTATGGCCTCCTGACATTAAGGATCTTGACTTACTCTTGGTGGTTGGTTATGTTTCCTCTATGGTGGTTGTGGAACCCCACGTGAGAGAATCGCCCCTGATTCTCTCTTGTGTGGTTCCACAACAACCATAAAGGATAAATAGAACCTGTGGCAAGCGCAACAAGCCCGTAAGGGGCTTTGATGCACTGACCCCCCCATTGGAGTATGGGCAGTCAGGATTCTTACATCAATCTATTGACCGTTGGAATCCTGCCTATCGGGAGGTAATACCACACCCCCATCCTATTTGTGAAGGCTGTATAGGGTCTAATGGTTGACACCTAAAGATTTTTTAACTAGAAGAAAAATCTTGTGCATTATATCACAATAAATGTTCCTGTTATATTTTCAATACAAAATATGCTCTTATTATCTCATAGTAGTAAATAATACAACACCAGATAGCTGCTATCTAGTATGTTCCTTATACATGAAGAAAAAGATGTCCTTTAGTACAAATCTGCAAAGATCTCCAAAGTACACAAGGTTTTAAACTGAATATTAAAAATAAGTGAATCATTAAACAAGACCTGCATATCTAAATGATCTATAACATACCACCTCCCTGTTATAGCTGCGTACAGCACCTGCTTACTACAGAATACATTTGCTTTATATCGCCGATTTCTCCAGTGAAACTCAATTGCTTATCTTTTGTAGTCTTATATTGGTCCCTGTATTTCAGAGATAAAACAAGTAGTGTAGTGTGTGCCAGAGGTAGCCAGCCTGTCCATGTTCCGGCAGCAGAAAGGTGTGTTGCTGGCACTTACGATAAGGGAATCTGTCCTACAGAAATGAACAACAATCTGACCTACCTAAGCTTGGTGATGGGGAGCTGATTCACTGTATTTACTATCCAGGGGCTTTCTTTTTACCCTACCTAGCCAGTGGGCCCGTAGTAATGATTGTTATGGACTATTGAAGATTAAAGAAGGGTAATGTGCATGCATTCCAAAAGAGGAAATAAAGTTTATATGGCTGTCCTGTTTGGGTATCCCAAAGATTAATTACAGGTGGCGCAAGATGACAATTTTAACGGGAAGGATGGGGGTGTCTAGGAACAGACCAAACACGTGTGCTGCCTGCACTACATCTGGGGGAACATAGAAGCATATGAAACTATGGTACTTGTTTCCTAGCACGGCCACAATCGGGGGTAATTTCCTTTGAAATCAGGTCCATTTTGCCGGCAAAGGCAAAATCGGGTCCATCGCATCGGTCGGGTGCATTAACATGGCACAAGACGCGATTAAGCACATTTTACATACCTAACAATGGGAAATGGACCAATATGGCCCATTTCTCATTGTATATGCCCTCCCCCCCCCCCCTATTGTGAACGTCACCCCACGATTGATGCCAACCCGAAGCGTAGCGAGCCAGCGAGGGGCGGCGGTACGCATCCGCCGACCTTTTCATACCTCTACTATCCACGTCGGCGTGGAGTTGAGAATATAAAGTGTGGCGAGCCACCGAGCCCGAAGCTTGGCGAGCGGACGCGTATATCTGTGAAGTTATACGCGTCCCCTCGCGGGGCTCGCTGCGCTCTCCACGCTTCGGGCGCGGTGGCTCGCTGCGCTCGCCACACTTTATATTCTCAACTCCACGCCGACGTGGATAGTAGGAGTATGAAAAGGTCGGAGGACGCGTACCGCCGCCCCTCGCGGGCTCGCCACGCTTCGGGTTGGCGTTAATCGTGGGGTGCCGTTGAGGGGGTTAAAATTGGGGTCTGGGGAGACTTTTACATTGAATCCAATGTAAAATAGGGTCCCAGGGACCCTATTCACATTTTAATCAATGTAAAAATCGGGGCCATCGCGTCGGTCGCATCGCATGCAATGCGATCGATGCGACCAACTCGATCAACATCGGTGTGGCCGTGCTAGGAAACAAGTACCGAAACTATTTTTTTAAATTCTGTACAAGCTCCCTGTGTTCTGCAGTGATATCACCCCTAACAATGCATGTCTGTTACTACATTAGATCACACCTATAGAGAATCATAAAAAATTATTTTGACTACAGCCACCAAAACCTTAATCCATGGTAATGGGAACCCCTGGAATTTTCTGGGTGTCTTCCAAAAAATGTAGGTATTCCCTGGACATTGGGAGGACAAGCCACTGACATCAGCAGCCCTCCCGAGTCCAGCGCATGTTTAGTATTTTCCTCGGTACTGCTCATGAGCAGAACCCGTTTTTATGGGCTACCATCGAAGCAGCCCAGAGGGAGGGAACACCTCCCAGTGGGACTGCCTTGGGTGACTGGCAATAAGAAGCCGCTGCCAGTTATAGTGAAGCCAGTGCAGTATCCCAGATTGCATCTGGCTTCACACAGTAGCGGATTTTAACTTGGGGGGCTGCAGCCCATAGGTAAAAACCGCCACTGGTAGACAGACATTTCTAAATTCTGGGCATTCAAAAATAATATAATAGGAAGCAGACAGTGTACATGCAAAGCAAAACTACCCTTTGCCCCATGAGGACCCAATGAAACATTGCTCTTTTCTGACTACGACTAGGCCACCAATACAAAGCCTTGGTGAGATGTCCTTAGATACTGCCTGGCAGTTTATTATGAAACTACATCTGTTCTATTGCTCTGGCACCTAATTTGTTACGTTCCAACAGCCAGGTCTTACGAAGCCTCCAAGAAGGTGTCCAGCCTGCCTTAAGGTGCCCGCACACGCACCGATCCCAGCGTGCGTTGTGGGCTTAACTAGCACACATAGCATCGCATCGTATGCCTTGTGCATACGATGTGCATACGATGCGATGCTATGCTAGAAAAAGCTAGTACAAAAAGTATGTGCAGCAATACTTTTTGTACTGTACGATGAGGTGCCGCGGGAGCGCGCACCCCATCGTATAGCATCGCACCGCCGGGATCGGTGCGTGTGTGGGCACCTTTACTCAGCACTTTCCCAGTGGCAATAATTGAGACTGCAGGTTTCAGACACAATTGGTTTGTGACAAGCAGAAAGAATGGGTGTCTGGCCATGGCTGTTATCTATATACAACCGGAGAAGAACATTTCTACACACCAGGCCCAGTTTGCTTTCATTCTCTTCTATGGCATTGTCCGCTGAGTTCATTATGAACTGTTCAGTCTTAAGAAGTCTATATAGGGCTTGAGGAATGTCTTATTACATGTTTACATCACTTATTTACCTTCTTTTATATGACATATTTTGTACAATTGTTTAGGTTTGCCAGTGGGGGTGCAGTTCTTCATAAATTAACAATGTTACTGTTGTGTACAAGGGTGGTTCAATAAATACGGTAATAAGACCTCTCAATTTGTAAAATTATTCAACTCATACTCCAGTGGTTCCCAAACTGTGTGCCATGGCTCCCTATCAATTATTATGGACAAAACCAGTTCTGGTGGCTGCCAATCATAAAATATATTAATCAGCAGCAAATCTGGCCCTTTAACGCACATATATACACAATCTACTTAATTTTATGTATTTTTTTTTTGGGGTCATGGGGTGCCGTGGAAAAATTATGATACTCTAGGGTGCCGTTATTCTAAAAAGATTGGGAACCCCTGTCATACTCAATAGAATGGTCTTGGTAAATTGTATATCAGAATTTTGACCATTGAGTAGATAGATAGATAGATAAATAGATAGATTATGGATGGTGTAATGGTTAGCATTAATGCCTCCCAGCACTGAGATCATAGGTCCAATTCCAACTATGGCCCTCACTGTGTGAAGTTTGTATATTCTCCCTGTGTTTGGGTTGGTTTCCTCTGGGTACTCAGATTTCCTCTCGCAATCCAAATATATACTGGTAAGTTAATTGTCTCCCAGCACAAATGAACCCTTTTGTGCAAGAGTGTGTGTACATGGGTTTTGGGAGTTCTATTTCACATCACAGCACAAACTCATTAGTGTTCTACAGTCCTTAAAGGAGAAGTGCTCAATATAATCTCTATTGATGTGTGATGTTTCTAAGCGCCTTGAGTCCTGTTGGAGAAATACCAGCACTTCCTATTATACACCTATCATTTAATACACTCACGTCCCCTTACCATCTCTAGTGATGTGTGATGTGTCTACTCCTCCATAATACCAGCACTACCTAATATACACCTATCATGTAATACACATCTGTCCCCTTACCAGCTCTATAATACCACCACTTCCTATTATACACCTACCATATAATACTTATCTGCCACCTTACCATCTCTAGTGATGTGTGATGTGTCTACTCCTCCATAATACCAGCACTACCTAATATGCACCTATCATCATGTAATACACATCTGTGACCTTACCATCTCTATAATACCACCACTTCCTATTATACACCTACCATATAATACTTATCTGCCACCTAACCATCTCTAGTGATGTGTGATGTGTCTATTCCTCTATAATACCACCACTTCCTATTATACACCTATAATGTAGTACACATCATTCCCCTTACTATCTCTATAATATCAGCACTGCCTATTATACACCTATCATGTAATACACATCTGTTCCCTTACCATCTCCATAATACCACCACTTCCTATTATAAACCTATCATGTAATACACATCTGTTCCCTTTCCAGCTCTATAGTACCAGCACCTCCTATTCTACACCTATCATGTAATACACATCTGTCCCCTTACCATCTCTATAATACCACCACTTCCTATTATACACCTATCCTGTAATACACATCTGTCACCTTACCATCTCTATAATACCCGCACTTCCTATTATACACCTATCATGTAATACACATCTGTCCCCTTACCATCTCTATAATACCAGCACTTCCTATTATATACCTATAATGTAATACACATCTGTCCCCTTACCATCTCTATAATACCAGCACTTGCTATTATACACCTATCATGTAATACACATCTGTCCCCTTACCATCTCTATAATACCAGCACTTGCTATTATACACCTATCATGTAATACACATCTGTCCCCTTACCATCTCTATAATACCACCACTTCCTATTATACACCTACCATGTAATACACATCTGTCCCCTTACCATCTCTATAATACCAGCACTTGCTATTATACACCTATCATGTAATACACATCTGTCCCCTTACCATCTCTATAATACCAGCACCTCCTATTATACACCTATCCTGTAATACACCTCTGTCCCCTTACCATCTCTATAATACCAGCACTTCCTATTATACACCTATCCTGTAATACACCTCTGTCCCCTTACCATCTCTATAATAGCACCACTGCCTATTATACACCTATCATGTAATACACATCTGTCCCCTTACATCTCTATAATAGCACCACTTCCTATTATACACCTATCATGTAATACACATCTGTCCCCTTACCAGCTCTATAATACCACCGCTCCCTATTATACACCTCCCATATATTACACATCTGTCCCCTTACCATCTCTATAATACCACCACTTCCTATTATACACCTACCATGTAATACACATCTGTCCCCGTACCATCTCTATAATACCACCTCTGCCTATTATACACCTCCCATGTAATACACATCTCTCCCCTTACCATCTCTATAATACCAGCACTCCCTATTATACCCCTATCATGTAATACACATCTGTCCCATTACCATCTCTATAATACCACCACATCCTAGTATACCCCTATCATGTAATACACATCTGTCCCCGTACCATCTCTATAATACCACCTCTGCCTATTATACACCTCCCATGTAATACACATCTGTCCCCTTACCATCTCTATATTTGCCATATTGCAGTCAGTACGGTTCTATCACCACTTCCTTATCTCATTCCTCTGCTGGTTTTGTCTACGTTTCTTACAAGACTGCTAGTAGGGTAGAAAACAAGTGGAAAGTGTGAAATAATACCAAAAACCATTTCTCCTTCTCAGTGTTATATGGTCGTTGGGTCAACACACAAAAAGTCGACCACTGAAGGTTGACACCTGAAATAGGTCTACATGCTTAATGTTGACATGGTTGGAAGGTCAACACAAACATTAAGTCGACAGTGTCTTGGTCGGCATGGGTTTTTCTGCACCGACATGTGCCGACAGGTGGTATTTCATGCCCTGCCATCCACTAGGGCCTGGAGGGAGAACAGAATAGTGTTGAGCGTTGCAAGGCACTGTGCCCGAAGCATGGTGAGCCATGCAAGGGGACGCGGTGCACTGATACGGTGTCCATGTCGACCATGTTGACATCCAGGACACAAACAGTGAAAACCCCATATCGACATTTTGACTGTCAATCTAGACACTGTTGACCTAATGCACCTGTCGACCTTCCATCCATGTCGACCTTAAGCATGACAACCTGAGGCTGAGGTGTCGACCTAAGCCATGTTGACCTTCTGTGGTCGACCTAATGCATGTCGACCTTTGGTGGGTCGACTCAATGACCCATACCCTACTGTATATCCAGCACCACATCAGTGTAGTACTGATGGAGACCTGCTGCTAATGGATTCCCTTAGAGACACATACATACACACACACACACACATGCTAAGGGCTGCATTTATCAAGAAATATTTGCACCAGTTTTCGGGGTTTAGCCGCAAATATTAAGTATCCCCCTAATGTATCAAAGGGGACAGCAGCAGGAATCTCAGGTCCCTGCTGCGATCACCCCATTCACTGCCGCCGGTCGCATCCCCCATAGGTTTCTATGGGGGATGCAAAGCTGAATGATGTATGAACATCGGGCAGCCTGACTTACTTTATATCCAAGTGGATTTTAGACAGTACATCCTGTTTATTAGCAGGTTTTATCATTTATTTCTCATTTGTGTGTATTATTACTTACTTTGTTTACTACTATGACAACATTGTTATAATTCTATTATCCATAACTCTACAGTCCACATGCGCAGTCTATTTCTACAAGTAATTTGGTATATAACAAGTCTTTGACAGCTGTAACCACGTCTTAATATAGAAACCGCTTCACACAGCAGGACACTATCTCCTCACACAATGCATGTCTATTATTTTTAGCTGATGTGTTAAATACAATTGGACTTGTCTATACTATTATGTTAGCAAATGTCAGACGAAACAGTTGGCAATTTTGCATAGATACACAGCAATGTCTGCTCAGTCGGTGGGAAACTACCCAATTGTCCAAGATAATAGCTCCACATATGACCAGCAGTAGGTGAAGGTACTGGGTGTGGATCGTTTTATCGACCACACTTAGGTCAACAGTCATTAGGTCGACACCGTTGGGTCGACATGGGACAATGTCGACAGGGTTCTAGGTCGACATGGGTCAATGTCGACAGGTCAACATGGGTTTAGGTCGACATATGCGTTAGGTCGACAGGTCATTAGGTCGACATGGTTTTTTTCACTGTTTGACCTGAATGTCGACACAGTCGACATGGGCACAGTTGGAAGTCTACCGCAGCCCCTCGCATCGCTCGCTATGCTTCGGGCACGGTGCCTCGCTGCGCTTGGCTCACTATATTATTCTCACACCACGCCCTAGTGGATGGTAGGGCATGAAATACCGCCTGTCGGCACATGTCAGCTCAAAAAACAGTGAAAAAACCCATGTCACCCTTATGCATATGTCGACCTAAACCCATGCCGAACTTGTCCCATGTCGACCTAGACACCCGTCGAGCTTGACCCATATCAACTTAGAACCCTGTCGACCTTCCCACCTGTCGACCCAACGGTGTCGACCTAATGACTGTCGACCTAAGTGCTGTTGACAATACGACCATATCCCGAGTTACTGTAGCCATAGTTGTAAAAGGATCAGTTTGGTCACAAAGTTTGGTAGGTTTAAATGATATTGGAAATGTTTGGTGACCTCTTCCCAAGGGACCCATTTACTATTGAATATTTTCAGCTAATTAGTTAGCCGCAAATCTTAAGTACATCCAGAATTTAAGACGGAGAGACTGCAACAGGAATCTCCGATACCTGCTGTGATCACTCCTGCCTTGCTCGCAGCGGCTTTCCCCATAGGTTTCTATGGGGATGCGATGCAATGCTGCCGGATATACCAATACCGGGCAGCACTGCATCGGGTCCCGGAGCTATGGCCATCAGAGATGGAGGTAGCCTATGGGCTACTTCTCACACTGCTGACTGGGCAGCGCAGGTCATCCGGGTGTCAGCGTTAACCGCACATGCACAGACTCCTGGTGCCTGGCGAAGCAGATCGCAGGGACGGGCTCCTCTTGGTGGCCCTGCATCTGCAGGGACATACATCCCGCCAATAGAATCCCTTATTGCAATGCGATCCTGGGCAGTAGAACCCACCCAGATTGCAATGTATATGTAATTCTATGGTATATGGGCCCGCAAATAAGTTTAATTTTCCCTAGATGATAACACACTTTAAAAGCAAAATATATCAAGGGTTCCTACAGATTCATTAATGATAAATTGGTCATATTTTGTTACTCTGTTTTAGGGTTTTCAGTGATAAAGTGATTCAAGTCACCCAAACAAGGTAAGGTTCAGGATACGTCTTGATAAAGGAGACGTCTTTTGCAAATAGAGGCCTCATGTTGGGTTTTGTTATCCACTGCTGAGTCTGTGGATGCAGCATCTGATCATCTACAAAAACATGGGCCATCTGAGTAACCCTCAGGTTACGAGGTGTTACGTGGTGTTTCCACATTGCTGGGGTCAGGAAATCTGTGCCAGAAGATGCAGACTCTTTTGCTGCCTCTCTGTTCCACCATCAAATGGGCAAGGCATGCCAGTCATGCTGCAGGCTGGGGGCATGGCGGTCACCATACACACATCAATATGAGCAGGACGACATTTGCGCAGGTGCAGATCTATCAACATCGGGCTTGCATACAACTATGAATCAGACTCCATATGCTTTCAAAACTATAATGAGTAATAGTTCCAAGATATTCTAAACCAGTAGTACTGTAATACCATGGTTGCAAAGAAACCTGATACAAGATTGTTCCATCCTTCATTAACATTGTGTGACTGTATACACACACAGGGGGTTATTTTGGTTGATCCGCAACCCATTCGCAAAGGAAAATTCGCTCGCAGGGCATGTGAATGGATGTTACACAGTAACATCCATTTGCAGTCTGGTGGGATCCCCCCCCCATCATTCGATGGTTTCCGACCATCGAATGATGGCATAGGCTCACGCATATGTAAGATTGCCTCAGAGCAACCTTACAGATGCGTGTCTGCTCAGGGTGATGTCAGCTGCCCGCCCCCGCCTGTCCGTCATGCCTCATTACCATGAGAACGCCCAGCATTCTCATTGGAACACCCATGAAATGCTGGGCATTCCCATAGGGTAATGAGGCAGCCTGCCACCCCACGCCGCTCTCCGCCCCCCGAGTGCAAGGCTCCTTGCGTGCATCCAGTGAACAATCTGTTTGCCATTGTCACATGCAACAAGCGCATGCGCAATTAAAAAAAACACCTGTGCGAACGAGGGGACTATGCGAACGGAACTGAAGAAGGTCCAGAATCCCCACTACATTACATTATGTTCCTTAAGTGTATACCCATCTTACGATGCATCAGACACATTAGAAGAGAGAAAATTATCATTGACTGTTTAATACTCATAAAGGTCTGGAAGAAGTATATCGCTTCTGGTTCATAAAGAAGAAATTTGTCCTGCCAGCTTGTGGGTGGCAAAAACCATAAAAAATGAATAATGCAGATCATTTTTACTTTTTAGCTCTGGTTATATGTTTGTGCTTTCCTTCCATTTGTCATTACAGACTGATTTGGTTGTGTCACTTTTACACAAATACCACAAGATCTCCTGGTCTTGGCCTACCACAAGTATGTAAAGGCCTGCAATGTTAATACTCATCTGATCCAGTAGTGAGTCAGTGATAATCAAGACTCTCAAAGGATGCTCTTCGTATTGACTGGTAACTCCTTATGAGGCCGCTCCTATAGAGTTGTCTTGCTTGGGTGATACCTAAGTGGCTTTTCTAGGGGCCAGGTGGCACGGCTACTGCCCTGGGTGCTTCAGTGTGGAAGAAGCTGCCACAGTTCTCCCTCTTCTACCACACTCACTAAGCCACCAGCGAGCTATAATTTGACATTGGGCACTCTTTTTCCAGAATTCCGGGAGGAGCATAGTGAGAAGGAGAGGAGGAGCTGAATCTCTGCATCCGGCATGCCTCGCTGCTGCTGTCTAATGGTCCCCATACACTAGTGCCACTTCTCCAAAAGGGGAAAGGTCGCATCCCACTGCCCGGCAACTTTCAGGGTGGCAGGATCGCATATGATACACTATATGCAGTCCTTTTGCATACAATATATATGCAGTCCTTTTGCATACAAGGCTGCCAGAGACTGCCGATCCAAAAAATCTTTAGTGCAGCATTGGATTAGAATCTAAGACCAAACACATACGATTTGCCACTTTTCACCTGATTTCTCTGCCCAATCCATTAAAATTGTGTAAAAAGGGCCCAAACTGTATAAGTGTATGGACACCTGAAGACAGGGAGATCACAACTCGGTGCTGGTCTGCTGCCAACTATGCTCATCTGTCAATATCACCGAGAGGTCTTCTGACACCCTGTAGCGTCAGGGATTTATTTGTTACGTTCTGTGAAATTATAGTAGGACTCTGATTGGACAACACCTCAATTGTCCTCTTTAGAAGGTTTGATAACATTTCCCTCAAAATCTCAGGAACCCTATAAGGAGATGAAGAAAGTAAAAGCATTCCGACCACGTTGATAGGAGGACAATGTTCTTGTCATTATCTGGGTTACAAGAACACGATGTTCTGTGGATAGCGATAATTAATGCACTTACTACTCTTGGATTTAATGGTAAAAACAATCCTGCTGTCCCTCTACGTGAAATAAAATATTGCTTTTTCACCATTTCCATGTTATCAATTTATATTGTGTGAGGTTTATATAAGGCATAAATGAATATGGCGATAAGCTTTCTCATGATAGAATGATTTCACGTCATCACGGATGTTTGTTTGCAGAGGGCTGTGTCCTGTCTCTGAATGCCTAGAGAAGCATGTACAAACATGAAACAGCTGTTCGCATCTGCGCTCTTATACACCACACACTGCTTTGTTTACAGCTATATGTCCCTACTGGACGTGGTCACTCATATAAAGCAGCTTTTCCCGTTTCTGCAACCAGCTTGTGCCCGACGTTTTCATTCCTATATAACATTTTGCTTCTCTAAGAACAATTCCAATATTTGTATATAATTTTGTATTCTACTATGTGGCTTTTTTAAACTTTGTGTTAAATTACAGATATTCATGGATCTCTAGTATTCAACCACTACAGGTTGTATAATGTGCATAAGGCAGTTCAATGTGGTATACAGTAAATGCATTAGCTATAGATGCTTAGATAAGAATCTGCAGGGTATACAAGGTACAGAGAAAGAAATAGTAACAGATAAGTTAATGTTCTGTAGGAAAATGTAAATCACACTGCTTTGCAAAAACAGCTTTTGCATTAAACACACTATGACAAATAACACATAGCAGCTTATGCTACCTGTACTAATCATGAGCATAGATGTATTGTTCCTTAACCATTTAAATGTAACAGCAGCATAATCTAAACAGTTGCACATTTTAGTGATTTGATTTAAATAAGGAAGTTATCAACATTTCCTAGTCAGGATGTGCCAACACCCTAGTATCACTCAGCAAGTGCTTTTTGCATGGTAAACATAGTACAGTGTGCAGCACATTTTCATAACAGTACTAAGATCATGCATGCATGTACACCATTTCACTTGAATTCTACATAACTTAATTGATCTGCTTTTTATTACTAACATTAACAATGTAGTATGTGACTAAAGTCCACAGTTCATGGAGGGTATTTATCAAAACTTGTACAGATAAAATTGTGAGAGAAAGCACAAGCCAATCCACTTCTAACTGCCATTTTTCAAACACAGCCTGTTAAATGTAAGGTAGAAGCTGATTGGTTGGTACTTTATCTCTTACAATATTATCTCCATGCTTTCAGAAATATTGTTCTAGATTGCCCCCCCCCCCACCATGACTGGTTTATTTGATATTTGACATTATATGTCCTTTTGACAGTAGGTCTAAGCACCTGTACTCTGATGTTTGTAGGGATATGCAGTCATGTATAGATAATGTATAGGTCGATAGTCGCTAGGTCGACTACTAATAGTTGACAGTGACTAGGTCGACACCTAAACCATTGTCTATCATCTATACCGTAACCATTTGTTGGGCAGAGGGGACATAGGCCCTTAATATGGTTGACTCGCTCTTGCGCAAATTGGCAATGTTTTGCGTATGCGCATGTGCACAAGCTGGGAGTGTGTGAACTCGGCGCTGAATCTGTTCTCCGAGTGCACGCTTCCTGCCTTTTGAGCGGGAGGTGGAAAGGGGCGTGAGGTGCTGAGCGGGCCCATTAGCATATGTGGGCGTTCCCATAAAAATGATGGGCGTACACATGCTGATGCATTCGTGACGCACGTGTGGAGGGCGGCAATCTGACATAACCGGATATCAGCTGCCTGCCCAATTCCCTGGAAATCTACACGCATATGTGTGTACGCATATGTACCCTTACATATGCGTGCACCTTCGCCATCATTCAATGGCCGTCGACCATCAAAAGATGGGGGAGGTTCCCACTGGCATGCGAATTATGTTTATGTAAAACATCCATTCGCATGCCGAGCAAACGAACCCTGCATGCGAAGGGCGGGCCGGCGGATGGGCGTACCAACATTCGCAGGGTGGGTTCTGGATGACTTCCAAGGGTGCAAATTCACGCCCAAGTGAGTCAACCAGAATAAGGCCCATAGTGTAGGTCTTATTTAATTCTGACTTTTATCTCTGTTTTTATCAGATAGATAGATAGATGCTTTTTTTAAACATTTTGGACAAATAAAATTGCCTATTTGAGCTTTCATTGTATTCACCCTAATAATAATTAATAATTACATGGTTACCGTGATGGTAATGCCTTTCATGTGCATTGTAACCAATATTTTTTGACACAGAGTGTACTGAATTTCACATATAGTGGGTTAGAGAGACAAAATTGTGAGAGATAAAGTACTAGCCAATCAGATTCTACTTTACATTTTAGAGGCTGTGTTTGAAAAGTAGCAGGAGCCAATTAGTTGGTACTTTATCTCACACAATTGTATCTGTCTCCAAGCTTTGATAAATCAATTGTTTTATTGAACTAGCACTATTCTCTATCTAAACATTTATTTACCCAAATTAGCTATCTAAACAATTATTTTAATTGCTATCTATTATTTTAATTGCTATTAAATTAGCTATCTATTAGCTATTTAAACCAAATTAGTGATGGTTAGTCATTGGAATCCCAATGAGATTAATTTTGCATTTGTCGGCGCAGAAATTTTTTTTATTTCATTTTATGGTTACACAGCGCTGCTAACAACAGTTATTGCCGACACTGATCAATGCATTTTAGCTCATTCCTATTTTTATGTATGTAAAGTTTATGTTTATTTGCATAGCTGTTAATAAACATAGGGAAATACCAGTATGCTTTTAGAAAAAAACACACAAACAAGATGTCCTGGATACACAATCGTACATAAATATTAAGGTGTGTAACAACGTTTACAATCACAGAATATTAATCTCATATTTACAAGGCTACCTGGAAACCTGTCCAGATTCCTTTTTTTTTTAATACAAAAATAAATGAAAAACAGAATTTCAAGTGAAATATTACCATGATTACTTCCTATGCATAACATATCTGTACCTGTAGTTTACATATAGACACTACCCCATATATAAAAGTTTTCTATGCTCTATATTATTCATTGGTTTTGATAACCATTTAGATTACTACGCAACATCGTCAAGGTTTCACGTAGCTCTTACATTTCTGGTATAAAGTGCTTAAATAGGAACATCTCTTCTTCAAGTTTCTCTTCACTAATCTAATTACATTCATTCCCTTTTTTCATAATTGTATAAAATATTTCATATTAATCCAGGTTTCTTTGAAATGTCCAATTTCTATTTCTAAATGTAATCAAGTGCAAATGTAGTATATTATTGTAGATTGAAAAAAAATATTGTGTTTGAAAGTGCCCAATAGTTACCATTTCTTGAGAAAACTATAGGCGTTTTTTAGAAAGTTCCTTATGGGTGCTACCGCCACTGTCATCCTATTAGCAGCATCCGTTTCATCACAGTCTCGTTGCGCATTACGCTGGATGGCGGTCACATAACTGTTATTGTTGTTGTTCGCTGCAGCCAAGGCCCCGGCTTCCTCTTCTTCTGGAGCCCCCAGGAGTACCAGAAGACTACTATCAGTACCAGGCCGTAAGTACTGCCAAGCCTTTCGGCCATTGTGGTCGCGAATGTGGGCATCCGCATTGTATGCACCTACCAATACTTTGATCATCATGGCATGTCCTTGTAGTGCTGCAATATGGAGTGCAGTTAGACCCCCACTAGCGCGGGTATTTATATCCAAAATGTGACCTCTAGTGCTTGCAAAATCCATAAGACTGATTAAATCCTCATGGTGGCCATGTTTGGCTATCCAATGGATCACAGAATAACCAGTTACAAAGTCTTTCTTGTAAAGTAAGTTGGGATCCTCCTGGAGGGACTCCTGCAGCTCTTCGTAGTTGCCTTCTGCAGCCATAATCATCCAGGCATGCTCCACTGGGTCAAGCACCAAACCATTTTCCCCAGGGTCCAACTGCTGCTCTTGTGCACCAACATCGAAACTAGCTGCTGAGATCCATGCTCCGCCAAAAGGCAGGGAACCAGTCATGCCCCACAGACTCCCTCTCATCCCTCGTTTCCTCTTACTTATTGTAGCAGGTGACGGAGTCCTGCTCATGCTCTCCATCCTTTTCACAAGTGTTGCATCCCATACTCTGGTCACTACATCTTCTTGTGTGCTGCCATTCAGTGTTTGTACGCTGATGGGTTGTGGACGTTTATTCCCCCTAGTTTCTTTGGTAGTACCCTGCCAGCCTAGAATGGCAGCTCCCATCTTTTTGTACATGCTTACCAAAGTGTCAGTTCAGCGGCAGTCCTTTAATGTTGAAAGCTTTTTGACCTGAAGCTGCCACTGTCACACGACATTAGCCAGCGCAGAAATGGCATTATTGGTAAACTTCTGTGAAATGTTGTGAGTTACTTCCTCAATCTCCTAGCAAGAAACCAGAAACAACACTATATGAACACAGGAACAGTAACGGCAACTTCAGCACATGTATTAATCATGTTTCTATCTCAATACCTGCCAATAATTGTAAATGTTTAATTTCATTTATCTAACATTTTTAAATTGCCAGCGATGGGGTGAACAAAGTTTCTCTTCATGAATCACTCTGTGCAAATATTTGGGACATAAGGAACAGTAACATTTAAGAAGAAGAGAAGTAAATAGTGTACAAATCTAGGCATGTTTGATCCAGGCATATTGTTGATCCAAATTTATTTTGGTGGCTGCAGACTGTGCTGGTAAATGATCATAGCATACATAAGAATATAAACCTCTTTACCAGAGCAAGCAAACATGGCAGCATAGCGTGGACAATAAACAACATAACTCGCTAAGCTCTGCTACCCATCAGACAATAAAAATCACTACGGGACCCCAGGAAGTTACTGCAGAAGGTTGTTACATCACATGTGTAGTCAGCAGACAGCACATTGTGGAGGTACAAAATGATGTGAGGAGTCTAATACCCCTTTCACACCAGAAACTGCAGGGATTTACCTGGGTATACATTCCAGGGATCAAGTAGGGACATTCCCGGGTTGGCCCGTTTCACACCAGCCTAGTCCCTGCATTTCCTGGTGTGCGGGGGTAGCGGGGTACGGGCAGCGGTTGCTGGGAGCTTGTAGCATCTGCCCTGTCTTTTCAATATGTTTTCTAATTCAGCAGCACTTCCCGCCCCAGTCACCCGGTAAATAGCGATACAAGCTCCTAGACTCCACTGCCTGGACGCTACTGCCTGGACCCACTGCTCGGACCACACTGCCTACTAGCAAGCAAGGAAGCCATCAGCAATATGGCATTTTGTGTATAGGTATATATATGCTGTATGTGTGTGGGTGGATGGACACCTGCATTTTCTCCATTAGTAACACATTATTATTATTATTATATAATATTCATAGATACAGAGGCAGATTTAGGCCTCATGGTACCCTAACCAAGACACTGATCTGAGTCAATGCCCTAAAGCGGTTATAGGGGGATAGGTTAGTGTGCTATATGGGTTATGTAGAGACAATATAGAAGGCAAATATGTGGGGCAATATATGTATGAACGGTCAGTAACACTGGCTGTTTCGATACCTGTAACTATCAATTGCGGTTCACCACTGCAGGAGCAGCTCTGTTCCTGGCGGCAGCGGCCGCTGGCTCTGGGCTGCATAGGATAGCTTGTGAAAATAGTGAGATCTCGCACATACCCAGTGGGAGGAATAGACACAGCGCATCAGCACAAGGGTGACGTCCTGTGGGAGATCTAGCAAAGATCGCCAGAGGGGGGAACTTTCACAACATAACCGAGAGCACAATGGGGGAAATTGACTAAGTCTGTGTACACACGGGGGAGATATATTGCTCAGCCATATATTGCTGAGCAATATATGGCTGAGCAATATATTGCTCAGTTTCTCCTTTTCATCAGCGACCAGAGATGGTCGCTGATGAAAAAGAAACTGCTGGGGGAGCCCGGCAGTGGTAATCAGCTGGTCGCAGGAGCATGTTCCTGCGACCAGCAATCACCACAGGGGCAAAAACGGGAGCGCGCACCCGGCGATATATCGCCGGTGCACACTCCCATTGCGGGCAATATGGTCGCTCTGCGACCATATTTCCCGCGATTTTGCACAAAATCACCCCCGTGTGTACGCACCTTAAGATGTGTATTCTACTTCACATGTGATGTTGCTATGGGTAACCAATCAGAATCTACTTATTTAGCACCCTCTAGAAGATAGTAAACAGGATCCGATTGGTTGCCCATAGCAACATCACATGTGAATCACAAGTGGAATACACATCTTAGTAAATTTCCCCCAATGTGTACTGGAGGCAGAGCAGGCTCCCAGCAGCTGTCACATTCCAATCAATCCCCTAACAGGCTGATGGGGACTGGAAGTAGAAAGGCAGTCTAATAAACAGCTGTGTTTGAGAACCAGGCCCCCTGGTACCCACTGAACCCTAAATGGACGCTTTGGTCACATAGCGGGAAATCTGCTAATAGATAGGGGGATATCCTATTAGCGGCAGTAATTCACCACCCTAGTTGGTTCGGCTATCCCATATTATTCCCAATGCCAGCACCCTTTTCCCCCATAACAGGGGTTGATTGTGTCTCAAATCCCCGATCTCTGTTTTTGGACAATAAATAGGATACCATGAGAATGACCATTGGTCATTAATGGCCCATTTTCATGTCCTAAGTGGCTTTGGAGATAATAGAATATACACAATAGACAAATACCTGAGTTCTCAGTTCTTCTCATTAGCTACATATGATTTATATGCTACAGTATGCGTACATAGATTATAAATAGACAATCAGACAGACACATTAATTTGCTATGGAAAGATAAATAAATAGACACCTGAGTTCTCAGTTCTTCAAATTAGTAACGAATACATTCATTTTACTGTATGCTATGCATAGATAGACTGAGAATAAACTAGATAAACAGACCTTCATAACTAATGCCATGCAGTTACTACAACAGTGAATGGTCAGCGCAGAATCCATAACACATACTGTAGCTATACATATACATACAGGTTTTCCTGCCATGACAAGGTGTGACAGGAGTGTTGTTGCTGTGACCCGTGCAGGACCCTGCCTCCTGCCCTCACTCAGATCCCTTCCGTCTTCCTGTGACCACAGCAAATGTTCTACTCACACAAGTGAGTTTTCTCCGCCGTGACTTCTGCACCTGGAACCTGTCTGACTGGTTACTGCTGTCAGCGCGACCTCAGGTCCAGCACTCGCACACACACAGGCAGCGGAGCAGCAGGGAGAGAGCTAGCATGTCTGCACCGCGGATAGTGAGAGGTCACATGTGGAAGGACCTTAGTGCAATGACTAACTTCCTTTATGAGTCCATAGAGGAAAGGGGCACCCTTGTAAAGAACTGCACACACTGTTATGTTGCAATAGAGCTGCTTGTTGTGAGTGTAATATCTCAGCTGTTCACTCGTTACAAAATCCACGGCACTCCGGTGCCCCTGTCAGGGGTAACTAGCCCAGAAACGTCACCAAATACATGCAATTGCGCTTATTGATACTTTCTTTGAAAGCTTGTATGTGCTCTATGCAGGGCCGGTGCAAGGCACCGGAGCGCCCCAGGCGAGTCGGGGTGGGGGCGGGGGGTACCTGTTGCGCTGTCTGGGGAGCGGGCAGGGGGGTCCATGCTGGCGTCTGACAGGAGCCTGCAGTGGTGTCCTTGCCGCGCGGGTACCTGCTGGCGGCGGCGGGGGGTCCCTGCAGTGAATAAGAAATAACTAGCGCTATGCGGCGGCGCGGGAAGCGCTTCTGTCATGAAAACACTGGCCGCACGCTGATTGGCTGAATCTCAGCCAATCAGCGTGCGGCCAGTGTTTTCAAACCCGGCATCGCTTCCCGCACCGCCGCATAGCCCGGCGGATAGCGATAGTTATTTCTTATTCACTGCAGGGACCCCCCACCGCCGCCAGCTCTATACACAGCGCCACAGGTACCCGTGCGTCAAGGACACCACAGCAGGCTCCTGTCAGAAGCTGGCATGGACCCCCCCTGCCCGCTCCCCAGACGGCACTGCTGGTACCCCCTTTGCACGGGGGTGGTGAGGGGCGAACTGCCGCCCTCCTGTAGCCGGCGCCCTAGGCAAATGCCTAGACCTGCCTAGTGGTGGTGCCGGCCCTGTCTCTATGGGTATACTGTATTCCTATGTTATTTGGGTTTTAACCGCATTTTGGTATGCAGGAAAACCCGCACACCTATGCCTATGGGGCAGTATTCAATGCAGGGGTGAACGGTCGGCGAGGGGGGTTAAATGGTGGGGATCGCAGAAAACCAGTGATCCTCGCTGTTTAACCCCGGCGCCGGGCGCTCACTCTATTCATTGTTTTATTCATTCTCCCAAACAGCGAGACCGGTGGCTAATGCAGATGTATGTGGGGGTTCAGTTGAATTCTGACCGGGCGAGCGGTGACAGTGAGCAGGCAGCCCTGCTCGCTGTCACCGCTCTCCCACGGCATTGAATACTACCCTGTGGGCTTCATACTGTATCCCCTGCTGCCCTGCACGGACCCCCGCTGATCCCCCCTCACCTGTGTCCGGGCAACCTCCTGCTGTGCTGCCCGGACCAGTGACCTCTTCCTCCCTAGCACCTTCTGTGTGCAGGGAGGAGGAGGTGGAACCCTGCAGCAGGAGGGGGGAGAGCCGCTGGGGACCCGCTCACCCCCTGCTGGCTGCATCGCAAAGGGCAGCTCTTATCGCAAGAGCTGCCCTTTGCAATACTAATTGCATATGTTAGTGCTATGAGATTAGTAGCATCAATGCGGTAGCCGGCGGATGGGGGCAGTACGGGGCGGCGGATGTTAATACATCCCGCCCATAGTCTGCAGAGCGGGGAGACACCGAAAAAGAAGAGGCCCCCTTTGCATTCTGTGTGTAAGTGGCAATACTCTTGTGGGTGTTGTGGGTGTAATCAGCGCGGCACTACTCCTGTGGGTGTTGTGTGTGTGTGTAAAAGGTGTTACTTCTTAAGCATTATGGGCCTTATTCTGGTTCATTCGCTTGGACGTGAATATGGAAGGCGTATGTGCATTTCTGTGCATGTGTATATGCTGGATGCGTGCGAACTCAGTGAGAAGTCTGGTCGCCGAGTGCATGTTCCCAACCTTGCGAGTGGAGGTGGAGAGGGGAGTGGGGTGCTGGGTTGAGCCATTAGCATATGTATACGCCCTGTGTTTCATGGGGGTTCCCATTAAACCGCTGGGCAAACATATGCTAATGCATGTGTGACGCATGTGCAGGGGGCGGACAGCTAACATAGCAGGATGCCAGCTGCCCGCCAAATTCCCTCATATGTACGAGTGACTTGGGCCACCCTTACATATGCGGGCGCCTTCGGTCGGCGACCATCGAAAGATGGGGAGGTTCCCACTGTCATGTAAATTGATGTTCATGTAAAACATCCGTTCACATGCCTTGCGAACAAATTCGGTGTGCGAATGGGTGGTGCAGGCTAACCATTCCAAGGTGGGGCTTGGGTCATTCGCAAGGGTCCGTGCACGTGTCCGAGCAAATGAACCAGAATAAGGCCCTATGTGTGTAAGCAGCACTGCTCCTGTGGGCATTATGTGTGTAAACAGCGCTACTCTAGTGGGTATTGTGTGCATAAGCATCGCAGTGCTACTCCTGGGGGTATTGGGTGTATCAGCATTTCTTCACCTGTGGGCATTGAGTGTGTAAGTGGCGATACTCCTGCATACCTCCCACATGACCAATGTTCCCTCTAATTTTACGAAGGCTGTGTGCGGCAAAAGACTTTGGAAGGAAATTTAAAATTTTGTGCGTCACTTATATATAACTGGAAAATGACGCTCAGCATTTGTGTTAACTTCACTTCAAAATGATATTAAACATGTAAACATTCAAAACACAGCACACAATGTAGTTATTGGGTGAAACACACATTAATTGAGTCCACAACTGCAAAAAGGGACCACTGCTGCTTTGTGCACTCTGTTGTCATGTCTGTGCGCACGCTCGTCGAGTTGTGTGCGCGTGCACGTGCGCACAGCTTAGAGGGAACACTGCACATGACCCTCTCCAGGAGGGACACAATGCTCTGTTTCTGAACTTCCCTCTTCATTTATGATTACTATTACCTGTTTTGAACAGGTTAAGTAATAACAATGGTGTCTGAACACAGGTGATGGCAATCATAAATGAAGAGGGAAGTGTACCCATACACGTACCAATTACCCGGTACTTTTTGTGCTAAAATAGCATTGCATCGCATGCACAATGATGCTATTTTAGCACAAAAAGTACCGGGTAATCAGTACGTGTATGGGCACCTGAAGTCCAGAAACAGAGCAATGTGTCCCTCCTGGAGAGAGTCATGTTGGGAGGTATGCTCCTGTGGGCATTGTGTGCGTAAGCAGTGCTACCTTTATGTGGCATTAAGAGGAAAGTCCAGGAGCAGAGCATTGTGTCCCTCCTGGCATGGGTCATGTTGGGGAGGTATGTGTTTTGCAGGTTTCATCACAGAATCAATCAAGTAAAATAATTAGCTCCACCTGTGTTTTTTTAAACCGTGACAGTCAGTAATGAATACACCTGTCGGGTGACCTATGTGGGGTCCGCAGTGGCGTAACAATAGCACGCAGCCCCCGCGGTCGCGGGGAGGTGCTGTGTTAGTGTGGGTGCCGGGGGGCTGCGGGGCTATTGTAATGCCCCCCCCACCATCCCCCGCAGCTTTACCTGTATTCGTTGCGGTGGTCCCGGCTCCCCTCCTGGCTTCATTCTGGAGATGGACCATCATAAAATGTCCGCCCCCATATAGCAGACAGTTCTCTGAAACTGTCTGCTGTATGGGGGGCGGACATTTTGTGATGGTCCGTTCATCATAGCATCAGAATGAAGCCAGGAGGGAGCCGGAACCACCGCAGCGAATATAGGTAAATCTGCGGGGGATGGGGGGCGGGGTGCGGGGGGCATGGGCGGCCTGGGAAAGGGGGGGCATGGGCGGCCAGGGGGTAAGCGGTGGGGTTGCTGCTTTATTACCGGCGGGGGGGCGCTCAAATTATAGTTACGCCACTGGGGGTCCGAGTTTGAGAACCACTGGTTTAGAGGAAAAGTTAACAAAATATTTAAAAAATGTTTTAAAAAGATTGTCTAAAGATGGGAAAGATAGGGATGATTTATTGCTGGCCATTAGAGAAGTTCCACAATACTCCGCAGTGTTTTTGCTTTTTGATTTGCTGTATAAGAGATGTCCACGTGCTTATAAAACTGTTTCTGAAATGCAATACTTGTGCAATCATAATGTCCAAATTTGTTCCTAAGAAAAGAGCAGTGGTGGCTCCTACCTCGGTTGCCGCTGGTCACGATGCTGACCCCCAACTTCTATGGGGATACGGTCATTAGGTCTACACCAACTAGGTCGATACCACTATGTCGACAGACAACAAGGTCGACATGGGTCTAGGTCGACAAGTCATTAGGTCGGCACAAGCATTAGGTTGACATGGGTAAGGTCAACAGTCAAAAGGTCAACATGGGGTTTTTCACTGTTTTTTTGAGCGGACATGTGCCGACAGGCAGTCTTTCATGCCCTACCATCCACTAAGGCAGTGGTTCCCAACCCTGGTTCTCAAGTACCCCCAACAGTGCATGTTTTGCAGGTCTCCACACAGAATCACAAGTGCTATAATTAGCTCCACCTGTGGATCTTTTCAATTGTGCCTGAATAATGAGTGCACCTGCCCTGTGACCTGGAAAACGTGCACTGTTGAGGGTACTTGAGGACCAGGGTTGGGAACCACTGCACTAGGGCGTGGTGGGAGAATAAAAAAGTGTGCCCGAAGCATGCCGAGCGATGCGAGGGGATGCGGTGCACTTCAAACTGTGTCCATGTCGACTGTGTTGACATTCGGGTAAAAAAAAACTGTGAAAAACCACATGTCAACCTTTTGACTGTCGACCTAATGCTTGTGTCGACCTAATGTCCTGTTGACCTAGACACATGTCGATCTTGACCCATGTCGACCTAGACCCATGTCGACCTTGCTGCCTGTAGACCTACTGGTGTCGACACAATGCTTGTCGAACCTATTTGGTGTAGACCTAAAAACCATCCCCCCTTTTATGGGCTGCTTTGTCAGCATCCCATAGAAGCTAAAATACAGCCCCGGTGCCTGTACACTGCAGATGACAGGCACTGGGACCAGCACATGAACAGTATCGGCCTCGGTACTGCCCATGTGCAGACCCCAAATTCTATGGGCTGCAGCCACAGCATCCCAGAAGGGGGGGGGGGGGTGACTGGGAGGTCATACTTCCAATAGGAAGTCACTGCCAGTCACAGTAGGGATGGCCATCTTTGCCTTTGCCATCGATGGTTGCCATCGATGGTGTATAAGTATGCAATGGATGACCATCGATGTTTTTACATATCGATGGTCATCCATTTGCTTTGAAAGATTGGCATGTGGGCCAATCAAAATACGGGGGCGGGGCTTCGTGGGTGTTGGGGGCGGAGCTATGCTCCGTGTCCCGACCCCTTAATGAAAAAATAAAACCAAAACTATTCAGTTAAGCCTGACATCGATGGTGGGAAACCATCTGGTTCTCCCCCATCAATGTCAAAACTATTCGACATCGGTCATATACCATCGATGATTTCTAAACATCGATGGTCGATGGCCATCCCTAAGTCACAGTGAAGCCAGTGCAGTCTCACAGACTGCAACTGGCTTTACTTATTCAGAGCACAGTGGCGGATTTTACCTTAACTGATGTGCTATTTTGCTGCTGTATGTAAGTGCACCCCTCTACCCCAGGAGATGGCATCCTTACAAACAGTGGTGCAGAGAGGGGGGTACTTTTTACCCATGTACGGGTCTGATGGAGGGGCCATGGTCCCGCTACACCCTCGCCCATTGCAATCAGCCTGGCAGTGGTGGAGAGAGTACAGGCTGCTGCTTTTTCCCCATCTCAGCACATGCTGCTCAGTGCTGTGTGCTGAGCTGGGAAGAGGGGCAGCTGCAGCGGCAGCCTACCCTCTGTCCCTGCAGTGGTGTGCAATGCTGCCCGCATCGGCACCCACCCAAACGTTTTTCCCCCCCAAAGAGGTGTGGTCACGTCTCCCCAGTGGCCACGCCCTTCCTCATTTTACCAGGGCCCGTCTGAACTGTCGGCACCCTTGCTTACAAATAATCTTACTGCAATTTATATACTAGCTTGTCAAAGACAATGGGCGGGATGTATTAATATACATCGCCGCCCTTCGCTTGACAGCCGCCGCGATGCTGCCGCATATGTACTAACATAATCGGGTTGCGGTGACGGAGACCCCCGCGATACCTTTGATGTGGTCTGCAGGGGTCTCCGTCACATCCCGGCGGCTGCCAGTGTCCCCCTGCGTCTCCTCCACCCCCCTGCAGCCGGATGTCCTGCCGGCTGTGACACCTGCTGGGGGAGGAGATCAAAGGAGGATGGGAGGGGGGGGGGGGCGTGGACGGCGGGCGGCGATAGAAGCCCATAGGCTTCTATAGGGTATCACCACCCAGAGGGTGGCGATACCCTGCCTGGCGAAAACGGGGCGGACGGGTATTGGTACATAGGAAAATGCGGTAAAACCCCTGTTTTACCGCATTTTCCCTTTAGTACATCCCGCCCAATGTCTGTTTACTGTACAAAAATCATGTACCATAACTACTGCAGTTTACTTGTTTTTGCTAATTTCTCTGTATTACCTGTATATCGATGCAGCTAAAACATACATTTAAAAAAAAAAATTAAGCCTCCATGTGCCTATACATCCAAACTGTAAAGTAAATACCTAGCCACTAGTGTAATTATATACCCCTGCAGCAGTAGATCCCCTTGGTGTGAAAGGTTCCAGGGACAAATTCCCGGGTTAATTTGCCAGCAATTCAACCCTGCTAGGTAGCAAGGTTGCTCCCGGGTCCTTCCAGGGTTACTGGCTGGTGTGAAAGGTGCAGGGACATGTCCCTCCTTCCCGTGTTGCCTCTGCTAGTGCTGATTTGCTAGCAGGGCAACTTCCTGTTGTGGTGGACACTCACAGACATGCCCAGAGAGACAGAATACAGCGTGCAGGGAGACAGTGTGCATGTTCTGTGGCACCACAGAACCCAGAAGTTCATATTAACCCCTGAAAGCCTGCAATGTGTGCCATGTCTTGGACAAATGAGGAGGTGAGAGAGCTATTAATCGTGTCTACTATTGTAAAGCGCAACGGAATCTGCTGCGCTATATAAGAAACTGTAAATAAATAAATAAATAAATTAGAGGGGAAGATGTTTTCATATGCCTTTTAATTTGTTTTATACAAGTAAACAAAGGCTGAAACACTACAAATGTTTTGTGTCTTAATTATTAATAATCAATAATCTAATGTGAGCCTAAAAATGGCCATTTTCAATGCTATTCTCATAGAAATCCAGGGTCATCCCGGGTTCAGTGTGAAAGGTGCCGACCCGGGTTGTCCCTGCTTCAAAAGCATGTGTGAATGGGTCCCAACCCGGTAATGTCCCTGCTTGTCCCTGGAATTAAATTCCTGGGTTTGTCTCTGCATTTCTGGTGTGAAAGGGGTATTAGTGGTGAAGTATCTCCAGTGGCACCAAAAACTGACCCACCTGTGTCCATAGGCCCCACTGTATTAGTGCCCTCCCTCAAGTGTGTCACTATATGTGTGTATAATTCCTACTCCCTGTGCCATTGCATTGAACTTTTTCACCAGTTGCCTCTGCTGCAGCTGATCTTTGCACTTACCAAAATAAGTGTATCAGTGTTCGTGAAATGAACTTTGTTCTTCTCTTTGCACCTTTAGCACAAGTCCATGAGCCAGAGAGTACAACCCAGGTAGTCACTAAAGTGAGGCGGTCCATGCATACAAGATAAAGCAAACTGCATCATTGTGGCCCTGTTCCCAGATCTAGACATAACAGTAGGGGGACCTTTGCGCGGCGTAGCCGCGCGTCAAAAAGGGGGCGTGGTCTCATGTTAAGGAGGCGTGGCATCACAAAAAGGGGTGTGGACCATACACAGTAATGCCCATTACACATTTTAGCAAACTCCGTAATACCCATTACACATAAAGCCACACGCCGTAATGCCAATTACACATAAGGCCACACACCATAATGCCCATTTCACATTGTGCCACACATCATGATGCCCATTACATACTATATAACAAACCGTAATGCCCATTACATATTTGCCACATAAGTGCTGCTTACCTGCGTGCTCATTGCTAGGGGGTTCTTGCTTGATGGCACCATAGTACCCATTACACATGATGCCGCACACCATAGTACCCATTACACATGATGCCGCACACCATACTACCCATTACACATGATGCCGCGCACCATAGTACCCATTATATATGATGCTGCACACATAATGTCCCTTACACATGATGCTGCACACAAGATGCAGCTTACACATGATGCTGAACACCGTAATGCCCCTTACACATTAAGCCACACATTATGCGTAATGCCCCCAAATACCGCCACTTGTAGCGTCCCTTAAGCAATGCCCCCAAAAGTGCCACTTACTGTAAATTTTTATATGAGCCTTCGCTGCGGCTGCAGGGAGAGATGGAGAGTGGTGCAGCTGCTTCTATGGGGAGAGGAGCAGAGCGCAGCGCAGAGCACGCTCCCACTCCCCTCTAGCCGAGTGGACATTTGAAATATTGTGCACGCTGTTGTTGTGCATGACGTCGGGGGAGCACGCCGGGAGCCGGCACCACATGATTAAAGGGGGGGCGGGCTGAGGTGAAAGCGGGGATAAGAATTGGAGCGGAAGCTGCAGGGGTGACAGTCATTGACAGCTGGGCAGAGAGCAGGGGGCTGCCCGGCTGTATTCAGAGCACTGCGGGTCACGGCTGTTTGAAATAATACCCCTTTCACAACAGAAAATGCAGGGATTTACCAGGGAATATAGTCCCAGGATCATGCAGGGACATTCCCAGGCTGACCCCCTATACACCAGCCTAGTGCCTGCATTTTCTGGTGTGAGGTGGAGAGAAAACCACTCCCCTCTCCCTACCCCCCTTTAACCAAACAGCTATATCTTCGGAACCAACTGACCCATTTACATGAGACCAGTATCATATTGAAGAACTTTTGAGTTGGCTTCAAATGATTTTGGTCCCGTGAAACTGGGCTGTTTGGTTCCAGAGAAATCTGCCCTCAAAAAACATAAACAGTCATGAAATTACATTTAAGAAATGAAAAAAAAAAAACGGTTTAACCTCAATATCCCTGAAACCAATTAACCCATATGTATCCAGCCTGGTATCAGATTGAAGGCCCAGCGATTTGGGTTCGACTGAGATCAACCTCGAGCTTCAGTGATGCCGAAGGGGGAACTGGCAGCCGTTGAACTGGGTGGGGGTCGGAATTAGCGGCTCCCATGTTATCCTATAGGGAAAACGTTCCAGCTTTGCCTGGCCGTATATATCCGGTTCCCAGGGGGCTAGAGACACAGGGCTGGGCTCATTGCAAAGCCCCATCCCTCAGCTACAAAATGGACAAATGGGTGGTCCTGTGCACCCCCGGACCACCCCCTAGATTCGCCTATGGTGGAGTGTAAGGGGTAGCGGTGGAGTGAAAGGGCCAGATGTATCAAGCTTGAAAAAAGTGATAAAGAAGAGAGTGATAAACAACCAGCCAATCATCTCCTACCTGCCATGTTACAGGATGGGTTTGAAAAATGATAGGTAGGAGCTGATTGGCTGATTGTTTATCACTCTCCACTTTATAACTTTTTCAAGCTTGATACATCTGGCCCTAAATGAGTAAAGCAGGTTGATTTGACCTGGGATCCATTTACAGCATAGGAAGAGCCACACTTCCAAGTGTTGACACTACTCCTGTGTGCTGACCCTTCAATAAGCTGGGTCCAGCCGCCAGTCCGAAAGGGGTCTCATCCAGGTCACATCAGGGTTTTACCCACGTACAACAGGGCCGAAACTAGGGTTTCCGGCGCCCGGGGCAAGGCAGTCTTTTGGTGCCCCCCCCCCCCTAGTGATGCTGCTGCGCGCCGGAGGCGCGCCGAAATTTTCGGGGGCATGGCCTAATTTGGGGGCGTGGCCTATAATCGCTGCTCTCCCGCGAGGCCACGCCCCCATTTTGCCGCTATGGGGGCATGACCCAGAGGCTCTGTGAGCCTCTAGCCATGCCCCCAGCCCCCTGGCTGCGGGAATAGACGCTGTGCGCATGCGCACAGCGTTTATTCCCCGCTGCTTAGTTAGCAGCTGACAGGGGGGACCGACCAAATGACGCCTTGTCCCTGGCGCCGGAGACCCCCCCCTCCCCGCACAGTCCTCTCACCGTTGAAGCCGCAGAAGCCGCAGCCGCATCTTACTTTGACTTCGTCCGTCTCCTACTAGCGCTGCGGCGGGAAGCGCTGATGACTTCAAAAAGACTTGCCGGACGCTGATTGGCTGAATTCAGCCAATCAGCGTCTGGCAAGTCTTTTCGAAGTCATCAGCGCTTCCTGCAGCCGCGCTAGCAGGAGATGGACGGAGTCAAAGTAACATGCCGCTACAGCGTCACCGGACCTCACAGCGCCCCTCACCTCCAGCGCCCGGTGCGCGTGACCCCCCGGCCCCCCCCTAGTTACGGCCCTGCGTACAATATCCTGGATCCTGGATATTACTGAAACAGCAAATATTTATATAATCACATACTGTAGCATGTGAAAGAGCATGATGCATTTTACATGTATTCAGTGACATGTTAATATTGACCTCACATCATAATGATATGTGCTTAGCAAACTGTAAATAATTTATAGTAGCTTGGAGGGTATGCAAAGAATAACACCTCCAAGCATAAAAAATTGCATTCAGCACAAAGTAATGTGTAAGGTGCATGTAAGGTGAAAATATGTGCTGTTTCGTTTGGTATAATTATATTTAATTTAACATCTTTTTTTATATATGATTAACCTGTTAGGTACTATTTTAACCTTAGAGTCTATAGTTGATGTTTTCAACCAATTATTCTGTAAGTCAGAAACTAATGTCTTTGGAGAACGTTAAGAAATGGATTCTTAAATGTTATTTTATTGTGAATACTGGACTCACAGGGGGGTCATTCAAATTTTTTCGGATGGGGACAAATTCGGCCCCGTTCCGATGGTTGGTGAACTGCGCATACACACGGTCTTTTGTGCGCATGTGCTGGTCCCCTTTGCGAACGGCTTTGGCGATTTGCATAGTCACGTCGCGTGGGGTGGGCCGGGGACGGACGGTGGGCGGCCGGGTAGAGTGTCGCCATTATGGAAATCATTTGATGGTTGCTGACCATTAAATGATTTCTCATGCTGCGGGCACATGCGAGGGGATGTGTTTTCCACCTGTAACCTGCAACCTCGCATGGTTGCAGGTTTTTTGCCGGACAGCACTCTGGGAGTTAACCAGAATCAGAACCTATGTCGGCTAGTGTCCATTAAAACAGATGCCCAATGCCCCCAGATTTCCTAGGCATAAAGAGGCCAATGACTGCATCGCATTTGCAGTTTCCTTTGCCTTGCAATGCCCCCCATAACTACAAGTCTTAGAAAGGTTAGAGATGAGACACTGCCGGGGGAAGAGGCAGGGAATCAGCTGACTGCCGGGGGAAGTGCTGGTTACATGAGTGTGCTCCCGCGACCATCGACCACTTCAGGGCTGGTTGTGGAAGCACGACCATATCCCGATGATCATTGCTAAAATGGCACAGGGCTTTAGATTTGCAAGCGCTACAGAAATCATTCGCAGTGCTGCTGGAAACTCTCGAATATCGGGGGCGGCCGTACATGCGGGCGTAAATGCGGGTGGCATGTGGCGTTACATGGCTTGCAAAGCAGCAAACTAATGGAGACAGTGTGACAAGAGAGCAGGGCAGCAGGGAGATGCAGGGCTGGCAGGTGAGTGGGAGAACACGGGATCTATACCCCAGCACTGCTGCAATGCTTCCCACACTGCAGCGGATGGCCAGTAGTGGGGTCCCTGCGGCAGATGGGAACTAGTTCCCATCCGCCACAGGGACCCTCCCACTGACTGTCCAACGCTGCCCGGACTTCAGGGTGGCGCTGCCCGGACCCTGCTGCCTGACACCCATCCACTACCCACCTGAAGTGTGGAGGCCCTTGATGTGTGGGGAGCCCCGGGGAGACCGCCCCTAGTCGCCCCTTGGTGGATCCACCACTGGCCAGAGTGCATTCTACTGTATGCATGTGGACTCTGCTCCTGTATCCATACTGTAGCTGTGCTCCTGCCCCAGACTTGTCCTACATGAGAGCATATGAACATATGAACAATGAACGCTTCTGTGAGAAACCTGGCTATGGTTGACCATGTAATTTAATTCAACACATACTGGTGTTTTTGATGGCTTCCAAAGTAAAGCAATACTTTACCTGCAATAAAACAAGACGTTAAAGGCCACGTTTATCAAGCAATATTTGCAGCCAAATCGGTTAGCTGCGAATATTAAGTATCCCCCAGATGTATTAGGAGGGACCGCAGCAGGAATCTCTAATCCCTGCTGCACCGCCGCTGGCCGCCTCCCCCATAAGTTTCTATGGGGGATGCGAAGCTGCCCGATGTATCAACATCGGGCAGCAGCGCATATCATACCTGGGCTACTGCCATTCTGATATGGCGGTAGCCCATTGTAGCCTATGGGCTACACACCGCACTGCTACCAGGGCAGTGGGGTAATGGGGGGTCAGCGATAGCCGCACATGCGCAGACCCCCGATGCCCAGCTCAGCACATCGCAGAGACGGGCTCCTTTTGGACCCCTGTCCCTGCGAGCAGGGATGATACATCCCACCGTTAGAATCGCATTTTACAATGTAATCCTGGGCGGTAATATTCCGCCCATATTGCATTGTAAATGCAATCCATGATAAATGGGCCCCCAAGTGAGGTGTAGACTCAGACTCAGTAGGTGAATACATTTGTTTGAAGTTGTCTGCATCCATATACTGTATGTTGTCATGTTACATGTAGCCACTTTAGTGGCATCAGTGTAAATTGAAAACTTTGAAACCATTTACATAACAGCTTACACTTCTGTACACACAACCAATGCCACTATACCATAAAACTGTGTGACCGTCCCCGCACAATAGGCCACTTGTTTACTTGTACCCACCCTTAACAGCACCACTGCCTACCATGTACTGTTGTCACTAACTATAACCATCTCCTATATCCGATATTGTTTGGTAAATTACGAAATGAGAATTTGGAGTATTATTCTTTTTTTCTTCTCACTGCACATGTGCCACCAGAGCTGACACTAAACATTCTAATGGCCTAGGCCAGGGGTGTCCAAACTTTTTGCGACGAGGGCCAGATTTGGTGAGGTGAAAATGTGGGGGTCCGACCATTCAGCCTGACATTCTTTGAATCATTAATCACATCAGAATGGTCCCCCACTCTGCTCCCATTCACTGTATGTCCCCCAGCCTGCCCTTCACTGTATTTCCCCCAGCCTGCCCCCATTCACTGTATATCCCCCAGCCTGCCCCTCCTTCGCTGTATGTCCCCCATTCACTGTATGTTCCCCACTCTGCACCCATTCACTCTGTCCCCCAGCCTGCCCCCCTTCTCTTAATGTCCATCAGTGCCTCCATTCATTGTATGTCCCCAAGCCTGACCCTCCTTCACTGTATGACCCCCATTCACTATGTACCCCACTTTGCCCCATTCACTGTATGTCTCCAAACCTGCCCCTGCTCCCCCTTCTCTGAATGGCCATCACTGCCCCCATTCACTGTATGTCCCCTGACCCTCCTTCACTGTATGTCCCCCACTCTGCCCCCTCCCTTCTCTGTATGTTTCCAAGCCTCTTGTGTAAGCCAGAGGACGGAGAGGCAAAGCAGGCACTGCAAGGACAGGAGATGCTTGGGCACCCACTGCTTCTCTCCTCCGCTCTGCATGTTACGGGAGCAAGCTTCCCCCTTGCTACCCCCACCCCAAACACTGCTGTCACTGTGATTGTGGAGTAATGTGATTTGTAATTGCAGCAGCAGGGGTAGGATGCCAAACACATCTGACTGTGGCGGCCGGCACCTCCTCACTGCAGCAGACAGCAAGGTAAAGGCGCGCTCGCCAGGGCCCCACCTTTAGTGTCCTGTGCTTCCCACATCTGATGCTCTGCCCGCTTCCAGCTGGAGGCTGCGGGCCACTTGAAATGACAGCAGGGGCCGCAATTGGCCCCCGGGCCTGACTTTGGGCATGCCTGGCCTAGGCAATATTTTGGCTGGTGCCCCCATCAGATAATTACAAGATCCCATCAAATCACTTCTATCCCCGCACAGCGCACTGCTGTATCTAAAGTGAAAATGGAGAGTTTGTGGGGGAAAGTCCCTTATACTCCTGTCTCAGTAGGCTTTCTATAGGGCACATTCTCCCCTCACAGCATAGTACCCCAGGCTCTCCCCTCACTGCACAGCGCCCCTCTCCCAGCACAACACCCATCATCCTCTAGGAAACACTGTATCTGAACATCTTTTATGCAGATAAAATCACAATTACATACAGTGTATACAGTAGGCATGCTATTTAGACGCACAATCAGCTTTTGCTGATTAAAATGATATATAGCATTCCTATGTACTGTATGTAATTGTGATTTTATCTGCATAAAAGATGTTCAGATACAGTGTTCCCAGAGGGGTGATGGGAATTTTATTTTATTATTACATGTAAAGTATATGATCTATTTTGGAAAATGAAAGCATATTTTGCAATTTTAAAGTTATAAATAATTTTGAAAAGGTTTATTTGCTACAAATCTACTAATTTTGTTCTTGTACATTTAATTTATATATTGCTGATTATAACTCTCACAAACATTATTTCTAACCTTAATATTGCATAATATACTTTGATTTGTCAACATAGTTCATATGCTCTACATGTAATTTTTAAAATTGTTTTCATTAAATGCACATTCTTGACAACGGGATGCTAAGTAGACACACAAGCAGCTTTTGCTCATTAAAATTATATGTAGCATGTAGGGGCGTAGCTAAAGGTTCATGGGCCCTGGTGCGAAAGGTCAGCTTGGGGCCCCCCTACATACAACAAAATTAAAATCTTGGTCTGTTTATATTTTAATGTAGACACATAATATGCCCCCACAGTGCCAAATACACATATGCCCCCACAGTTCCAGATATGCTCCCACAGTGCCAGAGACACATATGCCCCCACAGTGCCAGATATGCCCCCACAGTGACAGATACACATATGCCCCCACAGTGCCAGATATTCCCCCACAGTGCCAAATACACATATGCCCCCACAGTGCCAGAAATGCCCCCACAGTGCCAAATAAACATATGCCCCCACAGTGACAGAAATGCCCCCACAGTGCCAAATAAACATATGCCCCCACAGTGCCAGAAATGCCCCCACAGTGCCAAATAAACATATGCCCCTTTCCCACCAGCAACTCACGATTGTTGCTGCAATGCTGCCTCTCCATCTGCTGCTGCTGGGCGAGGGGGGGGGGGGATCCGGTGGGGTCCGGTGGGGTCAGACAGCCTCCTGCTCTCCCTGGCCGCTTAGCCAGTCACTGGCTGCGGCCAGGCAGGCTCCTGCGCTGGCCACGGCTTCCAGAACACGGCCGCGGCTACAGGAAAATGGCCGCCGGCATGTCCTCAGTGCAGGAGGCCGGCGGCCATTTTCCTGTAGCCGCGGCCGTGTTCTGGAAGCCGCGGCCAGCGCAGGAGGGCAGCCTGTGACTGGCTAAGCGGCCCGGGGGGACCTGCTGCCATCGGCCCCCCTGGCTCAGGGGCCCGGTCGCAGGTGCAACCGCTGCGACCCCTGTAGCTACGCCACTGGTAGCATGCCTATATACTGTATGTATTTGTGATTAATCAGTATGAAAAATGTTCTGATGAAGTGTTACAGTATAACATTATGGGGGAGATTCTATAAGAATCTCCGCCCCCCTTCGCCGCCCATCGCATATTCAATTATCGCATATGTTGTAACATATGCGATAATTAAGGCAAAGGACAGCTCTTGCGTTAAGAGCTGTCCTTTGCGGTGAGAGTCGCCGGGTCCCAGCAGGTTCCGGCGGCTCCCCCCTCCCTCACACACCCGGCGCTGCTGCTGTGCCGGGCTCTCCTCCTCCCTGCACCCGGAAGAGGATCAGTGCAGGGAGGAGGTCACAGGTCCGGGCAGCACAGCTCTGTGCTGCCCGGACACAGGTGAGGGGGCGATGCGGGGCGGCGGGGGGTCGGCGCGGGGCGGCGGAGGGTTGCGGTAGAAGCCCATTGGCTTCTATGGGGCATTGCCAGATTTTTTGCGGTAACCCGGCGGGGGATGCTTACAGCATCCCAAAAAGCGGTAAAAACCCAGATAACGGGGTTTTTACCGCATTTTTCACTTAGAGAATCTCCCCCTATATGTTATGCACATACGGTCTGTAATTGTGATGTAACCAGGCTCATCTGTATACTACCTGTGGCAAATGGATTGCTAATTAAGATGCACTGCAGCGTGTGGCAAGGTGGCAAAGCAATGCGCTACGTGACTAGTGTGGCATATGGCATTGCCAGTGATTGTAAAGCTTATGTTCATCCACTAGATGTCACTTTTGAAAATCACCACTGCATATGCGTGAGGTCTCCAATAAAATACAGATCAGTAATATAGTGCAACTACTTTATTTCATCACAATTATCATCATGTGAGTTACAAAAGATGCCCTACAGCATTTCTAAAAAGTTAAAACCACCGCTCACAAACAAAAAGACAAGTATTTGTATTTCTTTATTCACATAGTGTATATTTATTCCTTCTCACATGTTCATTTTGTGCCATCTAACATAGGTGGCAATGGGCAAAACCCCACTGCAGGTGAGACAATTGTAAGAAACAAATAGAATATTTTTCTAGAGAGCGCAAGAAACACTGCAAAGTTTAATCGTATAAACATACAAATTTATTTCATCATAAATAAAAATAACATTTCATAAAAAGTATATAAGTATGCAATTTGTACATTGATCCCTTGAACAGAATAAAAAAAGTATAAAAAGAACCGTGTCCTTCTGCCAATACTTGTCAGAACACTGACAGTTTGCGTTCAAATGGCAAATTTATTGTTTGAAGTATTTGTATCCACCTATTCCATATGTTACCAAATGTGGCATATTGGATGGTTGAAGGTAAAAGGAGTCCAGCACTTGCCAATAATATGGATAATGCACTTGGTCCGTGGCTAGGACCCAATTTGTAGATAATATCAAAAGTCAGTGGTATAAGTGCAGATTTGTATAACCACCCGTAAACTACTCACTTAGAGCTTCAATCTCAGTCAGCATGAGGTGAATAAGAGCAAATAGTGCTTTGGATAACAGCTGCCTTCAAGATTTTGGCCGTATGAAGGATTCCACAACCTGACCACAGCACCGAGACCTGCTCGCTGTGTCAAGGAGCCGACCGCCTTCAGACGGACGCTGCGGGGGAACAGGTGTATCTGCTGTTAATATCTACCTCAGCTCCCGACAGGTCCTTTGAACAGCTTGCGCTGCACTCCGTTTGCAGCGAGAGTGTGCAGATCTCTGTATCGCTTGGAGACGGCGCTTTTTGTGAGCGCAGTGAGGTACGGGTGGGCACAGGGCACGGATCAAATAAAAAGCATCCAAGGCATCAATGGCAGGGAGAGTTCTTGACGCGTTTCTCCGTCATGTAAATTTGACGGTTTCCTCAGAAGATACTCCCACTATTACGTTGTGGCTATTTAAATGGTTGTTCACCAATCGTAGTAGCAAGGCTACAAGGGATCACCTGTATTACATTCGTAATCAAAGCGGCACATGTATAATTAGAAATCCTAATCTCATCTATAAGTGTTTCAATGGCAAGTTTCTAGTTTAGACATAGAGAGAGAATATATATATTGAATAAGTTGTTATTCAAACAGCAATAGTAATATTATTATTCAAAGGCATGGAACAGAAAAAAACAGAGACATATAATACATTTGAAAAAATGCAGGGATCGTATTTCACACTAATTACTATCAATTAACAACATATTGAAATGTCTATTAATAGCATCAGACACAGTGTGGTTGCTGTGGCGCAGCACCTAGGATAGAACTATAGGTATCCAGGAAACCAGGGTTCAAGACCAACTAGAAACACTTAGGATCAAGCTCCCATGTATATATATATAATACCCCATATGTTTTAACCTCTAAATTAGTTACTCATTATTTATTATTTATTTAACCATTTATTTTATCAATTATTCCCCTCTCTCAGCATCAATAAGACCATATATAAGCGTGCACATATATATTTTCTATAATTATAATAATAGTGAAGGTTATTAAGAAATAACCAATTTTTAAAACCATAAACTCAGATATTTATATTTATATTTGTATTTTTATTTTTACATATAATTTTTATAAATTTATATCCATATGTAGAACATTAAATGTTACTAAAGGTATTTCTCTGTTTTAGTTTTAGAGAAAATCGGTCGGGACAAAACATTTGATTAAAAAATAATAAATTAGAAAAAGAAAAGAAAGCAGAAAAATTAACATAAATATAATATATACACACCCATATGTCCCTAATGGGCAGAGAGAGGGTTTTTTTTGGAGGGATCTTTTAGAAAATTTCGAGTAAATAGAAGTATATCACACAAGAAAAAATTAGTCAATCAAATAAAGATAAATATCAATAGTGAACATATAGTCTAAGGATCAGATTATTTTAATTATAGCAACGAGCACATTGAGTATATAGAGCGATATTATATAACCGATTAATAGCACTTTTATAGGTATATTATTATCTTAAAAAGATTTTATACAGATAATTATATAAAAAAAACTGGATATACACTAGCAATTTCATCATTATATCATGATTATCGACAGAAAATATATACATAGTCACGGTTAGACCACTTCATAGCCTATACCAATACACCTATTTTCAGAGCAGTTGGAAGGAGAAAACCAGCCTACAATAGACATATCTTTCGTTTATCTAGTACAGATGGTATGCAGAAGGAAGAATTAAGAAGCGAAGATGAACATGTATATTATAGAGTCAATTTCCTATGTTATTAAGTTCAATGGACTCATTCAATCCGAGGGGGGTTAGGGAGCCTAAGGAAAAAATCCAGAAGGCTTCGCGTTTGCAAAGAGTAGAAAAACGATCACCTCCTCTCTTGGAACTTGAGATCCCTTCTATTGCTTGAATTTTAAGAACCTCCACATTACCCTGATGTTTCTCTTTAACATGTCTAGAAATGCTATGTGTTTTTACTTGGTTAATCACATTTCTTCTATGCTCAAGGAACCTAATGTTTAAAGAGCGGGTGGTTCGGCCTACATACTGTAAACCACAGTCGCAAGTGATCAGATAGATCACATACGACGAGTTACAGTTCAAAAAACTATTGATCCTATGAGTTGACTGTTTAGCAGAGGATGTAAATTGTTTACTTTTGTCTATCAAGAATTTACAAGTTATACATCTGTTTCTGCCACATTTGTGGCAGCCTACAGTATGTGTTGTAATTTTAGAGGACTCTGATGTTTGTTTGAAATGACTCGGAGCCAATGCATTTTTAAGGTTAAGATTTTTCTTAAACACTATTTTTGGTTTATCTTCTAAAACTGGAGCAAGGTGTCTATCAGTTTTCAAGATTTTATAATTTTTGTTAATAATCTTCTTTATTTCTAAAGAGTGAGAATTAAATTTAGAGATAAATAATGGTTTAAAATTAAAGTCTTGGCTATTGTCATAAGTAACATCTGGGGTGTTCATAGTTTTATCAGTTGAAGCTATAAGTAAAGAGTCTCCATCAATTTTCTTAACCTCTTCCAGAGCAGAATTTAGGACCTCGAACGGATATCCCTGATCCAGAAAGGATAAAATTAAATCATCTGCTTGCTTTTCGAAAAACAGGGGGTCGGAACAGTTTCTCTTGATCCTCAACAATTGGCTTTTTGGGATATTATTCACCCAGGGGCGATGATGGCAACTCCTATAATTTAAATATCGACTACAATCCACTTCTTTTATAAACGTGGATGTGACGATTTTGTTGTTATCATCAATATGGAGAGCGATATCCAAAAAAGTAATGTGCTTCAAATTAATAGTGTGAGTGAATTTCAAACCAAAAGTGTTGTGATTCAAATAATCAATAAATTTGAGTGCTTCTAAGTGTCCCCCTTGCCAAACAAAAAACATGTCATCTATGTACCTACCATAGGACACCAAGCCCGCCCCGAATGGCCCCCCCCAGGAGGGTTGCGGTAGAAGCCCATTGGCTTCTATGGGGCATTGCCAGATTTTTTGCGGTAACCCGGCGGGGGATGCTTACAGCATCCCAAAAAGCGGTAAAAACCCAGATAACGGGGTTTTTACCGCATTTTTCACTTAGAGAATCTCCCCCTATATGTTATGCACATACGGTCTGTAATTGTGATGTAACCAGGCTCATCTGTATACTACCTGTGGCAAATGGATTGCTAATTAAGATGCACTGCAGCGTGTGGCAAGGTGGCAAAGCAATGCGCTACGTGACTAGTGTGGCATATGGCATTGCCAGTGATTGTAAAGCTTATGTTCATCCACTAGATGTCACTTTTGAAAATCACCACTGCATATGCGTGAGGTCTCCAATAAAATACAGATCAGTAATATAGTGCAACTACTTTATTTCATCACAATTATCATCATGTGAGTTACAAAAGATGCCCTACAGCATTTCTAAAAAGTTAAAACCACCACTCACAAACAAAAAGACAAGTATTTGTATTTCTTTATTCACATAGTGTATATTTATTCCTTCTCACATGTTCATTTTGTGCCATCTAACATAGGTGTCAATGGGCAAAACCCCACTGCAGGTGAGACAATTGTAACATGCACAGAGTTATAGTGTGTACAGATGGTTAGATTTGGCTTCCGATGTTCCCGATATAGGGAACATCGGAAGCCATATCGCATGCATTTTTAGGGCTTGCGAGTCCGTGCTCCCGTGTGAGCGCATATCGGCAGCCAGATAGAGAGAGCAGGCAACACTATATAGTGCAGATCTGATCGCGTCGGGACTCGCATCTCACGGCATATCACCCCCGTGTGTACACACCTTTAGATTTGGGTGAGCAGTCAGTGTTTAACCTGCACAGAAACAAAATAACTTGCCTAAATCTAACTCTCTCTGCACATATAATATTTGCCCCACCTGCAGTTCACATGGTTTTGACCATTTTGAGAACACATTTGTCATGTGATCAGGTCTGAATAAGACCCTTAATCATGGGTGCTAGCTGTTTGCTTAGCAGGGTCGGGGTGGGGGCGCCCCGGTGCCCGGGGGGTGGGGGGGGTGGTAACTGTATTATAAAACTGGCGGCGTCTGCGTCCGTGCAGTGCTGGAGCGGGCAGGGGTGTCCGTGCCGCAGGGGTACCTGCGGCGCTGTCACTGTGTATAAAGCTGCTGGCGATGGTGGGGTCCCTGCAGTGAATAGAGAATAACTAGCGCTATGCGGCGGCGTGGGAAGCGCTTCTGATTTTGAAAACACTTGCCGCACGCTGATTTGCCGAATCTCAGCCAATCAGCATGCGGAAAGTGTTTTCAAACCCAGAAGCACTTCCTGCGCTGCCGCATAGCGCTAGTTATTCTCTATTCACTGCAGGGACCCCGCCGCTGCCGCCAGCAGCAGCTTTATACACAGTGACAGCACCACAGGGACACCCCTGCCCGCTCCAGCACTGCAGGGACGCCGACGCCGCCAGCTATATGCACATGCTGGGGGTGAGGGGCGAACTGCCGCCCTCCAGGTGCGGGCGCCCTAGGCAAATGCCTTGAGCTGCCTAGTGGTGGCGCCGGCCCTGTTGCTTAGTTCCTTTATTTATATTATATTAAAAGCTTTGTTAATAAACTGTATTTGTTTTTTTCTCTAAAAATGGAAACTTGTTTCAGGAAATAGTCATATAAAAAGTGGCAACCTTGTGATGGCTTAGGTAAGGTATTGCATTTGTTACAATGTATATGTGGAAAAATGAAATAAAATTATAAAAAAAACTTTTTCAGTTAATATCTATGTTTAGTCCAGATGGTTGTACATTTTTTTAAGTAGTAAATCCATTGTGTTTTTTTTTTTATAAAGGACATTAGTGAATTTCTTCTCCAGTTTTTTTTCTTCTTTTTGTATTCCAATAAATTTCAGACTTGATGGATTTTTGTTAAAATTTTGTTGAAATTAAAATGGTTGCATCCATGCGCGCCTGCTGACAATTTCAAATGTTTCTGCCAACGGGCGCGTCATTTTAGCTTGCTACCCATGGTGGTGGTGAGCTAAATGTCAAGAAAAGTCACTCGTTTGGGCACGCAAATTGGGCTTTTCTTGTTGCGCCCATTAGTTTGGTTGGTTTTAGCTGCCTTACGTGCCTAAATCTGTCGATAATGGACGCGAGAAGCACAATAAAAATCATCCATTAAAAATCATCCAACTATCTTCCGTCACTTTAGACGGGAGATCGGGCGTTGACATTTGACATTTGAATCTGGCCCTATAACTTGTTTGATATTGTAAATATGTTCTCTTTTTTTTCCCCTTTTCTTTTCCTTTTCTTCTGCAGGGACATTCTAGGAGGAAAATTAACCGTTCTGTTTCACATGAAAAGTAGTCCCTTAATGTATATTTGTTTCCCTGAAATTTCCTATGGGTCTGGCTTGATTTTTTTTTGTGATTTACATGCCATGCAGTTTAGGCAATAGCAATATCTTTTGGCTCTCTTTGTTGTAATTAGTTTCCTAATGGTATGAAGCGTTTTGTACTCGTTTTAGGTTTCCTTATAGATTTTTTTTGGGGGGGGAGGAACTTTGTAAGTTGTTTGTCGAGGGCCAGCACATGCCAAAGCTTCTTCAGTATTTCTTTAAAAAAAATTGTTTGCATTTCTACTGTACTGTTAATAGTCCATTTTTGTCTTTTGTTTGTATTGAACCGTAGTATCTCTATTCACTTTTACATTTTCTTCAATTTGTATTTGTAATTCCTGATCATCGTATCCCTTTTCTATAAATTTTTTCTTCATTATTTCGCACTCTATATGAAAGTTGTTTTTTTTTTTTTTTTTTTTTTTAGCAATTTCTGCAGATCTTTCTAAATTGGCATCTTGGAGTTTTTTTCAGCCACTGTTTGTAGTGGTTCCTTTTTTTTTTTTTTTTTTTTTAAAGGGCATTATTACCACTGACTTTCTTCCTATGGTTTTGTATTTGAAAGTTGTCATTTTTGATATATATTTGGTTATGGGTCATTGGGTTGACCAAACATGCATTGGGTCGACCACTGAAGGTCAATATTGCTTAGGTCGACACCTGAAATAGGTCGACGTGCCTAAGATCCACATGGATGGAAGGTCGACACCAGCATTAGGTCGACAATGGCTAGGTCGACATGCACTTTTTCTTTGTTCCGAATGTCGACATGGTCGACATGGACACTGTATCGGTGTACCGTGTCCCCTCGCTGTGCTCGCTGTGCTTTGGGCACACTATTCTAGTCTCCAATCATGCCCTAGTTGATGGCAGGGCATGAAATACTGCCTGTGAGCACATGTCGGTTTAAAAAAAAGAAAAAGAAAAACACATGTCGACCTAATGCTTGTGTCGACCTTCCATCCATGTCGACCTAAATATGCTAAATATTTACTACCAGTCAATATCCTCAATCAGGCCCTGAATATCTGACTCGCAATTACTTATAAACTTAGGCATGGTAGAAAAGAGATTGTCAATAACCAATTTATAGATAAAACACAAAGGATGTGAGGGGTATGATTGGGACATTTCATGGATTCAAATGGGGAAAGTATGCGGCAAACAAATTAATAGAAAAAAACAGGTGCACAGAAAAAAAACATAAAAACAACCAAAGAAAAATTAAAATTAAAGATTAATTATATGTAAGAATGTAAGAAAAAAATCCGTCTTCTCCCAATAGCAATCTGGAAATTAATATAAGTATATAAATATATAAGAGAACGCCAGAAAACTGATCGGTTAATTATCATTTTTAAATTTGAGATAATGTAACATTATTAAAAACATTAACATATAACAATTATATATAATCAATAATGCACTTATAATAAAGAGTTGATGGTGTCCAAATATGTGCTCAATTAGACCTCTAATAGAATGTCCAATTACCTGTTGTAATATGACGTGGTTCTCACCCACGATTGATTTATTAGCTGTAGAATGCAACTGCAGAACAGTTGTTCCTGATGAATTGGTGAGAACGCCTTAAGGGGGGACCTTTATATATGTAGTAGCCGGAATACGATGCAGATCAACCAGTTGAGGTGGTCTAGTTGCTGCTTCAGCAGATCACCGTAAGCTTCAGCCACCGCCTTATGACGGGCCACCTGTGGAGGATACCGGTGTCCACGAGTCACCAACCCCCATGGGTAGTGTCGATTAGCGGCAATGGAGACCAGGGCTTGAGTGCGGCTCTAGCTGTCTGCTGCAAGTCACAACCATCGCCTAATGATGGGCTGCCCGCGTGTGGTCCAAAGACAGCGAGCCGTCAACCTCCGTTTGTGCTGGCTAATATAGCAGCAATATGCGTTTCAAAGATGGTTGCCTTGGATGAAAACATCAGGTCCAGGAAAGAATGCACTTAGACAATGGTGCAGATTAAAGGAAGAACGTGCGGAGAACTCCATTTCCTTAACTAGTTTCTCTGCTATCTGGGTGCAGCGATTTAATCAGAAGAAGATTCTTCCTTGGATTAAAACAATAGAAAAAAGACTTCTTATCACTTGATTCACTTCACTGTTTTATGTGCATGTTGTGATTGCAATTCTTCTGTAAAAATGTCTTTGATTCTGGGCATTACAAATTGTCCGGAACATATTTATTGGGGATTTCTGGAAGGAAATATAACCTTGAACAACTGCACAGAAATAACTGAGCTTCTTACCAGTGGAGAAATTCCATTGGAAAAAAATTAGTTGCCTTGTAATCATCTATCATTTGCTGTCTTTTGAACTGATGCGTGCTACCGCATCATTGCTGGCCTGGCCACTCATCTGCTGGTATTATCAGCAGATGAACAACAGGGTGGGTGGCTTTCCATAGTGTCCTGCTCAGGAAAGTCGTCCAGCCGCGGGATCGCTAAAACAGGCAAAAACGCTCAGTGTGTATGCACTACGCGTTTTTCAGACCAATGATTTTTCCCATCACCGGTCAGCATACAAGCTGGGCAAAATCACCCAGTGGGTATGGAGCTTTAGCTTCTCCCAGCTGTAACAGTCATTTACTGTACAAACATGCAAAAGGGTTGATGATTTTTTTTTTATGTCAACGTTTACACAACTACTCCGGGAATAAGGGGACATCACATGAGTTTGTACATCAAGATGGCAGTTTGTACTCACTAAACTAAGGGCAGTATTCAATGAGGCTGATTCGCCATGTTTTATGGCGATTTTGTGCTATTTTCGTGCTGTACAGCGATTTTTTTACTAAAACGGTGAATCACCCTATTCAATGACCAGATGGCGAATACATTTTAAGGTTTTTATCGCCATGATTCACCGAGTAGCAATCACTATCTTTTTATGGTGAAGTGGAATGTGAACTTTTAAAATAAAGTGTTTTGTTTTTTACATTTGGTGTAAAAAAATCAGGAATTTTATTCTGAGGAGGGGCATGCTATTTTTATTCATGTGCTGTAAGCACATGAATATATATTTAATAAAAAAAAAAAAAAAAAAAAGCAGGGGGCCGGGAGCCGAGCCGCTCATTAGATATTCATATATTCACTGCACCCGATCATTACATATGCACGATCGGGTGTAGTGAATACCCGGTCCCCTGTTGGCTATCCCGGGGGGCAGCCTGTGCTGCCTGGCTCCCGGGAGCCCACCTCCCCCCCTGGGGCAGGCAGGGAGACTTCCATCTCCCTGCCTGCCGCCGTCCTCAGGCTCCCTGCGGCATCGCCGCAGGAGTTAAAATTCACCGGTCAGGGGCAGTGAGCCCCTGACTCGTTGAATACTGGAGCCGGCGAGGCTCCGGAACATGGCGGGCAGTGGCGAATGTGCAGCGAATCCTAAACAGGATTCGCTGCACATCGTCAAAATTCTCATTGAATACTGCCCTAAATTGTTGGTTCAGAGGTGGTTTTTGCAGATTAGGAGCAGAAGCATATTTATCTCCCTATTCCAAACACACATGAGATTGTTTTCTATTATCTGTATTTCGTATTGTACTCAAATAGCCCAAAACAAAATAAATATGTACCCTCATGAGCACATATCATGGGATCGATGAAGATTATATCATCCAATTTCAATATTTGTAGTCAGGAGAGTCACACGTTACCAGATCATGGAGTGCACCTTGTGTGCATGAAGTGACATAAGTTTTATGGCCCATGCATAAAATGTATTCCAGAAGCCCTCGGCAACAAGTGATGGGGTGGCTTTGTTTTTTCTGAAAGCGGATTGGATGTTATACAGCAGGCTATTATTGGTTAGGAGTTGTTATGGGCGTGTTTAAGGTTAGGATTATGGGAGATTCTAGAATATTCTGCCTCTTTGATTTCAAACGTTGGACTGATAAGTACTGTGTTGAATTCAGAGGCTATATATCACTGTTTTTCACCATCTTTATCTATATCTATACTCCATTTCTTTTATTCTTATTTACATCTGTGTAATTTACCTCTCTTACTCTATCTTTCTGTCATCTCCTTCATAACTTTCTATCTTTTCCCTTGTTTTCATTGCCTTTGTGGAGATGTCTGCCAGACCAAGGAGGGATGCTGGGGTCCCTGCTCGCTTCCTCCAGGGAGCAGGGGTGCCATCTACCTCAGGGGCGAGAGGGCGGGCAAGGGTTAGGGAACAAGCAGGACCTGGTCCTGCTTCTGTCCCTTCTCGAGTGCGCACCCGTCCGCCCGGCAGAGACGCGGTGAGAGGCCTGTCAGGCTCTCCTACACCGCTTGCAGGGGCTAGAAGGCTGCGTTCACCCGCGGCTGATGCCCAGTCAGCGCGCGGGCGGCGACAGGCGGGCCCCGAGGCAGACTTTTTGTCTGCTGACGGGCAGTTGGTAATGGCGCCCACGGTTGCGGCGAGATCAACTCGCGGGCGCCGTGGGAGGTTGGAGTCGCCCGCGGCTGGTGCCCAGTCAGCGCGCGGGCGGCGGAGGGAGACAGGCCCTGAGGCAGACAGGAGGTCTGCTGACGGGCGTACAATAATGGCGCCCGCCGTTGAGGGACCTGCTCGCGGGCGCCGTGGTAGGAGTGTGACGCCCGCGGCTGGTGCTCAGCCAGCTCGCGGGGGTCGTACAGGAGCTCGGCAGCCCGCGGCTAGTGCAGCTCGCGGGCTGCGCAATAGTTCTGAAGCGCCGGGTAGGGGGAGAAGCCGGGCTCAGGCGGCGGAGGAATCCCTGTACCGTCAGCCCGGCGCTATACGCTCGCGTCGGGCTGGCGGGGGTCAGGGGTCAGCGGCGGTGTCGGGTGCTGGGCAGCAGCAGCGAGGGGCACCCGCTGCAAGGGTTATTAACCCCAGTATTCCTGATGGCAGCACAGGGCGTCAGGGACAGCCCAGGCGCCCTGCTTCAGCTAGAGGGGGTAGGCCTGCGCGTGGCAGAGGCCGTGCAGGGCTGCCCCCTAGTGGTACCTTAGTAGATGCTGGGGAGATGTATATAACTCCCCAGCAGTATGATGAGGTTTTAGATTATGCTCAGGTTGGAGTCAATGCCAGAGCAAGGAGGAGGAACAGGAGGGCACTGCATTTTGATGTGCCTGCTGAGGGTTCAGGGGATGGAGGTTCATCCTCTGGGTCCTTGGAGGAACAAGATGTTGTGGCACTGGTTCCGACCGGAGGCAGGGGTAAGCGTCATGGGTCCCACCGTACTTATGCAGAGGTGGTGCGTGGGGGGGGTGCCCCCTCTGGGAACGCGGCTTCGGTATCCGAGATCTGTGCAGCAGTGGTATCCGCCATAGTGCCCCTGTTAACCACCGGTCCAGGTGGTCAGGGTGTTGGCGGTCAGCGTTCAGTAGACGCTGCAGCACTGACACAGGCCATGGTGCCGGCCCTTTCCTCTGTCCTGGGTGCCACCAGCAATATGTCGGCAGGACCTGATGTTGGGCATGACTTGAATGATGAGACAAATGTCCCTTCTGTGCCCGGAGTAGCAGGCACTTCGGAAGTCATGGACCAGGCAGCAAGGGGACGCCGACGAGGTGATGGCAGCAGGACGGGAGGATCGTCGCATTCTGGTGGTGAGCTGCCTTCCGACCCTGATTGGGTTAACTCAGGCGGGTCTGGGACGGGTAACTCTAACTCCGAGGGAACTAGCTCGTCAGGAGGGGGGAGGCGCAAGAAGGGCAAGCGCGGTAAGCGGTCAGGTAGGAAGCGCGGACGCAGGCACTCGGACAGTTCGTTGGCCTCCACTTCCTCTGAGTCACCCTCCTCCTCGGATGACGGGGTGAGGAGATCCAGGAGGAAGAGGAGGCGTACGAGGCGATCCCCGAGTGAGGATTCAATAGTTACGGTTGAATCCGATTCAGTCCAGTGCGCAAACACCGCAGTAATGCGGGGTTTGCGTCCAAGGATGCGGGATAGAATTAGGAAGGGCAAATATGTTAACATATTTGCCCTTACTAGCAAAAGCCAGAAGGCGCTTATTGCAGCAAGAAAGAAGGGCACTGAAAGTGAGGAGGCACTTATGACTTATAATAACTGGGTGCGGGGAATGCTAGTCTTCGCGGCCTGTTATATGGAGTCTAGGCCGGATGAGTATATGAGTTTGATACGGTATCAGTATCTGATTCATAACTTATACACGTCATACCGCGGCTATGGATGGCGCACGTATGATGAAGAATTCCGGCGTAAACAGCATGGGAAAGATATTTGTGACTTTGGCAGAAAAGACATTGAGCTTTATGTTGAGGTCACAAATTCGGCTGTGCCTATAGGTGAGGCTTCCTCAAAACCTTGGAATAGGAAGCAAGGGGGCCAAGGGACAGGGGGCAGTGCTAAAAGAGTAGGTCATGGGAAATGCTTCGCCTACAATAACAACGTTTGTAACCTGGGCCAGAAGTGCCGTTTTCGGCATTCCTGTATTAGGTGTGGAGGCGGTCATCCCATTAAAGACTGTAGTAAACCAGCGCAGGGGCAGGGTGGAGCCTCAGGCAGCAGGCAAAACCGCGGTCCAGCGGAGCCAAATCACGCTTAGAGCTCCATCTCCTGTCCGGCTGCAGGCCATGTTGCCGTGGTTGGAGAGGTACCCCTTTAGAGATGAGGCAGAATTCGTTAAAAATGGATTCTCAGAGGGGTTCCCCTTGCCAATCTCGGGTAACATTAATCAAGGGTCTGTGAAGAATTTGCGTTCGGCATATCAGTTTCCTTTAATTGTTAAGGAGAAGGTTAATGCCGAAGTGAATTTAGGCCGGATGGTTGGTCCTTTTAAAGAGCCTCCTATTCAGGGTATGATCCTTTCCCCAGTAGGAGTAGTTCCTAAAAAGGTAGAGGGTAAATTTAGGCTGATTCAGCATCTATCCAGCCCAAGGGGTGCATCAGTGAATGATGCCATCCCTGAGGAATTATGTAGGGTGGTTTATCAATCTTTTGAGGAAGCCATGGCATTAGTGAAGTCATTTGAAAAAGGGGCTTTGCTTTGCAAGATAGATGTTGAGTCAGCATTTAGGTTATTGCCTCTGCACCCGTCAGCTTTTAAATTTATGGGTTTTAAATTAGATGACGGGTATTATTTTGATAGATGCCTTCCCATGGGGTGTTCCATTTCCTGCGCTTATTTCGAGCGATTCAGCACCTTTTTGCAATGGTGTTTGCATGGGGTTTCTGGAGAGTCCGGAATAACGCATTACCTAGATGATTTTCTGTTAGTTGGTCCACCAAACTCTGATAGATGTTTGGCCCTATTAGAGTGTACTCAGACGCTTTTTAAGTCGTTTGGGGTACCAATAGCGGAGGATAAGACCGAGGGCCCAACTACAGTGTTAACCTTTTTAGGGATCGAAGTAGACACCATACAGGGACAATGTAGGCTCCCAAGAGACAAGATTAACCGGTTACATGAGGAAATCTTGTTTGGCCTCGCAGCGGGTAAACTGACGCTTAAACAGACTCAATCATTATTGGGTGTGTTTAACTTCGCTTGCCGGGTAATACCCATGGGTAGGATTTTCATGCGAAAATTAGAAAGGGCTACCGTGGGGATTAGGAGGCCTCATCATTTCCTTAGGCTCAACAGCGAAATACGTCGGGATCTGGTTATTTGGGATTCCTTTTTGTCCCAATTTAATGGAATTTGTATATGGCAGGAGTCACCCATTGCTAACTCTATTCTGGAACTATATACCGACGCAGCGGGCGCCACTGGTTTTGGTGCTTTCTTTGCCGGTAGGTGGTGTTCAGAAGCCTGGCCTGCTTGCTGGGTTGAGAAAGGATTCACAAGGAACATGCTTCTATTAGAAGTGTTTCCCATAATGGTCGCCCTCGAGCTGTGGCATGATGTCTTAAAAAATAAGGAAGTGGTTTTTTGGTGTGACAACCTAGGGGTTGTTTACGCTATTAACAGACAAAAATCCACTTCCTTAGAAGTCCTCAGAGTCATTGGGCAGATTGTGCTGACGTGCCTGGTTAACAACATAACGTTGAGAGCCAGGCATGTCCCCGGGGTACACAATGAGATAGCCGATGCCCTTTCCCGTTTTGAATGGCAGCGTTTTAGACGTCTGGCACCAAATGCAAGTTTAACGGGTGACATTTGCCCTTCTTATGTATGGCAGGTTATACACCCGGAATGGAGGGGCTAGCACATAGCTCTCTGGCGCCGGCTACGTTTGCCGCATATTTGTCGGCTTGGCAGACTTGGAGCCATTTCCTTATGGAAAGGGGCAACAGAGGTAAGACTTTAAAATCATTAATTCTTGCCTTTGCGTGGCGTTTTTATGTGACCGGGAAGTCTCGCGGCGCAGTGGGTAAGGCCTTAGCAGGCATCTCTTACTTTCTGCGTTTAAAAGGGAAAAAGGACATTATGAAGTCCTTTTTCCTGCACAGAATGCTCAAGGGTTGGTCTAGATTACAACCACCCATTCCCGACAGGCGGCGGCCAATTGACGGCCGTTTGTTGGGAAGGCTGGTCCGGGCCCTTAAAACAGTTTGCTCCTCTCTGTATGAGGCCAAACTGTTCGCCATGGCTTTCGTCATGGCCTTTCATGGGGCGTTCAGGGTAGGTGAGCTGGTGGCATCTTCTCGGTCATCGGCCTCGCCTATGCTGACAAACCATGTCGTCGTTGCCCTCGACGGGTTATGGTGCAGGATACAACGGTCCAAGACCGATATAGTTGGCAGGGGGCGTTGGGTGCGAATGGGATCCTGTGCGGATCGGCGGATCTGTCCGTTGGCCGTGGCAGGGGCTTATTCGTCCTTGCGTCCTGACGTGCCTGGGGGTTGGCTCATTCACCAGGATGGGTCTCCCCTGACTCGCTATCAATTCAATGCGGTTTTGAAACGGGGTATACTGCACCTGGGTCTTTCACCGGAGATGTATGGGACACACTCTTTTCGTATCGGCGCCGCCTCGGCTGCCGCTGCGGCGGGTTGGTCCGATAGATCTATTCGGGCACTGGGTAGATGGAGGTCTGGTGCGTTTCGACGTTACATCAGGCCTTGATCTGGCAGTGCGCCCCCTTTGAGGATTAGCCGCTCGCTCAAACACGCTTTAGTGTTTGGGGGGCCTTGAGGAATTTTTTATTGCCATCGGTTTTAATTACGGCTTCTGCCGGCTGGTGGGTGTGTTTTTTGCCTCAAGTCAAATTGGGGCGACCCAAATCCCCCCCCCCCCCCCCCAGCCAATGTTAGGTTTTCAATCAAAGCCCAATGTCAGGTGATACTTTAAATCTAATTAATCTGATTCACAACTCATACTAATCTTTCTAAATATTCTTTTTTCAGGCATGAGGATTGACCCGCAATGTATATGGTTGTTGGGTCATTCCTTTGTTTATTGGTTATCGGTTTCCCCAAATGTTCTGGATTATTCCCAATATCCAGAACTTAATTTGTTCAGATGGCTAGGGCATCGTGGGTTGCGCTTTTCGCAATTCAGACAGACATTTGAAGAGGCAGTTGAGAGGTTTGGGTTTCCATTATTTTTAATTGTGCATTTAGGGGGGAACGATTTGACGTCCAGAACCTGTCTGGAAGTTAGATTTGAAATAAAGAATGAGCTATTGGATATTTTGCAGCGTTTCCCCTTTTGTAGAGTTTTTTGGTCCAATATTATCCCTAGGCAGAATTGGAGAGGTGCTCTTAATCCTGGGGCAATTGATCTGGTTAGACGGAGGGTGAACTCAGTAGTGGGTCGAGCAGTCTGTCAACACGGCGGATACTCGATTCCGCATGCGGGTATCACCTTCCGCGATCAGAGGTTGTACAGGAGTGACGGAGTACACCTTTCGGAAGAGGGTATGGCCTTGTTTCTTAGGGATATTTTAGAGGGTTTGAGAGGTATGTAGTTTAGTCTATGGTGGCGGTGCCGGATCAGGAGATCTCGGCAGGTGGCCGGTCTCAGAACGGTGGCTAGGTTAATTTGTGTATTTAACACCTTTTGAGATTCATTCCCTTGAGGGGCAACTCCTTTGGAGAAAGTGACTTTAGCATGGCAACAGTTTTTCCTTCAGGGGCATCACCGTACCAGGTGGGCCCTTTATGTCGCTTTAGTTGAGTTGTGACCTGATGGGGAATATTTAGATAGTTCAGGCAGGTGGCCCGAACTTTATTTTTAAATTTTATTTTAAGGACAGGGATGTAGGCAGGAGGCCAGTTCTTGTTCTTTTGGGCAGTCGGCCCAAGAAATCTTTAGTTTAAGCTGTTCTGACCTCGCCACCATAGATAGTTAAATTTAAATATTAAATTTAAATATTAAATTAGATCAAATAGGCCGCCCTCTTTCAGAAAATAAAAAGACGACCCCATTCACCACATTTCAGTTGTCCGAGTCGTTATTTTAGATAAGATGATTTGAATGGTGCATGAATGCAGTGGGTCATGAAAGACTTAAGATCATGGAGTGCACCTTGTGTGCATGAAGTGACATAAGTTTTATGGCCCATGCATAAAATGTATTCCAGAAGCCCTCGGCAACAAGTGATGGGGTGGCTTTGTTTTTTCTGAAAGCGGATTGGATGTTACACAGCAGGCTATTATTGGTTAGGAGTTGTTATGGGCGTGTTTAAGGTTAGGATTATGGGAGATTCTAGAATATTCTGCCTCTTTGATTTCAAACGTTGCCCGCCCGCCCGCCCTAGAGGGAGGTATTTATTTGGTTTTCAGTTATAGTTGTCGTCTTTTGTGGAGAGGCCGGTCTCAGAACGGTGGCTAGGTTAATTTGTGTATTTAACACCTTTTGAGATTCATTCCCTTGAGGGGCAACTCCTTTGGAGAAAGTGACTTTAGCATGGCAACAGTTTTTCCTTCAGGGGCATCACCGTACCAGGTGGGCCCTTTATGTCGCTTTAGTTGAGTTGTGACCTGATGGGGAATATTTAGATAGTTCAGGCAGGTGGCCCGAACTTTATTTTTAAATTTTATTTTAAGGACAGGGATGTAGGCAGGAGGCCAGTTCTTGTTCTTTTGGGCAGTCGGCCCAAGAAATCTTTAGTTTAAGCTGTTCTGACCTCGCCACCATAGATAGTTAAATTTAAATATTAAATTTAAATATTAAATTAGATCAAATAGGCCGCCCTCTTTCAGAAAATAAAAAGACGACCCCATTCACCACATTTCAGTTGTCCGAGTCGTTATTTTAGATAAGATGATTTGAATGGTGCATGAATGCAGTGGGTCATGAAAGACTTATGCTGATAGCTATAAGAAGGAACCCGAGAACTCAGACCTCAGCACAGAGCTCATAGTAACGAGAATGGCTTGCAGCCCCCATAAGCATTATCATGATGGAGATTTCAAGGCCAAAGATTTTGTTGAAACTCACTTTTCTCATGGAAAAATCGATATAATAGAGGAATGCGCAGGCCAAGTTTTGAATATATTGCATGAACTGTTTTCTTCAGGTCTGTATATAAAATACAGTTAAATTGTATAAAAGTTAAAAGTGAATAATTAATCATGATCCAACTTTTTAGCAGAAATTAAGATACTGTATAAGAAATCAATTCTAAACATTGAATGTAACTACTATAGACAAGCGCGGGGGGGGGGGGGGGGGGGTTCTGGTTGCACAGAAACCCCCCTCCTCTTGGCAAGTGCCTTAAATTATGACAACAATAGCACTGGTATATAATATGATCAATAGAGCTGGCACCACACCATGATGTGTAAGGGGCAGAGCAAAGCTGCTGCACATGCCCAGCGTACCAGCTTCTTCTACCACATTTACTGTATGTGTGGATCTGAGCCCTCAAACATTGCAATGGACCAGAGAGTAGCTGCCAGGAGGAAGAGACAGGAGCCTTGCCATATTTATTTATTATGATATGTTTAACCTTTTCCTGACCACTTATCTTATCTAGAGATGTTTGATACAGCCTATACTATAGACCAGGCTTTCCCAACCACGGTCCTCAAGGCACACCAACAGTGCAGGTTTTAGTGATATCCAGGCTTCAGCACAGATGGTTTAATCAGAATCACTCAGGTACTAATTAAGTCACCTGTGCTCAAGCCTGGATATCAACAAAACCTGCACTGTTGGTGTGCCTTGAGGACCTTGGTTGGGAAAGCCTGCTATAGACCATATGTACTTTTAAATATTAATACTGTATTCCATGCAGTATCTATTGTATAAAAAGACCAATTTTCAGGGCTGTTACCATTCCCCAGACGCTTGTACTTCAATGCCCTACAGAGTGGGAGATTTTGGGTTACATTTGGAAACCCCCCTTCTAAAAATCCTGTGTTTGCCACTGACTACCATATAGAAAAACCATATAGAAAGAACATCCTGCAATGATTAACTATTGAGACATTTTATCTGTTTTATTGAATATTATAGTGCATCAAAACTATTGATTAGAATTTATTTCAGCATTTTGAATCATGTATGAAACCACAGGCGTTTTAAGAGATGAGGAAGCCCATGTTCAGCCTCCTCTGGCTGGGCCCCATCCTTTCTGTCGGGAGCAGTGCAGCATCGTGGTGTCTGAGCACTAGAGCGCATAGACTCCTTTGCACATGCCCAGATTGCTGGAGAAATGACCGCTGCTCCATTTTTCCTGTGCTCTTGCCGCCCACAATGGACTTTTAAAGTACGTATTAAACAATGGACCCATTATAAATATGCCACTATATGAAGCACATACAGTATAATGTTGTGCAGTGTAGATAGCCTGTACATAATAATTGTGATGTATGATCACATGGGCAGCACAGGATGAGTTTAGAAATAAATGTAGAACAGAAGGGTGTGGTATAATTACCCGACAGTCTGGATTCCGACAGTCATTAGTCAGACGTCGGAATCCCAACTGCACAGCGTGAGGAGCGCAATGAAGTCCCTTGCGGGCTCGCTGCGCTGGCCACGCTGCAGGCACGGTGGCGAGCTGCGCTCGGCACCTATTGTATTCTCCCTCTATGGGGGTCGTGGACCCCCACGAGGGAGCAGTCGGGATTCGGACGTCGGAGTAATGACTGTCGGAATCCCGACTGTCGGGGAGCCGTCCGGCACCCGAACAGAATAGGATCACTTATATATAAATACTGCTTTTCCTTTTAAATAGCACATTCATTAAAGGCCAAGATAACAAGGGGCATTTATTACTTCAATATTGGTGTATTGCCAATGTTGGGCCCAGCCATTGTAACCTGTAAATGATCCTTACTCATAATACCTGTATAGTGAGCACAGAATAGGAATACGGGTAAAATAGAAAGAGATCATTAGAATGTGACAAGTAATTAGGGTTGATAGTAAGCTCCTCAGGGGTGTTTAAAGAGAGGAGAGGGCCGACGTGCAGCCTCTGTTGCAGCCTCCTTCCTCCCTGGCAGCAAGTACACTCTGGCATTATTTCAGAGTCTACTGCGCATGTGCAGGTCTCCAGGAACATGGCGTCTGTGCCTTGTTCCCAGGGACATCTCCAATGCACATATGCAAATCACTCGGAAATGGCATGGTGGCCATTTTCCAGGTAATTTCTCTCTGCTATGCAGGGACACCACTCATAGTAACATAGTAATTAAGGCTGAAAAAATACGTTAGTCCATCGAGTTCAATCTATTTAACTTGTTACTCCTGACTTGAATAAGTAATATCTATAGGGTTCCCTTAGTGGTAAAAAAAAGCATACAGTTTTTATTTAAATTAATTAACAGTAGTTGCTGTAATCACCCCCACCGGCAATGAGTTTCAGAATTTTACTGCTCTAATGGTGAAGAATCCTCTTTTCCTCGAGCCTCAGTACATCATCTCCCAGTTCCATATGATTCCCAATCCTGTATTTGAACATACTAATCATGTCTTCTCTCAACCTCCATTTCCCCAGTGAAAACATATTCAGTCTGGTTAACCTATCTTTGTATTCTAGTGATTAGAGACCTTTTACTAGTTTAGTCGCCCTTCTCTGTACCTGTTCCAATTAATGTATGTCCTTTTTAAGGTGCGGTGCCCATAACTTGAATCCATTCCCCTTTTAATGCATGCCAGTGTCCTGTTTGACACCGGGAGGAGTAAGAATAATGACCAGTATTACTGGCATTTCACAGTGGGGGAGGGAGGGGCAGGGCCGCAATGATGTGATATGCTGATGAGGGGTTCCTGGTAGGCTGTGACCATTGTGGAGGAATTGTCCATCTATCCGGGGAGCTGGGAGGCGGACAAGATTTCTGTGAGCTTCCTGGGCCATTTCGGTAAAATAGGCAAGTAAGTGCAAAGTTTGACATCACTTTTGATTAGTCCTTATAAATTGCTTAATCACACCGCTACGATATGCAGGTACATGAATATGCTATTTCATTCAAAATGGACTGTCGTGTCTCTTTGCTACAGGACAAGTGACAGGAGAAACATTAGTTGATATTAGTGTTGGGGCAGTAATCTTCCAGCTCTTATCTGCCAGTAATATTTTCAAGGAGATCTACGTGATGGAATTCACAGATGCCAATATCAAACACTTCAGGCAATGGCTGGATAAGGATGAAGATGCCACTGACTGGTCATATGCTTCCAAAAAAGTTTGTGAGCTTCAAGGCAATAGGTATAAAAGTTCATTTTCATGTATATGTTAATGATAGTTATATATATACTTTAGGTAAGAGGACACATTTTGCATATAGATGAGTCATTAAAAATAAACCCTTTATACAAAGTGCGGATAATGAGGTGCTATTTTCAGTAACAATAATGTAATCACAAGCCAGAGTAGGTTACATGATTTAGTATGTGCCCAACTTTAACCTAAAATCTGTATTCCTTTACCTCTGTATAGATTTATCAGCAGTTATTTCCTTTTGCCATTATGTTTTGGTGCTTAGGCAGGAAGCCAGAGCACAGGCAGAGATCCCACAGAAACATGGAAAGAACATACAAACCCCAGGGGACCTGCGGAAAGGGGGGTGTATATTCATTGTACATACCTCCAAACATGATTCATTCTAGGAGAGACAAAATGCTCTCTACGTGGACTTCACTCTTAATGGGCCATATGCTTTAAGCTTCAAAAAGTGATCAAATGGACAGTGATTGACAACAGCCAATCAGCTCCTGACATTTTTCAAACACAGCCTGTAGCATGGCAGATCTGTTTGGCTGGCTGTTTATCACTCTCCATTTTATCACTTTTTGAAGCTTAGTGCATCTGGCCCAAAATATGATTGGCCACCGGAATCCAGTTTTGAAGGATTTTAACTCTTGTGTTTTAGCTTGGTTGATGATTGAGCTGTTTTTTTTACTTTCAAAGTTATTGTTGATACCATATTGTTTTTGTTGACCCTATTTTCCACTTACAGAGCTAGTTTACTGTTTTTCTTTGAAATAAATATTCAAAAACATTTAACCTACTGATGCCACAATTTATGTAATTTTATTGGTATCTATTTTTATTTTTGAAATTTACCAGTAGCTGCTGCATTTCCCGCCCTAGACTTATACTCAATAAGATTTCCCAGTTTTTTGTGGTAAAATTAGGTGCCTCGGTTTATATTCGGGTCAGCTTATACTCAAGTATATACGATACTTATTTACCAAGTTCATCTGTATGGGATCCATGATATGTGTAGATAATGTTAAATGCCTCTTTTTTATTTCAGAGATGGATGGCAGGAACAAGAAGAAAAACTGAGAAGAGTGATTAAAAATGTTATTAAATGGGATATCTTTAAAAATAGAAGTATAGATCCCACACTTGTACCCATGGCTGACTGTGTTATCACTCTCTATATATTGAATGTAATTAGTAAAACTAAGGAAGATTATCAGAGGAATGTAAAAAGTTTCACATCACGGCTTAAAATCGGTGGCCATCTGCTACTGTTTGCTCCGCTGAACATGACTTTCTATAGAGTGGGAGAGCACAAACACTTTATCCTCACAGTGGATGAAGCTTTTGTACGAGAGTCAGTGATTAATGCTGGATTTGTCATTGAGAAGGTGAATTTATGGAGTAAAACAGTAGATTCGAATATTGTGGATTATGACCATTTGCTTTTCATCCTTGCTCGGAAGGAAAGAGAGGTCTAAAATTGAAAATTGGGAGATTTAAATTTCAGCAGAGCTGTATACAGTTCCTGTTGATGTTTTTCGCTTGAAATATATGCTGTGTTCATGATATAACTATAGTGACATTTTCAGCATTACTGCCTTACAGCATTGAGGTTCGAATCCCACCATGGCCGTAACTGTTTGGAGTTTGTATAATCTTTCTGTGATTGTTTGTGCTTCCTCCGGGTAATTCAGTTTCCTCCCACAATTCAAAACATATACTGGCAGGCTAATTGGCTCCCAACAAATAAAACCACCCATGTATAAGTGTGTGCATGTACATGGGCAGATTAGGTGGGCCAACTGTTTCTTATCTAGTATCTACCCAGCGGCAGAAGTCTGGGAGACAATGGAGGCTTCTGCTGCTGGGTACCATGCCTTGAAAGGGGCCCTTTCACTCACAAAGCCGAGTTAAGTGAGGCTTTAGGGGTAAGTATCCCCAGGTCCCCCTATCTGTGAAGTGTTACGCCACTGTATCTGCCATCAAATGTAATAGCCTACAAGTTGCCCAGATGATAGAATGTTTGTATTTTTAAATCAGCAATTGCCTTTTAAATGATTGCTGCTTTAAAGATACAAGCTGACTCGCACAAAGTCTCTTACCTCCAGCAACTCGTAGGCCATACCTCCCAACTGTCCCGCTTTCCACGGGAACGTTCCGTTTTGTTGGGGACGTTCCCAAATCCCTCCTGGGTCCGTCAGTGTCCCGCAGCACACACGGGGGGGGGGGGGGGGAGTTGGGAGTACCCCTTGTCACACGTGAATAGATGTGTGGCCTCGTGGGAGCATCGCAAGTATAGACCACACCCCCTTTCTGCTAGGCCACGCCCTCTAGTGTTCCTCCTAGGCCATCCTAACAGTCTGGAGGTATGTCGTAGGCTATTATATGAAGCCCTATGCATCATTGTTTCTATTTTAGTAACTATCTCCAATTAATAATTGTATTCATGACCTCTGCTGAAGAATTAAAAGGAAATACACTCTCATAGAACATGCCCCACCCCCTGCATGAAATGGTATCTTCCATAAATGAAGTAAATAAATATATTCCTTTGACTGCTTTCTGTATGACACAAGATGCTTAGGGGTAAATTTAGTAAGATGGGAGTTCTATTGAATATGGGATGTTGCCTATACAAAACCAATCAGATTCTACTTATTTATTTAGCACCTTCTAGAACAGAATAGATACAGATGGAGCCAGGTTCCCTCTTGCTGGCGAATCGCCAGATTGTCTCCACTGGTGATCCATCTGACTGAGACGCGCGTGCGTCTCACACGCACGAGCGTCTCAGTTTCCGGGCGGCGGGGCGACGGGAACCCTGTCCGTCTCAAGCCGGTGGGGACCCGGGGGAAGCGCCGTCGGAAGGGGACGCGCGTACATCTCGTGCACGCGCGTCCCCTTTCGCAGATCAGATGGCGGCTGGCGTGGGATGGCGACTGGCGATTCCGCCGCCATCCCCTGCAAAGACCAGGCCGGCTCCATCTGTAGAATCTGATTGGTTACTATGGCCAACATCTTCAATAGAACTCCTATTTTAGTAAATGCACCCCTTATATTCTGCTTTAATGTTATTGTGATTTGTTGGCCTCTACAGCTAAATTATAACTGAGATTAAAGTTGCTTTCATGTGAGTGAACTATTTTGGGTTGTATGCTTGTTTATTTCATAGCAGCCCTCCCTAACAAATAAAAAACTGTTTCCTATATTATGGTCATTTAAATTTGTATATTGTGTTCTATAGAAATTATATACCTTTTTGATCCTTAAATAAATATCCCCACGTGTGAAAAATATCATATATACTGTACAGCTTATATGGGGGTTTTCTTGTTTCACCTATAGGACTGGCTCTACATCTACTAGGATCCTGTGCAAGGTGTATTAGCTTACCCCCTCATTTAATAGTATTCCCCCATAGTAGTGCGCTCGCTAATAATATGTACCCACAGTATTGCTGCAGTTAATAATATACCCCCACAGTGGTGCCCCTCTTACACCCCCCCCCCACCACCACACACACACACACACACACACACACACACACACACACAGTTGTGCTCTAGTTAATTATACAGTAGCGTCAGTTAAAATGCATGCACAGTATTGTCTCTGTAAATTAAATGATCCTACCAGTAGTGCCCAAGTTAATGATATGTTCCCACAATAGTGTCACTTAATGATGTGTGTGTGTCCCCCGACCAATAGTACTGTACCTTACTGAATAATATGCCTTTACAGTAGTTCCCCAGTTAATTTGCCAACTGTAGTTACCTATTTATTATGCCCCATATTGTATTGTGCCATATTCCTTCACTCTTGTATTGCCCCATAGGTTATGTCCCTAGACTGTAGTATCTAAAGCAAGTACAATAAGCTTCATGAGCCCCCAAGCCTCAGAAAATCAAAATAACATCTGTAAAATTGATCTATCATTAGGGAACCACTGTAGAGTAGTTCTGCGCTATGTCACCATAGACATGCCAAAAGCTAGGGTGACCAACTCATCCCTTTAATTCCGGACACATGTTAATTACACAGGTTCTGTGGCAGTTTAAAGCCAGGTGAAATGGAGTCTGGAGTTCCAGGGCCCAGAGCTCCCTGTATGGCATGGTGGCCCTGTACTGCTGCACTAGTTGAACAGCCATTGAGATGGCATTCTCCTTTGTACAGCAGAAAAAAACATTGGTGGCCAATTATGTCAGCATGTCAGCATGGGGGGGATTTAACAAATGCTAATTAACTGTTGATATCTGCACAAAAAATATTTGAAATGAGATTCCACTAATTAATGTAGGCATTTGCATGGTAGACAAATATGCACATTTATGCCTTTGGTGTCCCCTGTCCCTCACTCCCTCCATCACTGACCCCTGTCCCTCGCTCAGATCTGGCCCTTGTATCCTGATGTATACAGTAGGACAGCACAGGGTAACAAAATCTTAAATTACATACCCTCCAACATCTTAGGGGAAGAATTCGGTACGCAATAGGAAAGGGGGCGTATCCACCGGGAAAGGGGGCGTGTCCACTGGGAAAGGGGGCGTGGTAAAGCCTCCTTTCCTATACTTACAATAGTAAAGTTTGTGTGCAGCCTGGCTGAGCACCCTGCCCAGCACCAGAGCTCATGTCACATGTTGGTTTGGTGGGCTGTTGGCATATTAAATAAGTATATTTAATATACATTTAATAAATAAGTATATTAAATATACTTATTTAATATGCCAGCAACCCACCAAACCAACATGTGACATGAGCTGCAGCAGGTCATGCATCACACCACGATTTTAGAAGAGTCACTCGTCAAAACACGGAGCCGGGGAAAGTTACAGCCAGAGCCACACTTGCTGCACTTCACTTACAGTGTGTGCTGGCAGCTGACTCCGACCTCCGATGATATCGCTGGCGGCCGTGCAAGATGATCCCCCACAGTTTGTGTCCGGTGAGCGCCGGGGCTGGCCACCGTACCCCTCACTCAGTCAGCGATGCAGTTGATTCGCGCCTTTCCCACGAGTGGCAGGTGCGCGTTGCCGGCGCGTGACGTCATGGCGCACGTCACCGGCCCGCGCATTGTACTATTGGGAACGGGGTAAACAGGGGGAGTATAGGGGATAGCTCAGCCGGCGCAGTCTGTTGATCCAGGCAGCCCACGGAGCCGGGGAAAAGATAAAGGTTAGCTACATTATGCAACGAATGTGACCGCTGAAAAAGCGGTACATTCGGTACAACTGCAATTTGCCGGTACAGACTGTTAAAAAACGGTACTGTACCGGCAAATTCGGTACAGTTGGAGGGTATGAAATTACTGTAACCAAAACATAAACAGAGCACAAGGAACAATTAGCACCATAATCAGTACACAATACAGCTGGGAAGCAAGGTGAGCGAAGGAGTAATCGGTGAAGTGTGAAATCTGTTTCCAATAGTGACGGTGAAACTGGGTAGAATCGCTGGAAGAAGCAAAAGGCTATGATTGAGAAGTATTAGGGGACAAAATGGCCACTGGGTTGGGAAATGTTGTAACTGAAGTGCTAGAGAAGAAGGCTGGGAGGGCAGTATTGAGGATGAACCTGCTCCTAGGAACTATCTAGGGGAGAGGTGAGACAGACAGATTACATGAGACGTGAGCATGTGAGTGGGGACCTGAGGGCAAGAAGTAAGCGAGGCAGAGATGGCCGAGGTAAAAGGGTGAACAAAGCTTTGATGAACAGTGGGGTTTTCAGTGAACGTTTAAAGCTGTGGTATGGTGTAAGGTAGACCTACTTGGACTGTCCGAGCAATGAGCTATAAATATTAATAGGCTCCATATAGTACTCCAAAATGTCCAATTAGTTGATGAAAACAATCCAGTTTATGTATGGGATGCATCAAGCATTGCTTTTTCTTGCATTCTGCCACTGTTCCAAAGTATGACGGCATTTGGTTGAAGAAAATCACAAAGGACATCTCTTGCGGTAAGAGAAGTCCTTTGTGATGATAAGACTGTAGAAGCCAGCTTGTCTGGCTGAAAACAGCATAAACTCACCTGGCTATTGGCAGGAATCCTTAGCTCACACACTTGATCTGGGCCCGGGGGTTCGGCTTATCTTGATTGACGGGTTGGCTGATTTGAATGACGGTTCAGGATAGGCTGGTTGAGGTCAGAGGTGGAGATTGATGGGGTGATGTTCTTGCTTCCAGAAGATTCTGCCTCTTGCTTCAGGAAACGTTGGAGAGGACTGTTGAGTACAGAGAATTTCTTATATTCAATTGCTATTGACAATATATATCTTTTCTGCTATATCTCTTCTTTAATTTCTTATTCTTTTGCTAGCTTTAATAAACTTTTCTCCCTCTTCTAATTCCTTTCTGTCCTATCTATATGTCTGCCAGGCCTAAAAGATCTGTGGGGGCTCCCACCAGATATGCTGGCAGTGTAGTGGTTAGGCCCCGAAACAGGCCTCCCGTCCGCGGTGAGGAGAGGGGCTTATCCCCATCACCGTCGCGTGGAGGGGGGGCTGGGGGGGCTGGGGGGGCTGGGGGGGCTGGGGCGGCTGCTGCAGCTCCCATGAATAATACACATATAGTCGCCCCTGCAGGGGTGCCGCGGGCTGTGGCTACGCCGCCCGCCCGCAGTACTCAAGCGGGTGGGCGGCGAGGAAGATGCAGGGGGATGGAGCCGTCCGGCCGCGGCGCTCGGGCGGACGCCAGCGGGGTAGGCCGCAAGTACCTGATTCGCCCGCCCGGGTAGTAGCGCCGGCGGGCGGCGGAGGGGGAGAGCAGGGTATGCGCAGCGCAGGAGTGCGGATGCACCTCCTGCCGCGCGAAGCTCCGGGGGCGGGCGGAGAGCTAGGCCCGCTCCGGTGGGCGAAAGGGGGAGGGCAGCGGGGACGCAGGCAACAGAGCCTGCTTCCCTCACTGCTATTACAGCAGCTGGCCGGGTTACCAGGCGGAGCGCAGGCACTAGGCTTGACGCTGCCGCCTCATCAGTTGAAATGAGGGGTGCGGGGGCCGAGTGTCACTCCGGTCCCCCACCCTTAGTTAAAAAAGGACATAAGGCCAAAAAAGGAAGGGCAGCGCGCCCTAGTCATAGTAAAGGTGGCCCTGTGCAGATAAGCACTGAGGGTAATGGGAGGCATGTCAGGGGAAGAGAGAATAGAGGTGATACGTACCACAGTGCAGACTGTGTTGCAGGCACTTCTATGCCTGGAGCGCCCTCTGCTGTTAGAAGAGATAATGGCAGGAGGTCTCAGAGACAAGGGAAGAATATAAATGATAGAGCAGCGCCATCTGGTGGTATTAGTTATGTTAGCAACCCCAAAGGACAATTTATTGAGGACATGAGGCATAAGCTAACTGAAGCCGAATTCGCAATGTTTAAATCGGCCGTAGCTACGTGGCAGGATAATAGCGAGGATTCGGCTGAATCCGTAACCTCATGCGGTGAATCAGATGAAGTGGATTCGCAGAGCAGCGAATCCGGGGCGCAAGAGCAAGCCCCCTTTGCTGGTTCAAACGAAGAAGATGGGGTTAGTGAAGGGGACCAGCAAAGTGATTCAGAAATGAATCCGGTAGAGGGGGTTAGAAAATCTAATGCCAGATCTAGACGGACAGCGAGGAGAAGGTTGGTCGCGGAGAAGGCAAGGGAGACCAATATGGCACCACAAGGGGCCAGGACGCAACCGGGTCGCTCATATGCGGACGCGGTTGCAGGGAGAAACACAGAAGGTAACACCGTGTCATTAGACACATCGGCGCTTACATCTATATGCGCAGCGGTGGTGTCGGCAGTGGCTCCTCTGTTAACCACCGGGACAGGTGGGCAGGGGGAAACTGCCCCTTCGGCAACTTTGGAGTCAGTATCTGACCTCATAGCCAAAGCGATAGCTCCGTCTATTACTGCGGCACAAGGGGGAAATGTTGTTTCCTCTGCTGAAAGGGTATCGCCGAATGTCCCAACTGTGATGGGGGTTGTTAACGAACCTCTATTGACAGGTCAAGATTCCGCGAAACAAGCCATGGAAGGACATTCGTCAAGTCGAGGAGGAAGTGAACGTAGAAGACGGAGGGCGGCATCATCTGATACTGGTGAGTCCACGAATGATCCTGACTGGTCAGAGGATGATAATGCAGGGTCTAACAGTGGGGGGTCAGAGGATTCATCGGTAGAAAAGAAAGCTAAGCGGAAAAGATCTGCAAAGTCTCGTAAGAGACGGCGCAGAAAGAAAACCTCTGATTCCTCATTGGCATCGACGTCTTCCGAGGATAAGTCATCTTCGGACGGCGTCGCGAGGAGACGAAGGCGGAAAAGGCGTAGAGAATATAGGTCCCATAGCTCAGGATCCTCTAACGTATCGGTCGAGTCCGATGCGGTGCAATGCGCAAACACCGCTGTTAAGCGGGGTTTGCGTCCTAGGGCTAGGGATAGGATCAGAAAAGGGCGATATGTAGATATCTTTGCTTTAACAAGCAAAGATAGGCGGGCCCTCCTAGCCGCAAGGAAGAAAGGACCCGCTAGCGAGGATGCCTTTCGTACTTATAATAATTGGGTGAGAGGCATACTTATTTTTGCGGCCTGTTATTTAGAGACACATCCAGATGAGTGTGTGAACCTGGTGAGATACCAGTTCCTTATTCATAAACTCTACACCTCTTACGTCGGACCCGGATGGCGGGTCTATGACGAAGAGTTTAGGAGGAAGCAGCATGGCCGGGAGGTGTACGATTTTGGTAAAAAAGACGTAGAGTTATACGGAGAGGTTGCCGAATCAGCTACACCTATTAGGGCTCCAGAAAATAAGGGGTGGGTAAGACAGTATGGGAGTAGGCCTTACAATAATATTAATAAGGGAAGTAATACGAAGCATGGCCATGGTAGGTGCTACTCATTTAATAATGGGCAATGCAGCTTGGGAAATCGGTGTCGTTTTCGGCACCTTTGTATCAGATGCGGAGGTCCACACGCAATCAAGGATTGCACTAAACCACCAACTGGAGGGGGAGGTGGGGCTCAGTCCACGACAAAACAAAGCCGCGGCCCAGCGGCACCTGTCGTTGGATAGAGCCCCAACTCCAATAATATTGGTCAGGATGTTACCATGGCTGGAACGGTATCCGGACAAAGATGGAGCAAGATTTTTGCAGTCCGGATTTTCAGAAGGTTTTCAATTACCTGTTTCCGCTCCAATTAGTACGGGAAGTAAGGGAAACTTACGCTCCGCCATGGAACATCCTGACATAATATCACAAAAAGTTGAAGCCGAGGTAAAACTAGGTCGCATGGCAGGCCAGTTTTCAACACCACCAGTTGAGGGACTAATTTTGTCCCCTATTGGGGTGGTTCCCAAAAAAGTTAAGGGAAAGTTCAGGCTGATTCAGCATCTTTCTTGTCCTAGAGGGTCGTCTGTCAATGACGCCATCAATGACGATTTATGCACAGTTAATTATTGTTTATTTGAGGATGCGATAGACATCATTCGAAAAATTGGTCCTGGTGCCCTCATGTGCAAATTGGATGTTGAATCAGCTTTTAGACTATTACCTTTGCATAAGAACGCATTTCAGTACATGGGATTTAAATTGAATGGGGGTTTTTACATAGATAAATGTTTGCCCATGGGTTGCTCCATTTCATGTGCTTATTTTGAGCGCTTTAGCACATTTTTGCAGTGGTGCCTGCAGGAAGTGTCGGGAGTTGACAGCATTACTCATTATTTGGATGACTTTCTTTTAGTGGGTCCTCCAGGTTCTGACCTGTGCCTTAGGTTACTAGAAGCAGCGCTTGATTTATTTAGAGATTTCGGGGTTCCCGTGGCAGGGGAAAAAACCGAGGGACCCACTACTGATTTGGTGTACCTCGGAATTGAAATTGATTCCGAACTAGGTCTGTGTAAGCTTCCTCTAGATAAAGTACGCCGGTTACATGACGAAATACGTTATGCCATCGCGGCTGCTAAGTTAACACTTAGACAGGCTCAATCTTTATTGGGCCTGTTTAATTTCGCATGTAGAGTTATACCCATGGGCAAAATATTTTGTAGAAAACTTCAGCGAGCGACTGTCGGGATTCGCAAACCCCACCATTTTCTACGTCTATCTTCAGAAATGAAGAGGGATCTGAAAGTATGGGAAATGTTTCTGGATAATTTCAACGGCATATGCATATGGCAAGCTCCAGCCGTTGCAAATGCGGAGTTGGAATTATATACAGATGCTGCAGGATCTACCGGATTCGGCGCATTTTATGCGGGACGTTGGTGCGCAGAGGCCTGGCCCGAATCTTGGGCACGAGACGGCATGACCAAGAATATGCTATTATTGGAAATATTTCCAATAATGGTCGCCTTAGAGCTCTGGGGCGCAGAACTGGGAAACAGGGAGGTTGTCTTTTGGTGCGATAACCTAGGGGTGGTCCAATCCATTACACAACTAAGGTCTACCTCTCTCCCAGTTTTGCGTATTCTAGCACGGATGGTGATGATGTGCTTGGCGAACAACATTACGTTGCGAGCCAAGCACGTCCCAGGCGTTCTCAATGAAGTAGCGGATGCATTGTCCCGTTTCGAATGGGTAAGATTCAGGCAACTTGTGCCTTTAGCCCAGAAGTATGGTGAACAATGTCCATCTTTTTTATGGCAGGTGCCTCTGGAGGGGTAGAGGAGCTGGCCCTGCGGTCGCTAGCGCCAGCTCCATTTAGAGCTTATCTGGCCTCATGGGAGCGCTGGAGCGAGTTCATGCTTGAACAGGGTGGCACAGGTAAGAGCTCCAAGCGCCTTATTAATGCCTATGTATGGAACCTGTACACAGAGGGTAAGTCCAGAAGTTTTGTTGGACGCTCTCTGGCAGGCATATCATTCTTTTTGCGTCTTGGTGGGAAGAGAGACATCACCAAGTCTTTCATGCTTTCCAGGATGCTAAAGGGATGGGCCAGAGCCAGGCCGGTTTTGCCCGACAGGCGACGGCCGATTGATGCCGGCCTGTTGCGTCGAATCTCGAGGTCCCTAAGAGTAATTTGCTCAAACGATTACGAGGTTCGACTTTTCAGGCTGGCTTTTGCCATGGCTTTCCATGGGGCGTTCAGAGTAGGTGAGTTGGTGTCCGCAACCAGGGCATCTCCCTCGCCTATGCTGTTCGGCCACGTCGACGTGCACCACGACGGTTTATGGTGCAAGATTCAGCGCTCAAAGACCGATGTAGCGGGCAGGGGGCAGTGGGTCCATTTGGGTCGGAGTGGCGACCGCCGGATCTGTCCGGTGGCGGCGGCTCTGGCTTACGTGGAGTTGCGGCCTCAATTGCCCGGGGCCTGGCTGATGCACATCGACGGGTCCCCACTTACTAACTTCCAGTTCAGGTCGGTTTTCAGGCGCTGTATATTGCATCAGGGTCTTTCTCCAGCCGACTTTGGGACACACTCTTTTCGTATCGGCGCCGCTTCGGCAGCCGCTGCGGCGGGTTGGTCTCAGGTCGACATACGAGCACTCGGAAGATGGCGGTCTGGTGCATTTAAGCGATACATCAGGCCGACATAATCCAGTGAGCCCATTTGAGGAGTAGCCGCTCGCCCAAACACGCTTTAGTGTTTGAGGGGCCTTGAGGAATTTTTTGTGTTATCACCAGTCTTAAATTAGGCTCTAGCCAACTGGTGGAAGATTTGTGTTTTTTGCCTCAAGTCAAATCGGGTGACCCCCCCCCCCCCCCCCCCCCTCCCACCGTAGAATAAGGAACAACAGGTAGGGATTATACATAATTCAAGTGGGTCAATAATAAAATTAGTCTTAAATAGATCACCTAAATCACATTCCTATTAGTTATCAACAATTTAATATAGAACTGCAAAATCACCTTTAAGGGAATCTCCCGGGCCCCCCTTTAAAATGTTGCGAGATGTTTGCCATTATTTCAAATTTTCTAACGGTATATATCATTTCAACTTACAGGTCAACGCTTGGACACCAATATGATTTGGATGGTGGGACATTCATTTATTTATTGGTTGTCCTTGTCCCAGGTCACCACGGATACGGAACGTTTCCCTGAGACGCGATTTATCCGTTGGCTGGGGCGTAGAGGTATGAGGTGGTCCGCGTTGAGGGGTCTCTTGGATGAGTCAGTTAGGGCGTTTGGATACCCAATTTTTGTCATCATCCACTTGGGGGGCAACGACCTCACGCATAATTCCGGTCTCAATATTCGATTTGAGATTAGGAATTTATTGCTGGACCTGATCAGAGAATGGAGATTTTGCCGTTTCTTCTGGTCAGAGATTATACCTAGGAGGGTTTGGAGAGATGCACTCAATCCGGGCGCCATTGATTTGGTACGTAGGCGGATCAATTCCGTAGTCGGCAGGGCTATAGTAACGGAGGGCGGAGTGGTCGTCAGGCACGAGGCCATATCCTTTAGAAACGAGACCCTGTACAGGCCGGATGGGGTGCACCTCTCTTTAGTCGGGATGGATTTGTTTTTCCAGAATTTAATAGACGCATTGAGAAGTTTAGAGGTTTAGCTGAGGGAGTATTTGGAATTAGGTTGGTGGCGGGTCAGTTCAAGTTGAACTGATATGGCGGAAAGAACGGTAATTAAATTAGAGCTGTATGTACACTTAGCTGGTGGTTGATGTCGGGATGTGGGCATCACCGATCCAGGTGGGCCCACATCTGGACCTTAACGATCATCTACTTCGGATAGCATAAATTCTTGCGGACATTTGTAGTTTAGGGCAGATGGCCCAATTTTTTGATGACTCGGGCAGAGTGGTGAGCTCTGCCTTAGTGCTATTTGCGAGGTCAGGGGCAGAAGCAGAAGATCAACCCCCTGGCCTTAAGGGCAATTGGCCCCTTTTGAAAAGTCCGCTTCATAATTGAGCCGTTGTCTTGGACGCTGGCAGGTGGCCGGTCCTTGGCAATTAAGGGCAATTGGCCCTTAGATCCGGAGTTTGTTATTTTTATTACTTTGTTATTTTCCAGCAATGTTATTTATTTTGCATGCCGTTCTTTGCCCGCCACCTTAGTTAGAGCAGGGACATAAATTTTAGTTAGATTCAAATAGGCCGCCCCTGCTCAAAATAAATAAGCCGTCCCCTTTAAGCCCATTCAGTTGTACGCGTCTTTATTTCTTAGATAAGTGGGGTGAGTGTGGATGAATGCCTAAGTCTGTGTGGAGTTTAAGACTGTAGAAGCCAGCTTGTCTGGCTGAAAACAGCATAAACTCACCTGGCTATTGGCAGGAATTCTTAGCTCACACACTTGATCTGGGCCTGGGGGTTCGGCTTGTCTTGATTGACGGGTTGGCTGATTTGAATGACGGTTCAGGATAGGCTGGTTGAGGTCAGAGGTGGAGATTGATGGGGTGATGTTCTTGCTTCCAGAAGATTCTGCCTCTTGCTTCAGGAAACGTTGCCCTCCCGCCCGCCCCAATTATTAGTCAGAATTAGTTGTTGAGAAGTAGTCTGCATTATTCGTTTAGTTGTTGTCGGCTTATTTTGTCTTGGCGGAAAGAACGGTAATTAAATTAGAGCTGTATGTACACTTAGCTGGTGGTTGATGTCGGGATGTGGGCATCACCGATCCAGGTGGGCCCACATCTGGACCTTAACGATCATCTACTTCGGATAGCATAAATTCTTGCGGACATTTGTAGTTTAGGGCAGATGGCCCAATTTTTTGATGACTCGGGCAGAGTGGTGAGCTCTGCCTTAGTGCTATTTGCGAGGTCAGGGGCAGAAGCAGAAGATCAACCCCCTGGCCTTAAGGGCAATTGGCCCCTTTTGAAAAGTCCGCTTCATAATTGAGCCGTTGTCTTGGACGCTGGCAGGTGGCCGGTCCTTGGCAATTAAGGGCAATTGGCCCTTAGATCCGGAGTTTGTTATTTTTATTACTTTGTTATTTTCCAGCAATGTTATTTATTTTGCATGCCGTTCTTTGCCCGCCACCTTAGTTAGAGCAGGGACATAAATTTTAGTTAGATTCAAATAGGCCGCCCCTGCTCAAAATAAATAAGCCGTCCCCTTTAAGCCCATTCAGTTGTACGCGTCTTTATTTCTTAGATAAGTGGGGTGAGTGTGGATGAATGCCTAAGTCTGTGTGGAGTTTATGCATATTGCCAATCAAAATATTGTCCATAATAAATTCAGGATGTGGCCAGGGGGTCTCAGGTGGTCAGAAGTAATGTACTCAAAGCCCAGCAGTATTCATAAATTTATCAGGTTTACATGGCTAAACTCAAGGAATTTGTGCTTGAAATAGGCAATACTTAATGGGTGCCAACAACACTATTGCCCATTCTCCATCACTGACATTCGCAGTACGAGTGCAGTGCACATGCAAATTGATGGTGTGACGCTCAGGTGTCACAAGATGGTTATATAGCATAAATGTGCCGATGGTGTGATGCTCAGGTGTCACAAGATGGATTATATACAGTAGCATAAATGTGCTGTTGGTGTGACACTCAGGTGTCACAAGATGGTTATATAGCATAAATGTGCTGATGGTGTGACGCTCAGGTGTCACAGGATGGATTATATAGAATATATGTGCTCAGGGCCGTTTCTAGACAATTTAGCTCCCAGGGCAAAGAAATAAAAAATGCGCCCCCACCCCCCCAAATACACATAAGAAATTGCGCGCGCCGAACATCTCACTTTTGCAACCTGCATGTCCAGACATTGGTTACCGCAAGAATTGTCATTGTCCTCCCGCATTTAAGTTGGCCGGCTGAAGGCCACACAGTGACATAAAAATATAAAGGCCCACACAGTGACCTAGTACGCCTCACAGATCAAGGCCAAACAATGACAGGCTACTTAAATCATTATACACTTTTTATCCGTGATGCCAATTACACATTACGCCGCATTACGTTACGTGATGACAATTACATATTACGCCGCACACCATGATGACAATGACACATTATGTCGCACACCATGATGACAATTACACATTATGTCGCACACCATGATGCCCATTAGACCCCACACTGTGATGCCCATTACACCCACACTGTGATGGCAATTACACAATACTCCCCACACGAATGCCTATTACACATTATGCCCCAGGCGCCGCTGCCGTACAACTGATACCGTTTACTAATATGCCCCCACTGTGCCAGATATGCCCCCACAGTGCCATACATATATGCCCCCACAGTGCCACACATATGCCCCCACAGTGCCACAAGCAGCACAAATCACTGTCTCTGGCCCTGGGTCTCCCCCTCCAGTCCCGCGCCGCTGCCATATGCCCCTACAGTGCCAGATATGCCCCCACAGTGCCACATATATGCCCCCACAGTGCAAAATATGTCTCTACAGTGCCACAGATATGCCTTCACAGTGCCACACATATGCCCCACACAGTGCCAAATATGCCCCCACAGTGCCACAGATATGCCCCTACAGTGCCACAGATATGCCCCCACATATATGCCCCCACAGTGCCAAATATGCCCCCACAGTGCCAAATATGCCCCCACAGTGCCAAATATGCCCCCACACAGTGCCACAGATATGCCTTCACAGTGCCACACATATGCCCCTACAGTGCCATATATGCCCCACACAGTGCCAAATATGCCCCCACAGTGCCACAGATATGCCCCTACAGTGCCACACATATGCCCCACACAGTGCCACAGATATGCCCCCACAGTGCCACAGATATGCCCCTACAGTGCCACACATATGCCCCCAAAGTGCCACACATATGCCCCCAAAGTGCCAGAAGCAGCACAACTCACTGTGGCCATGGGTCTCCCCCTCAAGTCCCCTGCCATCGCTGCTGCTGGTGGTGCTGCTGCTGCTTCTTCTTCTTTCCTGGGGAGGGGAGGGGAGGGGAGCGGAGCGTCTCTCCTTCCCTTCCCCTTCACTGTGTGTACCACTCACAACCTGAGCAGTCAGCCATTCATACCTCGCGGGCTGGCTCCTGATTGGCTGCCGGCCCGCGAGGCGAGCTCTGATTGGCTGACAGCCCAGTGACCGAGGGGAAGGAGAGACGGGCGATGCGCTCCGCTCTCCTCCCCTCCCCAGGGAAATCATCCTGGGGCTGTGCTGTGGCGGCCGGGGAGAGGGGAAAGGAAGTGCGGCAGGCGGCGGCAGCGTGTGCGTCGGGGTTGGGGGGGGGAGCTGCCGCGCGCCCTGGCTGTTTACAGAGGCTGACAAGCCGTGCGGCGCCCCGGGCTGCTGCACGGCTTGTCGCCTCTAGAAACGGCCCTGTATGTGCTGATGGTGTGACGCTCCGGTGTCACAAGACGGTTATATAGCATAAATGTGCTGATGGTGTGACGCTCGGGTGTCACAAGGTGGATTATATACTTTAGCAATAACGTGCTGATGGTTTGAAGATCAGGTGTCATCATTTTGACCTTTTAAATGAAAATGTGCCCTCGCGAATGAAAAATGTGCCCTCGCGAATGAAAAATGTGCCCTCGCGATTGAAAAATGTGCCCTCGCGATTGAAAAATGTGCCGTTCCCACTAGGTACAGTAGGCTACTATAGTTACACACAATTTGTCAGTAAAACGTGATATACTGTACAGGGTAGGCGTGTATAGTTACACAATGTGTCAGTAAGCCAGTGATATACAGGGTAGGTAGATGTCACACTGAGCAGTGATTCACTCCTAACATTCCGTTTATAAATCGTTAATGGTATCATTCAGTGTTTAAGACCTAGATCGTTCACCCACCAGGTGAAGCAATATCTTTATCAATATCTCGTTTGCTAACAATATTGCATAGAGGTGATTCAGTATATCCAATCAGCCTTCCGCAGCTATCTATCCTATGGCTTACAGGTAACTCCACTATTGAGCCCTTCTGTCTAGGCCACACACAGTAACCTATCACTGTTACCATAACAACACAGGTGTTCCGCCAATGCGCATTTCACTTTAATGGCTTTATCAGGGTTACACATGACCAGTAGCGGTGCCAGAACAGACCTTCTGAGAGCACAGAGGCTGAAGCAGCACTGACAGACCCCTACCCAAACTTTAGTATGGTACTTGGCAAGGCCTGATACACTTGACAGCATTAAGACATGTTATATTGGTATAAAAAACCCTGCCCCAATCTGCAAAGCGCCTCTCACTTTGGTAATATATTTGCCCCTTTCAGGGTTGTAAATTGAGGCAGGTAGGAGATATGCTATTCTGCCCTTGCTTATACATACACATAGTCTAAAGGTGGCCATACACACGCAGATTTATCTTTAGATCTGGCTGCTTGAAACAAAAAAATGGTTATGGATGAGAGCAAATGACAGTTGACCATTTGCTTGGAAATGTTGGAAAACAGACAAACTGTCACTCATCCATAACCATGTTTTTGTTCCAACCAGCCAGATCTGAAGATAAATCTTATAGTGTATGGGCCCCACTTTATTTGTATACATATATTTGCCTGTATGGCTGCTGCTAATACCTGTGTGATGACATCACAATGGCCCTGTGATGACATAACAGTGATTCTATGATGTCACAATGCCTGGTGAGCCAGGACGGAACACTAGGATTCATTCTGTTGCCTGGTCCCGACTTGTGCAGTCAGAGCTTTTGAACGTGTCTGATTATTCAGCATTTTCAGTTCATATATTGTGTTTGGAGAGGAGCAAGGAGAGAGAGGAGAGAGAGGAGGAAGGAGGAGACAAACGGGAGCAGCCCTGCGCTGCGTCCCGTTCTATAGTAGCAAGGTAAGTGCGCTCTTATTTCTATTCATTCTTTTTTGTTTGAGCAATTGGGGTTCTTCATGGATTTCTTAAGGGGCGAGGCTCACCTGAAAGTGGGCGTGTCATAGCATAGAAGGCGGTTATGTCCCAATTTAGTGGGTGTTTCAGGGGGTCTTTGCCCAAACCTGAGGGGTTATTTATTATTTATATCACTGCCGGCAGGGCCGGTGCTAGGGTGTCCGGCGCCCTCCTGCAAACCATACATTTTGCGCCCTTTCACATTGCCATTGCAACAAGCTGCAGCCTGATTGTAAAAGCTTATGCAACATGCAATCCTATTTAGGATCTCGGGTGCATGTACATGTATGCATACACCATCTCAGTGCTGTGTCCGCAAAATGTTGCAGGCACTAAAGGTGCCCATACACGCTGCGAGAATCGCATACGTTATGAGCTAGATAGCATCGCATGGCATGCATGCAATGTGTGTGCGATGCGATCCAAAAACAGTACAAAAAGTATGTGCAGCACATACTTTTTGTACTGTGCGATGCCTGCAGGAGCGCACATCGCATCGCACGCTGATATTGCAGCGTGTATGGCCACCTTTAGGCACATAACCCAGCCCATTATTTAAAAAATGTCTAAATTAATATAAAAAAAATCTACAATTATTAAAAAATTTGTTGTAAACATGTAAAATAAAAGACTCACTGTTCTTTTGCTGTTTAACTCTTGTGCAGTCCCTCCTCTTCTATCTGCGTAGGCAGGGCGCTGAGGATTCCATTACACCCCTCTCGTGACTGAGGGGGAAAGGAGGGGAGAGAAGGAGAAGATGGAAGAAGAGGGGAGGAGATAGAGGGGGCGTAGTGTTGAGGACTGGCAATGGCACTGGCACAGCACACTGAGAAGAGGGAAGGAAGGGTGGCGCTGCTGCCTGTTCGTCATTTGATTGACAGCTAACAGGCACAGGGAGCAATAGGTAGGGGGCGGATCCGGACATGACATGTCATCCAGGCATTCACAGACAACGCTACATGCCTCAGCGCAAGTGTCCGTGAGGAAGAGGGGGCAGGTCACAGGAGGAGGACAGTGTGTGCGCGGTGCAGGGAGCAGCTCCGCCTCTCCATACTACTGCCTGCTGTCAGACAGGCACTGTGGGCGGCTTGCAGGCTGTGTGCACTCGCGGTGCAGGGAGCAGTTCTTTATACTGCCGCCTGCTTGCTGTCAGACAGGCGCTGCGGGCAGTGTGCAGAAGGCAGTGACAGTGAGGGCTGAGCCAGCTTTAGCAGAGCATGGAGAGAGACAGCGCCTTTTCAGCATGGCGCCTCCCTGCTTTGCAGGAGCTGCTGAGTGGGTAGCGCCGGCCCTGACTGCCGGTTCCCAATGACCCTTAATATTTTTGGCGTTCAATATGAGCTAAAATGGTTATTCGATTCCAGTGGGTTTGTGTGTGTCCCACACACAAACACTTTTTTATTTTGGTTTAAACCCTTTCTTTTTGTTGGTGGTTAAATAATCACAATTTGCATGTTACAATGGGCACCGATATTATGCCCACATTTCACTGCAAATGAGGTTGCTGATAAATGGGCTTAAAATAATAAAGCCCTTTATTTCCCCCATTACTCCATTACTCCATTATGGTATTGTATTCGCTGATACCTGCATATCTGTGGTCAGTTGTGTAACACATATTTATACTGATCCTACTAGTGGAGCATTGTGATTCCGGATTATAATCGTATGAATATGAAATGAATTATAACATTGTGACAGGAGATCGGGGACCATATTCACTTTTTGCTTTTCATGGCGCCCAGAGAGGTCGCGTAGAGTAGCGTAAAGGGCTCGCTTGGCTGCCTATTTCCGCTGCCTATCAAGCAGGTAAAATCCATCCCGCCAAAGGCACGCCCACCCCGCCACACAAATACCCGCACTATGCTGCAACGCGTACGCTTACACATTCACGCGTAAGCACCCGCATCGAATGATTTTTCCTCTGTTCGTTGTGTTTCCGTCCATTATGACTAGAAGGGATATTTGTGTATAGCTTATTTGTTATTTAATATTTCTATTTTATCTTTAATTAAGGTGACGCAGTGAGTCAAACTTGCTACAAGAGGGGAAATGGCCCAATTGCCATCAGAGAGCCAAACCAAACAAGAACCCCGGGAGAGGCAGATGCCCCCGGCACCGCGGGTAAGACAGGCCCCACCGCCTCCCCGCGAGAAAAAGGCACCACCGCCTCCCCGCGAGAGAAAGGCACCACCGCCTCCCCGCGAGAGAAAGGCCCCACCGCCTCCCTGCGAGAGAAAGGCCCCACCGCCTCCCTGCGAGAGAAAGTCCCCACCGGTTCCGAGGGAGAGACAGGCCCCACCGGCACCGAGGGAGAGACAGGCCCCACCGACACCAAGGGAGAGACAGGCCCCACCGGCACCAAGGGAGAGACAGGCTCCATCGGCACCAAGGGAGAGACAGGCCCCACCGGCACCAAGGGAGAGACAGGCCCCACCGGCACCAAGGGAGAGACAGGCTTCCTCACCATTGAGGAATTCGCCCCCGTCAATATCCACGGTGTGGCAAGAGCCACCGTCACGATCAACAGAATGGTATGCGCCCCCATCACCATCCATGGAGAGGCAAGAGCCCCCGTTCCAATCCACGGAGTGGCATGAGAACCCATTCTCAATGGACTGGTATTCCGAGATCCCGGAAACATCCACGGAGTGGCAAGAGTCTCAGGAAGCATCCACGGAGTGGCAAGAGTCCCAGGAAGCATCCACGGTGTGGCAAGAGTCCCAGGAAGCATCCATGGTGTGGCAAGAGTCCCAGGAAACCTACACGGAGCGGCAAGAGACCCAGGAAACATCTATGGAGTGGCCCCCCGTCACCACCCACAGAGTGGTATACGCCCCCGTCACCATCCACGGAGTGGTATGCACCCCCGCCGCCATCCACGGAGTGGCATGCGCCCCCGTCACCATTTACGGAGTGGCAAGCGTCCCTGTCACTGGAGTGGCATGCACCCCCTATACCATCCAAGGAGTGGTATGCACCCCTGTCACCATCACGGAGTGGCATGCACTCCCAATGTAGAGGCGTCCCACTACATTTCAACTTCTGTTAAATATGGAATATTGCACATAACAACCAATCAGACTGTATCTATTATCTCCTATACGATACTAAATAAATGAGTAGTCTAGATAATAGACACATTATTTATTTAGTATTGTCTAGGAGATACTAGATAGAATCTGATTGGTTGTTATGGGCAACATCCCATCTTCAACTGAATTCCCATCTTATACCCCATCATGTGTTATTTCCAACAACAATTTGGGTAATAAAATGAGTGGTGAATAATACTGTATATCTGTAGTTATTTCCTCATTTGGAGCGTCTCCATGCTTGGCGGCTACAGTGTCAGAATATGTCAAATAAAACATGTGTACATTTACTTTTTTAAATATGTCTACACACATCTCAGAGGGTTCCTTGGTCTATGAGAAGACCTAGCCATTACCCGATAATTCTGTCTGCACACATCTCAGAGGGCTCCTTGGTCTATGAGAAGGACCTAGCCATTACCCATCATTCTCCTGTCTACACACATCTCAGAGGGTTCCTTGGTCTATGAGGAGACATAGCCATTACCCATGATTCTTCTATCTACATACATCTCAGAGGGTTCCTTGGTTCCTTTCTCCTATCTACAGACATCTCAAAGGGTTTCTTGATCTGTGAGGAGACATAGCCATTACCCCATCATTCTCCTGTCTACACACAACTCAGATGGGTTCCTTGGTCTATGAGGAGATGCAGCCATTACCTCATCATTATTGTGTCTACATACAGGACATCTCAGAGGGTTCCTTGGTCTAGGAGGAGACCCCTTGGTCTAGGAGGAGACCCCATCATTCTCCTGTTTACACACATCTCAGAGGGTTCCTTGCTTTGGTCCTTGCAGTATTTAAAACAGCCATTACAATCCTGTAATTTCAGTAATGTTACAAATGCCTGGGGAGTTCATACAGTAGGTTGCGGCACATTCAAAATGTTACCTCAGGAAACAAAATGGCCACTTCACAAAGCGCTGCAGTGAGGCCCCTCGTTCACAGTGACTGATATTTTGCATCTTCCTAACAAGTTTGTGCTAAAATAATACACACAATGCAATATTAGCATTGCTGTCTGTCAAAAAGTGTATTAGTAGGTCGACGATAACTAGGTCAACGGTCATTAGGTCAACCACTATTGGTCGACAGTGAAAAGGTCTACATGCACTATGGTTGACATGGACTAAAATTTGAGTCAAGCAAAAGGTCGACATGACTCTTTAAGATTTTTAGTGCCTAGGTCAACAACAGTCGACATAGACCCTCAATTAGTGTACCAAGTACCCTCGTATGGTGCCTCCCTCGCCATACTTTACCATTACCAATTGTAGGCCACATGGATAATAAATTATAACAAGTTATCCAAGTGAAAAAGGTTGGAAAGAGATAAAAACAGCCAACCAGCTTCTAATTGCCATGTTACGGCCTGTGTTTCAAAAATGTCAGCTAAGAGCTGATTGGTTGGTACCTTAGCTCTCTCCAATCTTTGATAAATATCCTCCTTACAGACACAGCAGGCTTCTTCCGAACACTTCAAGTCCAGCGCTTATTTGGTGCAGACAAGGAAATGGGTAATTATGTCCTGACAATACAGTGTACAGCATACAAAAAGACCGACAAGCCTTGATGAACAGCACACGTGACACACTTATCTCTCTCCTTATGTACACACCACTGGAGAGTGGTATAGTCAGATGATTATCGATTTTGGCCACACTTTATTTCATACAAACGGAGAAGAGGAGACGCCCAATCCACATGTGGTAGGAAATATGGATTGTACGCTCCACTGGGGCAGGGACTGATTTGAATGTTCAAATATTCTCTGTAAAGTGCAGCGGAATCTGTGTGCGCTATATAAGAAACTGCTAAGAAATAAATTAATAATATAGGGATGTATGGTATTTTCTCCCCACTCAGGCAGGCATCTTCGGTGATGGGTATCCATATATAACAAGAATCCCTTTCAATACTGCGGTCATCTCTACTGTATAAACCAGTTTGAGGCGGAGAAGAGGAGACTAATATACCTTCATAGGGATGTATTATCTATTGATAGCGCTGATGAACGAGACACGATTTCATATGGTCTTGCATATGTCTTTTTCTTTCATGTGTTTATAAGGTGTGGGGACACCATCCCTGTGTCTTCATCCACCAAGATGCATTCTAAGCACGATTTGAACACCTTTATATTACTTTCATACTATAGAGTAGGCTACTATAGTTACACGCAATGTGTCAGTAAGCTAGTGCTATTCCAGGTAGAGATGAGCGGGTCAGGATCCCCGAGATCCGTCAGATCCGAATCTCGGGATCCGGGTCGGGCTCCGAGGCGGCTCGGGAGTTCCCGCCTCAATTCCGGACCCTGTGCTGTTCTCCGTGCCATGCTGTGCTGTGCTACATGACCTGCCCTGTGCCCTCACTGCCCTGAGCCCTGTAGTGTGATTTAAATAACTAGGTGCTGCAGTGCTCACACGCAGGGGCTGCAGTGTCCACTGTCCAGGGGCTGTCCTGTGGCCCGTGCCCTGTTGTGATTTATTTAGCCCTAAGCCCTGTGTTGTGATTTATTTAACCCTGAGCCCTGTGTTGTGTGATTTAACTAACTAACTCAGTGCTGCAGTGCTCACACGCAGGGGCTGCAGTGCTGCTGAGTAGTACACTGAGTACAGGGGCTGCAGTAATACAAGGGGCTGTGTCCAGTGTGACGGCCTATATCCATTGTCCAGTGTCACGAGTCACGACATATATCCTGTGTCCAGTGTGACGACATATATCCTGTGTCCAGTGTGACGACATACATCCTGTGTCCAGTGTGACGACATATATCCAGTGTCCAGTGTGACAGATATATCCATTGTCCAGTGTGACGACATATATCCTGTGTCCAGTGTGACGACATATATCCGGTGTCCAGTGTGACATCTAACCATTGTGTGACGGCATATATCCAGTGTCCAGCGTGATATATATCCATTGTCCAGTGTGACGACATATATCCTGTGTCCAGCATGACATATATCCATTGTCCAGTGTGACGACATATATCCAGTGTCCAGTGTGACATATATCCATTGTCCAGTGTGACGACATATATCCTGTGTCCAGTGTGACTATATATATCCAGTGTCCAGTGTGACTACATATATCCAGTGTCCAGTGTGACGACATATATCCAGTGTCCAGTGTGACATATATCCTGTGTCCAGTGTGACGACATATATCCTGTATCCAGTGTGACTACATATATCCAGTGTCCAGTGTGACGACATATATCCAGTGTCCAGTGTGATGACATATATCCAGTGTCCAGTGTGACATATATCCTGTGTCCAGTGTGACGACATATATCCAGTGCCCAGTGTGACATCTAACCATTGTGTGACGTCATATATCCAGTGTCCAGCGTGATATATATCCATTGTCCAGTGTGACGCCATATATCCTGTGTCCAGCGTGACATATATCCATTGCCCAGTGTGACGACATATATCCAGTGTCCAGTGTGACATATATCCATTGTCCAGTGTGACGACATATATCCTGTGTCCAGTGTGACTATATATATCCAGTGTCCAGTGTGACTACATATATCCAGTGTCCAGTGTGACAACATATATCCAGTGTCCAGTGTGACATATATCCTGTGTCCAGTGTGACGACATATATCCTGTATCCAGTGTGACTACATATATCCAGTGTCCAGTGTGACGACATATATCCAGTGTCCAGTGTGACGACATATATCCAGTGTCCAGTGTGACATATATCCTGTGTCCAGTGTGACGACATATATGCAGTGTCCAGTGTGACATATATCCATTGTCCAGTGTGACAACATATATCCAGTGTTCAGTGTGACATGTAACCATTGTGTGACGGCATATATCCAGTGTCCAGCGTGACATATATCCATTGTCCAGTCTGACGACATATATCCTGTGTCCAGTGTGACATATATCCATTGTCCAGTGTGACGACATATATCCTGTGTCCACTGTGACATGTAACCATTGTGTGACGGCATATATCCTGTGTCCAGTGTGACATATATCCATTGTCCAGTGTGACGACATATATCCAGAGTCCAGTGTGACATATATCCATTGTCCAGTGTGACTATATATATCCAGTGTCCAGTGTGACAGGGGCTGTGTCCAGTGTACAGGGGCTGTGTCCAGTGTACAGGGGCTGTGTACAGGGGTTGTGTCCAGTGTACAGGGGTTGTGTCCAGTATACAGGAGCTGTGTCCAGGAGCTGTGTCCAGGGGCAGTGTCCAGTATGACGGCTGTGTCCAGTGTACAGGAGCTGTGTCCCGGGGCGGTGTCCAGAAGCTGTGTCCATTGTCCAGGGGCTGTGTCCAGGGTAACGGGCTGTGTCCATTGTCCAGGGGCTGTGTCCAGGGTGACGGGCTGTGTCCAGTGTCCAGGGGCAGTGTCCAGTGTGAAGGCTGTGTCCAGTGTACAGGAGCTGTGTCCAGGGGCGGTGTCCAGAGGCTGTGTCCAGTGTGACGGCTGTGTCCATTGTCCAGGGGCTGTGTCCAGTGTGACGGGCTGTGTCCATTGTCCAGGGGCTGTGTCCAGGGTGACGGGCTGTGTCCAGTGTCCAGGGGCAGTGTCCAGTGTGAAGGCTATTTCCAGTGTACAGGAGCTGTGTCCAGGGGCGGTGTCCAGAGGCTGTGTCCAGTGTGACGGCTGTGTCCATTGTCCAGGGGCTGTGTCCAGTGTGACGGGCTGTGTCCAGGGGCAGTGTCCAGGGGCTGTGTCCATTGTCCAGGGGCTGTGTCCAGGGTGATGGGCTGTGTCCAGGGGCAGTGTCCAGGGGCTGTGTCCAGGGGCAGTGTCCAGTGTCCAAGGGGTTGTGTCCAGTGTGACAGGCTGTGTCCAGTGTAAAGTAAGAAAAATAAATAAAAGTAATAAATAAAATAAAAACACATTTTTGGAGGATGATGGAGGAGGAAATAGTGGGAGATCAGCAACCTGATAGAAGTGCTGAAGCTGCTACCACCAGTCATGACAAGGCCGATACCTTGTTGTATTTGCTCTTTGGAGCATTTCTCTTTTTTTGGGATAGTTTATTAAACTGCCACCCTGTCTGCCCCTGTAGTGCCACTCTGCCAGGTTGGAAGTGTAAGGTCCACATGTATGTGATGCCGACTGCTGTCGCTTAGCTTAGTCATCCAGCTACCTCGGTATACCCTTATGGCCCAATAACAGTAAATGAAAACAATTTTGTAAGCTGTGAAGTGATCAAAATTGACTAGAAATGAGTGGAAACTAATGTTATTGAGGTTAATAATACTTTAGGGGCATTTTTTCATAAAAATCCATATCCAAAACCCACAAGGGTGGTTTTGCCAAAACCAATCCAGATCCAAAACACGAAGGGAGATCCAGATCCAAAACCAAAACCCGAAAAGTGGCCGCCGCACATCTCTAATTACAGGGTGAGCTGCTAAACTTACACACAATATGTCAGTAGTTACTCACAAAGAGTCAGTAAGCCAGTGCCATACAGATAGGCTGCCATAGATACACACGATGTGTCAGTAAGTCAGTGCTATTACAGGGTGAGCTGCTAAATTTACATTAAATGTGTCAGTAAACCAGTGCTATACAGAGTAGGCTACTACAGTTACACACAATGCGTCAGCAAGCCAGTGCTATACAGGGTGAACTGCCATAGCAGTGGGAAACGCAGGATTTTCAGAAGGGGGTTTCCAGAGGGGTGGAGCAAAGCACGGAGATGGACACTTAGGTGACCCAGTAGATACACACTATGTGTCAGTAAGACGTGCTATACAGGGTAGGCTGCTATAGATACATGTAATGTGTCAGCAAGTCGGTGCTATACAGGGTAGTAGTGTTCCCGCTAGGCTTATTTCACGGGGCGCTGCGCCCTGCCTGTTTCTGCCCGCCCTGCATAGTTAATAGCCGCTGCCGCGCTAGAAGTCTCCTCCCGCTGACAGTGTAAGCTGCTAGCGCGGCAGCGTGTGGACACTCCCCCCTCAGCCCTGACATGTCGCAGCAACGGAGGGGGGGGGGACAGTGAGCACCAGGAGATCACGGGGCAGAGGCTGCTCTGTGCGTGACAGTGCGTCCCCTTGAAGGCATCGGCCCAGAAGCCTGCCGGTGGTGACACCTGCTGGCTGGAGGCAGTGCTTGGCCCCCGGGGCCGGTGATGGACAGCTGGGCACCCTGGGATATGCAGCCCTCCCGCTCCCCCGCCGCCGCACACTTGTTGATGCACCCGAGTGCAGCGTGTAGGGCGGTCCCGGCTCATCTGCCCCCTCTCCGCAGGCCACACGGACTCCTCAGCGCTGCCTCTGGGGGACTTTATGGGGGATATAACCCGCTCCGGAGAGTTACCCCTGCCAGAGGGCTTCGAGCAGGTCAGGGACGTGGACGGCAAAGTTGATTATATTGATCACAGATAAGTGTCAAAGGTCTGTTTCATATGTGCAAGTTTATTTACATGTGCAATGCTAATAACCACCATTGTTGGCCATATAATATTGTCCAGTATACATAGGGAAGTTGCAGGAGCCCAACTTTAACGTTTCATTTCCGGACGCATTTTTTGCATTATATTGATCCTCTCACATTTTCTGTAATCACAGTATGCATATTGCCAATCAAAATATTGTCCATAATAAATTCAGGATGTGGCCAGGGGGTCTCAGGTGGTCAGAAGTAATGTACTCAAAGCCCAGCAGTATTCATAAATTTATCAGGTTTACATGGCTAAACTCAAGGAATTTGTGCTTGAAATAGGCAATACTTAATGGGTGCCAACAACACTATTGCCCATTCTCCATCACTGACATTCGCAGTACGAGTGCAGTGCACATGCAAATTGATGGTGTGACGCTCAGGTGTCACAAGATGGTTATATAGCATAAATGTGCCGATGGTGTGATGCTCAGGTGTCACAAGATGGATTATATACAGTAGCATAAATGTGCTGTTGGTGTGACACTCAGGTGTCACAAGATGGTTATATAGCATAAATGTGCTGATGGTGTGACGCTCAGGTGTCACAGGATGGATTATATAGAATATATGTGCTATGGGCCGTTTCTAGACAATTTAGCTCCCAGGGCAAAGAAATAAAAAATGCGCCCCCACCCCCCCAAATACACATAAGAAATAGGGGCGTGGTTTATTTTTATAGGGGGTGTGGCTTAATATAAGGGCGTGGTCTAGCAGGAAAACAAGTACCTTACATCTCACTTTTGCAACCTGCATGTCCAGACATTGGTTACCGCAAGAATTGTCATTGTCCTCCCGCATTTAAGTTGGCCGGCTGAAGGCCACACAGTGACATAAAAATATAAAGGCCCACACAGTGACCTAGTACGCCTCACAGATCAAGGCCAAACAATGACAGGCTACTTAAATCATTATACACTTTTTATCCGTGATGCCAATTACACATTACGCCGCATTACGTTACGTGATGACAATTACATATTACGCCGCACACCATGATGACAATGACACATTATGTCGCACACCATGATGACAATTACACATTATGTCGCACACCATGATGCCCATTAGACCCCACACTGTGATGCCCATTACACCCACACTGTGATGGCAATTACACAATACTCCCCACACGAATGCCTATTACAAATTATGCCCCAGGCGCCGCTGCCGTACAACTGATACCGTTTACTAATATGCCCCCACAGTGCCAGATATGCCCCCACAGTGCCATACATATATGCCCCCACAGTGCCACACATATGCCCCCACAGTGCCACAAGCAGCACAACTCACTGTCTCTGGCCCTGGGTCTCCCCCTCCAGTCCCGCGCCGCTGCCATATGCCCCTACAGTGCCACATATGCCCCCACAGTGCCACATATATGCCCCCACAGTGCCACATATATGCCCCCACAGTGCAAAATATGTCCCTACAGTGCCACAGATATGCCTTCACAGTGCCACACATATGCCCCACACAGTGCCAAATATGCCCCCACAGTGCCACAGATATGCCCCTACAGTGCCACAGATATGCCCCCACATATATGCCCCCACAGTGCCAAATATGCCCCCACAGTGCCAAATATGCCCCCACACAGTGCCACAGATATGCCGTCACAGTGTCACACATATGCCCCTACAGTGCCATATATGCCCCCACAGTGCCACAGATATGCCCCTACAGTGCCACACATATGCCCCACACAGTGCCACAGATATGCCCCTACAGTGCCACACATATGCCCCCAAAGTGCCACACATATGCCCCCAAAGTGCCAGAAGCAGCACAACTCACTGTGGCCATGGGTCTCCCCCTCAAGTCCCCTGCCATCGCTGCTGCTGGTGGTGCTGCTGCTGCTTCTTCTTCTTTCCTGGGGAGGGGAGGGGAGCGGAGCGTCTCTCCTTCCCTTCCCCTTCACTGTGTGTACCACTCACAACCTGAGCAGTCAGCCATTCATACCTCGCGGGCTGGCTCCTGATTGGCTGCCGGCCCGCGAGGCGAGCTCTGATTGGCTGACAGCCCAGTGACCGAGGGGAAGGAGAGATGGGCGATGCGCTCCGCTCTCCTCCCCTCCCCAGGGAAATCATCCTGGGGCTGTGCTGTGGCGGCCGGGGAGAGGAGAAAGGAAGTGCGGCAGGCGGCGGCAGCGTGTGCGTCGGGGTTGGGGGGGGGGGGAGCTGCCGCGCGCCCTGGCTGTTTACAGAGGCTGACAAGCCGTGCGGCGCCCCGGGCTGCTGCACGGCTTGTCCGCCTCTAGAAACGGCCCTGTATGTGCTGATGGTGTGACGCTCCGGTGTCACAAGACGGTTATATAGCATAAATGTGCTGATGGTGTGACGCTCGGGTGTCACAAGGTGGATTATATACTTTAGCAATAACGTGCTGATGGTTTGAAGATCAGGTGTCACCATTTTGACCTTTTAAATGAAAATGTGCCCTCGCGAATGAAAAATGTGCCCTCGCGAATGAAAAATGTGCCCTCGCGATTGAAAAATGTGCCCTCGCGATTGAAAAATGTGCCGTTCCCATGATCAGCACCCTGCCCTAAAAAATTTCTAGAGTGAACACTAGGTACAGTAGGCTACTATAGTTACACACAATTTGTCAGTAAAACGTGATATACTGTACAGGGTAGGCGTGTATAGTTACACAATGTGTCAGTAAGCCAGTGATATACAGGGTAGGTAGATGTCACACTGAGCAGTGATTCACTCCTAACATTCCGTTTATAAATCGTTAATGGTATCATTCAGTGTTTAAGACCTAGATCGTTCACCCACCAGGTGAAGCAATATCTTTATCAATATCTCGTTTGCTAACAATATTGCATAGAGGTGATTCAGTATATCTAATCAGCCTTCCGCAGCTATCTATCCTATGGCTTACAGGTAACTCCACTATTGAGCCCTTCTGTCTAGGCCACACACAGTAACCTATCACTGTTACCATAACAACACAGGTGTTCCGCCAATGCGCATTTCACTTTAATGGCTTTATCAGGGTTACACATGACCAGTAGCGGTGCCAGAACAGACCTTCTGAGAGCACAGAGGCTGAAGCAGCACTGACAGACCCCTACCCAAACTTTAGTATGGTACTTGGCAAGGCCTGATACACTTGACAGCATTAAGACATGTTATATTGGTATAAAAAACCCTGCCCCAATCTGCAAAGCGCCTCCCACTTTGGTAATATATTTTCCCCTTTCAGGGTTGTAAATTGAGGCAGGTAGGAGATATGCTATTCTGCCCTTGCTTATACATACACATAGTCTAAAGGTGGCCATACACACGCAGATTTATCTTTAGATCTGGCTGCTTGAAACAAAAAAATGGTTATGGATGAGAGCAAATGACAGTTGACCATTTGCTTGGAAATGTTGGAAAACAGACAAACTGTCACTCATCCATAACCATGTTTTTGTTCCAACCAGCCAGATCTGAAGATAAATCTTATAGTGTATGGGCCCCACTTTATTTGTATACATATATTTGCCTGTATGGCTGCTGCTAATACCTGTGTGATGACATCACAATGGCCCTGTGATGACATAACAGTGATTCTATGATGTCACAATGCCTGGTGAGCCAGGACGGAACACTAGGATTCATTCTGTTGCCTGGTCCCGACTTGTGCAGTCAGAGCTTTTGAACGTGTCTGATTATTCAGCATTTTCAGTTCATATATTGTGTTTGGAGAGGAGCAAGGAGAGAGAGGAGAGAGAGGAGGAAGGAGGAGACAAACGGGAGCAGCCCTGCGCTGCGTCCCGTTCTATAGTAGCAAGGTAAGTGCGCTCTTATTTCTATTCATTCTTTTTTGTTTGAGCAATTGGGGTTCTTCATGGATTTCTTAAGGGGCGAGGCTCACCTGAAAGTGGGCGTGTCATAGCATAGAAGGCGGTTATGTCCCAATTTAGTGGGTGTTTCAGGGGGTCTTTGCCCAAACCTGAGGGGTTATTTATTATTTATATCACTGCCGGTTCCCAATGACCCTTAATATTTTTGGCGTTCAATATGAGCTAAAATGGTTATTCGATTCCAGTGGGTTTGTGTGTGTCCCACACACAAACACTTTTTTATTTTGGTTTAAACCCTTTCTTTTTGTTGGTGGTTAAATAATCACAATTTGCATGTTACAATGGGCACCGATATTATGCCCACATTTCACTGCAAATGAGGTTGCTGATAAATGGGCTTAAAATAATAAAGCCCTTTATTTCCCCCATTACTCCATTACTCCATTATGGTATTGTATTCGCTGATACCTGCATATCTGTGGTCAGTTGTGTAACACATATTTATACTGATCCTACTAGTGGAGCATTGTGATTCCGGATTATAATCGTATGAATATGAAATGAATTATAACATTGAGACAGGAGATCGGGGACCATATTCACTTTTTGCTTTTCATGGCGCCCAGAGAGGTCGCGTAGAGTAGCGTAAAGGGCTCGCTTGGCTGCCTATTTCCGCTGCCTATCAAGCAGGTAAACTCCATCCCGCCAAAGGCACGCCCACCCCGCCACACAAATACCCGCACTATGCTGCAACGCGTACGCTTACACATTCACGCGTAAGCACCCGCATCGAATGATTTTTCCTCTGTTCGTTGTGTTTCCGTCCATTATGACTAGAAGGGATATTTGTGTATAGCTTATTTGTTATTTAATATTTCTATTTTATCTTTAATTAAGGTGACGCAGTGAGTCAAACTTGCTACAAGAGGGGAAATGGCCCAATTGCCATCAGAGAGCCAAACCAAACAAGAACCCCGGGAGAGGCAGATGCCCCCGGCACCGCGGGTAAGACAGGCCCCACCGCCTCCCCGCGAGAAAAAGGCACCACCGCCTCCCCGCGAGAGAAAGGCACCACCGCCTCCCCGCGAGAGAAAGGCCCCACCGCCTCCCTGCGAGAGAAAGGCCCCACCGCCTCCCTGCGAGAGAAAGGCCCCACCGGTACCGAGGGAGAGACAGGCCCCACCGGCACCGAGGGAGAGACAGGCCCCACCGACACCAAGGGAGAGACAGGCCCCACCGGCACCAAGGGAGAGACAGGCTCCATCGGCACCAAGGGAGAGACAGGCCCCACCGGCACCAAGGGAGAGACAGGCCCCACCGGCACCAAGGGAGAGACAGGCTTCCTCACCATTGAGGAATTCGCCCCCGTCAATATCCACGGTGTGGCAAGAGCCACCGTCACGATCAACAGAATGGTATGCGCCCCCATCACCATCCATGGAGAGGCAAGAGCCCCCGTTCCAATCCACGGAGTGGCATGAGAACCCATTCTCAATGGACTGGTATTCCGAGATCCCGGAAACATCCACGGAGTGGCAAGAGTCTCAGGAAGCATCCACGGAGTGGCAAGAGTCCCAGGAAGCATCCACGGTGTGGCAAGAGTCCCAGGAAGCATCCATGGTGTGGCAAGAGTCCCAGGAAACCTACACGGAGCGGCAAGAGACCCAGGAAACATCTATGGAGTGGCCCCCCGTCACCACCCACAGAGTGGTATACGCCCCCGTCACCATCCACGGAGTGGTATGCACCCCCGCCGCCATCCACGGAGTGGCATGCGCCCCCGTCACCATTTACGGAGTGGCAAGCGTCCCTATCACTGGAGTGGCATGCACCCCCTATACCATCCAAGGAGTGGTATGCACCCCTGTCACCATCACGGAGTGGCATGCACTCCCAATGTAGAGGCGTCCCACTACATTTCAACTTCTGTTAAATATGGAATATTGCACATACTGTAACAACCAATCAGACTGTATCTATTATCTCCTATACGATACTAAATAAATGAGTAGTCTAGATAATAGACACATTATTTATTTAGTATTGTCTAGGAGATACTAGATAGAATCTGATTGGTTGTTATGGGCAACATCCCATCTTCAACTGAATTCCCATCTTATACCCCATCATGTGTTATTTCCAACAACAATTTGGGTAATAAAATGAGTGGTGAATAATACTGTATATCTGTGGTTATTTCCTCATTTGGAGCGTCTCCATGCTTGGCGGCTACAGTGTCAGAATATGTAAAATAAAACATGTGTACATTTACTTTTTTAAATATGTCTACACACATCTCAGAGGGTTCCTTGGTCTATGAGAAGACCTAGCCATTACCCGATAATTCTGTCTGCACACATCTCAGAGGGCTCCTTGGTCTATGAGAAGGACCTAGCCATTACCCATCATTCTCCTGTCTACACACATCTCAGAGGGTTCCTTGGTCTATGAGGAGACATAGCCATTACCCATGATTCTTCTATCTACATACATCTCAGAGGGTTCCTTGGTTCCTTTCTCCTATCTACAGACATCTCAAAGGGTTTCTTGATCTGTGAGGAGACATAGCCATTACCCCATCATTCTCCTGTCTACACACAACTCAGATGGGTTCCTTGGTCTATGAGGAGATGCAGCCATTACCTCATCATTATTGTGTCTACATACAGGACATCTCAGAGGGTTCCTTGGTCTAGGAGGAGACCCCTTGGTCTAGGAGGAGACCCCATCATTCTCCTGTTTACACACATCTCAGAGGGTTCCTTGCTTTGGTCCTTGCAGTATTTAAAACAGCCATTACAATCCTGTAATTTCAGTAATGTTACAAATGCCTGGGGAGTTCATACAGTAGGTTGAGGCACATTCAAAATGTTACCTCAGGAAACAAAATGGCCACTTCACAAAGCGCTGCAGTGAGGCCCCTCGTTCACAGTGACTGATATTTTGCATCTTTCTAACAAGTTTGTGCTAAAATAATACACACAATGCAATATTAGCATTGCTGTCTGTCAAAAAGTGTATTAGTAGGTCGACGATAACTAGGTCAACGGTCAACCACTATTGGTCGACAGTGAAAAGGTCTACATGCACTATGGTTGACATGGACTAAAATTTGAGTCAAGCAAAAGGTCGACATGACTCTTTAAGATTTTTAGTGCCTAGGTCAACAACAGTCGACATAGACCCTCAATTAGTGTACCAAGTACCCTCGTATGGTGCCTCCCTCGCCATACTTTACCATTACCAATTGTAGGCCACGTGGATAATAAATTATAACAAGTTATCCAAGTGAAAAAGGTTGGAAAGAGATAAAAACAGCCAACCAGCTTCTAACTGCCATGTTACGGCCTGTGTTTCAAAAATGTCAGCTAAGAGCTGATTGGTTGGTACCTTAGCTCTCTCCAATCTTTGATAAATATCCTCCTTACAGACACAGCAGGCTTCTTCCGAACACTTCAAGTCCAGCGCTTATTTGGTGCAGACAAGGAAATGGGTAATTATGTCCTGACAATACAGTGTACAGCATACAAAAAGACCGACAAGCCTTGATGAACAGCACACGTGACACACTTATCTCTCTCCTTATGTACACACCACTGGAGAGTGGTATAGTCAGATGATTATCGATTTTGGCCACACTTTATTTCATACAAACGGAGAAGAGGAGACGCCCAATCCACATGTGGTAGGAAATATGGATTGTACGCTCCACTGGGGCAGGGACTGATGTGAATGTTCAAATATTCTCTGTAAAGTGCAGCGGAATCTGTGTGCGCTATATAAGAAACTGCTAAGAAATAAATTAATAATATAGGGATGTATGGTATTTTCTCCCCACTCAGGCAGGCATCTTCGGTGATGGGTATCCATATATAACAAGAATCCCTTTCAATACTGCGGTCATCTCTACTGTATAAACCAGTTTGAGGCGGAGAAGAGGAGACTAATATACCTTCATAGGGATGTATTATCTATTGATAGCGCTGATGAACGAGACACGATTTCATATGGTCTTGCATATGTCTTTTTCTTTCATGTGTTTATAAGGTGTGGGGACACCATCCCTGTGTCTTCATCCACCAAGATGCATTCTAAGCACGATTTGAACACCTTTATATTACTTTCATACTATAGAGTAGGCTACTATAGTTACACGCAATGTGTCAGTAAGCTAGTGCTATTCCAGGTAGAGATGAGCGGGTCAGGATCCCCGAGATCCGTCAGATCCGAATCTCGGGATCCGGGTCGGGCTCCGAGGCGGCTCGGGAGTTCCCGCCTCAATTCCGGACCCTGTGCTGTTCTCCGTGCCATGCTGTGCTGTGCTACATGACCTGCCCTGTGCCCTCACTGCCCTGAGCCCTGTAGTGTGATTTAAATAACTAGGTGCTGCAGTGCTCACACGCAGGGGCTGCAGTGTCCACTGTCCAGGGGCTGTCCTGTGGCCCGTGCCCTGTTGTGATTTATTTAGCCCTAAGCCCTGTGTTGTGATTTATTTAGCCCTGAGCCCTGTGTTGTGTGATTTAACTAACTAACTCAGTGCTGCAGTGCTCACACGCAGGGGCTGCAGTGCTGCTGAGTAGTACACTGAGTACAGGGGCTGCAGTAATACAAGGGGCTGTGTCCAGTGTGACGGCCTATATCCATTGTCCAGTGTCACGAGTCACGACATATATCCTGTGTCCAGTGTGACGACATATATCCTGTGTCCAGTGTGACGACATACATCCTGTGTCCAGTGTGACGACATATATCCAGTGTCCAGTGTGACAGATATATCCATTGTCCAGTGTGACGACATATATCCTGTGTCCAGTGTGACGACATATATCCGGTGTCCAGTGTGACATCTAACCATTGTGTGACGGCATATATCCAGTGTCCAGCGTGATATATATCCATTGTCCAGTGTGACGACATATATCCTGTGTCCAGCATGACATATATCCATTGTCCAGTGTGACGACATATATCCAGTGTCCAGTGTGACATATATCCATTGTCCAGTGTGACGACATATATCCTGTGTCCAGTGTGACTATATATATCCAGTGTCCAGTGTTACTACATATATCCAGTGTCCAGTGTGACGACATATATCCAGTGTCCAGTGTGACATATATCCTGTGTCCAGTGTGACGACATACAGTATATCCTGTATCCAGTGTGACTACATATATCCAGTGTCCAGTGTGACGACATATATCCAGTGTCCAGTGTGATGACATATATCCAGTGTCCAGTGTGACATATATCCTGTGTCCAGTGTGACGACATATATCCAGTGCCCAGTGTGACATCTAACCATTGTGTGACGTCATATATCCAGTGTCCAGCGTGATATATATCCATTGTCCAGTGTGACGACATATATCCTGTGTCCAGCGTGACATATATCCATTGCCCAGTGTGACGAAATATATCCAGTGTCCAGTGTGACATATATCCATTGTCCAGTGTGACGACATATATCCTGTGTCCAGTGTGACTATATATATCTAGTGTCCAGTGTGACTACATATATCCAGTGTCCAGTGTGACAACATATATCCAGTGTCCAGTGTGACATACTGTATATCCTGTGTCCAGTGTGACGACATATATCCTGTATCCAGTGTGACTACATATATCCAGTGTCCAGTGTGACGACATATATCCAGTGTCCAGTGTGACGACATATATCCAGTGTCCAGTGTGACATATATCCTGTGTCCAGTGTGACAACATATATGCAGTGTCCAGTGTGACATATATCCATTGTCCAGTGTGACAACATATATCCAGTGTTCAGTGTGACATGTAACCATTGTGTGACGGCATATATCCAGTGTCCAGCGTGACATATATCCATTGTCCAGTCTGACGACATATATCCTGTGTCCAGTGTGACATATATCCATTGTCCAGTGTGACGACATATATACTGTGTCCACTGTGACATGTAACCATTGTGTGACGGCATATATCCTGTGTCCAGTGTGACATATATCCATTGTCCAGTGTGACGACATATATCCAGAGTCCAGTGTGACATATATCCATTGTCCAGTGTGACTATATATATCCAGTGTCCAGTGTGACAGGGGCTGTGTCCAGTGTACAGGGGCTGTGTCCAGTGTACAGGGGCTGTGTACAGGGGTTGTGTCCAGTGTACAGGGGTTGTGTCCAGTATACAGGAGCTGTGTCCAGGAGCTGTGTCCAGGGGCAGTGTCCAGTATGACGGCTGTGTCCAGTGTACAGGAGCTGTGTCCCGGGGCGGTGTCCAGAAGCTGTGTCCATTGTCCAGGGGCTGTGTCCAGGGTAACGGGCTGTGTCCATTGTCCAGGGGCTGTGTCCAGGGTGACGGGCTGTGTCCAGTGTCCAGGGGCAGTGTCCAGTGTGAAGGCTGTGTCCAGTGTACAGGAGCTGTGTCCAGGGGCGGTGTCCAGAGGCTGTGTCCAGTGTGACGGCTGTGTCCATTGTCCAGGGGCTGTGTCCAGTGTGACGGGCTGTGTCCATTGTCCAGGGGCTGTGTCCAGGGTGACGGGCTGTGTCCAGTGTCCAGGGGCAGTGTCCAGTGTGAAGGCTATTTCCAGTGTACAGGAGCTGTGTCCAGGGGCGGTGTCCAGAGGCTGTGTCCAGTGTGACGGCTGTGTCCATTGTCCAGGGGCTGTGTCCAGTGTGACGGGCTGTGTCCAGGGGCAGTGTCCAGGGGCTGTGTCCATTGTCCAGGGGCTGTGTCCAGGGTGATGGGCTGTGTCCAGGGGCAGTGTCCAGGGGCTGTGTCCAGGGGCAGTGTCCAGTGTCCAAGGGGTTGTGTCCAGTGTGACAGGCTGTGTCCAGTGTAAAGTAAGAAAAATAAATAAAAGTAATAAATAAAATAAAAACACATTTTTGGAGGATGATGGAGGAGGAAATAGTGGGAGATCAGCAACCTGATAGAAGTGCTGAAGCTGCTACCACCAGTCATGACAAGGCCGATACCTTGTTGTATTTGCTCTATGGAGCATTTCTCTTTTTTTGGGATAGTTTATTAAACTGCCACCCTGTCTGCCCCTGTAGTGCCACTCTGCCAGGTTGGAAGTGTAAGGTCCACATGTATGTGATGCCGACTGCTGTCGCTTAGCTTAGTCATCCAGCTACCTCGGTATACCCTTTTGGCCCAACTACAGTAAATGAAAACAATTTTGTAAGCTGTGAAGTGATCAAAATTGACTAGAAATGAGTGGAAACTAATGTTATTGAGGTTAATAATACTTTAGGGGCATTTTTTCATAAAAATCCATATCCAAAACCCACAAGGGTGGTTTTGCCAAAACCAATCCAGATCCAAAACACGAAGGGAGATCCAGATCCAAAACCAAAACCCGAAAAGTAGCCGCCGCACATCTCTAATTACAGGGTGAGCTGCTAAACTTACACTCAATATGTCAGTAGTTACTCACAAAGAGTCAGTAAGCCAGTGCCATACAGATAGGCTGCCATAGATACACACGATGTGTCAGTAAGTCAGTGCTATTACAGGGTGAGCTGCTAAATTTACATTAAATGTGTCAGTAAACCAGTGCTATACAGAGTAGGCTACTACAGTTACACACAATGCGTCAGCAAGCCAGTGCTATACAGGGTGAACTGCCATAGCAGTGGGAAACGCAGGATTTTCAGAAGGTGGTTTCCAGAGGGGTGGAGCAAAGCACGGAGATGGACACTTAGGTGACCCAGTAGATACACACTATGTGTCAGTAAGACGTGCTATACAGGGTAGGCTGCTATAGATACATGTAATGTGTCAGCAAGTCGGTGCTATACAGGGTAGTAGTGTTCCCGCTAGGCTTATTTCACGGGGCGCTGCGCCCTGCCTGTTTCTGCCCGCCCTGCATAGTTAATAGCCGCTGCCGCGCTAGAAGTCTCCTCCCGCTGACAGTGTAAGCTGCTAGCGCGGCAGCGTGTGGACACTCCCCCCTCAGCCCTGACATGTCGCAGCAGCGGAGGGGGGGGGACAGTGAGCACCAGGAGATCACGGGGCAGAGGCTGCTCTGTGCGTGACAGTGCGTCCCCTTGAAGGCATCGGCCCAGAAGCCTGCCGGTGGTGACACCTGCTGGCTGGAGGCAGTGCTTGGCCCCCGGGGCCGGTGATGGACAGCTGGGCACCCTGGGATATGCAGCCCTCCCGCTCCCCCGCCGCCGCACACTTGTTGATGCACCCGAGTGCAGCGTGTAGGGCGGTCCCGGCTCATCTGCCCCCTCTCCGCAGGCCACACGGACTCCTCAGCGCTGCCTCTGGGGGACTTTATGGGGGATATAACCCGCTCCGGAGAGTTACCCCTGCCAGAGGGCTTCGAGCAGGTCAGGGACGTGGACGGCAAAGTTGATTATATTGATCACAGATAAGTGTCAAAGGTCTGTTTCATATGTGCAAGTTTATTTACATGTGCAATGCTAATAACCACCATTGTTGGCCATATAATATTGTCCAGTATACATAGGGAAGTTGCAGGAGCCCAACTTTAACGTTTCATTTCCGGACGCATTTTTTGCATTATATTGATCCTCTCACATTTTCTGTAATCACAGTATGCATATTGCCAATCAAAATATTGTCCATAATAAATTCAGGATGTGGCCAGGGGGTCTCAGGTGGTCAGAAGTAATGTACTCAAAGCCCAGCAGTATTCATAAATTTATCAGGTTTACATGGCTAAACTCAAGGAATTTGTGCTTGAAATAGGCAATACTTAATGGGTGCCAACAACACTATTGCCCATTCTCCATCACTGACATTCGCAGTACGAGTGCAGTGCACATGCAAATTGATGGTGTGACGCTCAGGTGTCACAAGATGGTTATATAGCATAAATGTGCCGATGGTGTGATGCTCAGGTGTCACAAGATGGATTATATACAGTAGCATAAATGTGCTGTTGGTGTGACACTCAGGTGTCACAAGATGGTTATATAGCATAAATGTGCTGATGGTGTGACGCTCAGGTGTCACAGGATGGATTATATAGAATATATGTGCTCAGGGCCGTTTCTAGACAATTTAGCTCCCAGGGCAAAGAAATAAAAAATGCGCCCCCACCTCCCCAAATACACATAAGAAATTGCGCGCGCCTTCGGCGCACGCTGCGAAAAAGGGGCGTGGTTTATTTTTATAGGGGGTGTGGCTTAATATAAGGGCGTGGTCTAGCAGGAAAACAAGTACCTTACATCTCACTTTTGCAACCTGCATGTCCAGACATTGGTTACCGCAAGAATTGTCATTGTCCTCCCGCATTTAAGTTGGCCGGCTGAAGGCCACACAGTGACATAAAAATATAAAGGCCCACACAGTGACCTAGTACGCCTCACAGATCAAGGCCAAACAATGACAGGCTACTTAAATCATTATACACTTTTTATCCGTGATGCCAATTACACATTACGCCGCATTACGTTACGTGATGACAATTACATATTACGCCGCACACCATGATGACAATGACACATTATGTCGCACACCATGATGACAATTACACATTATGTCGCACACCATGATGCCCATTAGACCCCACACTGTGATGCCCATTACACCCACACTGTGATGGCAATTACACAATACTCCCCACACGAATGCCTATTACACATTATGCCCCAGGCGCCGCTGCCGTACAACTGATACCGTTTACTAATATGCCCCCACAGTGCCAGATATGCCCCCACAGTGCCATACATATATGCCCCCACAGTGCCACACATATGCCCCCACAGTGCCACAAGCAGCACAACTCACTGTCTCTGGCCCTGGGTCTCCCCCTCCAGTCCCGCGCCGCTGCCATATGCCCCTACAGTGCCAGATATGCCCCCACAGTGCCACATATATGCCCCCACAGTGCAAAATATGTCCCTACAGTGCCACAGATATGCCTTCACAGTGCCACACATATGCCCCACACAGTGCCAAATATGCCCCCACAGTGCCACAGATATGCCCCTACAGTGCCACAGATATGCCCCCACATATATGCCCCCACAGTGCAAAATATGCCCCCACAGTGCCAAATATGCCCCCACAGTGCCAAATATGCCCCCACACAGTGCCACAGATATGCCTTCACAGTGCCACACATATGCCCCTACAGTGCCATATATGCCCCACACAGTGCCAAATATGCCCCCACAGTGCCACAGATATGCCCCTACAGTGCCACACATATGCCCCACACAGTGCCACAGATATGCCCCCACAGTGCCACAGATATGCCCCTACAGTGCCACACATATGCCCCCAAAGTGCCACACATATGCCCCCAAAGTGCCAGAAGCAGCACAACTCACTGTGGCCATGGGTCTCCCCCTCAAGTCCCCTGCCATCGCTGCTGCTGGTGGTGCTGCTGCTGCTTCTTCTTCTTTCCTGGGGAGGGGAGGGGAGCGGAGCGTCTCTCCTTCCCTTCCCCTTCACTGTGTGTACCACTCACAACCTGAGCAGTCAGCCATTCATACCTCGCGGGCTGGCTCCTGATTGGCTGCCGGCCCGCGAGGCGAGCTCTGATTGGCTGACAGCCCAGTGACCGAGGGGAAGGAGAGACGGGCGATGCGCTCCGCTCTCCTCCCCTCCCCAGGGAAATCATCCTGGGGCTGTGCTGTGGCGGCCGGGGAGAGGGGAAAGGAAGTGCGGCAGGCGGCCGCAGCGTGTGCGTCGGGGTTGGGGGGGGGGGGAGCTGCCGCGCGCCCTGGCTGTTTACAGAGGCTGACAAGCCGTGCGGCGCCCCGGGCTGCTGCACGGCTTGTCCGCCTCTAGAAACGGCCCTGTATGTGCTGATGGTGTGACGCTCCGGTGTCACAAGACGGTTATATAGCATAAATGTGCTGATGGTGTGACGCTCGGGTGTCACAAGGTGGATTATATACTTTAGCAATAACGTGCTGATGGTTTGAAGATCAGGTGTCACCATTTTGACCTTTTAAATGAAAATGTGCCCTCGCGAATGAAAAATGTGCCCTCGCGAATGAAAAATGTGCCCTCGCGATTGAAAAATGTGCCCTCGCGATTGAAAAATGTGCCGTTCCCATGATCAGCACCCTGCCCTAAAAAATTTCTAGAGTGAACACTAGGTACAGTAGGCTACTATAGTTACACACAATTTGTCAGTAAAACGTGATATACTGTACAGGGTAGGCGTGTATAGTTACACAATGTGTCAGTAAGCCAGTGATATACAGGGTAGGTAGATGTCACACTGAGCAGTGATTCACTCCTAACATTCCGTTTATAAATCGTTAATGGTATCATTCAGTGTTTAAGACCTAGATCGTTCACCCACCAGGTGAAGCAATATCTTTATCAATATCTCGTTTGCTAACAATATTGCATAGAGGTGATTCAGTATATCCAATCAGCCTTCCGCAGCTATATATCCTATGGCTTACAGGTAACTCCACTATTGAGCCCTTCTGTCTAGGCCACACACAGTAACCTATCACTGTTACCATAACAACACAGGTGTTCCGCCAATGCGCATTTCACTTTAATGGCTTTATCAGGGTTACACATGACCAGTAGCGGTGCCAGAACAGACCTTCTGAGAGCACAGAGGCTGAAGCAGCACTGACAGACCCCTACCCAAACTTTAGTATGGTACTTGGCAAGGCCTGATACACTTGACAGCATTAAGACATGTTATATTGGTATAAAAAACCCTGCCCCAATCTGCAAAGCGCCTCCCACTTTGGTAATATATTTGCCCCTTTCAGGGTTGTAAATTGAGGCAGGTAGGAGATATGCTATTCTGCCCTTGCTTATACATACACATAGTCTAAAGGTGGCCATACACACGCAGATTTATCTTTAGATCTGGCTGCTTGAAACAAAAAAATGGTTATGGATGAGAGCAAATGACAGTTGACCATTTGCTTGGAAATGTTGGAAAACAGACAAACTGTCACTCATCCATAACCATGTTTTTGTTCCAACCAGCCAGATCTGAAGATAAATCTTATAGTGTATGGGCCCCACTTTATTTGTATACATATATTTGCCTGTATGGCTGCTGCTAATACCTGTGTGATGACATCACAATGGCCCTGTGATGACATAACAGTGATTCTATGATGTCACAATGCCTGGTGAGCCAGGACGGAACACTAGGATTCATTCTGTTGCCTGGTCCCGACTTGTGCAGTCAGAGCTTTTGAACGTGTCTGATTATTCAGCATTTTCAGTTCATATATTGTGTTTGGAGAGGAGCAAAGAGAGAGAGGAGAGAGAGGAGGAAGGAGGAGACAAACGGGAGCAGCCCTGCGCTGCGTCCCGTTCTATAGTAGCAAGGTAAGTGCGCTCTTATTTCTATTCATTCTTTTTTGTTTGAGCAATTGGGGTTCTTCATGGATTTCTTAAGGGGCGAGGCTCACCTGAAAGTGGGCGTGTCATAGCATAGAAGGCGGTTATGTCCCAATTTAGTGGGTGTTTCAGGGGGTCTTTGCCCAAACCTGAGGGGTTATTTATTATTTATATCACTGCCGGTTCCCAATGACCCTTAATATTTTTGGCGTTCAATATGAGCTAAAATGGTTATTCGATTCCAGTGGGTTTGTGTGTGTCCCACACACAAACACTTTTTTATTTTGGTTTAAACCCTTTCTTTTTGTTGGTGGTTAAATAATCACAATTTGCATGTTACAATGGGCACCGATATTATGCCCACATTTCACTGCAAATGAGGTTGCTGATAAATGGGCTTAAAATAATAAAGCCCTTTATTTCCCCCATTACTCCATTACTCCATTATGGTATTGTATTCGCTGATACCTGCATATCTGTGGTCAGTTGTGTAACACATATTTATACTGATCCTACTAGTGGAGCATTGTGATTCCGGATTATAATCGTATGAATATGAAATGAATTATAACATTGTGACAGGAGATCGGGGACCATATTCACTTTTTGCTTTTCATGGCGCCCAGAGAGGTCGCGTAGAGTAGCGTAAAGGGCTCGCTTGGCTGCCTATTTCCGCTGCCTATCAAGCAGGTAAACTCCATCCCGCCAAAGGCACACCCACCCCGCCACACAAATACCCGCACTATGCTGCAACGCGTACGCTTACACATTCACGCGTAAGCACCCGCATCGAATGATTTTTCCTCTGTTCGTTGTGTTTCCGTCCATTATGACTAGAAGGAATATTTGTGTATAGCTTATTTGTTATTTAATATTTCTATTTTATCTTTAATTAAGGTGACGCAGTGAGTCAAACTTGCTACAAGAGGGGAAATGGCCCAATTGCCATCAGAGAGCCAAACCAAACAAGAACCCCGGGAGAGGCAGATGCCCCCGGCACCGCGGGTAAGACAGGCCCCACCGCCTCCCCGCGAGAAAAAGGCACCACCGCCTCCCCGCGAGAGAAAGGCACCACCGCCTCCCCGCGAGAGAAAGGCCCCACCGCCTCCCTGCGAGAGAAAGGCCCCACCGCCTCCCTGCGAGAGAAAGGCCCCACCGGTACCGAGGGAGAGACAGGCCCCACCGGCACCGAGGGAGAGACAGGCCCCACCGACACCAAGGGAGAGACAGGCCCCACCGGCACCAAGGGAGAGACAGGCTCCATCGGCACCAAGGGAGAGACAGGCCCCACCGGCACCAAGGGAGAGACAGGCCCCACCGGCACCAAGGGAGAGACAGGCTTCCTCACCATTGAGGAATTCGCCCCCGTCAATATCCACGGTGTGGCAAGAGCCACCGTCACGATCAACAGAATGGTATGCGCCCCCATCACCATCCATGGAGAGGCAAGAGCCCCCGTTCCAATCCACGGAGTGGCATGAGAACCCATTCTCAATGGACTGGTATTCCGAGATCCCGGAAACATCCACGGAGTGGCAAGAGTCTCAGGAAGCATCCACGGAGTGGCAAGAGTCCCAGGAAGCATCCACGGTGTGGCAAGAGTCCCAGGAAGCATCCATGGTGTGGCAAGAGTCCCAGGAAACCTACACGGAGCGGCAAGAGACCCAGGAAACATCTATGGAGTGGCCCCCCGTCACCACCCACAGAGTGGTATACGCCCCCGTCACCATCCACGGAGTGGTATGCACCCCCGCCGCCATCCACGGAGTGGCATGCGCCCCCGTCACCATTTACGGAGTGGCAAGCGTCCCTGTCACTGGAGTGGCATGCACCCCCTATACCATCCAAGGAGTGGTATGCACCCCTGTCACCATCACGGAGTGGCATGCACTCCCAATGTAGAGGCGTCCCACTACATTTCAACTTCTGTTAAATATGGAATATTGCACATAACAACCAATCAGACTGTATCTATTATCTCCTATACGATACTAAATAAATGAGTAGTCTAGATAATAGACACATTATTTATTTAGTATTGTCTAGGAGATACTAGATAGAATCTGATTGGTTGTTATGGGCAACATCCCATCTTCAACTGAATTCCCATCTTATACCCCATCATGTGTTATTTCCAACAACAATTTGGGTAATAAAATGAGTGGTGAATAATACTGTATATCTGTGGTTATTTCCTCATTTGGAGCGTCTCCATGCTTGGCGGCTACAGTGTCAGAATATGTCAAATAAAACATGTGTACATTTACTTTTTTAAATATGTCTACACACATCTCAGAGGGTTCCTTGGTCTATGAGAAGACCTAGCCATTACCCGATAATTCTGTCTGCACACATCTCAGAGGGCTCCTTGGTCTATGAGAAGGACCTAGCCATTACCCATCATTCTCCTGTCTACACACATCTCAGAGGGTTCCTTGGTCTATGAGGAGACATAGCCATTACCCATGATTCTTCTATCTACATACATCTCAGAGGGTTCCTTGGTTCCTTTCTCCTATCTACAGACATCTCAAAGGGTTTCTTGATCTGTGAGGAGACATAGCCATTACCCCATCATTCTCCTGTCTACACACAACTCAGATGGGTTCCTTGGTCTATGAGGAGATGCAGCCATTACCTCATCATTATTGTGTCTACATACAGGACATCTCAGAGGGTTCCTTGGTCTAGGAGGAGACCCCTTGGTCTAGGAGGAGACCCCATCATTCTCCTGTTTACACACATCTCAGAGGGTTCCTTGCTTTGGTCCTTGCAGTATTTAAAACAGCCATTACAATCCTGTAATTTCAGTAATGTTACAAATGCCTGGGGAGTTCATACAGTAGGTTGCGGCACATTCAAAATGTTACCTCAGGAAACAAAATGGCCACTTCACAAAGCGCTGCAGTGAGGCCCCTCGTTCACAGTGACTGATATTTTGCATCTTCCTAACAAGTTTGTGCTAAAATAATACACACAATGCAATATTAGCATTGCTGTCTGTCAAAAAGTGTATTAGTAGGTCGACGATAACTAGGTCAACGGTCATTAGGTCAACCACTATTGGTCGACAGTGAAAAGGTCTACATGCACTATGGTTGACATGGACTAAAATTTGAGTCAAGCAAAAGGTCGACATGACTCTTTAAGATTTTTAGTGCCTAGGTCAACAACAGTCGACATAGACCCTCAATTAGTGTACCAAGTACCCTCGTATGGTGCCTCCCTCGCCATACTTTACCATTACCAATTGTAGGCCACGTGGATAATAAATTATAACAAGTTATCCAAGTGAAAAAGCTTGGAAAGAGATAAAAACAGCCAACCAGCTTCTAACTGCCATGTTACGGCCTGTGTTTCAAAAATGTCAGCTAAGAGCTGATTGGTTGGTACCTTAGCTCTCTCCAATCTTTGATAAATATCCTCCTTACAGACACAGCAGGCTTCTTCCGAACACTTCAAGTCCAGCGCTTATTTGGTGCAGACAAGGAAATGGGTAATTATGTCCTGACAATACAGTGTACAGCATACAAAAAGACCGACAAGCCTTGATGAACAGCACACGTGACACACTTATCTCTCTCCTTATGTACACACCACTGGAGAGTGGTATAGTCAGATGATTATCGATTTTGGCCACACTTTATTTCATACAAACGGAGAAGAGGAGACGCCCAATCCACATGTGGTAGGAAATATGGATTGTACGCTCCACTGGGGCAGGGACTGATGTGAATGTTCAAATATTCTCTGTAAAGTGCAGCGGAATCTGTGTGCGCTATATAAGAAACTGCTAAGAAATAAATTAATAATATAGGGATGTATGGTATTTTCTCCCCACTCAGGCAGGCATCTTCGGTGATGGGTATCCATATATAACAAGAATCCCTTTCAATACTGCGGTCATCTCTACTGTATAAACCAGTTTGAGGCGGAGAAGAGGAGACTAATATACCTTCATAGGGATGTATTATCTATTGATAGCGCTGATGAACGAGACACGATTTCATATGGTCTTGCATATGTCTTTTTCTTTCATGTGTTTATAAGGTGTGGGGACACCATCCCTGTGTCTTCATCCACCAAGATGCATTCTAAGCACGATTTGAACACCTTTATATTACTTTCATACTATAGAGTAGGCTACTATAGTTACACGCAATGTGTCAGTAAGCTAGTGCTATTCCAGGTAGAGATGAGCGGGTCAGGATCCCCGAGATCCGTCAGATCCGAATCTCGGGATCCGGGTCGGGCTCCGAGGCGGCTCGGGAGTTCCCGCCTCAATTCCGGACCCTGTGCTGTTCTCCGTGCCATGCTGTGCTGTGCTACATGACCTGCCCTGTGCCCTCACTGCCCTGAGCCCTGTAGTGTGATTTAAATAACTAGGTGCTGCAGTGCTCACACGCAGGGGCTGCAGTGTCCACTGTCCAGGGGCTGTCCTGTGGCCCGTGCCCTGTTGTGATTTATTTAGCCCTAAGCCCTGTGTTGTGATTTATTTAGCCCTGAGCCCTGTGTTGTGTGATTTAACTAACTAACTCAGTGCTGCAGTGCTCACACGCAGGGGCTGCAGTGCTGCTGAGTAGTACACTGAGTACAGGGGCTGCAGTAATACAAGGGGCTGTGTCCAGTGTGAAGGCCTATATCCATTGTCCAGTGTCACGAGTCACGACATATATCCTGTGTCCAGTGTGACGACATATATCCTGTGTCCAGTGTGACGACATACATCCTGTGTCCAGTGTGACGACATATATCCAGTGTCCAGTGTGACAGATATATCCATTGTCCAGTGTGACGACATATATCCTGTGTCCAGTGTGACGACATATATCCGGTGTCCAGTGTGACATCTAACCATTGTGTGACGGCATATATCCAGTGTCCAGCGTGATATATATCCATTGTCCAGTGTGACGACATATATCCTGTGTCCAGCATGACATATATCCATTGTCCAGTGTGACGACATATATCCAGTGTCCAGTGTGACATATATCCATTGTCCAGTGTGACGACATATATCCTGTGTCCAGTGTGACTATATATATCCAGTGTCCAGTGTGACTACATATATCCAGTGTCCAGTGTGACGACATATATCCAGTGTCCAGTGTGACATATATCCTGTGTCCAGTGTGACGACATATATCCTGTATCCAGTGTGACTACATATATCCAGTGTCCAGTGTGACGACATATATCCAGTGTCCAGTGTGATGACATATATCCAGTGTCCAGTGTGACATATATCCTGTGTCCAGTGTGACGACATATATCCAGTGCCCAGTGTGACATCTAACCATTGTGTGACGTCATATATCCAGTGTCCAGCGTGATATATATCCATTGTCCAGTGTGACGACATATATCCTGTGTCCAGCGTGACATATATCCATTGCCCAGTGTGACGACATATATCCAGTGTCCAGTGTGACATATATCCATTGTCCAGTGTGACGACATATATCCTGTGTCCAGTGTGACTATATATATCCAGTGTCCAGTGTGACTACATATATCCAGTGTCCAGTGTGACAACAAATATACAGTGTCCAGTGTGACATATATCCTGTGTCCAGTGTGACGACATATATCCTGTATCCAGTGTGACTACATATATCCAGTGTCCAGTGTGACGACATATATCCAGTGTCCAGTGTGACGACATATATCCAGTGTCCAGTGTGACATATATCCTGTATCCAGTGTGACGACATATATGCAGTGTCCAGTGTGACATATATCCATTGTCCAGTGTGACAACATATATCCAGTGTTCAGTGTGACATGTAACCATTGTGTGACGGCATATATCCAGTGTCCAGCGTGACATATATCCATTGTCCAGTCTGACGACATATATCCTGTGTCCAGTGTGACATATATCCATTGTCCTGACATGTCGCAGCAGCGGAGGGGGGGGGACAGTGAGCACCAGGAGATCACGGGGCAGAGGCTGCTCTGTGCGTGACAGTGCGTCCCCTTGAAGGCATCGGCCCAGAAGCCTGCCGGTGGTGACACCTGCTGGCTGGAGGCAGTGCTTGGCCCCCGGGGCCGGTGATGGACAGCTGGGCACCCTGGGATATGCAGCCCTCCCGCTCCCCCGCCGCCGCACACTTGTTGATGCACCCGAGTGCAGCGTGTAGGGCGGTCCCGGCTCATCTGCCCCCTCTCCGCAGGCCACACGGACTCCTCAGCGCTGCCTCTGGGGGACTTTATGGGGGATATAACCCGCTCCGGAGAGTTACCCCTGCCAGAGGGCTTCGAGCAGGTCAGGGACGTGGACGGCAAAGTTGATTATATTGATCACAGATAAGTGTCAAAGGTCTGTTTCATATGTGCAAGTTTATTTACATGTGCAATGCTAATAACCACCATTGTTGGCCATATAATATTGTCCAGTATACATAGGGAAGTTGCAGGAGCCCAACTTTAACGTTTCATTTCCGGACGCATTTTTTGCATTATATTGATCCTCTCACATTTTCTGTAATCACAGTATGCATATTGCCAATCAAAATATTGTCCATAATAAATTCAGGATGTGGCCAGGGGGTCTCAGGTGGTCAGAAGTAATGTACTCAAAGCCCAGCAGTATTCATACATTTATCAGGTTTACATGGCTAAACTCAAGGAATTTGTGCTTGAAATAGGCAATACTTAATGGGTGCCAACAACACTATTGCCCATTCTCCATCACTGACATTCGCAGTACGAGTGCAGTGCACATGCAAATTGATGGTGTGACGCTCAGGTGTCACAAGATGGTTATATAGCATAAATGTGCCGATGGTGTGATGCTCAGGTGTCACAAGATGGATTATATACAGTAGCATAAATGTGCTGTTGGTGTGACACTCAGGTGTCACAGGATGGATTATATAGAATATATGTGCTCAGGGCCGTTTCTAGACAATTTAGCTCCCAGGGCAAAGAAATAAAAAATGCGCCCCCACCTCCCCAAATACACATAAGAAATTGCGCGCGCCTTAGGCGCGCGCTGCGAAATAGGGGCGTGGTTTATTTTATAGGGGGTGTGGCTTAATATAAGGGCGTGGTCTAGCAGGAAAACAAGTACCTTACATCTCACTTTTGCAACCTGCATGTCCAGACATTGGTTACCGCAAGAATTGTCATTGTCCTCCCGCATTTAAGTTGGCCGGCTGAAGGCCACACAGTGACATAAAAATATAAAGGCCCACACAGTGACCTAGTACGCCTCACAGATCAAGGCCAAACAATGACAGGCTACTTAAATCATTATACACTTTTTATCCGTGATGCCAATTACACATTACGCCGCATTACGTTACGTGATGACAATTACATATTACGCCGCACACCATGATGACAATGACACATTATGTCGCACACCATGATGACAATTACACATTATGTCGCACACCATGATGCCCCTTAGACCCCACACTGTGATGCCCATTACACCCACACTGTGATGGCAATTACACAATACTCCCCACACGAATGCCTATTACACATTATGCCCCAGGCGCCGCTGCCGTACAACTGATACCGTTTACTAATATGCCCCCACAGTGCCAGATATGCCCCCACAGTGCCATACATATATGCCCCCACAGTGCCACACATATGCCCCCACAGTGCCACAAGCAGCACAACTCACTGTCTCTGGCCCTGGGTCTCCCCCTCCAGTCCCGCGCCGCTGCCATATGCCCCTACAGTGCCAGATATGCCCCCACAGTGCCACATATATGCCCCCACAGTGCAAAATATGTCCCTACAGTGCCACAGATATGCCTTCACAGTGCCACACATATGCCCCACACAGTGCCAAATATGCCCCCACAGTGCCACAGATCTGCCCCTACAGTGCCACAGATATGCCCCCACATATATGCCCCCACAGTGCAAAATATGCCCCCACAGTGCCAAATATGCCCCCACAGTGCCAAATATGCCCCCACACAGTGCCACAGATATGCCTTCACAGTGCCACACATATGCCCCTACAGTGCCATATATGCCCCACACAGTGCCAAATATGCCCCCACAGTGCCACAGATATGCCCCTACAGTGCCACACATATGCCCCACACAGTGCCACAGATATGCCCCCACAGTGCCACAGATATGCCCCTACAGTGCCACACATATGCCCCCAAAGTGCCACACATATGCCCCCAAAGTGCCAGAAGCAGCACAACTCACTGTGGCCATGGGTCTCCCCCTCAAGTCCCCTGCCATCGCTGCTGCTGGTGGTGCTGCTGCTGCTTCTTCTTCTTTCCTGGGGAGGGGAGGGGAGCGGAGCGTCTCTCCTTCCCTTCCCCTTCACTGTGTGTACCACTCACAACCTGAGCAGTCAGCCATTCATACCTCGCGGGCTGGCTCCTGATTGGCTGCCGGCCCGCGAGGCGAGCTCTGATTGGCTGACAGCCCAGTGACCGAGGGGAAGGAGAGACGGGCGATGCGCTCCGCTCTCCTCCCCTCCCCAGGGAAATCATCCTGGGGCTGTGCTGTGGCGGCCGGGGAGAGGGGAAAGGAAGTGCGGCAGGCGGCGGCAGCGTGTGCGTCGGGGTTGGGGGGGGGGAGCTGCCGCGCGCCCTGGCTGTTTACAGAGGCTGACAAGCCGTGCGGCGCCCCGGGCTGCTGCACGGCTTGTCCGCCTCTAGAAACGGCCCTGTATGTGCTGATGGTGTGACGCTCCGGTGTCACAAGACGGTTATATAGCATAAATGTGCTGATGGTGTGACGCTCGGGTGTCACAAGGTGGATTATATACTTTAGCAATAACGTGCTGATGGTTTGAAGATCAGGTGTCACCATTTTGACCTTTTAAATGAAAATGTGCCCTCGCGAATGAAAAATGTGCCCTCGCGAATGAAAAATGTGCCCTCGCGATTGAAAAATGTGCCCTCGCGATTGAAAAATGTGCCGTTCCCATGATCAGCACCCTGCCCTAAAAAATTTCTAGAGTGAACACTAGGTACAGTAGGCTACTATAGTTACACACAATTTGTCAGTAAAACGTGATATACTGTACAGGGTAGGCGTGTATAGTTACACAATGTGTCAGTAAGCCAGTGATATACAGGGTAGGTAGATGTCACACTGAGCAGTGATTCACTCCTAACATTCCGTTTATAAATCGTTAATGGTATCATTCAGTGTTTAAGACCTAGATCGTTCACCCACCAGGTGAAGCAATATCTTTATCAATATCTCGTTTGCTAACAATATTGCATAGAGGTGATTCAGTATATCCAATCAGCCTTCCGCAGCTATCTATCCTATGGCTTACAGGTAACTCCACTATTGAGCCCTTCTGTCTAGGCCACACACAGTAACCTATCACTGTTACCATAACAACACAGGTGTTCCGCCAATGCGCATTTCACTTTAATGGCTTTATCAGGGTTACACATGACCAGTAGCGGTGCCAGAACAGACCTTCTGAGAGCACAGAGGCTGAAGCAGCACTGACAGACCCCTACCCAAACTTTAGTATGGTACTTGGCAAGGCCTGATACACTTGACATCATTAAGACATGTTATATTGGTATAAAAAACCCTGCCCCAATCTGCAAAGCGCCTCCCACTTTGGTAATATATTTGCCCCTTTCAGGGTTGTAAATTGAGGCAGGTAGGAGATATGCTATTCTGCCCTTGCTTATACATACACATAGTCTAAAGGTGGCCATACACACGCAGATTTATCTTTAGATCTGGCTGCTTGAAACAAAAAAATGGTTATGGATGAGAGCAAATTACAGTTGACCATTTGCTTGGAAATGTTGGAAAACAGACAAACTGTCACTCATCCATAACCATGTTTTTGTTCCAACCAGCCAGATCTGAAGATAAATCTTATAGTGTATGGGCCCCACTTTATTTGTATACATATATTTGCCTGTATGGCTGCTGCTAATACCTGTGTGATGACATCACAATGGCCCTGTGATGACATAACAGTGATTCTATGATGTCACAATGCCTGGTGAGCCAGGACGGAACACTAGGATTCATTCTGTTGCCTGGTCCCGACTTGTGCAGTCAGAGCTTTTGAACGTGTCTGATTATTCAGCATTTTCAGTTCATATATTGTGTTTGGAGAGGAGCAAGGAGAGAGAGGAGAGAGAGGAGGAAGGAGGAGACAAACGGGAGCAGCCCTGCGCTGCGTCCCGTTCTATAGTAGCAAGGTAAGTGCGCTCTTATTTCTATTCATTCTTTTTTGTTTGAGCAATTGGGGTTCTTCATGGATTTCTTAAGGGGCGAGGCTCACCTGAAAGTGGGCGTGTCATAGCATAGAAGGCGGTTATGTCCCAATTTAGTGGGTGTTTCAGGGGGTCTTTGCCCAAACCTGAGGGGTTATTTATTATTTATATCACTGCCGGTTCCCAATGACCCTTAATATTTTTGGCGTTCAATATGAGCTAAAATGGTTATTCGATTCCAGTGGGTTTGTGTGTGTCCCACACACAAACACTTTTTTATTTTGGTTTAAACCCTTTCTTTTTGTTGGTGGTTAAATAATCACAATTTGCATGTTACAATGGGCACCGATATTATGCCCACATTTCACTGCAAATGAGGTTGCTGATAAATGGGCTTAAAATAATAAAGCCCTTTATTTCCCCCATTACTCCATTACTCCATTATGGTATTGTATTCGCTGATACCTGCATATCTGTGGTCAGTTGTGTAACACATATTTATACTGATCCTACTAGTGGAGCATTGTGATTCCGGATTATAATCGTATGAATATGAAATGAATTATAACATTGTGACAGGAGATCGGGGACCATATTCACTTTTTGCTTTTCATGGCGCCCAGAGAGGTCGCGTAGAGTAGCGTAAAGGGCTCGCTTGGCTGCCTATTTCCGCTGCCTATCAAGCAGGTAAACTCCATCCCGCCAAAGGCACGCCCACCCCGCCACACAAATACCCGCACTATGCTGCAACGCGTACGCTTACACATTCACGCGTAAGCACCCGCATCAAATGATTTTTCCTCTGTTCGTTGTGTTTCCGTCCATTATGACTAGAAGGGATATTTGTGTATAGCTTATTTGTTATTTAATATTTCTATTTTATCTTTAATTAAGGTGACGCAGTGAGTCAAACTTGCTACAAGAGGGGAAATGGCCCAATTGCCATCAGAGAGCCAAACCAAACAAGAACCCCGGGAGAGGCAGATGCCCCCGGCACCGCGGGTAAGACAGGCCCCACCGCCTCCCCGCGAGAAAAAGGCACCACCGCCTCCCCGCGAGAGAAAGGCACCACCGCCTCCCCGCGAGAGAAAGGCCCCACCTCCTCCCTGCGAGAGAAAGGCCCCACCGGTACCGAGGGAGAGACAGGCCCCACCGGCACCGAGGGAGAGACAGGCCCCACCGACACCAAGGGAGAGACAGGCCCCACCGGCACCAAGGGAGAGACAGGCTCCATCGGCACCAAGGGAGAGACAGGCCCCACCGGCACCAAGGGAGAGACAGGCCCCACCGGCACCAAGGGAGAGACAGGCTTCCTCACCATTGAGGAATTCGCCCCCGTCAATACCCACGGTGTGGCAAGAGCCACCGTCACGATCAACAGAATGGTATGCGCCCCCATCACCATCCATGGAGAGGCAAGAGCCCCCGTTCCAATCCACGGAGTGGCATGAGAACCCATTCTCAATGGACTGGTATTCCGAGATCCCGGAAACATCCACGGAGTGGCAAGAGTCTCAGGAAGCATCCACGGAGTGGCAAGAGTCCCAGGAAGCATCCACGGTGTGGCAAGAGTCCCAGGAAGCATCCATGGTGTGGCAAGAGTCCCAGGAAACCTACACGGAGCGGCAAGAGACCCAGGAAACATCTATGGAGTGGCCCCCCGTCACCACCCACAGAGTGGTATACGCCCCCGTCACCATCCACGGAGTGGTATGCACCCCCGCCGCCATCCACGGAGTGGCATGCGCCCCCGTCACCATTTACGGAGTGGCAAGCGTCCCTGTCACTGGAGTGGCATGCACCCCCTATACCATCCAAGGAGTGGTATGCACCCCTGTCACCATCACGGAGTGGCATGCACTCCCAATGTAGAGGCGTCCCACTACATTTCAACTTCTGTTAAATATGGAATATTGCACATAACAACCAATCAGACTGTATCTATTATCTCCTATACGATACTAAATAAATGAGTAGTCTAGATAATAGACACATTATTTATTTAGTATTGTCTAGGAGATACTAGATAGAATCTGATTGGTTGTTATGGGCAACATCCCATCTTCAACTGAATTCCCATCTTATACCCCATCATGTGTTATTTCCAACAACAATTTGGGTAATAAAATGAGTGGTGAATAATACTGTATATCTGTGGTTATTTCCTCATTTGGAGCGTCTCCATGCTTGACGGCTACAGTGTCAGAATATGTCAAATAAAACATGTGTACATTTACTTTTTTAAATATGTCTACACACATCTCAGAGGGTTCCTTGGTCTATGAGAAGACCTAGCCATTACCCGATAATTCTGTCTGCACACATCTCAGAGGGCTCCTTGGTCTATGAGAAGGACCTAACCATTACCCATCATTCTCCTGTCTACACACATCTCAGAGGGTTCCTTGGTCTATGAGGAGACATAGCCATTACCCATGATTCTTCTATCTACATACATCTCAGAGGGTTCCTTGGTTCCTTTCTCCTATCTACAGACATCTCAAAGGGTTTCTTGATCTGTGAGGAGACATAGCCATTACCCCATCATTCTCCTGTCTACACACAACTCAGATGGGTTCCTTGGTCTATGAGGAGATGCAGCCATTACCTCATCATTATTGTGTCTACATACAGGACATCTCAGAGGGTTCCTTGGTCTAGGAGGAGACCCCTTGGTCTAGGAGGAGACCCCATCATTCTCCTGTTTACACACATCTCAGAGGGTTCCTTGCTTTGGTCCTTGCAGTATTTAAAACAGCCATTACAATCCTGTAATTTCAGTAATGTTACAAATGCCTGGGGAGTTCATACAGTAGGTTGCGGCACATTCAAAATGTTACCTCAGGAAACAAAATGGCCACTTCACAAAGCGCTGCAGTGAGGCCCCTCGTTCACAGTGACTGATATTTTGCATCTTCCTAACAAGTTTGTGCTAAAATAATACACACAATGCAATATTAGCATTGCTGTCTGTCAAAAAGTGTATTAGTAGGTCGACGATAACTAGGTCAACGGTCATTAGGTCAACCACTATTGGTCGACAGTGAAAAGGTCTACATGCACTATGGTTGACATGGACTAAAATTTGAGTCAAGCAAAAGGTCGACATGACTCTTTAAGATTTTTAGTGCCTAGGTCAACAACAGTCGACATAGACCCTCAATTAGTGTACCAAGTACCCTCGTATGGTGCCTCCCTCGCCATACTTTACCATTACCAATTGTAGGCCACGTGGATAATAAATTATAACAAGTTATCCAAGTGAAAAAGGTTGGAAAGAGATAAAAACAGCCAACCAGCTTCTAACTGCCATGTTACGGCCTGTGTTTCAAAAATGTCAGCTAAGAGCTGATTGGTTGGTACCTTAGCTCTCTCCAATCTTTGATAAATATCCTCCTTACAGACACAGCAGGCTTCTTCCGAACACTTCAAGTCCAGCGCTTATTTGGTGCAGACAAGGAAATGGGTAATTATGTCCTGACAATACAGTGTACAGCATACAAAAAGACCGACAAGCCTTGATGAACAGCACACGTGACACACTTATCTCTCTCCTTATGTACACACCACTGGAGAGTGGTATAGTCAGATGATTATCGATTTTGGCCACACTTTATTTCATACAAACGGAGAAGAGGAGACGCCCAATCCACATGTGGTAGGAAATATGGATTGTACGCTCCACTGGGGCAGGGACTGATGTGAATGTTCAAATATTCTCTGTAAAGTGCAGCGGAATCTGTGTGCGCTATATAAGAAACTGCTAAGAAATAAATTAATAATATAGGGATGTATGGTATTTTCTCCCCACTCAGGCAGGCATCTTCGGTGATGGGTATCCATATATAACAAGAATCCCTTTCAATACTGCGGTCATCTCTACTGTATAAACCAGTTTGAGGCGGAGAAGAGGAGACTAATATACCTTCATAGGGATGTATTATCTATTGATAGCGCTGATGAACGAGACACGATTTCATATGGTCTTGCATATGTCTTTTTCTTTCATGTGTTTATAAGGTGTGGGGACACCATCCCTGTGTCTTCATCCACCAAGATGCATTCTAAGCACGATTTGAACACCTTTATATTACTTTCATACTATAGAGTAGGCTACTATAGTTACACGCAATGTGTCAGTAAGCTAGTGCTATTCCAGGTAGAGATGAGCGGGTCAGGATCCCCGAGATCCGTCAGATCCGAATCTCGGGATCCGGGTCGGGCTCCGAGGCGGCTTGGGAGTTCCCGCCTCAATTCCGGACCCTGTGCTGTTCTCCGTGCCATGCTGTGCTGTGCTACATGACCTGCCCTGTGCCCTCACTGCCCTGAGCCCTGTAGTGTGATTTAAATAACTAGGTGCTGCAGTGCTCACACGCAGGGGCTGCAGTGTCCACTGTCCAGGGGCTGTCCTGTGGCCCGTGCCCTGTTGTGATTTATTTAGCCCTAAGCCCTGTGTTGTGATTTATTTAGCCCTGAGCCCTGTGTTGTGTGATTTAACTAACTAACTCAGTGCTGCAGTGCTCACACGCAGGGGCTGCAGTGCTGCTGAGTAGTACACTGAGTACAGGGGCTGCAGTAATACAAGGGGCTGTGTCCAGTGTGACGGCCTATATCCATTGTCCAGTGTCACGAGTCACGACATATATCCTGTGTCCAGTGTGACGACATATATCCTGTGTCCAGTGTGACGACATACATCCTGTGTCCAGTGTGACGACATATATCCAGTGTCCAGTGTGACAGATATATCCATTGTCCAGTGTGACGACATATATCCTGTGTCCAGTGTGACGACATATATCCGGTGTCCAGTGTGACATCTAACCATTGTGTGACGGCATATATCCAGTGTCCAGCGTGATATATATCCATTGTCCAGTGTGACGACATATATCCTGTGTCCAGCATGACATATATCCATTGTCCAGTGTGACGACATATATCCAGTGTCCAGTGTGACATATATCCATTGTCCAGTGTGACGACATATATCCTGTGTCCAGTGTGACTATATATATCCAGTGTCCAGTGTGACTACATATATCCAGTGTCCAGTGTGACGACATATATCCAGTGTCCAGTGTGACATATATCCTGTGTCCAGTGTGACGACATATATCCTGTATCCAGTGTGACTACATATATCCAGTGTCCAGTGTGACGACATATATCCAGTGTCCAGTGTGATGACATATATCCAGTGTCCAGTGTGACATATATCCTGTGTCCAGTGTGACGACATATATCCAGTGCCCAGTGTGACATCTAACCATTGTGTGACGTCATATATCCAGTGTCCAGCGTGATATATATCCATTGTCCAGTGTGACGACATATATCCTGTGTCCAGCGTGACATATATCCATTGCCCAGTGTGACGACATATATCCAGTGTCCAGTGTGACATATATCCATTGTCCAGTGTGACGACATATATCCTGTGTCCAGTGTGACTATATATATCCAGTGTCCAGTGTGACTACATATATCCAGTGTCCAGTGTGACAACATATATCCAGTGTCCAGTGTGACATATATCCTGTGTCCAGTGTGACGACATATATCCTGTATCCAGTGTGACTACATATATCCAGTGTCCAGTGTGACAACATATATCCAGTGTCCAGTGTGACGACATATATCCAGTGTCCAGTGTGACATATATCCTGTGTCCAGTGTGACGACATATATGCAGTGTCCAGTGTGACATATATCCATTGTCCAGTGTGACAACATATATCCAGTGTTCAGTGTGACATGTAACCATTGTGTGACGGCATATATCCAGTGTCCAGCGTGACATATATCCATTGTCCAGTCTGACGACATATATCCTGTGTCCAGTGTGACATATATCCATAGTCCAGTGTGACGACATATATCCTGTGTCCACTGTGACATGTAACCATTGTGTGACGGCATATATCCTGTGTCCAGTGTGACATATATCCATTGTCCAGTGTGACGACATATATCCAGAGTCCAGTGTGACATATATCCATTGTCCAGTGTGACTATATATATCCAGTGTCCAGTGTGACAGGGGCTGTGTCCAGTGTACAGGGGCTGTGTCCAGTGTACAGGGGCTGTGTACAGGGGTTGTGTCCAGTGTACAGGGGTTGTGTCCATTATACAGGAGCTGTGTCCAGGAGCTGTGTCCAGGGGCAGTGTCCAGTATGACGGCTGTGTCCAGTGTACAGGAGCTGTGTCCCGGGGCGGTGTCCAGAAGCTGTGTCCATTGTCCAGGGGCTGTGTCCAGGGTAACGGGCTGTGTCCATTGTCCAGGGGCTGTGTCCAGGGTGACGGGCTGTGTCCAGTGTCCAGGGGCAGTGTCCAGTGTAAAGGCTGTGTCCAGTGTACAGGATCTGTGTCCAGGGGTGGTGTCCAGAGGCTGTGTCCAGTGTGACGGCTGTGTCCATTGTCCAGGGGCTGTGTCCAGTGTGACGGGCTGTGTCCATTGTCCAGGGGCTGTGTCCAGGGTGACGGGCTGTGTCCAGTGTCCAGGGGCAGTGTCCAGTGTGAAGGCTATTTCCAGTGTACAGGAGCTGTGTCCAGGGGCGGTGTCCAGAGGCTGTGTCCAGTGTGACGGCTGTGTCCATTGTCCAGGGGCTGTGTCCAGTGTGACGGGCTGTGTCCAGGGGCAGTGTCCAGGGGCTGTGTCCATTGTCCAGGGGCTGTGTCCAGGGTGATGGGCTGTGTCCAGGGGCAGTGTCCAGGGGCTGTGTCCAGGGGCAGTGTCCAGTGTCCAAGGGGTTGTGTCCAGTGTGACAGGCTGTGTCCAGTGTAAAGTAAGAAAAATAAATAAAAGTAATAAATAAAATAAAAACACATTTTTGGAGGATGATGGAGGAGGAAATAGTGGGAGATCAGCAACCTGATAGAAGTGCTGAAGCTGCTACCACCAGTCATGACAAGGCCGATACCTTGTTGTATTTGCTCTTTGGAGCATTTCTCTTTTTTTGGGATAGTTTATTAAACTGCCACCCTGTCTGCCCCTGTAGTGCCACTCTGCCAGGTTGGAAGTGTAAGGTCCACATGTATGTGATGCCGACTGCTGTCGCTTAGCTTAGTCATCCAGCTACCTCGGTATACCCTTTTGGCCCAACTACAGTAAATGAAAACAATTTTGTAAGCTGTGAAGTGATCAAAATTGACTAGAAATGAGTGGAAACTAGTGTTATTGAGGTTAATAATACTTTAGGGGCATTTTTTCATAAAAATCCATATCCAAAACCCACAAGGGTGGTTTTGCCAAAACCAATCCAGATCCAAAACCCGAAGGGAGATCCAGATCCAAAACCAAAACCCGAAAAGTGGCCGCCGCACATCTCTAATTACAGGGTGAGCTGCTAAACTTACACACAATATGTCAGTAGTTACTCACAAAGAGTCAGTAAGCCAGTGCCATACAGATAGGCTGCCATAGATACACACGATGTGTCAGTAAGTCAGTGCTATTACAGGGTGAGCTGCTAAATTTACATTAAATGTGTCAGTAAACCAGTGCTATACAGAGTAGGCTACTACAGTTACACACAATGCGTCAGCAAGCCAGTGCTATACAGGGTGAACTGCCATAGCAGTGGGAAACGCAGGATTTTCAGAAGGGGGTTTCCAGAGGGGTGGAGCAAAGCACAGAGATGGACACTTAGGTGACCCAGTAGATACACACTATGTGTCAGTAAGACGTGCTATACAGGGTAGGCTGCTATAGATACATGTAATGTGTCAGCAAGTCGGTGCTATACAGGGTAGTAGTGTTCCCGCTAGGCTTATTTCACGGGGCGCTGCGCCCTGCCTGTTTCTGCCCGCCCTGCATAGTTAATAGTCGCTGCCGCGCTAGAAGTCTCCTCCCGCTGACAGTGTAAGCTGCTAGCGCGGCAGCGTGTGGACACTCCCCCCTCAGCCCTGACATGTCGCAGCAGCGGAGGGGGGGGGACAGTGAGCACCAGGAGATCACGGGGCAGAGGCTGCTCTGTGCGTGACAGTGCGTCCCCTTGAAGGCATCGGCCCAGAAGCCTGCCGGTGGTGACACCTGCTGGCTGGAGGCAGTGCTTGGCCCCCGGGGCCGGTGATGGACAGCTGGGCACCCTGGGATATGCAGCCCTCCCGCTCCCCCGCCGCCGCACACTTGTTGATGCACCCGAGTGCAGCGTGTAGGGCGGTCCCGGCTCATCTGCCCCCTCTCCGCAGGCCACACGGACTCCTCAGCGCTGCCTCTGGGGGACTTTATGGGGGATATAACCCGCTCCGGAGAGTTACCCCTGCCAGAGGGCTTCGAGCAGGTCAGGGACGTGGACGGCAAAGTTGATTATATTGATCACAGATAAGTGTCAAAGGTCTGTTTCATATGTGCAAGTTTATTTACATGTGCAATGCTAATAACCACCATTGTTGGCCATATAATATTGTCCAGTATACATAGGGAAGTTGCAGGAGCCCAACTTTAACGTTTCATTTCCGGACGCATTTTTTGCATTATATTGATCCTCTCACATTTTCTGTAATCACAGTATGCATATTGCCAATCAAAATATTGTCCATAATAAATTCAGGATGTGGCCAGGGGGTCTCAGGTGGTCAGAAGTAATGTACTCAAAGCCCAGCAGTATTCATAAATTTATCAGGTTTACATGGATAAACTCAAGGAATTTGTGCTTGAAATAGGCAATACTTAATGGGTGCCAACAACACTATTGCCCATTCTCCATCACTGACATTCGCAGTACGAGTGCAGTGCACATGCAAATTGATGGTGTGACGCTCAGGTGTCACAAGATGGTTATATAGCATAAATGTGCCGATGGTGTGATGCTCAGGTGTCACAAGATGGATTATATACAGTAGCATAAATGTGCTGTTGGTGTGACACTCAGGTGTCACAAGATGGTTATATAGCATAAATGTGCTGATGGTGTGACGCTCAGGTGTCACAGGATGGATTATATAGAATATATGTGCTCAGGGCCGTTTCTAGACAATTTAGCTCCCAGGGCAAAGAAATAAAAAATGCGCCCCCACCCCCCCAAATACACATAAGAAATTGCGCGCGCCGAACATCTCACTTTTGCAACCTGCATGTCCAGACATTGGTTACCGCAAGAATTGTCATTGTCCTCCCGCATTTAAGTTGGCCGGCTGAAGGCCACACAGTGACATAAAAATATAAAGGCCCACACAGTGACCTAGTACGCCTCACAGATCAAGGCCAAACAATGACAGGCTACTTAAATCATTATACACTTTTTATCCGTGATGCCAATTACACATTACGCCGCATTACGTTACGTGATGACAATTACATATTACGCCGCACACCATGATGACAATGACACATTATGTCGCACACCATGATGACAATTACACATTATGTCGCACACCATGATGCCCATTAGACCCCACACTGTGATGCCCATTACACCCACACTGTGATGGCAATTACACAATACTCCCCACACGAATGCCTATTACACATTATGCCCCAGGCGCCGCTGCCGTACAACTGATACCGTTTACTAATATGCCCCCACAGTGCCAGATATGCCCCCACAGTGCCATACATATATGCCCCCACAGTGCCACACATATGCCCCCACAGTGCCACAAGCAGCACAACTCACTGTCTCTGGCCCTGGGTCTCCCCCTCCAGTCCCGCGCCGCTGCCATATGCCCCTACAGTGCCAGATATGCCCCCACAGTGCCACATATATGCCCCCACAGTGCAAAATATGTCCCTACAGTGCCACAGATATGCCTTCACAGTGCCACACATATGCCCCACACAGTGCCAAATATGCCCCCACAGTGCCACAGATATGCCCCTACAGTGCCACAGATATGCCCCCACATATATGCCCCCACAGTGCAAAATATGCCCCCACAGTGCCAAATATGCCCCCACAGTGCCAAATATGCCCCCACACAGTGCCACAGATATGCCTTCACAGTGCCACACATATGCCCCTACAGTGCCATATATGCCCCACACAGTGCCAAATATGCCCCCACAGTGCCACAGATATGCCCCTACAGTGCCACACATATGCCCCACACAGTGCCACAGATATGCCCCCACAGTGCCACAGATATGCCCCTACAGTGCCACACATATGCCCCCAAAGTGCCACACATATGCCCCCAAAGTGCCAGAAGCAGCACAACTCACTGTGGCCATGGGTCTCCCCCTCAAGTCCCCTGCCATTGCTGCTGCTGGTGGTGCTGCTGCTGCTTCTTCTTCTTTCCTGGGGAGGGGAGGGGAGCGGAGCGTCTCTCCTTCCCTTCCCCTTCACTGTGTGTACCACTCACAACCTGAGCAGTCAGCCATTCATACCTCGCGGGCTGGCTCCTGATTGGCTGCCGGCCCGCGAGGCGAGCTCTGATTGGCTGACAGCCCAGTGACCGAGGGGAAGGAGAGACGGGCGATGCGCTCCGCTCTCCTCCCCTCCCCAGGGAAATCATCCTGGGGCTGTGCTGTGGCGGCCGGGGAGAGGGGAAAGGAAGTGCGGCAGGCGGCGGCAGCGTGTGCGTCGGGGTTGGGGGGGGGGGAGCTGCCGCGCGCCCTGGCTGTTTACAGAGGCTGACAAGCCGTGCGGCACCCCGGGCTGCTGCACGGCTTGTCGCCTCTAGAAACGGCCCTGTATGTGCTGATGGTGTGACGCTCCGGTGTCACAAGACGGTTATATAGCATAAATGTGCTGATGGTGTGACGCTCGGGTGTCACAAGGTGGATTATATACTTTAGCAATAACGTGCTGATGGTTTGAAGATCAGGTGTCACCATTTTGACCTTTTAAATGAAAATGTGCCCTCGCGAATGAAAAATGTGCCCTCGCGAATGAAAAATGTGCCCTCGCGATTGAAAAATGTGCCCTCGCGATTGAAAAATGTGCCCTCGCGATTGAAAAATGTGCCGTTCCCATGATCAGCACCCTGCCCTAAAAAATTTCTAGAGTGAACACTAGGTACAGTAGGCTACTATAGTTACACACAATTTGTCAGTAAAACGTGATATACTGTACAGGGTAGGCGTGTATAGTTACACAATGTGTCAGTAAGCCAGTGATATACAGGGTAGGTAGATGTCACACTGAGCAGTGATTCACTCCTAACATTCCGTTTATAAATCGTTAATGGTATCATTCAGTGTTTAAGACCTAGATCGTTCACCCACCAGGTGAAGCAATATCTTTATCAATATCTCGTTTGCTAACAATATTGCATAGAGGTGATTCAGTATATCCAATCAGCCTTCCGCAGCTATCTATCCTATGGCTTACAGGTAACTCCACTATTGAGCCCTTCTGTCTAGGCCACACACAGTAACCTATCACTGTTACCATAACAACACAGGTGTTCCGCCAATGCGCATTTCACTTTAATGGCTTTATCAGGGTTACACATGACCAGTAGCGGTGCCAGAACAGACCTTCTGAGAGCACAGAGGCTGAAGCAGCACTGACAGACCCCTACCCAAACTTTAGTATGGTACTTGGCAAGGCCTGATACACTTGACAGCATTAAGACATGTTATATTGGTATAAAAAACCCTGCCCCAATCTGCAAAGCGCCTCCCACTTTGGTAATATATTTGCCCCTTTCAGGGTTGTAAATTGAGGCAGGTAGGAGATATGCTATTCTGCCCTTGCTTATACATACACATAGTCTAAAGGTGGCCATACACACGCAGATTTATCTTTAGATCTGGCTGCTTGAAACAAAAAAATGGTTATGGATGAGAGCAAATGACAGTTGACCATTTGCTTGGAAATGTTGGAAAACAGACAAACTGTCACTCATCCATAACCATGTTTTTGTTCCAACCAGCCAGATCTGAAGATAAATCTTATAGTGTATGGGCCCCACTTTATTTGTATACATATATTTGCCTGTATGGCTGCTGCTAATACCTGTGTGATGACATCACAATGGCCCTGTGATGACATAACAGTGATTCTATGATGTCACAATGCCTGGTGAGCCAGGACGGAACACTAGGATTCATTCTGTTGCCTGGTCCCGACTTGTGCAGTCAGAGCTTTTGAACGTGTCTGATTATTCAGCATTTTCAGTTCATATATTGTGTTTGGAGAGGAGCAAGGAGAGAGAGGAGAGAGAGGAGGAAGGAGGAGACAAACGGGAGCAGCCCTGCGCTGCGTCCCGTTCTATAGTAGCAAGGTAAGTGCGCTCTTATTTCTATTCATTCTTTTTTGTTTGAGCAATTGGGGTTCTTCATGGATTTCTTAAGGGGCGAGGCTCACCTGAAAGTGGGCGTGTCATAGCATAGAAGGCGGTTATGTCCCAATTTAGTGGGTGTTTCAGGGGGTCTTTGCCCAAACCTGAGGGGTTATTTATTATTTATATCACTGCCGGTTCCCAATGACCCTTAATATTTTTGGCGTTCAATATGAGCTAAAATGGTTATTCGATTCCAGTGGGTTTGTGTGTGTCCCACACACAAACACTTTTTTATTTTGGTTTAAACCCTTTCTTTTTGTTGGTGGTTAAATAATCACAATTTGCATGTTACAATGGGCACCGATATTATGCCCACATTTCACTGCAAATGAGGTTGCTGATAAATGGGCTTAAAATAATAAAGCCCTTTATTTCCCCCATTACTCCATTACTCCATTATGGTATTGTATTCGCTGATACCTGCATATCTGTGGTCAGTTGTGTAACACATATTTATACTGATCCTACTAGTGGAGCATTGTGATTCCGGATTATAATCGTATGAATATGAAATGAATTATAACATTGTGACAGGAGATCGGGGACCATATTCACTTTTTGCTTTTCATGGCGCCCAGAGAGGTCGCGTAGAGTAGCGTAAAGGGCTCGCTTGGCTGCCTATTTCCGCTGCCTATCAAGCAGGTAAACTCCATCCCGCCAAAGGCACGCCCACCCCGCCACACAAATACCCGCACTATGCTGCAACGCGTACGCTTACACATTCACGCGTAAGCACCCGCATCGAATGATTTTTCCTCTGTTCGTTGTGTTTCCGTCCATTATGACTAGAAGGGATATTTGTGTATAGCTTATTTGTTATTTAATATTTCTATTTTATCTTTAATTAAGGTGACGCAGTGAGTCAAACTTGCTACAAGAGGGGAAATGGCCCAATTGCCATCAGAGAGCCAAACCAAACAAGAACCCCGGGAGAGGCAGATGCCCCCGGCACCGCGGGTAAGACAGGCCCCACCGCCTCCCCGCGAGAAAAAGGCACCACCGCCTCCCCGCGAGAGAAAGGCACCACCGCCTCCCCGCGAGAGAAAGGCCCCACCGCCTCCCTGCGAGAGAAAGGCCCCACCGCCTCCCTGCGAGAGAAAGGCCCCACCGGTACCGAGGGAGAGACAGGCCCCACCGGCACCGAGGGAGAGACAGGCCCCACCGACACCAAGGGAGAGACAGGCCCCACCGGCACCAAGGGAGAGACAGGCTCCATCGGCACCAAGGGAGAGACAGGCCCCACCGGCACCAAGGGAGAGACAGGCCCCACCGGCACCAAGAGAGAGACAGGCTTCCTCACCATTGAGGAATTCGCCCCCGTCAATATCCACGGTGTGGCAAGAGCCACCGTCACGATCAACAGAATGGTATGCGCCCCCATCACCATCCATGGAGAGGCAAGAGCCCCCGTTCCAATCCATGGAGTGGCATGAGAACCCATTCTCAATGGACTGGTATTCCGAGATCCCGGAAACATCCACGGAGTGGCAAGAGTCTCAGGAAGCATCCACGGAGTGGCAAGAGTCCCAGGAAGCATCCACGGTGTGGCAAGAGTCCCAGGAAGCATCCATGGTGTGGCAAGAGTCCCAGGAAACCTACACGGAGCGGCAAGAGACCCAGGAAACATCTATGGAGTGGCCCCCCGTCACCACCCACAGAGTGGTATACGCCCCCGTCACCATCCACGGAGTGGTATGCACCCCCGCCGCCATCCACGGAGTGGCATGCGCCCCCGTCACCATTTACGGAGTGGCAAGCGTCCCTGTCACTGGAGTGGCATGCACCCCCTATACCATCCAAGGAGTGGTATGCACCCCTGTCACCATCACGGAGTGGCATGCACTCCCAATGTAGAGGCGTCCCACTACATTTCAACTTCTGTTAAATATGGAATATTGCACATAACAACCAATCAGACTGTATCTATTATCTCCTATACGATACTAAATAAATGAGTAGTCTAGATAATAGACACATTATTTATTTAGTATTGTCTAGGAGATACTAGATAGAATCTGATTGGTTGTTATGGGCAACATCCCATCTTCAACTGAATTCCCATCTTATACCCCATCATGTGTTATTTCCAACAACAATTTGGGTAATAAAATGAGTGGTGAATAATACTGTATATCTGTGGTTATTTCCTCATTTGGAGCGTCTCCATGCTTGGCGGCTACAGTGTCAGAATATGTCAAATAAAACATGTGTACATTTACTTTTTTAAATATGTCTACACACATCTCAGAGGGTTCCTTGGTCTATGAGAAGACCTAGCCATTACCCGATAATTCTGTCTGCACACATCTCAGAGGGCTCCTTGGTCTATGAGAAGGACCTAGCCATTACCCATCATTCTCCTGTCTACACACATCTCAGAGGGTTCCTTGGTCTATGAGGAGACATAGCCATTACCCATGATTCTTCTATCTACATACATCTCAGAGGGTTCCTTGGTTCCTTTCTCCTATCTACAGACATCTCAAAGGGTTTCTTGATCTGTGAGGAGACATAGCCATTACCCCATCATTCTCCTGTCTACACACAACTCAGATGGGTTCCTTGGTCTATGAGGAGATGCAGCCATTACCTCATCATTATTGTGTCTACATACAGGACATCTCAGAGGGTTCCTTGGTCTAGGAGGAGACCCCTTGGTCTAGGAGGAGACCCCATCATTCTCCTGTTTACACACATCTCAGAGGGTTCCTTGCTTTGGTCCTTGCAGTATTTAAAACAGCCATTACAATCCTGTAATTTCAGTAATGTTACAAATGCCTGGGGAGTTCATACAGTAGGTTGCGGCACATTCAAAATGTTACCTCAGGAAACAAAATGGCCACTTCACAAAGCGCTGCAGTGAGGCCCCTCGTTCACAGTGACTGATATTTTGCATCTTCCTAACAAGTTTGTGCTAAAATAATACACACAATGCAATATTAGCATTGCTGTCTGTCAAAAAGTGTATTAGTAGGTCGACGATAACTAGGTCAACGGTCATTAGGTCAACCACTATTGGTCGACAGTGAAAAGGTCTACATGCACTATGGTTGACATGGACTAAAATTTGAGTCAAGCAAAAGGTCGACATGACTCTTTAAGATTTTTAGTGCCTAGGTCAACAACAGTCGACATAGACCCTCAATTAGTGTACCAAGTACCCTCGTATGGTGCCTCCCTCGCCATACTTTACCATTACCAATTGTAGGCCACGTGGATAATAAATTATAACAAGTTATCCAAGTGAAAAAGGTTGGAAAGAGAAAAAAACAGCCAACCAGCTTCTAACTGCCATGTTACGGCCTGTGTTTCAAAAATGTCAGCTAAGAGCTGATTGGTTGGTACCTTAGCTCTCTCCAATCTTTGATAAATATCCTCCTTACAGACACAGCAGGCTTCTTCCGAACACTTCAAGTCCAGCGCTTATTTGGTGCAGACAAGGAAATGGGTAATTATGTCCTGACAATACAGTGTACAGCATACAAAAAGACCGACAAGCCTTGATGAACAGCACACGTGACACACTTATCTCTCTCCTTATGTACACACCACTGGAGAGTGGTATAGTCAGATGATTATCGATTTTGGCCACACTTTATTTCATACAAACGGAGAAGAGGAGACGCCCAATCCACATGTGGTAGGAAATATGGATTGTACGCTCCACTGGGGCAGGGACTGATGTGAATGTTCAAATATTCTCTGTAAAGTGCAGCGGAATCTGTGTGCGCTATATAATAAACTGCTAAGAAATAAATTAATAATATAGGGATGTATGGTATTTTCTCCCCACTCAGGCAGGCATCTTCGGTGATGGGTATCCATATATAACAAGAATCCCTTTCAATACTGCGGTCATCTCTACTGTATAAACCAGTTTGAGGCGGAGAAGAGGAGACTAATATACCTTCATAGGGATGTATTATCTATTGATAGCGCTGATGAACGAGACACGATTTCATATGGTCTTGCATATGTCTTTTTCTTTCATGTGTTTATAAGGTGTGGGGACACCATCCCTGTGTCTTCATCCACCAAGATGCATTCTAAGCACGATTTGAACACCTTTATATTACTTTCATACTATAGAGTAGGCTACTATAGTTACACGCAATGTGTCAGTAAGCTAGTGCTATTCCAGGTAGAGATGAGCGGGTCAGGATCCCCGAGATCCGTCAGATCCGAATCTCGGGATCCGGGTCGGGCTCCGAGGCGGCTCGGGAGTTCCCGCCTCAATTCCGGACCCTGTGCTGTTCTCCGTGCCATGCTGTGCTGTGCTACATGACCTGCCCTGTGCCCTCACTGCCCTGAGCCCTGTAGTGTGATTTAAATAACTAGGTGCTGCAGTGCTCACACGCAGGGGCTGCAGTGTCCACTGTCCAGGGGCTGTCCTGTGGCCCGTGCCCTGTTGTGATTTATTTAGCCCTAAGCCCTGTGTTGTGATTTATTTAGCCCTGAGCCCTGTGTTGTGTGATTTAACTAACTAACTCAGTGCTGCAGTGCTCACACGCAGGGGCTGCAGTGCTGCTGAGTAGTACACTGAGTACAGGGGCTGCAGTAATACAAGGGGCTGTGTCCAGTGTGACGGCCTATATCCATTGTCCAGTGTCACGAGTCACGACATATATCCTGTGTCCAGTGTGACGACATATATCCTGTGTCAAGTGTGACGACATACATCCTGTGTCCAGTGTGACGACATATATCCAGTGTCCAGTGTGACAGATATATCCATTGTCCAGTGTGACGACATATATCCTGTTTCCAGTGTGAAGACATATATCCGGTGTCCAGTGTGACATCTAACCATTGTGTGACGGCATATATCCAGTGTCCAGCGTGATATATATCCATTGTTCAGTGTGACGACATATATCCTGTGTCCAGCATGACATATATCCATTGTCCAGTGTGACGACATATATCCAGTGTCCAGTGTGACATATATCCATTGTCCAGTGTGACGACATATATCCTGTTTCCAGTGTGACTATATATATCCAGTGTCCAGTGTGACTACATATATCCAGTGTCCAGTGTGACGACATATATCCAGTGTCCAGTGTGACATATATCCTGTGTCCAGTGTGACGACATATATCCTGTATCCAGTGTGACTACATATATCCAGTGTCCAGTGTGACGACATATATCCAGTGTCCAGTGTGATGACATATATCCAGTGTCCAGTGTGACATATATCCTGTGTCCAGTGTGACGACATATATCCAGTGCCCAGTGTGACATCTAACCATTGTGTGACGTCATATATCCAGTGTCCAGCGTGATATATATCCATTGTCCAGTGTGACGACATATATCCTGTGTCCAGCGTGACATATATCCATTGCCCAGTGTGACGACATATATCCAGTGTCCAGTGTGACATATATCCATTGTCCAGTGTGACGACATATATCCTGTGTCCAGTGTGACTATATATATCCAGTGTCCAGTGTGACTACATATATCCAGTGTCCAGTGTGACAACATATATCCAGTGTCCAGTGTGACATATATCCTGTGTCCAGTGTGACGACATATATCCTGTATCCAGTGTGACTACATATATCCAGTGTCCAGTGTGACGACATATATCCAGTGTCCAGTGTGACGACATATATCCAGTGTCCAGTGTGACATATATCCTGTGTCCAGTGTGACGACATATATGCAGTGTCCAGTGTGACATATATCCATTGTCCAGTGTGACAACATATATCCAGTGTTCAGTGTGACATGTAACCATTGTGTGACGGCATATATCCAGTGTCCAGCGTGACATATATCCATTGTCCAGTCTGACGACATATATCCTGTGTCCAGTGTGACATATATCCATTGTCCAGTGTGACGACATATATCCTGTGTCCACTGTGACATGTAACCATTGTGTGACGGCATATATCCTGTGTCCAGTGTGACATATATCCATTGTCCAGTGTGACGACATATATCCAGAGTCCAGTGTGACATATATCCATTGTCCAGTGTGACTATATATATCCAGTGTCCAGTGTGACAGGGGCTGTGTCCAGTGTACAGGGGCTGTGTCCAGTGTACAGGGGCTGTGTACAAGGGTTGTGTCCAGTGTACAGGGGTTGTGTCCAGTATACAGGAGCTGTGTCCAGGAGCTGTGTCCAGGGGCAGTGTCCAGTATGACGGCTGTGTCCAGTGTACAGGAGCTGTGTCCCGGGGCGGTGTCCAGAAGCTGTGTCCATTGTCCAGGGGCTGTGTCCAGGGTAACGGGCTGTGTCCATTGTCCAGGGGCTGTGTCCAGGGTGACGGGCTGTGTCCAGTGTCCAGGGGCAGTGTCCAGTGTGAAGGCTGTGTCCAGTGTACAGGAGCTGTGTCCAGGGGCGGTGTCCAGAGGCTGTGCCCAGTGTGACGGCTGTGTCCATTGTCCAGGGGCTGTGTCCAGTGTGACGGGCTGTGTCCATTGTCCAGGGGCTGTGTCCAGGGTGACGGGCTGTGTCCAGTGTCCAGGGGCAGTGTCCAGTGTGAAGGCTATTTCCAGTGTACAGGAGCTGTGTCCAGGGGCGGTGTCCAGAGGCTGTGTCCAGTGTGACGGCTGTGTCCATTGTCCAGGGGCTGTGTCCAGTGTGACGGGCTGTGTCCAGGGGCAGTGTCCAGGGGCTGTGTCCATTGTCCAGGGGCTGTGTCCAGGGTGATGGGCTGTGTCCAGGGGCAGTGTCCAGGGGCTGTGTCCAGGGGCAGTGTCCAGTGTCCAAGGGGTTGTGTCCAGTGTGACAGGCTGTGTCCAGTGTAAAGTAAGAAAAATAAATAAAAGTAATAAATAAAATAAAAACACATTTTTGGTGGATGATGGAGGAGGAAATAGTGGGAGATCAGCAACCTGATAGAAGTGCTGAAGCTGCTACCACCAGTCATGACAAGGCCGATACCTTGTTGTATTTGCTCTTTGGAGCATTTCTCTTTTTTTGGGATAGTTTATTAAACTGCCACCCTGTCTGCCCCTGTAGTGCCACTCTGCCAGGTTGGAAGTGTAAGGTCCACATGTATGTGATGCCGACTGCTGTCGCTTAGCTTAGTCATCCAGCTACCTCGGTATACCCTTTTGGCCCAACTACAGTAAATGAAAACAATTTTGTAAGAATTGACTAGAAATGAGTGGAAACTAATGTTATTGAGGTTAATAATACTTTAGGGGCATTTTTTCATAAAAATCCATATCCAAAACCCACAAGGGTGGTTTTGCCAAAACCAATCCAGATCCAAAACACGAAGGGAGATCCAGATCCAAAACCAAAACCCGAAAAGTGGCCGCCGCACATCTCTAATTACAGGGTGAGCTGCTAAACTTACACACAATATGTCAGTAGTTACTCACAAAGAGTCAGTAAGCCAGTGCCATACAGATAGGCTGCCATAGATACACACGATGTGTCAGTAAGTCAGTGCTATTACAGGGTGAGCTGCTAAATTTACATTAAATGTGTCAGTAAACCAGTGCTATACAGAGTAGGCTACTACAGTTACACACAATGCGTCAGCAAGCCAGTGCTATACAGGGTGAACTGCCATAGCAGTGGGAAACGCAGGATTTTCAGAAGGGGCTTTCCAGAGGGGTGGAGCAAAGCACGGAGATGGACACTTAGGTGACCCAGTAGATACACACTATGTGTCAGTAAGACGTGCTATACAGGGTAGGCTGCTATAGATACATGTAATGTGTCAGCAAGTCGGTGCTATACAGGGTAGTAGTGTTCCCGCTAGGCTTATTTCACGGGGCGCTGCGCCCTGCCTGTTTCTGCCCGCCCTGCATAGTTAATAGCCGCTGCCGCGCTAGAAGTCTCCTCCCGCTGACAGTGTAAGCTGCTAGCGCGGCAGCGTGTGGACACTCCCCCCTCAGCCCTGACATGTCGCAGCAGCGGAGGGGGGGGGACAGTGAGCACCAGGAGATCACGGGGCAGAGGCTGCTCTGTGCGTGACAGTGCGTCCCCTTGAAGGCATCGGCCCAGAAGCCTGCCGGTGGTGACACCTGCTGGCTGGAGGCAGTGCTTGGCCCCCGGGGCCGGTGATGGACAGCTGGGCACCCTGGGATATGCAGCCCTCCCGCTCCCCCGCCGCCGCACACTTGTTGATGCACCCGAGTGCAGCGTGTAGGGCGGTCCCGGCTCATCTGCCCCCTCTCCGCAGGCCACACGGACTCCTCAGCGCTGCCTCTGGGGGACTTTATGGGGGATATAACCCGCTCCGGAGAGTTACCCCTGCCAGAGGGCTTCGAGCAGGTCAGGGACGTGGACGGCAAAGTTGATTATATTGATCACAGATAAGTGTCAAAGGTCTGTTTCATATGTGCAAGTTTATTTACATGTGCAATGCTAATAACCACCATTGTTGGCCATATAATATTGTCCAGTATACATAGGGAAGTTGCAGGAGCCCAACTTTAACGTTTCATTTCCGGACGCATTTTTTTGCATTATATTGATCCTCTCACATTTTCTGTAATCACAGTATGCATATTGCCAATCAAAATATTGTCCATAATAAATTCAGGATGTGGCCAGGGGGTCTCAGGTGGTCAGAAGTAATGTACTCAAAGCCCAGCAGTATTCATAAATTTATCAGGTTTACATGGCTAAACTCAAGGAATTTGTGCTTGAAATAGGCAATACTTAATGGGTGCCAACAACACTATTGCCCATTCTCCATCACTGACATTCGCAGTACGAGTGCAGTGCACATGCAAATTGATGGTGTGACGCTCAGGTGTCACAAGATGGTTATATAGCATAAATGTGCCGATGGTGTGATGCTCAGGTGTCACAAGATGGATTATATACAGTAGCATAAATGTGCTGTTGGTGTGACACTCAGGTGTCACAAGATGGTTATATAGCATAAATGTGCTGATGGTGTGACGCTCAGGTGTCACAGGATGGATTATATAGAATATATGTGCTCAGGGCCGTTTCTAGACAATTTAGCTCCCAGGGCAAAGAAATAAAAAATGCGCCCCCACCCCCCCAAATACACATAAGAAATTGCGCACGCCTTCGGCGCGCGCTGCGAAATAGGGGCGTGGTTTATTTTTATAGGGGGTGTGGCTTAATATAAGGGCGTGGTCTAGCAGGAAAACAAGTACCTTACGTCTCACTTTTGCAACCTGCATGTCCAGACATTGGTTACCGCAAGAATTGTCATTGTCCTCCCGCATTTAAGTTGGCCGGCTGAAGGCCACACAGTGACATAAAAATATAAAGGCCCACACAGTGACCTAGTACGCCTCACAGATCAAGGCCAAACAATGACAGGCTACTTAAATCATTATACACTTTTTATCCGTGATGCCAATTACACATTACGCCGCATTACGTTACGTGATGACAATTACATATTACGCCGCACACCATGATGACAATGACACATTATGTCGCACACCATGATGACAATAACAGAGTATGTCGCACACCATGATGCCCATTAGACCCCACACTGTGATGCCCATTACACCCACACTGTGATGGCAATTACACAATACTCCCCACACGAATGCCTATTACACATTATGCCCCAGGCGCCGCTGCCGTACAACTGATACCGTTTACTAATATGCCCCCACAGTGCCAGATATGCCCCCACAGTGCCATACATATATGCCCCCACAGTGCCACACATATGCCCCCACAGTGCCACAAGCAGCACAACTCACTGTCTCTGGCCCTGGGTCTCCCCCTCCAGTCCCGCGCCGCTGCCATATGCCCCTACAGTGCCAGATATGCCCCCACAGTGCCACATATATGCCCCCACAGTGCAAAATATGTCCCTACAGTGCCACAGATATGCCTTCACAGTGCCACACATATGCCCCACACAGTGCCAAATATGCCCCCACAGTGCCACAGATATGCCCCTACAGTGCCACAGATATGCCCCCACATATATGCCCCCACAGTGCCAAATATGCCCCCACAGTGCCAAATATGCCCCCACAGTGCCAAATATGCCCCCACACAGTGCCACAGATATGCCTTCACAGTGCCACACATATGCCCCTACAGTGCCATATATGCCCCACACAGTGCCAAATATGCCCCCACAGTGCCACAGATATGCCCCTACAGTGCCACACATATGCCCCACACAGTGCCACAGATATGCCCCCACAGTGCCACAGATATGCCCCTACAGTGCCACACATATGCCCCCAAAGTGCCACACATATGCCCCCAAAGTGCCAGAAGCAGCACAACTCACTGTGGCCATGGGTCTCCCCCTCAAGTCCCCTGCCATCGCTGCTGCTGGTGGTGCTGCTGCTGCTTCTTCTTCTTTCCTGGGGAGGGGAGGGGAGCGGAGCGTCTCTCCTTCCCTTCCCCTTCACTGTGTGTACCACTCACAACCTGAGCAGTCAGCCATTCATACCTCGCGGGCTGGCTCCTGATTGGCTGCCGGCCCGCGAGGCGAGCTCTGATTGGCTGACAGCCCAGTGACCGAGGGGAAGGAGAGACGGGCGATGCGCTCCGCTCTCCTCCCCTCCCCAGGGAAATCATCCTGGGGCTGTACTGTGGCGGCCGGGGAGAGGGGAAAGGAAGTGCGGCAGGCGGCGGCAGCGTGTGCGTCGGGGTTGGGGGGGGGGAGCTGCCGCGCGCCCTGGCTGTTTACAGAGGCTGACAAGCCGTGCGGCGTCCCGGGCTGCTGCACGGCTTGTCCGCCTCTAGAAACGGCCCTGTATGTGCTGATGGTGTGACGCTCCGGTGTCACAAGACGGTTATATAGCATAAATGTGCTGATGGTGTGACGCTCGGGTGTCACAAGGTGGATTATATACTTTAGCAATAACGTGCTGATGGTTTGAAGATCAGGTGTCACCATTTTGACCTTTTAAATGAAAATGTGCCCTCGCGAATGAAAAATGTGCCCTCGCGAATGAAAAATGTGCCCTCGCGATTGAAAAATGTGCCCTCGCGATTGAAAAATGTGCCGTTCCCATGATCAGCACCCTGCCCTAAAAAATTTCTAGAGTGAACACTAGGTACAGTAGGCTACTATAGTTACACACAATTTGTCAGTAAAACGTGATATACTGTACAGGGTAGGCGTGTATAGTTACACAATGTGTCAGTAAGCCAGTGATATACAGGGTAGGTAGATGTCACACTGAGCAGTGATTCACTCCTAACATTCCGTTTATAAATCGTTAATGGTATCATTCAGTGTTTAAGACCTAGATCGTTCACCCACCAGGTGAAGCAATATCTTTATCAATATCTCGTTTGCTAACAATATTGCATAGAGGTGATTCAGTATATCCAATCAGCCTTCCGCAGCTATCTATCCTATGGCTTACAGGTAACTCCACTATTGAGCCCTTCTGTCTAGGCCACACACAGTAACCTATCACTGTTACCATAACAACACAGGTGTTCCGCCAATGCGCATTTCACTTTAATGGCTTTATCAGGGTTACACATGACCAGTAGCGGTGCCAGAACAGACCTTCTGAGAGCACAGAGGCTGAAGCAGCACTGACAGACCCCTACCCAAACTTTAGTATGGTACTTGGCAAGGCCTGATACACTTGACAGCATTAAGACATGTTATATTGGTATAAAAAACCCTGCCCCAATCTGCAAAGCGCCTCCCACTTTGGTAATATATTTGCCCCTTTCAGGGTTGTAAATTGAGGCAGGTAGGAGATATGCTATTCTGCCCTTGCTTATACATACACATAGTCTAAAGGTGGCCATACACACGCAGATTTATCTTTAGATCTGGCTGCTTGAAACAAAAAAATGGTTATGGATGAGAGCAAATGACAGTTGACCATTTGCTTGGAAATGTTGGAAAACAGACAAACTGTCACTCATCCATAACCATGTTTTTGTTCCAACCAGCCAGATCTGAAGATAAATCTTATAGTGTATGGGCCCCACTTTATTTGTATACATATATTTGCCTGTATGGCTGCTGCTAATACCTGTGTGATGACATCACAATGGCCCTGTGATGACATAACAGTGATTCTATGATGTCACAATGCCTGGTGAGCCAGGACGGAACACTAGGATTCATTCTGTTGCCTGGTCCCGACTTGTGCAGTCAGAGCTTTTGAACGTGTCTGATTATTCAGCATTTTCAGTTCATATATTGTGTTTGGAGAGGAGCAAGGAGAGAGAGGAGAGAGAGGAGGAAGAAGGAGACAAACGGGAGCAGCCCTGCGCTGCGTCCCGTTCTATAGTAGCAAGGTAAGTGCGCTCTTATTTCTATTCATTCTTTTTTGTTTGAGCAATTGGGGTTCTTCATGGATTTCTTAAGGGGCGAGGCTCACCTGAAAGTGGGCGTGTCATAGCATAGAAGGCGGTTATGTCCCAATTTAGTGGGTGTTTCAGGGGGTCTTTGCCCAAACCTGAGGGGTTATTTATTATTTATATCACTGCCGGTTCCCAATGACCCTTAATATTTTTGGCGTTCAATATGAGCTAAAATGGTTATTCGATTCCAGTGGGTTTGTGTGTGTCCCACACACAAACACTTTTTTATTTTGGTTTAAACCCTTTCTTTTTGTTGGTGGTTAAATAATCACAATTTGCATGTTACAATGGGCACCGATATTATGCCCACATTTCACTGCAAATGAGGTTGCTGATAAATGGGCTTAAAATAATAAAGCCCTTTATTTCCCCCATTACTCCATTACTCCATTATGGTATTGTATTCGCTGATACCTGCATATCTGTGGTCAGTTGTGTAACACATTTATACTGATCCTACTAGTGGAGCATTGTGATTCCGGATTATAATCGTATGAATATGAAATGAATTATAACATTGTGACAGGAGATCGGGGACCATATTCACTTTTTGCTTTTCATGGCGCCCAGAGAGGTCGCGTAGAGTAGCGTAAAGGGCTCGCTTGGCTGCCTATTTCCGCTGCCTATCAAGCAGGTAAACTCCATCCCGCCAAAGGCACGCCCACCCCGCCACACAAATACCCGCACTATGCTGCAACGCGTACGCTTACACATTCACGCGTAAGCACCCGCATCGAATGATTTTTCCTCTGTTCGTTGTGTTTCCGTCCATTATGATTAGAAGGGATATTTGTGTATAGCTTATTTGTTATTTAATATTTCTATTTTATCTTTAATTAAGGTGACGCAGTGAGTCAAACTTGCTACAAGAGGGGAAATGGCCCAATTGCCATCAGAGAGCCAAACCAAACAAGAACCCCGGGAGAGGCAGATGCCCCCGGCACCGCGGGTAAGACAGGCCCCACCGCCTCCCCGCGAGAAAAAGGCACCACCGCCTCCCCGCGAGAGAAAGGCACCACCGCCTCCCCGCGAGAGAAAGGCCCCACCGCCTCCCTGCGAGAGAAAGGCCCCACCGCCTCCCTGCGAGAGAAAGGCCCCACCGGTACCGAGGGAGAGACAGGCCCCACCGGCACCGAGGGAGAGACAGGCCCCACCGACACCAAGGGAGAGACAGGCCCCACCGGCACCAAGGGAGAGACAGGCTCCATCGGCACCAAGGGAGAGACAGGCCCCACCGGCACCAAGGGAGAGACAGGCCCCACCGGCACCAAGGGAGAGACAGGCTTCCTCACCATTGAGGAATTCGCCCCCGTCAATATCCACGGTGTGGCAAGAGCCACCGTCACGATCAACAGAATGGTATGCGCCCCCATCACCATCCATGGAGAGGCAAGAGCCCCCGTTCCAATCCACGGAGTGGCATGAGAACCCATTCTCAATGGACTGGTATTCCGAGATCCCGGAAACATCCACGGAGTGGCAAGAGTCTCAGGAAGCATCCACGGAGTGGCAAGAGTCCCAGGAAGCATCCACGGTGTGGCAAGAGTCCCAGGAAGCATCCATGGTGTGGCAAGAGTCCCAGGAAACCTACACGGAGCGGCAAGAGACCCAGGAAACATCTATGGAGTGGCCCCCCGTCACCACCCACAGAGTGGTATACGCCCCCGTCACCATCCACGGAGTGGTATGCACCCCCGCCGCCATCCACGGAGTGGCATGCGCCCCCGTCACCATTTACGGAGTGGCAAGCGTCCCTGTCACTGGAGTGGCATGCACCCCCTATACCATCCAAGGAGTGGTATGCACCCCTGTCACCATCACGGAGTGGCATGCACTCCCAATGTAGAGGCGTCCCACTACATTTCAACTTCTGTTAAATATGGAATATTGCACATAACAACCAATCAGACTGTATCTATTATCTCCTATACGATACTAAATAAATGAGTAGTCTAGATAATAGACACATTATTTATTTAGTATTGTCTAGGAGATACTAGATAGAATCTGATTGGTTGTTATGGGCAACATCCCATCTTCAACTGAATTCCCATCTTATACCCCATCATGTGTTATTTCCAACAACAATTTGGATAATAAAATGAGTGGTGAATAATACTGTATATCTGTGGTTATTTCCTCATTTGGAGCGTCTCCATGCTTGGCGGCTACAGTGTCAGAATATGTCAAATAAAACATGTGTACATTTACTTTTTTAAATATGTCTACACACATCTCAGAGGGTTCCTTGGTCTATGAGAAGACCTAGCCATTACCCGATAATTCTGTCTGCACACATCTCAGAGGGCTCCTTGGTCTATGAGAAGGACCTAGCCATTACCCATCATTCTCCTGTCTACACACATCTCAGAGGGTTCCTTGGTCTATGAGGAGACATAGCCATTACCCATGATTCTTCTATCTACATACATCTCAGAGGGTTCCTTGGTTCCTTTCTCCTATCTACAGACATCTCAAAGGGTTTCTTGATCTGTGAGGAGACATAGCCATTACCCCATCATTCTCCTGTCTACACACAACTCAGATGGGTTCCTTGGTCTATAAGGAGATGCAGCCATTACCTCATCATTATTGTGTCTACATACAGGACATCTCAGAGGGTTCCTTGGTCTAGGAGGAGACCCCTTGGTCTAGGAGGAGACCCCATCATTCTCCTGTTTACACACATCTCAGAGGGTTCCTTGCTTTGGTCCTTGCAGTATTTAAAACAGCCATTACAATCCTGTAATTTCAGTAATGTTACAAATGCCTGGGGAGTTCATACAGTAGGTTGCGGCACATTCAAAATGTTACCTCAGGAAACAAAATGGCCACTTCACAAAGCGCTGCAGTGAGGCCCCTCGTTCACAGTGACTGATATTTTGCATCTTCCTAACAAGTTTGTGCTAAAATAATACACACAATGCAATATTAGCATTGCTGTCTGTCAAAAAGTGTATTAGTAGGTCGACGATAACTAGGTCAACGGTCATTAGGTCAACCACTATTGGTCGACAGTGAAAAGGTCTACATGCACTATGGTTGACATGGACTAAAATTTGAGTCAAGCAAAAGGTCGACATGACTCTTTAAGATTTTTAGTGCCTAGGTCAACAACAGTCGACATAGACCCTCAATTAGTGTACCAAGTACCCTCGTATGGTGCCTCCCTCGCCATACTTTACCATTACCAATTGTAGGCCACGTGGATAATAAATTATAACAAGTTATCCAAGTGAAAAAGGTTGGAAAGAGATAAAAACAGCCAACCAGCTTCTAACTGCCATGTTACGGCCTGTGTTTCAAAAATGTCAGCTAAGAGCTGATTGGTTGGTACCTTAGCTCTCTCCAATCTTTGATAAATATCCTCCTTACAGACACAGCAGGCTTCTTCCGAACACTTCAAGTCCAGCGCTTATTTGGTGCAGACAAGGAAATGGGTAATTATGTCCTGACAATACAGTGTACAGCATACAAAAAGACCGACAAGCCTTGATGAACAGCACACGTGACACACTTATCTCTCTCCTTATGTACACACCACTGGAGAGTGGTATAGTCAGATGATTATCGATTTTGGCCACACTTTATTTCATACAAACGGAGAAGAGGAGACGCCCAATCCACATGTGGTAGGAAATATGGATTGTACGCTCCACTGGGGCAGGGACTGATGTGAATGTTCAAATATTCTCTGTAAAGTGCAGCGGAATCTGTGTGCGCTATATAAGAAACTGCTAAGAAATAAATTAATAATATAGGGATGTATGGTATTTTCTCCCCACTCAGGCAGGCATCTTCGGTGATGGGTATCCATATATAACAAGAATCCCTTTCAATACTGCGGTCATCTCTACTGTATAAACCAGTTTGAGGCGGAGAAGAGGAGACTAATATACCTTCATAGGGATGTATTATCTATTGATAGCGCTGATGAACGAGACACGATTTCATATGGTCTTGCATATGTCTTTTTCTTTCATGTGTTTATAAGGTGTGGGGACACCATCCCTGTGTCTTCATCCACCAAGATGCATTCTAAGCACGATTTGAACACCTTTATATTACTTTCATACTATAGAGTAGGCTACTATAGTTACACGCAATGTGTCAGTAAGCTAGTGCTATTCCAGGTAGAGATGAGCGGGTCAGGATCCCCGAGATCCGTCAGATCCGAATCTCGGGATCCGGGTCGGGCTCCGAGGCGGCTCGGGAGTTCCCGCCTCAATTCCGGACCCTGTGCTGTTCTCCGTGCCATGCTGTGCTGTGCTACATGACCTGCCCTGTGCCCTCACTGCCCTGAGCCCTGTAGTGTGATTTAAATAACTAGGTGCTGCAGTGCTCACACGCAGGGGCTGCAGTGTCCACTGTCCAGGGGCTGTCCTGTGGCCCGTGCCCTGTTGTGATTTATTTAGCCCTAAGCCCTGTGTTGTGATTTATTTAGCCCTGAGCCCTGTGTTGTGTGATTTAACTAACTAACTCAGTGCTGCAGTGCTCACACGCAGGGGCTGCAGTGCTGCTGAGTAGTACACTGAGTACAGGGGCTGCAGTAATACAAGGGGCTGTGTCCAGTGTGACGGCCTATATCCATTGTCCAGTGTCACGAGTCACGACATATATCCTGTGTCCAGTGTGACGACATATATCCTGTGTCCAGTGTGACGACATACATCCTGTGTCCAGTGTGACGACATATATCCAGTGTCCAGTGTGACAGATATATCCATTGTCCAGTGTGACGACATATATCCTGTGTCCAGTGTGACGACATATATCCGGTGTCCAGTGTGACATCTAACCATTGTGTGACGGCATATATCCAGTGTCCAGCGTGATATATATCCATTGTCCAGTGTGACGACATATATCCTGTGTCCAGCATGACATATATCCATTGTCCAGTGTGACGACATATATCCAGTGTCCAGTGTGACATATATCCATTGTCCAGTGTGACGACATATATCCTGTGTCCAGTGTGACTATATATATCCAGTGTCCAGTGTGACTACATATATCCAGTGTCCAGTGTGACGACATATATCCAGTGTCCAGTGTGACATATATCCTGTGTCCAGTGTGACGACATATATCCTGTATCCAGTGTGACTACATATATCCAGTGTCCAGTGTGACGACATATATCCAGTGTCCAGTGTGATGACATATATCCAGTGTCCAGTGTGACATATATCCTGTGTCCAGTGTGACGACATATATCCAGTGCCCAGTGTGACATCTAACCATTGTGTGACGTCATATATCCAGTGTCCAGCGTGATATATATCCATTGTCCAGTGTGACGACATATATCCTGTGTCCAGCGTGACATATATCCATTGCCCAGTGTGACGACATATATCCAGTGTCCAGTGTGACATATATCCATTGTCCAGTGTGACGACATATATCCTGTGTCCAGTGTGACTATATATATCCAGTGTCCAGTGTGACTACATATATCCAGTGTCCAGTGTGACAACATATATCCAGTGTCCAGTGTGACATATATCCTGTGTCCAGTGTGACGACATATATCCTGTATCCAGTGTGACTACATATATCCAGTGTCCAGTGTGACGACATATATCCAGTGTCCAGTGTGACGACATATATCCAGTGTCCAGTGTGACATATATCCTGTGTCCAGTGTGACGACATATATGCAGTGTCCAGTGTGACATATATCCATTGTCCAGTGTGACAACATATATCCAGTGTTCAGTGTGACATGTAACCATTGTGTGACGGCATATATCCAGTGTCCAGCGTGACATATATCCATTGTCCAGTCTGACGACATATATCCTGTGTCCAGTGTGACATATATCCATTGTCCAGTGTGACGACATATATCCTGTGTCCACTGTGACATGTAACCATTGTGTGACGGCATATATCCTGTGTCCAGTGTGACATATATCCATTGTCCAGTGTGACGACATATATCCAGAGTCCAGTGTGACATATATCCATTGTCCAGTGTGACTATATATATCCAGTGTCCAGTGTGACAGGGGCTGTGTCCAGTGTACAGGGGCTGTGTCCAGTGTACAGGGGCTGTGTACAGGGGTTGTGTCCAGTGTACAGGGGTTGTGTCCAGTATACAGGAGCTGTGTCCAGGAGCTGTGTCCAGGGGCAGTGTCCAGTATGACGGCTGTGTCCAGTGTACAGGAGCTGTGTCCCGGGGCGGTGTCCAGAAGCTGTGTCCATTGTCCAGGGGCTGTGTCCAGGGTAACGGGCTGTGTCCATTGTCCAGGGGCTGTGTCCAGGGTGACGGGCTGTGTCCAGTGTCCAGGGGCAGTGTCCAGTGTGAAGGCTGTGTCCAGTGTACAGGAGCTGTGTCCAGGGGCGGTGTCCAGAGGCTGTGTCCAGTGTGACGGCTGTGTCCATTGTCCAGGGGCTGTGTCCAGTGTGACGGGCTGTGTCCATTGTCCAGGGGCTGTGTCCAGGGTGACGGGCTGTGTCCAGTGTCCAGGGGCAGTGTCCAGTGTGAAGGCTATTTCCAGTGTACAGGAGCTGTGTCCAGGGGCGGTGTCCAGAGGCTGTGTCCAGTGTGACGGCTGTGTCCATTGTCCAGGGGCTGTGTCCAGTGTGACGGGCTGTGTCCAGGGGCAGTGTCCAGGGGCTGTGTCCATTGTCCAGGGGCTGTGTCCAGGGTGATGGGCTGTGTCCAGGGGCAGTGTCCAGGGGCTGTGTCCAGGGGCAGTGTCCAGTGTCCAAGGGGTTGTGTCCAGTGTGACAGGCTGTGTCCAGTGTAAAGTAAGAAAAATAAATAAAAGTAATAAATAAAATAAAAACACATTTTTGGAGGATGATGGAGGAGGAAATAGTGGGAGATCAGCAACCTGATAGAAGTGCTGAAGCTGCTACCACCAGTCATGACAAGGCCGATACCTTGTTGTATTTGCTCTTTGGAGCATTTCTCTTTTTTTGGGATAGTTTATTAAACTGCCACCCTGTCTGCCCCTGTAGTGCCACTCTGCCAGGTTGGAAGTGTAAGGTCCACATGTATGTGATGCCGACTGCTGTCGCTTAGCTTAGTCATCCAGCTACCTCGGTATACCCTTTTGGCCCAACTACAGTAAATGAAAACAATTTTGTAAGCTGTGAAGTGATCAAAATTGACTAGAAATGAGTGGAAACTAATGTTATTGAGGTTAATAATACTTTAGGGGCATTTTTTCATAAAAATCCATATCCAAAACCCACAAGGGTGGTTTTGTCAAAACCAATCCAGATCCAAAACCCGAAGGGAGATCCAGATCCAAAACCAAAACCCGAAAAGTGGCCGCCGCACATCTCTAATTACAGGGTGAGCTGCTAAACTTACACACAATATGTCAGTAGTTACTCACAAAGAGTCAGTAAGCCAGTGCCATACAGATAGGCTGCCATAGATACACACGATGTGTCAGTAAGTCAGTGCTATTACCGGGTGAGCTGCTAAATTTACATTAAATGTGTCAGTAAACCAGTGCTATACAGAGTAGGCTACTACAGTTACACACAATGCGTCAGCAAGCCAGTGCTATACAGGGTGAACTGCCATAGCAGTGGGAAACGCAGGATTTTCAGAAGGGGGTTTCCAGAGGGGTGGAGCAAAGCACGGAGATGGACACTTAGGTGACCCAGTAGATACACACTATGTGTCAGTAAGACGTGCTATACAGGGTAGGCTGCTATAGATACATGTAATGTGTCAGCAAGTCGGTGCTATACAGGGTAGTAGTGTTCCCGCTAGGCTTATTTCACGGGGCGCTGCGCCCTGCCTGTTTCTGCCCGCCCTGCATAGTTAATAGCCGCTGCCGCGCTAGAAGTCTCCTCCCACTGACAGTGTAAGCTGCTAGCGCGGCAGCGTGTGGACACTCCCCCCTCAGCCCTGACATGTCGCAGCAGTGGAGGGGGGGGGGACAGTGAGCACCAGGAGATCACGGGGTAGAGGCTGCTCTGTGCGTGACAGTGCGTCCCCTTGAAGGCATCGGCCCAGAAGCCTGCCGGTGGTGACACCTGCTGGCTGGAGGCAGTGCTTGGCCCCCGGGGCCGGTGATGGACAGCTGGGCACCCTGGGATATGCAGCCCTCCCGCTCCCCCGCCGCCGCACACTTGTTGATGCACCCGAGTGCAGCGTGTAGGGCGGTCCCGGCTCATCTGCCCCCTCTCCGCAGGCCACACGGACTCCTCAGCGCTGCCTCTGGGGGACTTTATGGGGGATATAACCCGCTCCGGAGAGTTACCCCTGCCAGAGGGCTTCGAGCAGGTCAGGGACGTGGACGGCAAAGTTGATTATATTGATCACAGATAAGTGTCAAAGGTCTTTTTCATATGTGCAAGTTTATTTACATGTGCAATGCTAATAACCACCATTGTTGGCCATATAATATTGTCCAGTATACATAGGGAAGTTGCAGGAGCCCAACTTTAACGTTTCATTTCCGGACGCATTTTTTGCATTATATTGATCCTCTCACATTTTCTGTAATCACAGTATGCATATTGCCAATCAAAATATTGTCCATAATAAATTCAGGATGTGGCCAGGGGGTCTCAGGTGGTCAGAAGTAATGTACTCAAAGCCCAGCAGTATTCATACATTTATCAGGTTTACATGGCTAAACTCAAGGAATTTGTGCTTGAAATAGGCAATACTTAATGGGTGCCAACAACACTATTGCCCATTCTCCATCACTGACATTCGCAGTACGAGTGCAGTGCACATGCAAATTGATGGTGTGACGCTCAGGTGTCACAAGATGGTTATATAGCATAAATGTGCCGATGGTGTGATGCTCAGGTGTCACAAGATGGATTATATACAGTAGCATAAATGTGCTGTTGGTGTGACACTCAGGTGTCACAAGATGGTTATATAGCATAAATGTGCTGATGGTGTGACGCTCAGGTGTCACAGGATGGATTATATAGAATATATGTGCTCAGGGCCGTTTCTAGACAATTTAGCTCCGAGGGCAAAGAAATAAAAAATGCGCCCCCACCCCCCCCAAATACACATAAGAAATTGCGCGCGCCTTCGGCGCGCGCTGCGAAATAGGGGCGTGGTTTATTTGTATAGGGGGTGTGGCTTAATATAAGGGCGTGGTCTAGCAGGATAACAAGTACCTTACATCTCACTTTTGCAACCTGCATGTCCAGACATTGGTTACCGCAAGAATTGTCATTGTCCTCCCGCATTTAAGTTGGCCGGCTGAAGGCCACACAGTGACATAAAAATATAAAGGCCCACACAGTGACCTAGTACGCCTCACAGATCAAGGCCAAACAATGACAGGCTACTTAAATCATTATACACTTTTTATCCGTGATGCCAATTACACATTACGCCGCATTACGTTACGTGATGACAATTACATATTACGCCGCACACCATGATGACAATGACACATTATGTCGCACACCATGATGACAATTACACATTATGTCGCACACCATGATGCCCATTAGACCCCACACTGTGATGCCCATTACACCCACACTGTGATGGCAATTACACAATACTCCCCACACGAATGCCTATTACACATTATGCCCCAGGCGCCGCTGCCGTACAACTGATACCGTTTACTAATATGCCCCCACAGTGCCAGATATGCCCCCACAGTGCCATACATATATGCCCCCACAGTGCCACACATATGCCCCCACAGTGCCACAAGCAGCACAACTCACTGTCTCTGGCCCTGGGTCTCCCCCTCCAGTCCCGCGCCGCTGCCATATGCCCCTACAGTGCCAGATATGCCCCCACAGTGCCACATATATGCCCCCACAGTGCAAAATATGTCCCTACAGTGCCACAGATATGCCTTCACAGTGCCACACATATGCCCCACACAGTGCCAAATATGCCCCCACAGTGCCACAGATATGCCCCTACAGTGCCACAGATATGCCCCCACATATATGCCCCCACAGTGCAAAATATGCCCCCACAGTGCCAAATATGCCCCCACAGTGCCAAATATGCCCCCACACAGTGCCACAGATATGCCTTCACAGTGCCACACATATGCCCCTACAGTGCCATATATGCCCCACACAGTGCCAAATATGCCCCCACAGTGCCACAGATATGCCCCTACAGTGCCACACATGTGCCCCACACAGTGCCACAGATATGCCCCCACAGTGCCACAGATATGCCCCTACAGTGCCACACATATGCCCCCAAAGTGCCACACATATGCCCCCAAAGTGCCAGAAGCAGCACAACTCACTGTGGCCATGGGTCTCCCCCTCAAGTCCCCTGCCATCGCTGCTGCTGGTGGTGCTGCTGCTGCTTCTTCTTCTTTCCTGGGGAGGGGAGGGGAGCGGAGCGTCTCTCCTTCCCTTCCCCTTCACTGTGTGTACCACTCACAACCTGAGCAGTCAGCCATTCATACCTCGCGGGCTGGCTCCTGATTGGCTGCCGGCCCGCGAGGCGAGCTCTGATTGGCTGACAGCCCAGTGACCGAGGGGAAGGAGAGACGGGCGATGCGCTCCGCTCTCCTCCCCTCCCCAGGGAAATCATCCTGGGGCTGTGCTGTGGCGGCCGGGGAGAGGGGAAAGGAAGTGCGGCAGGCGGCGGCAGCGTGTGCGTCGGGGTTGGGGGGGGGGAGCTGCCGCGCGCCCTGGCTGTTTACAGAGGCTGACAAGCCGTGCGGCGCCCGGGGCTGCTGCACGGCTTGTCCGCCTCTAGAAACGGCCCTGTATGTGCTGATGGTGTGACGCTCCGGTGTCACAAGACGGTTATATAGCATAAATGTGCTGATGGTGTGACGCTCGGGTGTCACAAGGTGGATTATATACTTTAGCAATAACGTGCTGATGGTTTGAAGATCAGGTGTCACCATTTTGACCTTTTAAATGAAAATGTGCCCTCGCGAATGAAAAATGTGCCCTCGCGAATGAAAAATGTGCCCTCGCGATTGAAAAATGTGCCCTCGCGATTGAAAAATGTGCCGTTCCCATGATCAGCACCCTGCCCTAAAAAATTTCTAGAGTGAACACTAGGTACAGTAGGCTACTATAGTTACACACAATTTGTCAGTAAAACGTGATATACTGTACAGGGTAGGCGTGTATAGTTACACAATGTGTCAGTAAGCCAGTGATATACAGGGTAGGTAGATGTCACACTGAGCAGTGATTCACTCCTAACATTCCGTTTTTAAATCGTTAATGGTATCATTCAGTGTTTAAGACCTAGATCGTTCACCCACCAGGTGAAGCAATATCTTTATCAATATCTCGTTTGCTAACAATATTGCATAGAGGTGATTCAGTATTTCCAATCAGCCTTCCGCAGCTATCTATCCTATGGCTTACAGGTAACTCCACTATTGAGCCCTTCTGTCTAGGCCACACACAGTAACCTATCACTGTTACCATAACAACACAGGTGTTCCGCCAATGCGCATTTCACTTTAATGGCTTTATCAGGGTTACACATGACCAGTAGCGGTGCCAGAACAGACCTTCTGAGAGCACAGAGGCTGAAGCAGCACTGACAGACCCCTACCCAAACTTTAGTATGGTACTTGGCAAGGCCTGATACACTTGACAGCATTAAGACATGTTATATTGGTATAAAAAACCCTGCCCCAATCTGCAAAGCGCCTCCCACTTTGGTAATATATTTGCCCCTTTCAGGGTTGTAAATTGAGGCAGGTAGGAGATATGCTATTCTGCCCTTGCTTATACATACACATAGTCTAAAGGTGGCCATACACACGCAGATTTATCTTTAGATCTGGCTGCTTGAAACAAAAAAATGGTTATGGATGAGAGCAAATGACAGTTGACCATTTGCTTGGAAATGTTGGAAAACAGACAAACTGTCACTCATCCATAACCATGTTTTTGTTCCAACCAGCCAGATCTGAAGATAAATCTTATAGTGTATGGGCCCCACTTTATTTGTATACATATATTTGCCTGTATGGCTGCTGCTAATACCTGTGTGATGACATCACAATGGCCCTGTGATGACATAACAGTGATTCTATGATGTCACAATGCCTGGTGAGCCAGGACGGAACACTAGGATTCATTCTGTTGCCTGGTCCCGACTTGTGCAGTCAGAGCTTTTGAACGTGTCTGATTATTCAGCATTTTCAGTTCATATATTGTGTTTGGAGAGGAGCAAGGAGAGAGAGGAGAGAGAGGAGGAAGGAGGAGACAAACGGGAGCAGCCCTGCGCTGCGTCCCGTTCTATAGTAGCAAGGTAAGTGCGCTCTTATTTCTATTCATTCTTTTTTGTTTGAGCAATTGGGGTTCTTCATGGATTTCTTAAGGGGCGAGGCTCACCTGAAAGTGGGCGTGTCATAGCATAGAAGGCGGTTATGTCCCAATTTAGTGGGTGTTTCAGGGGGTCTTTGCCCAAACCTGAGGGGTTATTTATTATTTATATCACTGCCGGTTCCCAATGACCCTTAATATTTTTGGCGTTCAATATGAGCTAAAATGGTTATTCGATTCCAGTGGGTTTGTGTGTGTCCCACACACAAACACTTTTTTATTTTGGTTTAAACCCTTTCTTTTTGTTGGTGGTTAAATAATCACAATTTGCATGTTACAATGGGCACCGATATTATGCCCACATTTCACTGCAAATGAGGTTGCTGATAAATGGGCTTAAAATAATAAAGCCCTTTATTTCCCCCATTACTCCATTACTCCATTATGGTATTGTATTCGCTGATACCTGCATATCTGTGGTCAGTTGTGTAACACATATTTATACTGATCCTACTAGTGGAGCATTGTGATTCCGGATTGTAATCGTATGAATATGAAATGAATTATAACATTGTGACAGGAGATCGGGGACCATATTCACTTTTTGCTTTTCATGGCGCCCAGAGAGGTCGCGTAGAGTAGCGTAAAGGGCTCGCTTGGCTGCCTATTTCCGCTGCCTATCAAGCAGGTAAACTCCATCCCGCCAAAGGCACGCCCACCCCGCCACACAAATACCCGCACTATGCTGCAACGCGTACGCTTACACATTCACGCGTAAGCACCCGCATCGAATGATTTTTCCTCTGTTCGTTGTGTTTCCGTCCATTATGACTAGAAGGGATATTTGTGTATAGCTTATTTGTTATTTAATATTTCTATTTTATCTTTAATTAAGGTGACGCAGTGAGTCAAACTTGCTACAAGAGGGGAAATGGCCCAATTGCCATCAGAGAGCCAAACCAAACAAGAACCCCGGGAGAGGCAGATGCCCCCGGCACCGCGGGTAAGACAGGCCCCACCGCCTCCCCGCGAGAAAAAGGCACCACCGCCTCCCCGCGAGAGAAAGGCACCACCGCCTCCCCGCGAGAGAAAGGCCCCACCGCCTCCCTGCGAGAGAAAGGCCCCACCGCCTCCCTGCGAGAGAAAGGCCCCACCGGTACCGAGGGAGAGACAGGCCCCACCGGCACCGAGGGAGAGACAGGCCCCACCGACACCAAGGGAGAGACAGGCCCCACCGGCACCAAGGGAGAGACAGGCTCCATCGGCACCAAGGGAGAGACAGGCCCCACCGGCACCAAGGGAGAGACAGGCCCCACCGGCACCAAGGGAGAGACAGGCTTCCTCACCATTGAGGAATTCGCCCCCGTCAATATCCACGGTGTGGCAAGAGCCATCGTCACGATCAACAGAATGGTATGCGCCCCCATCACCATCCATGGAGAGGCAAGAGCCCCCGTTCCAATCCACGGAGTGGCATGAGAACCCATTCTCAATGGACTGGTATTCCGAGATCCCGGAAACATCCACGGAGTGGCAAGAGTCTCAGGAAGCATCCACGGAGTGGCAAGAGTCCCAGGAAGCATCCACGGTGTGGCAAGAGTCCCAGGAAGCATCCATGGTGTGGCAAGAGTCCCAGGAAACCTACACGGAGCGGCAAGAGACCCAGGAAACATCTATGGAGTGGCCCCCCGTCATCACCCACAGAGTGGTATACGCCCCCGTCACCATCCACGGAGTGGTATGCACCCCCGCCGCCATCCACGGAGTGGCATGCGCCCCCGTCACCATTTACGGAGTGGCAAGCGTCCCTGTCACTGGAGTGGCATGCACCCCCTATACCATCCAAGGAGTGGTATGCACCCCTGTCACCATCACGGAGTGGCATGCACTCCCAATGTAGAGGCGTCCCACTACATTTCAACTTCTGTTAAATATGGAATATTGCACATAACAACCAATCAGACTGTATCTATTATCTCCTATACGATTCTAAATAAATGAGTAGTCTAGATAATAGACACATTATTTATTTAGTATTGTCTAGGAGATACTAGATAGAATCTGATTGGTTGTTATGGGCAACATCCCATCTTCAACTGAATTCCCATCTTATACCCCATCATGTGTTATTTCCAACAACAATTTGGGTAATAAAATGAGTGGTGAATAATACTGTATATCTGTGGTTATTTCCTCATTTGGAGCGTCTCCATGCTTGGCGGCTACAGTGTCAGAATATGTCAAATAAAACATGTGTACATTTACTTTTTTAAATATGTCTACACACATCTCAGAGGGTTCCTTGGTCTATGAGAAGACCTAGCCATTACCCGATAATTCTGTCTGCACACATCTCAGAGGGCTCCTTGGTCTATGAGAAGGACCTAGCCATTACCCATCATTCTCCTGTCTACACACATCTCAGAGGGTTCCTTGGTCTATGAGGAGACATAGCCATTACCCATGATTCTTCTATTCTTCTTCTACATCTCAGAGGGTTCCTTGGTTCCTTTCTCCTATCTACAGACATCTCAAAGGGTTTCTTGATCTGTGAGGAGACATAGCCATTACCCCATCATTCTCCTGTCTACACACAACTCAGATGGGTTCCTTGGTCTATGAGGAGATGCAGCCATTACCTCATCATTATTGTGTCTACATACAGGACATCTCAGAGGGTTCCTTGGTCTAGGAGGAGACCCCTTGGTCTAGGAGGAGACCCCATCATTCTCCTGTTTACACACATCTCAGAGGGTTCCTTGCTTTGGTCCTTGCAGTATTTAAAACAGCCATTACAATCCTGTAATTTCAGTAATGTTACAAATGCCTGGGGAGTTCATACAGTAGGTTGCGGCACATTCAAAATGTTACCTCAGGAAACAAAATGGCCACTTCACAAAGCGCTGCAGTGAGGCCCCTCGTTCACAGTGACTGATATTTTGCATCTTCCTAACAAGTTTGTGCTAAAATAATACACACAATGCAATATTAGCATTGCTGTCTGTCAAAAAGTGTATTAGTAGGTCGACGATAACTAGGTCAACGGTCATTAGGTCAACCACTATTGGTCGACAGTGAAAAGGTCTACATGCACTATGGTTGACATGGACTAAAATTTGAGTCAAGCAAAAGGTCGACATGACTCTTTAAGATTTTTAGTGCCTAGGTCAACAACAGTCGACATAGACCCTCAATTAGTGTACCAAGTACCCTCGTATGGTGCCTCCCTCGCCATACTTTACCATTACCAATTGTAGGCCACGTGGATAATAAATTATAACAAGTTATCCAAGTGAAAAAGGTTGGAAAGAGATAAAAACAGCCAACCAGCTTCTAACTGCCATGTTACGGCCTGTGTTTCAAAAATGTCAGCTAAGAGCTGATTGGTTGGTACCTTAGCTCTCTCCAATCTTTGATAAATATCCTCCTTACAGACACAGCAGGCTTCTTCCGAACACTTCAAGTCCAGCGCTTATTTGGTGCAGACAAGGAAATGGGTAATTATGTCCTGACAATACAGTGTACAGCATACAAAAAGACCGACAAGCCTTGATGAACAGCACACGTGACACACTTATCTCTCTCCTTATGTACACACCACTGGAGAGTGGTATAGTCAGATGATTATCGATTTTGGCCACACTTTATTTCATACAAACGGAGAAGAGGAGACGCCCAATCCACATGTGGTAGGAAATATGGATTGTACGCTCCACTGGGGCAGGGACTGATGTGAATGTTCAAATATTTTCTGTAAAGTGCAGCGGAATCTGTGTGCGCTATATAAGAAACTGCTAAGAAATAAATTAATAATATAGGGATGTATGGTAGTTTCTCCCCACTCAGGCAGGCATCTTCGGTGATGGGTATCCATATATAACAAGAATCCCTTTCAATACTGCGGTCATCTCTACTGTATAAACCAGTTTGAGGCGGAGAAGAGGAGACTAATATACCTTCATAGGGATGTATTGTCTATTGATAGCGCTGATGAACGAGACACGATTTCATATGGTCTTGCATATGTCTTTTTCTTTCATGTGTTTATAAGGTGTGGGGACACCATCCCTGTGTCTTCATCCACCAAGATGCATTCTAAGCACGATTTGAACACCTTTATATTACTTTCATACTATAGAGTAGGCTACTATAGTTACACGCAATGTGTCAGTAAGCTAGTGCTATTCCAGGTAGAGATGAGCGGGTCAGGATCCCCGAGATCCGTCAGATCCGAATCTCGGGATCCGGGTCGGGCTCCGAGGCGGCTCGGGAGTTCCCGCCTCAATTCCGGACCCTGTGCTGTTCTCCGTGCCATGCTGTGCTGTGCTACATGACCTGCCCTGTGCCCTCACTGCCCTGAGCCCTGTAGTGTGATTTAAATAACTAGGTGCTGCAGTGCTCACACGCAGGGGCTGCAGTGTCCACTGTCCAGGGGCTGTCCTGTGGCCCGTGCCCTGTTGTGATTTATTTAGCCCTAAGCCCTGTGTTGTGATTTATTTAGCCCTGAGCCCTGTGTTGTGTGATTTAACTAACTAACTCAGTGCTGCAGTGCTCACACGCAGGGGCTGCAGTGCTGCTGAGTAGTACACTGAGTACAGGGGCTGCAGTAATACAAGGGGCTGTGTCCAGTGTGACGGCCTATATCCATTGTCCAGTGTCACGAGTCACGACATATATCCTGTGTCCAGTGTGACGACATATATCCTGTGTCCAGTGTGACGACATACATCCTGTGTCCAGTGTGACGACATATATCCAGTGTCCAGTGTGACAGATATATCCATTGTCCAGTGTGACGACATATATCCTGTGTCCAGTGTGACGACATATATCCGGTGTCCAGTGTGACATCTAACCATTGTGTGACGGCATATATCCAGTGTCCAGCGTGATATATATCCATTGTCCAGTGTGACGACATATATCCTGTGTCCAGCATGACATATATCCATTGTCCAGTGTGACGGCATATATCCAGTGTCCAGTGTGACATATATCCATTGTCCAGTGTGACGACATATATCCTGTGTCCAGTGTGACTATATATATCCAGTGTCCAGTGTGACTACATATATCCAGTGTCCAGTGTGACGACATATATCCAGTGTCCAGTGTGACATATATCCTGTGTCCAGTGTGACGACATATATCCTGTATCCAGTGTGACTACATATATCCAGTGTCCAGTGTGACGACATATATCCAGTGTCCAGTGTGATGACATATATCCAGTGTCCAGTGTGACATATATCCTGTGTCCAGTGTGACGACATATATCCAGTGCCCAGTGTGACATCTAACCATTGTGTGACGTCATATATCCAGTGTCCAGCGTGATATATATCCATTGTCCAGTGTGACGATATATATCCTGTGTCCAGCGTGACATATATCCATTGCCCAGTGTGACGAAATATATCCAGTGTCCAGTGTGACATATATCCATTGTCCAGTGTGACGACATATATCCTGTGTCCAGTGTGACTATATATATCCAGTGTTCAGTGTGACTACATATATCCAGTGTCCAGTGTGACAACATATATCCAGTGTCCAGTGTGACATATATCCTGTGTCCAGTGTGACGACATATATCCTGTATCCAGTGTGACTACATATATCCAGTGTGACGACATATATCCAGTGTCCAGTGTGACGACATATATCCAGTGTCCAGTGTGACATATATCCTGTGTCCAGTGTGACGACATATATGCAGTGTCCAGTGTGACATATATCCATTGTCCAGTGTGACAACATATATCCAGTGTTCAGTGTGACATGTAACCATTGTGTGACGGCATATATCCAGTGTCCAGCGTGACATATATCCATTGTCCAGTCTGACGACATATATCCTGTGTCCAGTGTGACATATATCCATTGTCCAGTGTGACGACATATATCCTGTGTCCACTGTGACATGTAACCATTGTGTGACGGCATATATCCTGTGTCCAGTGTGACATATATCCATTGTCCAGTGTGACGACATATATCCAGAGTCCAGTGTGACATATATCCATTGTCCAGTGTGACTATATATATCCAGTGTCCAGTGTGACAGGGGCTGTGTCCAGTGTACAGGGGCTGTGTCCAGTGTACAGGGGCTGTGTACAGGGGTTGTGTCCAGTGTACAGGGGTTGTGTCCAGTATACTGGAGCTGTGTCCAGGAGCTGTGTCCAGGGGCAGTGTCCAGTATGACGGCTGTGTCCAGTGTACAGGAGCTGTGTCCCGGGGCGGTGTCCAGAAGCTGTGTCCATTGTCCAGGGGCTGTGTCCAGGGTAACGGGCTGTGTCCATTGTCCAGGGGCTGTGTCCAGGGTGACGGGCTGTGTCCAGTGTCCAGGGGCAGTGTCCAGTGTGAAGGCTGTGTCCAGTGTACAGGAGCTGTGTCCAGGGGCGGTGTCCAGAGGCTGTGTCCAGTGTGACGGCTGTGTCCATTGTCCAGGGGCTGTGTCCAGTGTGACGGGCTGTGTCCATTGTCCAGGGGCTGTGTCCAGGGTGACGGGCTGTGTCCAGTGTCCAGGGGCAGTGTCCAGTGTGAAGGCTATTTCCAGTGTACAGGAGCTGTGTCCAGGGGCGGTGTCCAGAGGCTGTGTCCAGTGTGACGGCTGTGTCCATTGTCCAGGGGCTGTGTCCAGTGTGACGGGCTGTGTCCAGGGGCAGTGTCCAGGGGCTGTGTCCATTGTCCAGGGGCTGTGTCCAGGGTGATGGGCTGTGTCCAGGGGCAGTGTCCAGGGGCAGTGTCCAGTGTCCAAGGGGTTGTGTCCAGTGTGACAGGCTGTGTCCAGTGTAAAGTAAGAAAAATAAATAAAAGTAATAAATAAAATAAAAACACATTTTTGGAGGATGATGGATGAGGAAATAGTGGGAGATCAGCAACCTGATAGAAGTGCTGAAGCTGCTACCACCAGTCATGACAAGGCCGATACCTTGTTGTATTTGCTCTTTGGAGCATTTCTCTTTTTTTGGGATAGTTTATTAAACTGCCACCCTGTCTGCCCCTGTAGTGCCACTCTGCCAGGTTGGAAGTGTAAGGTCCACATGTATGTGATGCCGACTGCTGTCGCTTAGCTTAGTCATCCAGCTACCTCGGTATACCCTTATGGCCCAATAACAGTAAATGAAAACAATTTTGTAAGCTGTGAAGTGATCAAAATTGACTAGAAATGAGTGGAAACTAATGTTATTGAGGTTAATAATACTTTAGGGGCATTTTTTCATAAAAATCCATATCCAAAACCCACAAGGGTGGTTTTGCCAAAACCAATCCAGATCCAAAACACGAAGGGAGATCCAGATCCAAAACCAGTGTGACATATATCCATTGTCCAGTGTGACGACATATATCCTGTGTCCACTGTGACATGTAACCATTGTGTGACGGCATATATCCTGTGTCCAGTGTGACATATATCCATTGTCCAGTGTGACGACATATATCCAGAGTCCAGTGTGACATATATCCATTGTCCAGTGTGACTATATATATCCAGTGTCCAGTGTGACAGGGGCTGTGTCCAGTGTACAGGGGCTGTGTCCAGTGTACAGGGGCTGTGTACAGGGGTTGTGTCCAGTGTACAGGGGTTGTGTCCAGTATACTGGAGCTGTGTCCAGGAGCTGTGTCCAGGGGCAGTGTCCAGTATGACGGCTGTGTCCAGTGTACAGGAGCTGTGTCCCGGGGCGGTGTCCAGAAGCTGTGTCCATTGTCCAGGGGCTGTGTCCAGGGTAACGGGCTGTGTCCATTGTCCAGGGGCTGTGTCCAGGGTGACGGGCTGTGTCCAGTGTCCAGGGGCAGTGTCCAGTGTGAAGGCTGTGTCCAGTGTACAGGAGCTGTGTCCAGGGGCGGTGTCCAGAGGCTGTGTCCAGTGTGACGGCTGTGTCCATTGTCCAGGGGCTGTGTCCAGTGTGACGGGCTGTGTCCATTGTCCAGGGGCTGTGTCCAGGGTGACGGGCTGTGTCCAGTGTCCAGGGGCAGTGTCCAGTGTGAAGGCTATTTCCAGTGTACAGGAGCTGTGTCCAGGGGCGGTGTCCAGAGGCTGTGTCCAGTGTGACGGCTGTGTCCAGGGGCAGTGTCCAGGGGCTGTGTCCATTGTCCAGGGGCTGTGTCCAGGGTGATGGGCTGTGTCCAGGGGCAGTGTCCAGGGGCAGTGTCCAGGGGCAGTGTCCAGGGGCTGTGTCCATTGTCCAGGGGCTGTGTCCAGTGTGACGGGCTGTGTCCATTGTCCAGGGGCTGTGTCCAGGGTGACGGGCTGTGTCCAGTGTCCAGGGGCAGTGTCCAGTGTGAAGGCTATTTCCAGTGTACAGGAGCTGTGTCCAGGGGCGGTGTCCAGGGGCTGTGTCCAGTGTGACGGGCTGTGTCCAGGGGCAGTGTCCAGGGGCTGTGTCCATTGTCCAGGGGCTGTGTCCAGGGTGATGGGCTGTGTCCAGGGGCAGTGTCCAGGGGCTGTGTCCAGGGGCAGTGTCCAGTGTCCAAGGGGTTGTGTCCAGTGTGACAGGCTGTGTCCAGTGTAAAGTAAGAAAAATAAATAAAAGTAATAAATAAAATAAAAACACATTTTTGGAGGATGATGGAGGAGGAAATAGTGGGAGATCAGCAACCTGATAGAAGTGCTGAAGCTGCTACCACCAGTCATGACAAGGCCGATACCTTGTTGTATTTGCTCTTTGGAGCATTTCTCTTTTTTTGGGATAGTTTATTAAACTGCCACCCTGTCTGCCCCTGTAGTGCCACTCTGCCAGGTTGGAAGTGTAAGGTCCACATGTATGTGATGCCGACTGCTGTCGCTTAGCTTAGTCATCCAGCTACCTCGGTATACCCTTATGGCCCAATAACAGTAAATGAAAACAAAATTGACTAGAAATGAGTGGAAACTAATGTTATTGAGGTTAATAATACTTTAGGGGCATTTTTTCATAAAAATCCATATCCAAAACCCACAAGGGTGGTTTTGCCAAAACCAATCCAGATCCAAAACACGAAGGGAGATCCAGATCCAAAACCAAAACCCGAAAAGTGGCCGCCGCACATCTCTAATTACAGGGTGAGCTGCTAAACTTACACACAATATGTCAGTAGTTACTCACAAAGAGTCAGTAAGCCAGTGCCATACAGATAGGCTGCCATAGATACACACGATGTGTCAGTAAGTCAGTGCTATTACAGGGTGAGCTGCTAAATTTACATTAAATGTGTCAGTAAACCAGTGCTATACAGAGTAGGCTACTACAGTTACACACAATGCGTCAGCAAGCCAGTGCTATACAGGGTGAACTGCCATAGCAGTGGGAAACGCAGGATTTTCAGAAGGGGGTTTCCAGAGGGGTGGAGCAAAGCACGGAGATGGACACTTAGGTGACCCAGTAGATACACACTATGTAACAGTAAGACGTGCTATACAGGGTAGGCTGCTATAGATACATGTAATGTGTCAGCAAGTCGGTGCTATACAGGGTAGTAGTGTTCTCGCTAGGCTTATTTCACGGGGCGCTGCGCCCTGCCTGTTTCTGCCCGCCCTGCATAGTTAATAGCCGCTGCCGCGCTAGAAGTCTCCTCCCGCTGACAGTGTAAGCTGCTAGCGCGGCAGCGTGTGGACACTCCCCCCTCAGCCCTGACATGTCGCAGCAGCGGAGGGGGGGGGACAGTGAGCACCAGGAGATCACGGGGCAGAGGCTGCTCTGTGCGTGACAGTGCGTCCCCTTGAAGGCATCGGCCCAGAAGCCTGCCGGTGGTGACACCTGCTGGCTGGAGGCAGTGCTTGGCCCCGGGGCCGGTGATGGACAGCTGGGCACCCTGGGATATGCAGCCCTCCCGCTCCCCCGCCGCCGCACACTTGTTGATGCACCCGAGTGCAGCGTGTAGGGCGGTCCCGGCTCATCTGCCCCCTCTCCGCAGGCCACACGGACTCCTCAGCGCTGCCTCTGGGGGACTTTATGGGGGATATAACCCGCTCCGGAGAGTTACCCCTGCCAGAGGGCTTCGAGCAGGTCAGGGACGTGGACGGCAAAGTTGATTATATTGATCACAGATAAGTGTCAAAGGTCTGTTTCATATGTGCAAGTTTATTTACATGTGCAATGCTAATAACCACCATTGTTGGCCATATAATATTGTCCAGTATACATAGGGAAGTTGCAGGAGCCCAACTTTAACGTTTCATTTCCGGACGCATTTTTTGCATTATATTGATCCTCTCACATTTTCTGTAATCACAGTATGCATATTGCCAATCAAAATATTGTCCATAATAAATTCAGGATGTGGCCAGGGGGTCTCAGGTGGTCAGAAGTAATGTACTCAAAGCCCAGCAGTATTCATAAATTTATCAGGTTTACATGGCTAAACTCAAGGAATTTGTGCTTGAAATAGGCAATACTTAATGGGTGCCAACAACACTATTGCCCATTCTCCATCACTGACATTCGCAGTACGAGTGCAGTGCACATGCAAATTGATGGTGTGACGCTCAGGTGTCACAAGATGGTTATATAGCATAAATGTGCCGATGGTGTGATGCTCAGGTGTCACAAGATGGATTATATACAGTAGCATAAATGTGCTGTTGGTGTGACACTCAGGTGTCACAAGATGGTTATATAGCATAAATGTGCTGATGGTGTGACGCTCAGGTGTCACAGGATGGATTATATAGAATATATGTGCTCAGGGCCGTTTCTAGACAATATAGCTCCCAGGGCAAAGAAATAAAAAATGCGCCCCCACCCCCCCAAATACACATAAGAAATTGCGCGCGCCTTCGGCGCGCGCTGCGAAATAGGGGCGTGGTTTATTTTTATAGGGGGTGTGGCTTAATATAAGGGCGTGGTCTAGCAGGAAAACAAGTACCTTACATCTCACTTTTGCAACCTGCATGTCCAGACATTGGTTACCGCAAGAATTATCATTGTCCTCCCGCATTTAAGTTGGCCGGCTGAAGGCCACACAGTGACATAAAAATATAAAGGCCCACACAGTGACCTAGTACGCCTCACAGATCAAGGTCAAACAATGACAGGCTACTTAAATCATTATACACTTTTTATCCGTGATGCCAATTACACATTACGCCGCATTACGTTACGTGATGACAATTACATATTACGCCGCACACCATGATGACAATGACACATTATGTCGCACACCATGATGACAATTACACATTATGTCGCACACCATGATGCCCATTAGACCCCACACTGTGATGCCCATTACACCCACACTGTGATGGCAATTACACAATACTCCCCACACGAATACCTATTACACATTATGCCCCAGGCGCCGCTGCCGTACAACTGATACCGTTTACTAATATGCCCCCACAGTGCCAGATATGCCCCCACAGTGCCATACATATATGCCCCCACAGTGCCACACATATGCCCCCACAGTGCCACAAGCAGCACAACTCACTGTCTCTGGCCCTGGGTCTCCCCCTCCAGTCCCGCGCCGCTGCCATATGCCCCTACAGTGCCAGATATGCCCCCACAGTGCCACATATATGCCCCCACAGTGCAAAATATGTCCCTACAGTGCCACAGATATGCCTTCACAGTGCCACACATATGCCCCACACAGTGCCAAATATGCCCCCACAGTGCCACAGATATGCCCCTACAGTGCCACAGATATGCCCCCACATATATGCCCCCACAGTGCAAAATATGCCCCCACAGTGCCAAATATGCCCCCACAGTGCCAAATATGCCCCCACACAGTGCCACAGATATGCCTTCACAGTGCCACACATATGCCCCTACAGTGCCATATATGCCCTACACAGTGCCAAATATGCCCCCACAGTGCCACAGATATGCCCCTACAGTGCCACACATATGCCCCACACAGTGCCACAGATATGCCCCCACAGTGCCACAGATATGCCCCTACAGTGCCACACATATGCCCCCAAAGTGCCACACATATGCCCCCAAAGTGCCAGAAGCAGCACAACTCACTGTGGCCATGGGTCTCCCCCTCAAGTCCCCTGCCATCGCTGCTGCTGGTGGTGCTGCTGCTTCTTCTTCTTTCCTGGGGAGGGGAGGGGAGCGGAGCGTCTCTCCTTCCCTTCCCCTTCACTGTGTGTACCACTCACAACCTGAGCAGTCAGCCATTCATACCTCGCGGGCTGGCTCCTGATTGGCTGCCGGCCCGCGAGGCGAGCTCTGATTGGCTGACAGCCCAGTGACCGAGGAGAAGGAGAGACGGGCGATGCGCTCCGCTCTCCTCCCCTCCCCAGGGAAATCATCCTAAGGCTGTGCTGTGGCGGCCGGGGAGAGGGGAAAGGAAGTGCGGCAGGCGGCGGCAGCGTGTGCGTCGGGGTTGGGGGGGGGGAGCTGCCGCGCGCCCTGGCTGTTTACAGAGGCTGACAAGCCGTGCGGCGCCCCGGGCTGCTGCACGGCTTGTCCGCCTCTAGAAACGGCCCTGTCAGGGCCGTTTCTAGACAATTTAGCTCCCAGGGCAAAGAAATAAAAAATGCGCCCCCACCCCCCCAAATACACATAAGAAATTGCGCGCGCCTTCGGCGTGCGCTGCGAAATAGGGGCGTGGTTTATTTTTATAGGGGGTGTGGCTTAATATAAGGGCGTGGTCTAGCAGGAAAACAAGTACCTTACATCTCACTTTTGCAACCTGCATGTCCAGACATTGGTTACCGCAAGAATTGTCATTGTCCTCCCGCATTTAAGTTGGCCGGCTGAAGGCCACACAGTGACATAAAAATATAAAGGCCCACACAGTGACCTAGTACGCCTCACAGATCAAGGCCAAACAATGACAGGCTACTTAAATCATTATACACTTTTTATCCGTGATGCCAATTACACATTACGCCGCATTACGTTACGTGATGACAATTACATATTACGCCGCACACCATGATGACAATGACACATTATGTCGCACACCATGATGACAATTACACATTATGTCGCACACCATGATGCCCATTAGACCCCACACTGTGATGCCCATTACACCCACACTGTGATGGCAATTACACAATACTCCCCACACGAATGCCTATTACACATTATGCCCCAGGCGCCGCTGCCGTACAACTGATACCGTTTACTAATATGCCCCCACAGTGCCAGATATGCCCCCACAGTGCCATACATATATGCCCCCACAGTGCCACACATATGCCCCCACAGTGCCACAAGCAGCACAACTCACTGTCTCTGGCCCTGGGTCTCCCCCTCCAGTCCCGCGCCGCTGCCATATGCCCCTACAGTGCCAGATATGCCCCCACAGTGCCACATATATGCCCCCACAGTGCAAAATATGTCCCTACAGTGCCACAGATATGCCTTCACAGTGCCACACATATGCCCCACACAGTGCCAAATATGCCCCCACAGTGCCACAGATATGCCCCTACAGTGCCACAGATATGCCCCCACATATATGCCCCCACAGTGCAAAATATGCCCCCACAGTGCCAAATATGCCCCCACAGTGCCAAATATGCCCCCACACAGTGCCACAGATATGCCTTCACAGTGCCACACATATGCCCCTACAGTGCCATATATGCCCCACACAGTGCCAAATATGCCCCCACAGTGCCACAGATATGCCCCTACAGTGCCACACATATGCCCCACACAGTGCCACAGATATGCCCCCACAGTGCCACAGATATGCCCCTACAGTGCCACACATATGCCCCCAAAGTGCCACACATATGCCCCCAAAGTGCCAGAAGCAGCACAACTCACTGTGGCCATGGGTCTCCCCCTCAAGTCCCCTGCCATCGCTGCTGCTGGTGGTGCTGCTGCTGCTTCTTCTTCTTTCCTGGGGAGGGGAGGGGAGCGGAGCGTCTCTCCTTCCCTTCCCCTTCACTGTGTGTACCACTCACAACCTGAGCAGTCAGCCATTCATACCTCGCGGGCTGGCTCCTGATTGGCTGCCGGCCCGCGAGGCGAGCTCTGATTGGCTGACAGCCCAGTGACCGAGGGGAAGGAGAGACGGGCGATGCGCTCCGCTCTCCTCCCCTCCCCAGGGAAATCATCCTGGGGCTGTACTGTGGCGGCCGGGGAGAGGGGAAAGGAAGTGCGGCAGGCGGCGGCAGCGTGTGCGTCGGGGTTGGGGGGGGGAGCTGCCGCGCGCCCTGGCTGTTTACAGAGGCTGACAAGCCGTGCGGCGCCCCGGGCTGCTGCACGGCTTGTCCGCCTCTAGAAACGGCCCTGTATGTGCTGATGGTGTGACGCTCCGGTGTCACAAGACGGTTATATAGCATAAATGTGCTGATGGTGTGACGCTCGGGTGTCACAAGGTGGATTATATACTTTAGCAATAACGTGCTGATGGTTTGAAGATCAGGTGTCACCATTTTGACCTTTTAAATGAAAATGTGCCCTCGCGAATGAAAAATGTGCCCTCGCGAATGAAAAATGTGCCCTCGCGATTGAAAAATGTGCCCTCGCGATTGAAAAATGTGCCGTTCCCATGATCAGCACCCTGCCCTAAAAAATTTCTAGAGTGAACACTAGGTACAGTAGGCTACTATAGTTACACACAATTTGTCAGTAAAACGTGATATACTGTACAGGGTAGGCGTGTATAGTTACACAATGTGTCAGTAAGCCAGTGATATACAGGATAGGTAGATGTCACACTGAGCAGTGATTCACTCCTAACATTCCGTTTATAAATCGTTAATGGTATCATTCAGTGTTTAAGACCTAGATCGTTCACCCACCAGGTGAAGCAATATCTTTATCAATATCTCGTTTGCTAATAATATTGCATAGAGGTGATTCAGTATATCCAATCAGCCTTCCGCAGCTATCTATCCTATGGCTTACAGGTAACTCCACTATTGAGCCCTTCTGTCTAGGCCACACACAGTAACCTATCACTGTTACCATAACAACACAGGTGTTCCGCCAATGCGCATTTCACTTTAATGGCTTTATCAGGGTTACACATGACCAGTAGCGGTGCCAGAACAGACCTTCTGAGAGCACAGGGGCTGAAGCAGCACTGACAGACCCCTACCCAAACTTTAGTATGGTACTTGGCAAGGCCTGATACACTTGACAGCATTAAGACATGTTATATTGGTATAAAAAACCCTGCCCCAATCTGCAAAGCGCCTCCCACTTTGGTAATATATTTGCCCCTTTCAGGGTTGTAAATTGAGGCAGGTAGGAGATATGCTATTCTGCCCTTGCTTATACATACACATAGTCTAAAGGTGGCCATACACACGCAGATTTATCTTTAGATCTGGCTGCTTGAAACAAAAAAATGGTTATGGATGAGAGCAAATGACAGTTGACCATTTGCTTGGAAATGTTGGAAAACAGACAAACTGTCACTCATCCATAACCATGTTTTTGTTCCAACCAGCCAGATCTGAAGATAAATCTTATAGTGTATGGGCCCCACTTTATTTGTATACATATATTTGCCTGTATGGCTGCTGCTAATACCTGTGTGATGACATCACAATGGCCCTGTGATGACATAACAGTGATTCTATGATGTCACAATGCCTGGTGAGCCAGGACGGAACACTAGGATTCATTCTGTTGCCTGGTCCCGACTTGTGCAGTCAGAGCTTTTGAACGTGTCTGATTATTCAGCATTTTTAGTTCATATATTGTGTTTGGAGAGGAGCAAGGAGAGAGAGGAGAGAGAGGAGGAAGGAGGAGACAAACGGGAGCAGCCCTGCGCTGCGTCCCGTTCTATAGTAGCAAGGTAAGTGCGCTCTTATTTCTATTCATTCTTTTTTGTTTGAGCAATTGGGGTTCTTCATGGATTTCTTAAGGGGCGAGGCTCACCTGAAAGTGGGCGTGTCATAGCATAGAAGGCGGTTATGTCCTAATTTAGTGGGTGTTTCAGGGGGTCTTTGCCCAAACCTGAGGGGTTATTTATTATTTATATCACTGCCGGTTCCCAATGACCCTTAATATTTTTGGCGTTCAATATGAGCTAAAATGGTTATTCGATTCCAGTGGGTTTGTGTGTGTCCCACACACAAACACTTTTTTATTTTGGTTTAAACCCTTTCTTTTTGTTGGTGGTTAAATAATCACAATTTGCATGTTACAATGGGCACCGATATTATGCCCACATTTCACTGCAAATGAGGTTGCTGATAAATGGGCTTAAAATAATAAAGCCCTTTATTTCCCCCATTACTCCATTACTCCATTATGGTATTGTATTCGCTGATACCTGCATATCTGTGGTCAGTTGTGTAACACATATTTATACTGATCCTACTAGTGGAGCATTGTGATTCCGGATTATAATCGTATGAATATGAAATGAATTATAACATTGTGACAGGAGATCGGGGACCATATTCACTTTTTGCTTTTCATGGCGCCCAGAGAGGTCGCGTAGAGTAGCGTAAAGGGCTCGCTTGGCTGCCTATTTCCGCTGCCTATCAAGCAGGTAAACTCCATCCCGCCAAAGGCACGCCCACCCCGCCACACAAATACCCGCACTATGCTGCAACGCGTACGCTTACACATTCACGCGTAAGCACCCGCATCGAATGATTTTTCCTCTGTTCGTTGTGTTTCCGTCCATTATGACTAGAAGGGATATTTGTGTATAGCTTATTTGTTATTTAATATTTCTATTTTATCTTTAATTAAGGTGACGCAGTGAGTCAAACTTGCTACAAGAGGGGAAATGGCCCAATTGCCATCAGAGAGCCAAACCAAACAAGAACCCCGGGAGAGGCAGATGCCCCCGGCACCGCGGGTAAGACAGGCCCCACCGCCTCCCCGCGAGAAAAAGGCACCACCGCCTCCCCGCGAGAGAAAGGCACCACCGCCTCCCCGCGAGAGAAAGGCCCCACCGCCTCCCTGCGAGAGAAAGGCCCCACCGCCTCCCTGCGAGAGAAAGGCCCCACCGGTACCGAGGGAGAGACAGGCCCCACCGGCACCGAGGGAGAGACAGGCCCCACCGACACCAAGGGAGAGACAGGCCCCACCGGCACCAAGGGAGAGACAGGCTCCATCGGCACCAAGGGAGAGACAGGCCCCACCGGCACCAAGGGAGAGACAGGCCCCACCGGCACCAAGGGAGAGACAGGCTTCCTCACCATTGAGGAATTCGCCCCCGTCAATATCCACGGTGTGGCAAGAGCCACCGTCACGATCAACAGAATGGTATGCGCCCCCATCACCATCCATGGAGAGGCAAGAGCCCCCGTTCCAATCCACGGAGTGGCATGAGAACCCATTCTCAATGGACTGGTATTCCGAGATCCCGGAAACATCCACGGAGTGGCAAGAGTCTCAGGAAGCATCCACGGAGTGGCAAGAGTCCCAGGAAGCATCCACGGTGTGGCAAGTGTCCCAGGAAGCATCCATGGTGTGGCAAGAGTCCCAGGAAACCTACACGGAGCGGCAAGAGACCCAGGAAACATCTATGGAGTGGCCCCCCGTCACCACCCACAGAGTGGTATACGCCCCCATCACCATCCACGGAGTGGTATGCACCCCCGCCGCCATCCACGGAGTGGCATGCGCCCCCGTCACCATTTACGGAGTGGCAAGCGTCCCTGTCACTGGAGTGGCATGCACCCCCTATACCATCCAAGGAGTGGTATGCACCCCTGTCACCATCACGGAGTGGCATGCACTCCCAATGTAGAGGCGTCCCACTACATTTCAACTTCTGTTAAATATGGAATATTGCACATAACAACCAATCAGACTGTATCTATTATCTCCTATACGATACTAAATAAATGAGTAGTCTAGATAATAGACACATTATTTATTTAGTATTGTCTAGGAGATACTAGATAGAATCTGATTGGTTGTTATGGGCAACATCCCATCTTCAACTGAATTCCCATCTTATACCCCATCATGTGTTATTTCCAACAACAATTTGGGTAATAAAATGAGTGGTGAATAATACTGTATATCTGTGGTTATTTCCTCATTTGGAGCGTCTCCATGCTTGGCGGCTACAGTGTCAGAATATGTCAAATAAAACATGTGTATATTTACTTTTTTAAATATGTCTACACACATCTCAGAGGGTTCCTTGGTCTATGAGAAGACCTAGCCATTACCCGATAATTCTGTCTGCACACATCTCAGAGGGCTCCTTGGTCTATGAGAAGGACCTAGCCATTACCCATCATTCTCCTGTCTACACACATCTCAGAGGGTTCCTTGGTCTATGAGGAGACATAGCCATTACCCATGATTCTTCTATCTACATACATCTCAGAGGGTTCCTTGGTTCCTTTCTCCTATCTACAGACATCTCAAAGGGTTTCTTGATCTGTGAGGAGACATAGCCATTACCCCATCATTCTCCTGTCTACACACAACTCAGATGGGTTCCTTGGTCTATGAGGAGATGCAGCCATTAAGTCATCATTATTGTGTCTACATACAGGACATCTCAGAGGGTTCCTTGGTCTAGGAGGAGACCCCTTGGTCTAGGAGGAGACCCCATCATTCTCCTGTTTACACACATCTCAGAGGGTTCCTTGCTTTGGTCCTTGCAGTATTTAAAACAGCCATTACAATCCTGTAATTTCAGTAATGTTACAAATGCCTGGGGAGTTCATACAGTAGGTTGCGGCACATTCAAAATGTTACCTCAGGAAACAAAATGGCCACTTCACAAAGCGCTGCAGTGAGGCCCCTCGTTCACAGTGACTGATATTTTGCATCTTCCTAACAAGTTTGTGCTAAAATAATACACACAATGCAATATTAGCATTGCTGTCTGTCAAAAAGTGTATTAGTAGGTTCGACGATAACTAGGTCAACGGTCATTAGGTCAACCACTATTGGTCGACAGTGAAAAGGTCTACATGCACTATGGTTGACATGGGCTAAAATTTGAGTCAAGCAAAAGGTCGACATGACTCTTTAAGATTTTTAGTGCCTAGGTCAACAACAGTCGACATAGACCCTCAATTAGTGTACCAAGTACCCTCGTATGGTGCCTCCCTCGCCATACTTTACCATTACCAATTGTAGGCCACGTGGATAATAAATTATAACAAGTTATCCAAGTGAAAAAGGTTGGAAAGAGATAAAAACAGCCAACCAGCTTCTAACTGCCATGTTACGGCCTGTGTTTCAAAAATGTCAGCTAAGAGCTGATTGGTTGGTACCTTAGCTCTCTCCAATCTTTGATAAATATCCTCCTTACAGACACAGCAGGCTTCTTCCGAACACTTCAAGTCCAGCGCTTATTTGGTGCAGACAAGGAAATGGGTAATTATGTCCTGACAATACAGTGTACAGCATACAAAAAGACCGACAAGCCTTGATGAACAGCACACGTGACACACTTATCTCTCTCCTTATGTACACACCACTGGAGAGTGGTATAGTCAGATGATTATCGATTTTGGCCACACTTTATTTCATACAAACGGAGAAGAGGAGACGCCCAATCCACATGTGGTAGGAAATATGGATTGTACGCTCCACTGGGGCAGGGACTGATGTGAATGTTCAAATATTCTCTGTAAAGTGCAGCGGAATCTGTGTGCGCTATATAAGAAACTGCTAAGAAATAAATTAATAATATAGGGATGTATGGTATTTTCTCCCCACTCAGGCAGGCATCTTCGGTGATGGGTATCCATATATAACAAGAATCCCTTTCAATACTGCGGTCATCTTTACTGTATAAACCAGTTTGAGGCGGAGAAGAGGAGACTAATATACCTTCATAGGGATGTATTATCTATTGATAGCGCTGATGAACGAGACACGATTTCATATGGTCTTGCATATGTCTTTTTCTTTCATGTGTTTATAAGGTGTGGGGACACCATCCCTGTGTCTTCATCCACCAAGATGCATTCTAAGCACGATTTGAACACCTTTATATTACTTTCATACTATAGAGTAGGCTACTATAGTTACACGCAATGTGTCAGTAAGCTAGTGCTATTCCAGGTAGAGATGAGCGGGTCAGGATCCCCGAGATCCGTCAGATCCGAATCTCGGGATCCGGGTCGGGCTCCGAGGCGGCTCGGGAGTTCCCGCCTCAATTCCGGACCCTGTGCTGTTCTCCGTGCCATGCTGTGCTGTGCTACATGACCTGCCCTGTGCCCTCACTGCCCTGAGCCCTGTAGTGTGATTTAAATAACTAGGTGCTGCAGTGCTCACACGCAGGGGCTGCAGTGTCCACTGTCCAGGGGCTGTCCTGTGGCCCGTGCCCTGTTGTGATTTATTTAGCCCTAAGCCCTGTGTTGTGATTTATTTAGCCCTAAACCCTGTGTTGTGTGATTTAACTAACTAACTCAGTGCTGCAGTGCTCACACGCAGGGGCTGCAGTGCTGCTGAGTAGTACACTGAGTACAGGGGCTGCAGTAATACAAGGGGCTGTGTCCAGTGTGAAGGCCTATATCCATTGTCCAGTGTCACGAGTCACGACATATATCCTGTGTCCAGTGTGACGACATATATCCTGTGTCCAGTGTGACGACATACATCCTGTGTCCAGTGTGACGACATATATCCAGTGTCCAGTGTGACAGATATATCCATTGTCCAGTGTGACGACATATATCCTGTGTCCAGTGTGACGACATATATCCGGTGTCCAGTGTGACATCTAACCATTGTGTGACGGCATATATCCAGTGTCCAGCGTGATATATATCCATTGTCTAGTGTGACGACATATATCCTGTGTCCAGCATGACATATATCCATTGTCCAGTGTGACGACATATATCCAGTGTCCAGTGTGACATATATCCATTGTCCAGTGTGACGACATATATCCTGTGTCCAGTGTGACTATATATATCCAGTGTCCAGTGTGACTACATATATCCAGTGTCCAGTGTGACGACATATATCCAGTGTCCAGTGTGACATATATCCTGTGTCCAGTGTGACGACATACAGTATATCCTGTATCCAGTGTGACTACATATATCCAGTGTCCAGTGTGACGACATATATCCAGTGTCCAGTGTGATGACATATATCCAGTGTCCAGTGTGACATATATCCTGTGTCCAGTGTGACGACATATATCCAGTGCCCAGTGTGACATCTAACCATTGTGTGACGTCATATATCCAGTGTCCAGCGTGATAAATATCCATTGTCCAGTGTGACGACATATATCCTGTGTCCAGCGTGACATATATCCATTGCCCAGTGTGACGACATATATCCAGTGTCCAGTGTGACATATATCCATTGTCCAGTGTGACGACATATATCCTGTGTCCAGTGTGACTATATATATCCAGTGTCCAGTGTGACTACATATATCCAGTGTCCAGTGTGACAACATATATCCAGTGTCCAGTGTGACATATATCCTGTGTCCAGTGTGACGACATATATCCTGTATCCAGTGTGACTACATATATCCAGTGTCCAGTGTGACGACATATATCCAGTGTCCAGTGTGACGACATATATCCAGTGTCCAGTGTGACATATATCCTGTGTCCAGTGTGACGACATATATGCAGTGTCCAGTGTGACATATATCCATTGTCCAGTGTGACAACATATATCCATTGTTCAGTGTGACATGTAACCATTGTGTGACGGCATATATCCAGTGTCCAGCGTGACATATATCCATTGTCCAGTCTGACGACATATATCCTGTGTCCAGTGTGACATATATCCATTGTCCAGTGTGACGACATATATCCTGTGTCCACTGTGACATGTAACCATTGTGTGACGGCATATATCCTGTGTCCAGTGTGACATATATCCATTGTCCAGTGTGACGACATATATCCAGAGTCCAGTGTGACATATATCCATTGTCCAGTGTGACTATATATATCCAGTGTCCAGTGTGACAGGGGCTGTGTCCAGTGTACAGGGGCTGTGTCCAGTGTACAGGGGCTGTGTACAGGGGTTGTGTCCAGTGTACAGGGGTTGTGTCCAGTATACAGGAGCTGTGTCCAGGAGCTGTGTCCAGGGGCAGTGTCCAGTATGACGGCTGTGTCCAGTGTACAGGAGCTGTGTCCCGGGGCGGTGTCCAGAAGCTGTGTCCATTGTCCAGGGGCTGTGTCCAGGGTAACGGGCTGTGTCCATTGTCCAGGGGCTGTGTCCAGGGTGACGGGCTGTGTCCAGTGTCCAGGGGCAGTGTCCAGTGTGAAGGCTGTGTCCAGTGTACAGGAGCTGTGTCCAGGGGCGGTGTCCAGAGGCTGTGTCCAGTGTGACGGCTGTGTCCATTATCCAGGGGCTGTGTCCAGTGTGACGGGCTGTGTCCATTGTCCAGGGGCTGTGTCCAGGGTGACGGGCTGTGTCCAGTGTCCAGGGGCAGTGTCCAGTGTGAAGGCTATTTCCAGTGTACAGGAGCTGTGTCCAGGGGCGGTGTCCAGTGTGACGGCTGTGTCCATTGTCCAGGGGCTGTGTCCAGTGTGACGGGCTGTGTCCAGGGGCAGTGTCCAGGGGCTGTGTCCATTGTCCAGGGGCTGTGTCCAGGGTGATGGGCTGTGTCCAGGGGCAGTGTCCAGGGGCTGTGTCCAGGGGCAGTGTCCAGTGTCCAAGGGGTTGTGTCCAGTGTGACAGGCTGTGTCCAGTGTAAAGTAAGAAAAATAAATAAAAGTAATAAATAAAATAAAAACACATTTTTGGAGGATGATGGAGGAGGAAATAGTGGGAGATCAGCAACCTGATAGAAGTGCTGAAGCTGCTACCACCAGTCATGACAAGGCCGATACCTTGTTGTATTTGCTCTTTGGAGCATTTCTCTTTTTTTGGGATAGTTTATTAAACTGCCACCCTGTCTGCCCCTGTAGTGCCACTCTGCCAGGTTGGAAGTGTAAGGTCCACATGTATGTGATGCCGACTGCTGTCGCTTAGCTTAGTCATCCAGCTACCTCGGTATACCCTTTTGGCCCAACTACAGTAAATGAAAACAATTTTGTAAGCTGTGAAGTGATCAAAATTGACTAGAAATGAGTGGAAACTAATGTTATTGAGGTTAATAATACTTTAGGGGCATTTTTTCATAAAAATCCATATCCAAAACCCACAAGGGTGGTTTTGCCAAAACCAATCCAGATCCAAAACACGAAGGGAGATCCAGATCCAAAACCAAAACCCGAAAAGTGGCCGCCGCACATCTCTAATTACAGGGTGAGCTGCTAAACTTACACACAATATGTCAGTAGTTACTCACAAAGAGTCAGTAAGCCAGTGCCATACAGATAGGCTGCCATAGATACACACGATGTGTCAGTAAGTCAGTGCTATTACAGGGTGAGCTGCTAAATTTACATTAAATGTGTCAGTAAACCAGTGCTATACAGAGTAGGCTACTACAGTTACACACAATGCGTCAGCAAGCCAGTGCTATACAGGGTGAACTGCCATAGCAGTGGGAAACGCAGGATTTTCAGAAGGGGGTTTCCAGAGGGGTGGAGCAAAGCACGGAGATGGACACTTAGGTGACCCAGTAGATACACACTATGTAACAGTAAGACGTGCTATACAGGGTAGGCTGCTATAGATACATGTAATGTGTCAGCAAGTCGGTGCTATACAGGGTAGTAGTGTTCCCGCTAGGCTTATTTCACGGGGCGCTGCGCCCTGCCTGTTTCTGCCCGCCCTGCATAGTTAATAGCCGCTGCCGCGCTAGAAGTCTCCTCCCGCTGACAGTGTAAGCTGCTAGCGCGGCAGCGTGTGGACACTCCCCCCTCAGCCCTGACATGTCGCAGCAGCGGAAGGGGGGGGACAGTGAGCACCAGGAGATCACGGGGCAGAGGCTGCTCTGTGCGTGACAGTGCGTCCCCTTGAAGGCATCGGCCCAGAAGCCTGCCGGTGGTGACACCTGCTGGCTGGAGGCAGTGCTTGGCCCCCGGGGCCGGTGATGGAAAGCTGGGCACCCTGGGATATGCAGCCCTCCCGCTCCCCCGCCGCCGCACACTTGTTGATGCACCCGAGTGCAGCGTGTAGGGCGGTCCCGGCTCATCTGCCCCCTCTCCGCAGGCCACACGGACTCCTCAGCGCTGCCTCTGGGGGACTTTATGGGGGATATAACCCGCTCCGGAGAGTTACCCCTGCCAGAGGGCTTCGAGCAGGTCAGGGACGTGGACGGCAAAGTTGATTATATTGATCACAGATAAGTGTCAAAGGTCTGTTTCATATGTGCAAGTTTATTTACATGTGCAATGCTAATAACCACCATTGTTGGCCATATAATATTGTCCAGTATACATAGGGAAGTTGCAGGAGCCCAACTTTAACGTTTCATTTCCGGACGCATTTTTTGCATTATATTGGTCCTCTCACATTTTCTGTAATCACAGTATGCATATTGCCAATCAAAATATTGTCCATAATAAATTCAGGATGTGGCCAGGGGGTCTCAGGTGGTCAGAAGTAATGTACTCAAAGCCCAGCAGTATTCATAAATTTATCAGGTTTACATGGCTAAACTCAAGGAATTTGTGCTTGAAATAGGCAATACTTAATGGGTGCCAACAACACTATTGCCCATTCTCCATCACTGACATTCGCAGTACGAGTGCAGTGCACATGCAAATTGATGGTGTGACGCTCAGGTGTCACAAGATGGTTATATAGCATAAATGTGCCGATGGTGTGATGCTCAGGTGTCACAAGATGGATTATATACAGTAGCATAAATGTGCTGTTGGTGTGACACTCAGGTGTCACAAGATGGTTATATAGCATAAATGTGCTGATGGTGTGACGCTCAGGTGTCACAGGATGGATTATATAGAATATATGTGCTCAGGGCCGTTTCTAGACAATATAGCTCCCAGGGCAAAGAAATAAAAAATGCGCCCCCACCCCCCCAAATACACATAAGAAATTGCGCGCGCCTTCGGCGCGCGCTGCGAAATAGGGGCGTGGTTTATTTTTATAGGGGGTGTGGCTTAATATAAGGGCGTGGTCTAGCAGGAAAACAAGTACCTTACATCTCACTTTTGCAACCTGCATGTCCAGACATTGGTTACCGCAAGAATTATCATTGTCCTCCCGCATTTAAGTTGGCCGGCTGAAGGCCACACAGTGACATAAAAATATAAAGGCCCACACAGTGACCTAGTACGCCTCACAGATCAAGGTCAAACAATGACAGGCTACTTAAATCATTATACACTTTTTATCCGTGATGCCAATTACACATTACGCCGCATTACGTTACGTGATGACAATTACATATTACGCCGCACACCATGATGACAATGACACATTATGTCGCACACCATGATGACAATTACACATTATGTCGCACACCATGATGCCCATTAGACCCCACACTGTGATGCCCATTACACCCACACTGTGATGGCAATTACACAATACTCCCCACACGAATACCTATTACACATTATGCCCCAGGCGCCGCTGCCGTACAACTGATACCGTTTACTAATATGCCCCCACAGTGCCAGATATGCCCCCACAGTGCCATACATATATGCCCCCACAGTGCCACACATATGCCCCCACAGTGCCACAAGCAGCACAACTCACTGTCTCTGGCCCTGGGTCTCCCCCTCCAGTCCCGCGCCGCTGCCATATGCCCCTACAGTGCCAGATATGCCCCCACAGTGCCACATATATGCCCCCACAGTGCAAAATATGTCCCTACAGTGCCACAGATATGCCTTCACAGTGCCACACATATGCCCCACACAGTGCCAAATATGCCCCCACAGTGCCACAGATATGCCCCTACAGTGCCACAGATATGCCCCCACATATATGCCCCCACAGTGCAAAATATGCCCCCACAGTGCCAAATATGCCCCCACAGTGCCAAATATGCCCCCACACAGTGCCACAGATATGCCTTCACAGTGCCACACATATGCCCCTACAGTGCCATATATGCCCTACACAGTGCCAAATATGCCCCCACAGTGCCACAGATATGCCCCTACAGTGCCACACATATGCCCCACACAGTGCCACAGATATGCCCCCACAGTGCCACAGATATGCCCCTACAGTGCCACACATATGCCCCCAAAGTGCCACACATATGCCCCCAAAGTGCCAGAAGCAGCACAACTCACTGTGGCCATGGGTCTCCCCCTCAAGTCCCCTGCCATCGCTGCTGCTGGTGGTGCTGCTGCTTCTTCTTCTTTCCTGGGGAGGGGAGGGGAGCGGAGCGTCTCTCCTTCCCTTCCCCTTCACTGTGTGTACCACTCACAACCTGAGCAGTCAGCCATTCATACCTCGCGGGCTGGCTCCTGATTGGCTGCCGGCCCGCGAGGCGAGCTCTGATTGGCTGACAGCCCAGTGACCGAGGGGAAGGAGAGACGGGCGATGCGCTCCGCTCTCCTCCCCTCCCCAGGGAAATCATCCTAAGGCTGTGCTGTGGCGGCCGGGGAGAGGGGAAAGGAAGTGCGGCAGGCGGCGGCAGCGTGTGCGTCGGGGTTGGGGGGGGGGAGCTGCCGCGCGCCCTGGCTGTTTACAGAGGCTGACAAGCCGTGCGGCGCCCCGGGCTGCTGCACGGCTTGTCCGCCTCTAGAAACGGCCCTGTCAGGGCCGTTTCTAGACAATTTAGCTCCCAGGGCAAAGAAATAAAAAATGCGCCCCCACCCCCCCAAATACACATAAGAAATTGCGCGCGCCTTCGGCGTGCGCTGCGAAATAGGGGCGTGGTTTATTTTTATAGGGGGTGTGGCTTAATATAAGGGCGTGGTCTAGCAGGAAAACAAGTACCTTACATCTCACTTTTGCAACCTGCATGTCCAGACATTGGTTACCGCAAGAATTGTCATTGTCCTCCCGCATTTAAGTTGGCCGGCTGAAGGCCACACAGTGACATAAAAATATAAAGGCCCACACAGTGACCTAGTACGCCTCACAGATCAAGGCCAAACAATGACAGGCTACTTAAATCATTATACACTTTTTATCCGTGATGCCAATTACACATTACGCCGCATTACGTTACGTGATGACAATTACATATTACGCCGCACACCATGATGACAATGACACATTATGTCGCACACCATGATGACAATTACACATTATGTCGCACACCATGATGCCCATTAGACCCCACACTGTGATGCCCATTACACCCACACTGTGATGGCAATTACACAATACTCCCCACACGAATGCCTATTACACATTATGCCCCAGGCGCCGCTGCCGTACAACTGATACCGTTTACTAATATGCCCCCACAGTGCCAGATATGCCCCCACAGTGCCATACATATATGCCCCCACAGTGCCACACATATGCCCCCACAGTGCCACAAGCAGCACAACTCACTGTCTCTGGCCCTGGGTCTCCCCCTCCAGTCCCGCGCCGCTGCCATATGCCCCTACAGTGCCAGATATGCCCCCACAGTGCCACATATATGCCCCCACAGTGCAAAATATGTCCCTACAGTGCCACAGATATGCCTTCACAGTGCCACACATATGCCCCACACAGTGCCAAATATGCCCCCACAGTGCCACAGATATGCCCCTACAGTGCCACAGATATGCCCCCACATATATGCCCCCACAGTGCAAAATATGCCCCCACAGTGCCAAATATGCCCCCACAGTGCCAAATATGCCCCCACACAGTGCCACAGATATGCCTTCACAGTGCCACACATATGCCCCTACAGTGCCATATATGCCCCACACAGTGCCAAATATGCCCCCACAGTGCCACAGATATGCCCCTACAGTGCCACACATATGCCCCACACAGTGCCACAGATATGCCCCCACAGTGCCACAGATATGCCCCTACAGTGCCACACATATGCCCCCAAAGTGCCACACATATGCCCCCAAAGTGCCAGAAGCAGCACAACTCACTGTGGCCATGGGTCTCCCCCTCAAGTCCCCTGCCATCGCTGCTGCTGGTGGTGCTGCTGCTGCTTCTTCTTCTTTCCTGGGGAGGGGAGGGGAGCGGAGCGTCTCTCCTTCCCTTCCCCTTCACTGTGTGTACCACTCACAACCTGAGCAGTCAGCCATTCATACCTCGCGGGCTGGCTCCTGATTGGCTGCCGGCCCGCGAGGCGAGCTCTGATTGGCTGACAGCCCAGTGACCGAGGGGAAGGAGAGACGGGCGATGCGCTCCGCTCTCCTCCCCTCCCCAGGGAAATCATCCTGGGGCTGTGCTGTGGCGGCCGGGGAGAGGGGAAAGGAAGTGCGGCAGGCGGCGGCAGCGTGTGCGTCGGGGTTGGGGGGGGGGGAGCTGCCGCGCGCCCTGGCTGTTTCCAGAGGCTGACAAGCCGTGCGGCGCCCCGGGCTGCTGCACGGCTTGTCCGCCTCTAGAAACGGCCCTGTATGTGCTGATGGTGTGACGCTCCGGTGTCACAAGACGGTTATATAGCATAAATGTGCTGATGGTGTGACGCTCGGGTGTCACAAGGTGGATTATATACTTTAGCAATAACGTGCTGATGGTTTGAAGATCAGGTGTCACCATTTTGACCTTTTAAATGAAAATGTGCCCTCGCGAATGAAAAATGTGCCCTCGCGAATGAAAAATGTGCCCTCGCGATTGAAAAATGTGCCCTCGCGATTGAAAAATGTGCCGTTCCCATGATCAGCACCCTGCCCTAAAAAATTTCTAGAGTGAACACTAGGTACAGTAGGCTACTATAGTTACACACAATTTGTCAGTAAAACGTGATATACTGTACAGGGTAGGCGTGTATAGTTACACAATGTGTCAGTAAGCCAGTGATATACAGGGTAGGTAGATGTCACACTGAGCAGTGATTCACTCCTAACATTCCGTTTATAAATCGTTAATGGTATCATTCAGTGTTTAAGACCTAGATCGTTCACCCACCAGGTGAAGCAATATCTTTATCAATATCTCGTTTGCTAACAATATTGCATAGAGGTGATTCAGTATATCCAATCAGCCTTCCGCAGCTATCTATCCTATGGCTTACAGGTAACTCCACTATTGAGCCCTTCTGTCTAGGCCACACACAGTAACCTATCACTGTTACCATAACAACACAGGTGTTCCGCCAATGCGCATTTCACTTTAATGGCTTTATCAGGGTTACACATGACCAGTAGCGGTGCCAGAACAGACCTTCTGAGAGCACAGGGGCTGAAGCAGCACTGACAGACCCCTACCCAAACTTTAGTATGGTACTTGGCAAGGCCTGATACACTTGACAGCATTAAGACATGTTATATTGGTATAAAAAACCCTGCCCCAATCTGCAAAGCGCCTCCCACTTTGGTAATATATTTGCCCCTTTCAGGGTTGTAAATTGAGGCAGGTAGGAGATATGCTATTCTGCCCTTGCTTATACATACACATAGTCTAAAGGTGGCCATACACACGCAGATTTATCTTTAGATCTGGCTGCTTGAAACAAAAAAATGGTTATGGATGAGAGCAAATGACAGTTGACCATTTGCTTGGAAATGTTGGAAAACAGACAAACTGTCACTCATCCATAACCATGTTTTTGTTCCAACCAGCCAGATCTGAAGATAAATCTTATAGTGTATGGGCCCCACTTTATTTGTATACATATATTTGCCTGTATGGCTGCTGCTAATACCTGTGTGATGACATCACAATGGCCCTGTGATGACATAACAGTGATTCTATGATGTCACAATGCCTGGTGAGCCAGGACGGAACACTAGGATTCATTCTGTTGCCTGGTCCCGACTTGTGCAGTCAGAGCTTTTGAACGTGTCTGATTATTCAGCATTTTCAGTTCATATATTGTGTTTGGAGAGGAGCAAGGAGAGAGAGGAGAGAGAGGAGGAAGGAGGAGACAAACGGGAGCAGCCCTGCGCTGCGTCCCGTTCTATAGTAGCAAGGTAAGTGCGCTCTTATTTCTATTCATTCTTTTTTGTTTGAGCAATTGGGGTTCTTCATGGATTTCTTAAGGGGCGAGGCTCACCTGAAAGTGGGCGTGTCATAGCATAGAAGGCGGTTATGTCCCAATTTAGTGGGTGTTTCAGGGGGTCTTTGCCCAAACCTGAGGGGTTATTTATTATTTATATCACTGCCGGTTCCCAATGACCCTTAATATTTTTGGCGTTCAATATGAGCTAAAATGGTTATTCGATTCCAGTGGGTTTGTGTGTGTCCCACACACAAACACTTTTTTATTTTGGTTTAAACCCTTTCTTTTTGTTGGTGGTTAAATAATCACAATTTGCATGTTACAATGGGCACCGATATTATGCCCACATTTCACTGCAAATGAGGTTGCTGATAAATGGGCTTAAAATAATAAAGCCCTTTATTTCCCCCATTACTCCATTACTCCATTATGGTATTGTATTCGCTGATACCTGCATATCTGTGGTCAGTTGTGTAACACATATTTATACTGATCCTACTAGTGGAGCATTGTGATTCCGGATTATAATCGTATGAATATGAAATGAATTATAACATTGTGACAGGAGATCGGGGACCATATTCACTTTTTGCTTTTCATGGCGCCCAGAGAGGTCGCGTAGAGTAGCGTAAAGGGCTCGCTTGGCTGCCTATTTCCGCTGCCTATCAAGCAGGTAAACTCCATCCCGCCAAAGGCACGCCCACCCCGCCACACAAATACCCGCACTATGCTGCAACGCGTACGCTTACACATTCACGCGTAAGCACCCGCATCGAATGATTTTTCCTCTGTTCGTTGTGTTTCCGTCCATTATGACTAGAAGGGATATTTGTGTATAGCTTATTTGTTATTCAATATTTCTATTTTATCTTTAATTAAGGTGACGCAGTGAGTCAAACTTGCTACAAGAGGGGAAATGGCCCAATTGCCATCAGAGAGCCAAACCAAACAAGAACCCCGGGAGAGGCAGATGCCCCCGGCACCGCGGGTAAGACAGGCCCCACCGCCTCCCCGCGAGAAAAAGGCACCACCGCCTCCCCGCGAGAGAAAGGCACCACCGCCTCCCCGCGAGAGAAAGGCCCCACCGCCTCCCTGCGAGAGAAAGGCCCCACCGCCTCCCTGCGAGAGAAAGGCCCCACCGGTACCGAGGGAGAGACAGGCCCCACCGGCACCGAGGGAGAGACAGGCCCCACCGACACCAAGGGAGAGACAGGCCCCACCGGCACCAAGGGAGAGACAGGCTCCATCGGCACCAAGGGAGAGACAGGCCCCACCTTCACCAAGGGAGAGACAGGCCCCACCGGCACCAAGGGAGAGACAGGCTTCCTCACCATTGAGGAATTCGCCCCCGTCAATATCCACGGTGTGGCAAGAGCCACCGTCACGATCAACAGAATGGTATGCGCCCCCATCACCATCCATGGAGAGGCAAGAGCCCCCGTTCCAATCCACGGAGTGGCATGAGAACCCATTCTCAATGGACTGGTATTCCGAGATCCCGGAAACATCCACGGAGTGGCAAGAGTCTCAGGAAGCATCCACGGAGTGGCAAGAGTCCCAGGAAGCATCCACGGTGTGGCAAGAGTCCCAGGAAGCATCCATGGTGTGGCAAGAGTCCCAGGAAACCTACACGGAGCGGCAAGAGACGCAGGAAACATCTATGGAGTGGCCCCCCGTCACCACCCACAGAGTGGTATACGCCCCCGTCACCATCCACGGAGTGGTATGCACCCCCGCCGCCATCCACGGAGTGGCATGCGCCCCCGTCACCATTTACGGAGTGGCAAGCGTCCCTGTCACTGGAGTGGCATGCACCCCCTATACCATCCAAGGAGTGGTATGCACCCCTGTCACCATCACGGAGTGGCATGCACTCCCAATGTAGAGGCGTCCCACTACATTTCAACTTCTGTTAAATATGGAATATTGCACATAACAACCAATCAGACTGTATCTATTATCTCCTATACGATACTAAATAAATGAGTAGTCTAGATAATAGACACATTATTTATTTAGTATTGTCTAGGAGATACTAGATAGAATCTGATTGGTTGTTATGGGCAACATCCCATCTTCAACTGAATTCCCATCTTATACCCCATCATGTGTTATTTCCAACAACAATTTGGGTAATAAAATGAGTGGTGAATAATACTGTATATCTGTGGTTATTTCCTCATTTGGAGCGTCTCCATGCTTGGCGGCTACAGTGTCAGAATATGTCAAATAAAACATGTGTACATTTACTTTTTTAAATATGTCTACACACATCTCAGAGGGTTCCTTGGTCTATGAGAAGACCTAGCCATTACCCGATAATTCTGTCTGCACACATCTCAGAGGGCTCCTTGGTCTATGAGAAGGACCTAGCCATTACCCATCATTCTCCTGTCTACACACATCTCAGAGGGTTCCTTGGTCTATGAGGAGACATAGCCATTACCCATGATTCTTCTATCTACATACATCTCAGAGGGTTCCTTGGTTCCTTTCTCCTATCTACAGACATCTCAAAGGGTTTCTTGATCTGTGAGGAGACATAGCCATTACCCCATCATTCTCCTGTCTACACACAACTCAGATGGGTTCCTTGGTCTATGAGGAGATGCAGCCATTACCTCATCATTATTGTGTCTACATACAGGACATCTCAGAGGGTTCCTTGGTCTAGGAGGAGACCCCTTGGTCTAGGAGGAGACCCCATCATTCTCCTGTTTACACACATCTCAGAGGGTTCCTTGCTTTGGTCCTTGCAGTATTTAAAACAGCCATTACAATCCTGTAATTTCAGTAATGTTACAAATGCCTGGGGAGTTCATACAGTAGGTTGCGGCACATTCAAAATGTTACCTCAGGAAACAAAATGGCCACTTCACAAAGCGCTGCAGTGAGGCCCCTCGTTCACAGTGACTGATATTTTGCATCTTCCTAACAAGTTTGTGCTAAAATAATACACACAATGCAATATTAGCATTGCTGTCTGTCAAAAAGTGTATTAGTAGGTCGACGATAACTAGGTCAACGGTCATTAGGTCAACCACTATTGGTCGACAGTGAAAAGGTCTACATGCACTATGGTTGACATGGACTAAAATTTGAGTCAAGCAAAAGGTCGACATGACTCTTTAAGATTTTTAGTGCCTAGGTCAACAACAGTCGACATAGACCCTCAATTAGTGTACCAAGTACCCTCGTATGGTGCCTCCCTCGCCATACTTTACCATTACCAATTGTAGGCCACGTGGATAATAAATTATAACAAGTTATCCAAGTGAAAAAGGTTGGAAAGAGATAAAAACAGCCAACCAGCTTCTAACTGCCATGTTACGGCCTGTGTTTCAAAAATGTCAGCTAAGAGCTGATTGGTTGGTACCTTAGCTCTCTCCAATCTTTGATAAATATCCTCCTTACAGACACAGCAGGCTTCTTCCGAACACTTCAAGTCCAGCGCTTATTTGGTGCAGACAAGGAAATGGGTAATTATGTCCTGACAATACAGTGTACAGCATACAAAAAGACCGACAAGCCTTGATGAACAGCACACGTGACACACTTATCTCTCTCCTTATGTACACACCACTGGAGAGTGGTATAGTCAGATGATTTTCGATTTTGGCCACACTTTATTTCATACAAACGGAGAAGAGGAGACGCCCAATCCACATGTGGTAGGAAATATGGATTGTACGCTCCACTGGGGCAGGGACTGATGTGAATGTTCAAATATTCTCTGTAAAGTGCAGCGGAATCTGTGTGCGCTATATAAGAAACTGCTAAGAAATAAATTAATAATATAGGGATGTATGGTATTTTCTCCCCACTCAGGCAGGCATCTTCGGTGATGGGTATCCATATATAACAAGAATCCCTTTCAATACTGCGGTCATCTCTACTGTATAAACCAGTTTGAGGCGGAGAAGAGGAGACTAATATACCTTCATAGGGATGTATTATCTATTGATAGCGCTGATGAACGAGACACGATTTCATATGGTCTTGCATATGTCTTTTTCTTTCATGTGTTTATAAGGTGTGGGGACACCATCCCTGTGTCTTCATCCACCAAGATGCATTCTAAGCACGATTTGAACACCTTTATATTACTTTCATACTATAGAGTAGGCTACTATAGTTACACGCAATGTGTCAGTAAGCTAGTGCTATTCCAGGTAGAGATGAGCGGGTCAGGATCCCCGAGATCCGTCAGATCCGAATCTCGGGATCCGGGTCGGGCTCCGAGGCGGCTCGGGAGTTCCCGCCTCAATTCCGGACCCTGTGCTGTTCTCCGTGCCATGCTGTGCTGTGCTACATGACCTGCCCTGTGCCCTCACTGCCCTGAGCCCTGTAGTGTGATTTAAATAACTAGGTGCTGCAGTGCTCACACGCAGGGGCTGCAGTGTCCACTGTCCAGGGGCTGTCCTGTGGCCCGTGCCCTGTTGTGATTTATTTAGCCCTAAGCCCTGTGTTGTAATTTATTTAGCCCTGAGCCCTGTGTTGTGTGATTTAACTAACTAACTCAGTGCTGCAGTGCTCACACGCAGGGGCTGCAGTGCTGCTGAGTAGTACACTGAGTACAGGGGCTGCAGTAATACAAGGGGCTGTGTCCAGTGTGACGGCCTATATCCATTGTCCAGTGTCACGAGTCACGACATATATCCTGTGTCCAGTGTGACGACATATATCCTGTGTCCAGTGTGACGACATACATCCTGTGTCCAGTGTGACGACATATATCCAGTGTCCAGTGTGACAGATATATCCATTGTCCAGTGTGACGACATATATCCTGTGTCCAGTGTGACGACATATATCCGGTGTCCAGTGTGACATCTAACCATTGTATGACGGCATATATCCAGTGTCCAGCGTGATATATATCCATTGTCCAGTGTGACGACATATATCCTGTGTCCAGCATGACATATATCCATTGTCCAGTGTGACGACATATATCCAGTGTCCAGTGTGACATATATCCATTGTCCAGTGTGACGACATATATCCTGTGTCCAGTGTGACTATATATATCCAGTGTCCAGTGTGACTACATATATCCAGTGTCCAGTGTGACGACATATATCCAGTGTCCAGTGTGACATATATCCTGTGTCCAGTGTGACGACATATATCCTGTATCCAGTGTGACTACATATATCCAGTGTCCAGTGTGACGACATATATCCAGTGTCCAGTGTGATGACATATATCCAGTGTCCAGTGTGACATATATCCTGTGTCCAGTGTGACGACATATATCCAGTGCCCAGTGTGACATCTAACCATTGTGTGACGTCATATATCCAGTGTCCAGCGTGATATATATCCATTGTCCAGTGTGACGACATATATCCTGTGTCCAGCGTGACATATATCCATTGCCCAGTGTGACGACATATATCCAGTGTCCAGTGTGACATATATCCATTGTCCAGTGTGACGACATATATCCTGTGTCCAGTGTGACTATATATATCCAGTGTCCAGTGTGACTACATATATCCAGTGTCCAGTGTGACAACATATATCCAGTGTCCAGTGTGACATATATCCTGTGTCCAGTGTGACGACATATATCCTGTATCCAGTGTGACTACATATATCCAGTGTCCAGTGTGACAACATATATCCAGTGTCCAGTGTGACGACATATATCCAGTGTCCAGTGTGACATATATCCTGTGTCCAGTGTGACGACATATATGCAGTGTCCAGTGTGACATATATCCATTGTCCAGTGTGACAACATATATCCAGTGTTCAGTGTGACATGTAACCATTGTGTGACGGCATATATCCAGTGTCCAGCGTGACATATATCCATTGTCCAGTCTGACGACATATATCCTGTGTCCAGTGTGACATATATCCATTGTCCAGTGTGACGACATATATCCTGTGTCCACTGTGACATGTAACCATTGTGTGACGGCATATATCCTGTGTCCAGTGTGACATATATCCATTGTCCAGTGTGACGACATATATCCAGAGTCCAGTGTGACATATATCCATTGTCCAGTGTGACTATATATATCCAGTGTCCAGTGTGACAGGGGCTGTGTCCAGTGTACAGGGGCTGTGTCCAGTGTACAGGGGCTGTGTACAGGGGTTGTGTCCAGTGTACAGGGGTTGTGTCCATTATACAGGAGCTGTGTCCAGGAGCTGTGTCCAGGGGCAGTGTCCAGTATGACGGCTGTGTCCAGTGTACAGGAGCTGTGTCCCGGGGCGGTGTCCAGAAGCTGTGTCCATTGTCCAGGGGCTGTGTCCAGGGTAACGGGCTGTGTCCATTGTCCAGGGGCTGTGTCCAGGGTGACGGGCTGTGTCCAGTGTCCAGGGGCAGTGTCCAGTGTGAAGGCTGTGTCCAGTGTACAGGAGCTGTGTCCAGGGGCGGTGTCCAGAGGCTGTGTCCAGTGTGACGGCTGTGTCCATTGTCCAGGGGCTGTGTCCAGTGTGACGGGCTGTGTCCATTGTCCAGGGGCTGTGTCCAGGGTGACGGGCTGTGTCCAGTGTCCAGGGGCAGTGTCCAGTGTGAAGGCTATTTCCAGTGTACAGGAGCTGTGTCCAGAGGCTGTGTCCAGTGTGACGGCTGTGTCCATTGTCCAGGGGCTGTGTCCAGTGTGACGGGCTGTGTCCAGGGGCAGTGTCCAGGGGCTGTGTCCATTGTCCAGGGGCTGTGTCCAGGGTGATGGGCTGTGTCCAGGGGCAGTGTCCAGGGGCTGTGTCCAGGGGCAGTGTCCAGTGTCCAAGGGGTTGTGTCCAGTGTGACAGGCTGTGTCCAGTGTAAAGTAAGAAAAATAAATAAAAGTAATAAATCAAATAAAAACACATTTTTGGAGGATGATGGAGGAGGAAATAGTGGGAGATCAGCAACCTGATAGAAGTGCTGAAGCTGCTACCACCAGTCATGACAAGGCCGATACCTTGTTGTATTTGCTCTTTGGAGCATTTCTCTTTTTTTGGGATAGTTTATTAAACTGCCACCCTGTCTGCCCTGTAGTGCCACTCTGCCAGGTTGGAAGTGTAAGGTCCACATGTATGTGATGCCGACTGCTGTCGCTTAGCTTAGTCATCCAGCTACCTCGGTATACCCTTTTGGCCCAACTACAGTAAATGAAAACAATTTTGTAAGCTGTGAAGTGATCAAAATTGACTAGAAATGAGTGGAAACTAATGTTATTGAGGTTAATAATACTTTAGGGGCATTTTTTCATAAAAATCCATATCCAAAACCCACAAGGGTGGTTTTGCCAAAACCAATCCAGATCCAAAACACGAAGGGAGATCCAGATCCAAAACCAAAACCCGAAAAGTGGCTGCCGCACATCTCTAATTACAGGGTGAGCTGCTAAACTTACACACAATATGTCAGTAGTTACTCACAAAGAGTCAGTAAGCCAGTGCCATACAGATAGGCTGCCATAGATACACACGATGTGTCAGTAAGTCAGTGCTATTACAGGGTGAGCTGCTAAATTTACATTAAATGTGTCAGTAAACCAGTGCTATACAGAGTAGGCTACTACAGTTACACACAATGCGTCAGCAAGCCAGTGCTATACAGGGTGAACTGCCATAGCAGTGGGAAACGCAGGATTTTCAGAAGGGGGTTTCCAGAGGGGTGGAGCAAAGCACGGAGATGGACACTTAGGTGACCCAGTAGATACACACTATCTGTCAGTAAGACGTGCTATACAGGGTAGGCTGCTATAGATACATGTAATGTGTCAGCAAGTCGGTGCTATACAGGGTAGTAGTGTTCCCGCTAGGCTTATTTCACGGGGCGCTGCGCCCTGCCTGTTTCTGCCCGCCCTGCATAGTTAATAGCCGCTGCCGCGCTAGAAGTCTCCTCCCGCTGACAGTGTAAGCTGCTAGCGCGGCAGCGTGTGGACACTCCCCCCTCAGCCCTGACATGTCGCAGCAGCGGAGGGGGGGGGACAGTGAGCACCAGGAGATCACGGGGCAGAGGCTGCTCTGTGCGTGACAGTGCGTCCCCTTGAAGGCATCGGCCCAGAAGCCTGCGGTGGTGACACCTGCTGGCTGGAGGCAGTGCTTGGCCCCCGGGGCCGGTGATGGACAGCTGGGCACCCTGGGATATGCAGCCCTCCCGCTCCCCCGCCGCCGCACACTTGTTGATGCACCCGAGTGCAGCGTGTAGGGCGGTCCCGGCTCATCTGCCCCCTCTCCGCAGGCCACACGGACTCCTCAGCGCTGCCTCTGGGGGACTTTATGGGGGATATAACCCGCTCCGGAGAGTTACCCCTGCCAGAGGGCTTCGAGCAGGTCAGGGACGTGGACGGCAAAGTTGATTATATTGATCACAGATAAGTGTCAAAGGTCTGTTTCATATGTGCAAGTTTATTTACATGTGCAATGCTAATAACCACCATTGTTGGCCATATAATATTGTCCAGTATACATAGGGAAGTTGCAGGAGCCCAACTTTAACGTTTCATTTCCGGACGCATTTTTTGCACTATATTGATCCTCTCACATTTTCTGTAATCACAGTATGCATATTGCCAATCAAAATATTGTCCATAATAAATTCAGGATGTGGCCAGGGGGTCTCAGGTGGTCAGAAGTAATGTACTCAAAGCCCAGCAGTATTCATAAATTTATCAGGTTTACATGGCTAAACTCAAGGAATTTGTGCTTGAAATAGGCAATACTTAATGGGTGCCAACAACACTATTGCCCATTCTCCATCACTGACATTCGCAGTACGAGTGCAGTGCACATGCAAATTGATGGTGTGACGCTCAGGTGTCACAAGATGGTTATATAGCATAAATGTGCCGATGGTGTGATGCTCAGGTGTCACAAGATGGATTATATACAGTAGCATAAATGTGCTGTTGGTGTGACACTCAGGTGTCACAAGATGGTTATATAGCATAAATGTGCTGATGGTGTGACGCTCAGGTGTCACAGGATGGATTATATAGAATATATGTGCTCAGGGCCGTTTCTAGACAATTTAGCTCCCAGGGCAAAGAAATAAAAAATGCGCCCCCACCCCCCCAAATACACATAAGAAATTGCGCGCGCCTTTGGCGCGCGCTGCGAAATAGGGGCGTGGTTTATTTTATAGGGGGTGTGGCTTAATATAAGGGCGTGGTCTAGCAGGAAAACAAGTACCTTACATCTCACTTTTGCAACCTGCATGTCCAGACATTGGTTACCGCAAGAATTGTCATTGTCCTCCCGCATTTAAGTTGGCCGGCTGAAGGCCACACAGTGACATAAAAATATAAAGGCCCACACAGTGACCTAGTACGCCTCACAGATCAAGGCCAAACAATGACAGGCTACTTAAATCATTATACACTTTTTATCCGTGATGCCAATTACACATTACGCCGCATTACGTTACGTGATGACAATTACATATTACGCCGCACACCATGATGACAATGACACATTATGTCGCACACCATGATGACAATTACACATTTTGTCGCACACCATGATGCCCATTAGACCCCACACTGTGATGCCCATTACACCCACACTGTGATGGCAATTACACAATACTCCCCACACGAATGCCTATTACACATTATGCCCCAGGCGCCGCTGCCGTACAACTGATACCGTTTACTAATATGCCCCCACAGTGCCAGATATGCCCCCACAGTGCCATACATATATGCCCCCACAGTGCCACACATATGCCCCCACAGTGCCACAAGCAGCACAACTCACTGTCCCTGGCCCTGGGTCTCCCCCTCCAGTCCCGCGCCGCTGCCATATGCCCCTACAGTGCCAGATATGCCCCCACAGTGCCACATATATGCCCCCACAGTGCAAAATATGTCCCTACAGTGCCACAGATATGCCTTCACAGTGCCACACATATGCCCCACACAGTGCCAAATATGCCCCCACAGTGCCACAGATATGCCCCTACAGTGCCACAGATATGCCCCCACATATATGCCCCTACAGTGCAAAATATGCCCCCACAGTGCCAAATATGCCCCCACAGTGCCAAATATGCCCCCACACAGTGCCACAGATATGCCTTCACAGTGCCAAACATATGCCCCTACAGTGCCATATATGCCCCACACAGTGCCAAATATGCCCCCACAGTGCCACAGATATGCCCCTACAGTGCCACACATATGCCCCACACAGTGCCACAGATATGCCCCCACAGTGCCACAGATATGCCCCTACAGTGCCACACATATGCCCCCAAAGTGCCACACATATGCCCCCAAAGTGCCAGAAGCAGCACAACTCACTGTGGCCATGGGTCTCCCCCTCAAGTCCCCTGCCATCGCTGCTGCTGGTGGTGCTGCTGCTGCTTCTTCTTCTTTCCTGGGGAGGGGAGGGGAGCGGAGCGTCTCTCCTTCCCTTCCCCTTCACTGTGTGTACCACTCACAACCTGAGCAGTCAGCCATTCATACCTCGCGGGCTGGCTCCTGATTGGCTGCCGGCCCGCGAGGCGAGCTCTGATTGGCTGACAGCCCAGTGACCGAGGGGAAGGAGAGACGGGCGATGCGCTCCGCTCTCCTCCCCTCCCCAGGGAAATCATCCTGGGGCTGTGCTGTGGCGGCCGGGGAAAGGGGAAAGGAAGTGCGGCAGGCGGCGGCAGCGTGTGCGTCGGGGTTGGGGGGGGGGAGCTGCCGCGCGCCCTGGCTGTTTACAAAGGCTGACAAGCCGTGCGGCGCCCCGGGCTGCTGCACGGCTTGTCCGCCTCTAGAAACGGCCCTGTATGTGCTGATGGTGTGACGCTCCGGTGTCACAAGACGGTTATATAGCATAAATGTGCTGATGGTGTGACGCTCGGGTGTCACAAGGTGGATTATATACTTTAGCAATAACGTGCTGATGGTTTGAAGATCAGGTGTCACCATTTTGACCTTTTAAATGAAAATGTGCCCTTGCGAATGAAAAATGTGCCCTCGCGAATGAAAAATGTGCCCTCGCGATTGAAAAATGTGCCCTCGCGATTGAAAAATGTGCCGTTCCCATGATCAGCACCCTGCCCTAAAAAATTTCTAGAGTGAACACTAGGTACAGTAGGCTACTATAGTTACACACAATTTGTCAGTAAAACGTGATATACTGTACAGGGTAGGCGTGTATAGTTACACAATGTGTCAGTAAGCCAGTGATATACAGGGTAGGTAGATGTCACACTGAGCAGTGATTCACTCCTAACATTCCGTTTATAAATCGTTAATGGTATCATTCAGTGTTTAAGACCTAGATCGTTCACCCACCAGGTGAAGCAATATCTTTATCAATATCTCGTTTGCTAACAATATTGCATAGAGGTGATTCAGTATATCCAATCAGCCTTCCGCAGCTATCTATCCTATGGCTTACAGGTAACTCCACTATTGAGCCCTTCTGTCTAGGCCACACACAGTAACCTATCACTGTTACCATAACAACACAGGTGTTCCGCCAATGCGCATTTCACTTTAATGGCTTTATCAGGGTTACACATGACCAGTAGCGGTGCCAGAACAGACCTTCTGAGAGCACAGAGGCTGAAGCAGCACTGACAGACCCCTACCCAAACTTTAGTATGGTACTTGGCAAGGCCTGATACACTTGACAGCATTAAGACATGTTATATTGGTATAAAAAACCCTGCCCCAATCTGCAAAGCGCCTCCCACTTTGGTAATATATTTGCCCCTTTCAGGGTTGTAAATTGAGGCAGGTAGGAGATATGCTATTCTGCCCTTGCTTATACATACACATAGTCTAAAGGTGGCCATACACACGCAGATTTATCTTTAGATCTGGCTGCTTGAAACAAAAAAATGGTTATGGATGAGAGCAAATGACAGTTGACCATTTGCTTGGAAATGTTGGAAAACAGACAAACTGTCACTCATCCATAACCATGTTTTTGTTCCAACCAGCCAGATCTGAAGATAAATCTTATAGTGTATGGGCCCCACTTTATTTGTATACATATATTTGCCTGTATGGCTGCTGCTAATACCTGTGTGATGACATCACAATGGCCCTGTGATGACATAACAGTGATTCTATGATGTCACAATGCCTGGTGAGCCAGGACGGAACACTAGGATTCATTCTGTTGCCTGGTCCCGACTTGTGCAGTCAGAGCTTTTGAACGTGTCTGATTATTCAGCATTTTCAGTTCATATATTGTGTTTGGAGAGGAGCAAGGAGAGAGAGGAGAGAGAGGAGGAAGGAGGAGACAAACGGGAGCAGCCCTGCGCTGCGTCCCGTTCTATAGTAGCAAGGTAAGTGCGCTCTTATTTCTATTCATTCTTTTTTGTTTGAGCAATTGGGGTTCTTCATGGATTTCTTAAGGGGCGAGGCTCACCTGAAAGTGGGCGTGTCATAGCATAGAAGGCGGTTATGTCCCAATTTAGTGGGTGTTTCAGGGGGTCTTTGCCCAAACCTGAGGGGTTATTTATTATTTATATCACTGCCGGTTCCCAATGACCCTTAATATTTTTGGCGTTCAATATGAGCTAAAATGGTTATTCGATTCCAGTGGGTTTGTGTGTGTCCCACACACAAACACTTTTTTATTTTGGTTTAAACCCTTTCTTTTTGTTGGTGGTTAAATAATCACAATTTGCATGTTACAATGGGCACCGATATTATGCCCACATTTCACTGCAAATGAGGTTGCTGATAAATGGGCTTAAAATAATAAAGCCCTTTATTTCCCCCATTACTCCATTACTCCATTATGGTATTGTATTCGCTGATACCTGCATATCTGTGGTCAGTTGTGTAACACATATTTATACTGATCCTACTAGTGGAGCATTGTGATTCCGGATTATAATCGTATGAATATGAAATGAATTATAACATTGTGACAGGAGATCGGGGACCATATTCACTTTTTGCTATTCATGGCGCCCAGAGAGGTCGCGTAGAGTAGCGTAAAGGGCTCGCTTGGCTGCCTATTTCCGCTGCCTATCAAGCAGGTAAAATCCATCCCGCCAAAGGCACGCCCACCCCGCCACACAAATACCCGCACTATGCTGCAACGCGTACGCTTACACATTCACGCGTAAGCACCCGCATCGAATGATTTTTCCTCTGTTCGTTGTGTTTCCGTCCATTATGACTAGAAGGGATATTTGTGTATAGCTTATTTGTTATTTAATATTTCTATTTTATCTTTAATTAAGGTGACGCAGTGAGTCAAACTTGCTACAAGAGGGGAAATGGCCCAATTGCCATCAGAGAGCCAAACCAAACAAGAACCCCGGGAGAGGCAGATGCCCCCGGCACCGCGGGTAAGACAGGCCCCACCGCCTCCCCGCGAGAAAAAGGCACCACCGCCTCCCCGCGAGAGAAAGGCACCACCGCCTCCCCGCGAGAGAAAGGCCCCACCGCCTCCCTGCGAGAGAAAGGCCCCACCGCCTCCCTGCGAGAGAAAGGCCCCACCGGTACCGAGGGAGAGACAGGCCCCACCGGCACCGAGGGAGAGACAGGCCCCACCGACACCGAGGGAGAGACAGGCCCCACCGGCACCAAGGGAGAGACAGGCTCCATCGGCACCAAGGGAGAGACAGGCCCCACCTTCACCAAGGGAGAGACAGGCCCCACCGGCACCAAGGGAGAGACATGCTTCCTCACCATTGAGGAATTCGCCCCCGTCAATATCCACGGTGTGGCAAGAGCCACCGTCACGATCAACAGAATGGTATGCGCCCCCATCACCATCCATGGAGAGGCAAGAGCCCCCGTTCCAATCCACGGAGTGGCATGAGAACCCATTCTCAATGGACTGGTATTCCGAGATCCCGGAAACATCCACGGAGTGGCAAGAGTCTCAGGAAGCATCCACGGAGTGGCAAGAGTCCCAGGAAGCATCCACGGTGTGGCAAGAGTCCCAGGAAGCATCCATGGTGTGGCAAGAGTCCCAGGAAACCTACACGGAGCGGCAAGAGACCCAGGAAACATCTATGGAGTGGCCCCCCGTCACCACCCACAGAGTGGTATACGCCCCCGTCACCATCCACGGAGTGGTATGCACCCCCGCCGCCATCCACGGAGTGGCATGCGCCCCCGTCACCATTTACGGAGTGGCAAGCGTCCCTGTCACTGGAGTGGCATGCACCCCCTATACCATCCAAGGAGTGGTATGCACCCCTGTCACCATCACGGAGTGGCATGCACTCCCAATGTAGAGGCGTCCCACTACATTTCAACTTCTGTTAAATATGGAATATTGCACATAACAACCAATCAGACTGTATCTATTATCTCCTATACGATACTAAATAAATGAGTAGTCTAGATAATAGACACATTATTTATTTAGTATTGTCTAGGAGATACTAGATAGAATCTGATTGGTTGTTATGGGCAACATCCCATCTTCAACTGAATTCCCATCTTATACCCCATCATGTGTTATTTCCAACAACAATTTGGGTAATAAAATGAGTGGTGAATAATACTGTATATCTGTGGTTATTTCCTCATTTGGAGCGTCTCCATGCTTGGCGGCTACAGTGTCAGAATATGTCAAATAAAACATGTGTACATTTACTTTTTTAAATATGTCTACACACATCTCAGAGGGTTCCTTGGTCTATGAGAAGACCTAGCCATTACCCGATAATTCTGTCTGCACACATCTCAGAGGGCTCCTTGGTCTATGAGAAGGACCTAGCCATTACCCATCATTCTCCTGTCTACACACATCTCAGAGGGTTCCTTGGTCTATGAGGAGACATAGCCATTACCCATGATTCTTCTATCTACATACATCTCAGAGGGTTCCTTGGTTCCTTTCTCCTATCTACAGACATCTCAAAGGGTTTCTTGATCTGTGAGGAGACATAGCCATTACCCCATCATTCTCCTGTCTACACACAACTCAGATGGGTTCCTTGGTCTATGAGGAGATGCAGCCATTACCTCATCATTATTGTGTCTACATACATGACATCTCAGAGGGTTCCTTGGTCTAGGAGGAGACCCCTTGGTCTAGGAGGAGACCCCATCATTCTCCTGTTTACACACATCTCAGAGGGTTCCTTGCTTTGGTCCTTGCAGTATTTAAAACAGCCATTACAATCCTGTAATTTCAGTAATGTTACAAATGCCTGGGGAGTTCATACAGTAGGTTGCGGCACATTCAAAATGTTACCTCAGGAAACAAAATGGCCACTTCACAAAGCGCTGCAGTGAGGCCCCTCGTTCACAGTGACTGATATTTTGCATCTTCCTAACAAGTTTGTGCTAAAATAATACACACAATGCAATATTAGCATTGCTGTCTGTCAAAAAGTGTATTAGTAGGTCGACGATAACTAGGTCAACGGTCATTAGGTCAACCACTATTGGTCGACAGTGAAAAGGTCTACATGCACTATGGTTGACATGGACTAAAATTTGAGTCAAGCAAAAGGTCGACATGACTCTTTAAGATTTTTAGTGCCTAGGTCAACAACAGTCGACATAGACCCTCAATTAGTGTACCAAGTACCCTCGTATGGTGCCTCCCTCGCCATACTTTACCATTACCAATTGTAGGCCACGTGGATAATAAATTATAACAAGTTATCCAAGTGAAAAAGGTTGGAAAGAGATAAAAACAGCCAACCAGCTTCTAACTGCCATGTTACGGCCTGTGTTTCAAAAATGTCAGCTAAGAGCTGATTGGTTGGTACCTTAGCTCTCTCCAATCTTTGATAAATATCCTCCTTACAGACACAGCAGGCTTCTTCCGAACACTTCAAGTCCAGCGCTTATTTGGTGCAGACAAGGAAATGGGTAATTATGTCCTGACAATACAGTGTACAGCATACAAAAAGACCGACAAGCCTTGATGAACAGCACACGTGACACACTTATCTCTCTCCTTATGTACACACCACTGGAGAGTGGTATAGTCAGATGATTTTCGATTTTGGCCACACTTTATTTCATACAAACGGAGAAGAGGAGACACCCAATCCACATGTGGTAGGAAATATGGATTGTACGCTCCACTGGGGCAGGGACTGATGTGAATGTTCAAATATTCTCTGTAAAGTGCAGCGGAATCTGTGTGCGCTATATAAGAAACTGCTAAGAAATAAATTAATAATATAGGGATGTATGGTATTTTCTCCCCACTCAGGCAGGCATCTTCGGTGATGGGTATCCATATATAACAAGAATCCCTTTCAATACTGCGGTCATCTCTACTGTATAAACCAGTTTGAGGCGGAGAAGAGGAGACTAATATACCTTCATAGGGATGTATTATCTATTGATAGCGCTGATGAACGAGACACGATTTCATATGGTCTTGCATATGTCTTTTTCTTTCATGTGTTTATAAGGTGTGGGGACACCATCCCTGTGTCTTCATCCACCAAGATGCATTCTAAGCACGATTTGAACACCTTTATATTACTTTCATACTATAGAGTAGGCTACTATAGTTACACGCAATGTGTCAGTAAGCTAGTGCTATTCCAGGTAGAGATGAGCGGGTCAGGATCCCCGAGATCCGTCAGATCCGAATCTCGGGATCCGGGTCGGGCTCCGAGGCGGCTCGGGAGTTCCCGCCTCAATTCCGGACCCTGTGCTGTTCTCCGTGCCATGCTGTGCTGTGCTACATGACCTGCCCTGTGCCCTCACTGCCCTGAGCCCTGTAGTGTGATTTAAATAACTAGGTGCTGCAGTGCTCACACGCAGGGGCTGCAGTGTCCACTGTCCAGGGGCTGTCCTGTGGCCCGTGCCCTGTTGTGATTTATTTAGCCCTAAGCCCTGTGTTGTGATTTATTTAGCCCTGAGCCCTGTGTTGTGTGATTTAACTAACTAACTCAGTGCTGCAGTGCTCACACGCAGGGGCTGCAGTGCTGCTGAGTAGTACACTGAGTACAGGGGCTGCAGTAATACAAGGGGCTGTGTCCAGTGTGACGGCCTATATCCATTGTCCAGTGTCACGAGTCACGACATATATCCTGTGTCCAGTGTGACGACATATATCCTGTGTCCAGTGTGACGACATACATCCTGTGTCCAGTGTGACGACATATATCCAGTGTCCAGTGTGACAGATATATCCATTGTCCAGTGTGACGACATATATCCTGTGTCCAGTGTGACGACATATATCCGGTGTCCAGTGTGACATCTAACCATTGTGTGACGGCATATATCCAGTGTCCAGCGTGATATATATCCATTGTCCAGTGTGACGACATATATCCTGTGTCCAGCATGACATATATCCATTGTCCAGTGTGACGACATATATCCAGTGTCCAGTGTGACATATATCCATTGTCCAGTGTGACGACATATATCCTGTGTCCAGTGTGACTATATATATCCAGTGTCCAGTGTGACTACATATATCCAGTGTCCAGTGTGACGACATATATCCAGTGTCCAGTGTGACATATATCCTGTGTCCAGTGTGACGACATATATCCTGTATCCAGTGTGACTACATATATCCAGTGTCCAGTGTGACGACATATATCTAGTGTCCAGTGTGATGACATATATCCAGTGTCCAGTGTGACATATATCCTGTGTCCAGTGTGACGACATATATCCAGTGCCCAGTGTGACATCTAACCATTGTGTGACGTCATATATCCAGTGTCCAGCGTGATATATATCCATTGTCCAGTGTGACGACATATATCCTGTGTCCAGCGTGACATATATCCATTGCCCAGTGTGACGACATATATCCAGTGTCCAGTGTGACATATATCCATTGTCCAGTGTGACGACATATATCCTTTGTCCAGTGTGACTATATATATCCAGTGTCCAGTGTGACTACATATATCCAGTGTCCAGTGTGACAACATATATCCAGTGTCCAGTGTGACATATATCCTGTGTCCAGTGTGACGACATATATCCTGTATCCAGTGTGACTACATATATCCAGTGTCCAGTGTGACGACATATATCCAGTGTCCAGTGTGACGACATATATCCAGTGTCCAGTGTGTCATATATCCTGTGTCCAGTGTGACGACATATATGCAGTGTCCAGTGTGACATATATCCATTGTCCAGTGTGACAACATATATCCAGTGTTCAGTGTGACATGTAACCATTGTGTGACGGCATATATCCAGTGTCCAGCGTGACATATATCCATTGTCCAGTCTGACGACATATATCCTGTGTCCAGTGTGACATATATCCATTGTCCAGTGTGACGACATATATCCTGTGTCCACTGTGACATGTAACCATTGTGTGACGGCATATATCCTGTGTCCAGTGTGACATATATCCATTGTCCAGTGTGACGACATATATCCAGAGTCCAGTGTGACATATATCCATTGTCCAGTGTGACTACATATATCCAGTGTCCAGTGTGACGACATATATCCAGTGTCCAGTGTGATGACATATATCCAGTGTCCAGTGTGACATATATCCTGTGTCCAGTGTGACGACATATATCCAGTGCCCAGTGTGACATCTAACCATTGTGTGACGTCATATATCCAGTGTCCAGCGTGATATATATCCATTGTCCAGTGTGACGACATATATCCTGTGTCCAGCGTGACATATATCCATTGCCCAGTGTGACGACATATATCCAGTGTCCAGTGTGACATATATCCATTGTCCAGTGTGACGACATATATCCTGTGTCCAGTGTGACTATATATATCCAGTGTCCAGTGTGACTACATATATCCAGTGTCCAGTGTGACAACATATATCCAGTGTCCAGTGTGACATATATCCTGTGTCCAGTGTGACGACATATATCCTGTATCCAGTGTGACTACATATATCCAGTGTCCAGTGTGACGACATATATCCAGTGTCCAGTGTGACGACATATATCCAGTGTCCAGTGTGTCATATATCCTGTGTCCAGTGTGACGACATATATGCAGTGTCCAGTGTGACATATATCCATTGTCCAGTGTGACAACATATATCCAGTGTTCAGTGTGACATGTAACCATTGTGTGACGGCATATATCCAGTGTCCAGCGTGACATATATCCATTGTCCAGTCTGACGACATATATCCTGTGTCCAGTGTGACATATATCCATTGTCCAGTGTGACGACATATATCCTGTGTCCACTGTGACATGTAACCATTGTGTGACGGCATATATCCTGTGTCCAGTGTGACATATATCCATTGTCCAGTGTGACGACATATATCCAGAGTCCAGTGTGACATATATCCATTGTCCAGTGTGACTATATATATCCAGTGTCCAGTGTGACAGGGGCTGTGTCCAGTGTACAGGGGCTGTGTCCAGTGTACAGGGGCTGTGTACAGGGGTTGTGTCCAGTGTACAGGGGTTGTGTCCATTATACAGGAGCTGTGTCCAGGAGCTGTGTCCAGGGGCAGTGTCCAGTATGACGGCTGTGTCCAGTGTACAGGAGCTGTGTCCCGGGGCGGTGTCCAGAAGCTGTGTCCATTGTCCAGGGGCTGTGTCCAGGGTAACGGGCTGTGTCCATTGTCCAGGGGCTGTGTCCAGGGTGACGGGCTGTGTCCAGTGTCCAGGGGCAGTGTCCAGTGTGAAGGCTGTGTCCAGTGTACAGGAGCTGTGTCCAGGGGCGGTGTCCAGAGGCTGTGTCCAGTGTGACGGCTGTGTCCATTGTCCAGGGGCTGTGTCCAGTGTGACGGGCTGTGTCCATTGTCCAGGGGCTGTGTCCAGGGTGACGGGCTGTGTCCAGTGTCCAGGGGCAGTGTCCAGTGTGAAGGCTATTTCCAGTGTACAGGAGCTGTGTCCAGGGGCGGTGTCCAGAGGCTGTGTCCAGTGTGACGGCTGTGTCCATTGTCCAGGGGCTGTGTCCAGTGTGACGGGCTGTGTCCAGGGGCAGTGTCCAGGGGCTGTGTCCATTGTCCAGGGGCTGTGTCCAGGGTGATGGGCTGTGTCCAGGGGCAGTGTCCAGGGGCTGTGTCCAGGGGCAGTGTCCAGTGTCCAAGGGGTTGTGTCCAGTGTGACAGGCTGTGTCCAGTGTAAAGTAAGAAAAATAAATAAAAGTAATAAATAAAATAAAAACACATTTTTGGAGGATGATGGAGGAGGAAATAGTGGGAGATCAGCAACCTGATAGAAGTGCTGAAGCTGCTACCACCAGTCATGACAAGGCCGATACCTTGTTGTATTTGCTCTTTGGAGCATTTCTCTTTTTTTGGGATAGTTTATTAAACTGCCACCCTGTCTGCCCCTGTAGTGCCACTCTGCCAGGTTGGAAGTGTAAGGTCCACATGTATGTGATGCCGACTGCTGTCGCTTAGCTTAGTCATCCAGCTACCTCGGTATACCCTTTTGGCCCAACTACAGTAAATGAAAACAATTTTGTAAGCTGTGAAGTGATCAAAATTGACTAGAAATGAGTGGAAACTAATGTTATTGAGGTTAATAATACTTTAGGGGCATTTTTTCATAAAAATCCATATCCAAAACCCACAAGGGTGGTTTTGCCAAAACCAATCCAGATCCAAAACACGAAGGGAGATCCAGATCCAAAACCAAAACCCGAAAAGTGGCCGCCGCACATCTCTAATTACAGGGTGAGCTGCTAAACTTACACACAATATGTCAGTAGTTACTCACAAAGAGTCAGTAAGCCAGTGCCATACAGATAGGCTGCCATAGATACACACGATGTGTCAGTAAGTCAGTGCTATTACAGGGTGAGCTGCTAAATTTACATTAAATGTGTCAGTAAACCAGTGCTATACAGAGTAGGCTACTACAGTTACACACAATGCGTCAGCAAGCCAGTGCTATACAGGGTGAACTGCCATAGCAGTGGGAAACGCAGGATTTTCAGAAGGGGGTTTCCAGAGGGGTGGAGCAAAGCACGGAGATGGACACTTAGGTGACCCAGTAGATACACACTATGTGTCAGTAAGACGTGCTATACAGGGTAGGCTGCTATAGATACATGTAATGTGTCAGCAAGTCGGTGCTATACAGGGTAGTAGTGTTCCCGCTAGGCTTATTTCACGGGGCGCTGCGCCCTGCCTGTTTCTGCCCGCCCTGCATAGTTAATAGCCGCTGCCGCGCTAGAAGTCTCCTCCCGCTGACAGTGTAAGCTGCTAGCGCGGCAGCGTGTGGACACTCCCCCCTCAGCCCTGACATGTCGCAGCAGCGGAGGGGGGGGGACAGTGAGCACCAGGAGATCACGGGGCAGAGGCTGCTCTGTGCGTGACAGTGCGTCCCCTTGAAGGCATCGGCCCAGAAGCCTGCCGGTGGTGACACCTGCTGGCTGGAGGCAGTGCTTGGCCCCCGGGGCCGGTGATGGACAGCTGGGCACCCTGGGATATGCAGCCCTCCCGCTCCCCCGCCGCCGCACACTTGTTGATGCACCCGAGTGCAGCGTGTAGGGCGGTCCCGGCTCATCTGCCCCCTCTCCGCAGGCCACACGGACTCCTCAGCGCTGCCTCTGGGGGACTTTATGGGGGATATAACCCGCTCCGGAGAGTTACCCCTGCCAGAGGGCTTCGAGCAGGTCAGGGACGTGGACGGCAAAGTTGATTATATTGATCACAGATAAGTGTCAAAGGTCTGTTTCATATGTGCAAGTTTATTTACATGTGCAATGCTAATAACCACCATTGTTGGCCATATAATATTGTCCAGTATACATAGGGAAGTTGCAGGAGCCCAACTTTAACGTTTCATTTCCGGACGCATTTTTTGCATTATATTGATCCTCTCACATTTTCTGTAATCACAGTATGCATATTGCCAATCAAAATATTGTCCATAATAAATTCAGGATGTGGCCAGGGGGTCTCAGGTGGTCAGAAGTAATGTACTCAAAGCCCAGCAGTATTCATAAATTTATCAGGTTTACATGGCTAAACTCAAGGAATTTGTGCTTGAAATAGGCAATACTTAATGGGTGCCAACAACACTATTGCCCATTCTCCATCACTGACATTCGCAGTACGAGTGCAGTGCACATGCAAATTGATGGTGTGACGCTCAGGTGTCACAAGATGGTTATATAGCATAAATGTGCCGATGGTGTGATGCTCAGGTGTCACAAGATGGATTATATACAGTAGCATAAATGTGCTGTTGGTGTGACACTCAGGTGTCACAAGATGGTTATATAGCATAAATGTGCTGATGGTGTGACGCTCAGGTGTCACAGGATGGATTATATAGAATATATGTGCTCAGGGCCGTTTCTAGACAATTTAGCTCCCAGGGCAAAGAAATAAAAAATGCGCCCCCACCCCCCCAAATACACATAAGAAATTGCGCGCGCCTTCGGCGCGCGCTGCGAAATAGGGGCGTGGTTTATTTTTATAGGGGGTGTGGCTTAATATAAGGGCGTGGTCTAGCAGGAAAACAAGTACCTTACATCTCACTTTTGCAACCTGCATGTCCAGACATTGGTTACCGCAAGAATTGTCATTGTCCTCCCGCATTTAAGTTGGCCGGCTGAAGGCCACACAGTGACATAAAAATATAAAGGCCCACACAGTGACCTAGTACGCCTCACAGATCAAGGCCAAACAATGACAGGCTACTTAAATCATTATACACTTTTTATCCGTGATGCCAATTACACATTACGCCGCATTACGTTACGTGATGACAATTACATATTACGCCGCACACCATGATGACAATGACACATTATGTCGCACACCATGATGACAATTACACATTATGTCGCACACCATGATGCCCATTAGACCCCACACTGTGATGCCCATTACACCCACACTGTGATGGCAATTACACAATACTCCCCACACGAATGCCTATTACACATTATGCCCCAGGCGCCGCTGCCGTACAACTGATACCGTTTACTAATATGCCCCCACAGTGCCAGATATGCCCCCACAGTGCCATACATATATGCCCCCACAGTGCCACACATATGCCCCCACAGTGCCACAAGCAGCACAACTCACTGTCTCTGGCCCTGGGTCTCCCCCTCCAGTCCCGCGCCGCTGCCATATGCCCCTACAGTGCCAGATATGCCCCCACAGTGCCACATATATGCCCCCACAGTGCAAAATATGTCCCTACAGTGCCACAGATATGCCTTCACAGTGCCACACATATGCCCCACACAGTGCCAAATATGCCCCCACAGTGCCACAGATATGCCCCTACAGTGCCACAGATATGCCCCCACATATATGCCCCCACAGTGCCAAATATGCCCCCACAGTGCCAAATATGCCCCCACAGTGCCAAATATGCCCCCACACAGTGCCACAGATATGCCTTCACAGTGCCACACATATGCCCCTACAGTGCCATATATGCCCCACACAGTGCCAAATATGCCCCCACAGTGCCACAGATATGCCCCTACAGTGCCACACATATGCCCCACACAGTGCCACAGATATGCCCCCACAGTGCCACAGATATGCCCCTACAGTGCCACACATATGCCCCCAAAGTGCCACACATATGCCCCCAAAGTGCCAGAAGCAGCACAACTCACTGTGGCCATGGGTCTCCCCCTCAAGTCCCCTGCCATCGCTGCTGCTGGTGGTGCTGCTGCTGCTTCTTCTTCTTTCCTGGGGAGGGGAGGGGAGCGGAGCGTCTCTCCTTCCCTTCCCCTTCACTGTGTGTACCACTCACAACCTGAGCAGTCAGCCATTCATACCTCGCGGGCTGGCTCCTGATTGGCTGCCGGCCCGCGAGGCGAGCTCTGATTGGCTGACAGCCCAGTGACCGAGGGGAAGGAGAGACGGGCGATGCGCTCCGCTCTCCTCCCCTCCCCAGGGAAATCATCCTGGGGCTGTGCTGTGGCGGCCGGGGAAAGGGGAAAGGAAGTGCGGCAGGCGGCGGCAGCGTGTGCGTCGGGGTTGGGGGGGGGGGAGCTGCCGCGCGCCCTGGCTGTTTACAAAGGCTGACAAGCCGTGCGGCGCCCCGGGCTGCTGCACGGCTTGTCCGCCTCTAGAAACGGCCCTGTATGTGCTGATGGTGTGACGCTCCGGTGTCACAAGACGGTTATATAGCATAAATGTGCTGATGGTGTGACGCTCGGGTGTCACAAGGTGGATTATATACTTTAGCAATAACGTGCTGATGGTTTGAAGATCAGGTGTCACCATTTTGACCTTTTAAATGAAAATGTGCCCTCGCGAATGAAAAATGTGCCCTCGCGAATGAAAAATGTGCCCTCGCGATTGAAAAATGTGCCCTCGCGATTGAAAAATGTGCCGTTCCCATGATCAGCACCCTGCCCTAAAAAATTTCTAGAGTGAACACTAGGTACAGTAGGCTACTATAGTTACACACAATTTGTCAGTAAAACGTGATATACTGTACAGGGTAGGCGTGTATAGTTACACAATGTGTCAGTAAGCCAGTGATATACAGGGTAGGTAGATGTCACACTGAGCAGTGATTCACTCCTAACATTCCGTTTATAAATCGTTAATGGTATCATTCAGTGTTTAAGACCTAGATCGTTCACCCACCAGGTGAAGCAATATCTTTATCAATATCTCGTTTGCTAACAATATTGCATAGAGGTGATTCAGTATATCCAATCAGCCTTCCGCAGCTATCTATCCTATGGCTTACAGGTAACTCCACTATTGAGCCCTTCTGTCTAGGCCACACACAGTAACCTATCACTGTTACCATAACAACACAGGTGTTCCGCCAATGCGCATTTCACTTTAATGGCTTTATCAGGGTTACACATGACCAGTAGCGGTGCCAGAACAGACCTTCTGAGAGCACAGAGGCTGAAGCAGCACTGACAGACCCCTACCCAAACTTTAGTATGGTACTTGGCAAGGCCTGATACACTTGACAGCATTAAGACATGTTATATTGGTATAAAAAACCCTGCCCCAATCTGCAAAGCGCCTCCCACTTTGGTAATATATTTGCCCCTTTCAGGGTTGTAAATTGAGGCAGGTAGGAGATATGCTATTCTGCCCTTGCTTATACATACACATAGTCTAAAGGTGGCCATACACACGCAGATTTATCTTTAGATCTGGCTGCTTGAAACAAAAAAATGGTTATGGATGAGAGCAAATGACAGTTGACCATTTGCTTGGAAATGTTGGAAAACAGACAAACTGTCACTCATCCATAACCATGTTTTTGTTCCAACCAGCCAGATCTGAAGATAAATCTTATAGTGTATGGGCCCCACTTTATTTGTATACATATATTTGCCTGTATGGCTGCTGCTAATACCTGTGTGATGACATCACAATGGCCCTGTGATGACATAACAGTGATTCTATGATGTCACAATGCCTGGTGAGCCAGGACGGAACACTAGGATTCATTCTGTTGCCTGGTCCCGACTTGTGCAGTCAGAGCTTTTGAACGTGTCTGATTATTCAGCATTTTCAGTTCATATATTGTGTTTGGAGAGGAGCAAGGAGAGAGAGGAGAGAGAGGAGGAAGGAGGAGACAAACGGGAGCAGCCCTGCGCTGCGTCCCGTTCTATAGTAGCAAGGTAAGTGCGCTCTTATTTCTATTCATTCTTTTTTGTTTGAGCAATTGGGGTTCTTCATGGATTTCTTAAGGGGCGAGGCTCACCTGAAAGTGGGCGTGTCATAGCATAGAAGGCGGTTATGTCCCAATTTAGTGGGTGTTTCAGGGGGTCTTTGCCCAAACCTGAGGGGTTATTTATTATTTACTGTATGTCACTGCCGGTTCCCAATGACCCTTAATATTTTTGGCGTTCAATATGAGCTAAAATGGTTATTCGATTCCAGTGGGTTTGTGTGTGTCCCACACACAAACACTTTTTTATTTTGGTTTAAACCCTTTCTTTTTGTTGGTGGTTAAATAATCACAATTTGCATGTTACAATGGGCACCGATATTATGCCCACATTTCACTGCAAATGAGGTTGCTGATAAATGGGCTTAAAATAATAAAGCCCTTTATTTCCCCCATTACTCCATTACTCCATTATGGTATTGTATTCGCTGATACCTGCATATCTGTGGTCAGTTGTGTAACACATATTTATACTGATCCTACTAGTGGAGCATTGTGATTCCGGATTATAATCGTATGAATATGAAATGAATTATAACATTGTGACAGGAGATCGGGGACCATATTCACTTTTTGCTTTTCATGGCGCCCAGAGAGGTCGCGTAGAGTAGCGTAAAGGGCTCGCTTGGCTGCCTATTTCCGCTGCCTATCAAGCAGGTAAACTCCATCCCGCCAAAGGCACGCCCACCCCGCCACACAAATACCCGCACTATGCTGCAACGCGTACGCTTACACATTCACGCGTAAGCACCCGCATCGAATGATTTTTCCTCTGTTCGTTGTGTTTCCGTCCATTATGACTAGAAGGGATATTTGTGTATAGCTTATTTGTTATTTAATATTTCTATTTTATCTTTAATTAAGGTGACGCAGTGAGTCAAACTTGCTACAAGAGGGGAAATGGCCCAATTGCTATCAGAGAGCCAAACCAAACAAGAACCCCGGGAGAGGCAGATGCCCCCGGCACCGCGGGTAAGACAGGCCCCACCGCCTCCCCGCGAGAAAAAGGCACCACCGCCTCCCCGCGAGAGAAAGGCACCACCGCCTCCCCGCGAGAGAAAGGCCCCACCGCCTCCCTGCGAGAGAAAGGCCCCACCGCCTCCCTGCGAGAGAAAGGCCCCACCGGTACCGAGGGAGAGACAGGCCCCACCGGCACCGAGGGAGAGACAGGCCCCACCGACACCAAGGGAGAGACAGGCCCCACCGGCACCAAGGGAGAGACAGGCTCCATCGGCACCAAGGGAGAGACAGGCTTCCTCACCATTGAGGAATTCGCCCCCGTCAATATCCACGGTGTGGCAAGAGCCACCGTCACGATCAACAGAATGGTATGCGCCCCCATCACCATCCATGGAGAGGCAAGAGCCCCCGTTCCAATCCACGGAGTGGCATGAGAACCCATTCTCAATGGACTGGTATTCCGAGATCCCGGAAACATCCACGGAGTGGCATGAGTCTCAGGAAGCATCCACGGAGTGGCAAGAGTCCCAGGAAGCATCCACGGTGTGGCAAGAGTCCCAGGAAGCATCCATGGTGTGGCAAGAGTCCCAGGAAACCTACACGGAGCGGCAAGAGACCCAGGAAACATCTATGGAGTGGCCCCCCGTCACCACCCACAGAGTGGTATACGCCCCCGTCACCATCCACGGAGTGGTATGCACCCCCGCCGCCATCCACGGAGTGGCATGCGCCCCCGTCACCATTTACGGAGTGGCAAGCGTCCCTGTCACTGGAGTGGCATGCACCCCCTATACCATCCAAGGAGTGGTATGCACCCCTGTCACCATCACGGAGTGGCATGCACTCCCAATGTAGAGGCGTCCCACTACATTTCAACTTCTGTTAAATATGGAATATTGCACATAACAACCAATCAGACTGTATCTATTATCTCCTATACGATACTAAATAAATGAGTAGTCTAGATAATAGACACATTATTTATTTAGTATTGTCTAGGAGATACTAGATAGAATCTGATTGGTTGTTATGGGCAACATCCCATCTTCAACTGAATTCCCATCTTATACCCCATCATGTGTTATTTCCAACAACAATTTGGGTAATAAAATGAGTGGTGAATAATACTGTATATCTGTGGTTATTTCCTCATTTGGAGCGTCTCCATGCTTGGCGGCTACAGTGTCAGAATATGTCAAATAAAACATGTGTACATTTACTTTTTTAAATATGTCTACACACATCTCAGAGGGTTCCTTGGTCTATGAGAAGACCTAGCCATTACCCGATAATTCTGTCTGCACACATCTCAGAGGGCTCCTTGGTCTATGAGAAGGACCTAGCCATTACCCATCATTCTCCTGTCTACACACATCTCAGAGGGTTCCTTGGTCTATGAGGAGACATAGCCATTACCCATGATTCTTCTATCTACATACATCTCAGAGGGTTCCTTGGTTCCTTTCTCCTATCTACAGACATCTCAAAGGGTTTCTTGATCTGTGAGGAGACATAGGCCCTTATTCTGGTTGGTGCGGCCGGAGCCGCATATGCGGCTCCGACCGTGCAGGCGAATCCCCGCCTTCCATACGGATCGCCACCTGCCGTCCGTACGCGGATATGTGGCGATCCGCATGAAATTGGACGGGGATACGCCTCCTCCATGGTGGGAGCAGCCCCTGCATTCGATGGTCGCCGAACATCGAATGCAGGGCCGCACGCTCCACCAGGTCCCGCAACACAAGACCACACGGACACTTGTCCGTGTGAAATCTTGTATGGGGGCGGGCAGCTGACATCCGGCGATGTCAGATGCCCGTCCCGTACCCACGCGTCACGGCCTCATTACCATGCATACGCCCCGCGTTTGCATGGGAACGCCCATGAAACGCGGGGCGTATGCATAGGGTAATGAGGATAAGTAGCCCCTCACGCCCCTCTACGCCCCCTGTGCGGCGTATAGAGAATCCTTGCGGCGAAATCGCCTGCACATGCGCAGAGTGACCTCTGCACATGCGCAGAAGATAAACATCGGCGGCCCGTACGCAAGCGGGAATATCCGCATCGATCAGAATAAGGGCCATAGCCATTACCCCATCATTCTCCTGTCTACACACAACTCAGATGGGTTCCTTGGTCTATGAGGAGATGCAGCCATTACCTCATCATTATTGTGTCTACATACAGGACATCTCAGAGGGTTCCTTGGTCTAGGAGGAGACCCCTTGGTCTAGGAGGAGACCCCATCATTCTCCTGTTTACACACATCTCAGAGGGTTCCTTGCTTTGGTCCTTGCAGTATTCAAAACAGCCATTACAATCCTTTAATTTCAGTAATGTTACAAATGCCTGGGGAGTTCATACAGTAGGTTGCGGCACATTCAAAATGTTACCTCAGGAAACAAAATGGCCACTTCACAAAGCGCTGCAGTGAGGCCCCTCGTTCACAGTGACTGATATTTTGCATCTTCCTAACAAGTTTGTGCTAAAATAATACACACAATGCAATATTAGCATTGCTGTCTGTCAAAAAGTGTATTAGTAGGTCGACGATAACTAGGTCAACGGTCATTAGGTCAACCACTATTGGTCGACAGTGAAAAGGTCTACATGCACTATGGTTGACATGGACTAAAATTTGAGTCAAGCAAAAGGTCGACATGACTCTTTAAGATTTTTAGTGCCTAGGTCAACAACAGTCGACATAGACCCTCAATTAGTGTACCAAGTACCCTCGTATGGTGCCTCCCTCGCCATACTTTACCATTACCAATTGTAGGCCACGTGGATAATAAATTATAACAAGTTATCCAAGTGAAAAAGGTTGGAAAGAGATAAAAACAGCCAACCAGCTTCTAACTGCCATGTCAAAAATGTCAGCTAAGAGCTGATTGGTTGGTACCTTAGCTCTCTCCAATCTTTGATAAATATCCTCCTTACAGACACAGCAGGCTTCTTCCGAACACTTCAAGTCCAGCGCTTATTTGGTGCAGACAAGGAAATGGGTAATTATGTCCTGACAATACAGTGTACAGCATACAAAAAGACCGACAAGCCTTGATGAACAGCACACGTGACACACTTATCTCTCTCCTTATGTACACACCACTGGAGAGTGGTATAGTCAGATGATTATCGATTTTGGCCACACTTTATTTCATACAAACGGAGAAGAGGAGACGCCCAATCCACATGTGGTAGGAAATATGGATTGTACGCTCCACTGGGGCAGGGACTGATGTGAATGTTCAAATATTCTCTGTAAAGTGCAGCGGAATCTGTGTGCGCTATATAAGAAACTGCTAAGAAATAAATTAATAATATAGGGATGTATGGTATTTTCTCCCCACTCAGGCAGGCATCTTCGGTGATGGGTATCCATATATAACAAGAATCCCTTTCAATACTGCGGTCATCTCTACTGTATAAACCAGTTTGAGGCGGAGAAGAGGAGACTAATATACCTTCATAGGGATGTATTATCTATTGATAGCGCTGATGAACGAGACACGATTTCATATGGTCTTGCATATGTCTTTTTCTTTCATGTGTTTATAAGGTGTGGGGACACCATCCCTGTGTCTTCATCCACCAAGATGCATTCTAAGCACGATTTGAACACCTTTATATTACTTTCATACTATAGAGTAGGCTACTATAGTTACACGCAATGTGTCAGTAAGCTAGTGCTATTCCAGGTAGAGATGAGCGGGTCAGGATCCCCGAGATCCGTCAGATCCGAATCTCGGGATCCGGGTCGGGCTCCGAGGCGGCTCGGGAGTTCCCGCCTCAATTCCGGACCCTGTGCTGTTCTCCGTGCCATGCTGTGCTGTGCTACATGACCTGCCCTGTGCCCTCACTGCCCTGAGCCCTGTAGTGTGATTTAAATAACTAGGGCCCTTATTCTGATTGACGCGGACTTTACCGCGTACTTACGGATCGCGTCTTTACGACGTCTGCGCATGCGTGGAGAACGCTACGCGCATGTGCCACGCCTTGACTCGGTACCAGTTCGGGCAAATCCCGTCCAAAACTGTTCACCGCTATCAGTCTGGAAATAGGGGCGTATTATGGGCGTCATGCGGAATGACACATGGGCGTAGTTTCAAAGTGGGCAAAACGGGGCGGAAACATGGGCGGACACGGGGGAGTACACTTATGTTGGGGGGCGTACATTCGGAAACCACTCCGAATGCACGCGATTAAAAAAGGGCAGAAATGTGCGGTGTCCACAAGTGTACTATTGCTTTGCGGACACCACTCGTTCATGCGGTAGGCGAACGTACGCCTAATGACTACAACCATTAACACCTGAACCCAATAGAATCTACTCCTTTACTCATTACTCACTAATAGGACGCTTGTCAGTGCTTTAATTGAAACCATTGCTGCTTCAAGGAACCCGTACTAAACACCCACAGGATCCATGAGGATAGGTAATTGAATAAGTGGGTCATGTGATGTATAGCAGAAGATACTTCATAGTGGGTTGTTTGGCGTAAATACTCCGCTTACGTGCGGTAGCACCGCTTGGCTCCCGTTCGGATGCGGTATTCCCGAGCATACTCTGTAATACTCTGTAATACCGTGACGAATCGGAGTGTTTCTCCCGCACACGCATGATTTGTATGTCGTCCGTAAACACGCCCTGTTCTTAAAGAGTGAGTCCGTCCGAATGCGGAGGACACGTGGGCGTTTCTACGGACGATGGCCGCATGCGGAAAAACACCGTGGCGTGCGGACCGCTCCGTAAGAATGCGGGAATTTCCGCACAGATCAGAATAAGGGCCTAGGTGCTGCAGTGCTCACACGCAGGGGCTGCAGTGTCCACTGTCCAGGGGCTGTCCTGTGGCCCGTGCCCTGTTGTGATTTATTTAGCCCTAAGCCCTGTGTTGTGATTTATTTAGCCCTGAGCCCTGTGTTGTGTGATTTAACTCACTAACTCAGTGCTGCAGTGCTCACACGCAGGGGCTGCAGTGCTGCTGAGTAGTACACTGAGTACAGGGGCTGCAGTAATACAAGGGGCTGTGTCCAGTGTAACGGCCTATATCCATTGTCCAGTGTCACGAGTCACGACATATATCCTGTGTCCAGTGTGACGACATATATCCTGTGTCCAGTGTGACGACATACATCCTGTGTCCAGTGTGACGACATATATCCAGTGTCCAGTGTGACTATATATATATCCAGTGTCCAGTGTGACGACATATATCCTGTGTCCAGTGTGACGACATATATCCGGTGTCCAGTGTGACATATATCCTGTGTCCAGTGTGACGACATATATCCTGTATCCAGTGTGACTACATATATCCAGTGTCCAGTGTGACGACATATATCCAGTGTCCAGTGTGATGACATATATCCAGTGTCCAGTGTGACATATATCCAGTGCCCAGTGTGACATCTAACCATTGTGTGACGTCATATATCCAGTGTCCAGCGTGATATATATCCATTGTCCAGTGTGACGACATATATCCTGTGTCCAGCGTGACATATATCCATTGCCCAGTGTGACGACATATATCCAGTGTCCAGTGTGACATATATCCATTGTCCAGTGTGACGACATATATCCTGTGTCCAGTGTGACTATATATATCCAGTGTCCAGTGTGACTACATATATCCAGTGTCCAGTGTGACTACATATATCCAGTGTCCAGTGTGACAACATATATCCAGTGTCCAGTGTGACATATATCCTGTGTCCAGTGTGACGACATATATCCTGTATCCAGTGTGACTACATATATCCAGTGTCCAGTGTGACGACATATATCCAGTGTCCAGTGTGACGACATATATCCAGTGTCCAGTGTGACATATATCCTGTGTCCAGTGTGACGACATATATGCAGTGTCCAGTGTGACATATATCCATTGTCCAGTGTGACAACATATATCCAGTGTTCAGTGTGACATGTAACCATTGTGTGACGGCATATATCCAGTGTCCAGCGTGACATATATCCATTGTCCAGTCTGACGACATATATCCTGTGTCCAGTGTGACATATATCCATTGTCCAGTGTGACGACATATATCCTGTGTCCACTGTGACATGTAACCATTGTGTGACGGCATATATCCTGTGTCCAGTGTGACATATATCCATTGTCCAGTGTGACGACATATATCCAGAGTCCAGTGTGACATATATCCATTGTCCAGTGTGACTATATATATCCAGTGTCCAGTGTGACAGGGGCTGTGTCCAGTGTACAGGGGCTGTGTCCAGTGTACAGGGGCTGTGTACAGGGGTTGTGTCCAGTGTACAGGGGTTGTGTCCAGTATACAGGAGCTGTGTCCAGGAGCTGTGTCCAGGGGCAGTGTCCAGTATGACGGCTGTGTCCAGTGTACAGGAGCTGTGTCCCGGGGCGGTGTCCAGAAGCTGTGTCCATTGTCCAGGGGCTGTGTCCAGGGTAACGGGCTGTGTCCATTGTCCAGGGGCTGTGTCCAGGGTGACGGGCTGTGTCCAGTGTCCAGGGGCAGTGTCCAGTGTGAAGGCTGTGTCCAGTGTACAGGAGCTGTGTCCAGGGGCGGTGTCCAGAGGCTGTGTCCAGTGTGACGGCTGTGTCCATTGTCCAGGGGCTGTGTCCAGTGTGACGGGCTGTGTCCATTGTCCAGGGGCTGTGTCCAGGGTGACGGGCTGTGTCCAGTGTCCAGGGGCAGTGTCCAGTGTGAAGGCTATTTCCAGTGTACAGGAGCTGTGTCCAGGGGCGGTGTCCAGAGGCTGTGTCCAGTGTGACGGCTGTGTCCATTGTCCAGGGGCTGTGTCCAGTGTGACGGGCTGTGTCCAGGGGCAGTGTCCAGGGGCTGTGTCCATTGTCCAGGGTGATGGGCTGTGTCCAGGGGCAGTGTCCAGGGGCTGTGTCCAGGGGCAGTGTCCAGTGTCCAAGGGGTTGTGTCCAGTGTGACAGGCTGTGTCCAGTGTAAAGTAAGAAAAATAAATAAAAGTAATAAATAAAATAAAAACACATTTTTGGAGGATGATGGAGGAGGAAATAGTGGGAGATCAGCAACCTGATAGAAGTGCTGAAGCTGCTACCACCAGTCATGACAAGGCCGATACCTTGTTGTATTTGCTCTTTGGAGCATTTCTCTTTTTTTGGGATAGTTTATTAAACTGCCACCCTGTCTGCCCCTGTAGTGCCACTCTGCCAGGTTGGAAGTGTAAGGTCCACATGTATGTGATGCCGACTGCTGTCGCTTAGCTTAGTCATCCAGCTACCTCGGTATACCCTTTTGGCCCAACTACAGTAAATGAAAACAATTTTGTAAGCTGTGAAGTGATCAAAATTGACTAGAAATGAGTGGAAACTAATGTTATTGAGGTTAATAATACTTTAGGGGCATTTTTTCATAAAAATCCATATCCAAAACCCACAAGGGTGGTTTTGCCAAAACCAATCCAGATCCAAAACACGAAGGGAGATCCAGATCCAAAACCAAAACCCGAAAAGTGGCCGCCGCACATCTCTAATTACAGGGTGAGCTGCTAAACTTACACACAATATGTCAGTAGTTACTCACAAAGAGTCAGTAAGCCAGTGCCATACAGATAGGCTGCCATAGATACACACGATGTGTCAGTAAGTCAGTGCTATTACAGGGTGAGCTGCTAAATTTACATTAAATGTGTCAGTAAACCAGTGCTATACAGAGTAGGCTACTACAGTTACACACAATGCGTCAGCAAGCCAGTGCTATACAGGGTGAACTGCCATAGCAGTGGGAAACGCAGGATTTTCAGAAGGGGGTTTCCAGAGGGGTGGAGCAAAGCACGGAGATGGACACTTAGGTGACCCAGTAGATACACACTATGGGCGGGATGCTATATAGCAGAAATGCGGTAAAAACCCCGTTTTCGGGGTTTCTACCGCATTTCTATATGCTATATGGCGCCTCCGCAGTGTCAGCGCTGCGGAGGGAATCGCCAGCTAAAGCTGGCGAATCCCTGCAGAAGCCTATGGGCTTCTTACCGCAGCGCTGTTTGAGGGATCCGTCACGGATCCCTCCCAGCGTGCCCTGCGGCCGGCGCCGGGGTCTGCGCATGCGCAGATGGACTCCCGGGTCACAGACCCGGAAGTCCAGCGCCGGCACCGCATCGCAAGGGACAGCTCTTACCGCAAGAGCTGTCCCTTGCATGAATAACGGCATATGTTATAGCATATGCCGTTACTAATAATGCGATGTCCGGCGAAGGGGGGCCGCGGATGTTATAACATCCCGCCCTATGTGTCAGTAAGACGTGCTATACAGGGTAGGCTGCTATAGATACATGTAATGTGTCAGCAAGTCGGTGCTATACAGGGTAGTAGTGTTCCCGCTAGGCTTATTTCACGGGGCGCTGCGCCCTGCCTGTTTCTGCCCGCCCTGCATAGTTAATAGCCGCTGCCGCGCTAGAAGTCTCCTCCCGCTGACAGTGTAAGCTGCTAGCGCGGCAGCGTGTGGACACTCCCCCCTCAGCCCTGACATGTCGCAGCAGCGGAGGGGGGGGGACAGTGAGCACCAGGAGATCACGGGGCAGAGGCTGCTCTGTGCGTGACAGTGCGTCCCCTTGAAGGCATCGGCCCAGAAGCCTGCCGGTGGTGACACCTGCTGGCTGGAGGCAGTGCTTGGCCCCCGGGGCCGGTGATGGACAGCTGGGCACCCTGGGATATGCAGCCCTCCCGCTCCCCCGCCGCCGCACACTTGTTGATGCACCCGAGTGCAGCGTGTAGGGCGGTCCCGGCTCATCTGCCCCCTCTCCGCAGGCCACACGGACTCCTCAGCGCTGCCTCTGGGGGACTTTATGGGGGATATAACCCGCTCCGGAGAGTTACCCCTGCCAGAGGGCTTCGAGCAGGTCAGGGACGTGGACGGCAAAGTTGATTATATTGATCACAGATAAGTGTCAAAGGTCTGTTTCATATGTGCAAGTTTATTTACATGTGCAATGCTAATAACCACCATTGTTGGCCATATAATATTGTCCAGTATACATAGGGAAGTTGCAGGAGCCCAACTTTAACGTTTCATTTCCGGACGCATTTTTTGCATTATATTGATCCTCTCACATTTTCTGTAATCACAGTATGCATATTGCCAATCAAAATATTGTCCATAATAAATTCAGGATGTGGCCAGGGGGTCTCAGGTGGTCAGAAGTAATGTACTCAAAGCCCAGCAGTATTCATAAATTTATCAGGTTTACATGGCTAAACTCAAGGAATTTGTGCTTGAAATAGGCAATACTTAATGGGTGCCAACAACACTATTGCCCATTCTCCATCACTGACATTCGCAGTACGAGTGCAGTGCACATGCAAATTGATGGTGTGACGCTCAGGTGTCACAAGATGGTTATATAGCATAAATGTGCCGATGGTGTGATGCTCAGGTGTCACAAGATGGATTATATACAGTAGCATAAATGTGCTGTTGGTGTGACACTCAGGTGTCACAAGATGGTTATATAGCATAAATGTGCTGATGGTGTGACGCTCAGGTGTCACAGGATGGATTATATAGAATATATGTGCTCAGGGCCGTTTCTAGACAATTTAGCTCCCAGGGCAAAGAAATAAAAAATGCGCCCCCACCCCCCCAAATACACATAAGAAATTGCGCGCGCCTTCGGCGCGCGCTGCGAAATAGGGGCGTGGTTTATTTTTATAGGGGGTGTGGCTTAATATAAGGGCGTGGTCTAGCAGGAAAACAAGTACCTTACATCTCACTTTTGCAACCTGCATGTCCAGACATTGGTTACCGCAAGAATTGTCATTGTCCTCCCGCATTTAAGTTGGCCGGCTGAAGGCCACACAGTGACATAAAAATATAAAGGCCCACACAGTGACCTAGTACGCCTCACAGATCAAGGCCAAACAATGACAGGCTACTTAAATCATTATACACTTTTTATCCGTGATGCCTGTAACGATCAGATCAGGTGATCGATCAAATTAACGTATGCCTCCTGTTATGATTATCTGTTCAAGCAATGTATGTCTGATATTGGTGTAATAGTTATGTCTCCTGTGAGTATTGGAATCAGGACATGTCTTGTATGTAAACTGTAGGTGACCCTGGTTTGAGTTTGAGGCCTGTATCCCCTCAGTGTGACATCTGTGGACTCCTCCGGAGTCAGGATGTAAGATAAGATCTGAGCCCCTCATAAACCATGGTCCAGAAGAAGAGGTTAGAGTTTGTCCCCTCCCTTAACATCTCTTATCAGTGGGTCTGCTATGCAAGGAAAGAGGATCAATCACTTTGAAAACAGCAGACTGTACATTGCCAGGGACCTTCCACACTCCTTCAGCATGGAAAGAGTGGAATCCCAAGGGTGGGAGGGATGAGGGAGCCTGCAAGGTATAACTAAGACCTTCTCCCTATAGTCAGAGTCGCTACCTGGGGGTCTAGCAAAACAGGCTGTAGGCGACGAGAGATTTCTTGTGGAGGACCCCCCCACGTCAGGATCTGTATTTAAGTGTAAGATAGGTTCTGTCTTTTTTCCCTTTTTATTTTTGAAATTGCATTTAAAAATCGTTGTGTGTACTTTTAAAATCACTGTAAAATCTTGTAACTATTTTGTCTAAAGCTCTGTAGTATTTCTAGGAATAAATAATACATATTCTCAGTCCTGGTTCTGTGTTCTTAAGACTCATTAGCCTCATAAGAGAAAGGCTGGAAAACGTTACCATTGTTATCTTGTATTGTGTGGTCAGGGGCGAGCCAAGCCGCCCCTTGCGCAGTTTCAGGCGCTAAAATCAGGTTTTGGCTGGTGGCAGTGTACCTCAAGGAAAGGACCCGAGTGTCCTGAGTGAACCCCAGTCACGGCCGGCGCTGCTCAGATTGACGTATCGGAGCAGGCGACCGGTGGGTCCGTGACATTTGGTGGCAAGCGGTGGGGTGGAGAATTCATTTTTCTCTTTAAGAACTTAAGTGAGTGTGGGTAGAATTTTGTGAGAAATACCCACATCACCAGAATCAGAACTCAGAGCTTTACTATAGTTTTAAAAGTCACACAGTGGATGCAATTTCTGTTCCCTCCCTTCTCTTGTTTTTCTTTCCTATCATTTTATTTGACAAGTGTGAGACTCAGGATGGCTGATTACCAGCAGATGAGGAGAGATGACCTGGCGGTCGTGTGTGTGCAGAGGACTATCCCTTGGTCTGGCCAGAGTAGAAAACGTATGATTTAGGCACTAGTGGATGCCGATCGGACTCTAGCTGCTGGAGGAAACCAGTCCATGGACAATCCTACCCCAGGGGCTCAGTCAGCACTGGACAGTACAAACGATGCCGTGCCAGGGTCAGACACTTCTGCTGGACCCAGCAAGTCTACACTGCAGAGCGACCTTCTAGCTGCTAGCAGGCAATTGAAGAATGTGAACCCCGTATTCGCTTTGCAGCTGGTGCAGTTCTGCCAAGGCATTGTCGACAGAGAGGCTGCGGAGCGCAAAGCCACTGTGAACAGAGAGGCTGCGGAGCGCAAAGCCGTACGGGAGGCTGCAGAGCGTCAGGCTGAGCGTGAGTACCAGTTGGAACTGGTGAGGCTCAGAGGGCTGATCGCTGTTGGTGAACCAGTGGAGGATGATACAGGGCATCATGATGGCGAACCTTTACGTGAGACTTTATCTGCCGTGGCTACTGAGTTAGCAGGAGATGGGCTTCGTACTGAACTTTTACTGTCTGTGGAAGTAAATAATGTGTTGGATCATGATGTGGACTCTGTTATCAATCATGGGCAGCCTAACAAGGGACAGAGGTCCCAAATGACCGCTGACGCGAATTTCACCGGACCGCGTCATGCACAGTTCCCTGTCTTGGAAGCAGACAGAGGAAGCCAAGTGAGTGTCAGCTTGGTTGTGAGTAAAGAGCTGGCCCTGGACACTACAACCGATGCTCAGAGAGCTGACATCTCTGCTAGCACCAGGGAGACTGTAGGATGTGTGGCAGTCAGGGAGACTGCAGAGTACAAATCCCCTACAGCACCAGAAGAGCCCAGTGAGTATTCTGACCCATATGGTGATGATTATCCGTTTAGGCTTATGAGCCCAGAGGAACTCACTACAGAATGTCAGCTGCAAGGTATCTCCTGCCCCAACAATTCCCGCTGGGAGATGATCAAGCGGCTCACCCATGCCCGAAATGATGAGCGCAATGTTTTCGGCATGTATCGCGGCGAGTTTCTAACCTGGGGTCCCGATGCGACTCCTTGGTTGCTGCTGAGAGACCTGACGGACTGTTTTGAAATAGCGCAGCAATATGCTTATGATTGTAAAAAGCTCGATACTCCATGGTGGAAAGAGCAGTGCTGCTGGGCAGATGCTGAAAGGAATCGCCTGGAACAGCTTCTATCACCAGCTATGGAACCAACGACACAGCCTACCAGGGTTTCCCTCATGGACATGGTACCCGGGCCTGCTACAATCGGTGTGGAACCTGTTCCAGAGACCTCACATCACAAGGCCCAGTTTAAACTGCTGGAAGATGTGAGCAGCATGTTCCCTCCTGTTGCTCCAGATTTGTTGCCGGAAGCGTCTGACTGCATAGTGAAAGTATGCAGGGGAGAGACTATGTCGGAAATAGGAATAGGACTTTCTGACTGTATGCACACAAGTATGTGTGGGACTACTGATGTGGGACTTTTATTAACTCCACACATATCTGTCAATGTTGTCCCCGCTGTCGCTAACCCTTCTGAACCATATGATGCATCTCAGGTAGTATGTAACCCTGCTGAACATTGCAATGTTGTTATTTTGTGTGAAGCCCCTGGGATGATCTGTGATAGTGCCGTACCTTCGGTGGAGGTGGAGGGTGAGTTAGAGACAGGTATAGTGGGTAATCCTTGCCAGTTTGTGGGGTTAAATGAATGCCCTAATCTAGTTGGGAATGAGACACCCTCACTCACCAGTGGTAGGAGTGCTGCTGGTGATGTCATTAAGGTTGCTGTGCTAGACGTTAACCCTGTTCCTCCAGTGATGTCTGGTTGTGACATGGTGCCCGGGGACGCTAACTACACAAATGGGACCGATCTGAGTTGGTTGCAGGCAGCGCATGTACCTGCCAATAAGTTACTGGTGACACCATGCTCAGATAACCCCATTCCTGCTCAAAGACAATGGGACCCAGATATAGAGTTTTTGCCACGGTGCAATTGTAAGCCAGCAGGATGGGCCCCATGTGTTGTGGAAGATGCACAGGCTGTCCCATACCTGGGAAGTGGGAAAGATACCCCTGGGTACAGTGAGAGGGTTGTTTCAGGAATAGAGCCAGTGGCTAGTAGGGAAGCTGCTGTGTGTAACCAGAAGGGTGGGAGGGCCCGTGAAGCACAGGTAAACTCAGCTCCATTAACCTCAGAAAAGCTGAGCTGGGATGTTCCCAAGACAGGGGACAAGGACCTGCTGGTATTCCCCCTTGCAGAAACGTGCCCCCCTTCACAATTCACACACACAGACACAGAGGGCGAATCTCCTCACAAAAGGATGAGGTGTGAGGTGTTGAGTGAGTGGACCTTCCCCCCAGTGAAGGGGAGGGGGGGTCAGTCAGCTCAGGAGAGGTGCTGGGAAGACATTTTTAAGTCTGTATATAGTGCTGGGAGAATGCCCCACACCTGTGGTATAGTTAAACGTGCCGAGTTACGAGTCCCAGGGGGATGGCCGTTTGGGGTGTGGAGGAATGGCCTGGTACTGATCTCAGTGAGTAAGGCCAAACTGCCAGCTGCAGGGGAGAATCCGTGTCCAGGAGTCCGACGCACAGCTGTGGTGGGCTGTGTCAATACCAGCCGGGATGGACACAGCTCCCCCTATATCAGTGTGCTCACAGACTATGGGTTCGAGGACACCTGTGTGCTTTTAGTTTGCCATCTCCTGCGAGAGGGACAGGGACTATGCCCATTGCCCACCCTAGCCACGGCTATGGCGTCAGGTGGTGCCATGACAGACGTCAAGTATAGTGAAGTGTTAGTACAGATCCCGCAGAATCAGTGGCAGTCTGTCTCAGCACAGAGACCACTGCTACCCGTCCAGGTGATGTAGTTAATAGCGCACTGATGAGACGGTGACGTGGGTCACCGCCTCTGTGCGCCATTTTAAAAGGGGGAGGTGTAACGATCAGATCAGGTGATCGATCAAATTAACGTATGCCTCCTGTTATGATTATCTGTTCAAGCAATGTATGTCTGATATTGGTGTAATAGTTATGTCTCCTGTGAGTATTGGAATCAGGACATGTCTTGTATGTAAACTGTAGGTGACCCTGGTTTGAGTTTGAGGCCTGTATCCCCTCAGTGTGACATCTGTGGACTCCTCCGGAGTCAGGATGTAAGATAAGATCTGAGCCCCTCATAAACCATGGTCCAGAAGAAGAGGTTAGAGTTTGTCCCCTCCCTTAACATCTCTTATCAGTGGGTCTGCTATGCAAGGAAAGAGGATCAATCACTTTGAAAACAGCAGACTGTACATTGCCAGGGACCTTCCACACTCCTTCAGCATGGAAAGAGTGGAATCCCAAGGGTGGGAGGGATGAGGGAGCCTGCAAGGTATAACTAAGACCTTCTCCCTATAGTCAGAGTCGCTACCTGGGGGTCTAGCAAAACAGGCTGTAGGCGACGAGAGATTTCTTGTGGAGGACCCCCCCACGTCAGGATCTGTATTTAAGTGTAAGATAGGTTCTGTCTTTTTTCCCTTTTTATTTTTGAAATTGCATTTAAAAATCGTTGTGTGTACTTTTAAAATCACTGTAAAATCTTGTAACTATTTTGTCTAAAGCTCTGTAGTATTTCTAGGAATAAATAATACATATTCTCAGTCCTGGTTCTGTGTTCTTAAGACTCATTAGCCTCATAAGAGAAAGGCTGGAAAACGTTACCATTGTTATCTTGTATTGTGTGGTCAGGGGCGAGCCAAGCCGCCCCTTGCGCAGTTTCAGGCGCTAAAATCAGGTTTTGGCTGGTGGCAGTGTACCTCAAGGAAAGGACCCGAGTGTCCTGAGTGAACCCCAGTCACGGCCGGCGCTGCTCAGATTGACGTATCGGAGCAGGCGACCGGTGGGTCCGTGACAATGCCAATTACACATTACGCCGCATTACGTTACGTGATGACAATTACATATTACGCCGCACACCATGATGACAATGACACATTATGTCGCACACCATGATGACAATTACACATTATGTCGCACACCATGATGCCCATTAGACCCCACACTGTGATGCCCATTACACCCACACTGTGATGGCAATTACACAATACTCCCCACACGAATGCCTATTACACATTATGCCCCAGGCGCCGCTGCCGTACAACTGATACCGTTTACTAATATGCCCCCACAGTGCCAGATATGCCCCCACAGTGCCATACATATATGCCCCCACAGTGCCACACATATGCCCCCACAGTGCCACAAGCAGCACAACTCACTGTCTCTGGCCCTGGGTCTCCCCCTCCAGTCCCGCGCCGCTGCCATATGCCCCTACAGTGCCAGATATGCCCCCACAGTGCCATATATATGCCCCCACAGTGCAAAATATGTCCCTACAGTGCCACAGATATGCCTTCACAGTGCCACACATATGCCCCACACAGTGCCAAATATGCCCCCACAGTGCCACAGATATGCCCCTACAGTGCCACAGATATGCCCCCACATATATGCCCCCACAGTGCAAAATATGCCCCCACAGTGCCAAATATGCCCCCACAGTGCCAAATATGCCCCCACACAGTGCCACAGATATGCCTTCACAGTGCCACACATATGCCCCTACAGTGCCATATATGCCCCACACAGTGCCAAATATGCCCCCACAGTGCCACAGATATGCCCCTACAGTGCCACACATATGCCCCACACAGTGCCACAGATATGCCCCCACAGTGCCACAGATATGCCCCTACAGTGCCACACATATGCCCCCAAAGTGCCACACATATGCCCCCAAAGTGCCAGAAGCAGCACAACTCACTGTGGCCATGGGTCTCCCCCTCAAATCCCCTGCCATCGCTGCTGCTGGTGGTGCTGCTGCTGCTTCTTCTTCTTTCCTGGGGAGGGGAGCGGAGCGTCTCTCCTTCCCTTCCCCTTCACTGTGTGTACCACTCACAACCTGAGCAGTCAGCCATTCATACCTCGCGGGCTGGCTCCTGATTGGCTGCCGGCCCGCGAGGCGAGCTCTGATTGGCTGACAGCCCAGTGACCGAGGGGAAGGAGAGACGGGCGATGCGCTCCGCTCTCCTCCCCTCCCCAGGGAAATCATCCTGGGGCTGTGCTGTGGCGGCCGGGGAGAGGGGAAAGGAAGTGCGGCAGGCGGCGGCAGCGTGTGCGTCGGGGTTGGGGGGGGGGGAGCTGCCGCGCGCCCTGGCTGTTTACAGAGGCTGACAAGCCGTGCGGCGCCCCGGGCTGCTGCACGGCTTGTCCGCCTCTAGAAACGGCCCTGTATGTGCTGATGGTGTGACGCTCCGGTGTCACAAGACGGTTATATAGCATAAATGTGCTGATGGTGTGACGCTCGGGTGTCACAAGGTGGATTATATACTTTAGCAATAACGTGCTGATGGTTTGAAGATCAGGTGTCACCATTTTGACCTTTTAAATGAAAATGTGCCCTCGCGAATGAAAAATGTGCCCTCGCGAATGAAAAATGTGCCCTCGCGATTGAAAAATGTGCCCTCGCGATTGAAAAATGTGCCGTTCCCATGATCAGCACCCTGCCCTAAAAAATTTCTAGAGTGAACACTAGGTACAGTAGGCTACTATAGTTACACACAATTTGTCAGTAAAACGTGATATACTGTACAGGGTAGGCGTGTATAGTTACACAATGTGTCAGTAAGCCAGTGATATACAGGGTAGGTAGATGTCACACTGAGCAGTGATTCACTCCTAACATTCCGTTTATAAATCGTTAATGGTATCATTCAGTGTTTAAGACCTAGATCGTTCACCCACCAGGTGAAGCAATATCTTTATCAATATCTCGTTTGCTAACAATATTGCATAGAGGTGATTCAGTATATCCAATCAGCCTTCCGCAGCTATCTATCCTATGGCTTACAGGTAACTCCACTATTGAGCCCTTCTGTCTAGGCCACACACAGTAACCTATCACTGTTACCATAACAACACAGGTGTTCCGCCAATGCGCATTTCACTTTAATGGCTTTATCAGGGTTACACATGACCAGTAGCGGTGCCAGAACAGACCTTCTGAGAGCACAGAGGCTGAAGCAGCACTGACAGACCCCTACCCAAACTTTAGTATGGTACTTGGCAAGGCCTGATACACTTGACAGCATTAAGACATGTTATATTGGTATAAAAAACCCTGCCCCAATCTGCAAAGCGCCTCCCACTTTGGTAATATATTTGCCCCTTTCAGGGTTGTAAATTGAGGCAGGTAGGAGATATGCTATTCTGCCCTTGCTTATACATACACATAGTCTAAAGGTGGCCATACACACGCAGATTTATCTTTAGATCTGGCTGCTTGAAACAAAAAAATGGTTATGGATGAGAGCAAATGACAGTTGACCATTTGCTTGGAAATGTTGGAAAACAGACAAACTGTCACTCATCCATAACCATGTTTTTGTTCCAACCAGCCAGATCTGAAGATGAATCTTATAGTGTATGGGCCCCACTTTATTTGTATACATATATTTGCCTGTATGGCTGCTGCTAATACCTGTGTGATGACATCACAATGGCCCTGTGATGACATAACAGTGATTCTATGATGTCACAATGCCTGGTGAGCCAGGACGGAACACTAGGATTCATTCTGTTGCCTGGTCCCGACTTGTGCAGTCAGAGCTTTTGAACGTGTCTGATTATTCAGCATTTTCAGTTCATATATTGTGTTTGGAGAGGAGCAAGGAGAGAGAGGAGAGAGAGGAGGAAGGAGGAGACAAACGGGAGCAGCCCTGCGCTGCGTCCCGTTCTATAGTAGCAAGGTAAGTGCGCTCTTATTTCTATTCATTCTTTTTTGTTTGAGCAATTGGGGTTCTTCATGGATTTCTTAAGGGGCGAGGCTCACCTGAAAGTGGGCGTGTCATAGCATAGAAGGCGGTTATGTCCCAATTTAGTGGGTGTTTCAGGGGGTCTTTGCCCAAACCTGAGGGGTTATTTATTATTTATATCACTGCCGGTTCCCAATGACCCTTAATATTTTTGGCGTTCAATATGAGCTAAAATGGTTATTCGATTCCAGTGGGTTTGTGTGTGTCCCACACACAAACACTTTTTTATTTTGGTTTAAACCCTTTCTTTTTGTTGGTGGTTAAATAATCACAATTTGCATGTTACAATGGGCACCGATATTATGCCCACATTTCACTGCAAATGAGGTTGCTGATAAATGGGCTTAAAATAATAAAGCCCTTTATTTCCCCCATTACTCCATTACTCCATTATGGTATTGTATTCGCTGATACCTGCATATCTGTGGTCAGTTGTGTAACACATATTTATACTGATCCTACTAGTGGAGCATTGTGATTCCGGATTATAATCGTATGAATATGAAATGAATTATAACATTGTGACAGGAGATCGGGGACCATATTCACTTTTTGCTTTTCATGGCGCCCAGAGAGGTCGCGTAGAGTAGCGTAAAGGGCTCGCTTGGCTGCCTATTTCCGCTGCCTATCAAGCAGGTAAACTCCATCCCGCCAAAGGCACGCCCACCCCGCCACACAAATACCCGCACTATGCTGCAACGCGTACGCTTACACATTCACGCGTAAGCACCCGCATCGAATGATTTTTCCTCTGTTCGTTGTGTTTCCGTCCATTATGACTAGAAGGGATATTTGTGTATAGCTTATTTGTTATTTAATATTTCTATTTTATCTTTAATTAAGGTGACGCAGTGAGTCAAACTTGCTACAAGAGGGGAAATGGCCCAATTGCCATCAGAGAGCCAAACCAAACAAGAACCCCGGGAGAGGCAGATGCCCCCGGCACCGCGGGTAAGACAGGCCCCACCGCCTCCCCGCGAGAAAAAGGCACCACCGCCTCCCCGCGAGAGAAAGGCACCACCGCCTCCCCGCGAGAGAAAGGCCCCACCGCCTCCCTGCGAGAGAAAGGCCCCACCGCCTCCCTGCGAGAGAAAGGCCCCACCGGTACCGAGGGAGAGACAGGCCCCACCGGCACCGAGGGAGAGACAGGCCCCACCGACACCGAGGGAGAGACAGGCCCCACCGGCACCAAGGGAGAGACAGGCTCCACCGGCACCAAGGGAGAGACAGGCCCCACCGGCACCAAGGGAGAGACAGGCCCCACCGGCACCAAGGGAGAGACAGGCCCCACCGGCACCAAGGGAGAGACAGGCTTCCTCACCATTGAGGAATTCGCCCCCGTCAATATCCACGGTGTGGCAAGAGCCACCGTCACGATCAACAGAATGGTATGCGCCCCCATCACCATCCATGGAGAGGCAAGAGCCCCCGTTCCAATCCACGGAGTGGCATGAGAACCCATTCTCAATGGACTGGTATTCCGAGATCCCGGAAACATCCACGGAGTGGCAAGAGTCTCAGGAAGCATCCACGGAGTGGCAAGAGTCCCAGGAAGCATCCACGGTGTGGCAAGAGTCCCAGGAAGCATCCATGGTGTGGCAAGAGTCCCAGGAAACCTACACGGAGCGGCAAGAGACCCAGGAAACATCTATGGAGTGGCCCCCCGTCACCACCCACAGAGTGGTATACGCCCCCGTCACCATCCACGGAGTGGTATGCACCCCCGCCGCCATCCACGGAGTGGCATGCGCCCCCGTCACCATTTACGGAGTGGCAAGCGTCCCTGTCACTGGAGTGGCATGCACCCCCTATACCATCCAAGGAGTGGTATGCACCCCTGTCACCATCACGGAGTGGCATGCACTCCCAATGTAGAGGCGTCCCACTACATTTCAACTTCTGTTAAATATGGAATATTGCACATAACAACCAATCAGACTGTATCTATTATCTCCTATACGATACTAAATAAATGAGTAGTCTAGATAATAGACACATTATTTATTTAGTATTGTCTAGGAGATACTAGATAGAATCTGATTGGTTGTTATGGGCAACATCCCATCTTCAACTGAATTCCCATCTTATACCCCATCATGTGTTATTTCCAACAACAATTTGGGTAATAAAATGAGTGGTGAATAATACTGTATATCTGTGGTTATTTCCTCATTTGGAGCGTCTCCATGCTTGGCGGCTACAGTGTCAGAATATGTCAAATAAAACATGTGTACATTTACTTTTTTAAATATGTCTACACACATCTCAGAGGGTTCCTTGGTCTATGAGAAGACCTAGCCATTACCCGATAATTCTGTCTGCACACATCTCAGAGGGCTCCTTGGTCTATGAGAAGGACCTAGCCATTACCCATCATTCTCCTGTCTACACACATCTCAGAGGGTTCCTTGGTCTATGAGGAGACATAGCCATTACCCATGATTCTTCTATCTACATACATCTCAGAGGGTTCCTTGGTTCCTTTCTCCTATCTACAGACATCTCAAAGGGTTTCTTGATCTGTGAGGAGACATAGCCATTACCCCATCATTCTCCTGTCTACACACAACTCAGATGGGTTCCTTGGTCTATGAGGAAATGCAGCCATTACCTCATCATTATTGTGTCTACATACAGGACATCTCAGAGGGTTCCTTGGTCTAGGAGGAAACCCCTTGGTCTAGGAGGAGACCCCATCATTCTCCTGTTTACACACATCTCAGAGGGTTCCTTGCTTTGGTCCTTGCAGTATTTAAAACAGCCATTACAATCCTGTAATTTCAGTAATGTTACAAATGCCTGGGGAGTTCATACAGTAGGTTGCGGCACATTCAAAATGTTACCTCAGGAAACAAAATGGCCACTTCACAAAGCGCTGCAGTGAGGCCCCTCGTTCACAGTGACTGATATTTTGCATCTTCCTAACAAGTTTGTGCTAAAATAATACACACAATGCAATATTAGCATTGCTGTCTGTCAAAAAGTGTATTAGTAGGTCGACGATAACTAGGTCAACGGTCATTAGGTCAACCACTATTGGTCGACAGTGAAAAGGTCTACATGCACTATGGTTGACATGGACTAAAATTTGAGTCAAGCAAAAGGTCGACATGACTCTTTAAGATTTTTAGTGCCTAGGTCAACAACAGTCGACATAGACCCTCAATTAGTGTACCAAGTACCCTCGTATGGTGCCTCCCTCGCCATACTTTACCATTACCAATTGTAGGCCACGTGGATAATAAATTATAACAAGTTATCCAAGTGAAAAAGGTTGGAAAGAGATAAAAACAGCCAACCAGCTTCTAACTGCCATGTTACGGCCTGTGTTTCAAAAATGTCAGCTAAGAGCTGATTGGTTGGTACCTTAGCTCTCTCCAATCTTTGATAAATATCCTCCTTACAGACACAGCAGGCTTCTTCCGAACACTTCAAGTCCAGCGCTTATTTGGTGCAGACAAGGAAATGGGTAATTATGTCCTGACAATACAGTGTACAGCATACAAAAAGACCGACAAGCCTTGATGAACAGCACACGTGACACACTTATCTCTCTCCTTATGTACACACCACTGGAGAGTGGTATAGTCAGATGATTATCGATTTTGGCCACACTTTATTTCATACAAACAGAGAAGAGGAGACGCCCAATCCACATGTGGTAGGAAATATGGATTGTACGCTCCACTGGGGCAGGGACTGATGTGAATGTTCAAATATTCTCTGTAAAGTGCAGCGGAATCTGTGTGCGCTATATAAGAAACTGCTAAGAAATAAATTAATAATATAGGGATGTATGGTATTTTCTCCCCACTCAGGCAGGCATCTTCGGTGATGGGTATCCATATATAACAAGAATCCCTTTCAATACTGCGGTCATCTCTACTGTATAAACCAGTTTGAGGCGGAGAAGAGGAGACTAATATACCTTCATAGGGATGTATTATCTATTGATAGCGCTGATGAACGAGACACGATTTCATATGGTCTTGCATATGTCTTTTTCTTTCATGTGTTTATAAGGTGTGGGGACACCATCCCTGTGTCTTCATCCACCAAGATGCATTCTAAGCACGATTTGAACACCTTTATATTACTTTCATACTATAGAGTAGGCTACTATAGTTACACGCAATGTGTCAGTAAGCTAGTGCTATTCCAGGTAGAGATAAGCGGGTCAGGATCCCCTAGATCCGTCAGATCCGAATCTCGGGATCCGGGTCGGGCTCCGAGGCGGCTCGGGAGTTCCCGCCTCAATTCCGGACCCTGTGCTGTTCTCCGTGCCATGCTGTGCTGTGCTACATGACCTGCCCTGTGCCCTCACTGCCCTGAGCCCTGTAGTGTGATTTAAATAACTAGGTGCTGCAGTGCTCACACGCAGGGGCTGCAGTGTCCACTGTCCAGGGGCTGTCCTGTGGCCCGTGCCCTGTTTTGATTTATTTAGCCCTAAGCCCTGTGTTGTGATTTATTTAGCCCTGAGCCCTGTGTTGTGTAATTTAACTAACTAACTCAGTGCTGCAGTGCTCACACACAGGGGCTGCAGTGCTGCTGAGTAGTACACTGAGTACAGGGGCTGCAGTAATACAAGGGGCTGTGTCCAGTGTGACGGCCTATATCCATTGTCCAGTGTCACGAGTCACGACATATATCCTGTGTCCAGTGTGACGACATACATCCTGTGTCCAGTGTGACGACATATATCCAGTGTCCAGTGTGACAGATATATCCATTGTCCAGTGTGACGACATATATCCTGTGTCCAGTGTGACGACAAATATCCGGTGTCCAGTGTGACATCTAACCATTGTGTGACGGCATATATCCAGTGTCCAGCGTGATATATATCCATTGTCCAGTGTGACGACATATATCCTGTGTCCAGCATGACATATATCCATTGTCCAGTGTGACGACATATATCCAGTGTCCAGTGTGACATATATCCATTGTCCAGTGTGACGACATATATCCTGTGTCCAGTGTGACTATATATATCCAGTGTCCAGTGTGACTACATATATCCAGTGTCCAGTGTGACGACATATATCCAGTGTCCAGTGTGACATATATCCTGTGTCCAGTGTGACGACATATATCCTGTATCCAGTGTGACTACATATATCCAGTGTCCAGTGTGACGACATATTTCCAGTGTCCAGTGTGATGACATATATCCAGTGTCCAGTGTGACATATATCCTGTGTCCAGTGTGACGACAAATATCCAGTGCCCAGTGTGACATCTAACCATTGTGTGACGTCATATATCCAGTGTCCAGCGTGATATATATCCATTGTTCAGTGTGACGACATATATCCTGTGTCCAGCGTGACATATATCCATTGCCCAGTGTGACGACATATATCCAGTGTCCAGTGTGACATATATCCATTGTCCAGTGTGACGACATATATCCTGTGTCCAGTGTGACTATATATATCCAGTGTCCAGTGTGACTACATATATCCAGTGTCCAGTGTGACAACATATATCCAGTGTCCAGTGTGACATATATCCTGTGTCCAGTGTGACGACATATATCCTGTATCCAGTGTGACTACATATATCCAGTGTCCAGTGTGACGACATATATCCAGTGTCCAGAGTGACGACATATATCCAGTGTCCAGTGTGACATATATCCTGTGTCCAGTGTGACGACATATATGCAGTGTCCAGTGTGACATATATCCATTGTCCAGTGTGACAACATATATCCAGTGTTCAGTGTGACATGTAACCATTGTGTGACGGCATATATCCAGTGTCCAGCGTGACATATATCCATTGTCCAGTCTGACGACATATATCCTGTGTCCAGTGTGACATATATCCATTGTCCAGTGTGACGACATATATCCTGTGTCCACTGTGACATGTAACCATTGTGTGACGGCATATATCCTGTGTCCAGTGTGACATATATCCATTGTCCAGTGTGACGACATATATCCAGAGTCCAGTGTGACATAAATCCATTGTCCAGTGTGACTATATATATCCAGTGTCCAGTGTGACAGGGGCTGTGTCCAGTGTACAGGGGCTGTGTCCAGTGTACAGGGGCTGTGTACAGGGGTTGTGTCCAGTGTACAGGGGTTGTGTCCAGTATACAGGAGCTGTGTCCAGGAGCTGTGTCCAGGGGCAGTGTCCAGTATGACGGCTGTGTCCAGTGTACAGGAGTTGTGTCCCGGGGCGGTGTCCAGAAGCTGTGTCCATTGTCCAGGGGCTGTGTCCAGGGTAACGTGCTGTGTCCATTGTCCAGGGGCTGTGTCCAGGGTGACGGGCTGTGTCCAGTGTCCAGGGGCAGTGTCCAGTGTGAAGGCTGTGTCCAGTGTACAGGAGCTGTGTCCAGGGGCGGTGTCCAGAGGCTGTGTCCAGTGTGACGGCTGTGTCCATTGTCCAGGGGCTGTGTCCAGTGTGACGGGCTGTGTCCATTGTCCAGGGGCTGTGTCCAGGGTGACGGGCTGTGTCCAGTGTCCAGGGGCAGTGTCCAGTGTGAAGGCTATTTCCAGTGTACAGGAGCTGTGTCCAGGGGCGGTGTCCAGAGGCTGTGTCCAGTGTGACGGCTGTGTCCATTGTCCAGGGGCTGTGTCCAGTGTGACGGGCTGTGTCCAGGGGCAGTGTCCAGGGGCTGTGTCCATTGTCCAGGGGCTGTGTCCAGGGTGATGGGCTGTGTCCAGGAGCAGTGTCCAGGGGCTGTGTCCAGGGGCAGTGTCCAGTGTCCAAAGGGTTGTGTCCAGTGTGACAGGCTGTGTCCAGTGTAAAGTAAGAAAAATAAATAAAAGTAATAAATAAAATAAAAACACATTTTTGTAGGATGATGGAGGAGGAAATAGTGGGAGATCAGCAACCTGATAGAAGTGCTGAAGCTGCTACCACCAGTCATGACAAGGCCGATACCTTGTTGTATTTGCTCTTTGGAGCATTTCTCTTTTTTTGGGATAGTTTATTAAACTGCCACCCTGTCTGCCCCTGTAGTGCCACTCTGCCAGGTTGGAAGTGTAAGGTCCACATGTATGTGATGCCGACTGCTGTCGCTTAGCTTAGTCATCCAGCTACCTCGGTATACCCTTTTGGCCCAACTACAGTAAATGAAAACAATTTTGTAAGCTGTGAAGTGATCAAAATTGACTAGAAATGAGTGGAAACTAATGTTATTGAGGTTAATAATACTTTAGGGGCATTTTTTCATAAAAATCCATATCCAAAACCCACAAGGGTGGTTTTGCCAAAACCAATCCAGATCCAAAACACGAAGGGAGATCCAGATCCAAAACCAAAACCCGAAAAGTGGCCGCCGCACATCTCTAATTACAGGGTGAGCTGCTAAACTTACACACAATGGGCCTTATTCTGCTTGGAGCGGCCGGGCCGTACGCGTACGTCCCGGGGTTTTTTACGAACTGCGCATGTGCAGATACGCTAATGCGCCGGCGCCAACACTCCACAACGCTTGCGGCCGGTGTCTCAACGTGCGAAAAAACCTGTACGCGAGCGTACGGGTAATGGGGCGGCATAGGGGCGTGTTGATGGGAGCGGCCGAAATAATGAGGGAAAATGGGCGTAAATATGGGCGTACACGGGGGTGTGCACCCAAAATGAGCGGTGCTACTACCGCACGATCGACTAAGGCACCGTTCGTTTCGGACACCAAACAGGCGGCCGCCAACCGCCAGCTAAAACCACCCCTACAGATACCGCATGCCAGCGTGCGCCTCAGTTGGCTAATTAACGCTGATTACTAGTCAAACACATACACCTGAATGTAATAAGCAATGCTGCAGTCTATTAACTACAAACCATGATTTCACTGCCTGCAAGCCACACATGCAGCACGCAAACACATTGGAAGCTTATGTTTCTATACTTCTCCACATTTAAAGGTTTGTTTAATTTAAGGTAAGAATCTTTTTATACGCTAAGGTAGGTATTTGCTAAACAGACACATTCACTACCTGCTTTCATAGACTTTACGCAGTAGCACACTCAATCTACACAAGTCGACATGTGTCAACGTGTTCACTCTAATACTAACATAGGTTTTGTATTTAGGATACAATAACATAAACCACATCTAACACCTACAAAGGATGTTTCAGCAATGTTTGAAGCCCATGACCACTATTTTCCACACAATCTTTGTATAGTACCCAAAATTATGACCTGTACCACTATCTCATCTGCTATCATTTGGATTTCACTACACTCTGGATGTAAGATGCCACCAATCACATTATTGCACTCTCATCTCTCTAACAAAGGATTCCTACATCTGCTTATGACACTGTAAAATTATATATATTTTAAAAGTTATGCATGTTTGTTCACAAGCTAATTGATCATGTTTGGCCCATTCACACATCTTTTTTTAGGGAGGACACATATGCATTCCTACACAAATGTACCTTTTCACCCTTGTTTGTCTGCCTCACCCACTCCATGAGGAAAGCATTGTTCTGGACCTGCTTTTACCTACTACTGTAGGAGCTATCTCACCTGCACACAAACTGCTTTCTCACCTATTAAGTTGCTCTGCACATCTGCTGACACAAACTAATTAGCGGGGAAAAGTTGGATAGGAACATGGGAATGGCCATGGAGTGGGTTACACATGGGAAACTTCCACCACACTTCAACAAATGTTCAAAAATACCCTGGTCAGTAAGTACACATAAATCTAGTATTTGTTTCACACAAGAAATGACACATACCACAATTTAGATTTAATTTGTAAAATAAATTTATTTGCTGTTCAGCATCACAGCTTGACACTTTAATGTGAGAAATCAAAAAATAAAATAAAATAGACACACAAATAATAAAACAGCCAGAACAAGAGGTTGCATATCTCCAAACATGTGTTACCCTGCAAATGCAATGGTGAAAGAAATGGGGACACCAGAATACGTACTGCAACAACCAGGGTGAATACTAAGCAAGATACACACCACCAAAAAAAAATATCCTGCATTTGTAGAGGTCAAAATACGAACTTTCATGCCCATGGCACGCAAATGGATCGATGGGCAACTCAGGAAGCGGATGTCCAGTGCAATTTAAACCTTTGGCCTCCAACCACAGAGGAAGTGAACCAGGTCTCATTTGGGCCCTTTTTTGCCCCTTTTAGATGGGGCCTTGGGGACAGGGGCCTTTGGGTCAGCTGGCTTTCGGCGTCTTCCCCTAGTCGCCACAGGAGGGTCAGCCGAGGTGGAAGGTTGGGGAGCAGCTTGGGGTGGGGCAGCAGGTGGGGGATTGTCCCTTAGGGACCTGGCGGTGGACAGCTGCTCCGCAATAAGTTCATTCTGGCGGCTGAGGTGTTGGCCAATGCTTAGCATGCCAGCCGCCAGAGTTTCATTAATGCGGTTCAACGCCTCAACCTGCAGCTGGTTTGTGGTCTTCCACTCCGCCAGAAAATCCGCCACCTGCTGCTGACGGATCCCAGCATCCACCCCTTGCTGCTCGATCCTGTCCAGCATCACCAACAGGCTCTCACTCAATGTCTCCTGGGGCTGGGGGCGACGTCTTGCTGGAGCCTCGACCACCTGCTCCACCTGTGGCTCTGCAGAGGAAGATGCTGCCGGTACATCCTGACTTTCTGCTTCTGCTAGGATAAGAATTGAAAACAATGTCACCATCACATACGCAATAAAAAATATCTTTCTAAATACAATGCATTACTGTGACTTACCATCAAAAGCAGCAGCAAAGACCTCCACCGGGAGCTCACTGTCCATATTGGAGATCCCCCTGATCTCCCCCACATCGATGACGTCACAGGAGTCCAGCTCCAGGGGGGTAAACTCCAAATGGTCAGGCATAGGACCGCTCCCGGTGGACATGCTGTGGTTGTACCGGTCAGTCATCTTCCTCTTCAGGCCACTTTTGAAGTCAGTCCACCTACAAGTTTAAAAATACAAATATCACCATGAGATATGTGCACCACTGTGCTACGTGTAGGGTTACCACCTAGTCCCTTTAATTCCGGACACATGTTACTTACACAGGTTCTGTGGCAGTTTAAAATTAGGTGAAGTGGAGTCTTGAAGTCAGCCAGCCACAGAACCTGTGTAATTAATATGTGTCCGGAATTAAAGGGACTAGGTGGTACCCCTAGCTACGTGACATTTCCTAGTGTGGGTGATCTTATGTTTTTTTGCCATGTGTGGCCAAATAATTCTTTGATGGACAAAACCATGTGCACTGCAGGTGAGGCAGGTGTAAAACCCCACCCAAATCTGATTATCTCTGCACAAGTAACACCTGCCTCACCTGCAGTGCACATGGTTTTGTCCATCTAAGAAATATTTGGCCAGAAAGAGTGAACTAGAATAAGGGCCTCAGTTCCTGCTGGAGACTGCTGAAAAATTTCCCTGACAAACACACTAACCTTTTCTTCACCGCGTCCCAAGTTCTGACCACTGGTGACACCTGGTTCACTTCCTCTGTTATCTTGTCCCAAAGGTTTCTCCTTGCACTGGCACCCGGCTTCCTGGTTGCCAATTCAATCCATTCGCGTGCCCTGGGCACGAGAATTCGCATTTCGGCCTCTACAAATGCAGGGTTTCTCCTTCTGGTGGTGGTATCCTGCTCAGTCATCACCCTAGATGTTGCAGCACGTTTTCTGGTGGCCCCAGCTCTCTCACCATGCACCTGCTGGGTCACACCTGTTTGGAGAGATGCAACCTCTTGTTCTGGCTGGTTGCTTGGCCCTTGTGGAGCTGGTGGAGGTTCACCAGGGCCTGTTACTGAGGGGCCCGCTTGATCTTGCAGGCGACTCCTCTCTTGGGCCCTCCTTCTCCGCTCCTCTTCCCTCTTCTGTAATGCTTGAAGCAGGGATTCGGCTTGTGCTCTCTGCAGAGCGTCCTCTGCTGCTGAATCGTCAGAGTCAGACATGTTTGCAGCAATTGTGGGCTGCATCTGACTGAATATTTATATGTTAATCTCCCGCCACGAACAAGGGGGCGTATATTTTTCCCCGCAAGGTAGATGCCAATTTACGCCGATATTTCCCGCCGATAATTGCCGCTTAAATTACGCAGGTCTCAATGCACCTGATCAATCACCCGTATATGTATATACACAGGTTGTGGAGCATTGTGGGCTACATCGTGAAATGTGTGCACCTGTCATTCCAATGATGAGTGTTGTCAGCTGGTATCTGTTGGAGTTCGTGTATGCTTTGTGAGTCACATTTCAAAACATCACGTTATCATGCTTGCCTTGCATATGTAATGTGTATGAAATTGTCATACAGCAACATGTTGCATTGTGGCCCTTTAGGCAGCGTAGTTATAAGTAGAGGGTTGCGTGTATGATTTTCCGCCTACTGTATATACAGTACTCCTCTCCATGCATATCGGTGTATCTTGCCCCCTTTAAGCAGCGTAGTTATAAGTAGAGGGTTGCGTGTATTATTTTCCGCCTACTGTATATACAGTACTCCTCTCCATGCATATCGGTGTATCTTGCCCCCTTTAAGCAGCGTAGTTATAAGTAGAGGGTTGCGTTTATTATTTTCCGCACACTGTAAATACAGTACTTCTCTCTTCATTGAATGCATGCTGTTGGTTGTGGTGTGTGTATATCGGAACGGTCCGCGTAAGTTTCTATTCGCATCCAGTTTGTTAATGTAAGAGGGATTAATAAAGTTAATACCAAACAAACAATTTTTTTGACCAATCAGCAAGCACCAAAAGTGATATATGTACCTGCAATTAATAACTGCGCCATTGCCAATATGACTTGTACAACAGCTAGGCCCTTTTCGACATCAGAGCTTTTGGCCCTGGTGGAAGTGATGGACCGTCACCTGGGGCCCAGATGTTTCTAATGTGGACAAGCGGCGGGCGTATAATGCTGCCCGCCGCCTGATATTTTCCACAACCGGCGTCCGCAGAAGCCTGGGGCAGGTTGAGCGGCGCTGGTCCGACCTGCGCCGGCGGCAGCCGGTTCTTCTCAGCAGCCTTCGCCGCCATATTGCCCGATGTAAGTTTTGATTACTAGTATGTCAGCGTTTTTTAGCAATGTTTTGTGTACTTTTTATAAATATGTTCCTGAGTATGGGGGTGTATATGGGTGTATATGGGGGGTATATGGGGGGTATATGGGGGTGTATATGGGGGGTATATGGGGGGTATATGGGGGTATATGGGGGGTATATGGGGGTGTATATGGGTGTATATGGGGGGTATATGGGGGTATATGGGGGGTATATGGGGCTATATGGGGGGTATATGGGGGTGTATATGGGGGTATATGGGGGGTATATGGGGGGTATATGGGTGTATAGGGGGTGTATAGGGGGGGTTTAAGTAGTTGATCAGTTTTTGGGTGTAGGATATCAAATAGTTTGCATGATAAATGTCAGAAATTTCACAGCAATGATAATTTTGAAGGTTATGAGCATGACTAATGTGAATTTTTCTTTCCCCCTTTTTTATGAAACCCAATCTTCGATTTCTATGCCATCAACATGAACATTTCAGCACGGGCAAGGGCACGCATTCAAGCCCGGGAGCAGGCAGCCCGGGACCATGTGTGTATTCCAATGAGCACACAAATCTGTGAATTAGCAGCTCCACCATTGTGTGAGTGACAGCAATCTCACTCTGTGAGAGTGCTGAATCTGCACTTACCCACAGGCTGTGATGGCGTACCATATCTGTATTGCGCAAGGAACACGTCCATTAAGGCGTCATTGCTTTTTGGCGTTTGAGTGGAAGAGTTACAGCAGGTTTCAGAAATGGTAGATCATGCGTATGAAGCCTTAATGGGACATGTGAAACCGTAAGGTTTTTTGTCAATGGAATTTCATTGTTTTTTTTCAATTTATTTTTTAAATTCAGAAATCTAAAAAAGGGATTTTTGTAAGAACTTACCGTTCGAATCCCTTTCTCTGATATGGTCCTGGTGACACAGCTCAACACTGGGATGTAGGAGGGTCCGAAGGAGCCAGGCACCTATCCTAAAGCTTTAGAGGGTAGGCTCCTCCCCTACTGCATCCCTGGACTCTTCAGTTCAATCTTTCAAAGCCACTGGAATACATTAACTCAGTACAAACGCCTGCACATATTATATGCACATTTTATAACAGTAACTGTTAACTTTTAACCATTTTAACATGAACATCATGAAACTTCTGGCATACTTACTGAGCGTAAGGGAGGGATCGCTGTGTCACCAGGACCATATCAGAGAAAGGGATTAGAACGGTAAGTTCTTACAAAAATCCCTTTTTCTCTTTCAATGGTCCTGGTGACACAGCTCAACACTGGGACGTTCCAGAGCCGGTCCTTTGGGAGGGTACGCTCAGGTTTGCAGCTCTCAGCACTGCTCGCCCGAATGATGCGTCCTCCGACGCAAACTCATGGAATCTATAGAATTTGGCAAATGTGTGAACAGATGACCAAGTGGCAGCCCTGCAAACCTGCTCAGCTGTGGCCCCATGTCGAACCGCCCAAGAGGTGGCAACTGACCTGGTGGTATGCACATTAATTCTGGCCGGTACAGGCCTACCCACTTTGGTGTATGCAAAAGCTATCACAGATCGCAACCACCTAGCAATAGTCTGCTTAGAAGCAGGCCAACCAATTTTGTGTACGTCATACAGTACCAATAATGTGTCAGTCTTTCTGACACTCTTCACTCTGTCCACATATATGCGTAAGGCACGCACAACATCCAAAGTCTTCAACTTGTCCCTTTTCTTGGAACCCTCTGGGGGTTGAAACACAGGTAGAACTATCTCCTGATTTAAATGGAAGGCAGAGACTACCTTCGGTAAAAATTGAGGCACTGTTCTCAGCACAGCCCTGTCATCATGAAAAATTAAGAAGGGAGATTTGCATGACAAGGCTCCCAACTCTGACACTCTTTTAGCAGATGCTACTGCTAACAAAAACACTAGTTTCCACGTGAGAAACTTAAAGTCAGCCGACCTTAAAGGTTCAAAAGGTGCCTTCTGAAGGCAATCCAAAACCAGTGACAGATCCCAAGGCGCTACTGGTTGCTTGTAAGGGGGTTTCAGTCTGGATACCCCTTGTAAAAAAGTTTGAATCTCCGGCAAAATGGCTACTCTTTTTTGGAAATAGATGGATAAGGCCGAAATCTGCACCTTCAATGATTGAAGGCTTAGGCCCGATGAAAACCCATCTTGTAAAAATTCCAACATTCTTGATAACTTGAAGTGAGATGTGTGAGCTTTTCGCCTCTCACACCATCTAATGTAAGTCTTCCAGACTCTATAATAATTTGCCGACGAAACAGCTTTCCTGGCTTTTATCATAGTCTGCACTACTGCGTCAGAAAACCCTTTCCTTTTCAAAATGGCGGCTTCAATAGCCAGGCCGTCAAAATCAATCGATCGGAATCCAGGTGATTGAATGGGCCTTGTCTTAGCAGATCTGGTCTCAGAGGTAGACGCCATGAGTCCACAGACAACCTCTGAAGCCTCGAGTACCAGGACCTCCTTGGCCAATCCGGGGCCACAAGGATCACCGGAACCTTCTGGTCCTGTATCCTCTTCAAAAGTCTCGCTAACATTGGAACTGGAGGGAATGCATAAAGAAGATCTCCCTGCCACTGAGTAGTCATGGCATCCACTGCCTCTGCTAGCGGATCTCTCATTCTGGCATAAAACCTGGGCACCTGATGGTTGAACCTGGATGCCATCAGGTCCACATCCGGAGTTCCCCACATCAAAGTGATCTGGTGAAACACCTGAGGGTGTAAGCTCCATTCTCCTTCCTTGAGCTCCTCCCTGCTCAGGAAGTCTGCTTCTATATTCTCCACTCCTGGAATGAATATAGCCGATACAGCAGGAACATTCTGTTACTCCCATAGGAAGATTCTGGACACCTCCCACATGGCCAATCTGCTGCGTGTACCTCCCTGGTGATTCAGATACGCCACAGCTGTGGCATTGTCGGTCTGAATCCTCAAAGGGAGGTTCCGTAACCTGTCTCCCGCCAAGGAAATCACTTTCCAGACAGCTCTCAGCTCCAAGATGTTGATTGGTAACACTGATTCCTCTGCCGTCCACAGGCCCTGCAGCCTGAGATCCAGGACTACTGCCCCCCAGCCCCTGAGACTGGCGTCGGTAGTTACTACCAACCAGTCCCAGGTCTGTAATGACCGACCCCACTGAAGGGAATCTACTTCTGTCCACCATTTCAAGGAGTCTCGAGTGTCCGAAGACAGCACTATCATCTCCGCCTTCATGGTCAGAGTGTTTCCTGACCAGGCTGACAAAATGTTCCATTGGAACACCCGAGAGTGGAACCTGGCAAACTGAAGCGTCTCGAATGACGCCACCATTTTCCCCAGGAGCTTGAGGCACCTCCATACTGACAAGCTCTGAGCTCTGAGAATCTCCTGCACTAGGGTGACCAGATCCCTGGCCTTTACCTCCGGGAGAAAAACCCGATGGAGATGGGTATCCAGTATGACTCCCAAGAATTGAAGCCTCTGTGATGGTACCAACTGAGATTTTTGTAAATTTAAAATCCAGCCGTGAGCCTGCAAAAAACTGATGGCCTCTGCCAAGTGACTTTGAAGCATGGCTGCTGACCCTGCTTTGAACAGGAGATCGTCCAAATAGGGGATTACTGTGATTCCTCTGAGCCTCAGCACCGCCGCCATCACTGACATTATCTTTGTGAATACCCTTGGCACGGTCGCTAGCCCAAAGGGTAACGCCCGGAATTGTAAATGCAGGTCTCCTATAGCAAACCTCAACAGGGTCTGATGTTCCGGGTGAATGGGAACGTGCAGATATGCGTCCTGGACATCCATGGACGCCAAAAATTCTCCCTGGTCCAGACTCAGGAGTACTGACCTTAAAGACTCCATTTTGAAATGGTCTACCCATAGATGGACATTTAAGGATTTCAAGTTTAGTATTGGTCTGAAAGACCCGTCTGGTTTGGGCACCAGGAACAGCGTGGAGTAAAAGCCTTTCTTCCACTCTGCCCTGGGAACCGGAATAACCACCCCTTTTTTCAAAAGGGAATGAGCCGCTCTCATAAGAGCTGTGCGAAGGAGCGCCTGTTTCGGCACGGGTGTGGGAATGAACCTCTTCGGAGGTAACCCTCTGAAAGGGATTTTGGAACCCTGGGTAATAATCTCTAAGACCCAGGAATCCTGGTCTAGAGAAGCCCATGCGTCCCTGAAATGTGTGAGACGCCCCCCCACCTTTATCACTGTCGGGCCTATCCCCTGACAGTCATGCGGAGGGTTTTTCCTCTCCTTTGGAGGCAGGCTTCTTATGGAAGGAGCCAAACTTGGACCTTTGAGTTTTGCCCCTAGAGGCCTGAAACTTTCCCCTGAAAGACTGTCCTCGAAAGGACGCACCACCTCTAGGGGAGGGCCGAAAGGACGGCCTAAAAGCAGCGAATCTGGATGTCTGCTTTGCTGAGGGGGCCGGCAGAAATGTACTCTTGCCGCCCGTGGCCTGCTTTATAATTTCCTCTAGCTCAGGACCAAAAAGCAACTTTCCCTTGAAAGCTAACATTTCTAGGGCCTTCTTGGACTCATTGTCCGCTTCCCAGGCCTTAAGCCAGAGCACTCTCCTGGCATTAATAGAGACTGTGGACACTCTGGTCGCCATTTTAAGAGCTTCCTCCTCTGCTTCCACCGCATATTCTGCAGCAGCCTTAATCTTTTCTGCTATAAGCAAAGCACCAGGGTCAGCCTGCAGCATGGTGCATAATTCACCAGCCCACTCTATCATGGCCTTAGAGACCCAGGCTGAAGCAATAAGGGGGCGTAGGGTAAACCCCACCCCTTTAAAAATAGCCTTGAGGTTTCCCTCCAGCTTTTTATCCACAGAATCTTTAAAAGCTGCACCGCCCTGTACAGGTAATACCGTAGCTTTGGATAAACGTGCCACTGAAGCATCCACAACAGGCACCTTTTCCCAGAGTTCAGCATGAGACTCTGGCATGGGGTACAGACTAAGGAATCTCTTAGGCATCTGTAGCCTCTTATCCGGGGTTTTCCAAGCCCCTTCCAATAATTCCTGCAACCCCTCATCTGAAGGAAAAGTAACAGCCTCCTTCCGCTGTCGCTTGAAAACACCTTTAACAGGAGTCTTATCCTCCACAGACAGTTTTAAAGCCTGTTTCACAGCTATAATAAGATCCTCTATACCAGCAGCAGAGGTCTCTTCAAAATCATCACCCTGATCCCAGGGGGTGTCAGTATACGCTCCCTCCTCCTCATCTACCACAGTAGGCATAGCATAAGACCTTTTAGGGGTCCCTGCCACATCATCCATTTTGTCCAGTATTTCACTGAACCTGTTGATCCCCTTTGCAGTATCCTGCATCACCTGAATAAGCGCAGGATCTGCCTGGGTAAGAGGCAAGGAGCCAGAAGACTGCTGAGATGATGGCATAGGTCTCTGTGATTCTACCAACACATCACTCTGCCTGTCTAGAAGCTGCACCAAAGCGTTTACTGACCTGCCTAGGGCACTGGCCCACGCAGGCTCACTCTGCTCAGCCCTATGGGGTTCACTGCCCATGGGTCTCACATCAGCGCAAGTAAGAAGGAAGAGACCAAAAGTCCCTGCTACTGCGGGGTCCGTGACCTTTTGGCGCCAACCACCCCCAGCCAGCCGCTCCTTAGGTAGGATTTCCTAGTTCCAGTGTCTCCCCCTCGACTGGGGACCACTTGGAACATGCCTGTCACAACGCTGCTGTCCTCTCAATCAGGAGCTCAGCGTGTAAGCTCCGCATAAAATGGCCGCCGCCATCACGGAGCGCCTGTCCCCCATGATCCCCACCTAAACGTGGAGCCGGTTTCAGGATGCTCCGGAGCCCAGGCAGCCTCTTAAAAGAGGCTAAAAGCGCTGCACAGGGAGGCCAGACAGCGTCTCCCCTGTGCACAGTGAGCTGACAGGACGCAATTCTGTCAGCTCCTGCTGCGCTAGCAGTGTGAGGATTCACTATGAGAATCCTCACACTGTGCCTACCTAGCTAGGGTGAAAGTTAATATAACAATAAAAATTCCCTAACTACTCTATTTCTTCGGCTGCTCCCGCAGCCCTTTAGAATAGCACCCACTCCAGTGGGCACCTAACACGAACTGGAGAGTCCAGGGATGCAGTAGGGGAGGAGCCTACCCTCTAAAGCTTTAGGATAGGTGCCTGGCTCCTTCGGACCCTCCTACATCCCAGTGTTGAGCTGTGTCACCAGGACCATTGAAAGAGAAATTTCACAGTAAGAATAAACATTGGATTTATTTAAATGTTTAACGATAACACACCCCTGGAAACGAGCATTACCCCTGGCTACAAGAATTTCAAACCCCTGGCAATGAGCATTACAAACCCCTGGCAATGAGTATGACACCCGTCCCAGTGCATGACAACTAGCCCATGAAACCCCTGGAAATGAGCATGACACCCAGCGTGTAGAAGTTTTACTGTAGGGCATTGAAGGAGGATATCATAAATCATATATTGATGCGCCTGAGCTGCACTAGCATTTTAACTCGTCCCACCCACGCCACCTCCTCCATCCAAAATTGCTGGCAGTGGGATTGTGAAGAAAAGGGTTTGATAACAAAGGGTGAGAAAAAAAATGGCGTGGGGTTCCCCCTCCTGAGCATAACCAGCCCCGGGCTCATTGAGCCGGACCTGGTTCCAAAAATACAGGGGACAAAAAGTTTAGGGTTCCCCCGTATTTCTGAAACCAGCCCCGGACTCTTGGGCCGGTTCTGGTTCCAAAAATACGGGGGACTAAAAAACTGGGGGTCCCCCATATTTTGGAACCAGCCCCGGGCTCCAACAGCCTGTGGTGTCATGCCACAGCCGGGGGACACTTTTTACGTAAGGTCCCCCGGCCGTATCATGCTCATTGTGGCTGGTCAGCCCTGGATGGGGTCATTGGGGGAGATGGGACCCCCCCAATAAAGGAGTCACCCCCCCCCCCCCCCCCCCACATAATAGGCTTCACTCTTCCCTGGGCGGTGGACGCCGGGCTGATATGGTACAATCACGCAAACAAAACATTGCTTTTTGCAGGTGAACTACAAGTCCCAGCAGGCATCCCCCCGCATGCTTGGACCGGGCGAACCACAAATCCCAGCATGCGGCGGGCCATTAATGGGAACCCTTGGACTTGTAGTCCACCTGTAAAAAGAATGTTGAAATAAAACACAGACACAGTGAAAAGTAAAAGTTTATTGTACACACACTAATTTTACACCTCTACTTATAAATTCCAGGTTCCAGCGTTGCCTCTCATGTCCTGCAGCAGCTCACCCCACACTGACTGGGGGGGGGGGGGTGTGCTTTGGAAGCATTCAGCCCTGATTGGCTTTTGGCGTCTCCATGGAGATGCCAACAGCCAATCTGGCTCAAGGGCCGGTCCTTGTTACCAAAATACGGGGGACAAAATGAGTAGGGGTCCCCCGTATTTCAAGAACCAGCACGGGTCCAGCCAGAAAGCAGGGTAATGCCATAGCCGGGGAGGAAACTTTTTATACAAGTCCCCCCTGCCAAAGCATTCTCCCCCTGACCGGTCAGCATGGGCAGGAATCCTGGGAAAGTGGGGACTCCCTCTCTAGAACTTACCTGCCCATGCTGAAGCCCAGGGCTGTACCCAATGGCCGTGGGCTGTGGCCATCGGGCTGATGTAAAAAAAGAACAAACTATTGTGTATTGCTATGGAACTATAAGACCCAGCAAGCCTGCACCGCATGGTGGGACTTGGAGAACCACAAGTCCCACCATGCAGAGCAATAAAGGGCCTGCTGGGACTTGTAGTCCCACATCAGTACAAATAGTTAAATAAAAACACACACACACACACCTTAAAAATAAATCTTTAATGCATACAGAGCCCATTCATATAGACATACCTCCCAACAGTCCCGATTTTAGTGGGACAGTCCCGATTATTAGGGCCTGTCCCGCTGTCCCACCCGCGGGCGGCAGTGTCCCGGGTTGAGGGGGGGCTGTTGGGAGTCCCCCCTGTCTGCTGCTAAGCAGTGGGGAATAAACGCTGTGCACATGCCAGGGGACTGGAGGCATGGCTAGAGGCTCACAGAGCCTCTGGGTCATGCCCCCATAGTCCCGGGTCCGGCGCACAGAAAGTTGGGAGGTATGATTTAGATACGTACCTATGTTGCTAGTAGTTTGGTCCCCTTGTCCAGTAGTATCCAGGTGATGTTCCTGTTGAAAGAAATCCTAATCACCAGCCATCTTCCTTAAATAACAAGTGTGTAACTGGAGATGGGGGTGGTGCAGGGTTAGAGAATATGCAGGGTGAGAGTAGGACGTGGGGTGGCAGAGGGTGCAGGAAGGGGGACGCAGAGTGGTGTAGGATGCGTGATGGCGGAGGATGCAGGGAGGGGGAATACAGAGTGGCGTAGGATGCAGGTAGGTGGAGGATGCGAGGTGGTGGAGGATGCAGGGAGGGGGAATACAGAGTGGCGTAGGATGCAGAGAGGTGTAGGATGTAAGGTGGTGGAGGATGTGGAGGATGCAGGGAGGGGGATGCAGAGTGGCATAGGATGCAGGGTGGTGGAGGATGCAGGGAGGAGGAATACAGAGTGGCATAGAATGCAGGGAGGGGGGACGCAGGGTGGTGTAGGATGCGGGGTGGTGGAGGATTCAGGGAGGGGGAATACAGAGTGGCGTAGGATGCAGTGAGGGGATGCATGGTGGTGTAGGATGCAGGGAGGGGGGATGCAGAGTGGCGTAGGATGCAGGGAGGGGGGACGAAGAGTGCCGTAGGATGCTGGGTGGCGTAGGATGCAGGGAGGGGGATACAGAGTGGCGTAGGATGCAGAGAGGGGGGACGCAGGGTGGTGTAGGATGCGGGGTGGTGGAGGATGAAGGGAGGGGGAATACAGAGTGGCGTAGAATGCAGGGAGGGGGGACGCAGGGTGGTGTAGGATGCGGGGTGGTGGAGGATGCAGAGTGGCGTAGGATGCAGGGAGGGGGGACGAAGAGTGCCATAGGATGCTGGGTGGCGTAGGATGCAGGGAGGGCGATACAGAGTGGCGTAGGATGCAGAGAGGGGGGACGCAGGGTGGTGTAGGATGCGGGGTGGTGGAGGATGCAGGGAGGGGGAATACAGAGTGGCGTAGGATGCAGTGAGGGGATGCAGGGTTGTGTAGGATGCGGGGTGGTGGAGGATGCAGGGAGGGGGAATGCAGAGTGGCGTAGGATGCAGGGAGGGGGGACGAAGAGTGCAGTAGGATGCTGGGTGGCGTAGGATGCAGGGAGGGATTACAGAGTGGCGTGGGATGCAGAGAGGGGGGACGCAGGGTGGTGTAGGATGCGGGGTGGTGGAGGATGCAGGGAGGGGGAATACAGAGTGGCGTAGGATGCAGGGAGGGTGGACGCAGGGTGGTGTAGGATGAGGGATGTAGGATGCAGGGAGGGGGATGCAGAGTGGCGTAGGATGCATGCAGGGAGAGGGGACGCAGGGTGGTGTAGGATGAGGGATGGCAGAGGATGCAGGGAGGGGGAATACAGAGTGGCGTAGGATGCAGAGATGGGGGACGCAGGGTGGTGTAGGATGCGGGGTGGTGGAGGATGCAGGGAGGGGGAACACAGAGTGGCGTAGGATGCAGTGAGGGGATGCAGGGTGGTGTAGGATGCGGGGTGGTGGAGGATGCAGGGAGGGGTGATGCATAGTGGTATAGGATGAGGGATGGCAGAGGATGCAGGGAGGGGGAATACAGAGTGGCGTAGGATGCAGAGAGGGGGGACGCAGGGTGGTGTAAGATGCGGGGTGGTGGAGGATTCAGGGAGGGGGAATACAGAGTGGCGTAGGATGCAGTGAGGGGATGCAGGGTGGTGTAGGATGCGGGGTGGTGGAGGATGCAGAGTGGCGTAAGATGCAGGGAGGGGGGATGAAGAGTACCGTAGGATGCTGGGTGGCGTATGATGCAGGGAGCGGGATACAGAGTGGCGTAGGATGCAGAGAGGGGGGACGCAGGGTGGTGTAGGATGCGGGGTGGTGAAGGATGCAAGGAGGGGGAATACAGAGTGGCGTAGGATGCAGGGAGGGTGGATGCAGGGTGGTGTAGGATGAGGGATGTAGGATGCAGGTAGGGGGATGCAGAGTGGTGTAGGATGCATGCAGGGAGAGGGGACGCAGGGTGGTGTAGGATGAGGGATGGCAGAGGGATGCAGGTAGGGGAAATACAGAGTGGCGTAGGATGCAGAGTTGGGGGACGCAGGGTGGTGTAGGATGCGGGGTGGTGGAGGATGCAGGGAGGGGGAATACAGAGTGGTGTAGGATGCAGAGAGGATGGACGCAGGGTGGTGGAGGATGCGGGGTGGTGGAGGATGCTGGGAGGGGGAATACAGAGTGGCGTAGGATGCAGGGAGGGGGGACGCAGGGTGGTGTAGGATGCGGGGTGGTGGAGGATGCAGGCAGGGGAGATGCAGAGTGGCGTAGGATGCAGGGAGGGGGGACGCAGAGTGGCGTAGGATGCTGGGTGGCGTAGGATGCAGGGAGGGGAATACAGAGTGGCGTAGGGATGCAGGGAGGGTGGACGCAGGGTGGTGTAGGATGAGGGATGGCAGAGGATGCAGGGAGGGGGAATACAGAGTGGCGTAGGATGCAGAGAGGTGTAGGATGTGAGGTGGTGGAGGATGTGGAGGATGCAGGGAGGTGGGAATACAGAGTGGCGTAGAATGCAGGGAGGGGGGACACGGTGGTGTAGGATGCGGGGTGGTGGAGGATTCAGGGAGGGGGAATACAGAGTGGCGTGGGATGCAGTGAGGGGATGCAGGGTGGTGTAGGATGCGGAGTGGTGGAGGATGCAGGGAGGGGGAATACAGAGTGGTGTAGGATGCAGAGAGGATGGACGCAGGGTGGTGTAGGATGCGGGGTGGTGGAGGATGCAGGGAGGGGGAATACAGAGTGGCGTAGGATGCAGTGAGGGATGCAGGGTGGTGTATGATGCGGGGTGGTGGAGGATGCAGGGAGGGGGATGCAGAGTGGCGTAGGATGCCGGGAGGGGGGATGCAGAGTGGCGTAGGATGCAGGGAGGGGGGACGAAGAGTGCCATAGGATGCTGGGTGGCGTAGGATGCAGGGAGGGGATACAGAGTGGCGTGGGATGCAGAGAGGGGGGACGCAGGGTGGTGTAGGATGCGGGGTGGTGGAGGATGCAGGGAGGGAGAGGGGACGCAGGGTGGTGTAGGATGAGGGATGGCAGAGGATGCAGGGAGGGGGAATACAGAGTGGCGTAGGATGCAGAGATGGGGGACGCAGGGTGGTGTAGGATGCAGGGTGGTGGAGGATGCAGGGAGGGGAATACAGAGTGGCGTAGGATGCAGTGAGGGGATGCAGGGTGGTGTAGGATGCGGGGTTGTGGAGGATGCAGGGAGGGGGGATGCAGAGTGGCATAGGATGAGGGATGGCAGAGGATGCAGGGAGGGGAATACAGAGTGGAGTAGGATGCAGAGAGGGGGGACGCAGGGTGGTGTAGGATGCGGGGTGGTGGAGGATTCAGGGAGGGGGAATACAGAATGGCGTAGGATGCAGTGAGGGGATGCAGGGTGGTGTAGGATGCAGAGTGGCATAGGATGCAGGGAGGGGGACGAAAAGTGCCGTAGGATGCTGGGTGGCGTAGGATGCAGGGAGGGGGATACAGAGTGGAGTAGGATGCAGAGAGGGGGGACGCAGGGTGGTGTAGGATGCGGGGTGGTGGAGAATGCAGGGAGGGGGAATACAGAGTGGCGTAGGATGCAGGGAGGGTGGACGCAGGGTGGTGTAGGATGAGGGATGTAGGATGCAGGGAGGGGGATGCAGAGTGGCGTAGGATGCATGCAGGGAGAGGGGACGCAGGGTGTGTAGGATGAGGGATGGCAGAGGATGCAGGGAGGGGGAATACAGAGTGGCGTAGGATGCAGAGATGGGGGACGCAGGGTGGTGTAGGATGCGGGGTGGTGGAGGATGCAGGGAGGGGGAATACAGAGTGGTGTAGGATGCAGAGAGGATGGACGCAGGGTGGTGTAGGATGCTGGGTGGTGGAGGATGCAGGGAGGGGGAATACAGAGTGGCGTAGGATGCAGGGAGGGGACGCAGGGTGGTGGAGGATGCAGGCAGGGGAGATGCAGAGTGGCGTAGGATGCAGGGAGGGGACGCAGGGTGGTGTAGGATGCGGGGTGGTGGAGGATGCAGGCAGGGGAGATGCAGAGTGGCGTAGGATGCAGGGAGGGGGGACGAAGAGTGCAGTAGGATGCTGGGTGGCGTAGGATGCAGGGAGGGGATACAGAGTGGCGTGGGATGCAGAGAGGGGGGACGCAGGGTGGTGTAGGATGCGGGGTGGTGGAGGATGCAGGGAGGGGGAATACAGAGTGGCGTAGGATGCAGGGAGGGGATGCAGGGTGGTGTAGGATGCGGGGTTGTGGAGGATGCAGGGAGGGGGGATGCAGAGTGGCATAGGATGAGGGATGGCAGAGGATGCAGGGAGGGGGAATACAGAGTGGAGTAGGATGCAGAGAGGGGGGACGCAGGGTGGTGTAGGATGCGGGGTGGTGGAGGATTCAGGGAGGGGGAATACAGAATGGCGTAGGATGCAGTGAGGGGATGCAGGGTGGTGTAGGATGCAGAGTGGCATAGGATGCAGGGAGGGGGACGAAAAGTGCCGTAGGATGCTGGGTGGCGTAGGATGCAGGGAGGGGGATACAGAGTGGAGTAGGATGCAGAGAGGGGGGACGCAGGGTGGTGTAGGATGCGGGGTGGTGAAGGATGCAGGAGGGGGAATACAGAGTGGCGTAGGATGCAGGGAGGGTGGATGCAGGGTGGTGTAGGATGAGGGATGTAGGATGCAGGTAGGGGGATGCAGAGTGGCGTAGGATGCATGCAGGGAGAGGGGACGCAGGGTGGTGTAGGATGAGGGATGGCAGAGGATGCAGGTAGGGGAAATACAGAGTGGCGTAGGATGCAGAGTTGGGGGACGCAGGGTGGTGTAGGATGCGGGGTGGTGGAGGATGCAGGGAGGGGGAATACAGAGTGGTGTAGGATGCAGAGAGGATGGACGCAGGGTGGTGGAGGATGCGGGTGGTGGAGGATGCTGGGAGGGGGAATACAGAGTGGCGTAGGATGCAGGGAGGGGGGACGCAGGGTGGTGTAGGATGCGGGGTGGTGGAGGATGCAGGCAGGGGAGATGCAGAGTGGCGTAGGATGCAGGGAGGGGGGACGCAGAGTGGCGTAGGATGCTGGGTGGCGTAGGATGCAGGGAGGGGGGAATACAGAGTGGCGTAGGATGCAGGGAGGGTGGACGCAGGGTGGTGTAGGATGAGGGATGAAGAGGATGCAGGGAGGGGGAATACAGAGTGGCGTAGGATGCAGAGAGGTGTAGGATGTGAGGTGGTGGAGGATGTGGAGGATGCAGGGAGGGGGAATACAGAGTGGCGTAGAATGCAGGGAGGGGGGACACAGGGTGGTGTAGGATGCGGGGTGGTGGAGGATTCAGGGAGGGGGAATACAGAGTGGCGTGGGATGCAGTGAGGGGATGCAGGGTGGTGTAGGATGCGGAGTGGTGGAGGATGCAGGGAGGGGGAATACAGAGTGGTGTAGGATGCAGAGAGGATGGACGCAGGGTGGTGTAGGATGCGGGGTGGTGGAGGATGCAGGGAGGGGGAATACAGAGTGGCGTAGGATGCAGTGAGGGGATGCAGGGTGTTGTATGATGCGGGGTGGTGGAGGATGCAGGGAGGGGGATGCAGAGTGGCGTAGGATGCCGGGAGGGGGGATGCAGAGTGGCGTAGGATGCAGGGAGGGGGGACGAAGAGTGCCATAGGATGCTGGGTGGCGTAGGATGCAGGGAGGGGGATACAGAGTGGCGTGGGATGCAGAGAGGGGGGACGCAGGGTGGTGTAGGATGCGGGGTGGTGGAGGATGCAGGGAGGGAGAGGGGACGCAGGGTGGTGTAGGATGAGGGATGGCAGAGGATGCAGGGAGGGGGAATACAGAGTGGCGTAGGATGCAGAGATGGGGGACGCAGGGTGGTGTAGGATGCAGGGTGGTGGAGGATGCAGGGAGGGGGAATACAGAGTGGCGTAGGATGCAGTGAGGGGATGCAGGGTGGTGTAGGATGCGGGGTTGTGGAGGATGCAGAGTGGCATAGGATGAGGGATGGCAGAGGATGCAGGGAGGGGGAATACAGAGTGGAGTAGGATGCAGATAGGGGGGACGCAGGGTGGTGTAGGATGCGGGGTGGTGGAGGATTCAGGGAGGGGGAATACAGAATGGCGTAGGATGCAGTGAGGGGATGCAGGGTGGTGTAGGATGCAGAGTGGCATAGGATGCAGGGAGGGGGACGAAAAGTGCCGTAGGATGCTGGGTGGCGTAGGATGCAGGGAGGGGGATACAGAGTGGAGTAGGATGCAGAGAGGGGGGACGCAGGGTGGTGTAGGATGCGGGGTGGTGGAGGATGCAGGGAGGGGGAATACAGAGTGGCGTAGGATGCAGGGAGGGTGGACGCAGGGTGGTGTAGGATGAGAGATGTAGGATGCAGGGAGGGGGATGCAGAGTGGCGTAGGATGCATGCAGGGAGAGGGGACGCAGGGTGTGTAGGATGAGGGATGGCAGAGGATGCAGGGAGGGGGAATACAGAGTGGCGTAGGATGCAGAGATGGGGGACGCAGGGTGGTGTAGGATGCGGGGTGGTGGAGGATGCAGGGAGGGGGAATACAGAGTGGTGTAGGATGCAGAGAGGATGGACGCAGGGTGGTGTAGGGTGCTGGGTGGTGGAGGATGCAGGGAGGGGGAATACAGAGTGGCGTAGGATGCAGGGAGGGGGACGCAGGGTGGTGTAGGATGCGGGGTGGTGGAGGATGCAGGCAGGGGAGATGCAGAGTGGCGTAGGATGCAGGGAGGGGGACGCAGGGTGGTGGAGGATGCAGGCAGGGGAGATGCAGAGTGGCGTAGGATGCAGGGAGGGGGGACGCAGAGTGGCGTAGGATGCAGGGAGGGGGAATACAGAGTGGCGTAGGATGCAGGGAGGGTGGGCGCAGGGTGGTAGGGAATGTAGGATGCCAGGGGGGACAGCGTACACACGGGGGGGGGGGGGGGGGGGCACTGGGAGCGTACACACATGGGGGGGCAAACAGTGCACACACGCGTGGCACTGGGGGGGGCACAGCGTACACACACAGGGGCACTGGGGGGGGGAGCGTACACACATGGGGGGCAAACAGCGTACACACACGGGGCACCGGGGGGCGACAGCGTCCACACGGGGGGCGACAGCGTCCACACGGGGGGGGCGACAGCGTCCACACGGGGAGGGCGACAGCGTCCACACGGGGAGGGCGACAGCGTCCACACGGGGAGGGCGACAGCGTCCACACGGGGAGGGCGACAGCGTCCACACGGGGAGGGCGACAGCGTCCACACGGGGAGGGCGACAGCGTCCACACGGGGAGGGCGACAGCGTCCACACGGGGAGGGCGACAGCGTCCACACGGGGAGGGCGACAGCGTCCACACGGGGAGGGCGACAGCGTCCACACGGGGAGGGCGACAGCGTCCACACGGGGAGGGCGACAGCGTCCACACGGGGAGGGCGACAGCGTCCACACGGGGAGGGCGACAGCGTCCACACGGGGAGGGCGACAGCGTCCACACGGGGAGGGCGACAGCGTCCACACGGGGAGGGCGACAGCGTCCACACGGGGAGGGCGACAGCGTCCACACGGGGAGGGCGACAGCGTCCACACGGGGAGGGCGACAGCGTCCACACGGGAGGGCGACAGCGTCCACACGGGGGGGGGGGGGGGGGGGGGCGACAGCGTCCACACGGGGGGGGGGGGGGCGACAGCGTCCACACGGGGGGGGGGGCGACAGCGTCCACACCGGGGGGGGGGGGGGGGGGGGGGGGGGGGGGGCGACAGCGTCCACACGGGGGGCCACACGGGGGGGGGGGGGGGGGGGCGACAGCGTCCACACGGGGGGCCACACGGGGGGGGGGGGGGGGGGGGGGCGACAGCGTCCACACGGGGGGGGGCGACAGCGTCCACACGGGGGGGGGGGGGGGGGGCGACAGCGTCCACACGGGGGGGGGGGGCGACAGCGTCCACACGGGGGGGGGGGGCGACAGCGTCCACACAGGGGGGGGGGCGACAGCGTCCACACGGGGGGGGGGGGGGCGACAGCGTCCACACGGGGGGGGGGGGGGGGGGACAGCATCCACACGGGGGGGCGACAGCGTCCACACGGGGGGGCGACAGCGTCCACACGGGGGGGCGACAGCGTCCACACGGGGGGGCGACAGCGTCCACACGGGGGGGCGACAGCGTCCACACGGGGGGGCGACAGCGTCCACACGGGGGGGCGACAGCGTCCACACGGGGGGGCGACGGCGTCCACACGAGGGGGGGGGCGACGGCGTACACACGAGGGGGGGGGGGGCGACGGCGTACACACGAGGGGGCGATAGCGTACACACGAGGGGGGGGGGGCGACAGCGTACACACGGGGGGGGGGGCGACAGCGTCCACACGGGGGGGGGGGGGGGGGGGCGACAGCGTCCACACGGGGGGGGGGGGGCAGCGTCCACACGGGGGGGCGGCAGCGTCCACACGGGGGGGCGACGGCGTACACACGAGGGGGGGGGGGGGGGCGACGGCGTACACACGAGGGGGGGGGCGACGGCGTACACACGAGGGGGGCGATGGCGTACACACGAGGGGGGGGGGCGACAGCGTACACACGGGGGGGGGGGGGCGACAGCGTACACACGGGGGGGGGGGCCACAGCGTACACACGGGGGGGGGGGGGGGCCACAGCGTACACACGGGGGGGGGGGGCGACAGCGTACACACGGGGGGGCGACAGCGTACACACGGGGGGGGGGGGGGGGGGGGCGACAGCGTACACACGGGGGGGGGGGGGGGGGGGGGGGGCGACAGCGTACACACGGGGGGGGGGGGGATACAGAGTGGAGTAGGATGCAGAGAGGGGGGACGCAGGGTGGTGTAGGATGCGGGGTGGTGAAGGATGCAGGGAGGGGGGAATACAGAGTGGCGTAGGATGCAGGGAGGGTGGATGCATGGTGGTGTAGAATGAGGGATGTAGGATGCAGGTAGGGGGATGCAGAGTGGCGTAGGATGCATGCAGGGAGAGGGGACGCAGGGTGGTGTAGGATGAGGGATGGCAGAGGATGCAGGTAGGGGAAATACAGAGTGGCGTAGGATGCAGAGTTGGGGGACGCAGGGTGGTGTAGGATGCGGGGTGGTGGAGGATGCAGGGAGGGGGAATACAGAGTGGTGTAGGATGCAGAGAGGATGGACGCAGGGTGGTGGAGGATGCGGGGTGGTGGAGGATGCTGGGAGGGGGAATACAGAGTGGCGTAGGATGCAGGGAGGGGGGACGCAGGGTGGTGTAGGATGCGGGGTGGTGGAGGATGCAGGCAGGGGAGATGCAGAGTGGCGTAGGATGCAGGGAGGGGGGACGCAGAGTGGCGTAGGATGCTGGGTGGCGTAGGATGCAGGGAGGGGGAATACAGAGTGGCGTAGGATGCAGGGAGGGTGGACGCAGGGTGGTGTAGGATGAGGGATGGCAGAGGATGCAGGGAGGGGGAATACAGAGTGGCGTAGGATGCAGAGAGGTGTAGGATGTGAGGTGGTGGAGGATGTGGAGGATGCAGGGAGGGGGAATACAGAGTGGCGTAGAATGCAGGGAGGGGGGACACGGTGGTGTAGGATGCGGGGTGGTGGAGGATTCAGGGAGGGGGAATACAGAGTGGCGTGGGATGCAGTGAGGGGATGCAGGGTGGTGTAGGATGCGGAGTGGTGGAGGATGCAGGGAGGGGGAATACAGAGTGGTGTAGGATGCAGAGAGGATGGACGCAGGGTGGTGTAGGATGCGGGGTGGTGTAGGATGCAGGGAGGGGGAATACAGAGTGGCGTAGGATGCAGTGAGGGGATGCAGGGTGGTGTATGATGCGGGGTGGTGGAGGATGCAGGGAGGGGGATGCAGAGTGGCGTAGGATGCCGGGAGGGGGGATGCAGAGTGGCGTAGGATGCAGGGAGGGGGGACGAAGAGTGCCATAGGATGCTGGGTGGCGTAGGATGCAGGGAGGGGGATACAGAGTGGCGTGGGATGCAGAGAGGGGGGACGCAGGGTGGTGTAGGATGCGGGGTGGTGGAGGATGCAGGGAGGGAGAGGGGACGCAGGGTGGTGTAGGATGAGGGATGGCAGAGGATGCAGGGAGGGGGAATACAGAGTGGCGTAGGATGCAGAGATGGGGGACGCAGGGTGGTGTAGGATGCAGGGTGGTGGAGGATGCAGGGAGGGGGAATACAGAGTGGCGTAGGATGCAGTGAGGGGATGCAGGGTGGTGTAGGATGCGGGGTTGTGGAGGATGCAGGGAGGGGGGATGCAGAGTGGCATAGGATGAGGGATGGCAGAGGATGCAGGGAGGGGGAATACAGAGTGGAGTAGGATGCAGAGAGGGGGGACGCAGGGTGGTGTAGGATGCGGGGTGGTGGAGGATTCAGGGAGGGGGAATACAGAATGGCGTAGGATGCAGTGAGGGGATGCAGGGTGGTGTAGGATGCAGAGTGGCATAGGATGCAGGGAGGGGGACGAAAAGTGCCGTAGGATGCTGGGTGGCGTAGGATGCAGGGAGGGGGATACAGAGTGGAGTAGGATGCAGAGAGGGGGGACGCAGGGTGGTGTAGGATGCGGGGTGGTGGAGGATGCAGGGAGGGGGAATACAGAGTGGCGTAGGATGCAGGGAGGGTGGACGCAGGGTGGTGTAGGATGAGGGATGTAGGATGCAGGGAGGGGGATGCAGAGTGGCGTAGGATGCATGCAGGGAGAGGGGACGCAGGGTGTGTAGGATGATGGATGGCAGAGGATGCAGGGAGGGGGAATACAGAGTGGCGTAGGATGCAGAGATGGGGGACGCAGGGTGGTGTAGGATGCGGGGTGGTGGAGGATGCAGGGAGGGGGAATACAGAGTGGTGTAGGATGCAGAGAGGATGGACGCAGGGTGGTGTAGGATGCTGGGTGGTGGAGGATGCAGGGAGGGGGAATACAGAGTGGCGTAGGATGCAGGGAGGGGGACGCAGGGTGGTGTAGGATGCGGGGTGGTGGAGGATGCAGGCAGGGGAGATGCAGAGTGGCGTAGGATGCAGGGAGGGGGACGCAGGGTGGTGTAGGATGCGGGGTGGTGGAGGATGCAGGCAGGGGAGATGCAGAGTGGCGTAGGATGCAGGGAGGGGGGACGAAGAGTGCAGTAGGATGCTGGGTGGCGTAGGATGCAGGGAGGGGATACAGAGTGGCGTGGGATGCAGAGAGGGGGGACGCAGGGTGGTGTAGGATGCGGGGTGGTGGAGGATGCAGGGAGGGGGAATACAGAGTGGCGTAGGATGCAGGGAGGTGTAGGATGCGGGGTTGTGGAGGATGCAGGGAGGGGGGATGCAGAGTGGCATAGGATGAGGGATGGCAGAGGATGCAGGGAGGGGGAATACAGAGTGGAGTAGGATGCAGAGAGGGGGGACGCAGGGTGGTGTAGGATGCGGGGTGGTGGAGGATTCAGGGAGGGGGAATACAGAATGGCGTAGGATGCAGTGAGGGGATGCAGGGTGGTGTAGGATGCAGAGTGGCATAGGATGCAGGGAGGGGGACGAAAAGTGCCGTAGGATGCTGGGTGGCGTAGGATGCAGGGAGGGGGATACAGAGTGGAGTAGGATGCAGAGAGGGGGGACGCAGGGTGGTGTAGGATGCGGGGTGGTGAAGGATGCAGGGAGGGGGAATACAGAGTGGCGTAGGATGCAGGGAGGGTGGATGCAGGGTGGTGTAGGATGAGGGATGTAGGATGCAGGTAGGGGGATGCAGAGTGGCGTAGGATGCATGCAGGAGAGGGGACGCAGGGTGGTGTAGGATGAGGGATGGCAGAGGATGCAGGTAGGGGAAATACAGAGTGGCGTAGGATGCAGAGTTGGGGGACGCAGGGTGGTGTAGGATGCGGGGTGGTGGAGGATGCAGGGAGGGGGAATACAGAGTGGTGTAGGATGCAGAGAGGATGGACGCAGGGTGGTGGAGGATGCGGGGTGGTGGAGGATGCTGGGAGGGGGAATACAGAGTGGCGTAGGATGCAGGGAGGGGGGACGCAGGGTGGTGTAGGATGCGGGGTGGTGGAGGATGCAGGCAGGGGAGATGCAGAGTGGCGTAGGATGCAGGGAGGGGGGACGCAGAGTGGCGTAGGATGCTGGGTGGCGTAGGATGCAGGGAGGGGGTATACAGAGTGGCGTAGGATGCAGGGAGGGTGGACGCAGGGTGGTGTAGGATGAGGGATGGCAGAGGATGCAGGGAGGGGGAATACAGAGTGGCGTAGGATGCAGAGAGGTGTAGGATGTGAGGTGGTGGAGGATGTGGAGGATGCAGGGAGGGGGAATACAGAGTGGCGTAGAATGCAGGAGGGGGGACACAGGGTGGTGTAGGATGCGGGGTGGTGGAGGATTCAGGGAGGGGGAATACAGAGTGGCGTGGGATGCAGTGAGGGGATGCAGGGTGGTGTAGGATGCGGAGTGGTGGAGGATGCAGGGAGGGGGAATACAGAGTGGTGTAGGATGCAGAGAGGATGGACGCAGGGTGGTGTAGGATGCGGGGTGGTGGAGGATGCAGGGAGGGGGAATACAGAGTGGCGTAGGATGCAGTGAGGGGATGCAGGGTGGTGTATGATGCGGGGTGGTGGAGGATGCAGGGAGGGGGATGCAGAGTGGCGTAGGATGCCGGGAGGGGGGATGCAGAGTGGCGTAGGATGCAGGGAGGGGGGACGAAGAGTGCCATAGGATGCTGGGTGGCGTAGGATGCAGGGAGGGGGATACAGAGTGGCGTGGGATGCAGAGAGGGGGGACGCAGGGTGGTGTAGGATGCGGGGTGGTGGAGGATGCAGGGAGGGAGAGGGGACGCAGGGTGGTGTAGGATGAGGGATGGCAGAGGATGCAGGGAGGGGGAATACAGAGTGGCGTAGGATGCAGAGATGGGGGACGCAGGGTGGTGTAGGATGCAGGGTGGTGGAGGATGCAGGGAGGGGGAATACAGAGTGGCGTAGGATGCAGTGAGGGGATGCAGGGTGGTGTAGGATGCGGGGTTGTGGAGGATGCAGAGTGGCATAGGATGAGGGATGGCAGAGGATGCAGGGAGGGGGAATACAGAGTGGAGTAGGATGCAGATAGGGGGGACGCAGGGTGGTGTAGGATGCGGGGTGGTGGAGGATTCAGGGAGGGGGAATACAGAATGGCGTAGGATGCAGTGAGGGGATGCAGGGTGGTGTAGGATGCAGAGTGGCATAGGATGCAGGGAGGGGGACGAAAAGTGCCGTAGGATGCTGGGTGGCGTAGGATGCAGGGAGGGGGATACAGAGTGGAGTAGGATGCAGAGAGGGGGACGCAGGGTGGTGTAGGATGCGGGGTGGTGGAGGATGCAGGGAGGGGGAATACAGAGTGGCGTAGGATGCAGGGAGGGTGGACGCAGGGTGGTGTAGGATGAGAGATGTAGGATGCAGGGAGGGGGATGCAGAGTGGCGTAGGATGCATGCAGGGAGAGGGGACGCAGGGTGTGTAGGATGAGGGATGGCAGAGGATGCAGGGAGGGGGAATACAGAGTGGCGTAGGATGCAGAGATGGGGGACGCAGGGTGGTGTAGGATGCGGGGTGGTGGAGGATGCAGGGAGGGGGAATACAGAGTGGTGTAGGATGCAGAGAGGATGGACGCAGGGTGGTGTAGGGTGCTGGGTGGTGGAGGATGCAGGGAGGGGGAATACAGAGTGGCGTAGGATGCAGGGAGGGGACGCAGGGTGGTGTAGGATGCGGGGTGGTGGAGGATGCAGGCAGGGGAGATGCAGAGTGGCGTAGGATGCAGGGAGGGGGACGCAGGGTGGTGGAGGATGCAGGCAGGGGAGATGCAGAGTGGCGTAGGATGCAGGGAGGGGGGACGCAGAGTGGCGTAGGATGCAGGGAGGGGGAATACAGAGTGGCGTAGGATGCAGGGAGGGTGGGCGCAGGGTGGTAGGGAATGTAGGATGCCAGGGGGGACAGCGTACACACGGGGGGGGGGGCACTGGGAGCGTACACACATGGGGGGGCAAACAGTGCACACACGCGTGGCACTGGGGGGGGCACAGCGTACACACACAGGGGCACTGGGGGGGGGAGCGTACACACATGGGGGGCAAACAGCGTACACACACGGGGCACCGGGGGGCGACAGCGTCCACACGGGGGGCGACAGCGTCCACACGGGGGGGGCGACAGCGTCCACACGGGGAGGGCGACAGCGTCCACACGGGAGGGCGACAGCGTCCACACGGGGAGGGCGACAGCGTCCACACGGGGAGGGCGACAGCGTCCACACGGGGAGGGCGACAGCGTCCACACGGGAGGGCGACAGCGTCCACACGGGGAGGGCGACAGCGTCCACACGGGGAGGGCGACAGCGTCCACACGGGGAGGGCGACAGCGTCCACACGGGGAGGGCGACAGCGTCCACACGGGGAGGGCGACAGCGTCCACACGGGGGGGGGGAGGGCGACAGCGTCCACACGGGGGGGGGGGGGGGGCGACAGCGTCCACACGGGGGGGGGGGGGGGGGGGGGGGCGACAGCGTCCACACCGACACACCGGGGGGGGGGGGGCGACAGCGTCCACACGGGGGGCCACACGGGGGGCCACACGGGGGGGGCGACAGCGTCCACACGGGGGGGGGGGGGGGGCGACAGCGTCCACACGGGGGGGGGCGACAGCGTCCACACGGGGGGGGGGGGGCGACAGCGTCCACACGGGGGGGGGGCGACAGCGTCCACACGGGGGGGGGGCGACAGCGTCCACACGGGGGGGGGCGACAGCGTCCACACGGGGGGGGGGGCGACAGCGTCCACACGGGGGGGGGGGGGGGGGGGGGCGACGGCGTACACACGAGGGGGGCGATGGCGTACACACGAGGGGGGGGGGGGGGCGACAGCGTACACACGGGGGGGGGGGCGACGGCGTACACACGAGGGGGGCGATGGCGTACACACGAGGGGGGGGGGGGGGGCGACAGCGTACACACGGGGGGGGGGGGCGACAGCGTCCACACGGGGGGGGGGGGGGGGGACAGCGTCCACACGGGGGGGGGGCAGCGTCCACACGGGGGGGGGCAGCGTCCACACGGGGGGGCGACAGCGTCCACACGGGGGGCGACGGCGTACACACGAGGGGGGGGGGGCGACGGCGTACACACGAGGGGGGCGATGGCGTACACACGAGGGGGGGGCGACAGCGTACACACGGGGGGGGGGGGGGCGACAGCGTCCACACGGGGGGGGGGGGGGCGACAGCGTCCACACGGGGGGGGGGCGACAGCGTCCACACGGGGGGGGGGGGGCGACAGCGTCCACACGGGGGGGGGGACAGCGTCCACACGGGGCCGACGGCGTCCACACGGGGGGGCGACGGCGTACACACGAGGGGGGGGGGGGGCGACGGCGTACACACGAGGGGGGGGGGGCGACGGCGTACACACGAGGGGGGCGACGGCGTACACACGAGGGGGGGGGGGCGACAGCGTACACACGGGGGGGGGGGCGACAGCGTACACACGGGGGGGGGCGACAGCGTACACACGGGGGGGGGCGGCGACAGCGTACACACGGGGGGGGGCGGCGACAGCGTACACACGGGGGGGGCGGCGACAGCGTACACACGGGGGGGGGCGACAGCGTACACACGGGGGGGGGGGGGCGACAGCGTACACACGGGGGGGGGGCGACAGCGTACACACGGGGGGGGGGGGGCGACAGCGTACACACGGGGGGGCGACAGCGTACACACGGGGGGGCGACAGCGTACACACGGGGGGGCGACAGCGTACACACGGGGGGGCGACAGCGTACACACGGGGGGGGGGGCGGCGACAGCGTACACACGGGGGGGGCGGCGACAGCGTACACACGGGGGGGGGGGGCGACAGCGTACACACGGGGGCGACAGCGTACACCGGGGGGGCGACAGCGTACACACGGGGGGGGCGACAGCGTACACACGGGGGGGGCGACAGCGTACACACGGGGGGGGCGACAGCGTACACACGGGGGGGGGCGACAGCGTACACACGGGGGGGGCGACAGCGTACACACGGGGGGGGGCGACAGCGTACACACGGGGGGGGGCGACAGCGTACACACGGGGGGGGGCGACAGCGTACACACGGGGGGCGACAGCGTAGGCGACAGCGTACACACGGGGGGGGGCGACAGCGTACACACGGGGGGGGCGACAGCGTACACACGGGGGGGGGCGACAGCGTACACACGGGGGGGGCGACAGCGTACACACGGGGGGGGGGGGGACAGCGTACACACGGGGGGGGCGACAGCGTACACACGGGGGGGGGGGCGACAGCGTACACACGGGGGGGGCGACAGCGTACACACGGGGGGGGGGCGACAGCGTACACACGGGGGGGGCGACAGCGTACACACGGGGGGGGCGACAGCGTACACACGGGGGGGGCGACAGCGTACACACGGGGGGGGCGACAGCGTACACACGGGGGGGGCGACAGCGTACACACGGGGGGGGGGGCGACAGCGTACACACGGGGGGGGGGGGCGACAGCGTACACACGGGGGGGGGCGACAGCGTACACACGGGGGGGGGGGGCGACAGCGTACACACGGGGGGGGGGGGGGGCCGACAGCGTACACACGGGGGGGGCGACAGCGTACACACGGGGGGGGGGGGGCGACAGCGTACACACGGGGGGGGGGGGCGACAGCGTACACACGGGGGGGGGGGGGGCGACAGCGTACACACGGGGGGGGGCGACAGCGTACACACGGGGGGGGGCGACAGCGTACACACGGGGGGGGGGGCGACAGCGTACACACGGGGGGGGCGACAGCGTACACATGGGGGGGGGGCGACAGCGTACACACGGGGGGCGACAGCGTACACACGGGGGGCGACAGCGTACACACGGGGGGCGACAGCGTACACACGGGGGGCGACAGCGTACACACGGGGGGCGACAGCGTACACACGGGGGGCGACAGCGTACACACGGGGGGCGACAGCGTACACACGGGGGGCGACAGCGTACACACGGGGGGCGACAGCGTACACACGGGGGGCGACAGCGTACACACGGGGGGCGACAGCGTACACACGGGGGGCGACAGCGTACACACGGGGGGCGACAGCGTACACACGGGGGGCGACAGCGTACACACGGGGGCACTGTGGCGGGGACAGCGTACACACAGGGGGCACTGTGGCGGGGACAGCGTACACACAGGGGGCACTGGGGCGGGGACAGCGTACACACAGGGGGTACTGGGGCTGGGACAGCGTACACACAGGGGGCACTGGGGCGGGGACAGCGTACACACACGGGGGGCACTGGGGCGGGGACAGCGTACACACACGGGGGGCACTGGGGCGGGGACAGCGTACACACACGGGGGGCACTGGGGCGGGGACAGCGTACACACACGGGGGGCAATGGGGCGGGGACAGCGTACACCCACGGGGGGCAATGGGGCGGGGACGGCGCACACACGGGGGGCACTGGGGCGGGGACGGCGTACACACACGGGGGGCACTGGGGGGGGGCGGCGTACACCCACGGGGGCACTGGGGGGGGCAGCATACACACACGGGGCACTGGGGGGGGGGCAGCGTACAAACGGGTATTATGTGCCGGGGGGGCAGTGTGTACAGGAGTGAACAGTGGAGTGAAAAGAGCTCTAAGTGCAGGGGGGGCAGGTTGTGCAGTGTGGGGGTATTATGTGTAGGGGACAGTGTGGGGGCAGTATGGGCAGTGTTGGGGCAGTATGTGCAGGGGGCAGTATGTGCAATAGGGACAGTGTGGGGGTATTATGTGCAGTGGGGGCATTATGTGCAGGGGGGACAGTGTGGGGGTATTATGTGCAGGGGGGGCAGTGTGGGGGCATTATGTGCAGGGGAGGCAGTGTGTGCAGGAGTGAACAGTGTGTGGGCAGAATGTGTGGGCGAGGGGAAGGGGTGCCGCTGGGTGTATGTGTACCTGATACTCGGGATCACCACACACAGTCTACACCATGCTCCTGTCTTGCTTGCAGTAGGAATTAGGAAACGAAGAAGAATGGAAGGAAGTGGAACTCAGTTTACTCCTCCCATTGATGACAGAGGGTCACGTGGGTGTGATGTCATCAGATGTCCTCCTAAGATGCAGCATGCCATCTACCCTGCTGGAGAGGAGACAGCAGCAGCTAGTGTTCTCTGTATATACACTCTCAGTCTCTCCCTGTCCTGTCAGCCTGAGAGCAGCAGCATGATTTTTGCTGCAGGGTGACTGGACACGTAGAGTGTACATACAGAGGACCCTTGAAGACAGTATATTCTACTATTAACAAGCCAGCAGCCGCTCACATTGTGTACCTTGCATTAAGCCAGCAGCAGCGGCTGCATCCTTCCCCCTTTGACCACGAGCTCACCCGCCCCCATTGCTGACACTTACAGTATTTCTCTTTCAATGGTCCTGGTGACACAGCTCAACACTGGGATGTAGGAGGGTCCGAAGGAGCCAGGCACCTATCCTAAAGCTTTAGAGGGTAGGCTCCTCCCCTACTGCATCCCTGGACTCTCCAGTTCGTGTTAGGTGCCCACTGGAGTGGGTGCTATTCTAAAGGGCTGCAGGAGCAGCCGAAGAATTAGAGTAGTTAGGGTTTTTTTATTATTTTATTAACTATTACCCTAGCTAGGTAGGCACAGTGTGAGGATTTTCATAGTGAATCCTCACACTGCTAGCGCAGCAGGAGCTGACAGAAGCGCGTCCTGTCAGCTCTCTGTGCACAGGGTAGACTCTGTCTGGTCTCCCTGTGCTGCGCTTACAGCCTCTATTAAGAGGCTGCCTGGGCTCCGGAGTAGCCTGAAACCGGCTCCACATTTAGGTGGGGATCATGGGGGACAGGCGCTCCGTGATGGCGGCGGCCATTTTATGCGGAGCTTACACGCTGAGCTCCTGACTGAGAGGACAGCAGCGCTGTGACAGGCATATTCCAAGTGGTCCCCATTTGAGGGGGAGATACTGGAACAAGGAAATCCTACCTAAGGAGCGGCTAGCTGGGGGTGGTTGGCGCCAAAAGGTCACGGACCCCGCAGCAGCAGGGACTTTGGTCTCTTCCTTCACTCTGACTTTGGCGCCTTTCAGAACGCTTGCAGCGGAGCTGAGCTGGCTTATTGATCCTGGCAGAGTGACTTGGATTTCCTGGGCATCGCTTCCCCGCAGTTGAAACCTACAGACAGCTAAGTGATTGGGTGCATTGACTTTGTATAAACGCTTGTACAATTGTTTGCACTGTGTATATTGAGATATATATATATACGCTTCACTTGCATCATGTCTGAGCATCAGGCTGTGGTTTTGGGGGAGGGAGTCCTTAGTGCACTGAGCGCGTGCAATGTTTGCACACAAAAGTTTGTCCCTGAGCAGATGGCCAAGGGGGGCTTATGTATTACTTGCGCTGATGTGAGACCCATGGGCAGTGAACACCATAGGGGAGAGCAGAGTGAACCTGCGTGGGCCAGTGCCCTAGGCAGGTCGGTAAACGCTTTGGTGCAGCTTCTGGACAGGCAGAGTGATGTGCTGGTAGAATCACAGAGACCTATGCCATCATCTCAGCAGTCGTCTGGCTCCTTACCTCTTACCCAGGCAGATCCTGCACTTATTCAGGTGATGCAGGATACTGCTAAGGGGATCAACAGATTCAGTGAAATACTGGACAAAATGGATGAGGTTACAGGGACCCCTAAAAGGTCTTATGCTATGCCTAATGTGTTAGAGGAAGAGGAAGGAGAGTATACTGACACACCCTGGGACCAGGGTGATGATTTTGAAGAGACCTCTGCTGCTGGTATAGAGGATCTTATTGTGGCTGTAAAACAGGCGTTAAAACTGTCTGTTGAGGATAAGACCCCTGTTAAGGGTGTTTTTAAGCGACAGCGAAAGGAGGCTGTTACTTTTCCCTCAGATGAGGGGTTACAGGAACTATTGGAAGGGGCTTGGAAAACCCCAGATAAGAGGCTACAGATGCCTAAAAGATTCCTTAGTCTGTACCCCATGCCGGAGTCTCATTCTGAACTCTGGGAAAAGGTGCCTGTTGTGGATGCTTCTGTGGCACGCTTATCAAAAGCTACGGTATTACCTGTACAGGGTGGTGCAGCTTTTAAAGATGCTGTGGATAAAAAGCTAGAGGGAAACCTCAAGGCTATTTTTGAAGGGGTGGGGTTTACCCTGCGTCCCCTTATTGCTTCAGCCTGGGTCTCTAAGGCCATTATAGAGTGGGCTGGTGAGCTATGCACCATGCTGCAGGCTGACCACGGTGCTTTGCTGGTAGCAGAAAAGATTAAGGCCGCTGCAGAATATGCGGTGGAAGCAGAGGAGGAAGCTCTTAAAATGGCTACCAGAGTATCCACAGTCTCCATAAATGCCAGGAGGGTACTCTGGCTTAAGGCCTGGGAAGCGGACAATGAGTCCAAAAAGGCCTTAGAAATGTTAGCTTTCAAGGGAAAGTTACTTTTTGGTTCTGAGCTTGAGGAGATTATAAAACAAGCCACAGGCGGCAAGAGTACGTTTCTGCCGGCCTCCTCAACAAAGCAGTCATCCAGATTTGCTGCTTTTAGGCCGTCCTTTCGGCCCTCCCCTAGAGGTGGTGCGTCCTTTCGGGGACAATCGTTCAGGGGAAAGTTCCAGAACTCCAGGGGCAAATCCCAAAGGTCCAAGTTTGGCTCTTTCAATAAGAAGCCTGCCTCTAAAGGAGAGGAAAAACCCTCCGCATGACTGCCAGGGGATCAGCCCGGCAGGGATAAAGGTGGGGGGGCGTCTTACACACTTCAGAGACGCTTGGGCTTCTCTAGACCAGGATACCTGGGTCTTAGAGATTATTACCCAGGGTTACAAAATCCCTTTCAGAGGGCGGACTCCAAAGAGGTTCATCCCCACACCCATACCAAAGCAGGCGCTCCTGCGCACAGCTCTTATGAGAGCGGCTCATTCCCTTTTGGAAAAAGGGGTGGTAGTCCCGGTTCCCAGGGCAGAGTGGAAGAAAGGATTTTACTCCACGCTGTTCCTGGTGCCCAAACCAGACGGGTCTTTCAGACCAATACTAAATTTGAAGTCCTTAAATGTTCACCTTTGGGTAGACCATTTCAAAATGGAGTCTTTGAGAACTGTACTCCTGAGTCTGGACCAGGGAGAATTTCTGGCGTCCATGGATGTCCAGGACGCATATCTGCACGTTCCCATTCACCCGGAACATCAGATGCTGTTGAGATTTGCCATAGGAGACCTGCATTTACAGTTCCGGGCGTTACCCTTTGGCCTAGCAACCGCGCCAAGGGTATTTACAAAAATAATGTCTGTGATGGCGGCAGTGCTGAGGCTCAGGGGAATCACAGTAATACCCTATTTGGACGATCTCCTGTTCAAAGCAGAATCAGCAACACTGCTTCAAAGTCATTTAAAAGAGGCCATCAGTTTTTTGCAGGCTCACGGCTGGATTTTAAACTTACAAAAATCTCAGTTGGTACCATCACAGAGGATCCAGTTCTTGGGAGTCATACTGGATACCCATCTCCATCGGGTATTCCTCCCGGAGATAAAGGCCAGGGACCTGGTCAATCTAGTTCAGGAGATCCTCAGTGCTCCGAGCTTGTCAGTATGGAGGTGCCTCAAACTCCTGGGGAAAATGGTGGCGTCATTCGAAACGCTTCAATTTGCCAGGTTCCACTCTCGAGTATTCCAATGGAACATTTTGTCAGCCTGGTCAGGAAACACTTTGACCATGAAGACGGAGTTGATAGTGCTGTCCGCAGACACTCGGGACTCCTTGAAATGGTGGACAGAGGTAGATTCCCTTCAGTGGGGTCGGTCATTACAGACCTGGGACTGGTTGATAGTAACTACCGATGCCAGTCTCAGGGGCTGGGGGGCAGTAGCCCTGGATCTCAGGCTGCAGGGCCTGTGGACGGCAGAGGAATCAGCGTTGCCAATCAACATCTTGGAGCTGAGAGCTGTCTGGAAAGTGATTTCCTTGGCGGGAGACAGGTTAAGGAACTCCCCCTTGAGGATTCAGACCGACAATGCCACAGCTGTGGCGTATCTGAATCACCAGGGAGGTACACGCAGCAGATTGGCCATGTGGGAGGTGTCCAGAATCTTTCTATGGGCGGAACAGAATGTTCCTGCAGTATCGGCTATATTCATTCCAGGAGTGGAGAATATAGAAGCAGACTTCCTGAGCAGGGAGGAGCTCAAGGAAGGAGAATGGAGCCTACACCCTCAGGTGTTTCACCAGATCACTGCAATGTGGGGAACTCCGGATTTGGACCTAATGGCATCCAGGTTCAACCATCAGGTGCCCAGGTTCTATGCCAGAACGAGAGATCCGCTAGCAGAGGCAGTGGATGCCATGACTACCCATTGGCAGGGAGATCTTCTTTATGCATTCCCTCCTATTCCGATGTTAGCAAGACTGTTAAAGAGGGTACAGGACCAGAAGGTCCCGGTGATCCTTGTGGCCCCAGATTGGCCAAGGAGGTCTTGGTATTCGAGGCTTCAGAGGTTATCAGTGGATTCATGGCGTCTACCTCTGAGACCAGACCTGTTAAGACAAGGCCCATTCAATCATCTGGATTCCGATCGATTGATTTTGACGGCTTGGTTATTGAAACCGCCATTTTGAAAAAGAAAGGATTTTCTGACGCAGTAGTGCAGACTATGATAAAAGCCAGAAAGGCTGTTTCTTCTGCAAATTATTATAGAGTCTGGAAGACTTATATTAGATGGTGTGAGAGGCAAAAAGCTCACACATCTCACTTCAAATTATCAAAAATGTTGGATTTTTTACAAGATGGATTTTCTTCGGGCCTAAGCCTTCAGTCGTTGAAGGTGCAGATTTCGGCCTTGTCCATCTATTTTCAAAAAAGAATTGCCATTTTACCGGAGATTCAAACTTTTTTACAAGGGGTATCCAAACTGAAACCCCCTTACAAGCAACCAGTAGCACCTTGGGACCTGTCACTGGTTTTGGATTGCCTTCAGAAGGCACCTTTTGAGCCTTTGAGGTCGGCTGACTTTAAGTTTCTCACGTGGAAGTTAGTGTGTTTGTTAGCAGTAGCATCTGCTAAGAGGGTGTCTGAGTTGGGAGCCTTGTCATGCAAATCTCCCTTCTTAATCTTTCACGATGACAGGGCTGTTCTGAGAACAGTGCCGCAATTTTTACCGAAGGTAGTCTCTGCCTTCCATTTAAATCAGGAGATAGTTCTACCTGTGTTTCAACCCCCAGAGGGTTCCAAGAAAAGGGACAAGTTGAAGACTTTGGATGTTGTGCGTGCCTTACGCATATATGTGGACAGAGTGAAGAGTGTTAGAAAGACTGACACTTTATTGGTATTGTATGACGTACATAAAATTGGTTGGCCTGCATCTAAGCAGACCATTGCTAGGTGGTTGCGATCTGTGATAGCTTTTGCATACACCAAAGTGGGTAGGCCTGTACCGGCCAGAATTAATGCGCATACCACCAGGTCAGTTGCTACCTCTTGGGCGGTCCGACATGGGGCCACAGCGGAGCAGGTTTGCAGAGCTGCCACTTGGTCATCTGTTCACACATTTGCCAAATTCTATAGGTTCCATGAGTTCGCGTCGGAGGACGCATCATTCGGGCGAGCAGTGCTGAGAGCTGCAGACCTGAGCGTACCCTCCCAAAGGACCGGCTCTGGAACGTCCCAGTGTTGAGCTGTGTCACCAGGACCATTGAAAGAGAAAAAGGGATTTTTGTAAGAACTTACCGTTCGAATCCCTTTCTCTGATATGGTCCTGGTGACACAGCGATCCCTCCCTTACGCTCAGTAAGTATGCCAGAATTTCATGATGTTCATGTTAAAATGGTTAAAAGTTAACAGTTTCTGTTATAAAATGTGCATATAATATGTGCAGGCGTTTGTACTGAGTTAATGTATTCCAGTGGCTTTGAAAGTTGAACTGAAGAGTCCAGGGATGCAGTAGGGGAGGAGCCTACCCTCTAAAGCTTTAGGATAGGTGCCTGGCTCCTTCGGACCCTCCTACATCCCAGTGTTGAGCTGTGTCACCAGGACCATATCAGAGAAAGGGATTCGAACGGTAAGTTCTTACAAAAATCCCTTTATAATATTGCAGAAACAAGTGTGCAGCTGCTGCTGCTGCCTCCAGTAACACACCCGCCCTCTCCCCCACCACTGGCACTGTGCAGCCGAGCTTGGACGTGTAGATTGTGCAGGAGCTGGCAGAGAGACTCCGTGTCTCTGCCGCGCTGGGGATCTTCTGTGCAGCCGAGCTTGGACGTGTAGAGTGTGCAGGAGCTGGCAGAGAGACGCTGGGGAAGATCCGGAGTCTCTCTGCCAGCTCCTGCACAATCTACACGTCCAAGCTCGGCTGCACAGACTATCCATAGTAGCGCTACATACAGTAGTCTTTACGTGAGTAAGTGGTGGGGGAGAGGGCGGGTGTGTTACTGGAGGCAGCAGCAGCTGCTGCTGCACACTTGTGTCTACAATATATACTGTAAGTGTCAGCAATGGTGGCGTGCGTCTTCGTGCAGGCTGCCCAGGCGCTCCCCATGCAGCGGGGAGGAGAGGGAAAAGGGCAGCCAGAGCAGGAGGGATGACACCTGGCTGGGGCAGCGGAGCCGCATCGCAAGCTCCCACCAGCGGGCACAGAGACTCATCTGTTTTGAATTTCCCGGCAGTGCAGTGAATAAATTAAATGACGTCAGCTTAGTTACAGCCACCTGACACAGCGCTAGCACGGACCTTAAACTCTGTAATTAAAGCAATGTCAGGGCTAATAACCACTCAGTACCCATCACCATCCCCACATCCACCCACATTTATAACATAAACACTGCTAATTCCACTTACAGATGAGAATTTCAGTTTGCGAGCAGGAGTCGGCCATCTTGGTACACCCAAGTGAAGCCACTCTGTGTACTCCCCCAGCTGATGACTTCTGCGGCTGCGCAACAAGTTGGAGCTCCTATCTCTATAATGGGGCATGTTTCACTAAATTATAAAAAAAACTGTACCTATCTGAAAATCCTCAACCCCAAAAGGCACTCCACTGGGACAATATCTACCTAATAAAACAAACCCCAAGTCTCAATTGTTCCCCTACCCCGAATTATGCCTTCCCAAAAAAAACCTCATAGACTAACATGGGTGACAAAGTGTCATTTCTCGAGTGTCAGAAAAAAACTGGCAGTTGGAAGTTTAGATCGCTCCCAATTGGTCATTTTTTTATATTTCGCCCTGAAATTTGGCATGCAGCACCGGTTGACGATTCTACGCGTACATGCCAAATTTCAGCTCAGTACGCCCAGTCACTTTTGAGGTGCAGTCCCTCAAACACCATGCCCCCATCCGAAAAGTTCCCTATGGGAAAAATCCGTTCGTTGGATTCAGCCTTAATATAAGGGCACTACCGTGCCCTTATAATATATATATATATATATATATATATATATATATATATACCCTGCAGGTAACCATTGACCAAGTTTATTCTGCCTTTACTCTATGTTTTGACAGTATAATATTCGCCCATGCAGTGTGCGGCCAGTAATGACAAGTGCAAGGGGGCCCCCCGCTCTAAAGTACCCCGGGCCCCCCAAAGGCTTAATCTGCCACTGGTGCAACTTAAATGTAGAGATTGTTTTGGTAATAGTGTGTGAGACCATGCAGATGCATGCTTTACAAACATAGCTGTAGGCCTATAATTTGTACAGCAATGTCCTAAATTTAAAATAGTAAGGAGTGCTTAAGCCACAACAATGTCATAACCCTTAAATAGCACAGGCTAATTGTGAGGTTAGAGGAGAGTCCCCCAAAACCAAAGTACCAATTGGGATACAGCATACATTCATTGATGAAGGAGTAATTGAATTAATGTTATTTACTATGTACAGTATGTGCGTGTTAACATATTATTTTTTAGTACTGTGTTTACAGCAGACCCATCTTCAATGTAGTTTCTAAATGTATGTGGCCTTCACACATAACTCTGAACTTTTTATTATGTACAAATACAACAAACATTTGTGTATATTAATTTTTTGTTTTATCCCTTCATTACAGACACTGAACAGCAGCAGGAGGAGGTGGCAGCCCTCATGCGGGAAATAATGGTCACCCTGGTCTACCTGCAGCTACTTTTTGGCCTTCTGGAGGCCCGCCTTTAATTTTTTATTTATCCCCCCCCCTTTTTATTTTTGTATCCAATAAAAGTTTGATGACAGTTCGAAATTGCCTGTGTTTTTACTAATAAATATGTTAGAGGGCGTGTAAGGGTAGGTACATACAGATGTGTACTGTAAGTTATACTTGTAATTTGAGGTGAGGGGTAATGATTGATGTGTGAATGTGTGTGTTTTGGAGTAAAATAACACATAGTGAAAATGCATGAATGTTTAATGTTGTTCGATTAAAACATCACACATAACATCAGGGTAGGTATACATGTTACACATTTTTGAAAAATTAATTACGTACATAATTTAATACATATACAGAAACACCAACATAACTTGATTTAAAAGTAACAGCAATATGGGGACACATAGATAGTGATTAAAATGCCACATTAGAACATAACAAATATACATGTAATGTGGGTTAAAATGTAGTTTTATTAGGTCTTTATTAAGGTAGACAATTGAGTTAATAGAAAACAATAAGTGAATAACAAATAGATTAATTAATCAATTGTCAGATTAGTAGTTGAGAGGCAAGATTTGCAGGTCCATATATGTGAAGGGTATGCCAGCGTGCATGGACGTACGCTCACTCTCACGAGCGGTGACATAAGCTGAGTTTTCCATTGAAAACAATAGGGACCCGTCCGTGCAAACTGGCGTACGCTCAGATCTCCGCAAGAAGTCGGTGGGGAGACGGAGGAGAGACGGCCGTAGACGGCGCCGTACGCTCAGTCGTACGCCAGTTGTCGGAGTGTAAGGGCTGGGCCGGCCGCGTACGTTGCCGTACGCTCATTTGTACACCACTCCCCTTCTACGGTATTTCTGCCCGTACGTAAGCGGCTGATTTGTGGGTGGACTTAACCCTAACGGCCGCGTACGGCTAGCGTGCGGTAATTGTGAACGTACGCACGTTTGGCCGCTCCGATCAGAATAACCCCCAATATGTCAGTAGTTACTCACAAAGAGTCAGTAAGCCAGTGCCATACAGATAGGCTGCCATAGATACACACGATGTGTCAGTAAGTCAGTGCTATTACAGGGTGAGCTGCTAAATTTACATTAAATGTGTCAGTAAACCAGTGCTATACAGAGTAGGCTACTACAGTTACACACAATGCGTCAGCAAGCCAGTGCTATACAGGGTGAACTGCCATAGCAGTGGGAAACGCAGGATTTTCAGAAGGGGGTTTCCAGAGGGGTGGAGCAAAGCACGGAGATGGACACTTAGGTGACCCAGTAGATACACACTATGTGTCAGTAAGACGTGCTATACAGGGTAGGCTGCTATAGATACATGTAATGTGTCAGCAAGTCGGTGTTATACAGGGTAGTAGTGTTCCCGCTAGGCTTATTTCACGGGGCGCTGCGCCCTGCCTGTTTCTGCCCGCCCTGCATAGTTAATAGCCGCTGCCGCGCTAGAAGTCTCCTCCCGCTGACAGTGTAAGCTGCTAGCGCGGCAGCGTGTGGACACTCCCCCCTCAGCCCTGACATGTCGCAGCAGCGGAGGGGGGGGGACAGTGAGCACCAGGAGATCACGGGGCAGAGGCTGCTCTGTGCGTGACAGTGCGTCCCCTTGAAGGCATCGGCCCAGAAGCCTGCCGGTGGTGACACCTGCTGGCTGGAGGCAGTGCTTGGCCCCCGGGGCCGGTGATGGACAGCTGGGCACCCTGGGATATGCAGCCCTCCCGCTCCCCCGCCGCCGCACACTTGTTGATGCACCCGAGTGCAGCGTGTAGGGCGGTCCCGGCTCATCTGCCCCCTCTCCGCAGGCCACACGGACTCCTCAGCGCTGCCTCTGGGGGACTTTATGGGGGATATAACCCGCTCCGGAGAGTTACCCCTGCCAGAGGGCTTCGAGCAGGTCAGGGACGTGGACGGCAAAGTTGATTATATTGATCACAGATAAGTGTCAAAGGTCTGTTTCATATGTGCAAGTTTATTTACATGTGCAATGCTAATAACCACCATTGTTGGCCATATAATATTGTCCAGTATACATAGGGAAGTTGCAGGAGCCCAACTTTAACGTTTCATTTCTGGACGCATTTTTTGCATTATATTGATCCTCTCACATTTTCTGTAATCACAGTATGCATATTGCCAATCAAAATATTGTCCATAATAAATTCAGGATGTGGCCAGGGGGTCTCAGGTGGTCAGAAGTAATGTACTCAAAGCCCAGCAGTATTCATAAATTTATCAGGTTTACATGGCTAAACTCAAGGAATTTGTGCTTGAAATAGGCAATACTTAATGGGTGCCAACAACACTATTGCCCTGACATTCGCAGTACGAGTGCAGTGCACATGCAAATTGATGGTGTGACGCTCAGGTGTCACAAGATGGTTATATAGCATAAATGTGCCGATGGTGTGATGCTCAGGTGTCACAAGATGGATTATATACAGTAGCATAAATGTGCTGTTGGTGTGACACTCAGGTGTCACAAGATGGTTATATAGCATAAATGTGCTGATGGTGTGACGCTCAGGTGTCACAGGATGGATTATATAGAATATATGTGCTCAGGGCCGTTTCTAGACAATTTAGCTCCCAGGGCAAAGAAATAAAAAATGCGCCCCCACCCCCCCAAATACACATAAGAAATTGCGCGCGCCTTAGGCGCGCGCTGCGAAATAGGGGCGTGGTTTATTTTTATAGGGGGTGTGGCTTAATATAAGGGCGTGGTCTAGCAGGAAAACAAGTACCTTACATCTCACTTTTGCAACCTGCATGTCCAGACATTGGTTACCGCAAGAATTGTCATTGTCCTCCCGCATTTAAGTTGGCCGGCTGAAGGCCACACAGTGACATAAAAATATAAAGGCCCACACAGTGACCTAGTACGCCTCAGAGATCAAGGCCAAACAATGACAGGCTACTTAAATCATTATACACTTTTTATCCGTGATGCCAATTACACATTACGCCGCATTACGTTACGTGATGACAATTACATATTACGCCGCACACCATGATGACAATGACACATTATGTCGCACACCATGATGACAATTACACATTATGTCGCACACCATGATGCCCATTAGACCCCACACTGTGATGCCCATTACACCCACACTGTGATGGCAATTACACAATACTCCCCACACGAATGCCTATTACACATTATGCCCCAGGCGCCGCTGCCGTACAACTGATACCGTTTACTAATATGCCCCCACAGTGCCAGATATGCCCCCACAGTGCCATACATATATGCCCCCACAGTGCCACACATATGCCCCCACAGTGCCACAAGCAGCACAACTCACTGTCTCTGGCCCTGGGTCTCCCCCTCCAGTCCCGCGCCGCTGCCATATGCCCCTACAGTGCCAGATATGCCCCCACAGTGCCACATATATGCCCCCACAGTGCAAAATATGTCCCTACAGTGCCACAGATATGCCTTCACAGTGCCACACATATGCCCCACACAGTGCCAAATATGCCCCCACAGTGCCACAGATATGCCCCTACAGTGCCACAGATATGCCCCCACATATATGCCCCCACAGTGCAAAATATGCCCCCACAGTGCAAAATATGCCCCCACAGTGCCAAATATGCCCCCACACAGTGCCACAGATATGCCTTCACAGTGCCACACATATGCCCCTACAGTGCCATATATGCCCCACACAGTGCCAAATATGCCCCCACAGTGCCACAGATATGCCCCTACAGTGCCACACATATGCCCCACACAGTGCCACAGATATGCCCCCACAGTGCCACAGATATGCCCCTACAGTGCCACACATATGCCCCCAAAGTGCCACACATATGCCCCCAAAGTGCCAGAAGCAGCACAACTCACTGTGGCCATGGGTCTCCCCCTCAAGTCCCCTGCCATCGCTGCTGCTGGTGGTGCTGCTGCTGCTTCTTCTTCTTTCCTGGGGAGGGGAGCGGAGCGTCTCTCCTTCCCTTCCCCTTCACTGTGTGTACCACTCACAACCTGAGCAGTCAGCCATTCATACCTCGCGGGCTGGCTCCTGATTGGCTGCCGGCCCGCGAGGCGAGCTCTGATTGGCTGACAGCCCAGTGACCGAGGGGAAGGAGAGACGGGCGATGCGCTCCGCTCTCCTCCCCTCCCCAGGGAAATCATCCTGGGGCTGTGCTGTGGCGGCCGGGGAGAGGGGAAAGGAAGTGCGGCAGGCGGCGGCAGCGTGTGCGTCGGGGTTGGGGGGGGGGGGAGCTGCCGCGCGCCCTGGCTGTTTACAGAGGCTGACAAGCCGTGCGGCGCCCCGGGCTGCTGCACGGCTTGTCCGCCTCTAGAAACGGCCCTGTATGTGCTGATGGTGTGACGCTCCGGTGTCACAAGACGGTTATATAGCATAAATGTGCTGATGGTGTGACGCTCGGGTGTCACAAGGTGGATTATATACTTTAGCAATAACGTGCTGATGGTTTGAAGATCAGGTGTCACCATTTTGACCTTTTAAATGAAAATGTGCCCTCGCGAATGAAAAATGTGCCCTCGCGAATGAAAAATGTGCCCTCGCGATTGAAAAATGTGCCCTCGCGATTGAAAAATGTGCCGTTCCCATGATCAGCACCCTGCCCTAAAAAATTTCTAGAGTGAACACTAGGTACAGTAGGCTACTATAGTTACACACAATTTGTCAGTAAAACGTGATATACTGTACAGGGTAGGCGTGTATAGTTACACAATGTGTCAGTAAGCCAGTGATATACAGGGTAGGTAGATGTCACACTGAGCAGTGATTCACTCCTAACATTCCGTTTATAAATCGTTAATGGTATCATTCTGTCACACTCAGCCGCAGCGGAGCGCGGCGGGTCCATTACTCACCCGTCCGCGCCCGCCGCCGGCTAGCGTGTGTTAGTCTCCTGTCCTGGGGGCAGCGGGCGGCAGCGGTCGGCAGCGGGCTAGCGGCTAGTGAGCGGCGGGGAGGCTAGGGAGCAGTACACTCCGTCATTGTTGGTGACGCCGGGAGGCCGGCGCCGCCATCTTGAGTAAGGGCAGCACGGGGATTGGTGCCAGGTCTGAGGTTTCCACCCGGATTTCCCTGACAGCCAATGGCAGCTAACCCCTGGGGATATAGGGGATCTGCCTAGGGCTGTTCAGGGTCAGTACAAGAAGTCTCCAGAGTCATTCACAGCTCCTAGCTGACTCCTGACTCGTGACTCATTATTCCTGACTCCTGGTGCCTAGTTCTAGTGTTGCCGCTGGAAAACTGCTACCACTGGCTCCTTGCTGCTTCTTCCGCCAAGGTCCAGGTGCCTTCCCGCACTCGCGAGTCCTTCGGGGCACTCGCTCCACCGTCTCGTCTTCCAGCAAACCGGTGTCCGGCTTCTTCCCAATTAAAGGAACAGTACCACCAATTATCCGTGTTACCTTTTCCGGATCTCCCGCCTTTTCAAACCTCCTGATTCAGACTTTTGTTTATCACATATGTGGTTTATATTCTTTCGGGACTTACTTCTTTAAATTATTCGTTTACCACTAACTGCCACTTAAAGACGTATTTAAGTGCTAAAGTTGTCTGCCATTTATGAAATCATTTATTAAACCAGCACGGTTCAATCCTTCCCCTCCTGGTCCGTCTCCTGTTCCTGAGCACCACACGACTTCATCTAACCCCCCACTCGTGACAGTTTGTACTGACCCGATGGAGTCGGGTGAAGCACAGGCCTCCATGACGGAGGTACTACAAGGCATCGTGGCTCGTTTGGAACAAGTAGAGACGACACAGCGTCAAGTAGCCCAATTCCTACAGACCCTGTCACCTCCTTCTGCGGCCTCCCCTGGTCCACCAGCCCCGGCGCAGGGAGTTCCGGCACCGGCACCCATTCCAGGCCCAAGTGTTCCCAATCACCTGTATTTGCCAACTCCTAACAAATACGATGGCTCACCAAAGGGATGTCGTGGGTTTTTGAACCAATGTGACGTTCATTTTACCCTTCAGTCTTCGAACTTTCCTTCACCCAAGGCTCGTGTGGCATACATTGTGTCCCTTCTGACTGGGGCCGCCCTGGATTGGGTGTAACCCCTCTGGGAGCGCTCTGATCCCCTGCTCGACGACTATGACGCCTTTATTACCTCCTTCCGGCACATCTTCGACGAACCCGGCAGGGTCTCCTCAGCTGCCACCGAGATTCTAAGGGTTCGCCAGGGAAGCCGTCCGGTGGGACAATACGTCATACAATTCCAAACCCTGGCTTCCGAATTGAGATGGAATGAAGAGGCTCTCGTCTCAGCTTTCTGGAATGGGCTCTCTGGTCGAATCAAGGACGAATTAGCTACACGGGACACTCCTCTCACTCTGGCCGAACTTATTTCCCTATGCAATAAGGTGGATCTACGACTACAGGAGCGTCAACTTGAGAGAAATCGTTCAGATCGCCTTCGCCCTCGTTTCCCTCCTAACCCTCTACCTGCACTCAAGTCAAGTTCTTCGATGGCTGCTCCCTCAGAAGAACCCATGCAGATCAACCGCTCCCGGCTCTCGTTGGAGGAGAAATCCCGTAGACGACGAGAGAATTTATTCATGTATTGTGGCTCCTCTGCTCATCTACTATCCTCCTGCCCACTACGTCCGGGAAACGATCGCTCCTAATCTCTCCGAGGGAGGTCCGATTAGGAGTCTTGCTTCCATCTCCCTCCTCTACCGATTCCACCATCCCGGTTACTCTCGTATCCCCTCAAGGGAGAATCAAAGTCCAGGCCTTGCTGGATTCAGGAGCAGCGGGGAATTTCCTCTCCGCATCTTTCATCACCCAACACTCCCTGTCCGTACGACCCTTGGAACATCCATTGTTCCTTACAGCGGTAGATGGGAGTCGCATCTGTAGCGGGCAGATTACCCTTCAAACCTCTCCAACGACTATAATTGTGGGGGCTCTTCATCAAGAGACAGTAGAGTTCATGGTTCTACCCCAGTCCTCGCATGAAATGGTTCTGGGATTGCCATGGCTCACCCAGCACAATCCCCATATCGACTGGTCCAACATGGAGATCAAGGCTTGGGGCACCAATTGTCCATCCACTTGCCTCTCCCGGGTTATCCCACTCAACCAGGCAAATCAGCAAGTTGAACCCACCAGCCCTTCTTCGTCTTCCTTATCTCCACCTTTGTCGCTACCTACACCATACCTTCCCTTCTCAGACGTCTTCAGCAAAGGAGGTGCCGACACTCTTCCTCCACATAGGCCTTGGGACTGTCCTATAGAGTTGATGCCCGGGAAATACCCGCCTCGTGGACGTATCTACCCGTTGTCTCTTCCCGAGACTGAGGCCATGTCCACCTATATTCAAGAAAACCTCAATAAAGGATTCATTCGACCTTCCACCTCTCCAGCTGGGGCGGGGGTTTTTTTTGTAAAAAAGAAGGATGGATCCCTCCGGCCTTGCATTGATTACAGGGGGTTGAACGATATCACAATCAAGAATCGTTACCCCCTACCTCTCATCACAGAGTTATTCGATAAGATCAAAGGGGCTTCTATCTTCACAAAATTAGATTTGAGAGGGGCCTACAACTTGATCCGGATCCGTCCCGGAGATGAATGGAAGACGGCATTCAACACCCGTGACGGGCACTACGAATACCTGGTGATGCCGTTTGGTCTTTGTAACGCTCCTGCCGTCTTCCAGCAATTCGTGAATGATATATTCCGGGACCTGTTGTATAATTCCATCGTGGTCTATCTGGATGACATCCTCATCTTCTCCCCTAACCTCCATCTTCATAGGCAGACGGTGTCAGAAGTCCTGCGTCGGCTTCGCAAAAACCAGTTGTTCTGCAAGTTGGAGAAATGCGTGTTCGAAGTTACCTCCATTCCGTTCCTTGGGCACATCCTCTCCTGCACCGGTATAGAGATGGACCCTGAGAAGGTGAGAGCCATTCAGGATTGGACGATCCCTACCACTCTCAAAGGAATCCAGAGATTCCTGGGCTTTTCAAACTACTACCGCCGGTTTATCCGGAATTTTTCCACCATTGCTGCTCCTCTCACCGCCCTCACTCGCAAGGGAGCCGATCCGAGCCTATGGCCCCCCGAGGCCTTCCATGCCTTCCAACAACTGAAGGATGCTTTCATGACGGCCCCCATCCTGCTCCAACCAGATCTCGATAAACCTTTTATCCTGGAGGTGGATGCATCCTCTGAGGGGGTAGGAGCAATTCTATCTCAGAGAGGAGATGATCAAGAACTACACCCGTGTGCCTACTTCTCAAAAAAATTTTTGCCTGCGGAGAAGAACTACTCTATAGGAGAACAGGAGTTGTTGGCGGTCAAGTCAGCGTTTGAAGAGTGGCGCTATCTCTTGGAGGGAGCGCGACATAGAATCACTGTTTACTCCGACCACAAAAATCTTTCTTTCCTCAAACAGGTCCAATGTCTCACTGCTCGTCAAGCCCGCTGGGCTATGTTCTTCGAACGCTTCCACTTTCAGATCCAATTTCGACCCGGGTCCATGAATGCCAAGGCCGATGCCCTTTCTCGCTCTTTTAAGACGTCTACAGATCTCGAAGCAACTCCCCAGCCAATCTTGAGTCCAATCGTCTTCGCTCAGGTGACAACCCAACCTACACCTCCTCCTGGCAAGACCTTCGTTCCTCTCAACCTTCGCAAGAGAGTGTTATCTTGGGGCCATTCCTCCCGCTTCGTAGGGCACTCTGGGGCACAAAAGACTCTAAAGTTCCTACTCCGCTCATACTGGTGGCCCACCATTCGTCGTGATGTAGCCAGTTTTGTCACATCCTGTGTAAAGTGTGCTCAGCATAAGATTCCCAGAACCTCCCCTGCTGGTACACTCCTTCCGCTCTCCATTCCCACTGAACCGTGGACCCATTTATCGATGGACTTTATATCAGAGCTTCCCCCCTCAAAAGGGCATACAGTGATCTGGGTGGTGGTTGACCGCTTCTCCAAGATGGTGCATTTCTTCCCATTAAAGAGCCTTCCATCGGCCTCCGTGTTAGCACAACTTTTTATTTCTACCATCTTCAAATTGCATGGCCTACCCAAGGAGATTGTTTCCGACCGCGGAACACAGTTCGTGGCAAGGTTCTGGAGAGCACTTTGCTCCGCCGTACAAGTTAAACTCAAATTCTCCACCGCCTTTCATCCACAGACCAACGGCCAGACGGAACGGGTCAACCAAGACCTAGAGGCATTCATCCGGCTTTTCGTCTCTTCTTCCCAAGATGACTGGGTGGATCTTTTGCCTTGGGCAGAATACGCCCACAATAACTCCTACCATTCGTCTTCAGAGACCACTCCTTTCTTTACCGTATATGGCAAGCACCCACGATCCCCAGACTTCACCGAGTTACCTTCTTCCGAAGTACCCGCAGCAACCGCCTCGTTGCAACGATTCAGTAAAATCTGGTCGGACGTCCACAACGCCCTCCTCAAATCTTCGGCTCGATACAAGAGGATGGCCGACAGAAAGAGAAAGGCAGTTCCTCGTTTGAAAGTCGGAGATCGGGTATGGCTGTCTACCCGCCATCTACGCCTTCGTTTACCATCCATGAAGCTAGCTCCTCGGTTTATTGGGCCATTTCCGATTATTCAAGTTATTAATCCCGTCGCTTACAGGTTACAACTACCGTCATCTCTGAAGGTTTCCAACTCCTTCCACATCTCCCTTCTCAAACCGCTGAGATTAAACATGTACCAAAGAAAGGTGCCCAAGCCGCCTAAAATTTGCTCCGAGAGGGAGGCAGAATTCGAAGTAAAACGGATCATAGACTCCCGTTGTCGTAATTCCCATCTTCAGTTTCTGGTGGAGTGGGCTGGATTTGGCCCCGAAGAGAATTCCTGGGTAAATTCTGCTGATCTGCACGCCCCAAGTCTGGTGAGACAGTTCTTCCAAAGAAACCCTCACAAGGTGCGTAGGTGCCCTGGGGTCACCCAGAAAAGGGGGGGTACTGTCACACTCAGCCGCAGCGGAGCGCGGCGGGTCCATTACTCACCCGTCCGCGCCCGCCGCCGGCTAGCGTGTGTTAGTCTCCTGTCCTGGGGGCAGCGGGCGGCAGCGGTCGGCAGCGGGCTGGCGGCTAGTGAGCGGCGGGGAGGCTAGGGAGCAGTACACTCCGTCATTGTTGGTGACGCCGGGAGGCCGGCGCCGCCATCTTGAGTAAGGGCAGCACGGGGATTGGTGCCAGGTCTGAGGTTTCCACCCGGATTTCCCTGACAGCCAATGGCAGCTAACCCCTGGGGATATAGGGGATCTGCCTAGGGCTGTTCAGGGTCAGTACAAGAAGTCTCCAGAGTCATTCACAGCTCCTAGCTGACTCCTGACTCGTGACTCATTATTCCTGACTCCTGGTGCCTAGTTCTAGTGTTGCCGCTGGAAAACTGCTACCACTGGCTCCTTGCTGCTTCTTCCGCCAAGGTCCAGGTGCCTTCCCGCACTCGCGAGTCCTTCGGGGCACTCGCTCCACCGTCTCGTCTTCCAGCAAACCGGTGTCCGGCTTCTTCCCATTTAAAGGAACAGTACCACCAATTATCCGTGTTACCTTTTCCGGATCTCCCGCCTTTTCAAACCTCCTGATTCAGACTTTTGTTTATCACAGATGTGGTTTATATTCTTTCGGGACTTACTTCTTTAAATTATTCGTTTACCACTAACTGCCACTTAAAGACGTATTTAAGTGCTAAAGTTGTCTGCCATTTATGAAATCATTTATTAAACCAGCACGGTTCAATCCTTCCCCTCCTGGTCCGTCTCCTGTTCCTGAGCACCACACGACTTCATCTAACCCCCCACTCGTGACACATTCAGTGTTTAAGACCTAGATCGTTCACCCACCAGGTGAAGCAATATCTTTATCAATATCTCGTTTGCTAACAATATTGCATAGAGGTGATTCAGTATATCCAATCAGCCTTCCGCAGCTATCTATCCTATGGCTTACAGGTAACTCCACTATTGAGCCCTTCTGTCTAGGCCACACACAGTAACCTATCACTGTTACCATAACAACACAGGTGTTCCGCCAATGCGCATTTCACTTTAATGGCTTTATCAGGGTTACACATGACCAGTAGCGGTGCCAGAACAGACCTTCTGAGAGCACAGAGGCTGAAGCAGCACTGACAGACCCCTACCCAAACTTTAGTATGGTACTTGGCAAGGCCTGATACACTTGACAGCATTAAGACATGTTATATTGGTATAAAAAACCCTGCCCCAATCTGCAAAGCGCCTCCCACTTTGGTAATATATTTGATCCTTTCAGGGTTGTAAATTGAGGCAGGTAGGAGATATGCTATTCTGCCCTTGCTTATACATACACATAGTCTAAAGGTGGCCATACACACGCAGATTTATCTTTAGATCTGGCTGCTTGAAACAAAAAAATGGTTATGGATGAGAGCAAATGACAGTTGACCATTTGCTTGGAAATGTTGGAAAACAGACAAACTGTCACTCATCCATAACCATGTTTTTGTTCCAACCAGCCAGATCTGAAGATAAATCTTATAGTGTATGGGCCCCACTTTATTTGTATACATATATTTGCCTGTATGGCTGCTGCTAATACCTGTGTGATGACATCACAATGGCCCTGTGATGACATAACAGTGATTCTATGATGTCACAATGCCTGGTGAGCCAGGACGGAACACTAGGATTCATTCTGTTGCCTGGTCCCGACTTGTGCAGTCAGAGCTTTTGAACGTGTCTGATTATTCAGCATTTTCAGTTCATATATTGTGTTTGGAGAGGAGCAAGGAGAGAGAGGAGAGAGAGGAGGAAGGAGGAGACAAACGGGAGCAGCCCTGCGCTGCGTCCCGTTCTATAGTAGCAAGGTAAGTGCGCTCTTATTTCTATTCATTCTTTTTTGTTTGAGCAATTGGGGTTCTTCATGGATTTCTTAAGGGGCGAGGCTCACCTGAAAGTGGGCGTGTCATAGCATAGAAGGCGGTTATGTCCCAATTTAGTGGGTGTTTCAGGGGGTCTTTGCCCAAACCTGAGGGGTTATTTATTATTTACAGTATATCACTGCCGGTTCCCAATGACCCTTAATATTTTTGGCGTTCAATATGAGCTAAAATGGTTATTCGATTCCAGTGGGTTTGTGTGTGTCCCACACACAAACACTTTTTTATTTTGGTTTAAACCCTTTCTTTTTGTTGGTGGTTAAATAATCACAATTTGCATGTAACAATGGGCACCGATATTATGCCCACATTTCACTGCAAATGAGGTTGCTGATAAATGGGCTTAAAATAATAAAGCCCTTTATTTCCCCCATTACTCCATTACTCCATTATGGTATTGTATTCGCTGATACCTGCATATCTGTGGTCAGTTGTGTAACACATATTTATACTGATCCTACTAGTGGAGCATTGTGATTCCGGATTATAATCGTATGAATATGAAATGAATTATAACATTGTGACAGGAGATCAGGGACCATATTCACTTTTTGCTTTTCATGGCGCCCAGAGAGGTCGCGTAGAGTAGCGTAAAGGGCTCGCTTGGCTGCCTATTTCCGCTGCCTATCAAGCAGGTAAACTCCATCCCGCCAAAGGCACGCCCACCCCGCCACACAAATACCCGCACTATGCTGCAACGCGTACGCTTACACATTCACGCGTAAGCACCCGCATCGAATGATTTTTCCTCTGTTCGTTGTGTTTCCGTCCATTATGACTAGAAGGGATATTTGTGTATAGCTTATTTGTTATTTAATATTTCTATTTTATCTTTAATTAAGGTGACGCAGTGAGTCAAACTTGCTACAAGAGGGGAAATGGCCCAATTGCCATCAGAGAGCCAAACCAAACAAGAACCCCGGGAGAGGCAGATGCCCCCGGCACCGCGGGTAAGACAGGCCCCACCGCCTCCCCGCGAGAAAAAGGCACCACCGCCTCCCCGCGAGAGAAAGGCACCACCGCCTCCCCGCGAGAGAAAGGCCCCACCGCCTCCCTGCGAGAGAAAGGCCCCACCGCCTCCCTGCGAGAGAAAGGCCCCACCGGTACCGAGGGAGAGACAGGCCCCACCGGCACCGAGGGAGAGACAGGCCCCACCGACACCAAGGGAGAGACAGGCCCCACCGGCACCAAGGGAGAGACAGGCTCCATCGGCACCAAGGGAGAGACAGGCTTCCTCACCATTGAGGAATTCGCCCCCGTCAATATCCACGGTGTGGCAAGAGCCACCGTCACGATCAACAGAATGGTATGCGCCCCCATCACCATCCATGGAGAGGCAAGAGCCCCCGTTCCAATCCACGGAGTGGCATGAGAACCCATTCTCAATGGACTGGTATTCCGAGATCCCGGAAACATCCACGGAGTGGCAAGAGTCTCAGGAAGCATCCACGGAGTGGCAAGAGTCCCAGGAAGCATCCACGGTGTGGCAAGAGTCCCAGGAAGCATCCATGGTGTGGCAAGAGTCCCAGGAAACCTACACGGAGCGGCAAGAGACCCAGGAAACATCTATGGAGTGGCCCCCCGTCACCACCCACAGAGTGGTATACGCCCCCGTCACCATCCACGGAGTGGTATGCACCCCCGCCGCCATCCACGGAGTGGCATGCGCCCCCGTCACCATTTACGGAGTGGCAAGCGTCCCTGTCACTGGAGTGGCATGCACCCCCTATACCATCCAAGGAGTGGTATGCACCCCTGTCACCATCACGGAGTGGCATGCACTCCCAATGTAGAGGCGTCCCACTACATTTCAACTTCTGTTAAATATGGAATATTGCACATAACAACCAATCAGACTGTATCTATTATCTCCTATACGATACTAAATAAATGAGTAGTCTAGATAATAGACACATTATTTATTTAGTATTGTCTAGGAGATACTAGATAGAATCTGATTGGTTGTTATGGGCAACATCCCATCTTCAACTGAATTCCCATCTTATACCCCATCATGTGTTATTTCCAACAACAATTTGGGTAATAAAATGAGTGGTGAATAATACTGTATATCTGTGGTTATTTCCTCATTTGGAGCGTCTCCATGCTTGGCGGCTACAGTGTCAGAATATGTCAAATAAAACATGTGTACATTTACTTTTTTAAATATGTCTACACACATCTCAGAGGGTTCCTTGGTCTATGAGAAGACCTAGCCATTACCCGATAATTCTGTCTGCACACATCTCAGAGGGCTCCTTGGTCTATGAGAAGGACCTAGCCATTACCCATCATTCTCCTGTCTACACACATCTCAGAGGGTTCCTTGGTCTATGAGGAGACATAGCCATTACCCATGATTCTTCTATCTACATACATCTCAGAGGGTTCCTTGGTTCCTTTCTCCTATCTACAGACATCTCAAAGGGTTTCTTGATCTGTGAGGAGACATAGCCATTACCCCATCATTCTCCTGTCTACACACAACTCAGATGGGTTCCTTGGTCTATGAGGAGATGCAGCCATTACCTCATCATTATTGTGTCTACATACAGGACATCTCAGAGGGTTCCTTGGTCTAGGAGGAGACCCCTTGGTCTAGGAGGAGACCCCATCATTCTCCTGTTTACACACATCTCAGAGGGTTCCTTGCTTTGGTCCTTGCAGTATTTAAAACAGCCATTACAATCCTGTAATTTCAGTAATGTTACAAATGCCTGGGGAGTTCATACAGTAGGTTGCGGCACATTCAAAATGTTACCTCAGGAAACAAAATGGCCACTTCACAAAGCGCTGCAGTGAGGCCCCTCGTTCACAGTGACTGATATTTTGCATCTTCCTAACAAGTTTGTGCTAAAATAATACACACAATGCAATATTAGCATTGCTGTCTGTCAAAAAGTGTATTAGTAGGTCGACGATAACTAGGTCAACGGTCATTAGGTCAACCACTATTGGTCGACAGTGAAAAGGTCTACATGCACTATGGTTGACATGGACTAAAATTTGAGTCAAGCAAAAGGTCGACATGACTCTTTAAGATTTTTAGTGCCTAGGTCAACAACAGTCGACATAGACCCTCAATTAGTGTACCAAGTACCCTCGTATGGTGCCTCCCTCGCCATACTTTACCATTACCAATTGTAGGCCACGTGGATAATAAATTATAACAAGTTATCCAAGTGAAAAAGGTTGGAAAGAGATAAAAACAGCCAACCAGCTTCTAACTGCCATGTTACGGCCTGTGTTTCAAAAATGTCAGCTAAGAGCTGATTGGTTGGTACCTTAGCTCTCTCCAATCTTTGATAAATATCCTCCTTACAGACACAGCAGGCTTCTTCCGAACACTTCAAGTCCAGCGCTTATTTGGTGCAGACAAGGAAATGGGTAATTATGTCCTGACAATACAGTGTACAGCATACAAAAAGACCGACAAGCCTTGATGAACAGCACACGTGACACACTTATCTCTCTCCTTATGTACACACCACTGGAGAGTGGTATAGTCAGATGATTATCGATTTTGGCCACACTTTATTTCATACAAACGGAGAAGAGGAGACGCCCAATCCACATGTGGTAGGAAATATGGATTGTACGCTCCACTGGGGCAGGGACTGATGTGAATGTTCAAATATTCTCTGTAAAGTGCAGCGGAATCTGTGTGCGCTATATAAGAAACTGCTAAGAAATAAATTAATAATATAGGGATGTATGGTATTTTCTCCCCACTCAGGCAGGCATCTTCGGTGATGGGTATCCATATATAACAAGAATCCCTTTCAATACTGCGGTCATCTCTACTGTATAAACCAGTTTGAGGCGGAGAAGAGGAGACTAATATACCTTCATAGGGATGTATTATCTATTGATAGCGCTGATGAACGAGACACGATTTCATATGGTCTTGCATATGTCTTTTTCTTTCATGTGTTTATAAGGTGTGGGGACACCATCCCTGTGTCTTCATCCACCAAGATGCATTCTAAGCACGATTTGAACACCTTTATATTACTTTCATACTATAGAGTAGGCTACTATAGTTACACGCAATGTGTCAGTAAGCTAGTGCTATTCCAGGTAGAGATGAGCGGGTCAGGATCCCCGAGATCCGTCAGATCCGAATCTCGGGATCCGGGTCGGGCTCCGTAGCGGCTCGGGAGTTCCCGCCTCAATTCCGGACCCTGTGCTGTTCTCCGTGCCATGCTGTGCTGTGCTACATGACCTGCCCTGTGCCCTCACTGCCCTGAGCCCTGTAGTGTGATTTAAATAACTAGGTGCTGCAGTGCTCACACGCAGGGGCTGCAGTGTCCACTGTCCAGGGGCTGTCCTGTGGCCCGTGCCCTGTTGTGATTTATTTAGCCCTAAGCCCTGTGTTGTGATTTATTTAGCCCTGAGCCCTGTGTTGTGTGATTTAACTAACTAACTCAGTGCTGCAGTGCTCACACGCAGGGGCTGCAGTGCTGCTGAGTAGTACACTGAGTACAGGGGCTGCAGTAATACAAGGGGCTGTGTCCAGTGTGACGGCCTATATCCATTGTCCAGTGTCACGAGTCACGACATATATCCTGTGTCCAGTGTGACGACATATATCCTGTGTCCAGTGTGACGACATACATCCTGTGTCCAGTGTGACGACATATATCCAGTGTCCAGTGTGACAGATATATCCATTGTCCAGTGTGACGACATATATCCTGTGTCCAGTGTGACGACAAATATCCGGTGTCCAGTGTGACATCTAACCATTGTGTGACGGCATATATCCAGTGTCCAGCGTGATATATATCCATTGTCCAGTGTGACGACATATATCCTGTGTCCAGCATGACATATATCCATTGTCCAGTGTGACGACATATATCCAGTGTCCAGTGTGACATATATCCATTGTCCAGTGTGACGACATATATCCTGTGTCCAGTGTGACTATATATATCCAGTGTCCAGTGTGACTACATATATCCAGTGTCCAGTGTGACGACATATATCCAGTGTCCAGTGTGACATATATCCTGTGTCCAGTGTGACGACATACAGTATATCCTGTATCCAGTGTGACTACATATATCCAGTGTCCAGTGTGACGACATATATCCAGTGTCCAGTGTGATGACATATATCCAGTGTCCAGTGTGACATATATCCTGTGTCCAGTGTGACGACATATATCCAGTGCCCAGTGTGACATCTAACCATTGTGTGACGTCATATATCCAGTGTCCAGCGTGATATATATCCATTGTCCAGTGTGACGACATATATCCTGTGTCCAGCATGACATATATCCATTGCCCAGTGTGACGAAATATATCCAGTGTCCAGTGTGACATATATCCATTGTCCAGTGTGACGACATATATCCTGTGTCCAGTGTGACTATATATATATCCAGTGTCCAGTGTGACTACATATATCCAGTGTCCAGTGTGACAACATATATCCAGTGTCCAGTGTGACATATATCCTGTGTCCAGTGTGACGACATATATCCTGTATCCAGTGTGACTACATATATCCAGTGTCCAGTGTGACGACATATATCCAGTGTCCAGTGTGACGACATATATCCAGTGTCCAGTGTGACATATATCCTGTGTCCAGTGTGACGACATATATGCAGTGTCCAGTGTGACATATATCCATTGTCCAGTGTGACAACATATATCCAGTGTTCAGTGTGACATGTAACCATTGTGTGACGGCATATATCCAGTGTCCAGCGTGACATATATCCATTGTCCAGTCTGACGACATATATCCTGTGTCCAGTGTGACATATATCCATTGTCCAGTGTGACGAGATATATACTGTGTCCACTGTGACATGTAACCATTGTGTGACGGCATATATCCTGTGTCCAGTGTGACATATATCCATTGTCCAGTGTGACGACATATATCCAGAGTCCAGTGTGACATATATCCATTGTCCAGTGTGACTATATATATCCAGTGTCCAGTGTGACAGGGGCTGTGTCCAGTGTACAGGGGCTGTGTCCAGTGTACAGGGGCTGTGTACAGGGGTTGTGTCCAGTGTACAGGGGTTGTGTCCAGTATACAGGAGCTGTGTCCAGGAGCTGTGTCCAGGGGCAGTGTCCAGTATGACGGCTGTGTCCAGTGTACAGGAGCTGTGTCCCGGGGCGGTGTCCAGAAGCTGTGTCCATTGTCCAGGGGCTGTGTCCAGGGTAACGGGCTGTGTCCATTGTCCAGGGGCTGTGTCCAGGGTGACGGGCTGTGTCCAGTGTCCAGGGGCAGTGTCCAGTGTGAAGGCTGTGTCCAGTGTACAGGAGCTGTGTCCAGGGGCGGTGTCCAGAGGCTGTGTCCAGTGTGACGGCTGTGTCCATTGTCCAGGGGCTGTGTCCAGTGTGACGGGCTGTGTCCATTGTCCAGGGGCTGTGTCCAGGGTGACGGGCTGTGTCCAGTGTCCAGGGGCAGTGTCCAGTGTGAAGGCTATTTCCAGTGTACAGGAGCTGTGTCCAGGGGCGGTGTCCAGAGGCTGTGTCCAGTGTGACGGCTGTGTCCATTGTCCAGGGGCTGTGTCCAGTGTGACGGGCTGTGTCCAGGGGCAGTGTCCAGGGGCTGTGTCCATTGTCCAGGGGCTGTGTCCAGGGTGATGGGCTGTGTCCAGGGGCAGTGTCCAGGGGCTGTGTCCAGGGGCAGTGTCCAGTGTCCAAGGGGTTGTGTCCAGTGTGACAGGCTGTGTCCAGTGTAAAGTAAGAAAAATAAATAAAAGTAATAAATCAAATAAAAACACATTTTTGGAGGATGATGGAGGAGGAAATAGTGGGAGATCAGCAACCTGATAGAAGTGCTGAAGCTGCTACCACCAGTCATGACAAGGCCGATACCTTGTTGTATTTGCTCTTTGGAGCATTTCTCTTTTTTTGGGATAGTTTATTAAACTGCCACCCTGTCTGCCCCTGTAGTGCCACTCTGCCAGGTTGGAAGTGTAAGGTCCACATGTATGTGATGCCGACTGCTGTCGCTTAGCTTAGTCATCCAGCTACCTCGGTATACCCTTTTGGCCCAACTACAGTAAATGAAAACAATTTTGTAAGCTGTGAAGTGATCAAAATTGACTAGAAATGAGTGGAAACTAATGTTATTGAGGTTAATAATACTTTAGGGGCATTTTTTCATAAAAATCCATATCCAAAACCCACAAGGGTGGTTTTGCCAAAACCAATCCAGATCCAAAACACGAAGGGAGATCCAGATCCAAAACCAAAACCCGAAAAGTGGCCGCCGCACATCTCTAATTACAGGGTGAGCTGCTAAACTTACACACAATATGTCAGTAGTTACTCACAAAGAGTCAGTAAGCCAGTGCCATACAGATAGGCTGCCATAGATACACACGATGTGTCAGTAAGTCAGTGCTATTACAGGGTGAGCTGCTAAATTTACATTAAATGTGTCAGTAAACCAGTGCTATACAGAGTAGGCTACTACAGTTACACACAATGCGTCAGCAAGCCAGTGCTATACAGGGTGAACTGCCATAGCAGTGGGAAACGCAGGATTTTCAGAAGGGGGTTTCCAGAGGGGTGGAGCAAAGCACGGAGATGGACACTTAGGTGACCCAGTAGATACACACTATGTGTCAGTAAGACGTGCTATACAGGGTAGGCTGCTATAGATACATGTAATGTGTCAGCAAGTCGGTGCTATACAGGGTAGTAGTGTTCCCGCTAGGCTTATTTCACGGGGCGCTGCGCCCTGCCTGTTTCTGCCCGCCCTGCATAGTTAATAGCCGCTGCCGCGCTAGAAGTCTCCTCCCGCTGACAGTGTAAGCTGCTAGCGCGGCAGCGTGTGGACACTCCCCCCTCAGCCCTGACATGTCGCAGCAGCGGAGGGGGGGGGACAGTGAGCACCAGGAGATCACGGGGCAGAGGCTGCTCTGTGCGTGACAGTGCGTCCCCTTGAAGGCATCGGCCCAGAAGCCTGCCGGTGGTGACACCTGCTGGCTGGAGGCAGTGCTTAGCCCCCGGGGCCGGTGATGGACAGCTGGGCACCCTGGGATATGCAGCCCTCCCGCTCCCCCGCCGCCGCACACTTGTTGATGCACCCGAGTGCAGCGTGTAGGGCGGTCCCGGCTCATCTGCCCCCTCTCCGCAGGCCACACGGACTCCTCAGCGCTGCCTCTGGGGGACTTTATGGGGGATATAACCCGCTCCGGAGAGTTACCCCTGCCAGAGGGCTTCGAGCAGGTCAGGGACGTGGACGGCAAAGTTGATTATATTGATCACAGATAAGTGTCAAAGGTCTGTTTCATATGTGCAAGTTTATTTACATGTGCAATGCTAATAACCACCATTGTTGGCCATATAATATTGTCCAGTATACATAGGGAAGTTGCAGGAGCCAAACTTTAAAGTTTCATTTCCGGACGCATTTTTTGCATTATATTGATCCTCTCACATTTTCTGTAATCACAGTATGCATATTGCCAATCAAAATATTGTCCATAATAAATTCAGGATGTGGCCAGGGGGTCTCAGGTGGTCAGAAGTAATGTACTCAAAGCCCAGCAGTATTCATAAATTTATCAGGTTTACATGGCTAAACTCAAGGAATTTGTGCTTGAAATAGGCAATACTTAATGGGTGCCAACAACACTATTGCCCATTCTCCATCACTGACATTCGCAGTACGAGTGCAGTGCACATGCAAATTGATGGTGTGACGCTCAGGTGTCACAAGATGGTTATATAGCATAAATGTGCCGATGGTGTGATGCTCAGGTGTCACAAGATGGATTATATACAGTAGCATAAATGTGCTGTTGGTGTGACACTCAGGTGTCACAAGATGGTTATATAGCATAAATGTGCTGATGGTGTGACGCTCAGGTGTCACAGGATGGATTATATAGAATATATGTGCTCAGGGCCGTTTCTAGACAATTTAGCTCCCAGGGCAAAGAAATAAAAAATGCGCCCCCACCCCCCCAAATACACATAAGAAATTGCGCGCGCCTCCGCCATACATATATGCCCCCACAGTGCCACACATATGCCCCCACAGTGCCACAAGCAGCACAACTCACTGTCTCTGGCCCTGGGTCTCCCCCTCCAGTCCCGCGCCGCTGCCATATGCCCCTACAGTGCCAGATATGCCCCCACAGTGCCACATATATGCCCCCACAGTGCAAAATATGTCCCTACAGTGCCACAGATATGCCTTCACAGTGCCACACATATGCCCCACACAGTGCCAAATATGCCCCCACAGTGCCACAGATATGCCCCTACAGTGCCACAGATATGCCCCCACATATATGCCCCCACAGTGCAAAATATGCCCCCACAGTGCCAAATATGCCCCCACAGTGCCAAATATGCCCCCACACAGTGCCACAGATATGCCTTCACAGTGCCACACATATGCCCCTACAGTGCCATATATGCCCCACACAGTGCCAAATATGCCCCCACAGTGCCACAGATATGCCCCTACAGTGCCACACATATGCCCCACACAGTGCCACAGATATGCCCCCACAGTGCCACAGATATGCCCCTACAGTGCCACACATATGCCCCCAAAGTGCCACACATATGCCCCCAAAGTGCCAGAAGCAGCACAACTCACTGTGGCCATGGGTCTCCCCCTCAAGTCCCCTGCCATCGCTGCTGCTGGTGGTGCTGCTGCTGCTTCTTCTTCTTTCCTGGGGAGGGGAGGGGAGCGGAGCGTCTCTCCTTCCCTTCCCCTTCACTGTGTGTACCACTCACAACCTGAGCAGTCAGCCATTCATACCTCGCGGGCTGGCTCCTGATTGGCTGCCGGCCCGCGAGGCGAGCTCTGATTGGCTGACAGCCCAGTGACCGAGGGGAAGGAGAGACGGGCGATGCGCTCCGCTCTCCTCCCCTCCCCAGGGAAATCATCCTGGGGCTGTGCTGTGGCGGCCGGGGAGAGGGGAAAGGAAGTGCGGCAGGCGGCGGCAGCGTGTGCGTCGGGGTTGGGGGGGGGGAGCTGCCGCGCGCCCTGGCTGTTTACAGAGGCTGACAAGCCGTGCGGCGCCCCGGGCTGCTGCACGGCTTGTCCGCCTCTAGAAACGGCCCTGTATGTGCTGATGGTGTGACGCTCCGGTGTCACAAGACGGTTATATAGCATAAATGTGCTGATGGTGTGACGCTCGGGTGTCACAAGGTGGATTATATACTTTAGCAATAACGTGCTGATGGTTTGAAGATCAGGTGTCACCATTTTGACCTTTTAAATGAAAATGTGCCCTTGCGAATGAAAAATGTGCCCTCGCGAATGAAAAATGTGCCCTCGCGATTGAAAAATGTGCCCTCGCGATTGAAAAATGTGCCGTTCCCATGATCAGCACCCTGCCCTAAAAAATTTCTAGAGTGAACACTAGGTACAGTAGGCTACTATAGTTACACACAATTTGTCAGTAAAACGTGATATACTGTACAGGGTAGGCGTGTATAGTTACACAATGTGTCAGTAAGCCAGTGATATACAGGGTAGGTAGATGTCACACTGAGCAGTGATTCACTCCTAACATTCCGTTTATAAATCGTTAATGGTATCATTCAGTGTTTAAGACCTAGATCGTTCACCCACCAGGTGAAGCAATATCTTTATCAATATCTCGTTTGCTAACAATATTGCATAGAGGTGATTCAGTATACCCAATCAGCCTTCCGCAGCTATATATCCTATGGCTTACAGGTAACTCCACTATTGAGCCCTTCTGTCTAGGCCACACACAGTTACCTATCACTGTTACCATAACAACACAGGTGTTCCGCCAATGCGCATTTCACTTTAATGGCTTTATCAGGGTTACACATGACCAGTAGCGGTGCCAGAACAGACCTTCTGAGAGCACAGAGGCTGAAGCAGCACTGACAGACCCCTACCCAAACTTTAGTATGGTACTTGGCAAGGCCTGATACACTTGACAGCATTAAGACATGTTATATTGGTATAATCTGCCCCAATCTGCAAAGCGCCTCCCACTTTGGTAATATATTTGCCCCTTTCAGGGTTGTAAATTGAGGCAGGTAGGAAATATGCTATTCTGCCCTTGCTTATACATACACATAGTCTAAAGGTGGCCATACACACGCAGATTTATCTTTAGATCTGGCTGCTTGAAACAAAAAAATGGTTATGGATGAGAGCAAATGACAGTTGACCATTTGCTTGGAAATGTTGGAAAACAGACAAACTGTCACTCATCCATAACCATGTTTTTGTTCCAACCAGCCAGATCTGAAGATAAATCTTATAGTGTATGGGCCCCACTTTATTTGTATACATATATTTGCCTGTATGGCTGCTGCTAATACCTGTGTGATGACATCACAATGGCCCTGTGATGACATAACAGTGATTCTATGATGTCACAATGCCTGGTGAGCCAGGACGGAACACTAGGATTCATTCTGTTGCCTGGTCCCGACTTGTGCAGTCAGAGCTTTTGAACGTGTCTGATTATTCAGCATTTTCAGTTCATATATTGTGTTTGGAGAGGAGCAAAGAGAGAGAGGAGAGAGAGGAGGAAGGAGGAGACAAACGGGAGCAGCCCTGCGCTGCGTCCCGTTCTATAGTAGCAAGGTAAGTGCGCTCTTATTTCTATTCATTCTTTTTTGTTTGAGCAATTGGGGTTCTTCATGGATTTCTTAAGGGGCGAGGCTCACCTGAAAGTGGGCGTGTCATAGCATAGAAGGCGGTTATGTCCCAATTTAGTGGGTGTTTCAGGGGGTCTTTGCCCAAACCTGAGGGGTTATTTATTATTTATATCACTGCCGGTTCCCAATGACCCTTAATATTTTTGGCGTTCAATATGAGCTAAAATGGTTATTCGATTCCAGTGGGTTTGTGTGTGTCCCACACACAAACACTTTTTTATTTTGGTTTAAACCCTTTCTTTTTGTTGGTGGTTAAATAATCACAATTTGCATGTTACAATGGGCACCGATATTATGCCCACATTTCACTGCAAATGAGGTTGCTGATAAATGGGCTTAAAATAATAAAGCCCTTTATTTCCCCCATTACTCCATTACTCCATTATGGTATTGTATTCGCTGATACCTGCATATCTGTGGTCAGTTGTGTAACACATATTTATACTGATCCTACTAGTGGAGCATTGTGATTCCGGATTATAATCGTATGAATATGAAATGAATTATAACATTGTGACAGGAGATCGGGGACCATATTCACTTTTTGCTTTTCATGGCGCCCAGAGAGGTCGCGTAGAGTAGCGTAAAGGGCTCGCTTGGCTGCCTATTTCCGCTGCCTATCAAGCAGGTAAACTCCATCCCGCCAAAGGCACACCCACCCCGCCACACAAATACCCGCACTATGCTGCAACGCGTACGCTTACACATTCACGCGTAAGCACCCGCATCGAATGATTTTTCCTCTGTTCGTTGTGTTTCCGTCCATTATGACTAGAAGGGATATTTGTGTATAGCTTATTTGTTATTTAATATTTCTATTTTATCTTTAATTAAGGTGACGCAGTGAGTCAAACTTGCTACAAGAGGGGAAATGGCCCAATTGCCATCAGAGAGCCAAACCAAACAAGAACCCCGGGAGAGGCAGATGCCCCCGGCACCGCGGGTAAGACAGGCCCCACCGCCTCCCCGCGAGAAAAAGGCACCACCGCCTCCCCGCGAGAGAAAGGCACCACCGCCTCCCCGCGAGAGAAAGGCCCCACCGCCTCCCTGCGAGAGAAAGGCCCCACCGCCTCCCTGCGAGAGAAAGGCCCCACCGGTACCGAGGGAGAGACAGGCCCCACCGGCACCGAGGGAGAGACAGGCCCCACCGACACCAAGGGAGAGACAGGCCCCACCGGCACCAAGGGAGAGACAGGCTCCATCGGCACCAAGGGAGAGACAGGCCCCACCGGCACCAAGGGAGAGACAGGCCCCACCGGCACCAAGGGAGAGACAGGCTTCCTCACCATTGAGGAATTCGCCCCCGTCAATATCCACGGTGTGGCAAGAGCCACCGTCACGATCAACAGAATGGTATGCGCCCCCATCACCATCCATGGAGAGGCAAGAACCCCCGTTCCAATCCACGGAGTGGCATGAGAACCCATTCTCAATGGACTGGTATTCCGAGATCCCGGAAACATCCACAGAGTGGCAAGAGTCTCAGGAAGCATCCACGGAGTGGCAAGAGTCCCAGGAAGCATCCACGGTGTGGCAAGAGTCCCAGGAAGCATCCATGGTGTGGCAAGAGTCCCAGGAAACCTACACGGAGCGGCAAGAGACCCAGGAAACATCTATGGAGTGGCCCCCCGTCACCACCCACAGAGTGGTATACGCCCCCGTCACCATCCACGGAGTGGTATGCACCCCCGCCGCCATCCACGGAGTGGCATGCGCCCCCGTCACCATTTACGGAGTGGCAAGCGTCCCTGTCACTGGAGTGGCATGCACCCCCTATACCATCCAAGGAGTGGTATGCACCCCTGTCACCATCACGGAGTGGCATGCACTCCCAATGTAGAGGCGTCCCACTACATTTCAACTTCTGTTAAATATGGAATATTGCACATAACAACCAATCAGACTGTATCTATTATCTCCTATACGATACTAAATAAATGAGTAGTCTAGATAATAGACACATTATTTATTTAGTATTGTCTAGGAGATACTAGATAGAATCTGATTGGTTGTTATGGGCAACATCCCATCTTCAACTGAATTCCCATCTTATACCCCATCATGTGTTATTTCCAACAACAATTTGGGTAATAAAATGAGTGGTGAATAATACTGTATATCTGTGGTTATTTCCTCATTTGGAGCGTCTCCATGCTTGGCGGCTACAGTGTCAGAATATGTCAAATAAAACATGTGTACATTTACTTTTTTAAATATGTCTACACACATCTCAGAGGGTTCCTTGGTCTATGAGAAGACCTAGCCATTACCCGATAATTCTGTCTGCACACATCTCAGAGGGCTCCTTGGTCTATGAGAAGGACCTAGCCATTACCCATCATTCTCCTGTCTACACACATCTCAGAGGGTTCCTTGGTCTATGAGGAGACATAGCCATTACCCATGATTCTTCTATCTACATACATCTCAGAGGGTTCCTTGGTAGTTCCTTTCTCCTATCTACAGACATCTCAAAGGGTTTCTTGATCTGTGAGGAGACATAGCCATTACCCCATCATTCTCCTGTCTACACACAACTCAGATGGGTTCCTTGGTCTATGAGGAGATGCAGCCATTACCTCATCATTATTGTGTCTACATACAGGACATCTCAGAGGGTTCCTTGGTCTAGGAGGAGACCCCTTGGTCTAGGAGGAGACCCCATCATTCTCCTGTTTACACACATCTCAGAGGGTTCCTTGCTTTGGTCCTTGCAGTATTTAAAACAGCCATTACAATCCTGTAATTTCAGTAATGTTACAATGCCTGGGGAGTTCATACAGTAGGTTGCGGCACATTCAAAATGTTACCTCAGGAAACAAAATGGCCACTTCAAAAAGCGCTGCAGTGAGGCCCCTCGTTCACAGTGACTGATATTTTGCATCTTCCTAACAAGTTTGTGCTAAAATAATACACACAATGCAATATTAGCATTGCTGTCTGTCAAAAAGTGTATTAGTAGGTCGATGATAACTAGGTCAACGGTCATTAGGTCAACCACTATTGGTCGACAGTGAAAAGGTCTACATGCACTATGGTTGACATGGACTAAAATTTGAGTCAAGCAAAAGGTCGACATGACTCTTTAAGATTTTTAGTGCCTAGGTCAACAACAGTCGACATAGACCCTCAATTAGTGTACCAAGTACCCTCGTATGGTGCCTCCCTCGCCATACTTTACCATTACCAATTGTAGGCCACGTGGATAATAAATTATAACAAGTTATCCAAGTGAAAAAGGTTGGAAAGAGATAAAAACAGCCAACCAGCTTCTAACTGCCATGTTACGGCCTGTGTTTCAAAAATGTCAGCTAAGAGCTGATTGGTTGGTACCTTAGCTCTCTCCAATCTTTGATAAATATCCTCCTTACAGACACAGCAGGCTTCTTCCGAACACTTCAAGTCCAGCGCTTATTTGGTGCAGACAAGGAAATGGGTAATTATGTCCTGACAATACAGTGTACAGCATACAAAAAGACCGACAAGCCTTGATGAACAGCACACGTGACACACTTATCTCTCTCCTTATGTACACACCACTGGAGAGTGGTATAGTCAGATGATTATCGATTTTGGCCACACTTTATTTCATACAAACGGAGAAGAGGAGACGCCCAATCCACATGTGGTAGGAAATATGGATTGTACGCTCCACTGGGGCAGGGACTGATGTGAATGTTCAAATATTCTCTGTAAAGTGCAGCGGAATCTGTGTGCGCTATATAAGAAACTGCTAAGAAATAAATTAATAATATAGGGATGTATGGTATTTTCTCCCCACTCAGGCAGGCATCTTCGGTGATGGGTATCCATATATAACAAGAATCCCTTTCAATACTGCGGTCATCTCTACTGTATAAACCAGTTTGAGGCGGAGAAGAGGAGACTAATATACCTTCATAGGGATGTATTATCTATTGATAGCGCTGATGAACGAGACACGATTTCATATGGTCTTGCATATGTCTTTTTCTTTCATGTGTTTATAAGGTGTGGGGACACCATCCCTGTGTCTTCATCCACCAAGATGCATTCTAAGCACGATTTGAACACCTTTATATTACTTTCATACTATAGAGTAGGCTACTATAGTTACACGCAATGTGTCAGTAAGCTAGTGCTATTCCAGGTAGAGATGAGCGGGTCAGGATCCCTGAGATCCGTCAGATCCGAATCTCGGGATCCGGGTCGGGCTCCGAGGCGGCTCGGGAGTTCCCGCCTCAATTCCGGACCCTGTGCTGTTCTCCGTGCCATGCTGTGCTGTGCTACATGACCTGCCCTGTGCCCTCACTGCCCTGAGCCCTGTAGTGTGATTTAAATAACTAGGTGCTGCAGTGCTCACACGCAGGGGCTGCAGTGTCCACTGTCCAGGGGCTGTCCTGTGGCCCGTGCCCTGTTGTGATTTATTTAGCCCTAAGCCCTGTGTTGTGATTTATTTAGCCCTGAGCCCTGTGTTGTGTGATTTAACTAACTAACTCAGTGCTGCAGTGCTCACACGCAGGGGCTGCAGTGCTGCTGAGTAGTACACTGAGTACAGGGGCTGCAGTAATACAAGGGGCTGTGTCCAGTGTGAAGGCCTATATCCATTGTCCAGTGTCACGAGTCACGACATATATCCTGTGTCCAGTGTGACGACATATATCCTGTGTCCAGTGTGACGACATACATCCTGTGTCCAGTGTGACGACATATATCCAGTGTCCAGTGTGACAGATATATCCATTGTCCAGTGTGACGACATATATCCTGTGTCCAGTGTGACGACATATATCCGGTGTCCAGTGTGACATCTAACCATTGTGTGACGGCATATATCCAGTGTCCAGCGTGATATATATCCATTGTCCAGTGTGACGACATATATCCTGTGTCCAGCATGACATATATCCATTGTCCAGTGTGACGACATATATCCAGTGTCCAGTGTGACATATATCCATTGTCCAGTGTGACGACATATATCCTGTGTCCAGTGTGACTATATATATCCAGTGTCCAGTGTGACTACATATATCCAGTGTCCAGTGTGACGACATATATCCAGTGTCCAGTGTGACATATATCCTGTGTCCAGTGTGACGACATATATCCTGTATCCAGTGTGACTACATATATCCAGTGTCCAGTGTGACGACATATATCCAGTGTCCAGTGTGACGACATATATCCAGTGTCCAGTGTGATGACATATATCCAGTGTCCAGTGTGACGACATATATCCAGTGTCCAGTGTGACGACATATATCCAGTGCCCAGTGTGACATCTAACCATTGTGTGACGTCATATATCCAGTGTCCAGCGTGATATATATCCATTGTCCAGTGTGACGACATATATCCTGTGTCCAGCGTGACATATATCCATTGCCCAGTGTGACGACATATATCCAGTGTCCAGTGTGACATATATCCATTGTCCAGTGTGACGACATATATCCTGTGTCCAGTGTGACTATATATATCCAGTGTCCAGTGTGACTACATATATCCAGTGTCCAGTGTGACAACAAATATACAGTGTCCAGTGTGACATATATCCTGTGTCCAGTGTGACGACATATATCCTGTATCCAGTGTGACTACATATATCCAGTGTCCAGTGTGACGACATATATCCAGTGTCCAGTGTGACGACATATATCCAGTGTCCAGTGTGACATATATCCTGTGTCCAGTGTGACGACATATATGCAGTGTCCAGTGTGACATATATCCATTGTCCAGTGTGACAACATATATCCAGTGTTCAGTGTGACATGTAACCATTGTGTGACGGCATATATCCAGTGTCCAGCGTGACATATATCCATTGTCCAGTCTGACGACATATATCCTGTGTCCAGTGTGACATATATCCATTGTCCTGACATGTCGCAGCAGCGGAGGGGGGGGGACAGTGAGCACCAGGAGATCACGGGGCAGAGGCTGCTCTGTGCGTGACAGTGCGTCCCCTTGAAGGCATCGGCCCAGAAGCCTGCCGGTGGTGACACCTGCTGGCTGGAGGCAGTGCTTGGCCCCCGGGGCCGGTGATGGACAGCTGGGCACCCTGGGATATGCAGCCCTCCCGCTCCCCCGCCGCCGCACACTTGTTGATGCACCCGAGTGCAGCGTGTAGGGCGGTCCCGGCTCATCTGCCCCCTCTCCGCAGGCCACACTGACTCCTCAGCGCTGCCTCTGGGGGACTTTATGGGGGATATAACCCGCTCCGGAGAGTTACCCCTGCCAGAGGGCTTCGAGCAGGTCAGGGACGTGGACGGCAAAGTTGATTATATTGATCACAGATAAGTGTCAAAGGTCTGTTTCATATGTGCAAGTTTATTTACATGTGCAATGCTAATAACCACCATTGTTGGCCATATAATATTGTCCAGTATACATAGGGAAGTTTCAGGAGCCCAACTTTAACGTTTCATTTCCGGACGCATTTTTTGCATTATATTGATCCTCTCACATTTTCTGTAATCACAGTATGCATATTGCCAATCAAAATATTGTCCATAATAAATTCAGGATGTGGCCAGGGGGTCTCAGGTGGTCAGAAGTAATGTACTCAAAGCCCAGCAGTATTCATAAATTTATCAGGTTTACATGGCTAAACTCAAGGAATTTGTGCTTGAAATAGGCAATACTTAATGGGTGCCAACAACACTATTGCCCATTCTCCATCACTGACATTCGCAGTACGAGTGCAGTGCACATGCAAATTGATGGTGTGACGCTCAGGTGTCACAAGATGGTTATATAGCATAAATGTGCCGATGGTGTGATGCTCAGGTGTCACAAGATGGATTATATACAGTAGCATAAATGTGCTGTTGGTGTGACACTCAGGTGTCACAAGATGGTTATATAGCATAAATGTGCTGATGGTGTGACGCTCAGGTGTCACAGGATGGATTATATAGAATATATGTGCTATGGGCCGTTTCTAGACAATTTAGCTCCCAGGGCAAAGAAATAAAAAATGCGCCCCCACCCCCCCAAATACACATAAGAAATAGGGGCGTGGTTTATTTTTATAGGGGGTGTGGCTTAATATAAGGGCGTGGTCTAGCAGGAAAACAAGTACCTTACATCTCACTTTTGCAACCTGCATGTCCAGACATTGGTTACCGCAAGAATTGTCATTGTCCTCCCGCATTTAAGTTGGCCGGCTGAAGGCCACACAGTGACATAAAAATATAAAGGCCCACACAGTGACCTAGTACGCCTCACAGATCAAGGCCAAACAATGACAGGCTACTTAAATCATTATACACTTTTTATCCGTGATGCCAATTACACATTACGCCGCATTACGTTACGTGATGACAATTACATATTACGCCGCACACCATGATGACAATGACACATTATGTCGCACACCATGATGACAATTACACATTATGTCGCACACCATGATGCCCATTAGACCCCACACTGTGATGCCCATTACACCCACACTGTGATGGCAATTACACAATACTCCCCACACGAATGCCTATTACACATTATGCCCCAGGCGCCGCTGCCGTACAACTGATACCGTTTACTAATATGCCCCCACAGTGCCAGATATGCCCCCACAGTGCCATACATATATGTCCCCACAGTGCCACACATATGCCCCCACAGTGCCACAAGCAGCACAACTCACTGTCTCTGGCCCTGGGTCTCCCCCTCCAGTCCCGCGCCGCTGCCATATGCCCCTACAGTGCCAGATATGCCCCCACAGTGCCACATATATGCCCCCACAGTGCAAAATATGTCCCTACAGTGCCACAGATATGCCTTCACAGTGCCACACATATGCCCCACACAGTGCCAAATATGCCCCCACAGTGCCACAGATATGCCCCTACAGTGCCACAGATATGCCCCTACATATATGCCCCCACAGTGCAAAATATGCCCCCACAGTGCCAAATATGCCCCCACAGTGCCAAATATGCCCCCACACAGTGCCACAGATATGCCTTCACAGTGCCACACATATGCCCCTACAGTGCCATATATGCCCCACACAGTGCCAAATATGCCCCCACAGTGCCACAGATATGCCCCTACAGTGCCACACATATGCCCCACACAGTGCCACAGATATGCCCCCACAGTGCCACAGATATGCCCCTACAGTGCCACACATATGCCCCCAAAGTGCCACACATATGCCCCCAAAGTGCCAGAAGCAGCACAACTCACTGTGGCCATGGGTCTCCCCCTCAAGTCCCCTGCCATCGCTGCTGCTGGTGGTGCTGCTGCTGCTTCTTCTTCTTTCCTGGGGAGGGGAGGGGAGCGGAGCGTCTCTCCTTCCCTTCCCCTTCACTGTGTGTACCACTCACAACCTGAGCAGTCAGCCATTCATACCTCGCGGGCTGGCTCCTGATTGGCTGCCGGCCCGCGAGGCGAGCTCTGATTGGCTGACAGCCCAGTGACCGAGGGGAAGGAGAGACGGGCGATGCGCTCCGCTCTCCTCCCCTCCCCAGGGAAATCATCCTGGGGCTGTGCTGTGGCGGCCGGGGAGAGGGGAAAGGAAGTGCGGCAGGCGGCGGCAGCGTGTGCGTCGGGGTTGGGGGGGGGGGAGCTGCCGCGCGCCCTGGCTGTTTACAGAGGCTGACAAGCCGTGCGGCGCCCCGGGCTGCTGCACGGCTTGTCCGCCTCTAGAAACGGCCCTGTATGTGCTGATGGTGTGACGCTCCGGTGTCACAAGACGGTTATATAGCATAAATGTGCTGATGGTGTGACGCTCGGGTGTCACAAGGTGGATTATATACTTTAGCAATAACGTGCTGATGGTTTGAAGATCAGGTGTCACCATTTTGACCTTTTAAATGAAAATGTGCCCTCGCGAATGAAAAATGTGCCCTCGCGAATGAAAAATGTGCCCTCGCGATTGAAAAATGTGCCCTCGCGATTGAAAAATGTGCCGTTCCCATGATCAGCACCCTGCCCTAAAAAATTTCTAGAGTGAACACTAGGTACAGTAGGCTACTATAGTTACACACAATTTGTCAGTAAAACGTGATATACTGTACAGGGTAGGCGTGTATAGTTACACAATGTGTCAGTAAGCCAGTGATATACAGGGTAGGTAGATGTCACACTGAGCAGTGATTCACTCCTAACATTCCGTTTATAAATCGTTAATGGTATCATTCAGTGTTTAAGACCTAGATCGTTCACCCACCAGGTGAAGCAATATCTTTATCAATATCTCGTTTGCTAACAATATTGCATAGAGGTGATTCAGTATATCCAATCAGCCTTCCGCAGCTATCTATCCTATGGCTTACAGGTAACTCCACTATTGAGCCCTTCTGTCTAGGCCACACACAGTAACCTATCACTGTTACCATAACAACACAGGTGTTCCGCCAATGCGCATTTCACTTTAATGGCTTTATCAGGGTTACACATGACCAGTAGCGGTGCCAGAACAGACCTTCTGAGAGCACAGAGGCTGAAGCAGCACTGACAGACCCCTACCCAAACTTTAGTATGGTACTTGGCAAGGCCTGATACACTTGACAGCATTAAGACATGTTATATTGGTATAAAAAACCCTGCCCCAATCTGCAAAGCGCCTCCCACTTTGGTAATATATTTGCCCCTTTCAGGGTTGTAAATTGAGGCAGGTAGGAGATATGCTATTCTGCCCTTGCTTATACATACACATAGTCTAAAGGTGGCCATACACACGCAGATTTATCTTTAGATCTGGCTGCTTGAAACAAAAAAATGGTTATGGATGAGAGCAAATGACAGTTGACCATTTGCTTGGAAATGTTGGAAAACAGACAAACTGTCACTCATCCATAACCATGTTTTTGTTCCAACCAGCCAGATCTGAAGATAAATCTTATAGTGTATGGGCCCCACTTTATTTGTATACATATATTTGCCTGTATGGCTGCTGCTAATACCTGTGTGATGACATCACAATGGCCCTGTGATGACATAACAGTGATTCTATGATGTCACAATGCCTGGTGAGCCAGGACAGTACACTAGGATTCATTCTGTTGCCTGGTCCCGACTTGTGCAGTCAGAGCTTTTGAACGTGTCTGATTATTCAGCATTTTCAGTTCATATATTGTGTTTGGAGAGGAGCAAGGAGAGAGAGGAGAGAGAGGAGGAAGGAGGAGACAAACGGGAGCAGCCCTGCGCTGCGTCCCGTTCTATAGTAGCAAGGTAAGTGCGCTCTTATTTCTATTCATTCTTTTTTGTTTGAGCAATTGGGGTTCTTCATGGATTTCTTAAGGGGCGAGGCTCACCTGAAAGTGGGCGTGTCATAGCATAGAAGGCGGTTATGTCCCAATTTAGTGGGTGTTTCAGGGGGTCTTTGCCCAAACCTGAGGGGTTATTTATTATTTATATCACTGCCGGTTCCCAATGACCCTTAATATTTTTGGCGTTCAATATGAGCTAAAATGGTTATTCGATTCCAGTGGGTTTGTGTGTGTCCCACACACAAACACTTTTTTATTTTGGTTTAAACCCTTTCTTTTTGTTGGTGGTTAAATAATCACAATTTGCATGTTACAATGGGCACCGATATTATGCCCACATTTCACTGCAAATGAGGTTGCTGATAAATGGGCTTAAAATAATAAAGCCCTTTATTTCCCCCATTACTCCATTACTCCATTATGGTATTGTATTCGCTGATACCTGCATATCTGTGGTCAGTTGTGTAACACATATTTATACTGATCCTACTAGTGGAGCATTGTGATTCCGGATTATAATCGTATGAATATGAAATGAATTATAACATTGTGACAGGAGATCGGGGACCATATTCACTTTTTGCTTTTCATGGCGCCCAGAGAGGTCGCGTAGAGTAGCGTAAAGGGCTCGCTTGGCTGCCTATTTCCGCTGCCTATCAAGCAGGTAAACTCCATCCCGCCAAAGGCACGCCCACCCCGCCACACAAATACCCGCACTATGCTGCAACGCGTACGCTTACACATTCACGCGTAAGCACCCGCATCGAATGATTTTTCCTCTGTTCGTTGTGTTTCCGTCCATTATGACTAGAAGGGATATTTGTGTATAGCTTATTTGTTATTTAATATTTCTATTTTATCTTTAATTAAGGTGACGCAGTGAGTCAAACTTGCTACAAGAGGGGAAATGGCCCAATTGCCATCAGAGAGCCAAACCAAACAAGAACCCCGGGAGAGGCAGATGCCCCCGGCACCGCGGGTAAGACAGGCCCCACCGCCTCCCCGCGAGAAAAAGGCACCACCGCCTCCCCGCGAGAGAAAGGCACCACCGCCTCCCCGCGAGAGAAAGGCCCCACCGCCTCCCTGCGAGAGAAAGGCCCCACCGCCTCCCTGCGAGAGAAAGGCCCCACCGGTACCGAGGGAGAGACAGGCCCCACCGGCACCGAGGGAGAGACAGGCCCCACCGACACCAAGGGAGAGACAGGCCCCACCGGCACCAAGGGAGAGACAGGCTCCATCGGCACCAAGGGAGAGACAGGCCCCACCGGCACCAAGGGAGAGACAGGCCCCACCGGCACCAAGGGAGAGACAGGCTTCCTCACCATTGAGGAATTCGCCCCCGTCAATATCCACGGTGTGGCAAGAGCCACCGTCACGATCAACAGAATGGTATGCGCCCCCATCACCATCCATGGAGAGGCAAGAGCCCCTGTTCCAATCCACGGAGTGGCATGAGAACCCATTCTCAATGGACTGGTATTCCGAGATCCCGGAAACATCCACGGAGTGGCAAGAGTCTCAGGAAGCATCCACGGTGTGGCAAGAGTCCCAGGAAGCATCCACGGTGTGGCAAGAGTCCCAGGAAGCATCCATGGTGTGGCAAGAGTCCCAGGAAACCTACACGGAGCGGCAAGAGACCCAGGAAACATCTATGGAGTGGCCCCCCGTCACCACCCACAGAGTGGTATACGCCCCCGTCACCATCCACGGAGTGGTATGCACCCCCGCCGCCATCCACGGAGTGGCATGCGCCCCCGTCACCATTTACGGAGTGGCAAGCGTCCCTGTCACTGGAGTGGCATGCACCCCCTATACCATCCAAGGAGTGGTATGCACCCCTGTCACCATCACGGAGTGGCATGCACTCCCAATGTAGAGGCGTCCCACTACATTTCAACTTCTGTTAAATATGGAATATTGCACATAACAACCAATCAGACTGTATCTATTATCTCCTATACGATACTAAATAAATGAGTAGTCTAGATAATAGACACATTATTTATTTAGTATTGTCTAGGAGATACTAGATAGAATCTGATTGGTTGTTATGGGCAACATCCCATCTTCAACTGAATTCCCATCTTATACCCCATCATGTGTTATTTCCAACAACAATTTGGGTAATAAAATGAGTGGTGAATAATACTGTATATCTGTGGTTATTTCCTCATTTGGAGCGTCTCCATGCTTGGCGGCTACAGTGTCAGAATATGTCAAATAAAACATGTGTACATTTACTTTTTTAAATATGTCTACACACATCTCAGAGGGTTCCTTGGTCTATGAGAAGACCTAGCCATTACCCGATAATTCTGTCTGCACACATCTCAGAGGGCTCCTTGGTCTATGAGAAGGACCTAGCCATTACCCATCATTCTCCTGTCTACACACATCTCAGAGGGTTCCTTGGTCTATGAGGAGACATAGCCATTACCCATGATTCTTCTATCTACATACATCTCAGAGGGTTCCTTGGTTCCTTTCTCCTATCTACAGACATCTCAAAGGGTTTCTTGATCTGTGAGGAGACATAGCCATTACCCCATCATTCTCCTGTCTACACACAACTCAGATGGGTTCCTTGGTCTATGAGGAGATGCAGCCATTACCTCATCATTATTGTGTCTACATACAGGACATCTCAGAGGGTTCCTTGGTCTAGGAGGAGACCCCTTGGTCTAGGAGGAGACCCCATCATTCTCCTGTTTACACACATCTCAGAGGGTTCCTTGCTTTGGTCCTTGCAGTATTTAAAACAGCCATTACAATCCTGTAATTTCAGTAATGTTACAAATGCCTGGGGAGTTCATACAGTAGGTTGCGGCACATTCAAAATGTTACCTCAGGAAACAAAATGGCCACTTCACAAAGCGCTGCAGTGAGGCCCCTCGTTCACAGTGACTGATATTTTGCATCTTCCTAACAAGTTTGTGCTAAAATAATACACACAATGCAATATTAGCATTGCTGTCTGTCAAAAAGTGTATTAGTAGGTCGACGATAACTAGGTCAACGGTCATTAGGTCAACCACTATTGGTCGACAGTGAAAAGGTCTACATGCACTATGGTTGACATGGACTAAAATTTGAGTCAAGCAAAAGGTCGACATGACTCTTTAAGATTTTTAGTGCCTAGGTCAACAACAGTCGACATAGACCCTCAATTAGTGTACCAAGTACCCTCGTATGGTGCCTCCCTCGCCATACTTTACCATTACCAATTGTAGGCCACGTGGATAATAAATTATAACAAGTTATCCAAGTGAAAAAGGTTGGAAAGAGATAAAAACAGCCAACCAGCTTCTAACTGCCATGTTACGGCCTGTGTTTCAAAAATGTCAGCTAAGAGCTGATTGGTTGGTACCTTAGCTCTCTCCAATCTTTGATAAATATCCTCCTTACAGACACAGCAGGCTTCTTCCGAACACTTCAAGTCCAGCGCTTATTTGGTGCAGACAAGGAAATGGGTAATTATGTCCTGACAATACAGTGTACAGCATACAAAAAGACCGACAAGCCTTGATGAACAGCACACGTGACACACTTATCTCTCTCCTTATGTACACACCACTGGAGAGTGGTATAGTCAGATGATTATCGATTTTGGCCACACTTTATTTCATACAAACGGAGAAGAGGAGACGCCCAATCCACATGTGGTAGGAAATATGGATTGTACGCTCCACTGGGGCAGGGACTGATGTGAATGTTCAAATATTCTCTGTAAAGTGCAGCGGAATCTGTGTGCGCTATATAAGAAACTGCTAAGAAATAAATTAATAATATAGGGATGTATGGTATTTTCTCCCCACTCAGGCAGGCATCTTCGGTGATGGGTATCCATATATAACAAGAATCCCTTTCAATACTGCGGTCATCTCTACTGTATAAACCAGTTTGAGGCGGAGAAGAGGAGACTAATATACCTTCATAGGGATGTATTATCTATTGATAGCGCTGATGAACGAGACACGATTTCATATGGTCTTGCATATGTCTTTTTCTTTCATGTGTTTATAAGGTGTGGGGACACCATCCCTGTGTCTTCATCCACCAAGATGCATTCTAAGCACGATTTGAACACCTTTATATTACTTTCATACTATAGAGTAGGCTACTATAGTTACACGCAATGTGTCAGTAAGCTAGTGCTATTCCAGGTAGAGATGAGCGGGTCAGGATCCCCGAGATCCGTCAGATCCGAATCTCGGGATCCGGGTCGGGCTCCGAGGCGGTTTGGGAGTTCCCGCCTCAATTCCGGACCCTGTGCTGTTCTCCGTGCCATGCTGTGCTGTGCTACATGACCTGCCCTGTGCCCTCACTGCCTTGAGCCCTGTAGTGTGATTTAAATAACTAGGGCCCTTATTCTGGTTGGTGCGGATATTCCCGCATTCTTACGGAGCGGTCCGCACGCCACGGTGTTCTGCCGCGTGCGGCCATCGTCCGTAGAAACGCCCACGGGTCCTCCGCATTCGGACGGACTCACTCTTTAAGAACAGGGCGTGTTTACGGACGACATACAAACCATGCGTGTGCGGGAGAAACACTCCGATTCTGCACGGTATTACAGAGTATTACAGAGTATGCTCGGGAATATCGCATCCGAACGGTAGCCAAGCGGTGCTACCGCACGTAAGCGGAGTATTTACGCCAAACAACCCACTATTATGTATCTTCTGCAATACATCACATGACCCACTTATTCAATTACCTATCCTCATAAAAAACTTCTTATTTGGAATTGGAATCAATTAGATGCCAATATATCCTTACAAGCATGCCTAACACATGCATTGCACACATTAACCCTTACAGCAATTGAAGTGCAATGGTTTCAATTAAAGCACTGACAAGCGTCCTATTAGTGAGTAATGAGTAAAGGAGTCGATTCTATTGGGTTCAGGTGTTAATGCTTGTAGTCATTAGGCGTACGTTCGCCTACCGCATGAACGAGTGGTGTCCGCAAAGCAATAGTACACTTGTGGACACCGCACATTTCTTCCCTTTTTGATCGCGTGCATTCGGAGTGGTATCCGAATGTACGCCCCCCAACATAAGTGTACTCCCCCGTGTCCGCCCATGTTTCCGCCCCGTTTTGCCCACTTTGAAACTACGCCCATGTGTCATTCCGCATGACGCCCATAATACGCCCATATTTCCCGACTGATTGCGGGGAACAGTTTTGGACGGGATTTGGCCGAACAGGTACGGAGTCAAGGCGTGGCACATGCGCGTTGCGTTCTCCACGCATGCGCAGACGCCGTAAAGACGCGATCCGAAAGTATGCGGTAAAGTACGCATCAATCAGAATAAGGGCCTAGGTGCTGCAGTGCTCACACGCAGGGGCTGCAGTGTCCACTGTCCAGGGGCTGTCCTGTGGCCCGTGCCCTGTTGTGATTTATTTAGCCCTAAGCCCTGTGTTGTGATTTATTTAGCCCTGAGCCCTGTGTTGTGTGATTTAACTAACTAACTCAGTGCTGCAGTGCTCACACGCAGGGGCTGCAGTGCTGCTGAGTAGTACACTGAGTACAGGTGTGGTACACCGGAAGGGTCAGCCAGTAATTCTCTGTATTACCTTGTTGTCGGAGCTGGATAGACGTCTTCTTTCTTCTCAATGCGGTTGAGGCAATAACCAGGCTGAGGGTACACTTCAAGGGTGTTTATTAACAACACGTACCAACACTCCGAGGTAGACAATCAACAGCTTAGCACATATAACGACACTGTTAGATAACTATACTTCTCTTAAACACCGCTTAACTTTACCATGGTAAGTTTACTTTAGAATACAACACGGCAGTTCCATGTCCTGGAGAGTGGGAGCATAGATCCCGCCACTGTCAATTAAGTGCGGGGGGACGTGGTGCTCTCCCTCTACAGTACTAGCAAGCCTATGTGGACCCGTACAACATGCACGAAACACAATTCAGGCAAGGTACAAACAGGCATAGACATTTACTAGGACTTTGAAACAATGCGCAACAACACAGTCCAAAATACGCCCTTGTTGAGGATAGGATCCTGAATGATATTCCGAGGTAGAGGATTAATACTGTCACTCTGAACAAAAGAGAAATTAACTCCGGTAATATAACTTGGGCCACTAGATGGCAGTGTCCTCCTTAAATAAGGTGCTGCTCCAGTGATGTCCTTAATATGTAAACGCAGCTTCACTGATACGAGAAAGGGGAACAATTCCTCCCTGCCTAGGGGGACTGAGCTGGGGCCCCTGCGTACTGTGGGGGACTGGAGCACTGTAGGAGAGTCCTACACATTAGCAGGCAAGGTGGGGCATCAGGTAGGACACTGTACGGCAGTGGCTGGTAGTGCCTGGGGGGGGTCTGGTCAGATGCGATACCTGGCTGCTGGAGCAAGATGCAGGCTCCTGCCCGTAGCGATGGAACTTCCCCGATGTCTGCCCGGTTGTTGCTGGATCCTTCTTCTGCAGGGGGGGGCACGCTAGTGTGGGCGCTGCAGTTGCAGCGTTGCCACACTCAGTCGCGCCGCACTCTCCCTGCTGAGCCTCTTCGCCGGCTGTCCCCGCTGTCAATCACCGCCGCTGGAGAGGGTGAAAGCCGGGTCCTCCGCTCTGCTGCACTGCGGGTCAGCGCTTCCGTTCCCCGGCCAGGCTGTGCTATAGCCTCCGGTGGAACAGTCTGCGCCCCGCTCTGTCTCTCTCCCGTCCTGGCGCCGCACGGTGCAGGAGGCTTCCCAGCAGACACGCTGGCTCCCACCGGGTCTCTTCTTTTCCTCCGCGCACGGCTGACGTCACACGCCCCCGTGCTTACTCCTTACTCTCCAGTCTCCAGCCACAACGGCCCTGGTTTCGCGCCCTCACCGAACTCCTCCTCCTCCTCTTCGCGCCCTGGGGAAAGTGGGGCAGGTAGAAGGGGCACCCGCATTTCCAGGGTGTCACATGTCCCCTTGCTCAAATGATGCCAGTCCCCGGGCATCAAGTTAAGGTTTGGCGACAGTCCTGGAATAAGTCCCGAGCATAAATACAAGGCCCATAGTGTCCTTTCTCAATTGGGCCACGTAGAGCATCACATATCACATCAATCTTAATACTGTACACAAATTTTTATACATACAATCTACAAAGGATTTGCGGTAGAATATTTACATTCTAAATCGGCTGGTAACACCCTTTTCATGTACCGCTCAGACCTCCTAGCTTTCGAAGCGGTCCTTCAACTGCACCTTAGACCACAGCATGCGGTCTGCAATGAGCACGTGGGGTCCCTTTTCCACTCTTTCTGGACCTGTTGATGGCCTGTTGTATCATGCACACGAATTCTTCTCCTGTAATTGTCGTATATTCCTGGTCTGTACCAGTTTTCTCTTCCACGGGGCGGGTTTCGGCCTTTTCAGCTGTGCTGGTGATTTCCGTAGTGACCTTTGGTTTAGGCGGTGGCACAGTTGCCTTCGGGCTTTCAGGTTTCAACGGCTCTATTTTCTCTGCCATGGTCATGTGGGCCACCACTTCAAGGCATCTCTTCCGTTCGGCAGTACTGGCACCTGTCTGCTGTAGAGCTGCGGTGTGGTCATCCGTATCTACCATTCTTGAGGGGTACCTGTGTTCGGTTCCTGACCTCACTTCTTTCGGTTGGGCTTTGGCCTTCTCGACTTCTTTTGGGGTTTCCACAGGGAAATTAGGTTGAGGCGGTGGCCTAGTGGGTTCTGGTGATCGTGGCATCTGGTCAGGCCGGGAATGAATACTGATGGGTCGGTCAATCTCACCACAAACATCCTGCGACCTTCTCCTCTTCAGGTGGGGCTGACCATATGGCTGGTGCATGAAGCGTCGATGCTGACTGTGGATAGTTGCATATCTGCTGCCTCTTACTGCAGCACCACCGGGGCCTGTTACGTTGGTTGCCTTGACACCTCTCTTTCCATTGGTCACTTCGAATTCGACCCATTCTCCTTTTTCCAGGCTTCGGAAGTATTTGTTCCTAGGGGTCTTCTGGATACCGGTGTAGTGCACGTATACGGTCTTCCTGTTATCTGCCCTTATGAAGCCATAGCCACGTGCTACACTGAACCACGATACCTGGCCGGTCACTCTTCTTGCTTTGACTCGTCGATCCTCAGTGTTACGTGGTCTTTTCGCCGTGGTCTGACTTTGCATGAGCTCTGGCGGACTGATTGATGGATCTTGTATAAAGCGGGGCCACCAGTTTTGTTTCCGCGGACCTAGTAGTGGGTCTCTTCCCGAGGGTCGGTCCTCCTCCTCGGGGCCTCCTCGTTTAAAGTATTCTGATGACAATTTTCTTCAAAATGTCCGCTCTGTTGGCATCTTTGGCATATCGGCATACCCTCTTCATCAAACTGATCGATTGAGCCTCCTCCCGATTCTCTGACCGTGCTCCAACGTGGTCGGCTTCCTCTCTCCCTTCGCGGGCGCCACTCATTATGTCTGGCTTCGCTCTGCTCCAGCCTTTGTTCCATTCTGGCGATGTTTAGGGCCAGTTCTGTGAGCTTGCTGTTAATGGCGGACAGTGGGTCTGGGCCTGCTGGCGATTGCGCCTCTTAAAGTACTGTTCTCTTCTTTACACTACCAGGTCCCTGGCGTCTGGCTTCCCAGTGATCCTCAGTCTCTTCTTCTTCCGCCGTAGCGCCTTCTTCCGGCTCCTCATTCTGGACTTTTTCCAGCACTTGCAGTGCCGATTCCTTGAGTTCCTCAAATGTGCAGCCTTGTTCTTGCCGCTTTATCATTCGGAGTTGGGCGCGGGTGGTCTCTTCTCTTGCCCCTTCTACGAAGAGGTCTATCAGCATTTCATCCGCTAGTCGTACTTCTCTCGGGTCTGCGGCTTGTACTGCCTTCATGGCCTCGTGTAATGCCAGTGCGAAATCACGCAATGATTCTCCCTGTTTCTGCTTCCTGGCATATAACCTGCTCTTCAGGACTGGCACAGTTTTGGCATCGAAGATCTTTGCCAGTTTTTTCAATATCTTGTCCGCCGTCTCCTTGTCGCCTTCTGACCATGATTTGACTTCTCTCAGGGCGGACCCTCTCAGTTGCGCCAGCAATATTTCTTTGCTTTGCTGTTCGTTTAGTTGGTATAGGGTGAACGTCGAATTCATGCGGTCCTTGAATGCTTTAAAAGTGCTTGTGCCTTTCGTCCGTGTATCTCCTGAGAATGTGAGGAGCCACGTGGCCCCGAAGTAGTAGGGCATCGTGATCTGTGCCGCCGCTGCCTTCGGCGGTTCTTTGTCTTCCGGTAGTGGTGGGAGACGTCTGCGGGGTGATGGTGTTGGAGTACCGGCTTCCGACATTTTCCGATCCTGTTCGTGACGCCAAAGTTAGATGTGGTACACCGGAAGGGTCAGCCAGTAATTCTCTGTATTACCTTGTTGTCGGAGCTGGATAGACGTCTTCTTTCTTCTCAATGCGGTTGAGGCAATAACCAGGCTGAGGGTACACTTCAAGGGTGTTTATTAACAACACGTACCAACACTCCGAGGTAGACAATCAACAGCTTAGCACATATAACGACACTGTTAGATAACTATACTTCTCTTAAACACCGCTTAACTTTACCATGGTAAGTTTACTTTAGAATACAACACGGCAGTTCCATGTCCTGGAGAGTGGGAGCATAGATCCCGCCACTGTCAATTAAGTGCGGGGGGACGTGGTGCTCTCCCTCTACAGTACTAGCAAGCCTATGTGGACCCGTACAACATGCACGAAACACAATTCAGGCAAGGTACAAACAGGCATAGACATTTACTAGGACTTTGAAACAATGCGCAACAACACAGTCCAAAATACGCCCTTGTTGAGGATAGGATCCTGAATGATATTCCGAGGTAGAGGATTAATACTGTCACTCTGAACAAAAGATTAACTCCGGTAATATAACTTGGGCCACTAGATGGCAGTGTCCTCCTTAAATAAGGTGCTGCTCCAGTGATGTCCTTAATATGTAAACGCAGCTTCACTGATACGAGAAAGGGGAACAATTCCTCCCTGCCTAGGGGGACTGAGCTGGGGCCCCTGCGTACTGTGGGGGACTGGAGCACTGTAGGAGAGTCCTACACATTAGCAGGCAAGGTGGGGCATCAGGTAGGACACTGTACGGCAGTGGCTGGTAGTGCCTGGGGGGGGTCTGGTCAGATGCGATACCTGGCTGCTGGAGCAAGATGCAGGCTCCTGCCCGTAGCGATGGAACTTCCCCGATGTCTGCCCGGTTGTTGCTGGATCCTTCTTCTGCAGGGGGGGGCACGCTAGTGTGGGCGCTGCAGTTGCAGCGTTGCCACACTCAGTCGCGCCGCACTCTCCCTGCTGAGCCTCTTCGCCGGCTGTCCCCGCTGTCAATTACCGCCGCTGGAGAGGGTGAAAGCCGGGTCCTCCGCTCTGCTGCACTGCGGGTCAGCGCTTCCGTTCCCCGGCCAGGCTGTGCTATAGCCTCCGGTGGAACAGTCTGCGCCCCGCTCTGTCTCTCTCCCGTCCTGGCGCCGCACGGTGCAGGAGGCTTCCCAGCAGACACGCTGGCTCCCACCGGGTCTCTTCTTTTCCTCCGCGCACGGCTGACGTCACACGCCCCCGTGCTTACTCCTTACTCTCCAGTCTCCAGCCACAACGGCCCTGGTTTCGCGCCCTCACCGAACTCCTCCTCCTCCTCTTCGCGCCCTGGGGAAAGTGGGGCAGGTAGAAGGGGCACCCGCATTTCCAGGGTGTCACACAGGGGCTGCAGTAATACAAGGGGCTGTGTCCAGTGTGACGGCCTATATCCATTGTCCAGTGTCACGAGTCACGACATATATCCTGTGTCCAGTGTGACGACATATATCCTGTGTCCAGTGTGACGACATACATCCTGTGTCCAGTGTGACGACATATATCCAGTGTCCAGTGTGACAGATATATCCATTGTCCAGTGTGACGACATATATCCTGTGTCCAGTGTGACGACATATATCCGGTGTCCAGTGTGACATCTAACCATTGTGTGACGGCATATATCCAGTGTCCAGCGTGATATATATCCATTGTCCAGTGTGACGACATATATCCTGTGTCCAGCATGACATATATCCATTGTCCAGTGTGACGACATATATCCAGTGTCCAGTGTGACATATATCCATTGTCCAGTGTGACGACATATATCCTGTGTCCAGTGTGACTATATATATCCAGTGTCCAGTGTGACTACATATATCCAGTGTCCAGTGTGACGACATATATCCAGTGTCCAGTGTGACATATATCCTGTGTCCAGTGTGACGACATATATCCTGTATCCAGTGTGACTACATATATCCAGTGTCCAGTGTGACGACATATATCCAGTGTCCAGTGTGATGACATATATCCAGTGTCCAGTGTGACATATATCCTGTGTCCAGTGTGACGACATATATCCAGTGCCCAGTGTGACATCTAACCATTGTGTGACGTCATATATCCAGTGTCCAGCGTGATATATATCCATTGTCCAGTGTGACGACATATATCCTGTGTCCAGCGTGACATATATCCATTGCCCAGTGTGACGACATATATCCAGTGTCCAGTGTGACATATATCCATTGTCCAGTGTGACGACATATATCCTGTGTCCAGTGTGACTATATATATCCAGTGTCCAGTGTGACTACATATATCCAGTGTCCAGTGTGACAACATATATCCAGTGTCCAGTGTGACATATATCCTGTGTCCAGTGTGACGACATATATCCTGTATCCAGTGTGACTACATATATCCAGTGTCCAGTGTGACGACATATATCCAGTGTCCAGTGTGACGACATATATCCAGTGTCCAGTGTGACATATATCCTGTGTCCAGTGTGACGACATATATGCAGTGTCCAGTGTGACATATATCCATTGTCCAGTGTGACAACATATATCCAGTGTTCAGTGTGACATGTAACCATTGTGTGACGGCATATATCCAGTGTCCAGCGTGACATATATCCATTGTCCAGTCTGACGACATATATCCTGTGTCCAGTGTGACATATATCCATTGTCCAGTGTGACGACATATATCCTGTGTCCACTGTGACATGTAACCATTGTGTGACGGCATATATCCTGTGTCCAGTGTGACATATATCCATTGTCCAGTGTGACGACATATATCCAGAGTCCAGTGTGACATATATCCATTGTCCAGTGTGACTATATATATCCAGTGTCCAGTGTGACAGGGGCTGTGTCCAGTGTACAGGGGCTGTGTCCAGTGTACAGGGGCTGTGTACAGGGGTTGTGTCCAGTGTACAGGGGTTGTGTCCAGTATACAGGAGCTGTGTCCAGGAGCTGTGTCCAGGGGCAGTGTCCAGTATGACGGCTGTGTCCAGTGTACAGGAGCTGTGTCCCGGGGCGGTGTCCAGAAGCTGTGTCCATTGTCCAGGGGCTGTGTCCAGGGTAACGGGCTGTGTCCATTGTCCAGGGGCTGTGTCCAGGGTGACGGGCTGTGTCCAGTGTCCAGGGGCAGTGTCCAGTGTGAAGGCTGTGTCCAGTGTACAGGAGCTGTGTCCAGGGGCGGTGTCCAGAGGCTGTGTCCAGTGTGACGGCTGTGTCCATTGTCCAGGGGCTGTGTCCAGTGTGATGGGCTGTGTCCATTGTCCAGGGGCTGTGTCCAGGGTGACGGGCTGTGTCCAGTGTCCAGGGGCAGTGTCCAGTGTGAAGGCTATTTCCAGTGTACAGGAGCTGTGTCCAGGGGCGGTGTCCAGAGGCTGTGTCCAGTGTGACGGCTGTGTCCATTGTCCAGGGGCTGTGTCCAGTGTGACGGGCTGTGTCCAGGGGCAGTGTCCAGGGGCTGTGTCCATTGTCCAGGGGCTGTGTCCAGGGTGATGGGCTGTGTCCAGGGGCAGTGTCCAGGGGCTGTGTCCAGGGGCAGTGTCCAGTGTCCAAGGGGTTGTGTCCAGTGTGACAGGCTGTGTCCAGTGTAAAGTAAGAAAAATAAATAAAAGTAATAAATAAAATAAAAACACATTTTTGGAGGATGATGGAGGAGGAAATAGTGGGAGATCAGCAACCTGATAGAAGTGCTGAAGCTGCTACCACCAGTCATGACAAGGCCGATACCTTGTTGTATTTGCTCTTTGGAGCATTTCTCTTTTTTTGGGATAGTTTATTAAACTGCCACCCTGTCTGCCCCTGTAGTGCCACTCTGCCAGGTTGGAAGTGTAAGGTCCACATGTATGTGATGCCGACTGCTGTCGCTTAGCTTAGTCATCCAGCTACCTCGGTATACCCTTTTGGCCCAACTACAGTAAATGAAAACAATTTTGTAAGCTGTGAAGTGATCAAAATTGACTAGAAATGAGTGGAAACTAATGTTATTGAGGTTAATAATACTTTAGGGGCATTTTTTCATAAAAATCCATATCCAAAACCCACAAGGGTGGTTTTGCCAAAACCAATCCAGATCCAAAACACGAAGGGAGATCCAGATCCAAAACCAAAACCCGAAAAGTGGCCGCCGCACATCTCTAATTACAGGGTGAGCTGCTAAACTTACACACAATATGTCAGTAGTTATTAACAAAGAGTCAGTAAGCCAGTGCCATACAGATAGGCTGCCATAGATACACACGATGTGTCAGTAAGTCAGTGCTATTACAGGGTGAGCTGCTAAACTTACATTAAATGTGTCAGTAAACCAGTGCTATACAGAGTAGGCTACTACAGTTACACACAATGCGTCAGCAAGCCAGTGCTATACAGGGTGAACTGCCATAGCAGTGGGAAACGCAGGATTTTCAGAAGGGGGTTTCCAGAGGGGTGGAGCAAAGCACGGAGATGGACACTTAGGTGACCCAGTAGATACACACTATGTGTCAGTAAGACGTGCTATACAGGGTAGGCTGCTATAGATACATGTAATGTGTCAGCAAGTCGGTGCTATACAGGGTAGTAGTGTTCCCGCTAGGCTTATTTCACGGGGCGCTGCGCCCTGCCTGTTTCTGCCCGCCCTGCATAGTTAATAGCCGCTGCCGCGCTAGAAGTCTCCTCCCGCTGACAGTGTAAGCTGCTAGCGCGGCAGCGTGTGGACACTCCCCCCTCAGCCCTGACATGTCGCAGCAGCGGAGGGGGGGGGACAGTGAGCACCAGGAGATCACGGGGCAGAGGCTGCTCTGTGCGTGACAGTGCGTCCCCTTGAAGGCATCGGCCCAGAAGCCTGCCGGTGGTGACACCTGCTGGCTGGAGGCAGTGCTTGGCCCCCGGGGCCGGTGATGGACAGCTGGGCACCCTGGGATATGCAGCCCTCCCGCTCCCCCGCCGCCGCACACTTGTTGATGCACCCGAGTGCAGCGTGTAGGGCGGTCCCGGCTCATCTGCCCCCTCTCCGCAGGCCACACGGACTCCTCAGCGCTGCCTCTGGGGGACTTTATGGGGGATATAACCCGCTCCGGAGAGTTACCCCTGCCAGAGGGCTTCGAGCAGGTCAGGGACGTGGACGGCAAAGTTGATTATATTGATCACAGATAAGTGTCAAAGGTCTGTTTCATATGTGCAAGTTTATTTACATGTGCAATGCTAATAACCACCATTGTTGGCCATATAATATTGTCCAGTATACATAGGGAAGTTGCAGGAGCCCAACTTTAACGTTTCATTTCCGGACGCATTTTTTGCATTATATTGATCCTCTCACATTTTCTGTAATCACAGTATGCATATTGCCAATCAAAATATTGTCCATAATAAATTCAGGATGTGGCCAGGGGGTCTCAGGTGGTCAGAAGTAATGTACTCAAAGCCCAGCAGTATTCATAAATTTATCAGGTTTACATGGCTAAACTCAAGGAATTTGTGCTTGAAATAGGCAATACTTAATGGGTGCCAACAACACTATTGCCCATTCTCCATCACTGACATTCGCAGTACGAGTGCAGTGCACATGCAAATTGATGGTGTGACGCTCAGGTGTCACAAGATGGTTATATAGCATAAATGTGCCGATGGTGTGATGCTCAGGTGTCACAAGATGGATTATATACAGTAGCATAAATGTGCTGTTGGTGTGACACTCAGGTGTCACAAGATGGTTATATAGCATAAATGTGCTGATGGTGTGACGCTCAGGTGTCACAGGATGGATTATATAGAATATATGTGCTCAGGGCCGTTTCTAGACAATTTAGCTCCCAGGGCAAAGAAATAAAAAATGCGCCCCCACCCCCCCAAATACACATAAGAAATTGCGCGCGCCTTCGGCGCGCGCTGCGAAATAGGGGCGTGGTTTATTTTTATAGGGGGTGTGGCTTAATATAAGGGCGTGGTCTAGCAGGAAAACAAGTACCTTACATCTCACTTTTGCAACCTGCATGTCCAGACATTGGTTACCCCAAGAATTGTCATTATCCTCCCGCATTTAAGTTGGCCGGCTGAAGGCCACACAGTGACATAAAAATATAAAGGCCCACACAGTGACCTAGTACGCCTCAGAGATCAAGGCCAAACAATGACAGGCTACTTAAATCATTATACACTTTTTATCCGTGATGCCAATTACACATTACGCCGCATTACGTTACGTGATGACAATTACATATTACGCCGCACACCATGATGACAATGACACATTATGTCGCACACCATGATGACAATTACACATTATGTCGCACACCATGATGCCCATTAGACCCCACACTGTGATGCCCATTACACCCACACTGTGATGGCAATTACACAATACTCCCCACACGAATGCCTATTACACATTATGCCCCAGGCGCCGCTGCCGTACAACTGATACCGTTTACTAATATGCCCCCACAGTGCCAGATATGCCCCCACAGTGCCATACATATATGCCCCCACAGTGCCACACATATGCCCCCACAGTGCCACAAGCAGCACAACTCACTGTCTCTGGCCCTGGGTCTCCCCCTCCAGTCCCGCGCCGCTGCCATATGCCCCTACAGTGCCAGATATGCCCCCACAGTGCCACATATATGCCCCCACAGTGCAAAATATGTCCCTACAGTGCCACAGATATGCCTTCACAGTGCCACACATATGCCCCACACAGTGCCAAATATGCCCCCACAGTGCCACAGATATGCCCCTACAGTGCCACAGATATGCCCCCACATATATGCCCCCACAGTGCAAAATATGCCCCCACAGTGCCAAATATGCCCCCACAGTGCCAAATATGCCCCCACACAGTGCCACAGATATGCCTTCACAGTGCCACACATATGCCCCTACAGTGCCATATATGCCCCACACAGTGCCAAATATGCCCCCACAGTGCCACAGATATGCCCCTACAGTGCCACACATATGCCCCACACAGTGCCACAGATATGCCCCCACAGTGCCACAGATATGCCCCTACAGTGCCACACATATGCCCCCAAAGTGCCACACATATGCCCCCAAAGTGCCAGAAGCAGCACAACTCACTGTGGCCTCAAGTGCCCTGCCATCGCTGCTGCTGGTGGTGCTGCTGCTGCTTCTTCTTCTTTCCTGGGGAGGGGAGGGGAGCAGAGCGTCTCTCCTTCCCTTCCCCTTCACTGTGTGTACCACTCACAACCTGAGCAGTCAGCCATTCATACCTCGCGGGCTGGCTCCTGATTGGCTGCCGGCCCGCGAGGCGAGCTCTGATTGGCTGACAGCCCAGTGACCGAGGGGAAGGAGAGACGGGTGATGCGCTCCGCTCTCCTCCCCTCCCCAGGGAAATCATCCTGGGGCTGTGCTGTGGCGGCCGGGGAGAGGGGAAAGGAAGTGCGGCAGGCGGCGGCAGCGTGTGCGTCGGGGTTGGGGGGGGGGGAGCTGCCGCGCGCCCTGGCTGTTTACAGAGGCTGACAAGCCGTGCGGCGCCCCGGGCTGCTGCACGGCTTGTCCGCCTCTAGAAACGGCCCTGTATGTGCTGATGGTGTGACGCTCCGGTGTCACAAGACGGTTATATAGCATAAATGTGCTGATGGTGTGACGCTCGGGTGTCACAAGGTGGATTATATACTTTAGCAATAACGTGCTGATGGTTTGAAGATCAGGTGTCACCATTTTGACCTTTTAAATGAAAATGTGCCCTCGCGAATGAAAAATGTGCCCTCGCGAATGAAAAATGTGCCCTCGCGATTGAAAAATGTGCCCTCGCGATTGAAAAATGTGCCGTTCCCATGATCAGCACCCTGCCCTAAAAAAATTCTAGAGTGAACACTAGGTACAGTAGGCTACTATAGTTACACACAATTTGTCAGTAAAACGTGATATACTGTACAGGGTAGGCGTGTATAGTTACACAATGTGTCAGTAAGCCAGTGATATACAGGGTAGGTAGATGTCACACTGAGCAGTGATTCACTCCTAACATTCCGTTTATAAATCGTTAATGGTATCATTCAGTGTTTAAGACCTAGATCGTTCACCCACCAGGTGAAGCAATATCTTTATCAATATCTCGTTTGCTAACAATATTGCATAGAGGTGATTCAGTATATCCAATCAGCCTTCCGCAGCTATCTATCCTATGGCTTACAGGTAACTCCACTATTGAGCCCTTCTGTCTAGGCCACACACAGTAACCTATCACTGTTACCATAACAACACAGGTGTTCCGCCAATGCGCATTTCACTTTAATGGCTTTATCAGGGTTACACATGACCAGTAGCGGTGCCAGAACAGACCTTCTGAGAGCACAGAGGCTGAAGCAGCACTGACAGACCCCTACCCAAACTTTAGTATGGTACTTGGCAAGGCCTGATACACTTGACAGCATTAAGACATGTTATATTGGTATAAAAAACCCTGCCCCAATCTGCAAAGCGCCTCCCACTTTGGTAATATATTTGCCCCTTTCAGGGTTGTAAATTGAGGCAGGTAGGAGATATGCTATTCTGCCCTTGCTTATACATACACATAGTCTAAAGGTGGCCATACACACGCAGATTTATCTTTAGATAGTGTATGGGCCCCACTTTATTTGTATACATATATTTGCCTGTATGGCTGCTGCTAATACCTGTGTGATGACATCACAATGGCCCTGTGATGACATAACAGTGATTCTATGATGTCACAATGCCTGGTGAGCCAGGACGGAACACTAGGATTCATTCTGTTGCCTGGTCCCGACTTGTGCAGTCAGAGCTTTTGAACGTGTCTGATTATTCAGCATTTTCAGTTCATATACTGTATTGTGTTTGGAGAGGAGCAAGGAGAGAGAGGAGAGAGAGGAGGAAGGAGGAGACAAACGGGAGCAGCCCTGCGCTGCGTCCCGTTCTATAGTAGCAAGGTAAGTGCGCTCTTATTTCTATTCATTCTTTTTTGTTTGAGCAATTGGGGTTCTTCATGGATTTCTTAAGGGGCGAGGCTCACCTGAAAGTGGGCGTGTCATAGCATAGAAGGCGGTTATGTCCCAATTTAGTGGGTGTTTCAGGGGGTCTTTGCCCAAACCTGAGGGGTTATTTATTATTTATATCACTGCCGGTTCCCAATGACCCTTAATATTTTTGGCGTTCAATATGAGCTAAAATGGTTATTCGATTCCAGTGGGTTTGTGTGTGTCCCACACACAAACACTTTTTTATTTTGGTTTAAACCCTTTCTTTTTGTTGGTGGTTAAATAATCACAATTTGCATGTTACAATGGGCACTGATATTATGCCCACATTTCACTGCAAATGAGGTTGCTGATAAATGGGCTTAAAATAATAAAGCCCTTTATTTCCCCCATTACTCCATTACTCCATTATGGTATTGTATTCGCTGATACCTGCATATCTGTGGTCAGTTGTGTAACACATATTTATACTGATCCTACTAGTGGAGCATTGTGATTCCGGATTATAATCGTATGAATATGAAATGAATTATAACATTGTGACAGGAGATCGGGGACCATATTCACTTTTTGCTTTTCATGGCGCCCAGAGAGGTCGCGTAGAGTAGCGTAAAGGGCTCGCTTGGCTGCCTATTTCCGCTGCCTATCAAGCAGGTAAACTCCATCCCGCCAAAGGCACGCCCACCCCACCACACAAATACCCGCACTATGCTGCAACGCGTACGCTTACACATTCACGCGTAAGCACCCGCATCGAATGATTTTTCCTCTGTTCGTTGTGTTTCCGTCCATTATGACTAGAAGGGATATTTGTGTATAGCTTATTTGTTATTTAATATTTCTATTTTATCTTTAATTAAGGTGACGCAGTGAGTCAAACTTGCTACAAGAGGGGAAATGGCCCAATTGCCATCAGAGAGCCAAACCAAACAAGAACCCCGGGAGAGGCAGATGCCCCCGGCACCGCGGGTAAGACAGGCCCCACCGCCTCCCCGCGAGAAAAAGGCACCACCGCCTCCCCGCGAGAGAAAGGCACCACCGCCTCCCCGCGAGAGAAAGGCCCCACCGCCTCCCTGCGAGAGAAAGGCCCCACCGCCTCCCTGCGAGAGAAAGGCCCCACCGGTACCGAGGGAGAGACAGGCCCCACCGGCACCGAGGGAGAGACAGGCCCCACCGACACCAAGGGAGAGACAGGCCCCACCGGCACCAAGGGAGAGACAGGCTCCATCGGCACCAAGGGAGAGACAGGCCCCACCGGCACCAAGGGAGAGACAGGCCCCACCGGCACCAAGGGAGAGACAGGCTTCCTCACCATTGAGGAATTCGCCCCCGTCAATATCCACGGTGTGGCAAGAGCCACCGTCACGATCAACAGAATGGTATGCGCCCCCATCACCATCCATGGAGAGGCAAGAGCCCCCGTTCCAATCCACGGAGTGGCATGAGAACCCATTCTCAATGGACTGGTATTCCGAGATCCCGGAAACATCCACGGAGTGGCAAGAGTCTCAGGAAGCATCCACGGAGTGGCAAGAGTCCCAGGAAGCATCCACGGTGTGGCAAGAGTCCCAGGAAGCATCCATGGTGTGGCAAGAGTCCCAGGAAACCTACACGGAGCGGCAAGAGACCCAGGAAACATCTATGGAGTGGCCCCCCGTCACCACCCACAGAGTGGTATACGCCCCCGTCACCATCCACGGAGTGGTATGCACCCCCGCCGCCATCCACGGAGTGGCATGCGCCCCCGTCACCATTTACGGAGTGGCAAGCGTCCCTGTCACTGGAGTGGCATGCACCCCCTATACCATCCAAGGAGTGGTATGCACCCCTGTCACCATCACGGAGTGGCATGCACTCCCAATGTAGAGGCGTCCCACTACATTTCAACTTCTGTTAAATATGGAATATTGCACATAACAACCAATCAGACTGTATCTATTATCTCCTATACGATACTAAATAAATGAGTAGTCTAGATAATAGACACATTATTTATTTAGTATTGTCTAGGAGATACTAGATAGAATCTGATTGGTTGTTATGGGCAACATCCCATCTTCAACTGAATTCCCATCTTATACCCCATCATGTGTTATTTCCAACAACAATTTGGGTAATAAAATGAGTGGTGAATAATACTGTATATCTGTGGTTATTTCCTCATTTGGAGCGTCTCCATGCTTGGCGGCTACAGTGTCAGAATATGTCAAATAAAACATGTGTACATTTACTTTTTTAAATATGTCTACACACATCTCAGAGGGTTCCTTGGTCTATGAGAAGACCTAGCCATTACCCGATAATTCTGTCTGCACACATCTCAGAGGGCTCCTTGGTCTATGAGAAGGACCTAGCCATTACCCATCATTCTCCTGTCTACACACATCTCAGAGGGTTCCTTGGTCTATGAGGAGACATAGCCATTACCCATGATTCTTCTATCTACATACATCTCAGAGGGTTCCTTGGTTCCTTTCTCCTATCTACAGACATCTCAAAGGGTTTCTTGATCTGTGAGGAGACATAGCCATTACCCCATCATTCTCCTGTCTACACACAACTCAGATGGGTTCCTTGGTCTATGAGGAGATGCAGCCATTACCTCATCATTATTGTGTCTACATACAGGACATCTCAGAGGGTTCCTTGGTCTAGGAGGAGACCCCTTGGTCTAGGAGGAGACCCCATCATTCTCCTGTTTACACACATCTCAGAGGGTTCCTTGCTTTGGTCCTTGCAGTATTTAAAACAGCCATTACAATCCTGTAATTTCAGTAATGTTACAAATGCCTGGGGAGTTCATACAGTAGGTTGCGGCACATTCAAAATGTTACCTCAGGAAACAAAATGGCCACTTCACAAAGCGCTGCAGTGAGGCCCCTCGTTCACAGTGACTGATATTTTGCATCTTCCTAACAAGTTTGTGCTAAAATAATACACACAATGCAATATTAGCATTGCTGTCTGTCAAAAAGTGTATTAGTAGGTCGACGATAACTAGGTCAACGGTCATTAGGTCAACCACTATTGGTCGACAGTGAAAAGGTCTACATGCACTATGGTTGACATGGACTAAAATTTGAGTCAAGCAAAAGGTCGACATGACTCTTTAAGATTTTTAGTGCCTAGGTCAACAACAGTCGACATAGACCCTCAATTAGTGTACCAAGTACCCTCGTATGGTGCCTCCCTCGCCATACTTTACCATTACCAATTGTAGGCCATGTGGATAATAAATTATAACAAGTTATCCAAGTGACACAGCAGGCTTCTTCCGAACACTTCAAGTCCAGCGCTTATTTGGTGCAGACAAGGAAATGGGTAATTATGTCCTGACAATACAGTGTACAGCATACAAAAAGACCGACAAGCCTTGATGAACAGCACACGTGACACACTTATCTCTCTCCTTATGTACACACCACTGGAGAGTGGTATAGTCAGATGATTATCGATTTTGGCCACACTTTATTTCATACAAACGGAGAAGAGGAGACGCCCAATCCACATGTGGTAGGAAATATGGATTGTACGCTCCACTGGGGCAGGGACTGATGTGAATGTTCAAATATTCTCTGTAAAGTGCAGCGGAATCTGTGTGCGCTATATAAGAAACTGCTAAGAAATAAATTAATAATATAGGGATGTATGGTATTTTCTCCCCACTCAGGCAGGCATCTTCGGTGATGGGTATCCATATATAACAAGAATCCCTTTCAATACTGCGGTCATCTCTACTGTATAAACCAGTTTGAGGCGGAGAAGAGGAGACTAATATACCTTCATAGGGATGTATTATCTATTGATAGCGCTGATGAACGAGACACGATTTCATATGGTCTTGCATATGTCTTTTTCTTTCATGTGTTTATAAGGTGTGGGGACACCATCCCTGTGTCTTCATCCACCAAGATGCATTCTAAGCACGATTTGAATACCTTTATATTACTTTCATACTATAGAGTAGGCTACTATAGTTACACGCAATGTGTCAGTAAGCTAGTGCTATTCCAGGTAGAGATGAGCGGGTCAGGATCCCCGAGATCCGTCAGATCCGAATCTCGGGATCTGGGTCGGGCTCCGAGGCGGCTCGGGAGTTCCCGCCTCAATTCCGGACCCTGTGCTGTTCTCCGTGCCATGCTGTGCTGTGCTACATGACCTGCCCTGTGCCCTCACTGCCCTGAGCCCTGTAGTGTGATTTAAATAACTAGGTGCTGCAGTGCTCACACGCAGGGGCTGCAGTGTCCACTGTCCAGGGGCTGTCCTGTGGCCCGTGCCCTGTTGTGATTTATTTAGCCCTAAGCCCTGTGTTGTGATTTATTTAGCCCTGAGCCCTGTGTTGTGTGATTTAACTAACTAACTCAGTGCTGCAGTGCTCACACGCAGGGGCTGCAGTGCTGCTGAGTAGTACACTGAGTACAGGGGCTGCAGTAATACAAGGGGCTGTGTCCAGTGTGACGGCCTATATCCATTGTCCAGTGTCACGAGTCACGACATATATCCTGTGTCCAGTGTGACGACATATATCCTGTGTCCAGTGTGACGACATACATCCTGTGTCCAGTGTGACGACATATATCCAGTGTCCAGTGTGACAGATATATCCATTGTCCAGTGTGACGATATATATCCTGTGTCCAGTGTGACGACATATATCCGGTGTCCAGTGTGACATCTAACCATTGTGTGACGGCATATATCCAGTGTCCAGCGTGATATATATCCATTGTCCAGTGTGACGACATATATCCTGTGTCCAGCATGACATATATCCATTGTCCAGTGTGACGACATATATCCAGTGTCCAGTGTGACATATATCCATTGTCCAGTGTGACGACATATATCCTGTTTCCAGTGTGACTATATATATCCAGTGTCCAGTGTGACTACATATATCCAGTGTCCAGTGTGACGACATATATCCAGTGTCCAGTGTGACATATATCCTGTGTCCAGTGTGACGACATATATCCTGTATCCAGTGTGACTACATATATCCAGTGTCCAGTGTGACGACATATATCCAGTGTCCAGTGTGATGACATATATCCAGTGTCCAGTGTGACATATATCCTGTGTCCAGTGTGACGACATATATCCAGTGCCCAGTGTGACATCTAACCATTGTGTGACGTCATATATCCAGTGTCCAGCGTGATATATATCCATTGTCCAGTGTGACGACATATATCCTGTGTCCAGCGTGACATATATCCATTGCCCAGTGTGACGACATATATCCAGTGTCCAGTGTGACATATATCCATTGTCCAGTGTGACGACATATATCCTGTGTCCAGTGTGACTATATATATCCAGTGTCCAGTGTGACTACATATATCCAGTGTCCAGTGTGACAACATATATCCAGTGTCCAGTGTGACATATATCCTGTGTCCAGTGTGACGACATATATCCTGTATCCAGTGTGCCTACATATATCCAGTGTCCAGTGTGACGACATATATCCAGTGTCCAGTGTGACGACATATATCCAGTGTCCAGTGTGACATATATCCTGTGTCCAGTGTGACGACATATATGCAGTGTCCAGTGTGACATATATCCATTGTCCAGTGTGACAACATATATCCAGTGTTCAGTGTGACATGTAACCATTGTGTGACGGCATATATCCAGTGTCCAGCGTGACATATATCCATTGTCCAGTCTGACGACATATATCCTGTGTCCAGTGTGACATATATCCATTGTCCAGTGTGACGACATATATCCTGTGTCCACTGTGACATGTAACCATTGTGTGACGGCATATATCCTGTGTCCAGTGTGACATATATCCATTGTCCAGTGTGACGACATATATCCAGAGTCCAGTGTGACATATATCCATTGTCCAGTGTACAGGGGCTGTGTCCAGTGTACAGGGGCTGTGTACAAGGGTTGTGTCCAGTGTACAGGGGTTGTGTCCAGTATACAGGAGCTGTGTCCAGGAGCTGTGTCCAGGGGCAGTGTCCAGTATGACGGCTGTGTCCAGTGTACAGGAGCTGTGTCCCGGGGCGGTGTCCAGAAGCTGTGTCCATTGTCCAGGGGCTGTATCCAGGGTAACGGGCTGTGTCCATTGTCCAGGGGCTGTGTCCAGGGTGACGGGCTGTGTCCAGTGTCCAGGGGCAGTGTCCAGTGTGAAGGCTGTGTCCAGTGTACAGGAGCTGTGTCCAGGGGCGGTGTCCAGAGGCTGTGTCCAGTGTGACGGCTGTGTCCATTGTCCAGGGGCTGTGTCCAGTGTGACGGGCTGTGTCCATTGTCCAGGGGCTGTGTCCAGGGTGACGGGCTGTGTCCAGTGTCCAGGGGCAGTGTCCAGTGTGAAGGCTATTTCCAGTGTACAGGAGCTGTGTCCAGGGGCGGTGTCCAGAGGCTGTGTCCAGTGTGACGGCTGTGTCCATTGTCCAGGGGCTGTGTCCAGTGTGACGGGCTGTGTCCAGGGGCTGTGTCCATTGTCCAGGGGCTGTGTCCAGGGTGATGGGCTGTGTCCAGGGGCAGTGTCCAGGGGCTGTGTCCAGGGGCAGTGTCCAGTGTCCAAGGGGTTGTGTCCAGTGTGACAGGCTGTGTCCAGTGTAAAGTAAGAAAAATAAATAAAAGTAATAAATAAAATAAAAACACATTTTTGGTGGATGATGGAGGAGGAAATAGTGGGAGATCAGCAACCTGATAGAAGTGCTGAAGCTGCTACCACCAGTCATGACAAGGCCGATACCTTGTTGTATTTGCTCTTTGGAGCATTTCTCTTTTTTTGGGATAGTTTATTAAACTGCCACCCTGTCTGCCCCTGTAGTGCCACTCTGCCAGGTTGGAAGTGTAAGGTCCACATGTATGTGATGCCGACTGCTGTCGCTTAGCTTAGTCATCCAGCTACCTCGGTATACCCTTTTGGCCCAACTACAGTAAATGAAAACAATTTTGTAAGCTGTGAAGTGATCAAAATTGACTAGAAATGAGTGGAAACTAATGTTATTGAGGTTAATAATACTTTAGGGGCATTTTTTCATAAAAATCCATATCCAAAACCCACAAGGGTGGTTTTGCCAAAACCAATCCAGATCCAAAACACGAAGGGAGATCCAGATCCAAAACCAAAACCCGAAAAGTGGCCGCCGTACATCTCTAATTACAGGGTGAGCTGCTAAACTTACACACAATATGTCAGTTGTTACTCACAAAGAGTCAGTAAGCCAGTGCCATACAGATAGGCTGCCATAGATACACACGATGTGTCAGTAAGTCAGTGCTATTACAGGGTGAGCTGCTAAATTTACATTAAATGTGTCAGTAAACCAGTGCTATACAGAGTAGGCTACTACAGTTACACACAATGCGTCAGCAAGCCAGTGCTATACAGGGTGAACTGCCATAGCAGTGGGAAACGCAGGATTTTCAGAAGGGGGTTTCCAGAGGGGTGGAGCAAAGCACGGAGATGGACACTTAGGTGACCCAGTAGATACACACTATGTGTCAGTAAGATGTGCTATACAGGGTAGGCTGCTATAGATACATGTAATGTGTCAGCAAGTCGGTGCTATACAGGGTAGTAGTGTTCCCGCTAGGCTTATTTCACAGGGCGCTGCGCCCTGCCTGTTTCTGCCCGCCCTGCATAGTTAATAGCCGCTGCCGCGCTAGAAGTCTCCTCCCGCTGACAGTGTAAGCTGCTAGCGCGGCAGCGTGTGGACACTCCCCCCTCAGCCCTGACATGTCGCAGCAGCGGAGCGGGGGGGACAGTGAGCACCAGGAGATCACGGGGCAGAGGCTGCTCTGTGCGTGACAGTGCGTCCCCTTGAAGGCATCGGCCCAGAAGCCTGCCGGTGGTGACACCTGCTGGCTGGAGGCAGTGCTTGGCCCCCGGGGCCGGTGATGGACAGCTGGGCACCCTGGGATATGCAGCCCTCCCGCTCCCCCGCCGCCGCACACTTGTTGATGCACCCGAGTGCAGCGTGTAGGGCGGTCCCGGCTCATCTGCCCCCTCTCCGCAGGCCACACGGACTCCTCAGCGCTGCCTCTGGGGGACTTTATGGGGGATATAACCCGCTCCGGAGAGTTACCCCTGCCAGAGGGCTTCGAGCAGGTCAGGGACGTGAACGGCAAAGTTGATTATATTGATCACAGATGAGTGTCAAAGGTCTGTTTCATATGTGCAAGTTTATTTACATGTGCAATGCTAATAACCACCATTGTTGGCCATATAATATTGTCCAGTATACATAGGGAAGTTGCAGGAGCCCAACTTTAACGTTTCATTTCCGGACGCATTTTTTGCATTATATTGATCCTCTCACATTTTCTGTAATCACAGTATGCATATTGCCAATCAAAATATTGTCCATAATAAATTCAGGATGTGGCCAGGGGTCTCAGGTGGTCAGAAGTAATGTACTCAAAGCCCAGCAGTATTCATAAATTTATCAGGTTTACATGGCTAAACTCAAGGAATTTGTGCTTGAAATAGGCAATACTTAATGGGTGCCAACAACACTATTGCCCATTCTCCATCACTGACATTCGCAGTACGAGTGCAGTGCACATGCAAATTGATGGTGTGACGCTCAGGTGTCACAAGATGGTTATATAGCATAAATGTGCCGATAGTGTGATGCTCAGGTGTCACAAGATGGATTATATACAGTAGCATAAATGTGCTGTTGGTGTGACACTCAGGTGTCACAAGATGGTTATATAGCATAAATGTGCTGATGGTGTGACGCTCAGGTGTCACAGGATGGATTATATAGAATATATGTGCTCAGGGCCGTTTCTAGACAATTTAGCTCCCAGGGCAAAGAAATAAAAAATGCGCCCCCACCCCCCCAAATACACATAAGAAATTGCGCACGCCTTCGGCGCGCGCTGCGAAATAGGGGCGTGGTTTATTTTTATAGGGGGTGTGGCTTAATATAAGGGCGTGGTCTAGCAGGAAAACAAGTACCTTACGTCTCACTTTTGCAACCTGCATGTCCAGACATTGGTTACCGCAAGAATTGTCATTGTCCTCCCGCATTTAAGTTGGCCGGCTGAAGGCCACACAGTGACATAAAAATATAAAGGCCCACACAGTGACCTAGTACGCCTCACAGATCAAGGCCAAACAATGACAGGCTACTTAAATCATTATACACTTTTTATCCGTGATGCCAATTACACATTACGCCGCATTACGTTACGTGATGACAATTACATATTACGCCGCACACCATGATGACAATGACACATTATGTCGCACACCATGATGACAATAACACATTATGTCGCACACCATGATGCCCATTAGACCCCACACTGTGATGCCCATTACACCCACACTGTGATGGCAATTACACAATACTCCCCACACGAATGCCTATTACACATTATGCCCCAGGCGCCGCTGCCGTACAACTGATACCGTTTACTAATATGCCCCCACAGTGCCAGATATGCCCCCACAGTGCCATACATATATGCCCCCACAGTGCCACACATATGCCCCCACAGTGCCACAAGCAGCACAACTCACTGTCTCTGGCCCTGGGTCTCCCCCTCCAGTCCCGCGCCGCTGCCATATGCCCCTACAGTGCCAGATATGCCCCCACAGTGCCACATATATGCCCCCACAGTGCAAAATATGTCCCTACAGTGCCACAGATATGCCTTCACAGTGCCACACATATGCCCCACACAGTGCCAAATATGCCCCCACAGTGCCACAGATATGCCCCTACAGTGCCACAGATATGCCCCCACATATATGCCCCCACAGTGCAAAATATGCCCCCACAGTGCCAAATATGCCCCCACAGTGCCAAATATGCCCCCACACAGTGCCACAGATATGCCTTCACAGTGCCACACATATGCCCCTACAGTGCCATATATGCCCCACACAGTGCCAAATATGCCCCCACAGTGCCACAGATATGCCCCTACAGTGCCACACATATGCCCCACACAGTGCCACAGATATGCCCCCACAGTGCCACAGATATGCCCCTACAGTGCCACACATATGCCCCCAAAGTGCCACACATATGCCCCCAAAGTGCCAGAAGCAGCACAACTCACTGTGGCCATGGGTCTCCCCCTCAAGTGCCCTGCCATCGCTGCTGCTGGTGGTGCTGCTGCTGCTTCTTCTTCTTTCCTGGGGAGGGGAGGGGAGCGGAGCGTCTCTCCTTCCCTTCCCCTTCACTGTGTGTACCACTCACAACCTGAGCAGTCAGCCATTCATACCTCGCGGGCTGGCTCCTGATTGGCTGCCGGCCCGCGAGGCGAGCTCTGATTGGCTGACAGCCCAGTGACCGAGGGGAAGGAGAGACGGGCGATGCGCTCCGCTCTCCTCCCCTCCCCAGGGAAATCATCCTGGGGCTGTGCTGTGGCGGCCGGGGAGAGGGGAAAGGAAGTGCGGCAGGCGGCGGCAGCGTGTGCGTCGGGGTTGGGGGGGGGGAGCTGCCGCGCGCCCTGGCTGTTTACAGAGGCTGACAAGCCGTGCGGCGCCCCGGGCTGCTGCACGGCTTGTCCGCCTCTAGAAACGGCCCTGTATGTGCTGATGGTGTGACGCTCCAGTGTCACAAGACGGTTATATAGCATAAATGTGCTGATGGTGTGACGCTCGGGTGTCACAAGGTGGATTATATACTTTAGCAATAACGTGCTGATGGTTTGAAGATCAGGTGTCACCATTTTGACCTTTTAAATGAAAATGTGCCCTCGCGAATGAAAAATGTGCCCTCGCGAATGAAAAATGTGCCCTCGCGATTGAAAAATGTGCCCTCGCGATTGAAAAATGTGCCGTTCCCATGATCAGCACCCTGCCCTAAAAAATTTCTAGAGTGAACACTAGGTACAGTAGGCTACTATAGTTACACACAATTTGTCAGTAAAACGTGATATACTGTACAGGGTAGGCGTGTATAGTTACACAATGTGTCAGTAAGCCAGTGATATACAGGGTAGGTAGATGTCACACTGAGCAGTGATTCACTCCTAACATTCCTTTTATAAATCGTTAATGGTATCATTCAGTGTTTAAGACCTAGATCGTTCACCCACCAGGTGAAGCAATATCTTTATCAATATCTCGTTTGCTAACAATATTGCATAGAGGTGATTCAGTATATCCAATCAGCCTTCCGCAGCTATCTATCCTATGGCTTACAAGTAACTCCACTATTGAGCCCTTCTGTCTAGGCCACACACAGTAACCTATCACTGTTACCATAACAACACAGGTGTTCCGCCAATGCGCATTTCACTTTAATGGCTTTATCAGGGTTACACATGACCAGTAGCGGTGCCAGAACAGACCTTCTGAGAGCACAGAGGCTGAAGCAGCACTGACAGACCCCTACCCAAACTTTAGTATGGTACTTGGCAAGGCCTGATACACTTGACAGCATTAAGACATGTTATATTGGTATAAAAAACCCTGCCCCAATCTGCAAAGCGCATCCCACTTTGGTAATATATTTGCCCCTTTCAGGGTTGTAAATTGAGGCAGGTAGGAGATATGCTATTCTGCCCTTGCTTATACATACACATAGTCTAAAGGTGGCCATACACACGCAGATTTATCTTTAGATCTGGCTGCTTGAAACAAAAAAATGGTTATGGATGAGAGCAAATGACAGTTGACCATTTGCTTGGAAATGTTGGAAAACAGACAAACTGTCACTCATCCATAACCATGTTTTTGTTCCAACCAGCCAGATCTGAAGATAAATCTTATAGTGTATGGGCCCCACTTTATTTGTATACATATATTTGCCTGTATGGCTGCTGCTAATACCTGTGTGATGACATCACAATGGCCCTGTGATGACATAACAGTGATTCTATGATGTCACAATGCCTGGTGAGCCAGGACGGAACACTAGGATTCATTCTGTTGCCTGGTCCCGACTTGTGCAGTCAGAGCTTTTGAACGTGTCTGATTATTCAGCATTTTCAGTTCATATATTGTGTTTGGAGAGGAGCAAGGAGAGAGAGGAGAGAGAGGAGGAAGGAGGAGACAAACGGGAGCAGCCCTGCGCTGCGTCCCGTTCTATAGTAGCAAGGTAAGTGCGCTCTTATTTCTATTCATTCTTTTTTGTTTGAGCAATTGGGGTTCTTCATGGATTTCTTAAGGGGCGAGGCTCACCTGAAAGTGGGCGTGTCATAGCATAGAAGGCGGTTATGTCCCAATTTAGTGGGTGTTTCAGGGGGTCTTTGCCCAAACCTGAGGGGTTATTTATTATTTATATCACTGCCGGTTCCCAATGACCCTTAATATTTTTGGCGTTCAATATGAGCTAAAATGGTTATTCGATTCCAGTGGGTTTGTGTGTGTCCCACACACAAACACTTTTTTATTTTGGTTTAAACCCTTTCTTTTTGTTGGTGGTTAAATAATCACAATTTGCATGTTACAATGGGCACCGATATTATGCCCACATTTCACTGCAAATGAGGTTGCTGATAAATGGGCTTAAAATAATAAAGCCCTTTATTTCCCCCATTACTCCATTACTCCATTATGGTATTGTATTCGCTGATACCTGCATATCTGTGGTCAGTTGTGTAACACATATTTATACTGATCCTACTAGTGGAGCATTGTGATTCCGGATTATAATCGTATGAATATGAAATGAATTATAACATTGTGACAGGAGATCGGGGACCATATTCACTTTTTGCTTTTCATGGCGCCCAGAGAGGTCGCGTAGAGTAGCGTAAAGGGCTCGCTTGGCTGCCTATTTCCGCTGCCTATCAAGCAGGTAAACTCCATCCCGCCAAAGGCACGCCCACCCCGCCACACAAATACCCGCACTATGCTGCAACGCGTACGCTTACACATTCACGCGTAAGCACCCGCATCAAATGATTTTTCCTCTGTTCGTTGTGTTTCCGTCCATTATGACTATAAGGGATATTTGTGTATAGCTTATTTGTTATTTAATATTTCTATTTTATCTTTAATTAAGGTGACGCAGTGAGTCAAACTTGCTACAAGAGGGGAAATGGCCCAATTGCCATCAGAGAGCCAAACCAAACAAGAACCCCGGGAGAGGCAGATGCCCCCGGCACCGCGGGTAAGACAGGCCCCACCGCCTCCCCGCGAGAAAAAGGCACCACCGCCTCCCCGCGAGAGAAAGGCACCACCGCCTCCCCGCGAGAGAAAGGCCCCACCGCCTCCCTGCGAGAGAAAGGCCCCACCGCCTCCCTGCGAGAGAAAGGCCCCACCGGTACCGAGGGAGAGACAGGCCCCACCGGCACCGAGGGAGAGACAGGCCCCACCGACACCAAGGGAGAGACAGGCCCCACCGGCACCAAGGGAGAGACAGGCTCCATCGGCACCAAGGGAGAGACAGGCCCCACCGGCACCAAGGGAGAGACAGGCCCCACCGGCACCAAGGGAGAGACAGGCTTCCTCACCATTGAGGAATTCGCCCCCGTCAATATCCACGGTGTGGCAAGAGCCACCGTCACGATCAACAGAATGGTATGCGCCCCCATCACCATCCATGGAGAGGCAAGAGCCCCCGTTCCAATCCACGGAGTGGCATGAGAACCCATTCTCAATGGACTGGTATTCCGAGATCCCGGAAACATCCACGGAGTGGCAAGAGTCTCAGGAAGCATCCACGGAGTGGCAAGAGTCCCAGGAAGCATCCACGGTGTGGCAAGAGTCCCAGGAAGCATCCATGGTGTGGCAAGAGTCCCAGGAAACCTACACGGAGCGGCAAGAGACCCAGGAAACATCTATGGAGTGGCCCCCCGTCACCACCCACAGAGTGGTATACGCCCCCGTCACCATCCACGGAGTGGTATGCACCCCCGCCGCCATCCACGGAGTGGCATGCGCCCCCGTCACCATTTACGGAGTGGCAAGCGTCCCTGTCACTGGAGTGGCATGCACCCCCTATACCATCCAAGGAGTGGTATGCACCCCTGTCACCATCACGGAGTGGCATGCACTCCCAATGTAGAGGCGTCCCACTACATTTCAACTTCTGTTAAATATGGAATATTGCACATAACAACCAATCAGACTGTATCTATTATCTCCTATACGATACTAAATAAATGAGTAGTCTAGATAATAGACACATTATTTATTTAGTATTGTCTAGGAGATACTAGATAGAATCTGATTGGTTGTTATGGGCAACATCCCATCTTCAACTGAATTCCCATCTTATACCCCATCATGTGTTATTTCCAACAACAATTTGGGTAATAAAATGAGTGGTGAATAATACTGTATATCTGTGGTTATTTCCTCATTTGGAGCGTCTCCATGCTTGGCGGCTACAGTGTCAGAATATGTCAAATAAATCATGTGTACATTTACTTTTTTAAATATGTCTACACACATCTCAGAGGGTTCCTTGGTCTATGAGAAGACCTAGCCATTACCCGATAATTCTGTCTGCACACATCTCAGAGGGCTCCTTGGTCTATGAGAAGGACCTAGCCATTACCCATCATTCTCCTGTCTACACACATCTCAGAGGGTTCCTTGGTCTATGAGGAGACATAGCCATTACCCATGATTCTTCTATCTACATACATCTCAGAGGGTTCCTTGGTTCCTTTCTCCTATCTACAGACATCTCAAAGGGTTTCTTGATCTGTGAGGAGACATAGCCATTACCCCATCATTCTCCTGTCTACACACAACTCAGATGGGTTCCTTGGTCTATGAGGAGATGCAGCCATTACCTCATCATTATTGTGTCTACATACAGGACATCTCAGAGGGTTCCTTGGTCTAGGAGGAGACCCCTTGGTCTAGGAGGAGACCCCATCATTCTCCTGTTTACACACATCTCAGAGGGTTCCTTGCTTTGGTCCTTGCAGTATTTAAAACAGCCATTACAATCCTGTAATTTCAGTAATGTTACAAATGCCTGGGGAGTTCATACAGTAGGTTGCGGCACATTCAAAATGTTACCTCAGGAAACAAAATGGCCACTTCACAAAGCGCTGCAGTGAGGCCCCTCGTTCACAGTGACTGATATTTTGCATCTTCCTAACAAGTTTGTGCTAAAATAATACACACAATGCAATATTAGCATTGCTGTCTGTCAAAAAGTGTATTAGTAGGTCGACGATAACTAGGTCAACGGTCATTAGGTCAACCACTATTGGTCGACAGTGAAAAGGTCTACATGCACTATGGTTGACATGGACTAAAATTTGAGTCAAGCAAAAGGTCGACATGACTCTTTAAGATTTTTAGTGCCTAGGTCAACAACAGTCGACATAGACCCTCAATTAGTGTACCAAGTACCCTCGTATGGTGCCTCCCTCGCCATACTTTACCATTACCAATTGTAGGCCACGTGGATAATAAATTATAACAAGTTATCCAAGTGAAAAAGGTTGGAAAGAGATAAAAACAGCCAACCAGCTTCTAACTGCCATGTTACGGCCTGTGTTTCAAAAATGTCAGCTAAGAGCTGATTGGTTGGTACCTTAGCTCTCTCCAATCTTTGATAAATATCCTCCTTACAGACACAGCAGGCTTCTTCCGAACACTTCAAGTCCAGCGCTTATTTGGTGCAGACAAGGAAATGGGTAATTATGTCCTGACAATACAGTGTACAGCATACAAAAAGACCGACAAGCCTTGATGAACAGCACACGTGACACACTTATCTCTCTCCTTATGTACACACCACTGGAGAGTGGTATAGTCAGATGATTATCGATTTTGGCCACACTTTATTTCATACAAACGGAGAAGAGGAGACGCCCAATCCACATGTGGTAGGAAATATGGATTGTACGCTCCACTGGGGCAGGGACTGATGTGAATGTTCAAATATTCTCTGTAAAGTGCAGCGGAATCTGTGTGCGCTATATAAGAAACTGCTAAGAAATAAATTAATAATATAGGGATGTATGGTATTTTCTCCCCACTCAGGCAGGCATCTTCGGTGATGGGTATCCATATATAACAAGAATCCCTTTCAATACTGCGGTCATCTCTACTGTATAAACCAGTTTGAGGCGGAGAAGAGGAGACTAATATACCTTCATAGGGATGTATTATCTATTGATAGCGCTGATGAACGAGACACGATTTCATATGGTCTTGCATATGTCTTTTTCTTTCATGTGTTTATAAGGTGTGGGGACACCATCCCTGTGTCTTCATCCACCAAGATGCATTCTAAGCACGATTTGAACACCTTTATATTACTTTCATACTATAGAGTAGGCTACTATAGTTACACGCAATTTTTCAGTAAGCTAGTGCTATTCCAGGTAGAGATGAGCGGGTCAGGATCCCCGAGATCCGTCAGATCCGAATCTCGGGATCCGGGTCGGGCTCCGAGGCGGCTCGGGAGTTCCCGCCTCAATTCCGGACCCTGTGCTGTTCTCCGTGCCATGCTGTGCTGTGCTACATGACCTGCCCTGTGCCCTCACTGCCCTGAGCCCTGTAGTGTGATTTAAATAACTAGGTGCTGCAGTGCTCACACGCAGGGGCTGCAGTGTCCACTGTCCAGGGGCTGTCCTGTGGCCCGTGCCCTGTTGTGATTTATTTAGCCCTAAGCCCTGTGTTGTGATTTATTTAGTCCTGAGCCCTGTGTTGTGTGATTTAACTAACTAACTCAGTGCTGCAGTGCTCACACGCAGGGGCTGCAGTGCTGCTGAGTAGTACACTGAGTACAGGGGCTGCAGTAATACAAGGGGCTGTGTCCAGTGTGACGGCCTATATCCATTGTCCAGTGTCACGAGTCACGACATATATCCTGTGTCCAGTGTGACGACATATATCCTGTGTCCAGTGTGACGACATACATCCTGTGTCCAGTGTGACGACATATATCCAGTGTCCAGTGTGACAGATATATCCATTGTCCAGTGTGACGACATATATCCTGTGTCCAGTGTGACGACATATATCCGGTGTCCAGTGTGACATCTAACCATTGTGTGACGGCATATATCCAGTGTCCAGCGTGATATATATCCATTGTCCAGTGTGACGACATATATCCTGTGTCCAGCATGACATATATCCATTGTCCAGTGTGACGACATATATCCAGTGTCCAGTGTGACATATATCCATTGTCCAGTGTGACGACATATATCCTGTTTCCAGTGTGACTATATATATCCAGTGTCCAGTGTGACTACATATATCCAGTGTCCAGTGTGACGACATATATCCAGTGTCCAGTGTGACATATATCCTGTGTCCAGTGTGACGACATATATCCTGTATCCAGTGTGACTACATATATCCAGTGTCCAGTGTGACGACATATATCCAGTGTCCAGTGTGATGACATATATCCAGTGTCCAGTGTGACATATATCCTGTGTCCAGTGTGACGACATATATCCAGTGCCCAGTGTGACATCTAACCATTGTGTGACGTCATATATCCAGTGTCCAGCGTGATATATATCCATTGTCCAGTGTGACGACATATATCCTGTGTCCAGCGTGACATATATCCATTGCCCAGTGTGACGACATATATCCAGTGTCCAGTGTGACATATATCCATTGTCCAGTGTGACGACATATATCCTGTGTCCAGTGTGACTATATATATCCAGTGTCCAGTGTGACTACATATATCCAGTGTCCAGTGTGACAACATATATCCAGTGTCCAGTGTGACATATATCCAGTGTCCAGTGTGACAACATATATCCAGTGTCCAGTGTGACATATATCCTGTGTCCAGTGTGACGACATATATCCTGTATCCAGTGTGACTACATATATCCAGTGTCCAGTGTGACGACATATATCCTGTATCCAGTGTGGCTACATATATCCAGTGTCCAGTGTGACGACATATATCCAGTGTCCAGTGTGACGACATATATCCAGTGTCCAGTGTGACATATATCCTGTGTCCAGTGTGACGACATATATGCAGTGTCCAGTGTGACATATATCCATTGTCCAGTGTGACAACATATATCCAGTGTTCAGTGTGACATGTAACCATTGTGTGACGGCATATATCCAGTGTCCAGCGTGACATATATCCATTGTCCAGTCTGACGACATATATCCTGTGTCCAGTGTGACATATATCCATTGTCCAGTGTGACGACATATATCCAGTGTCCAGTGTGACATATATCCATTGTCCAGTGTGACGACATATATCCTGTGTCCAGTGTGACTATATATATCCAGTGTCCAGTGTGACTACATATATCCAGTGTCCAGTGTGACAACATATATCCAGTGTCCAGTGTGACATATATCCAGTGTCCAGTGTGACAACATATATCCAGTGTCCAGTGTGACATATATCCTGTGTCCAGTGTGACGACATATATCCTGTATCCAGTGTGACTACATATATCCAGTGTCCAGTGTGACGACATATATCCTGTATCCAGTGTGACTACATATATCCAGTGTCCAGTGTGACGACATATATCCAGTGTCCAGTGTGACGACATATATCCAGTGTCCAGTGTGACATATATCCTGTGTCCAGTGTGACGACATATATGCAGTGTCCAGTGTGACATATATCCATTGTCCAGTGTGACAACATATATCCAGTGTTCAGTGTGACATGTAACCATTGTGTGACGGCATATATCCAGTGTCCAGCGTGACATATATCCATTGTCCAGTCTGACGACATATATCCTGTGTCCAGTGTGACATATATCCATTGTCCAGTGTGACGACATATATCCTGTGTCCACTGTGACATGTAACCATTGTGTGACGGCATATATCCTGTGTCCAGTGTGACATATATCCATTGTCCAGTGTGACGACATATATCCAGAGTCCAGTGTGACATATATCCATTGTCCAGTGTGACTATATATATCCAGTGTCCAGTGTGACAGGGGCTGTGTCCAGTGTACAGGGGCTGTGTCCAGTGTACAGGGGCTGTGTACAGGGGTTGTGTCCAGTGTACAGGGGTTGTGTCCAGTATACAGGAGCTGTGTCCAGGAGCTGTGTCCAGGGGCAGTGTCCAGTATGACGGCTGTGTCCAGTGTACAGGAGCTGTGTCCCGGGGCGGTGTCCAGAAGCTGTGTCCATTGTCCAGGGGCTGTGTCCAGGGTAACGGGCTGTGTCCATTGTCCAGGGGCTGTGTCCAGGGTGACGGGCTGTGTCCAGTGTCCAGGGGCAGTGTCCAGTGTGAAGGCTGTGTCCAGTGTACAGGAGCTGTGTCCAGGGGCGGTGTCCAGAGGCTGTGTCCAGTGTGACGGCTGTGTCCATTGTCCAGGGGCTGTGTCCAGTGTGACGGGCTGTGTCCATTGTCCAGGGGCTGTGTCCAGGGTGACGGGCTGTGTCCAGTGTCCAGGGGCAGTGTCCAGTGTGAAGGCTATTTCCAGTGTACAGGAGCTGTGTCCAGGGGCGGTGTCCAGAGGCTGTGTCCAGTGTGACGGCTGTGTCCATTGTCCAGGGGCTGTGTCCAGTGTGACGGGCTGTGTCCAGGGGCAGTGTCCAGGGGCTGTGTCCATTGTCCAGGGGCTGTGTCCAGGGTGATGGGCTGTGTCCAGGGGCAGTGTCCAGGGGCTGTGTCCAGGGGCAGTGTCCAGTGTCCAAGGGGTTGTGTCCAGTGTGACAGGCTGTGTCCAGTGTAAAGTAAGAAAAATAAATAAAAGTAATAAATAAAATAAAAACACATTTTTGGAGGATGATGGAGGAGGAAATAGTGGGAGATCAGCAACCTGATAGAAGTGCTGAAGCTGCTACCACCAGTCATGACAAGGCCGATACCTTGTTGTATTTGCTCTTTGGAGCATTTCTCTTTTTTTGGGATAGTTTATTAAACTGCCACCCTGTCTGCCCCTGTAGTGCCACTCTGCCAGGTTGGAAGTGTAAGGTCCACATGTATGTGATGCCGACTGCTGTCGCTTAGCTTAGTCATCCAGCTACCTCGGTATACCCTTATGGCCCAATAACAGTAAATGAAAACAATTTTGTAAGCTGTGAAGTGATCAAAATTGACTAGAAATGAGTGGAAACTAATGTTATTGAGGTTAATAATACTTTAGGGGCATTTTTTCATAAAAATCCATATCCAAAACCCACAAGGGTGGTTTTGCCAAAACCAATCCAGATCCAAAACACGAAGGGAGATCCAGATCCAAAACCAAAACCCGAAAAGTGGCCGCCGCACATCTCTAATTACAGGGTGAGCTGCTAAACTTACACACAATATGTCAGTAGTTACTCACAAAGAGTCAGTAAGCCAGTGCCATACAGATAGGCTGCCATAGATACACACGATGTGTCAGTAAGTCAGTGCTATTACAGGGTGAGCTGCTAAATTTACATTAAATGTGTCAGTAAACCAGTGCTATACAGAGTAGGCTACTACAGTTACACACAATGCGTCAGCAAGCCAGTGCTATACAGGGTGAACTGCCATAGCAGTGGGAAACGCAGGATTTTCAGAAGGGGGTTTCCAGAGGGGTGGAGCAAAGCACGGAGATGGACACTTAGGTGACCCAGTAGATACACACTATGTGTCAGTAAGACGTGCTATACAGGGTAGGCTGCTATAGATACATGTAATGTGTCAGCAAGTCGGTGCTATACAGGGTAGTAGTGTTCCCGCTAGGCTTATTTCACGGGGCGCTGCGCCCTGCCTGTTTCTGCCCGCCCTGCATAGTTAATAGCCGCTGCCGCGCTAGAAGTCTCCTCCCGCTGACAGTGTAAGCTGCTAGCGCGGCAGCGTGTGGACACTCCCCCCTCAGCCCTGACATGTCGCAGCAGTGGAGGGGGGGGGACAGTGAGCACCAGGAGATCACGGGGCAGAGGCTGCTCTGTGCGTGACAGTGCGTCCCCTTGAAGGCATCGGCCCAGAAGCCTGCCGGTGGTGACACCTGCTGGCTGGAGGCAGTGCTTGGCCCCCGGGGCCGGTGATGGACAGCTGGGCACCCTGGGATATGCAGCCCTCCCGCTCCCCCGCCGCCGCACACTTGTTGATGCACCCGAGTGCAGCGTGTAGGGCGGTCCCGGCTCATCTGCCCCCTCTCCGCAGGCCACACGGACTCCTCAGCGCTGCCTCTGGGGGACTTTATGGGGGATATAACCCGCTCCGGAGAGTTACCCCTGCCAGAGGGCTTCGAGCAGGTCAGGGACGTGGACGGCAAAGTTGATTATATTGATCACAGATAAGTGTCAAAGGTCTGTTTCATATGTGCAAGTTTATTTACATGTGCAATGCTAATAACCACCATTGTTGGCCATATAATATTGTCCAGTATACATAGGGAAGTTGCAGGAGCCCAACTTTAACGTTTCATTTCCGGACGCATTTTTTGCATTATATTGATCCTCTCACATTTTCTGTAATCACAGTATGCATATTGCCAATCAAAATATTGTCCATAATAAATTCAGGATGTGGCCAGGGGGTCTCAGGTGGTCAGAAGTAATGTACTCAAAGCCCAGCAGTATTCATAAATTTATCAGGTTTACATGGCTAAACTCAAGGAATTTGTGCTTGAAATAGGCAATACTTAATGGGTGCCAACAACACTATTGCCCATTCTCCATCACTGACATTCGCAGTACGAGTGCAGTGCACATGCAAATTGATGGTGTGACGCTCAGGTGTCACAAGATGGATTATATACAGTAGCATAAATGTGCTGTTGGTGTGACACTCAGGTGTCACAAGATGGTTATATAGCATAAATGTGCTGATGGTGTGACGCTCAGGTGTCACAGGATGGATTATATAGAATATATGTGCTCAGGGCCGTTTCTAGACAATTTAGCTCCCAGGGCAAAGAAATAAAAAATGCGCCCCCACCCCCCCAAATACACATAAGAAATTGCGCACGCCTTCGGCGCGCGCTGCGAAATAGGGGCGTGGTTTATTTTTATAGGGGGTGTGGCTTAATATAAGGGCGTGGTCTAGCAAGAAAACAAGTACCTTACATCTCACTTTTGCAACCTGCATGTCCAGACATTGGTTACCGCAAGAATTGTCATTGTCCTCCCGCATTTAAGTTGGCCGGCTGAAGGCCACACAGTGACATAAAAATATAAAGGCCCACACAGTGACCTAGTACGCCTCACAGATCAAGGCCAAACAATGACAGGCTACTTAAATCATTATGCACTTTTTATCCGTGATGCCAATTACACATTACGCCGCATTACGTTACGTGATGACAATTACATATTACGCCGCACACCATGATGACAATGACACATTATGTCGCACACCATGATGACAATTACACATTATGTCGCACACCATGATGCCCATTAGACCCCACACTGTGATGCCCATTACACCCACACTGTGATGGCAATTACACAATACTCCCCACACGAATGCCTATTACACATTATGCCCCAGGCGCCGCTGCCGTACAACTGATACCGTTTACTAATATGCCCCCACAGTGCCAGATATGCCCCCACAGTGCCATACATATATGCCCCCACAGTGCCACACATATGCCCCCACAGTGCCACAAGCAGCACAACTCACTGTCTCTGGCCCTGGGTCTCCCCCTCCAGTCCCGCGCCGCTGCCATATGCCCCTACAGTGCCAGATATGCCCCCACAGTGCCACATATATGCCCCCACAGTGCAAAATATGTCCCTACAGTGCCACAGATATGCCTTCACAGTGCCACACATATGCCCCACACAGTGCCAAATATGCCCCCACAGTGCCACAGATATGTCAATACAGTGCCACAGATATGCCCCCACATATATGCCCCCACAGTGCAAAATATGCCCCCACAGTGCCAAATATGCCCCCACAGTGCCAAATATGCCCCCACACAGTGCCACAGATATGCCTTCACAGTGCCACACATATGCCCCTACAGTGCCATATATGCCCCACACAGTGCCAAATATGCCCCCACAGTGCCACAGATATGCCCCTACAGTGCCACACATATGCCCCACACAGTGCCACAGATATGCCCCCACAGTGCCACAGATATGCCCCTACAGTGCCACACATATGCCCCCAAAGTGCCACACATATGCCCCCAAAGTGCCAGAAGCAGCACAACTCACTGTGGCCATGGGTCTCCCCCTCAAGTCCCCTGCCATCGCTGCTGCTGCTTCTTCTTCTTTCCTGGGGAGGGGAGGGGAGCGGAGCGTCTCTCCTTCCCTTCCCCTTCACTGTGTGTACCACTCACAACCTGAGCAGTCAGCCATTCATACCTCGCGGGCTGGCTCCTGATTGGCTGCCGGCCCGCGAGGCGAGCTCTGATTGGCTGACAGCCCAGTGACCGAGGGGAAGGAGAGACGGGCGATGCGCTCCGCTCTCCTCCCCTCCCCAGGGAAATCATCCTGGGGCTGTGCTGTGGCGGCCGGGGAGAGGGGAAAGGAAGTGCGGCAGGCGGCGGCAGCGTGTGCGTCGGGGTTGGGGGGGGGGGAGCTGCCGCGCGCCCTGGCTGTTTACAGAGGCTGACAAGCCGTGCGGCGCCCCGGGCTGCTGCACGGCTTGTCCGCCTCTAGAAACGGCCCTGTATGTGCTGATGGTGTGACGCTCCGGTGTCACAAGACGGTTATATAGCATAAATGTGCTGATGGTGTGACGCTCGGGTGTCACAAGGTGGATTATATACTTTAGCAATAACGTGCTGATGGTTTGAAGATCAGGTGTCACCATTTTGACCTTTTAAATGAAAATGTGCCCTCGCGAATGAAAAATGTGCCCTCGCGAATGAAAAATGTGCCCTCGCGATTGAAAAATGTGCCCTCGCGATTGAAAAATGTGCCGTTCCCATGATCAGCACCCTGCCCTAAAAAATTTCTAGAGTGAACACTAGGTACAGTAGGCTACTATACAGTATGTGCCTATGCACATCCTTGCTGGCGGGTCGCCAGAACGTACGCGCTGGCGACCCGCCAGCAGCCTCGCCAGCGAGGAGACTGAGACGCGCGTGCGTCTCACGCACACGCGCGTCTCAGTCTCCGTCGCTAGCGTGGCAGAAACCCTGTCCGTCTCCGCCTCAGGGAGACGGACGGGGTTAGGGGGGGGTTAGGGGGGATGCGGGCAGGCGGCGGGGACCCCGGGTTACCGCCGGCAAGCCGGCGGGGACCCGGGGAAACGTTTGGAAGCGCCGTCGGAAGGGGGCGCGCGCGCCTCTCGTGCGCGCGCGCCCCCTTCTCACGATCGCCATGGCGCTGGCGGGGGATGGCGGCTGGCGACGCCAGCGCCATCCCCTGCAAGGATGGGAACAGACCCATCTGTAGTTACACACAATTTGTCAGTAAAACGTGATATACTGTACAGGGTAGGCGTGTATAGTTACACAATGTGTCAGTAAGCCAGTGATATACAGGGTAGGTAGATGTCACACTGAGCAGTGATTCACTCCTAACATTCCGTTTATAAATCGTTAATGGTATCATTCAGTGTTTAAGACCTAGATCGTTCACCCACCAGGTGAAGCAATATCTTTATCAATATCTCGTTTGCTAACAATATTGCATAGAGGTGATTCAGTATATCCAATCAGCCTTCCGCAGCTATCTATCCTATGGCTTACAGGTAACTCCACTATTGAGCCCTTCTGTCTAGGCCACACACAGTAACCTATCACTGTTACCATAACAACACAGGTGTTCCGCCAATGCGCATTTCACTTTAATGGCTTTATCAGGGTTACACATGACCAGTAGCGGTGCCAGAACAGACCTTCTGAGAGCACAGAGGCTGAAGCAGCACTGACAGACCCCTACCCAAACTTTAGTATGGTACTTGGCAAGGCCTGATACACTTGACAGCATTAAGACATGTTATATTGGTATAAAAAACCCTGCCCCAATCTGCAAAGCGCCTCCCACTTTGGTAATATATTTGCCCCTTTCAGGGTTGTAAATTGAGGCAGGTAGGAGATATGCTATTCTGCCCTTGCTTATACATACACATAGTCTAAAGGTGGCCATACACACGCAGATTTATCTTTAGATCTGGCTGCTTGAAACAAAAAAATGGTTATGGATGAGAGCAAATGACAGTTGACCATTTGCTTGGAAATGTTGGAAAACAGACAAACTGTCACTCATCCATAACCATGTTTTTGTTCCAACCAGCCAGATCTGAAGATAAATCTTATAGTGTATGGGCCCCACTTTATTTGTATACATATATTTGCCTGTATGGCTGCTGCTAATACCTGTGTGATGACATCACAATGGCCCTGTGATGACATAACAGTGATTCTATGATGTCACAATGCCTGGTGAGCCAGGACGGAACACTAGGATTCATTCTGTTGCCTGGTCCCGACTTGTGCAGTCAGAGCTTTTGAACGTGTCTGATTATTCAGCATTTTCAGTTCATATATTGTGTTTGGAGAGGAGCAAGGAGAGAGAGGAGAGAGAGGAGGAAGGAGGAGACAAACGGGAGCAGCCCTGCGCTGCGTCCCGTTCTATAGTAGCAAGGTAAGTGCGCTCTTATTTCTATTCATTCTTTTTTGTTTGAGCAATTGGGGTTCTTCATGGATTTCTTAAGGGGCGAGGCTCACCTGAAAGTGGGCGTGTCATAGCATAGAAGGCGGTTATGTCCCAATTTAGTGGGTGTTTCAGGGGGTCTTTGCCCAAACCTGAGGGGTTATTTATTATTTATATCACTGCCGGTTCCCAATGACCCTTAATATTTTTGGCGTTCAATATGAGCTAAAATGGTTATTCGATTCCAGTGGGTTTGTGTGTGTCCCACACACAAACACTTTTTTATTTTGGTTTAAACCCTTTCTTTTTGTTGGTGGTTAAATAATCACAATTTGCATGTTACAATGGGCACCGATATTATGCCCACATTTCACTGCAAATGAGGTTGCTGATAAATGGGCTTAAAATAATAAAGCCCTTTATTTCCCCCATTACTCCATTACTCCATTATGGTATTGTATTCGCTGATACCTGCATATCTGTGGTCAGTTGTGTAACACATATTTATACTGATCCTACTAGTGGAGCATTGTGATTCCGGATTATAATCGTATGAATATGAAATGAATTATAACATTGTGACAGGAGATCGGGGACCATATTCACTTTTTGCTTTTCATGGCGCCCAGAGAGGTCGCGTAGAGTAGCGTAAAGGGCTCGCTTGGCTGCCTATTTCCGCTGCCTATCAAGCAGGTAAACTCCATCCCGCCAAAGGCACGCCCACCCCGCCACACAAATACCCGCACTATGCTGCAACGCGTACGCTTACACATTCACGCGTAAGCACCCGCATCGAATGATTTTTCCTCTGTTCGTTGTGTTTCCGTCCATTATGACTAGAAGGGATATTTGTGTATAGCTTATTTGTTATTTAATATTTCTATTTTATCTTTAATTAAGGTGACGCAGTGAGTCAAACTTGCTACAAGAGGGGAAATGGCCCAATTGCCATCAGAGAGCCAAACCAAACAAGAACCCCGGGAGAGGCAGATGCCCCCGGCACCGCGGGTAAGACAGGCCCCACCGCCTCCCCGCGAGAAAAAGGCACCACCGCCTCCCCGCGAGAGAAAGGCACCACCGCCTCCCCGCGAGAGAAAGGCCCCACCGCCTCCCTGCGAGAGAAAGGCCCCACCGCCTCCCTGCGAGAGAAAGGCCCCACCGGTACCGAGGGAGAGACAGGCCCCACCGGCACCGAGGGAGAGACAGGCCCCACCGACACCAAGGGAGAGACAGGCCCCACCGGCACCAAGGGAGAGACAGGCTCCATCGGCACCAAGGGAGAGACAGGCCCCACCGGCACCAAGGGAGAGACAGGCCCCACCGGCACCAAGGGAGAGACAGGCTTCCTCACCATTGAGGAATTCGCCCCCGTCAATATCCACGGTGTGGCAAGAGCCACCGTCACGATCAACAGAATGGTATGCGCCCCCATCACCATCCATGGAGAGGCAAGAGCCCCCGTTCCAATCCACGGAGTGGCATGAGAACCCATTCTCAATGGACTGGTATTCCGAGATCCCGGAAACATCCACGGAGTGGCAAGAGTCTCAGGAAGCATCCACGGAGTGGCAAGAGTCCCAGGAAGCATCCACGGTGTGGCAAGAGTCCCAGGAAGCATCCATGGTGTGGCAAGAGTCCCAGGAAACCTACACGGAGCGGCAAGAGACCCAGGAAACATCTATGGAGTGGCCCCCCGTCATCACCCACAGAGTGGTATACGCCCCCGTCACCATCCACGGAGTGGTATGCACCCCCGCCGCCATCCACGGAGTGGCATGCGCCCCCGTCACCATTTACGGAGTGGCAAGCGTCCCTGTCACTGGAGTGGCATGCACCCCCTATACCATCCAAGGAGTGGTATGCACCCCTGTCACCATCACGGAGTGGCATGCACTCCCAATGTAGAGGCGTCCCACTACATTTCAACTTCTGTTAAATATGGAATATTGCACATAACAACCAATCAGACTGTATCTATTATCTCCTATACGATACTAAATAAATGAGTAGTCTAGATAATAGACACATTATTTATTTAGTATTGTCTAGGAGATACTAGATAGAATCTGATTGGTTGTTATGGGCAACATCCCATCTTCAACTGAATTCCCATCTTATACCCCATCATGTGTTATTTCCAACAACAATTTGGGTAATAAAATGAGTGGTGAATAATACTGTATATCTGTGGTTATTTCCTCATTTGGAGCGTCTCCATGCTTGGCGGCTACAGTGTCAGAATATGTCAAATAAAACATGTGTACATTTACTTTTTTAAATATGTCTACACACATCTCAGAGGGTTCCTTGGTCTACGAGAAGACCTAGCCATTACCCGATAATTCTGTCTGCACACATCTCAGAGGGCTCCTTGGTCTATGAGAAGGACCTAGCCATTACCCATCATTCTCCTGTCTACACACATCTCAGAGGGTTCCTTGGTCTATGAGGAGACATAGCCATTACCCATGATTCTTCTATCTACATACATCTCAGAGGGTTCCTTGGTTCCTTTCTCCTATCTACAGACATCTCAAAGGGTTTCTTGATCTGTGAGGAGACATAGCCATTACCCCATCATTCTCCTGTCTACACACAACTCAGATGGGTTCCTTGGTCTATGAGGAGATGCAGCCATTACCTCATCATTATTGTGTCTACATACAGGACATCTCAGAGGGTTCCTTGGTCTAGGAGGAGACCCCTTGGTCTAGGAGGAGACCCCATCATTCTCCTGTTTACACACATCTCAGAGGGTTCCTTGCTTTGGTCCTTGCAGTATTTAAAACAGCCATTACAATCCTGTAATTTCAGTAATGTTACAAATGCCTGGGGAGTTCATACAGTAGGTTGCGGCACATTCAAAATGTTACCTCAGGAAACAAAATGGCCACTTCACAAAGCGCTGCAGTGAGGCCCCTCGTTCACAGTGACTGATATTTTGCATCTTCCTAACAAGTTTGTGCTAAAATAATACACACAATGCAATATTAGCATTGCTGTCTGTCAAAAAGTGTATTAGTAGGTCGACGATAACTAGGTCAACGGTCATTAGGTCAACCACTATTGGTCGACAGTGAAAAGGTCTACATGCACTATGGTTGACATGGACTAAAATTTGAGTCAAGCAAAAGGTCGACATGACTCTTTAAGATTTTTAGCGCCTAGGTCAACAACAGTCGACATAGACCCTCAATTAGTGTACCAAGTACCCTCGTATGGTGCCTCCCTCGCCATACTTTACCATTACCAATTGTAGGCCACGTGGATAATAAATTATAACAAGTTATCCAAGTGAAAAAGGTTGGAAAGAGATAAAAACAGCCAACCAGCTTCTAACTGCCATGTTACGGCCTGTGTTTCAAAAATGTCAGCTAAGAGCTGATTGGTTGGTACCTTAGCTCTCTCCAATCTTTGATAAATATCCTCCTTACAGACACAGCAGGCTTCTTCCGAACACTTCAAGTCCAGCGCTTATTTGGTGCAGACAAGGAAATGGGTAATTATGTCCTGACAATACAGTGTACAGCATACAAAAAGACCGACAAGCCTTGATGAACAGCACACGTGACACACTTATCTCTCTCCTTATGTACACACCACTGGAGAGTGGTATAGTCAGATGATTATCGATTTTGGCCACACTTTATTTCATACAAACGGAGAAGAGGAGACGCCCAATCCACATGTGGTAGGAAATATGGATTGTACGCTCCACTGGGGCAGGGACTGATGTGAATGTTCAAATATTCTCTGTAAAGTGCAGCGGAATCTGTGTGCGCTATATAAGAAACTGCTAAGAAATAAATTAATAATATAGGGATGTATGGTATTTTCTCCCCACTCAGGCAGGCATCTTCGGTGATGGGTATCCATATATAACAAGAATCCCTTTCAATACTGCGGTCATCTCTACTGTATAAACCAGTTTGAGGCGGAGAAGAGGAGACTAATATACCTTCATAGGGATGTATTGTCTATTGATAGCGCTGATGAACGAGACACGATTTCATATGGTCTTGCATATGTCTTTTTCTTTCATGTGTTTATAAGGTGTGGGGACACCATCCCTGTGTCTTCATCCACCAAGATGCATTCTAAGCACGATTTGAACACCTTTATATTACTTTCATACTATAGAGTAGGCTACTATAGTTACACGCAATGTGTCAGTAAGCTAGTGCTATTCCAGGTAGAGATGAGCGGGTCAGGATCCCCGAGATCCGTCAGATCCGAATCTCGGGATCCGGGTCGGGCTCCGAGGCGGCTCGGGAGTTCCCGCCTCAATTCCGGACCCTGTGCTGTTCTCCGTGCCATGCTGTGCTGTGCTACATGACCTGCCCTGTGCCCTCACTGCCCTGAGCCCTGTAGTGTGATTTAAATAACTAGGTGCTGCAGTGCTCACACGCAGGGGCTGCAGTGTCCACTGTCCAGGGGCTGTCCTGTGGCCCGTGCCCTGTTGTGATTTATTTAGCCCTAAGCCCTGTGTTGTGATTTATTTAGCCCTGAGCCCTGTGTTGTGTGATTTAACTAACTAACTCAGTGCTGCAGTGCTCACACGCATGGGCTGCAGTGCTGCTGAGTAGTACACTGAGTACAGGGGCTGCAGTAATACAAGGGGCTGTGTCCAGTGTGACGGCCTATATCCATTGTCCAGTGTCACGAGTCACGACATATATCCTGTGTCCAGTGTGACGACATATATCCTGTGTCCAGTGTGACGACATACATCCTGTGTCCAGTGTGACGACATATATCCAGTGTCCAGTGTGACAGATATATCCATTGTCCAGTGTGACGACATATATCCTGTGTCCAGTGTGACGACATATATCCGGTGTCCAGTGTGACATCTAACCATTGTGTGACGGCATATATCCAGTGTCCAGCGTGATATATATCCATTGTCCAGTGTGACGACATATATCCTGTGTCCAGCATGACATATATCCATTGTCCAGTGTGACGACATATATCCAGTGTCCAGTGTGACATATATCCATTGTCCAGTGTGACGACATATATCCTGTGTCCAGTGTGACTATATATATCCAGTGTCCAGTGTGACTACATATATCCAGTGTCCAGTGTGACGACATATATCCAGTGTCCAGTGTGACATATATCCTGTGTCCAGTGTGACGACATATATCCTGTATCCAGTGTGACTACATATATCCAGTGTCCAGTGTGACGACATATATCCAGTGTCCAGTGTGATGACATATATCCAGTGTCCAGTGTGACATATATCCTGTGTCCAGTGTGACGACATATATCCAGTGCCCAGTGTGACATCTAACCATTGTGTGACGTCATATATCCAGTGTCCAGCGTGATATATATCCATTGTCCAGTGTGACGATATATATCCTGTGTCCAGCGTGACATATATCCATTGCCCAGTGTGACGAAATATATCCAGTGTCCAGTGTGACATATATCCATTGTCCAGTGTGACGACATATATCCTGTGTCCAGTGTGACTATATATATCCAGTGTCCAGTGTGACTACATATATCCAGTGTCCAGTGTGACAACATATATCCAGTGTCCAGTGTGACATATATCCTGTGTCCAGTGTGACGACATATATCCTGTATCCAGTGTGACTACATATATCCAGTGTCCAGTGTGACGACATATATCCAGTGTCCAGTGTGACGACATATATCCAGTGTCCAGTGTGACATATATCCTGTGTCCAGTGTGACGACATATATGCAGTGTCCAGTGTGACATATATCCATTGTCCAGTGTGACAACATATATCCAGTGTTCAGTGTGACATGTAACCATTGTGTGACGGCATATATCCAGTGTCCAGCGTGACATATATCCATTGTCCAGTCTGACGACATATATCCTGTGTCCAGTGTGACATATATCCATTGTCCAGTGTGACGACATATATCCTGTGTCCACTGTGACATATAACCATTGTGTGACGGCATATATCCTGTGTCCAGTGTGACATATATCCATTGTCCAGTGTGACGACATATATCCAGAGTCCAGTGTGACATATATCCATTGTCCAGTGTGACTATATATATCCAGTGTCCAGTGTGACAGGGGCTGTGTCCAGTGTACAGGGGCTGTGTCCAGTGTACAGGGGCTGTGTACAGGGGTTGTGTCCAGTGTACAGGGGTTGTGTCCAGTATACAGGAGCTGTGTCCAGGAGCTGTGTCCAGGGGCAGTGTCCAGTATGACGGCTGTGTCCAGTGTACAGGAGCTGTGTCCCGGGGCGGTGTCCAGAAGCTGTGTCCATTGTCCAGGGGCTGTGTCCAGGGTAACGGGCTGTGTCCATTGTCCAGGGGCTGTGTCCAGGGTGACGGGCTGTGTCCAGTGTCCAGGGGCAGTGTCCAGTGTGAAGGCTGTGTCCAGTGTACAGGAGCTGTGTCCAGGGGCGGTGTCCAGAGGCTGTGTCCAGTGTGACGGCTGTGTCCATTGTCCAGGGGCTGTGTCCAGTGTGACGGGCTGTGTCCATTGTCCAGGGGCTGTGTCCAGGGTGACGGGCTGTGTCCAGTGTCCAGGGGCAGTGTCCAGTGTGAAGGCTATTTCCAGTGTACAGGAGCTGTGTCCAGGGGCGGTGTCCAGAGGCTGTGTCCAGTGTGACGGCTGTGTCCATTGTCCAGGGGCTGTGTCCAGTGTGACGGGCTGTGTCCAGGGGCAGTGTCCAGGGGCTGTGTCCATTGTCCAGGGGCTGTGTCCAGGGTGATGGGCTGTGTCCAGGGGCAGTGTCCAGGGGCTGTGTCCAGGGGCAGTGTCCAGTGTCCAAGGGGTTGTGTCCAGTGTGACAGGCTGTGTCCAGTGTAAAGTAAGAAAAATAAATAAAAGTAATAAATAAAATAAAAACACATTTTTGGAGGATGATGGAGGAGGAAATAGTGGGAGATCAGCAACCTGATAGAAGTGCTGAAGCTGCTACCACCAGTCATGACAAGGCCGATACCTTGTTGTATTTGCTCTTTGGAGCATTTCTCTTTTTTTGGGATAGTTTATTAAACTGCCACCCTGTCTGCCCCTGTAGTGCCACTCTGCCAGGTTGGAAGTGTAAGGTCCACATGTATGTGATGCCGACTGCTGTCGCTTAGCTTAGTCATCCAGCTACCTCGGTATACCCTTATGGCCCAATAACAGTAAATGAAAACAATTTTGTAAGCTGTGAAGTGATCAAAATTGACTAGAAATGAGTGGAAACTAATGTTATTGAGGTTAATAATACTTTAGGGGCATTTTTTCATAAAAATCCATATCCAAAACCCACAAGGGTGGTTTTGCCAAAACCAATCCAGATCCAAAACACGAAGGGAGATCCAGATCCAAAACCAAAACCCGAAAAGTGGCCGCCGCACATCTCTAATTACAGGGTGAGCTGCTAAACTTACACACAATATGTCAGTAGTTACTCACAAAGAGTCAGTAAGCCAGTGCCATACAGATAGGCTGCCATAGATACACACGATGTGTCAGTAAGTCAGTGCTATTACAGGGTGAGCTGCTAAATTTACATTAAATGTGTCAGTAAACCAGTGCTATACAGAGTAGGCTACTACAGTTACACACAATGCGTCAGCAAGCCAGTGCTATACAGGGTGAACTGCCATAGCAGTGGGAAACGCAGGATTTTCAGAAGGGGGTTTCCAGAGGGGTGGAGCAAAGCACGGAGATGGACACTTAGGTGACCCAGTAGATACACACTATGTGTCAGTAAGATGTGCTATACAGGGTAGGCTGCTATAGATACATGTAATGTGTCAGCAAGTCGGTGCTATACAGGGTAGTAGTGTTCCCGCTAGGCTTATTTCACGGGGCGCTGCGCCCTGCCTGTTTCTGCCCGCCCTGCATAGTTAATAGCCGCTGCCGCGCTAGAAGTCTCCTCCCGCTGACAGTGTAAGCTGCTAGCGCGGCAGCGTGTGGACACTCCCCCCTCAGCCCTGACATGTCGCAGCAGCGGAAGGGGGGGGACAGTGAGCACCAGGAGATCACGGGGCAGAGGCTGCTCTGTGCGTGACAGTGCGTCCCCTTGAAGGCATCGGCCCAGAAGCCTGCCGGTGGTGACACCTGCTGGCTGGAGGCAGTGCTTGGCCCCCGGGGCCGGTGATGGACAGCTGGGCACCCTGGGATATGCAGCCCTCCCGCTCCCCCGCCGCCGCACACTTGTTGATGCACCCGAGTGCAGCGTGTAGGGCGGTCCCGGCCAGGGGCGGATTGGGCCACCGGGATACCAGGAAAAATCCCGGTGGGCCGGACCCATTCCACCCTCTGTCAGGCCGGCGAGAAGTGAATACGGCCGCCTGCAGAATACACTGTTGAGGGTGCTGACAAGTCGTAGCGTCTCACAGCAGGACATGACGCTGTGGGTAGCCGAGCTGCAGTGTGTGTGCTGACAGTGACAGGAAGTCACATCGGGAGCAGCAGCAGCACAGCCAGGGCCCTGCTTCACACACTGGTTAGCCCCGCCCACCTCAACAACATCGTGCATCAGGCCTGCACCTCCTGCTCCTCTCCTCACTGCGATGAGCTCAGCTGTTTGAAGCCTGATTCTTCTCCTGCTCCTCTCTTCTCTCTGCGATGAGCTGCTGGAAGCATATGCTTCTTGTCCAGCACGCTGTCAAATCCCTGCTCCTCTCAGGAAGAGCAACACAGTCAAGTGAGTTGTGTGAATGGGCTGTGGGGGCTGATGTACCTTGTACTAGGGAAGTGGGGCTGTGTATATTATGGGGAGTGGGTGTGTGTTGTGTGTATATATAATGGGGAGTGGGGGCTGTGTGTAAAATGGGTAGTGGGGGTGTGTTATGTATATAATGGGGAGTGGGGGCTGTGTATATAATGGGTAGTGGGGGTGTGTTATGTATATAATAGGGAGTGGGGGCTGTGTATATAATGAGGAATTGGGGGCTGTGTGCATAATGGGGAGTGGTGGTGTGTTGTGTTTATAATGGGGAGTTGGGGTGTGTTGTGTGTGTATATAATGGGGAGTGGGGGCTGTGTGTATAATGGGTAGTGGGGGTGTGTTGTGTTTATAATGGGGAGTGTTGTGTATATAATAGGGAGTGGGGGACAGGGGCCGGGGGGGGCAGGGTGCCATTTGCCCCCCGGGCCGCTCTACAGGTACTTTTGCGGGCCGCAGTGGCTTTAGGGGGGCACCCGGGCACGTATTACTTGGTGCAAGATGAAAGACCCAGCGGGAGATAAAAGACCCATTGGTGCTGCTGCCTGAAGAAGCAGGCGCAGCCGCTGCTCAGTCCCCGGCATTGCCGCTGTCCTGCAGACCCTAGCACAGCCTCTACGCTGGAGACCCGGGGACCGCCGCTACCCTGCAGACGCCGGCGCTGCCTCTACCCTGCAGTCGCCAGTGAAGCCTCTACCCTGCAGATGCCGGCGCAGCCTCTACCCTGCAGACCCCGGGACCACCGCTGCCCTTCAGACTCCGGAGCAGCCTCTACCCTGGAGACCCCGGCACAGCGTCTACTCTGGAGAACCTGGGACTGCCCCTGCCCTGGAGCCTGCCTCTGCCGTGTGACTGGTGAGTCAGATGAACACAGGCCACTTTTTCTGGGGGAAAAGTCATCCCTTTTAAATGCCTGTTCTCTATCCCTCTCCCCTGAATAGCCTCCCCTCCCTCTCTCTCACCCTGCCTCTTACTCCCCCTGTCTCACCCCTCTACCCTTTTCACTCCACCCCAATTCTCACACCCCCCCCCCTCTAATTTCTTTCATATTTTTCTTTCCCGTCTCTATTCTCTCGCCCATCCCTTTTAAATTTTCTCTCGCCCCGTCTTTCATCCATCCCCCCACACTCTCTCTCTGTCTCTCCCTCACACCCTCTTTCACTCCCTGTCTCTCCACTACACCCTCTCTCTCTGTCCCTGCCTCACCCTCTCTCGCTCCTTGTCTCTTCCTCGCACCCTCTCTCGCTCCTTGTCTCTTTCTTGCACCCTCTCTCGCTCCCTGTCTCTTTCTTGCACCCTATGAATACCTCTCCTGGGGGAGGGCAGAGATACAGTGATGCCTGTTGCAGCCCCTGTCTCTCTCTATCTCTCTCCCCCCGCTCTCCTTCTCTGTCTCTCTCCCCCTCCACACTCCCTTCACTGTAGTCTCTTCCTATCTCCACTTCTCCTTCTCTCCTTTCACCTTCTCGCTACGCGCTCCTTCTCTATCCCTCTCCATCTGAATCTTGTCGCTAGTATGCAAGGGGATTTGTTCCCAAACACATCCCCCCTCGCATGTGCCCGAACCGAGGAGAAATCATTTGATGGTCGCTGACCATCAAATGAGTTCTGCAGCCTTTGGTCTGCAAAGTCAGTCAATACTTTCTTATCATATGGCCGCAGATTGGCAAATTCGGGGCGAGCGCTGATGCCATGTGACGTCTTACCCAGGGGAATGCCCTGCATTTTTATGGGGATGCCCAAAAAACGCTGGGAGTTCCCCTGCTCCCACCCCCTTCAATCCCACTATGGAGAGAACAGCCTGGCGAGTGTGATACTTGCCAAAGCCATTAGCTCCCAGAGTGTGCACCTGCCAGCCAGCCCCTGGTGGGGGCTGTGTGCATAATGGGGAGTGGGGGTGTGTTGTGTATATATAATGGGGAGTGGGGGCTGTGTGTATAATGGGTAGTGGGGGGGTGTTGTGTTTATAATGGGTAGTGGGGTGTGTGTTTGTATAATGGGGTGGTTGCTATGTATAATTTACTACTGTGATGGGTGTACTGGCTTTAATATGGATGAGATGTGTGTTATGTGTAGGGGCACAGTGCTGTAACTATTAAGTGGGTGCAGGGGAAGATGTTTGGGAGTCCCAATGGCCAGCAGGCACTCCCCTGCATCCTTTTGAAGTTTCAAATTAAAAATGTAAATGTAGTGACACAGGCAGTGACGCTGCAGTCCTGTTATCCCCCTGTACAAGGTGATGCTGCAGTCCTGTTTCCCCCTGTACAAGGTGATGCTGCAGTCCTGTTATCCCCCTGTACAAGGTGATGCTGCAGTCCTGTTATCCCCCTGTACAAGGTGATGCTGCAGTCCTGTTATCCCCCTGTACAAGGTGATGCTGCAGTCCTGTTATCCCCCTGTACAAGGTGATGCTGCAGTCCTGTTTCCCCCTGTACAAGGTGATGCTGCAGTCCTGTTATCCCCCTGTACAAGGTGATGCTGCAGTCCTGTTTCCCCCTGTACAAGGTGATGCTGCAGTCCTGTTTCCCCCTGTACAAGGTGATGCTGCAGTCCTGTTATCCCCCTGTACAAGGTGATGCTGCAGTCCTGTTTCCCCCTGTACAAGGTGATGCTGCAGTCCTGTTATCCCCTTGTACAAGGTGATGCTGCAGTCCTGTTATCCCCCTGTACAAGGTGATGCTGCAGTCCTGTTTCCCCCTGTACAAGGTGATGCTGCAGTCCTGTTATCCCCCTGTACAAGGTAATGCTGCAGTCCTGTTATCCCCCTGTACAAGGTGATGCTGCAGTCCTGTTATCCCCCTGTACAAGGTGATGCTGCAGCCCCATTCCACTGCAGTAACATGCTAATGCTGCCGTCGCCTGTTATCCTATTCTTCCCAAATAGGCATTGGCAAGTGGAAGACCCTGAGCTGCCAGCGCTGATGAGCAGAAGACCCAGCGGCCAGTGGTTCAGGTACACAGCGCTGCCTATACAGAAGGGGAAGGGCACAGTGCAACCTGTCTCAAGCCTTTCATACACTCTCACTCCCCCTCCCTGGTTATTAGTGTGTGCAGGGTGAGCCTGGTCCCTCCAATACAGCAGCTGTCGCCGTTCCTCCCTGGCCCACTCTGAGTCTATGTCTTTTCCCCCTGAGAGCAACTCACTCTGGGGTAGATTTATTATAGTGGCGCTAAAGGCTACTAAGATCTTGGCTGCCGAAGCGGGGGAGCAATAACTCCCCCCTCCGGCGATGCCTCCTCCAGCTGACACTGACGCGCTGTCTGCTTCTCCCCGGCCGGCTGAAGCGGGCATGCGCGGGATCTCGCTACTCACACAAAATCCCCAGCTCAGAGCCAGCAGCAGGTGCCATAGATCAGGGGATAGCGCATATTCCCCTGATCGCCTATAAATAAATAATAAATCTACCCCTCTGTCTCTCTACCTCCCTCTTTGTTTCTATCTCATACTCTCCCCCTCTCACACCCACTCTCTCCCTCTTACACACCCACTTTCACACACACTCCCCTCTCTCTCCTCCTCCCTCACTCTTTCACACACTCTCTCCATAACACTCCCCCCCCCACTCACTCTCTTCCCCCCCCCCTCTCTCTCTTCCCCCTCACACTCTCTCTTTCTCTCTTTCCCACTCTCACACTCTCTCTCTCTCTTTCCCACTCTCACTCTCTCTCTTCCCCCCTCACACTCTCTCTTTCCCACTCTCACACTCTCTCTCTCTTTCCCACTCTCACTCTCTCTCTTTCCCACTCTCACTCTCTCTCTTCCCCCCTCACACACACTCTCTTCCCCCTCACACACACTCTCTTCCCCCTCACACTCTTTCTCTTTCCCACTCTCTCTCTCTTTCCCCCTCTCACACTCTATCTTTCTTCCACTCTCTCTCCCCTCTCTTTCTCCCTCACACTCTCCCTCTGTCCCTCCACAAACGCTCTACCCTTCTCTTTCTATCTCTCTCTGTCTCTCAAACTTTCCCTCTTTCTCTCCCACACATGCATTCTCTCTTTTCTTCTCTCTGTCTCTCTCACACACACACATACTCACACACACACGTTCTTTCAAAGGTTTAGTGCAGTGCTACATGCAGCAACATACACATCTGATTTAGGCCCAGAGTGTTCCAGAGTTTTCTCCAGCCATTGGAGAACACCCCCCATAGTAGCAATAAGTACGCCCATAGGTGGATTAAGACATACCCCCCTAGGCGGAGCATGACACACCTCTAAGTGCCTCATTCTACTAGCAGATAAAATCTCCCTGAAACTAGTTTTCAAAAGTAGGCAAGTATGCCCCACACAAGTGGTGAGTTAACTGTTTGAAGCCCATGGCTTCTGTAGCAATTGCTCATGTATACCTTCAGTGTATGCTTTATTTTATAAAGTATGCAAATGTGTGTACAGTAGCTATTTGCCCTGCAATTTCTCTATTTAATTATCCATCCTGATTCTAAATATTCCCATTTTTTAGAGTTGCTGTAACTCTTGTTTTAGTTTAAAACAATCCACTGCACCAGCAAAAATATGGTGTAAAGCCCCAAACACACTTGCCGACACCATTATTGGTAGCGAGAACATGCAGGACGAGGGAAGGGATTGTTAACAATGCATAGGAGCACGCATTGTTAACGATAATCAGTGTCTACACTAGGCGATATAGTAAAACATATCACTCAGAAGGGCCCTTTTTTAGTGATATCTTTTACTATATAGCCTAGTGTGTATGGGGCTTAACCTATTCCCATATTTATATAGTTGATGTAAATTTATTTGCAAAAAAAAAAAAGGAAATGAGTATTATGCATGGGGTTATGCACCATGGGACAAATGTTTTAAGTCCCGTACATACAACACTGTTTTTCTGTGTGAAATTGTTTAAAATACTGTGTAGTTTATGCTGATTATCGTTAATTATTCATTCTCCAGTTAACAATTCTGCTTACTCTACAAACCCCGCCCCCATCGACAGACTCCACCCCCATTAGGGCTGCTTCCTGAAATTTCCCGGGCTGGTTTTCCATCCCAATCCGCCCCTGGTCCCGGCTCATCTGCCCCCTCTCCGCAGGCCACACGGACTCCTCAGCGCTGCCTCTGGGGGACTTTATGGGGGATATAACCCGCTCCGGAGAGTTACCCCTGCCAGAGGGCTTCGAGCAGGTCAGGGACGTGGACGGCAAAGTTGATTATATTGATCACAGATAAGTGTCAAAGGTCTGTTTCATATGTGCAAGTTTATTTACATGTGCAATGCTAATAACCACCATTGTTGGCCATATAATATTGTCCAGTATACATAGGGAAGTTGCAGGAGCCCAACTTTAACGTTTCATTTCCGGACGCATTTTTTGCATTATATTGATCCTCTCACATTTTCTGTAATCACAGTATGCATATTGCCAATCAAAATATTGTCCATAATAAATTCAGGATGTGGCCAGGGGGTCTCAGGTGGTCAGAAGTAATGTACTCAAAGCCCAGCAGTATTCATAAATTTATCAGGTTTACATGGCTAAACTCAAGGAATTTGTGCTTGAAATAGGCAATACTTAATGGGTGCCAACAACACTATTGCCCATTCTCCATCACTGACATTCGCAGTACGAGTGCAGTGCACATGCAAATTGATGGTGTGACGCTCAGGTGTCACAAGATGGTTATATAGCATAACTGTGCCGATGGTGTGATGCTCAGGTGTCACAAGATGGATTATATACAGTAGCATAAATGTGCTGTTGGTGTGACACTCAGGTGTCACAAGATGGTTATATAGCATAAATGTGCTGATGGTGTGACGCTCAGGTGTCACAGGATGGATTATATAGAATATATGTGCTCAGGGCCGTTTCTAGACAATTTAGCTCCCAGGGCAAAGAAATAAAAAATGCGCCCCCACCCCTCCAAATACACATAAGAAATTGCGCGCGCCTTCGGCGCGCGCTGCGAAATAGGGGCGTGGTTTATTTTTATTGGGGGTGTGGCTTAATATTAGGGCGTGGTCTAGCAGGAAAACAAGTACCTTACATCTCACTTTTGCAACCTGCATGTCCAGACATTGGTTACCGCAAGAATTGTCATTGTCCTCCCGCATTTAAGTTGGCCGGCTGAAGGCCACACAGTGACATAAAAATATAAAGGCCCACACAGTGACCTAGTACGCCTCACAGATCAAGGCCAAACAATGACAGGCTACTTAAATCATTATACACTTTTTATCCGTGATGCCAATTACACATTACGCCGCATTACGTTACGTGATGACAATTACATATTACGCCGCACACCATGATGACAATGACACATTATGTCGCACACCATGATGACAATTACACATTATGTCGCACACCATGATGCCCATTAGACCCCACACTGTGATGCCCATTACACCCACACTGTGATGGCAATTACACAATACTCCCCACACAAATGCCTATTATACATTATGCCCCAGGCGCCGCTGCCGTACAACTGATACCGTTTACTAATATGCCCCCACAGTGCCAGATATGCCCCCACAGTGCCATACATATATGCCCCCACAGTGCCACACATATGCCCCCACAGTGCCACAAGCAGCACAACTCACTGTCTCTGGCCCTGGTTCTCCCCCTCCAGTCCCGCGCCGCTGCCATATGCCCCTACAGTGCCAGATATGCCCCCACAGTGCCACATATATGCCCCCACAGTGCAAAATATGTCCCTACAGTGCCACAGATATGCCTTCACAGTGCCACACATATGCCCCACACAGTGCCAAATATGCCCCCACAGTGCCACAGATTTGCCCCTACAGTGCCACAGATATGCCCCCACATATATGCCCCCACAGTGCAAAATATGCCCCCACAGTGCCAAATATGCCCCCACAGTGCCAAATATGCCCCCACACAGTGCCACAGATATGCCTTCACAGTGCCACACATATGCCCCTACAGTGCCATATATGCCCCACACAGTGCCAAATATGCCCCCACAGTGCCACAGATATGCCCCTACAGTGCCACACATATGCCCCACACAGTGCCACAGATATGCCCCCACAGTGCCACAGATATGCCCCTACAGTGCCACACATATGCCCCCAAAGTGCCACACATATGCCCCCAAAGTGCCAGAAGCAGCACAACTCACTGTGGCCATGGGTCTCCCCCTCAAGTCCCCTGCCATCGCTGCTGCTGGTGGTGCTGCTGCTGCTTCTTCTTCTTTCCTGGGGAGGGGAGGGGAGCGGAGCGTCTCTCCTTCCCTTCCCCTTCACTGTGTGTACCACTCACAACCTGAGCAGTCAGCCATTCATACCTCGCGGGCTGGCTCCTGATTGGCTGCCGGCCCGCGAGGCGAGCTCTGATTGGCTGACAGCCCAGTGACCGAGGGGAAGGAGAGACGGGCGATGCGCTCCGCTCTCCTCCCCTCCCCAGGGAAATCATCCTGGGGCTGTGCTGTGGCGGCCGGGGAGAGGGGAAAGGAAGTGCGGCAGGCGGCGGCAGCGTGTGCGTCGGGGTTGGGGGGGGGGGAGCTGCCGCGCGCCCTGGCTGTTTACAGAGGCTGACAAGCCGTGCGGCGCCCCGGGCTGCTGCACGGCTTGTCCGCCTCTAGAAACGGCCCTGTATGTGCTGATGGTGTGACGCTCCGGTGTCACAAGACGGTTATATAGCATAAATGTGCTGATGGTGTGACGCTCGGGTGTCACAAGGTGGATTATATACTTTAGCAATAACGTGCTGATGGTTTGAAGATCAGGTGTCACCATTTTGACCTTTTAAATGAAAATGTGCCCTCGCGAATGAAAAATGTGCCCTCGCGAATGAAAAATGTGCCCTCGCGATTGAAAAATGTGCCCTCGCGATTGAAAAATGTGCCGTTCCCATGATCAGCACCCTGCCCTAAAAAATTTCTAGAGTGAACACTAGGTAAAGTAGGCTACTATAGTTACACACAATTTGTCAGTAAAACGTGATATACTGTACAGGGTAGGCGTGTATAGTTACACAATGTGTCAGTAAGCCAGTGATATACAGGGTAGGTAGATGTCACACTGAGCAGTGATTCACTCCTAACATTCCGTTTATAAATCGTTAATGGTATCATTCAGTGTTTAAGACCTAGATCGTTCACCCACCAGGTGAAGCAATATCTTTATCAATATCTCGTTTGCTAACAATATTGCATAGAGGTGATTCAGTATATCCAATCAGCCTTCCGCAGCTATCTATCCTATGGCTTACAGGTAACTCCACTATTGAGCCCTTCTGTCTAGGCCACACACAGTAACCTATCACTGTTACCATAACAACACAGGTGTTCCGCCAATGCGCATTTCACTTTAATGGCTTTATCAGGGTTACACATGACCAGTAGCGGTGCCAGAACAGACCTTCTGAGAGCACAGAGGCTGAAGCAGCACTGACAGACCCCTACCCAAACTTTAGTATGGTACTTGGCAAGGCCTGATACACTTGACAGCATTAAGACATGTTATATTGGTATAAAAAACCCTGCCCCAATCTGCAAAGCGCCTCCCACTTTGGTAATATATTTGCCCCTTTCAGGGTTGTAAATTGAGGCAGGTAGGAGATATGCTATTCTGCCCTTGCTTATACATACACATAGTCTAAAGGTGGCCATACACACGCAGATTTATCTTTAGATCTGGCTGCTTGAAACAAAAAAATGGTTATGGATGAGAGCAAATGACAGTTGACCATTTGCTTGGAAATGTTGGAAAACAGACAAACTGTCACTCATCCATAACCATGTTTTTGTTCCAACCAGCCAGATCTGAAGATAAATCTTATAGTGTATGGGCCCCACTTTATTTGTATACATATATTTGCCTGTATGGCTGCTGCTAATACCTGTGTGATGACATCACAATGGCCCTGTGATGACATAACAGTGATTCTATGATGTCACAATGCCTGGTGAGCCAGGACGGAACACTAGGATTCATTCTGTTGCCTGGTCCCGACTTGTGCAGTCAGAGCTTTTGAACGTGTCTGATTATTCAGCATTTTCAGTTCATATATTGTGTTTGGAGAGGAGCAAGGAGAGAGAGGAGAGAGAGGAGGAAGGAAGAGACAAACGGGAGCAGCCCTGCGCTGCGTCCCGTTCTATAGTAGCAAGGTACAGATGGGGCCGGGCTCATCTTTCCAGGGGATGGCGATGGCGACGCCATTCGCCATTCCCTGCTCCGGCGCCATCTGTGTGTCGGAAGGGGACGCGCGCGCACGAGGTGCGCGCGCATCCCCTTCCGACGGTGCTGCCGTCCCCTTCCGACGGGCGCCCGGTGCCCACACCGGGCGCCCGCACCCCCCCACAGCCGCCTCGGGTCCCCCCAGCCCCCCTCGAGCGGGAGGCGGACAGTATTGCGTCCGCCTCGCCCGCCGGCCGCCCGGATACTGAGACGCACGTGCGTGGGGGACGCACGCGCGTCTCAGTCAGATGGCGCGCCGTGTTGCTGGCGGATCGCCAGCGGCATGCTGCTGGCGATTCGCCAGCAAGCATAAGGCTTGCCCCATCTGTAAGTGCGCTCTTATTTCTATTCATTCTTTTTTGTTTGAGCAATTGGGGTTCTTCATGGATTTCTTAAGGGGCGAGGCTCACCTGAAAGTGGGCGTGTCATAGCATAGAAGGCGGTTTTGTCCCAATTTAGTGGGTGTTTCAGGGGGTCTTTGCCCAAACCTGAGGGGTTATTTATTATTTATATCACTGCCGGTTCCCAATGACCCTTAATATTTTTGGCGTTCAATATGAGCTAAAATGGTTATTCGATTCCAGTGGGTTTGTGTGTGTCCCACACACAAACACTTTTTTATTTTGGTTTAAACCCTTTCTTTTTGTTGGTGGTTAAATAATCACAATTTGCATGTTACAATGGGCACCGATATTATGCCCACATTTCACTGCAAATGAGGTTGCTGATAAATGGGCTTAAAATAATAAAGCCCTTTATTTCCCCCATTACTCCATTACTCCATTATGGTATTGTATTCGCTGATACCTGCATATCTGTGGTCAGTTGTGTAACACATATTTATACTGATCCTACTAGTGGAGCATTGTGATTCCGGATTATAATCGTATGAATATGAAATGAATTATAACATTGTGACAGGAGATCGGGGACCATATTCACTTTTTGCTTTTCATGGCGCCCAGAGAGGTCGCGTAGAGTAGCGTAAAGGGCTCGATTGGCTGCCTATTTCCGCTGCCTATCAAGCAGGTAAACTCCATCCCGCCAAAGGCACGCCCACCCCGCCACACAAATACCCGCACTATGCTGCAACGCGTACGCTTACACATTCACGCGTAAGCACCCGCATCGAATGATTTTTCCTCTGTTCGTTGTGTTTCCGTCCATTATGACTAGAAGGGATATTTGTGTATAGCTTATTTGTTATTCAATATTTCTATTTTATCTTTAATTAAGGTGAAGCAGTGAGTCAAACTTGCTACAAGAGGGGAAATGGCCCAATTGCCATCAGAGAGCCAAACCAAACAAGAACCCCGGGAGAGGCAGATGCCCCCGGCACCGCGGGTAAGACAGGCCCCACCGCCTCCCCGCGAGAAAAAGGCACCACCGCCTCCCCGCGAGAGAAAGGCACCACCGCCTCCCCGCGAGAGAAAGGCCCCACCGCCTCCCTGCGAGAGAAAGGCCCCACCGCCTCCCTGCGAGAGAAAGGCCCCACCGGTACCGAGGGAGAGACAGGCCCCACCGGCACCGAGGGAGAGACAGGCCCCACCGACACCAAGGGAGAGACAGGCCCCACCGGCACCAAGGGAGAGACAGGCTCCATCGGCACCAAGGGAGAGACAGGCCCCACCTTCACCAAGGGAGAGACAGGCCCCACCGGCACCAAGGGAGAGACAGGCTTCCTCACCATTGAGGAATTCGCCCCCGTCAATATCCACGGTGTGGCAAGAGCCACCGTCACGATCAACAGAATGGTATGCGCCCCCATCACCATCCATGGAGAGGCAAGAGCCCCCGTTCCAATCCACGGAGTGGCATGAGAACCCATTCTCAATGGACTGGTATTCCGAGATCCCGGAAACATCCACGGAGTGGCAAGAGTCTCAGGAAGCATCCACGGAGTGGCAAGAGTCCCAGGAAGCATCCACGGTGTGGCAAGAGTCCCAGGAAGCATCCATGGTGTGGCAAGAGTCCCAGGAAACCTACACGGAGCGGCAAGAGACCCAGGAAACATCTATGGAGTGGCCCCCCGTCACCACCCACAGAGTGGTATACGCCCCCGTCACCATCCACGGAGTGGTATGCACCCCCGCCGCCATCCACGGAGTGGCATGCGCCCCCGTCACCATTTACGGAGTGGCAAGCGTCCCTGTCACTGGAGTGGCATGCACCCCCTATACCATCCAAGGAGTGGTATGCACCCCTGTCACCATCACGGAGTGGCATGCACTCCCAATGTAGAGGCGTCCCACTACATTTCAACTTCTGTTAAATATGGAATATTGCACATAACAACCAATCAGACTGTATCTATTATCTCCTATACGATACTAAATAAATGAGTAGTCTAGATAATAGACACATTATTTATTTAGTATTGTCTAGGAGATACTAGATAGAATCTGATTGGTTGTTATGGGCAACATCCCATCTTCAACTGAATTCCCATCTTATACCCCATCATGTGTTATTTCCAACAACAATTTGGGTAATAAAATGAGTGGTGAATAATACTGTATATCTGTGGTTATTTCCTCATTTGGAGCGTCTCCATGCTTGGCGGCTACAGTGTCAGAATATGTCAAATAAAACATGTGTACATTTACTTTTTTAAATATGTCTACACACATCTCAGAGGGTTCCTTGGTCTATGAGAAGACCTAGCCATTACCCGATAATTCTGTCTGCACACATCTCAGAGGGCTCCTTGGTCTATGAGAAGGACCTAGCCATTACCCATCATTCTCCTGTCTACACACATCTCAGAGGGTTCCTTGGTCTATGAGGAGACATAGCCATTACCCATGATTCTTCTATCTACATACATCTCAGAGGGTTCCTTGGTTCCTTTCTCCTATCTACAGACATCTCAAAGGGTTTCTTGATCTGTGAGGAGACATAGCCATTACCCCATCATTCTCCTGTCTACACACAACTCAGATGGGTTCCTTGGTCTATGAGGAGATGCAGCCATTACCTCATCATTATTGTGTCTACATACAGGACATCTCAGAGGGTTCCTTGGTCTAGGAGGAGACCCCTTGGTCTAGGAGGAGACCCCATCATTCTCCTGTTTATACACATCTCAGAGGGTTCCTTGCTTTGGTCCTTGCAGTATTTAAAACAGCCATTACAATCCTGTAATTTCAGTAATGTTACAAATGCCTGGGGAGTTCATACAGTAGGTTGCGGCACATTCAAAATGTTACCTCAGGAAACAAAATGGCCACTTCACAAAGCGCTGCAGTGAGGCCCCTCGTTCACAGTGACTGATATTTTGCATCTTCCTAACAAGTTTGTGCTAAAATAATACACACAATGCAATATTAGCATTGCTGTCTGTCAAAAAGTGTATTAGTAGGTCGACGATAACTAGGTCAACGGTCATTAGGTCAACCACTATTGGTCGACAGTGAAAAGGTCTACATGCACTATGGTTGACATGGACTAAAATTTGAGTCAAGCAAAAGGTCGACATGACTCTTTAAGATTTTTAGTGCCTAGGTCAACAACAGTCGACATAGACCCTCAATTAGTGTACCAAGTACCCTCGTATGGTGCCTCCCTCGCCATACTTTACCATTACCAATTGTAGGCCACGTGGATAATAAATTATAACAAGTTATCCAAGTGAAAAAGGTTGGAAAGAGATAAAAACAGCCAACCAGCTTCTAACTGCCATGTTACGGCCTGTGTTTCAAAAATGTCAGCTAAGAGCTGATTGGTTGGTACCTTAGCTCTCTCCAATCTTTGATAAATATCCTCCTTACAGACACAGCAGGCTTCTTCCGAACACTTCAAGTCCAGCGCTTATTTGGTGCAGACAAGGAAATGGGTAATTATGTCCTGACAATACAGCGTACAGCATACAAAAAGACCGACAAGCCTTGATGAACAGCACACGTGACACACTTATCTCTCTCCTTATGTACACACCACTGGAGAGTGGTATAGTCAGATGATTATCGATTTTGGCCATACTTTATTTCATACAAACGGAGAAGAGGAGACGCCCAATCCACATGTGGTAGGAAATATGGATTGTACGCTCCACTGGAGCAGGGACTGATGTGAATGTTCAAATATTCTCTGTAAAGTGCAGCGGAATCTGTGTGCGCTATATAAGAAACTGCTAAGAAATAAATTAATAATATAGGGATGTATGGTATTTTCTCCCCACTCAGGCAGGCATCTTCGGTGATGGGTATCCATATATAACAAGAATCCCTTTCAATACTGCGGTCATCTCTACTGTATAAACCAGTTTGAGGCGGAGAAGAGGAGACTAATATACCTTCATAGGGATGTATTATCTATTGATAGCGCTGATGAACGAGACACGATTTCATATGGTCTTGCATATGTCTTTTTCTTTCATGTGTTTATAAGGTGTGGGGACACCATCCCTGTGTCTTCATCCACCAAGATGCATTCTAAGCACGATTTGAACACCTTTATATTACTTTCATACTATAGAGTAGGCTACTATAGTTACACGCAATGTGTCAGTAAGCTAGTGCTATTCCAGGTAGAGATGAGCGGGTCAGGATCCCCGAGATCCGTCAGATCCGAATCTCGGGATCCGGGTCGGGCTCCGAGGCGGCTCGGGAGTTCCCGCCTCAATTCCGGACCCTGTGCTGTTCTCCGTGCCATGCTGTGCTGTGCTACATGACCTGCCCTGTGCCCTCACTGCCCTGAGCCCTGTAGTGTGATTTAAATAACTAGGTGCTGCAGTGCTCACACGCAGGGGCTGCAGTGTCCACTGTCCAGGGGCTGTCCTGTGGCCCGTGCCCTGTTGTGATTTATTTAGCCCTAAGCCCTGTGTTGTGATTTATTTAGCCCTGAGCCCTGTGTTGTGTGATTTAACTAACTAACTCAGTGCTGCAGTGCTCACACGCAGGGGCTGCAGTGCTGCTGAGTAGTACACTGAGTACAGGGGCTGCAGTAATACAAGGGGCTGTGTCCAGTGTGACGGCCTATATCCATTGTCCAGTGTCACGAGTCACGACATATATCCTGTGTCCAGTGTGACGACATATATCCTGTGTCCAGTGTGACGACATACATCCTGTGTCCAGTGTGACGACATATATCCAGTGTCCAGTGTGACAGATATATCCATTGTCCAGTGTGACGACATATATCCTGTGTCCATTGTGACGACATATATCCGGTGTCCAGTGTGACATCTAACCATTGTGTGACGGCATATATCCAGTGTCCAGCGTGATATATATCCATTGTCCAGTGTGACGACATATATCCTGTGTCCAGCATGACATATATCCATTGTCCAGTGTGACGACATATATCCAGTGTCCAGTGTGACATATATCCATTGTCCAGTGTGACGACATATATCCTGTGTCCAGTGTGACTATATATATCCAGTGTCCAGTGTGACTACATATATCCAGTGTCCAGTGTGACGACATATATCCAGTGTCCAGTGTGACATATATCCTGTGTCCAGTGTGACGACATATATCCTGTATCCAGTGTGACTACATATATCCAGTGTCCAGTGTGACGACATATATCCAGTGTCCAGTGTGATGACATATATCCAGTGTCCAGTGTGACATATATCCTGTGTCCAGTGTGACGACATATATCCAGTGCCCAGTGTGACATCTAACCATTGTGTGACGTCATATATCCAGTGTCCAGCGTGATATATATCCATTGTCCAGTGTGACGACATATATCCTGTGTCCAGCGTGACATATATCCATTGCCCAGTGTGACGACATATATCCAGTGTCCAGTGTGACATATATCCATTGTCCAGTGTGACGACATATATCCTGTGTCCAGTGTGACTATATATATCCAGTGTCCAGTGTGACTACATATATCCAGTGTCCAGTGTGACAACATATATCCAGTGTCCAGTGTGACATATATCCTGTGTCCAGTGTGACGACATATATCCTGTATCCAGTGTGACTACATATATCCAGTGTCCAGTGTGACAACATATATCCAGTGTCCAGTGTGACGACATATATCCAGTGTCCAGTGTGACATATATCCTGTGTCCAGTGTGACGACATATATGCAGTGTCCAGTGTGACATATATCCATTGTCCAGTGTGACAACATATATCCAGTGTTCAGTGTGACATGTAACCATTGTGTGACGGCATATATCCAGTGTCCAGCGTGACATATATCCATTGTCCAGTCTGACGACATATATCCTGTGTCCAGTGTGACATATATCCATTGTCCAGTGTGACGACATATATCCTGTGTCCACTGTGACATGTAACCATTGTGTGACGGCATATATCCTGTGTCCAGTGTGACATATATCCATTGTCCAGTGTGACGACATATATCCAGAGTCCAGTGTGACATATATCCATTGTCCAGTGTGACTATATATATCCAGTGTCCAGTGTGACAGGGGCTGTGTCCAGTGTACAGGGGCTGTGTCCAGTGTACAGGGGCTGTGTACAGGGGTTGTGTCCAGTGTACAGGGGTTGTGTCCATTATACAGGAGCTGTGTCCAGGAGCTGTGTCCAGGGGCAGTGTCCAGTATGACGGCTGTGTCCAGTGTACAGGAGCTGTGTCCCGGGGCGGTGTCCAGAAGCTGTGTCCATTGTCCAGGGGCTGTGTCCAGGGTAACGGGCTGTGTCCATTGTCCAGGGGCTGTGTCCAGGGTGACGGGCTGTGTCCAGTGTCCAGGGGCAGTGTCCAGTGTGAAGGCTGTGTCCAGTGTACAGGAGCTGTTTCCAGGGGCGGTGTCCAGAGGCTGTGTCCAGTGTGACGGCTGTGTCCATTGTCCAGGGGCTGTGTCCAGTGTGACGGGCTGTGTCCATTGTCCAGGGGCTGTGTCCAGGGTGACGGGCTGTGTCCAGTGTCCAGGGGCAGTGTCCAGTGTGAAGGCTATTTCCAGTGTACAGGAGCTGTGTCCAGGGGCGGTGTCCAGAGGCTGTGTCCAGTGTGACGGCTGTGTCCATTGTCCAGGGGCTGTGTCCAGTGTGACGGGCTGTGTCCAGGGGCAGTGTCCAGGGGCTGTGTCCATTGTCCAGGGGCTGTGTCCAGGGTGATGGGCTGTGTCCAGGGGCAGTGTCCAGGGGCTGTGTCCAGGGGCAGTGTCCAGTGTCCAAGGGGTTGTGTCCAGTGTGACAGGCTGTGTCCAGTGTAAAGTAAGAAAAATAAATAAAAGTAATAAATAAAATAAAAACACATTTTTGGAGGATGATGGAGGAGGAAATAGTGGGAGATCAGCAACCTGATAGAAGTGCTGAAGCTGCTACCACCAGTCATGACAAGGCCGATACCTTGTTGTATTTGCTCTTTGGAGCATTTCTCTTTTTTTGGGATAGTTTATTAAACTGCCACCCTGTCTGCCCTGTAGTGCCACTCTGCCAGGTTGGAAGTGTAAGGTCCACATGTATGTGATGCCGACTGCTGTCGCTTAGCTTAGTCATCCAGCTACCTCGGTATACCCTTTTGGCCCAACTACAGTAAATGAAAACAATTTTGTAAGCTGTGAAGTGATCAAAATTGACTAGAAATGAGTGGAAACTAATGTTATTGAGGTTAATAATACTTTAGGGGCATTTTTTCATAAAAATCCATATCCAAAACCCACAAGGGTGGTTTTGCCAAAACCAATCCAGATCCAAAACACGAAGGGAGATCCAGATCCAAAACCAAAACCCGAAAAGTGGCCGCCGCACATCTCTAATTACAGGGTGAGCTGCTAAACTTACACACAATATGTCAGTAGTTACTCACAAAGAGTCAGTAAGCCAGTGCCATACAGATAGGCTGCCATAGATACACACGATGTGTCAGTAAGTCAGTGCTATTACAGGGTGAGCTGCTAAATTTACATTAAATGTGTCAGTAAACCAGTGCTATACAGAGTAGGCTACTACAGTTACACACAATGCGTCAGCAAGCCAGTGCTATACAGGGTGAACTGCCATAGCAGTGGGAAACGCAGGATTTTCAGAAGGGGGTTTCCAGAGGGGTGGAGCAAAGCACGGAGATGGACACTTAGGTGACCCAGTAGATACACACTATGTGTCAGTAAGACGTGCTATACAGGGTAGGCTGCTATAGATACATGTAATGTGTCAGCAAGTCGGTGCTATACAGGGTAGTAGTGTTCCCGCTAGGCTTATTTCACGGGGCGCTGCGCCCTGCCTGTTTCTGCCCGCCCTGCATAGTTAATAGCCGCTGCCGCGCTAGAAGTCTCCTCCCGCTGACAGTGTAAGCTGCTAGCGCGGCAGCGTGTGGACACTCCCCCCTCAGCCCTGACATGTCGCAGCAGCGGAGGGGGGGGGACAGTGAGCACCAGGAGATCACGGGGCAGAGGCTGCTCTGTGCGTGACAGTGCGTCCCCTTGAAGGCATCGGCCCAGAAGCCTGCCGGTGGTGACACCTGCTGGCTGGAGGCAGTGCTTGGCCCCCGGGGCCGGTGATGGACAGCTGGGCACCCTGGGATATGCAGCCCTCCCGCTCCCCCGCCGCCGCACACTTGTTGATGCACCCGAGTGCAGCGTGTAGGGCGGTCCCGGCTCATCTGCCCCCTCTCCGCAGGCCACACGGACTCCTCAGCGCTGCCTCTGGGGGACTTTATGGGGGATATAACCCGCTCCGGAGAGTTACCCCTGCCAGAGGGCTTCGAGCAGGTCAGGGACGTGGACGGCAAAGTTGATTATATTGATCACAGATAAGTGTCAAAGGTCTGTTTCATATGTGCAAGTTTATTTACATGTGCAATGCTAATAACCACCATTGTTGGCCATATAATATTGTCCAGTATACATAGGGAAGTTGCAGGAGCCCAACTTTAACGTTTCATTTCCGGACGCATTTTTTGCATTATATTGATCCTCTCACATTTTCTGTAATCACAGTATGCATATTGCCAATCAAAATATTGTCCATAATAAATTCAGGATGTGGCCAGGGGGTCTCAGGTGGTCAGAAGTAATGTACTCAAAGCCCAGCAGTATTCATAAATTTATCAGGTTTACATGGCTAAACTCAAGGAATTTGTGCTTGAAATAGGCAATACTTAATGGGTGCCAACAACACTATTGCCCATTCTCCATCACTGACATTCGCAGTACGAGTGCAGTGCACATGCAAATTGATGGTGTGACGCTCAGGTGTCACAAGATGGTTATATAGCATAAATGTGCCGATGGTGTGATGCTCAGGTGTCACAAGATGGATTATATACAGTAGCATAAATGTGCTGTTGGTGTGACACTCAGGTGTCACAAGATGGTTATATAGCATAAATGTGCTGATGGTGTGACGCTCAGGTGTCACAGGATGGATTATATAGAATATATGTGCTCAGGGCCGTTTCTAGACAATTTAGCTCCCAGGGCAAAGAAATAAAAAATGCGCCCCCACCCCCCCAAATACACATAAGAAATTGCGCGCGCCTTTGGCGTGCGCTGCGAAATAGGGGCGTGGTTTATTTTTATAGGGGGTGTGGCTTAATATAAGGGCGTGGTCTAGCAGGAAAACAAGTACCTTACATCTCACTTTTGCAACCTGCATGTCCAGACATTGGTTACCGCAAGAATTGTCATTGTCCTCCCGCATTTAAGTTGGCCGGCTGAAGGCCACACAGTGACATAAAAATATAAAGGCCCACACAGTGACCTAGTACGCCTCACAGATCAAGGCCAAACAATGACAGGCTACTTAAATCATTATACACTTTTTATCCGTGATGCCAATTACACATTACGCCGCATTACGTTACGTGATGACAATTACATATTACGCCGCACACCATGATGACAATGACACATTATGTCGCACACCATGATGACAATTACACATTATGTCGCACACCATGATGCCCATTAGACCCCACACTGTGATGCCCATTACACCCACACTGTGATGGCAATTACACAATACTCCCCACACGAATGCCTATTACACATTATGCCCCAGGCGCCGCTGCCGTACAACTGATACCGTTTACTAATATGCCCCCACAGTGCCAGATATGCCCCCACAGTGCCATACATATATGCCCCCACAGTGCCACACATATGCCCCCACAGTGCCACAAGCAGCACAACTCACTGTCTCTGGCCCTGGGTCTCCCCCTCCAGTCCCGCGCCGCTGCCATATGCCCCTACAGTGCCAGATATGCCCCCACAGTGCCACATATATGCCCCCACAGTGCAAAATATGTCCCTACAGTGCCACAGATATGCCTTCACAGTGCCACACATATGCCCCACACAGTGCCAAATATGCCCCCACAGTGCCACAGATATGCCCCTACAGTGCTACAGATATGCCCCCACATATATGCCCCCACAGTGCAAAATATGCCCCCACAGTGCCAAATATGCCCCCACACAGTGCCACAGATATGCCTTCACAGTGCCACACATATGCCCCTACAGTGCCATATATGCCCCACACAGTGCCAAATATGCCCCCACAGTGCCACAGATATGCCCCTACAGTGCCACACATATGCCCCACACAGTGCCACAGATATGCCCCCACAGTGCCACAGATATGCCCCTACAGTGCCACACATATGCCCCCAAAGTGCCACACATATGCCCCCAAAGTGCCAGAAGCAGCACAACTCACTGTGGCCATGGGTCTCCCCCTCAAGTCCCCTGCCATCGCTGCTGCTGGTGGTGCTGCTGCTGCTTCTTCTTCTTTCCTGGGGAGGGGAGGGGAGCGGAGCGTCTCTCCTTCCCTTCCCCTTCACTGTGTGTACCACTCACAACCTGAGCAGTCAGCCATTCATACCTCGCGGGCTGGCTCCTGATTGGCTGCCGGCCCGCGAGGCGAGCTCTGATTGGCTGACAGCCCAGTGACCGAGGGGAAGGAGAGACGGGCGATGCGCTCCGCTCTCCTCCCCTCCCCAGGGAAATCATCCTGGGGCTGTGCTGTGGCGGCCGGGGAGAGGGGAAAGGAAGTGCGGCAGGCGGCGGCAGCGTGTGCGTCGGGGTTGGGGGGGGTGGAGCTGCCGCGCGCCCTGGCTGTTTACAGAGGCTGACAAGCCGTGCGGCGCCCCGGGCTGCTGCACGGCTTGTCCGCCTCTAGAAACGGCCCTGTATGTGCTGATGGTGTGACGCTCCGGTGTCACAAGACGGTTATATAGCATAAATGTGCTGATGGTGTGACGCTCGGGTGTCACAAGGTGGATTATATACTTTAGCAATAACGTGCTGATGGTTTGAAGATCAGGTGTCACCATTTTGACCTTTTAAATGAAAATGTGCCCTCGCGAATGAAAAATGTGCCCTCGCGAATGAAAAATGTGCCCTCGCGATTGAAAAATGTGCCCTCGCGATTGAAAAATGTGCCGTTCCCATGATCAGCACCCTGCCCTAAAAAAATTCTAGAGTGAACACTAGGTACAGTAGGCTACTATAGTTACACACAATTTGTCAGTAAAACGTGATATACTGTACAGGGTAGGCGTGTATAGTTACACAATGTGTCAGTAAGCCAGTGATATACAGGGTAGGTAGATGTCACACTGAGCAGTGATTCACTCCTAACATTCCGTTTATAAATCGTTAATGGTATCATTCAGTGTTTAAGACCTAGATCGTTCACCCACCAGGTGAAGCAATATCTTTATCAATATCTCGTTTGCTAACAATATTGCATAGAGGTGATTCAGTATATCCAATCAGCCTTCCGCAGCTATCTATCCTATGGCTTACAGGTAACTCCACTATTGAGCCCTTCTGTCTAGGCCACACACAGTAACCTATCACTGTTACCATAACAACACAGGTGTTCCGCCAATGCGCATTTCACTTTAATGGCTTTATCAGGGTTACACATGACCAGTAGCGGTGCCAGAACAGACCTTCTGAGAGCACAGAGGCTGAAGCAGCACTGACAGACCCCTACCCAAACTTTAGTATGGTACTTGGCAAGGCCTGATACACTTGACAGCATTAAGACATGTTATATTGGTATAAAAAACCCTGCCCCAATCTGCAAAGCGCCTCCCACTTTGGTAATATATTTGCCCCTTTCAGGGTTGTAAATTGAGGCAGGTAGGAGATATGCTATTCTGCCCTTGCTTATACATACACATAGTCTAAAGGTGGCCATACACACGCAGATTTATCTTTAGATCTGGCTGCTTGAAACAAAAAAATGGTTATGGATGAGAGCAAATGACAGTTGACCATTTGCTTGGAAATGTTGGAAAACAGACAAACTGTCACTCATCCATAACCATGTTTTTGTTCCAACCAGCCAGATCTGAAGATAAATCTTATAGTGTATGGGCCCCACTTTATTTGTATACATATATTTGCCTGTATGGCTGCTGCTAATACCTGTGTGATGACATCACAATGGCCCTGTGATGACATAACAGTGATTCTATGATGTCACAATGCCTTGTGAGCCAGGACGGAACACTAGGATTCATTCTGTTGCCTGGTCCCGACTTGTGCAGTCAGAGCTTTTGAACGTGTCTGATTATTCAGCATTTTCAGTTCATATATTGTGTTTGGAGAGGAGCAAGGAGAGAGAGGAGAGAGAGGAGGAAGGAGGAGACAAACGGGAGCAGCCCTGCGCTGCGTCCCGTTCTATAGTAGCAAGGTAAGTGCGCTCTTATTTCTATTCATTCTTTTTTGTTTGAGCAATTGGGGTTCTTCATGGATTTCTTAAGGGGCGAGGCTCACCTGAAAGTGGGCGTGTCATAGCATAGAAGGCGGTTATGTCCCAATTTAGTGGGTGTTTCAGGGGGTCTTTGCCCAAACCTGAGGGGTTATTTATTATTTATATCACTGCCGGTTCCCAATGACCCTTAATATTTTTGGCGTTCAATATGAGCTAAAATGGTTATTCGATTCCAGTGGGTTTGTGTGTGTCCCACACACAAACACTTTTTTATTTTGGTTTAAACCCTTTCTTTTTGTTGGTGGTTAAATAATCACAATTTGCATGTTACAATGGGCACCGATATTATGCCCACATTTCACTGCAAATGAGGTTGCTGATAAATGGGCTTAAAATAATAAAGCCCTTTATTTCCCCCATTACTCCATTACTCCATTATGGTATTGTATTCGCTGATACCTGCATATCTGTGGTCAGTTGTGTAACACATATTTATACTGATCCTACTAGTGGAGCATTGTGATTCCGGATTGTAATCGTATGAATATGAAATGAATTATAACATTGTGACAGGAGATCGGGGACCATATTCACTTTTTGCTTTTCATGGCGCCCAGAGAGGTCGCGTAGAGTAGCGTAAAGGGCTCGCTTGGCTGCCTATTTCCGCTGCCTATCAAGCAGGTAAAATCCATCCCGCCAAAGGCACGCCCACCCCGCCACACAAATACCCGCACTATGCTGCAACGCGTACGCTTACACATTCACGCGTAAGCACCCGCATCGAATGATTTTTCCTCTGTTCGTTGTGTTTCCGTCCATTATGACTAGAAGGGATATTTGTGTATAGCTTATTTGTTATTTAATATTTCTATTTTATCTTTAATTAAGGTGACGCAGTGAGTCAAACTTGCTACAAGAGGGGAAATGGCCCAATTGCCATCAGAGAGCCAAACCAAACAAGAACCCCGGGAGAGGCAGATGCCCCCGGCACCGCGGGTAAGACAGGCCCCACCGCCTCCCCGCGAGAAAAAGGCACCACCGCCTCCCCGCGAGAGAAAGGCACCACCGCCTCCCCGCGAGAGAAAGGCCCCACCGCCTCCCTGCGAGAGAAAGACCCCACCGCCTCCCTGCGAGAGAAAGACCCCACCGCCTCCCTGCGAGAGAAAGGCCCCACCGGTACCGAGGGAGAGACAGGCCCCACCGGCACCGAGGGAGAGACAGGCCCCACCGACACCAAGGGAGAGACAGGCCCCACCGGCACCAAGGGAGAGACAGGCTCCATCGGCACCAAGGGAGAGACAGGCCCCACCGGCACCAAGGGAGAGACAGGCCCCACCGGCACCAAGGGAGAGACAGGCTTCCTCACCATTGAGGAATTCGCCCCCGTCAATATCCACGGTGTGGCAAGAGCCACCGTCACGATCAACAGAATGGTATGCGCCCCCATCACCATCCATGGAGAGGCAAGAGCCCCCGTTCCAATCCACGGAGTGGCATGAGAACCCATTCTCAATGGACTGGTATTCCGAGATCCCGGAAACATCCACGGAGTGGCAAGAGTCTCAGGAAGCATCCACGGAGTGGCAAGAGTCCCAGGAAGCATCCACGGTGTGGCAAGAGTCCCAGGAAGCATCCATGGTGTGGCAAGAGTCCCAGGAAACCTACACGGAGCGGCAAGAGACCCAGGAAACATCTATGGAGTGGCCCCCCGTCACCACCCACGGAGTGGTATACGCCCCCGTCACCATCCACGGAGTGGTATGCACCCCCGCCGCCATCCACGGAGTGGCATGCGCCCCCGTCACCATTTACGGAGTGGCAAGCGTCCCTGTCACTGGAGTGGCATGCACCCCCTATACCATCCAAGGAGTGGTATGCACCCCTGTCACCATCACGGAGTGGCATGCACTCCCAATGTAGAGGCGTCCCACTACATTTCAACTTCTGTTAAATATGGAATATTGCACATAACAACCAATCAGACTGTATCTATTATCTCCTATACGATACTAAATAAATGAGTAGTCTAGATAATAGACACATTATTTATTTAGTATTGTCTAGGAGATACTAGATAGAATCTGATTGGTTGTTATGGGCAACATCCCATCTTCAACTGAATTCCCATCTTATACCCCATCATGTGTTATTTCCAACAACAATTTGGGTAATAAAATGAGTGGTGAATAATACTGTATATCTGTAGTTATTTCCTCATTTGGAGCGTCTCCATGCTTGGCGGCTACAGTGTCAGAATATGTCAAATAAAACATGTGTACATTTACTTTTTTAAATATGTCTACACACATCTCAGAGGGTTCCTTGGTCTATGAGAAGACCTAGCCATTACCCGATAATTCTGTCTGCACACATCTCAGAGGGCTCCTTGATCTATGAGAAGGACCTAGCCATTACCCATCATTCTCCTGTCTACACACATCTCAGAGGGTTCCTTGGTCTATGAGGAGACATAGCCATTACCCATGATTCTTCTATCTACATACATCTCAGAGGGTTCCTTGGTTCCTTTCTCCTATCTACAGACATCTCAAAGGGTTTCTTGATCTGTGAGGAGACATAGCCATTACCCCATCATTCTCCTGTCTACACACAACTCAGATGGGTTCCTTGGTCTATGAGGAGATGCAGCCATTACCTCATCATTATTGTGTCTACATACAGGACATCTCAGAGGGTTCCTTGGTCTAGGAGGAGACCCCTTGGTCTAGGAGGAGACCCCATCATTCTCCTGTTTACACACATCTCAGAGGGTTCCTTGCTTTGGTCCTTGCAGTATTTAAAACAGCCATTACAATCCTGTAATTTCAGTAATGTTACAAATGCCTGGGGAGTTCATACAGTAGGTTGCGGCACATTCAAAATGTTACCTCAGGAAACAAAATGGCCACTTCACAAAGCGCTGCAGTGAGGCCCCTCGTTCACAGTGACTGATATTTTGCATCTTCCTAACAAGTTTGTGCTAAAATAATACACACAATGCAATATTAGCATTGCTGTCTGTCAAAAAGTGTATTCGTAGGTCGACGATAACTAGGTCAACGGTCATTAGGTCAACCACTATTGGTCGACAGTGAAAAGGTCTACATGCACTATGGTTGACATGGACTAAAATTTGAGTCAAGCAAAAGGTCGACATGACTCTTTAAGATTTTTAGTGCCTAGGTCAACAACAGTCGACATAGACCCTCAATTAGTGTACCAAGTACCCTCGTATGGTGCCTCCCTCGCCATACTTTACCATTACCAATTGTAGGCCACGTGGATAATAAATTATAACAAGTTATCCAAGTGAAAAAGGTTGGAAAGAGATAAAAACAGCCAACCAGCTTCTAATTGCCATGTTACGGCCTGTGTTTCAAAAATGTCAGCTAAGAGCTGATTGGTTGGTACCTTAGCTCTCTCCAATCTTTGATAAATATCCTCCTTACAGACACAGCAGGCTTCTTCCGAACACTTCAAGTCCAGCGCTTATTTGGTGCAGACAAGGAAATGGGTAATTATGTCCTGACAATACAGTGTACAGCATACAAAAAGACCGACAAGCCTTGATGAACAGCACACGTGACACACTTATCTCTCTCCTTATGTACACACCACTGGAGAGTGGTATAGTCAGATGATTATCGATTTTGGCCACACTTTATTTCATACAAACGGAGAAGAGGAGACGCCCAATCCACATGTGGTAGGAAATATGGATTGTACGCTCCACTGGGGCAGGGACTGATGTGAATGTTCAAATATTCTCTGTAAAGTGCAGCGGAATCTGTGTGCGCTATATAAGAAACTGCTAAGAAATAAATTAATAATATAGGGATGTATGGTATTTTCTCCCCACTCAGGCAGGCATCTTCGGTGATGGGTATCCATATATAACAAGAATCCCTTTCAATACTGCGGTCATCTCTACTGTATAAACCAGTTTGAGGCGGAGAAGAGGAGACTAATATACCTTCATAGGGATGTATTATCTATTGATAGCGCTGATGAACGAGACACGATTTCATATGGTCTTGCATATGTCTTTTTCTTTCATGTGTTTATAAGGTGTGGGGACACCATCCCTGTGTCTTCATCCACCAAGATGCATTCTAAGCACGATTTGAACACCTTTATATTACTTTCATACTATAGAGTAGGCTACTATAGTTACACGCAATGTGTCAGTAAGCTAGTGCTATTCCAGGTAGAGATGAGCGGGTCAGGATCCCCGAGATCCGTCAGATCCGAATCTCGGGATCCGGGTCGGGCTCCGAGGCGGCTCGGGAGTTCCCGCCTCAATTCCGGACCCTGTGCTGTTCTCCGTGCCATGCTGTGCTGTGCTACATGACCTGCCCTGTGCCCTCACTGCCCTGAGCCCTGTAGTGTGATTTAAATAACTAGGTGCTGCAGTGCTCACACGCAGGGGCTGCAGTGTCCACTGTCCAGGGGCTGTCCTGTGGCCCGTGCCCTGTTGTGATTTATTTAGCCCTAAGCCCTGTGTTGTGATTTATTTAACCCTGAGCCCTGTGTTGTGTGATTTAACTAACTAACTCAGTGCTGCAGTGCTCACACGCAGGGGCTGCAGTGCTGCTGAGTAGTACACTGAGTACAGGGGCTGCAGTAATACAAGGGGCTGTGTCCAGTGTGACGGCCTATATCCATTGTCCAGTGTCACGAGTCACGACATATATCCTGTGTCCAGTGTGACGACATATATCCTGTGTCCAGTGTGACGACATACATCCTGTGTCCAGTGTGACGACATATATCCAGTGTCCAGTGTGACAGATATATCCATTGTCCAGTGTGACGACATATATCCTGTGTCCAGTGTGACGACATATATCCGGTGTCCAGTGTGACATCTAACCATTGTGTGACGGCATATATCCAGTGTCCAGCGTGATATATATCCATTGTCCAGTGTGACGACATATATCCTGTGTCCAGCATGACATATATCCATTGTCCAGTGTGACGACATATATCCAGTGTCCAGTGTGACATATATCCATTGTCCAGTGTGACGACATATATCCTGTGTCCAGTGTGACTATATATATCCAGTGTCCAGTGTGACTACATATATCCAGTGTCCAGTGTGACGACATATATCCAGTGTCCAGTGTGACATATATCCTGTGTCCAGTGTGACGACATATATCCTGTATCCAGTGTGACTACATATATCCAGTGTCCAGTGTGACGACATATATCCAGTGTCCAGTGTGATGACATATATCCAGTGTCCAGTGTGACATATATCCTGTGTCCAGTGTGACGACATATATCCAGTGCCCAGTGTGACATCTAACCATTGTGTGACGTCATATATCCAGTGTCCAGCGTGATATATATCCATTGTCCAGTGTGACGCCATATATCCTGTGTCCAGCGTGACATATATCCATTGCCCAGTGTGACGACATATATCCAGTGTCCAGTGTGACATATATCCATTGTCCAGTGTGACGACATATATCCTGTGTCCAGTGTGACTATATATATCCAGTGTCCAGTGTGACTACATATATCCAGTGTCCAGTGTGACAACATATATCCAGTGTCCAGTGTGACATATATTCTGTGTCCAGTGTGACGACATATATCCTGTATCCAGTGTGACTACATATATCCAGTGTCCAGTGTGACGACATATATCCAGTGTCCAGTGTGACGACATATATCCAGTGTCCAGTGTGACATATATCCTGTGTCCAGTGTGACGACATATATGCAGTGTCCAGTGTGACATATATCCATTGTCCAGTGTGACAACATATATCCAGTGTTCAGTGTGACATGTAACCATTGTGTGACGGCATATATCCAGTGTCCAGCGTGACATATATCCATTGTCCAGTCTGACGACATATATCCTGTGTCCAGTGTGACATATATCCATTGTCCAGTGTGACGACATATATCCTGTGTCCACTGTGACATGTAACCATTGTGTGACGGCATATATCCTGTGTCCAGTGTGACATATATCCATTGTCCAGTGTGACGACATATATCTAGAGTCCAGTGTGACATATATCCATTGTCCAGTGTGACTATATATATCCAGTGTCCAGTGTGACAGGGGCTGTGTCCAGTGTACAGGGGCTGTGTCCAGTGTACAGGGGCTGTGTACAGGGGTTGTGTCCAGTGTACAGGGGTTGTGTCCAGTATACAGGAGCTGTGTCCAGGAGCTGTGTCCAGGGGCAGTGTCCAGTATGACGGCTGTGTCCAGTGTACAGGAGCTGTGTCCCGGGGCGGTGTCCAGAAGCTGTGTCCATTGTCCAGGGGCTGTGTCCAGGGTAACGGGCTGTGTCCATTGTCCAGGGGCTGTGTCCAGGGTGACGGGCTGTGTCCAGTGTCCAGGGGCAGTGTCCAGTGTGAAGGCTGTGTCCAGTGTACAGGAGCTGTGTCCAGGGGCGGTGTCCAGAGGCTGTGTCCAGTGTGACGGCTGTGTCCATTGTCCAGGGGCTGTGTCCAGTGTGACGGGCTGTGTCCATTGTCCAGGGGCTGTGTCCAGGGTGACGGGCTGTGTCCAGTGTCCAGGGGCAGTGTCCAGTGTGAAGGCTATTTCCAGTGTACAGGAGCTGTGTCCAGGGGCGGTGTCCAGAGGCTGTGTCCAGTGTGACGGCTGTGTCCATTGTCCAGGGGCTGTGTCCAGTGTGACGGGCTGTGTCCAGGGGCAGTGTCCAGGGGCTGTGTCCATTGTCCAGGGGCTGTGTCCAGGGTGATGGGCTGTGTCCAGGGGCAGTGTCCAGGGGCTGTGTCCAGGGGCAGTGTCCAGTGTCCAAGGGGTTGTGTCCAGTGTGACAGGCTGTGTCCAGTGTAAAGTAAGAAAAATAAATAAAAGTAATAAATAAAATAAAAACACATTTTTGGAGGATGATGGAGGAGGAAATAGTGGGAGATCAGCAACCTGATAGAAGTGCTGAAGCTGCTACCACCAGTCATGACAAGGCCGATACCTTGTTGTATTTGCTCTTTGGAGCATTTCTCTTTTTTTGGGATAGTTTATTAAACTGCCACCCTGTCTGCCCCTGTAGTGCCACTCTGCCAGGTTGGAAGTGTAAGGTCCACATATATGTGATGCCGACTGCTGTCGCTTAGCTTAGTCATCCAGCTACCTCGGTATACCCTTATGGCCCAATAACAGTAAATGAAAACAATTTTGTAAGCTGTGAAGTGATCAAAATTGACTAGAAATGAGTGGAAACTAATGTTATTGAGGTTAATAATACTTTAGGGGCATTTTTTCATAAAAATCCATATCCAAAACCCACAAGGGTGGTTTTGCCAAAACCAATCCAGATCCAAAACACGAAGGGAGATCCAGATCCAAAACCAAAACCCGAAAAGTGGCCGCCGCACATCTCTAATTACAGGGTGAGCTGCTAAACTTACACACAATGGCCCTTATTCTGAATCGTGCGGTACGGCCCGCGTGCGGCCGTACCGCCGATGTTTTCAGTCTGCACATGCGCAGAGGTCAATCTGCGCATGTGCAGCCCAATTCGCCGCAGACGTAGTTCGTCCGCCGCAAAGGGGGCGTATAGGGGCGTGAGGGGCTTCATACCCTCATTTCCCTATGCATACGCCCCGCGTTTCATGGGCGTTCCCATGCAAACGCGGGGCGTATGCATGCTAATGAGGGTATGACGCCAGTGATGGGGGCGGGAAGCTGACGTCGCCGGATGTCAGCTCTCAGCCCCCATACAAGCTATCACACGGACGATTGTCCGTGTGGTCTCAGCTTGCGGGACCTGGTGGGGCGTGCGGCCCTGCCTTCGATGGTCGCCGACCATCGAATGCAGGGGGCAGCTCCCACCATGGTGGAGGCGTACGCCCCACCATTTTCTTGCGGATCGCCAGCCGTCCGTGTACGGACGGCCGTGGCGATCCGTATCGTGGGCGGGGATTGGTTTGTGCGGCCGGAGCACCGTGTGCGGCTCCGGCCGCACAGATCTGAATAAGGGCCAATATGTCAGTAGTTACTCACAAAGAGTCAGTAAGCCAGTGCCATACAGATAGGCTGCCATAGATACACACGATGTGTCAGTAAGTCAGTGCTATTACAGGGTGAGCTGCTAAATTTACATTAAATGTGTCAGTAAACCAGTGCTATACAGAGTAGGCTACTACAGTTACACACAATGCGTCAGCAAGCCAGTGCTATACAGGGTGAACTGCCATAGCAGTGGGAAACGCAGGATTTTCAGAAGGGGGTTTCCAGAGGGGTGGAGCAAAGCATGGAGATGGACACTTAGGTGACCCAGTAGATACACACTATGTGTCAGTAAGACGTGCTATACAGGGTAGGCTGCTATAGATACATGTAATGTGTCAGCAAGTCGGTGCTATACAGGGTAGTAGTGTTCCCGCTAGGCTTATTTCACGGGGCGCTGCGCCCTGCCTGTTTCTGCCCACCCTGCATAGTTAATAGCCGCTGCCGCGCTAGAAGTCTCCTCCCGCTGACAGTGTAAGCTGCTAGCGCGGCAGCGTGTGGACACTCCCCCCTCAGCCCTGACATGTCGCAGCAACGGAGGGGGGGGGACAGTGAGCACCAGGAGATCACGGGGCAGAGGCTGCTCTGTGCGTGACAGTGCGTCCCCTTGAAGGCATCGGCCCAGAAGCCTGCCGGTGGTGACACCTGCTGGCTGGAGGCAGTGCTTGGCCCCCGGAGCCGGTGATGGACAGCTGGGCACCCTGGGATATGCAGCCCTCCCGCTCCCCCGCCGCCGCACACTTGTTGATGCACCCGAGTGCAGCGTGTAGGGCGGTCCCGGCTCATCTGCCCCCTCTCCGCAGGCCACACGGACTCCTCAGCGCTGCCTCTGGGGGACTTTATGGGGGATATAACCCGCTCCGGAGAGTTACCCCTGCCAGAGGGCTTCGAGCAGGTCAGGGACGTGGACGGCAAAGTTGATTATATTGATCACAGATAAGTGTCAAAGTTCTGTTTCATATGTGCAAGTTTATTTACATGTGCAATGCTAATAACCACCATTGTTGGCCATATAATATTGTCCAGTATACATAGGGAAGTTGCAGGAGCCCAACTTTAACGTTTCATTTCCGGACGCATTTTTTGCATTATATTGATCCTCTCACATTTTCTGTAATCACAGTATGCATATTGCCAATCAAAATATTGTCCATAATAAATTCAGGATGTGGCCAGGGGGTCTCAGGTGGTCAGAAGTAATGTACTAAAAGCCCAGCAGTATTCATAATTTATCAGGTTTACATGGCTAAACTCAAGGAATTTGTGCTTGAAATAGGCAATACTTAATGGGTGCCAACAACACTATTGCCCATTCTCCATCACTGACATTCGCAGTACGAGTGCAGTGCACATGCAAATTGATGGTGTGACGCTCAGGTGTCACAAGATGGTTATATAGCATAAATGTGCCGATGGTGTGATGCTCAGGTGTCACAAGATGGATTATATACAGTAGCATAAATGTGCTGTTGGTGTGACACTCAGGTGTCACAAGATGGTTATATAGCATAAATGTGCTGATGGTGTGACGCTCAGGTGTCACAGGATGGATTATATAGAATATATGTGCTATGGGCCGTTTCTAGACAATTTAGCTCCCAGGGCAAAGAAATAAAAAATGCGCCCCCACCGCCCCAAATACACATAAGAAATAGGGGCGTGGTTTATTTTTATAGGGGGTGTGGCTTAATATAAGGGCGTGGTCTAGCAGGAAAACAAGTACCTTACATCTCACTTTTGCAACCTGCATGTCCAGACATTGGTTACCGCAAGAATTGTCATTGTCCTCCCGCATTTAAGTTGGCCGGCTGAAGGCCACACAGTGACATAAAAATATAAAGGCCCACACAGTGACCTAGTACGCCTCACAGATCAAGGCCAAACAATGACAGGCTACTTAAATCATTATACACTTTTTATCCGTGATGCCAATTACACATTACGCCGCATTACGTTACGTGATGACAATTACATATTACGCCGCACACCATGATGACAATGACACATTATGTCGCACACCATAATGACAATTACACATTATGTCGCACACCATGATGCCCATTAGACCCCACACTGTGATGCCCATTACACCCACACTGTGATGGCAATTACACAATACTCCCCACACGAATGCCTATTACAAATTATGCCCCAGGCGCCGCTGCCGTACAACTGATACCGTTTACTAATATGCCCCCACAGTGCCAGATATGCCCCCACAGTGCCATACATATATGCCCCCACAGTGCCACACATATGCCCCCACAGTGCCACAAGCAGCACAACTCACTGTCTCTGGCCCTGGGTCTCCCCCTCCAGTCCCGCGCCGCTGCCATATGCCCCTACAGTGCCAGATATGCCCCCACAGTGCCACATATATGCCCCCACAGTGCAAAATATGTCCCTACAGTGCCACAGATATGCCTTCACAGTGCCACACATATGCCCCACACAGTGCCAAATATGCCCCCACAGTGCCACAGATATGCCCCTACAGTGCCACAGATATGCCCCCACATATATGCCCCCACAGTGCATAATATGCCCCCACAGTGCCAAATATGCCCCCACAGTGCCAAATATGCCCCCACACAGTGCCACAGATATGCCTTCACAGTGTCACACATATGCCCCTACAGTGCCATATATGCCCCACACAGTGCCAAATATGCCCCCACAGTGCCACAGATATGCCCCTACAGTGACACACATATGCCCCACACAGTGCCACAGATATGCCCCCACAGTGCCACAGATATGCCCCTACAGTGCCACACATATGCCCCCAAAGTGCCACACATATGCCCCCAAAGTGCCAGAAGCAGCACAACTCACTGTGGCCATGGGTCTCCCCCTCAAGTCCCCTGCCATCGCTGCTGCTGGTGGTGCTGCTGCTGCTTCTTCTTCTTTCCTGGGGAGGGGAGGGGAGCGGAGCGTCTCTCCTTCCCTTCCCCTTCACTGTGTGTACCACTCACAACCTGAGCAGTCAGCCATTCATACCTCGCGGGCTGGCTCCTGATTGGCTGCCGGCCCGCGAGGCGAGCTCTGATTGGCTGACAGCCCAGTGACCGAGGGGAAGGAGAGACGGGCGATGCGCTCCGCTCTCCTCCCCTCCCCAGGGAAATCATCCTGGGGCTGTGCTGTGGCGGCCGGGGAGAGGAGAAAGGAAGTGCGGCAGGCGGCGGCAGCGTGTGCGTCGGGGTTGGGGGGGGGGGAGCTGCCGCGCGCCCTGGCTGTTTACAGAGGCTGACAAGCCGTGCGGCGCCCCGGGCTGCTGCACGGCTTGTCCGCCTCTAGAAACGGCCCTGTATGTGCTGATGGTGTGACGCTCCGGTGTCACAAGACGGTTATATAGCATAAATGTGCTGATGGTGTGACGCTCGGGTGTCACAAGGTGGATTATATACTTTAGCAATAACGTGCTGATGGTTTGAAGATCAGGTGTCACCATTTTGACCTTTTAAATGAAAATGTGCCCTCGCGAATGAAAAATGTGCCCTCGCGAATGAAAAATGTGCCCTCGCGATTGAAAAATGTGCCCTCGCGATTGAAAAATGTGCCGTTCCCATGATCAGCACCCTGCCCTAAAAAATTTCTAGAGTGAACACTAGGTACAGTAGGCTACTATAGTTACACACAATTTGTCAGTAAAACGTGATATACTGTACAGGGTAGGCGTGTATAGTTACACAATGTGTCAGTAAGCCAGTGATATACAGGGTAGGTAGATGTCACACTGAGCAGTGATTCACTCCTAACATTCCGTTTATAAATCGTTAATGGTATCATTCAGTGTTTAAGACCTAGATCGTTCACCCACCAGGTGAAGCAATATCTTTATCAATATCTCGTTTGCTAACAATATTGCATAGAGGTGATTCAGTATATCTAATCAGCCTTCCGCAGCTATCTATCCTATGGCTTACAGGTAACTCCACTATTGAGCCCTTCTGTCTAGGCCACACACAGTAACCTATCACTGTTACCATAACAACACAGGTGTTCCGCCAATGCGCATTTCACTTTAATGGCTTTATCAGGGTTACACATGACCAGTAGCGGTGCCAGAACAGACCTTCTGAGAGCACAGAGGCTGAAGCAGCACTGACAGACCCCTACCCAAACTTTAGTATGGTACTTGGCAAGGCCTGATACACTTGACAGCATTAAGACATGTTATATTGGTATAAAAAACCCTGCCCCAATCTGCAAAGCGCCTCCCACTTTGGTAATATATTTGCCCCTTTCAGGGTTGTAAATTGAGGCAGGTAGGAGATATGCTATTCTGCCCTTGCTTATACATACACATAGTCTAAAGGTGGCCATACACACGCAGATTTATCTTTAGATCTGGCTGCTTGAAACAAAAAAATGGTTATGGATGAGAGCAAATGACAGTTGACCATTTGCTTGGAAATGTTGGAAAACAGACAAACTGTCACTCATCCATAACCATGTTTTTGTTCCAACCAGCCAGATCTGAAGATAAATCTTATAGTGTATGGGCCCCACTTTATTTGTATACATATATTTGCCTGTATGGCTGCTGCTAATACCTGTGTGATGACATCACAATGGCCCTGTGATGACATAACAGTGATTCTATGATGTCACAATGCCTGGTGAGCCAGGACGGAACACTAGGATTCATTCTGTTGCCTGGTCCCGACTTGTGCAGTCAGAGCTTTTGAACGTGTCTGATTATTCAGCATTTTCAGTTCATATATTGTGTTTGGAGAGGAGCAAGGAGAGAGAGGAGAGAGAGGAGGAAGGAGGAGACAAACGGGAGCAGCCCTGCGCTGCGTCCCGTTCTATAGTAGCAAGGTAAGTGCGCTCTTATTTCTATTCATTCTTTTTTGTTTGAGCAATTGGGGTTCTTCATGGATTTCTTAGGGGGCGAGGCTCACCTGAAAGTGGGCGTGTCATAGCATAGAAGGCGGTTATGTCCCAATTTAGTGGGTGTTTCAGGGGGTCTTTGCCCAAACATGAGGGGTTATTTATTATTTATATCACTGCCGGTTCCCAATGACCCTTAATATTTTTGGCGTTCAATATGAGCTAAAATGGTTATTCGATTCCAGTGGGTTTGTGTGTGTCCCACACACAAACACTTTTTTATTTTGGTTTAAACCCTTTCTTTTTGTTGGTGGTTAAATAATCACAATTTGCATGTTACAATGGGCACCGATATTATGCCCACATTTCACTGCAAATGAGGTTGCTGATAAATGGGCTTAAAATAATAAAGCCCTTTATTTCCCCCATTACTCCATTACTCCATTATGGTATTGTATTCGCTGATACCTGCATATCTGTGGTCAGTTGTGTAACACATATTTATACTGATCCTACTAGTGGAGCATTGTGATTCCGGATTATAATCGTATGAATATGAAATGAATTATAACATTGTGACAGGAGATCGGGGACCATATTCACTTTTTGCTTTTCATGGCACCCAGAGAGGTCGCGTAGAGTAGCGTAAAGGGCTCGCTTGGCTGCCTATTTCCGCTGCCTATCAAGCAGGTAAACTCCATCCCGCCAAAGGCACGCCCACCCCGCCACACAAATACCCGCACTATGCTGCAACGCGTACGCTTACACATTCACGCGTAAGCACCCGCATCGAATGATTTTTCCTCTGTTCGTTGTGTTTCCGTCCATTATGACTAGAAGGGATATTTGTGTATAGCTTATTTGTTATTTAATATTTCTATTTTATCTTTAATTAAGGTGACGCAGTGAGTCAAACTTGCTACAAGAGGGGAAATGGCCCAATTGCCATCAGAGAGCCAAACCAAACAAGAACCCCGGGAGAGGCAGATGCCCCCGGCACCGCGGGTAAGACAGGCCCCACCGCCTCCCCGCGAGAAAAAGGCACCACCGCCTCCCCGCGAGAGAAAGGCACCACCGCCTCCCCGCGAGAGAAAGGCCCCACCGCCTCCCTGCGAGAGAAAGGCCCCACCGCCTCCCTGCGAGAGAAAGGCCCCACCGGTACCGAGGGAGAGACAGGCCCCACCGGCACCGAGGGAGAGACAGGCCCCACCGACACCAAGGGAGAGACAGGCCCCACCGGCACCAAGGGAGAGACAGGCTCCATCGGCACCAAGGGAGAGACAGGCCCCACCGGCACCAAGGGAGAGACAGGCCCCACCGGCACCAAGGGAGAGACAGGCTTCCTCACCATTGAGGAATTCGCCCCCGTCAATATCCACGGTGTGGCAAGAGCCACCGTCACGATCAACAGAATGGTATGCGCCCCCATCACCATCCATGGAGAGGCAAGAGCCCCCGTTCCAATCCACGGAGTGGCATGAGAACCCATTCTCAATGGACTGGTATTCCGAGATCCCGGAAACATCCACGGAGTGGCAAGAGTCTCAGGAAGCATCCACGGAGTGGCAAGAGTCCCAGGAAGCATCCACGGTGTGGCAAGAGTCCCAGGAAGCATCCATGGTGTTTCAAGAGTCCCAGGAAACCTACACGGAGCGGCAAGAGACCCAGGAAACATCTATGGAGTGGCCCCCCGTCACCACCCACAGAGTGGTATACGCCCCCGTCACCATCCACGGAGTGGTATGCACCCCGCCGCCATCCACGGAGTGGCATGCGCCCCCGTCACCATTTACGGAGTGGCAAGCGTCCCTATCACTGGAGTGGCATGCACCCCCTATACCATCCAAGGAGTGGTATGCACCCCTGTCACCATCACGGAGTGGCATGCACTCCCAATGTAGAGGCGTCCCACTACATTTCAACTTCTGTTAAATATGGAATATTGCACATAACAACCAATCAGACTGTATCTATTATCTCCTATACGATACTAAATAAATGAGTAGTCTAGATAATAGACACATTATTTATTTAGTATTGTCTAGGAGATACTAGATAGAATCTGATTGGTTGTTATGGGCAACATCCCATCTTCAACTGAATTCCCATCTTATACCCCATCATGTGTTATTTCCAACAACAATTTGGGTAATAAAATGAGTGGTGAATAATACTGTATATCTGTGGTTATTTCCTCATTTGGAGCGTCTCCATGCTTGGCGGCTACAGTGTCAGAATATGTCAAATAAAACATGTGTACATTTACTTTTTTAAATATGTCTACACACATCTCAGAGGGTTCCTTGGTCTATGAGAAGACCTAGCCATTACCCGATAATTCTGTCTGCACACATCTCAGAGGGCTCCTTGGTCTATGAGAAGGACCTAGCCATTACCCATCATTCTCCTGTCTACACACATCTCAGAGGGTTCCTTGGTCTATGAGGAGACATAGCCATTACCCATGATTCTTCTATCTACATACATCTCAGAGGGTTCCTTGGTTCCTTTCTCCTATCTACAGACATCTCAAAGGGTTTCTTGATCTGTAAGGAGACATAGCCATTACCCCATCATTCTCCTGTCTACACACAACTCAGATGGGTTCCTTGGTCTATGAGGAGATGCAGCCATTACCTCATCATTATTGTGTCTACATACAGGACATCTCAGAGGGTTCCTTGGTCTAGGAGGAGACCCCTTGGTCTAGGAGGAGACCCCATCATTCTCCTGTTTACACACATCTCAGAGGGTTCCTTGCTTTGGTCCTTGCAGTATTTAAAACAGCCATTACAATCCTGTAATTTCAGTAATGTTACAAATGCCTGGGGAGTTCATACAGTAGGTTGAGGCACATTCAAAATGTTACCTCAGGAAACAAAATGGCCACTTCACAAAGCGCTGCAGTGAGGCCCCTCGTTCACAGTGACTGATATTTTGCATCTTCCTAACAAGTTTGTGCTAAAATAATACACACAATGCAATATTAGCATTGCTGTCTGTCAAAAAGTGTATTAGTAGGTCGACGATAACTAGGTCAACGGTCATTAGGTCAACCACTATTGGTCGACAGTGAAAAGGTCTACATGCACTATGGTTGACATGGACTAAAATTTGAGTCAAGCAAAAGGTCGACATGACTCTTTAAGATTTTTAGTGCCTAGGTCAACAACAGTCGACATAGACCCTCAATTAGTGTACCAAGTACCCTCGTATGGTGCCTCCCTCGCCATACTTTACCATTACCAATTGTAGGCCACGTGGATAATAAATTATAACAAGTTATCCAAGTGAAAAAGGTTGGAAAGAGATAAAAACAGCCAACCAGCTTCTAACTGCCATGTTACGGCCTGTGTTTCAAAAATGTCAGCTAAGAGCTGATTGGTTGGTACCTTAGCTCTCTCCAATCTTTGATAAATATCCTCCTTACAGACACAGCAGGCTTCTTCCGAACACTTCAAGTCCAGCGCTTATTTGGTGCAGACAAGGAAATGGGTAATTATGTCCTGACAATACAGTGTACAGCATACAAAAAGACCGACAAGCCTTGATGAACAGCACACGTGACACACTTATCTCTCTCCTTATGTACACACCACTGGAGAGTGGTATAGTCAGATGATTATCGATTTTGGCCACACTTTATTTCATACAAACGGAGAAGAGGAGACGCCCAATCCACATGTGGTAGGAAAATGGATTGTACGCTCCACTGGGGCAGGGACTGATGTGAATGTTCAAATATTCTCTGTAAAGTGCAGCGGAATCTGTGTGCGCTATATAAGAAACTGCTAAGAAATAAATTAATAATATAGGGATGTATGGTATTTTCTCCCCACTCAGGCAGGCATCTTCGGTGATGGGTATCCATATATAACAAGAATCCCTTTCAATACTGCGGTCATCTCTACTGTATAAACCAGTTTGAGGCGGAGAAGAGGAGACTAATATACCTTCATAGGGATGTATTATCTATTGATAGCGCTGATGAACGAGACACGATTTCATATGGTCTTGCATATGTCTTTTTCTTTCATGTGTTTATAAGGTGTGGGGACACCATCCCTGTGTCTTCATCCACCAAGATGCATTCTAAGCACGATTTGAACACCTTTATATTACTTTCATACTATAGAGTAGGCTACTATAGTTACACGCAATGTGTCAGTAAGCTAGTGCTATTCCAGGTAGAGATGAGCGGGTCAGGGTCCCCGAGATCCGTCAGATCCGAATCTCGGGATCCGGGTCGGGCTCCGAGGCGGCTCGGGAGTTCCCGCCTCAATTCTGGACCCTGTGCTGTTCTCCGTGCCATGCTGTGCTGTGCTACATGACCTGCCCTGTGCCCTCACTGCCCTGAGCCCTGTAGTGTGATTTAAATAACTAGGTGCTGCAGTGCTCACACGCAGGGGCTGCAGTGTTCACTGTCTAGGGGCTGTCCTGTGGCCCGTGCCCTGTTGTGATTTATTTAGCCCTAAGCCCTGTGTTGTGATTTATTTAGCCCTGAGCCCTGTGTTGTGTGATTTAACTAACTAACTCAGTGCTGCAGTGCTCACACGCAGGGGCTGCAGTGCTGCTGAGTAGTACACTGAGTACAGGGGCTGCAGTAATACAAGGGGCTGTGTCCAGTGTGACGGCCTATATCCATTGTCCAGTGTCACGAGTCACGACATATATCCTGTGTCCAGTGTGACGACATATATCCTGTGTCCAGTGTGACGACATACATCCTGTGTCCAGTGTGACGACATATATCCAGTGTCCAGTGTGACAGATATATCCATTGTCCAGTGTGACGACATATATCCTGTGTCCAGTGTGACGACAAATATCCGGTGTCCAGTGTGACATCTAACCATTGTGTGACGGCATATATCCAGTGTCCAGCGTGATATATATCCATTGTCCAGTGTGACGACATATATCCTGTGTCCAGCATGACATATATCCATTGTCCAGTGTGACGACATATATCCAGTGTCCAGTGTGACATATATCCATTGTCCAGTGTGACGACATATATCCTGTGTCCAGTGTGACTATATATATCCAGTGTCCAGTGTGACTACATATATCCAGTGTCCAGTGTGACGACATATATCCAGTGTCCAGTGTGACATATATCCTGTGTCCAGTGTGACGACATACAGTATATCCTGTATCCAGTGTGACTACATATATCCAGTGTCCAGTGTGACGACATATATCCAGTGTCCAGTGTGATGACATATATCCAGTGTCCAGTGTGACATATATCCTGTGTCCAGTGTGACGACATATATCCAGTGCCCAGTGTGACATCTAACCATTGTGTGACGTCATATATCCAGTGTCCAGCGTGATATATATCCATTGTCCAGTGTGACGACATATATCCTGTGTCCAGCGTGACATATATCCATTGCCCAGTGTGACGAAATATATCCAGTGTCCAGTGTGACATATATCCATTGTCCAGTGTGACGACATATATCCTGTGTCCAGTGTGACTATATATATCCAGTGTCCAGTGTGACTACATATATCCAGTGTCCAGTGTGACAACATATATCCAGTGTCCAGTGTGACATATATCCTGTGTCCAGTGTGACGACATATATCCTGTATCCAGTGTGACTACATATATCCAGTGTCCAGTGTGACGACATATATCCAGTGTCCAGTGTGACGACATATATCCAGTGTCCAGTGTGACATATATCCTGTGTCCAGTGTGACGACATATATGCAGTGTCCAGTGTGACATATATCCATTGTCCAGTGTGACAACATATATCCAGTGTTCAGTGTGACATGTAACCATTGTGTGACTGCATATATCCAGTGTCCAGCGTGACATATATCCATTGTCCAGTCTGACGACATATATCCTGTGTCCAGTGTGACATATATCCATTGTCCAGTGTGACGACATATATACTGTGTCCACTGTGACATGTAACCAGTGTGTGACGGCATATATCCTGTGTCCAGTGTGACATATATCCATTGTCCAGTGTGACGACATATATCCAGAGTCCAGTGTGACATATATCCATTGTCCAGTGTGACTATATATATCCAGTGTCCAGTGTGACAGGGGCTGTGTCCAGTGTACAGGGGCTGTGTCCAGTGTACAGGGGCTGTGTACAGGGGTTGTGTCCAGTGTACAGGGGTTGTGTCCAGTATACAGGAGCTGTGTCCAGGAGCTGTGTCCAGGGGCAGTGTCCAGTATGACGGCTGTGTCCAGTGTACAGGAGCTGTGTCCCGGGGCGGTGTCCAGAAGCTGTGTCCATTGTCCAGGGGCTGTGTCCAGGGTAACGGGCTGTGTCCATTGTCCAGGGGCTGTGTCCAGGGTGACGGGCTGTGTCCAGTGTCCAGGGGCAGTGTCCAGTGTGAAGGCTGTGTCCAGTGTACAGGAGCTGTGTCCAGGGGCGGTGTCCAGAGGCTGTGTCCAGTGTGACGGCTGTGTCCATTGTCCAGGGGCTGTGTCCAGTGTGACGGGCTGTGTCCATTGTCCAGGGGCTGTGTCCAGGGTGACGGGCTGTGTCCAGTGTCCAGGGGCAGTGTCCAGTGTGAAGGCTATTTCCAGTGTACAGGAGCTGTGTCCAGGGGCGGTGTCCAGAGGCTGTGTCCAGTGTGACGGCTGTGTCCATTGTCCAGGGGCTGTGTCCAGTGTGACGGGCTGTGTCCAGGGGCAGTGTCCAGGGGCTGTGTCCATTGTCCAGGGGCTGTGTCCAGGGTGATGGGCTGTGTCCAGGGGCAGTGTCCAGGGGCTGTGTCCAGGGGCAGTGTCCAGTGTCCAAGGGGTTGTGTCCAGTGTGACAGGCTGTGTCCAGTGTAAAGTAAGAAAAATAAATAAAAGTAATAAATAAAATAAAAACACATTTTTGGAGGATGATGGAGGAGGAAATAGTGGGAGATCAGCAACCTGATAGAAGTGCTGAAGCTGCTACCACCAGTCATGACAAGGCCGATACCTTGTTGTATTTGCTCTTTGGAGCATTTCTCTTTTTTTGGGATAGTTTATTAAACTGCCACCCTGTCTGCCCCTGTAGTGCCACTCTGCCAGGTTGGAAGTGTAAGGTCCACATGTATGTGATGCCGACTGCTGTCGCTTAGCTTAGTCATCCAGCTACCTCGGTATACCCTTTTGGCCCAACTACAGTAAATGAAAACAATTTTGTAAGCTGTGAAGTGATCAAAATTGACTAGAAATGAGTGGAAACTAATGTTATTGAGGTTAATAATACTTTAGGGGCATTTTTTCATAAAAATCCATATCCAAAACCCACAAGGGTGGTTTTGCCAAAACCAATCCAGATCCAAAACACAAAGGGAGATCCAGATCCAAAACCAAAACCCGAAAAGTGGCCGCCGCACATCTCTAATTACAGGGTGAGCTGCTAAACTTACACACAATATGTCAGTAGTTACTCACAAAGAGTCAGTAAGCCAGTGCCATACAGATAGGCTGCCATAGATACACACGATGTGTCAGTAAGTCAGTGCTATTACAGGGTGAGCTGCTAAATTTACATTAAATGTGTCAGTAAACCAGTGCTATACAGAGTAGGCTACTACAGTTACACACAATGCGTCAGCAAGCCAGTGCTATACAGGGTGAACTGCCATAGCAGTGGGAAACGCAGGATTTTCAGAAGGGGGTTTCCAGAGGGGTGGAGCAAAGCACGGAGATGGACACTTAGGTGACCCAGTAGATACACACTATGTGTCAGTAAGACGTGCTATACAGGGTAGGCTGCTATAGATACATGTAATGTGTCAGCAAGTCGGTGCTATACAGGGTAGTAGTGTTCCCGCTAGGCTTATTTCACGGGGCGCTGCGCCCTGCCTGTTTCTGCCCGCCCTGCATAGTTAATAGCCGCTGCCGCGCTAGAAGTCTCCTCCCGCTGACAGTGTAAGCTGCTAGCGCGGCAGCGTGTGGACACTCCCCCCTCAGCCCTGACATGTCGCAGCAGCGGAGGGGGGGGGACAGTGAGCACCAGGAGATCACGGGGCAGAGGCTGCTCTGTGCGTGACAGTGCGTCCCCTTGAAGGCATCGGCCCAGAAGCCTGCCGGTGGTGACACCTGCTGGCTGGAGGCAGTGCTTGGCCCCCGGGGCCGGTGATGGACAGCTGGGCACCCTGGGATATGCAGCCCTCCCGCTCCCCCGCCGCCGCACACTTGTTGATGCACCCGAGTGCAGCGTGTAGGGCGGTCCCGGCTCATCTGCCCCCTCTCCGCAGGCCACACGGACTCCTCAGCGCTGCCTCTGGGGGACTTTATGGGGGATATAACCCGCTCCGGAGAGTTACCCCTGCCAGAGGGCTTCGAGCAGGTCAGGGACGTGGACGGCAAAGTTGATTATATTGATCACAGATAAGTGTCAAAGGTCTGTTTCATATGTGCAAGTTTATTTACATGTGCAATGCTAATAACCACCATTGTTGGCCATATAATATTGTCCAGTATACATAGGGAAGTTGCAGGAGCCCAACTTTAACGTTTCATTTCCGGACGCATTTTTTGCATTATATTGATCCTCTCACATTTTCTGTAATCACAGTATGCATATTGCCAATCAAAATATTGTCCATAATAAATTCAGGATGTGGCCAGGGGGTCTCAGGTGGTCAGAAGTAATGTACTCAAAGCCCAGCAGTATTCATAAATTTATCAGGTTTACATGGCTAAACTCAAGGAATTTGTGCTTGAAATAGGCAATACTTAATGGGTGCCAACAACACTATTGCCCATTCTCCATCACTGACATTCGCAGTACGAGTGCAGTGCACATGCAAATTGATGGTGTGACGCTCAGGTGTCACAAGATGGTTATATAGCATAAATGTGCCGATGGTGTGATGCTCAGGTGTCACAAGATGGATTATATACAGTAGCATAAATGTGCTGTTGGTGTGACACTCAGGTGTCACAAGATGATTATATAGCATAAATGTGCTGATGGTGTGACGCTCAGGTGTCACAGGATGGATTATATAGAATATATGTGCTCAGGGCCGTTTCTAGACAATTTAGCTCCCAGGGCAAAGAAATAAAAAATGCGCCCCCACCCCCCCAAATACACATAAGAAATTGCGCGAAATAGGGGCGTGGTTTATTTTTATAGGGGGTGTGGCTTAATATAAGGGCGTGGTCTAGCGGGAAAACAAGTACCTTACATCTCACTTTTGCAACCTGCATGTCCAGACATTGGTTACCGCAAGAATTGTCATTGTCCTCCCGCATTTAAGTTGGCCGGCTGAAGGCCACACAGTGACATAAAAATATAAAGGCCCACACAGTGACCTAGTACGCCTCACAGATCAAGGCCAAACAATGACAGGCTACTTAAATCATTATACACTTTTTATCCGTGATGCCAATTACACATTACGCCGCATTACGTTACGTGATGACAATTACATATTACGCCGCACACCATGATGACAATGACACATTATGTCGCACACCATGATGACAATTACACATTATGTCGCACACCATGATGCCCATTAGACCCCACACTGTGATGCCCATTACACCCACACTGTGATGGCAATTACACAATACTCCCCACACGAATGCCTATTACACATTATGCCCCAGGCGCCGCTGCCGTACAACTGATACCGTTTACTAATATGCCCCCACAGTGCCAGATATGCCCCCACAGTGCCATACATATATGCCCCCACAGTGCCACACATATGCCCCCACAGTGCCACAAGCAGCACAACTCACTGTCTCTGGCCCTGGGTCTCCCCCTCCAGTCCCGCGCCGCTGCCATATGCCCCTACAGTGCCAGATATGCCCCCACAGTGCCACATATATGCCCCCACAGTGCAAAATATGTCCCTACAGTGCCACAGATATGCCTTCACAGTGCCACACATATGCCCCACACAGTGCCAAATATGCCCCCACAGTGCCACAGATATGCCCCTACAGTGCCACAGATATGCCCCCACATATATGCCCCCACAGTGCAAAATATGCCCCCACAGTGCCAAATATGCCCCCACAGTGCCAAATATGCCCCCACACAGTGCCACAGATATGCCTTCACAGTGCCACACATATGCCCCTACAGTGCCATATATGCCCCACACAGTGCCAAATATGCCCCCACAGTGCCACAGATATGCCCCTACAGTGCCACACATATGCCCCACACAGTGCCACAGATATGCCCCCACAGTGCCACAGATATGCCCCTACAGTGCCACACATATGCCCCCAAAGTGCCACACATATGCCCCCAAAGTGGCAGAAGCAGCACAACTCACTGTGGCCATGGGTCTCCCCCTCAAGTCCCCTGCCATCGCTGCTGCTGGTGGTGCTGCTGCTGCTTCTTCTTCTTTCCTGGGGAGGGGAGGGGAGCGGAGCGTCTCGCCTTCCCTTCCCCTTCACTGTGTGTACCACTCACAACCTGAGCAGTCAGCCATTCATACCTCGCGGGCTGGCTCCTGATTGGCTGCCGGCCCGCGAAGCGAGCTCTGATTGGCTGACAGCCCAGTGACCGAGGGGAAGGAGAGACGGGCGATGCGCTCCGCTCTCCTCCCCTCCCCAGGGAAATCATCCTGGGGCTGTGCTGTGGCGGCCGGGGAGAGGGGAAAGGAAGTGCGGCAGGCGGCGGCAGCGTGTGCGTCGGGGTTTGGGGTGGGGGGGAGCTGCCGCGCGCCCTGGCTGTTTACAGAGGCTGACAAGCCGTGCGGCGCCCCGGGCTGCTGCACGGCTTGTCCGCCTCTAGAAACGGCCCTGTATGTGCTGATGGTGTGACGCTCCGGTGTCACAAGACGGTTATATAGCATAAATGTGCTGATGGTGTGACGCTCGGGTGTCACAAGGTGGATTATATACTTTAGCAATAACGTGCTGATGGTTTGAAGATCAGGTGTCACCATTTTGACCTTTTAAATGAAAATGTGCCCTCGCGAATGAAAAATGTGCCCTCGCGAATGAAAAATGTGCCCTCGCGATTGAAAAATGTGCCCTCGCGATTGAAAAATGTGCCGTTCCCATGATCAGCACCCTGCCCTAAAAAATTTCTAGAGTGAACACTAGGTACAGTAGGCTACTATAGTTACACACAATTTGTCAGTAAAACGTGATATACTGTACAGGGTAGGCGTGTATAGTTACACAATGTGTCAGTAAGCCAGTGATATACAGGGTAGGTAGATGTCACACTGAGCAGTGATTCACTCCTAACATTCCGTTTATAAATCGTTAATGGTATCATTCAGTGTTTAAGACCTAGATCGTTCACCCACCAGGTGAAGCAATATCTTTATCAATATCTCGTTTGCTAACAATATTGCATAGAGGTGATTCAGTATATCCAATCAGCCTTCCGCAGCTATATATCCTATGGCTTACAGGTAACTCCACTATTGAGCCCTTCTGTCTAGGCCACACACAGTAACCTATCACTGTTACCATAACAACACAGGTGTTCCGCCAATGCGCATTTCACTTTAATGGCTTTATCAGGGTTACACATGACCAGTAGCGGTGCCAGAACAGACCTTCTGAGAGCACAGAGGCTGAAGCAGCACTGACAGACCCCTACCCAAACTTTAGTATGGTACTTGGCAAGGCCTGATACACTTGACAGCATTAAGACATGTTATATTGGTATAAAAAACCCTGCCCCAATCTGCAAAGCGCCTCCCACTTTGGTAATATATTTGCCCCTTTCAGGGTTGTAAATTGAGGCAGGTAGGAGATATGCTATTCTGCCCTTGCTTATACATACACATAGTCTAAAGGTGGCCATACACACGCAGATTTATCTTTAGATCTGGCTGCTTGAAACAAAAAAATGGTTATGGATGAGAGCAAATGACAGTTGACCATTTGCTTGGAAATGTTGGAAAACAGACAAACTGTCACTCATCCATAACCATGTTTTTGTTCCAACCAGCCAGATCTGAAGATAAATCTTATAGTGTATGGGCCCCACTTTATTTGTATACATATATTTGCCTGTATGGCTGCTGCTAATACCTGTGTGATGACATCACAATGGCCCTGTGATGACATAACAGTGATTCTATGATGTCACAATGCCTGGTGAGCCAGGACGGAACACTAGGATTCATTCTGTTGCCTGGTCCCGACTTGTGCAGTCAGAGCTTTTGAACGTGTCTGATTATTCAGCATTTTCAGTTCATATATTGTGTTTGGAGAGGAGCAAAGAGAGAGAGGAGAGAGAGGAGGAAGGAGGAGACAAACGGGAGCAGCCCTGCGCTGCGTCCCGTTCTATAGTAGCAAGGTAAGTGCGCTCTTATTTCTATTCATTCTTTTTTGTTTGAGCAATTGGGGTTCTTCATGGATTTCTTAAGGGGCGAGGCTCACCTGAAAGTGGGCGTGTCATAGCATAGAAGGCGGTTATGTCCCAATTTAGTGGGTGTTTCAGGGGGTCTTTGCCCAAACCTGAGGGGTTATTTATTATTTATATCACTGCCGGTTCCCAATGACCCTTAATATTTTTGGCGTTCAATATGAGCTAAAATGGTTATTCGATTCCAGTGGGTTTGTGTGTGTCCCACACACAAACACTTTTTTATTTTGGTTTAAACCCTTTCTTTTTGTTGGTGGTTAAATAATCACAATTTGCATGTTACAATGGGCACCGATATTATGCCCACATTTCACTGCAAATGAGGTTGCTGATAAATGGGCTTAAAATAATAAAGCCCTTTATTTCCCCCATTACTCCATTACTCCATTATGGTATTGTATTCGCTGATACCTGCATATCTGTGGTCAGTTGTGTAACACATATTTATACTGATCCTACTAGTGGAGCATTGTGATTCCGGATTATAATCGTATGAATATGAAATGAATTATAACATTGTGACAGGAGATCGGGGACCATATTCACTTTTTGCTTTTCATGGCGCCCAGAGAGGTCGCGTAGAGTAGCGTAAAGGGCTCGCTTGGCTGCCTATTTCCGCTGCCTATCAAGCAGGTAAACTCCATCCCGCCAAAGGCACACCCACCCCGCCACACAAATACCCGCACTATGCTGCAACGCGTACGCTTACACATTCACGCGTAAGCACCCGCATCGAATGATTTTTCCTCTGTTCGTTGTGTTTCCGTCCATTATGACTAGAAGGGATATTTGTGTATAGCTTATTTGTTATTTAATATTTCTATTTTATCTTTAATTAAGGTGACGCAGTGAGTCAAACTTGCTACAAGAGGGGAAATGGCCCAATTGCCATCAGAGAGCCAAACCAAACAAGAACCCCGGGAGAGGCAGATGCCCCCGGCACCGCGGGTAAGACAGGCCCCACCGCCTCCCCGCGAGAAAAAGGCACCACCGCCTCCCCGCGAGAGAAAGGCACCACCGCCTCCCCGCGAGAGAAAGGCCCCACCGCCTCCCTGCGAGAGAAAGGCCCCACCGCCTCCCTGCGAGAGAAAGGCCCCACTGGTACCGAGGGAGAGACAGGCCCCACCGGCACCGAGGGAGAGACAGGCCCCACCGACACCAAGGGAGAGACAGGCCCCACCGGCACCAAGGGAGAGACAGGCTCCATCGGCACCAAGGGAGAGACAGGCCCCACCGGCACCAAGGGAGAGACAGGCCCCACCGGCACCAAGGGAGAGACAGGCTTCCTCACCATTGAGGAATTCGCCCCCGTCAATATCCACGGTGTGGCAAGAGCCACCGTCACGATCAACAGAATGGTATGCGCCCCCATCACCATCCATGGAGAGGCAAGAGCCCCCGTTCCAATCCACGGAGTGGCATGAGAACCCATTCTCAATGGACTGGTATTCCGAGATCCCGGAAACATCCACGGAGTGGCAAGAGTCTCAGGAAGCATCCACGGAGTGGCAAGAGTCCCAGGAAGCATCCACGGTGTGGCAAGAGTCCCAGGAAGCATCCATGGTGTGGCAAGAGTCCCAGGAAACCTACACGGAGCGGCAAGAGACCCAGGAAACATCTATGGAGTGGCCCCCCGTCACCACCCACAGAGTGGTATACGCCCCCGTCACCATCCACGGAGTGGTATGCACCCCCGCCGCCATCCACGGAGTGGCATGCGCCCCCGTCACCATTTACGGAGTGGCAAGCGTCCCTGTCACTGGAGTGGCATGCACCCCCTATACCATCCAAGGAGTGGTATGCACCCCTGTCACCATCACGGAGTGGCATGCACTCCCAATGTAGAGGCGTCCCACTACATTTCAACTTCTGTTAAATATGGAATATTGCACATAACATCCAATCAGACTGTATCTATTATCTCCTATACGATACTAAATAAATGAGTAGTCTAGATAATAGACACATTATTTATTTAGTATTGTCTAGGAGATACTAGATAGAATCTGATTGGTTGTTATGGGCAACATCCCATCTTCAACTGAATTCCCATCTTATACCCCATCATGTGTTATTTCCAACAACAATTTGGGTAATAAAATGAGTGGTGAATAATACTGTATATCTGTGGTTATTTCCTCATTTGGAGCGTCTCCATGCTTGGCGGCTACAGTGTCAGAATATGTCAAATAAAACATGTGTACATTTACTTTTTTAAATATGTCTACACACATCTCAGAGGGTTCCTTGGTCTATGAGAAGACCTAGCCATTACCCGATAATTCTGTCTGCACACATCTCAGAGGGCTCCTTGGTCTATGAGAAGGACCTAGCCATTACCCATCATTCTCCTGTCTACACACATCTCAGAGGGTTCCTTGGTCTATGAGGAGACATAGCCATTACCCATGATTCTTCTATCTACATACATCTCAGAGGGTTCCTTGGTTCCTTTCTCCTATCTACAGACATCTCAAAGGGTTTCTTGATCTGTGAGGAGACATAGCCATTACCCCATCATTCTCCTGTCTACACACAACTCAGATGGGTTCCTTGGTCTATGAGGAGATGCAGCCATTACCTCATCATTATTGTGTCTACATACAGGACATCTCAGAGGGTTCCTTGGTCTAGGAGGAGACTCCTTGGTCTAGGAGGAGACCCCATCATTCTCCTGTTTACACACATCTCAGAGGGTTCCTTGCTTTGGTCCTTGCAGTATTTAAAACAGCCATTACAATCCTGTAATTTCAGTAATGTTACAAATGCCTGGGGAGTTCATACAGTAGGTTGCGGCACATTCAAAATGTTACCTCAGGAAACAAAATGGCCACTTCACAAAGCGCTGCAGTGAGGCCCCTCGTTCACAGTGACTGATATTTTGCATCTTCCTAACAAGTTTGTGCTAAAATAATACACACAATGCAATATTAGCATTGCTGTCTGTCAAAAAGTGTATTAGTAGGTCGACGATAACTAGGTCAACGGTCATTAGGTCAACCACTATTGGTCGACAGTGAAAAGGTCTACATGCACTATGGTTGACATGGACTAAAATTTGAGTCAAGCAAAAGGTCGACATGACTCTTTAAGATTTTTAGTGCCTAGGTCAACAACAGTCGACATAGACCCTCAATTAGTGTACCAAGTACCCTCGTATGGTGCCTCCCTCGCCATACTTTACCATTACCAATTGTAGGCCACGTGGATAATAAATTATAACAAGTTATCCAAGTGAAAAAGGTTGGAAAGAGATAAAAACAGCCAACCAGCTTCTAACTGCCATGTTACGGCCTGTGTTTCAAAAATGTCAGCTAAGAGCTGATTGGTTGGTACCTTAGCTCTCTCCAATCTTTGATAAATATCCTCCTTACAGACACAGCAGGCTTCTTCCGAACACTTCAAGTCCAGCGCTTATTTGGTGCAGACAAGGAAATGGGTAATTATGTCCTGACAATACAGTGTACAGCATACAAAAAGACCGACAAGCCTTGATGAACAGCACACGTGACACACTTATCTCTCTCCTTATGTACACACCACTGGAGAGTGGTATAGTCAGATGATTATCGATTTTTGCCACACTTTATTTCATACAAACGGAGAAGAGGAGACGCCCAATCCACATGTGGTAGGAAATATGGATTGTACGCTCCACTGGGGCAGGGACTGATGTGAATGTTCAAATATTCTCTGTAAAGTGCAGCGGAATCTGTGTGCGCTATATAAGAAACTGCTAAGAAATAAATTAATAATATAGGGATGTATGGTATTTTCTCCCCACTCAGGCAGGCATCTTCGGTGATGGGTATCCATATATAACAAGAATCCCTTTCAATACTGCGGTCATCTCTACTGTATAAACCAGTTTGAGGCGGAGAAGAGGAGACTAATATACCTTCATAGGGATGTATTATCTATTGATAGCGCTGATGAACGAGACACGATTTCATATGGTCTTGCATATGTCTTTTTCTTTCATGTGTTTATAAGGTGTGGGGACACCATCCCTGTGTCTTCATCCACCAAGATGCATTCTAAGCACGATTTGAACACCTTTATATTACTTTCATACTATAGAGTAGGCTACTATAGTTACACGCAATGTGTCAGTAAGCTAGTGCTATTCCAGGTAGAGATGAGCGGGTCAGGATCCCCGAGATCCGTCAGATCCGAATCTCGGGATCCGGGTCGGGCTCCGAGGCGGCTCGGGAGTTCCCGCCTCAATTCCGGACCCTGTGCTGTTCTCCGTGCCATGCTGTGCTGTGCTACATGACCTGCCCTGTGCCCTCACTGCCCTGAGCCCTGTAGTGTGATTTAAATAACTAGGTGCTGCAGTGCTCACACGCAGGGGCTGCAGTGTCCACTGTCCAGGGGCTGTCCTGTGGCCCGTGCCCTGTTGTGATTTATTTAGCCCTAAGCCCTGTGTTGTGATTTATTTAGCCCTGAGCCCTGTGTTGTGTGATTTAACTAACTAACTCAGTGCTGCAGTGCTCACACGCAGGGGCTGCAGTGCTGCTGAGTAGTACACTGAGTACAGGGGCTGCAGTAATACAAGGGGCTGTGTCCAGTGTGAAGGCCTATATCCATTGTCCAGTGTCACGAGTCACGACATATATCCTGTGTCCAGTGTGACGACATATATCCTGTGTCCAGTGTGACGACATATATCCAGTGTCCAGTGTGACAGATATATCCATTGTCCAGTGTGACGACATATATCCTGTGTCCAGTGTGACGACATATATCCGGTGTCCAGTGTGACATCTAACCATTGTGTGACGGCATATATCCAGTGTCCAGCGTGATATATATCCATTGTCCAGTGTGACGACATATATCCTGTGTCCAGCATGACATATATCCATTGTCCAGTGTGACGACATATATCCAGTGTCCAGTGTGACATATATCCATTGTCCAGTGTGACGACATATATCCTGTGTCCAGTGTGACTATATATATCCAGTGTCCAGTGTGACTACATATATCCAGTGTCCAGTGTGACGACATATATCCAGTGTCCAGTGTGACATATATCCTGTGTCCAGTGTGACGACATATATCCTGTATCCAGTGTGACTACATATATCCAGTGTCCAGTGTGACGACATATATCCAGTGTCCAGTGTGATGACATATATCCAGTGTCCAGTGTGACATATATCCTGTGTCCAGTGTGACGACATATATCCAGTGCCCAGTGTGACATCTAACCATTGTGTGACGTCATATATCCAGTGTCCAGCGTGATATATATCCATTGTCCAGTGTGACGACATATATCCTGTGTCCAGCGTGACATATATCCATTGCCCAGTGTGACGACATATATCCAGTGTCCAGTGTGACATATATCCATTGTCCAGTGTGACGACATATATCCTGTGTCCAGTGTGACTATATATATCCAGTGTCCAGTGTGACTACATATATCCAGTGTCCAGTGTGACAACAAATATACAGTGTCCAGTGTGACATATATCCTGTGTCCAGTGTGACGACATATATCCTGTATCCAGTGTGACTACATATATCCAGTGTCCAGTGTGACGACATATATCCAGTGTCCAGTGTGACGACATATATCCAGTGTCCAGTGTGACATATATCCTGTGTCCAGTGTGACGACATATATGCAGTGTCCAGTGTGACATATATCCATTGTCCAGTGTGACAACATATATCCAGTGTTCAGTGTGACATGTAACCATTGTGTGACGGCATATATCCAGTGTCCAGCGTGACATATATCCATTGTCCAGTCTGACGACATATATCCTGTGTCCAGTGTGACATATATCCATTGTCCTGACATGTCGCAGCAGCGGAGGGGGGGGGACAGTGAGCACCAGGAGATCACGGGGCAGAGGCTGCTCTGTGCGTGACAGTGCGTCCCCTTGAAGGCATCGGCCCAGAAGCCTGCCGGTGGTGACACCTGCTGGCTGGAGGCAGTGCTTGGCCCCCGGGGCCGGTGATGGACAGCTGGGCACCCTGGGATATGCAGCCCTCCCGCTCCCCCGCCGCCGCACACTTGTTGATGCACCCGAGTGCAGCGTGTAGGGCGGTCCCGGCTCATCTGCCCCCTCTCCGCAGGCCACACGGACTCCTCAGCGCTGCCTCTGGGGGACTTTATGGGGGATATAACCCGCTCCGGAGAGTTACCCCTGCCAGAGGGCTTCGAGCAGGTCAGGGACGTGGACGGCAAAGTTGATTATATTGATCACAGATAAGTGTCAAAGGTCTGTTTCATATGTGCAAGTTTATTTACATGTGCAATGCTAATAACCACCATTGTTGGCCATATAATATTGTCCAGTATACATAGGGAAGTTGTAGGAGCCCAACTTTAACGTTTCATTTCCGGACGCATTTTTTGCATTATATTGATCCTCTCACATTTTCTGTAATCACAGTATGCATATTGCCAATCAAAATATTGTCCATAATAAATTCAGGATGTGGCCAGGGGGTCTCAGGTGGTCAGAAGTAATGTACTCAAAGCCCAGCAGTATTCATAAATTTATCAGGTTTACATGGCTAAACTCAAGGAATTTGTGCTTGAAATAGGCAATACTTAATGGGTGCCAACAACACTATTGCCCATTCTCTATCACTGACATTCGCAGTACGAGTGCAGTGCACATGCAAATTGATGGTGTGACGCTCAGGTGTCACAAGATGGTTATATAGCATAAATGTGCCGATGGTGTGATGCTCAGGTGTCACAAGATGGATTATATACAGTAGCATAAATGTGCTGTTGGTGTGACACTCAGGTGTCACAAGATGGTTATATAGCATAAATGTGCTGATGGTGTGACGCTCAGGTGTCACAGGATGGATTATATAGAATATATGTGCTCAGGGCCGTTTCTAGACAATTTAGCTCCCAGGGCAAAGAAATAAAAAATGCGCCCCCACCCCCCTAAATACACATAAGAAATTGCGCGCGCCTGGGGCGCGCGCTGCGAAATAGGGGCGTGGTTTATTTTTATAGGGGGTGTGGCTTAATATAAGGGCGTGGTCTAGCAGGAAAACAAGTACCTTACATCTCACTTTTGCAACCTGCATGTCCAGACATTGGTTACCGCAAGAATTGTCATTGTCCTCCCGCATTTAAGTTGGCCGGCTGAAGGCCACACAGTGACATAAAAATATAAAGGCCCACACAGTGACCTAGTACGCCTCACAGATCAAGGCCAAACAATGACAGGCTACTTAAATCATTATACACTTTTTATCCGTGATGCCAATTACACATTACGCCGCATTACGTTACGTGATGACAATTACATATTACGCCGCACACCATGATGACAATGACACATTATGTCGCACACCATGATGACAATTACACATTATGTCGCACACCATGATGCCCATTAGACCCCACACTGTGATGCCCATTACACCCACACTGTGATGGCAATTACACAATACTCCCCACACGAATGCCTATTACACATTATGCCCCAGGCGCCGCTGCCGTACAACTGATACCGTTTACTAATATGCCCCCACAGTGCCAGATATGCCCCCACAGTGCCATACATATATGCCCCCACAGTGCCACACATATGCCCCCACAGTGCCACAAGCAGCACAACTCACTGTCTCTGGCCCTGGGTCTCCCCCTCCAGTCCTGCGCCGCTGCCATATGCCCCTACAGTGCCAGATATGCCCCCACAGTGCCACATATATGCCCCCACAGTGCAAAATATGTCCCTACAGTGCCACAGATATGCCTTCACAGTGCCACACATATGCCCCACACAGTGCCAAATATGCCCCCACAGTGCCACAGATATGCCCCTACAGTGCCACAGATATGCCCCCACATATATGCCCCCACAGTGCAAAATATGCCCCCACAGTGCCAAATATGCCCCCACAGTGCCAAATATGCCCCCACACAGTGCCACAGATATGCCTTCACAGTGCCACACATATGCCCCTACAGTGCCATATATGCCCCACACAGTGCCAAATATGCCCCCACAGTGCCACAGATATGCCCCTACAGTGCCACACATATGCCCCACACAGTGCCACAGATATGCCCCCACAGTGCCACAGATATGCCCCTACAGTGCCACACATATGCCCCCAAAGTGCCACACATATGCCCCCAAAGTGGCAGAAGCAGCACAACTCACTGTGGCCATGGGTCTCCCCCTCAAGTCCCCTGCCATCGCTGCTGCTGGTGGTGCTGCTGCTGCTTCTTCTTCTTTCCTGGGGAGGGGAGGGGAGCGGAGCGTCTCTCCTTCCCTTCCCCTTCACTGTGTGTACCACTCACAACCTGAGCAGTCAGCCATTCATACCTCGCGGGCTGGCTCCTGATTGGCTGCCGGCCCGCGAGGCGAGCTCTGATTGGCTGACAGCCCAGTGACCGAGGGGAAGGAGAGACGGGCGATGCGCTCCGCTCTCCTCCCCTCCCCAGGGAAATCATCCTGGGGCTGTGCTGTGGCGGCCGGGGAGAGGGGAAAGGAAGTGCGGCAGGCGGCGGCAGCGTGTGCGTCGGGGTTGGGGGGGGGGGGGGAGCTGTCGCGCGCCCTGGCTGTTTACAGAGGCTGACAAGCCGTGCGGCGCCCCGGGCTGCTGCACGGCTTGTCCGCCTCTAGAAACGGCCCTGTATGTGCTGATTGTGTGACGCTCCGGTGTCACAAGACGGTTATATAGCATAAATGTGCTGATGGTGTGACGCTCGGGTGTCACAAGGTGGATTATATACTTTAGCAATAACGTGCTGATGGTTTGAAGATCAGGTGTCACCATTTTGACCTTTTAAATGAAAATGTGCCCTCGCGAATGAAAAATGTGCCCTCGCGATTGAAAAATGTGCCCTCGCGATTGAAAAATGTGCCGTTCCCATGATCAGCACCCTGCCCTAAAAAATTTCTAGAGTGAACACTAGGTACAGTAGGCTACTATAGTTACACACAATTTGTCAGTAAAACGTGATATACTGTACAGGGTAGGCGTGTATAGTTACACAATGTGTCAGTAAGCCAGTGATATACAGGGTAGGTAGATGTCACACTGAGCAGTGATTCACTCCTAACATTCCGTTTATAAATCGTTAATGGTATCATTCAGTGTTTAAGACCTAGATCGTTCACCCACCAGGTGAAGCAATATCTTTATCAATATCTCGTTTGCTAACAATATTGCATAGAGGTGATTCAGTATATCCAATCAGCCTTCCGCAGCTATATATCCTATGGCTTACAGGTAACTCCACTATTGAGCCCTTCTGTCTAGGCCACACACAGTAACCTATCACTGTTACCATAACAACACAGGTGTTCCGCCAATGCGCATTTCACTTTAATGGCTTTATCAGGGTTACACATGACCAGTAGCGGTGCCAGAACAGACCTTCTGAGAGCACAGAGGCTGAAGCAGCACTGACAGACCCCTACCCAAACTTTAGTATGGTACTTGGCAAGGCCTGATACACTTGACAGCATTAAGACATGTTATATTGGTATAAAAAACCCTGCCCCAATCTGCAAAGCGCCTCCCACTTTGGTAATATATTTGCCCCTTTCAGGGTTGTAAATTGAGGCAGGTAGGAGATATGCTATTCTGCCCTTGCTTATACATACACATAGTCTAAAGGTGGCCATACACACGCAGATTTATCTTTAGATCTGGCTGCTTGAAACAAAAAAATGGTTATGGATGAGAGCAAATGACAGTTGACCATTTGCTTGGAAATGTTGGAAAACAGACAAACTGTCACTCATCCATAACCATGTTTTTGTTCCAACCAGCCAGATCTGAAGATAAATCTTATAGTGTATGGGCCCCACTTTATTTGTATACATATATTTGCCTGTATGGCTGCTGCTAATACCTGTGTGATGACATCACAATGGCCCTGTGATGACATAACAGTGATTCTATGATGTCACAATGCCTGGTGAGCCAGGACGGAACACTAGGATTCATTCTGTTGCCTGGTCCCGACTTGTGCAGTCAGAGCTTTTGAACGTGTCTGATTATTCAGCATTTTCAGTTCATATATTGTGTTTGGAGAGGAGCAAAGAGAGAGAGGAGAGAGAGGAGGAAGGAGGAGACAAACGGGAGCAGCCCTGCGCTGCGTCCCGTTCTATAGTAGCAAGGTAAGTGCGCTCTTATTTCTATTCATTCTTTTTTGTTTGAGCAATTGGGGTTCTTCATGGATTTCTTAAGGGGCGAGGCTCACCTGAAAGTGGGCGTGTCATAGCATAGAAGGCGGTTATGTCCCAATTTAGTGGGTGTTTCAGGGGGTCTTTGCCCAAACCTGAGGGGTTATTTATTATTTATATCACTGCCGGTTCCCAATGACCCTTAATATTTTTGGCGTTCAATATGAGCTAAAATGGTTATTCGATTCCAGTGGGTTTGTGTGTGTCCCACACACAAACACTTTTTTATTTTGGTTTAAACCCTTTCTTTTTGTTGGTGGTTAAATAATCACAATTTGCATGTTACAATGGGCACCGATATTATGCCCACATTTCACTGCAAATGAGGTTGCTGATAAATGGGCTTAAAATAATAAAGCCCTTTATTTCCCCCATTACTCCATTATGGTATTGTATTCGCTGATACCTGCATATCTGTGGTCAGTTGTGTAACACATATTTATACTGATCCTACTAGTGGAGCATTGTGATTCCGGATTATAATCGTATGAATATGAAATGAATTATAACATTGTGACAGGAGATCGGGGACCATATTCACTTTTTGCTTTTCATGGCGCCCAGAGAGGTCGCGTAGAGTAGCGTAAAGGGCTCGCTTGGCTGCCTATTTCCGCTGCCTATCAAGCAGGTAAACTCCATCCCGCCAAAGGCACACCCACCCCGCCACACAAATACCCGCACTATGCTGCAACGCGTACGCTTACACATTCACGCGTAAGCACCCGCATCGAATGATTTTTCCTCTGTTCGTTGTGTTTCCGTCCATTATGACTAGAAGGGATATTTGTGTATAGCTTATTTGTTATTTAATATTTCTATTTTATCTTTAATTAAGGTGACGCAGTGAGTCAAACTTGCTACAAGAGGGGAAATGGCCCAATTGCCATCAGAGAGCCAAACCAAACAAGAACCCCGGGAGAGGCAGATGCCCCCGGCACCGCGGGTAAGACAGGCCCCACCGCCTCCCCGCGAGAAAAAGGCACCACCGCCTCCCCGCGAGAGAAAGGCACCACCGCCTCCCCGCGAGAGAAAGGCCCCACCGCCTCCCTGCGAGAGAAAGGCCCCACCGCCTCCCTGCGAGAGAAAGGCCCCACTGGTACCGAGGGAGAGACAGGCCCCACCGGCACCGAGGGAGAGACAGGCCCCACCGACACCAAGGGAGAGACAGGCCCCACCGGCACCAAGGGAGAGACAGGCTCCATCGGCACCAAGGGAGAGACAGGCCCCACCGGCACCAAGGGAGAGACAGGCCCCACCGGCACCAAGGGAGAGACAGGCTTCCTTACCATTGAGGAATTCGCCCCCGTCAATATCCACGGTGTGGCAAGAGCCACCGTCACGATCAACAGAATGGTATGCGCCCCCATCACCATCCATGGAGAGGCAAGAGCCCCCGTTCCAATCCACGGAGTGGCATGAGAACCCATTCTCAATGGACTGGTATTCCGAGATCCCGGAAACATCCACGGAGTGGCAAGAGTCTCAGGAAGCATCCACGGAGTGGCAAGAGTCCCAGGAAGCATCCACGGTGTGGCAAGAGTCCCAGGAAGCATCCATGGTGTGGCAAGAGTCCCAGGAAACCTACACGGAGCGGCAAGAGACCCAGGAAACATCTATGGAGTGGCCCCCCGTCACCACCCACAGAGTGGTATACGCCCCCGTCACCATCCACGGAGTGGTATGCACCCCCGCCGCCATCCACGGAGTGGCATGCGCCCCCGTCACCATTTACGGAGTGGCAAGCGTCCCTGTCACTGGAGTGGCATGCACCCCCTATACCATCCAAGGAGTGGTATGCACCCCTGTCACCATCACGGAGTGGCATGCACTCCCAATGTAGAGGCGTCCCACTACATTTCAACTTCTGTTAAATATGGAATATTGCACATAACAACCAATCAGACTGTATCTATTATCTCCTATACGATACTAAATAAATGAGTAGTCTAGATAATAGACACATTATTTATTTAGTATTGTCTAGGAGATACTAGATAGAATCTGATTGGTTGTTATGGGCAACATCCCATCTTCAACTGAATTCCCATCTTATACCCCATCATGTGTTATTTCCAACAACAATTTGGGTAATAAAATGAGTGGTGAATAATACTGTATATCTGTGGTTATTTCCTCATTTGGAGCGTCTCCATGCTTGGCGGCTACAGTGTCAGAATATGTCAAATAAAACATGTGTACATTTACTTTTTTAAATATGTCTACACACATCTCAGAGGGTTCCTTGGTCTATGAGAAGACCTAGCCATTACCCGATAATTCTGTCTGCACACATCTCAGAGGGCTCCTTGGTCTATGAGAAGGACCTAGCCATTACCCATCATTCTCCTGTCTACACACATCTCAGAGGGTTCCTTGGTCTATGAGGAGACATAGCCATTACCCATGATTCTTCTATCTACATACATCTCAGAGGGTTCCTTGGTTCCTTTCTCCTATCTACAGACATCTCAAAGGGTTTCTTGATCTGTGAGGAGACATAGCCATTACCCCATCATTCTCCTGTCTACACACAACTCAGATGGGTTCCTTGGTCTATGAGGAGATGCAGCCATTACCTCATCATTATTGTGTCTACATACAGGACATCTCAGAGGGTTCCTTGGTCTAGGAGGAGACCCCTTGGTCTAGGAGGAGACCCCATCATTCTCCTGTTTACACACATCTCAGAGGGTTCCTTGCTTTGGTCCTTGCAGTATTTAAAACAGCCATTACAATCCTGTAATTTCAGTAATGTTACAAATGCCTGGGGAGTTCATACAGTAGGTTGCGGCACATTCAAAATGTTACCTCAGGAAACAAAATGGCCACTTCACAAAGCGCTGCAGTGAGGCCCCTCGTTCACAGTGACTGATATTTTGCATCTTCCTAACAAGTTTGTGCTAAAATAATACACACAATGCAATATTAGCATTGCTGTCTGTCAAAAAGTGTATTAGTAGGTCGACGATAACTAGGTCAACGGTCATTAGGTCAACCACTATTGGTCGACAGTGAAAAGGTCTACATGCACTATGGTTGACATGGACTAAAATTTGAGTCAAGCAAAAGGTCGACATGACTCTTTAAGATTTTTAGTGCCTAGGTCAACAACAGTCGACATAGACCCTCAATTAGTGTACCAAGTACCCTCGTATGGTGCCTCCCTCGCCATACTTTACCATTACCAATTGTAGGCCACGTGGATAATAAATTATAACAAGTTATCCAAGTGAAAAAGGTTGGAAAGAGATAAAAACAGCCAACCAGCTTCTAACTGCCATGTTACGGCCTGTGTTTCAAAAATGTCAGCTAAGAGCTGATTGGTTGGTACCTTAGCTCTCTCCAATCTTTGATAAATATCCTCCTTACAGACACAGCAGGCTTCTTCCGAACACTTCAAGTCCAGCGCTTATTTGGTGCAGACAAGGAAATGGGTAATTATGTCCTGACAATACAGTGTACAGCATACAAAAAGACCGACAAGCCTTGATGAACAGCACACGTGACACACTTATCTCTCTCCTTATGTACACACCACTGGAGAGTGGTATAGTCAGATGATTATCGATTTTGGCCACACTTTATTTCATACAAACGGAGAAGAGGAGACGCCCAATCCACATGTGGTAGGAAATATGGATTGTACGCTCCACTGGGGCAGGGACTGATGTGAATGTTCAAATATTCTCTGTAAAGTGCAGCGGAATCTGTGTGCGCTATATAAGAAACTGCTAAGAAATAAATTAATAATATAGGGATGTATGGTATTTTCTCCCCACTCAGGCAGGCATCTTCGGTGATGGGTATCCATATATAACAAGAATCCCTTTCAATACTGCGGTCATCTCTACTGTATAAACCAGTTTGAGGCGGAGAAGAGGAGACTAATATACCTTCATAGGGATGTATTATCTATTGATAGCGCTGATGAACGAGACACGATTTCATATGGTCTTGCATATGTCTTTTTCTTTCATGTGTTTATAAGGTGTGGGGACACCATCCCTGTGTCTTCATCCACCAAGATGCATTCTAAGCACGATTTGAACACCTTTATATTACTTTCATACTATAGAGTAGGCTACTATAGTTACACGCAATGTGTCAGTAAGCTAGTGCTATTCCAGGTAGAGATGAGCGGGTCAGGATCCCCGAGATCCGTCAGATCCGAATCTCGGGATCCGGGTCGGGCTCCGAGGCGGCTCGGGAGTTCCCGCCTCAATTCCGGACCCTGTGCTGTTCTCCGTGCCATGCTGTGCTGTGCTACATGACCTGCCCTGTGCCCTCACTGCCCTGAGCCCTGTAGTGTGATTTAAATAACTAGGTGCTGCAGTGCTCACACGCAGGGGCTGCAGTGTCCACTGTCCAGGGGCTGTCCTGTGGCCCGTGCCCTGTTGTGATTTATTTAGCCCTAAGCCCTGTGTTGTGATTTATTTAGCCCTGAGCCCTGTGTTGTGTGATTTAACTAACTAACTCAGTGCTGCAGTGCTCACACGCAGGGGCTGCAGTGCTGCTGAGTAGTACACTGAGTACAGGGGCTGCAGTAATACAAGGGGCTGTGTCCAGTGTGAAGGCCTATATCCATTGTCCAGTGTCACGAGTCACGACATATATCCTGTGTCCAGTGTGACGACATATATCCTGTGTCCAGTGTGACGACATACATCCTGTGTCCAGTGTGACGACATATATCCAGTGTCCAGTGTGACAGATATATCCATTGTCCAGTGTGACGACATATATCCTGTGTCCAGTGTGACGACATATATCCGGTGTCCAGTGTGACATCTAACCATTGTGTGACGGCATATATCCAGTGTCCAGCGTGATATATATCCATTGTCCAGTGTGACGACATATATCCTGTGTCCAGCATGACATATATCCATTGTCCAGTGTGACGACATATATCCAGTGTCCAGTGTGACATATATCCATTGTCCAGTGTGACGACATATATCCTGTGTCCAGTGTGACTATATATATCCAGTGTCCAGTGTGACTACATATATCCAGTGTCCAGTGTGACGACATATATCCAGTGTCCAGTGTGACATATATCCTGTGTCCAGTGTGACGACATATATCCTGTATCCAGTGTGACTACATATATCCAGTGTCCAGTGTGACGACATATATCCAGTGTCCAGTGTGATGACATATATCCAGTGTCCAGTGTGACATATATCCTGTGTCCAGTGTGACGACATATATCCAGTGCCCAGTGTGACATCTAACCATTGTGTGACGTCATATATCCAGTGTCCAGCGTGATATATATCCATTGTCCAGTGTGACGACATATATCCTGTGTCCAGCGTGACATATATCCATTGCCCAGTGTGATGACATATATCCAGTGTCCAGTGTGACATATATCCATTGTCCAGTGTGACGACATATATCCTGTGTCCAGTGTGACTATATATATCCAGTGTCCAGTGTGACTACATATATCCAGTGTCCAGTGTGACAACAAATATACAGTGTCCAGTGTGACATATATCCTGTGTCCAGTGTGACGACATATATCCTGTATCCAGTGTGACTACATATATCCAGTGTCCAGTGTGACGACATATATCCAGTGTCCAGTGTGACGACATATATCCAGTGTCCAGTGTGACATATATCCTGTGTCCAGTGTGACGACATATATGCAGTGTCCAGTGTGACATATATCCATTGTCCAGTGTGACAACATATATCCAGTGTTCAGTGTGACATGTAACCATTGTGTGACGGCATATATCCAGTGTCCAGCGTGACATATATCCATTGTCCAGTCTGACGACATATATCCTGTGTCCAGTGTGACATATATCCATTGTCCTGACATGTCGCAGCAGCGGAGGGGGGGGGACAGTGAGCACCAGGAGATCACGGGGCAGAGGCTGCTCTGTGCGTGACAGTGCGTCCCCTTGAAGGCATCGGCCCAGAAGCCTGCCGGTGGTGACACCTGCTGGCTGGAGGCAGTGCTTGGCCCCCGGGGCCGGTGATGGACAGCTGGGCACCCTGGGATATGCAGCCCTCGCGCTCCCCCGCCGCCGCACACTTGTTGATGCACCCGAGTGCAGCGTGTAGGGCGGTCCCGGCTCATCTGCCCCCTCTCCGCAGGCCACACGGACTCCTCAGCGCTGCCTCTGGGGGACTTTATGGGGGATATAACCCGCTCCGGAGAGTTACCCCTGCCAGAGGGCTTCGAGCAGGTCAGGGACGTGGACGGCAAAGTTGATTATATTGATCACAGATAAGTGTCAAAGGTCTGTTTCATATGTGCAAGTTTATTTACATGTGCAATGCTAATAACCACCATTGTTGGCCATATAATATTGTCCAGTATACATAGGGAAGTTGCAGGAGCCCAACTTTAACGTTTCATTTCCGGACGCATTTTTTGCATTATATTGATCCTCTCACATTTTCTGTAATCACAGTATGCATATTGCCAATCAAAATATTGTCCATAATAAATTCAGGATGTGGCCAGGGGGTCTCAGGTGGTCAGAAGTAATGTACTCAAAGCCCAGCAGTATTCATAAATTTATCAGGTTTACATGGCTAAACTCAAGGAATTTGTGCTTGAAATAGGCAATACTTAATGGGTGCCAACAACACTATTGCCCATTCTCCATCACTGACATTCGCAGTACGAGTGCAGTGCACATGCAAATTGATGGTGTGACGCTCAGGTGTCACAAGATGGTTATATAGCATAAATTTGCCGATGGTGTGATGCTCAGGTGTCACAAGATGGATTATATACAGTAGCATAAATGTGCTGTTGGTGTGACACTCAGGTGTCACAAGATGGTTATATAGCATAAATGTGCTGATGGTGTGACGCTCAGGTGTCACAGGATGGATTATATAGAATATATGTGCTCAGGGCCGTTTCTAGACAATTTAGCTCCCAGGGCAAAGAAATAAAAAATGCGCCCCCACCCCCCCAAATACACATAAGAAATTGCGCGCGCCTGGGGCGCGCGCTGCGAAATAGGGGCGTGGTTTATTTTTATAGGGGGTGTGGCTTAATATAAGGGCGTGGTCTAGCAGGAAAACAAGTACCTTACATCTCACTTTTGCAACCTGCATGTCCAGACATTGGTTACCGCAAGAATTGTCATTGTCCTCCCGCATTTAAGTTGGCCGGCTGAAGGCCACACAGTGACATAAAAATATAAAGGCCCACACAGTGACCTAATACGCCTCACAGATCAAGGCCAAACAATGACAGGCTACTTAAATCATTATACACTTTTTATCCGTGATGCCAATTACACATTACGCCGCATTACGTTACGTGATGACAATTACATATTACGCCGCACACCATGATGACAATGACACATTATGTCGCACACCATGATGACAATTACACATTATGTCGCACACCATGATGCCCATTAGACCCCACACTGTGATGCCCATTACACCCACACTGTGATGGCAATTACACAATACTCCCCACACGAATGCCTATTACACATTATGCCCCAGGCGCCGCTGCCGTACAACTGATACCATTTACTAATATGCCCCCACAGTGCCAGATATGCCCCCACAGTGCCATACATATATGCCCCCACAGTGCCACACATATGCCCCCACAGTGCCACAAGCAGCACAACTCACTGTCTCTGGCCCTGGGTCTCCCCCTCCAGTCCCGCGCCGCTGCCATATGCCCCTACAGTGCCAGATATGCCCCCACAGTGCCACATATATGCCCCCACAGTGCAAAATATGTCCCTACAGTGCCACAGATATGCCTTCACAGTGCCACACATATGCCCCACACAGTGCCAAATATGCCCCCACAGTGCCACAGATATGCCCCTACAGTGCCACAGATATGCCCCCACATATATGCCCCCACAGTGCAAAATATGCCCCCACAGTGCCAAATATGCCCCCACAGTGCCAAATATGCCCCCACACAGTGCCACAGATATGCCTTCACAGTGCCACACATATGCCCCTACAGTGCCATATATGCCCCACACAGTGCCAAATATGCCCCCACAGTGCCACAGATATGCCCCTACAGTGCCACACATATGCCCCACACAGTGCCACAGATATGCCCCCACAGTGCCACAGATATGCCCCTACAGTGCCACACATATGCCCCCAAAGTGCCACACATATGCCCCCAAAGTGGCAGAAGCAGCACAACTCACTGTGGCCATGGGTCTCCCCCTCAAGTCCCCTGCCATCGCTGCTGCTGGTGGTGCTGCTGCTGCTTCTTCTTCTTTCCTGGGGAGGGGAGGGGAGCGGAGCGTCTCTCCTTCCCTTCCCCTTCACTGTGTGTACCACTCACAACCTGAGCAGTCAGCCATTCATACCTCGCGGGCTGGCTCCTGATTGGCTGCCGGCCCGCGAGGCGAGCTCTGATTGGCTGACAGCCCAGTGACCGAGGGGAAGGAGAGACGGGCGATGCGCTCCGCTCTCCTCCCCTCCCCAGGGAAATCATCCTGGGGCTGTGCTGTGGCGGCCGGGGAGAGGGGAAAGGAAGTGCGGCAGGCGGCGGCAGCGTGTGCGTCGGGGTTGGGGGGGGGGGGGAGCTGCCGCGCGCCCTGGCTGTTTACAGAGGCTGACAAGCCGTGCGGCGCCCCGGGCTGCTGCACGGCTTGTCCGCCTCTATAAACGGCCCTGTATGTGCTGATGGTGTGACGCTCCGGTGTCACAAGACGGTTATATAGCATAAATGTGCTGATGGTGTGACGCTCGGGTGTCACAAGGTGGATTATATACTTTAGCAATAACGTGCTGATGGTTTGAAGATCAGGTGTCACCATTTTGACCTTTTAAATGAAAATGTGCCCTCGCGAATGAAAAATGTGCCCTCGCGAATGAAAAATGTGCCCTCGCGATTGAAAAATGTGCCCTCGCGATTGAAAAATGTGCCGTTCCCATGATCAGCACCCTGCCCTAAAAAATTTCTAGAGTGAACACTAGGTACAGTAGGCTACTATAGTTACACACAATTTGTCAGTAAAACGTGATATACTGTACAGGGTAGGCGTGTATAGTTACACAATGTGTCAGTAAGCCAGTGATATACAGGGTAGGTAGATGTCACACTGAGCAGTGATTCACTCCTAACATTCCGTTTATAAATCGTTAATGGTATCATTCAGTGTTTAAGACCTAGATCGTTCACCCACCAGGTGAAGCAATATCTTTATCAATATCTCGTTTGCTAACAATATTGCATAGAGGTGATTCAGTATATCCAATCAGCCTTCCGCAGCTATATATCCTATGGCTTACAGGTAACTCCACTATTGAGCCCTTCTGTCTAGGCCACACACAGTAACCTATCACTGTTACCATAACAACACAGGTGTTCCGCCAATGCGCATTTCACTTTAATGGCTTTATCAGGGTTACACATGACCAGTAGCGGTGCCAGAACAGACCTTCTGAGAGCACAGAGGCTGAAGCAGCACTGACAGACCCCTACCCAAACTTTAGTATGGTACTTGGCAAGGCCTGATACACTTGACAGCATTAAGACATGTTATATTGGTATAAAAAACCCTGCCCCAATCTGCAAAGCGCCTCCCGCTTTGGTAATATATTTGCCCCTTTCAGGGTTGTAAATTGAGGCAGGTAGGAGATATGCTATTCTGCCCTTGCTTATACATACACATAGTCTAAAGGTGGCCATACACACGCAGATTTATCTTTAGATCTGGCTGCTTGAAACAAAAAAATGGTTATGGATGAGAGCAAATGACAGTTGACCATTTGCTTGGAAATGTTGGAAAACAGACAAACTGTCACTCATCCATAACCATGTTTTTGTTCAAACCAGCCAGATCTGAAGATAAATCTTATAGTGTATGGGCCCCACTTTATTTGTATACATATATTTGCCTGTATGGCTGCTGCTAATACCTGTGTGATGACATCACAATGGCCCTGTGATGACATAACAGTGATTCTATGATGTCACAATGCCTGGTGAGCCAGGACGGAACACTAGGATTCATTCTGTTGCCTGGTCCCGACTTGTGCAGTCAGAGCTTTTGAACGTGTCTGATTATTCAGCATTTTCAGTTCATATATTGTGTTTGGAGAGGAGCAAAGAGAGAGAGGAGAGAGAGGAGGAAGGAGGAGACAAACGGGAGCAGCCCTGCGCTGCGTCCCGTTCTATAGTAGCAAGGTAAGTGCGCTCTTATTTCTATTCATTCTTTTTTGTTTGAGCAATTGGGGTTCTTCATGGATTTCTTAAGGGGCGAGGCTCACCTGAAAGTGGGCGTGTCATAGCATAGAAGGCGGTTATGTCCCAATTTAGTGGGTGTTTCAGGGGGTCTTTGCCCAAACCTGAGGGGTTATTTATTATTTATATCACTGCCGGTTCCCAATGACCCTTAATATTTTTGGCGTTCAATGGGCGGGATGTTGTAACATCCGCGCCCATTATCGCCGGCTACCGCATTATTAGTAACGGCATATGCTATAACATATGCCGTTATTCATGCAAGGGACAGCTCTTGCGGTAAGAGCTGTCCCTTGCGATGCGGTGCCGGCGCTGGACTTCCGGGTCTGTGACCCGGGAGTCCATCTGCGCATGCGCAGACCCCGGCGCCGGCGCAGGGCACGCTGGGAGGGATCCGTGACGGATCCCTCAAACAGCGCTGCGGTAAGAAGCCCATAGGCTTCTGCAGGGATTCGCCAGCTTTAGCTGGCGATTCCCTCCGCAGCGCTGACACTGCGGAGGCGCCATATAGCATATAGAAATGCGGTAGAAACCCCGAAAACGGGGTTTTTACCGCATTTCTGCTATATAGCATCCCGCCCAATATGAGCTAAAATGGTTATTCGATTCCAGTGGGTTTGTGTGTGTCCCACACACAAACACTTTTTTATTTTGGTTTAAACCCTTTCTTTTTGTTGGTGGTTAAATAATCACAATTTGCATGTTACAATGGGCACCGATATTATGCCCACATTTCACTGCAAATGAGGTTGCTGATAAATGGGCTTAAAATAATAAAGCCCTTTATTTCCCCCATTCAGGGCCGGCGCTACCCACTCAGCAGCTCCTGCAAAGCAGGGAGGCGCCATGCTGAAAAGGCGCTGTCTCCCTCCCTGCTCTGCTAAAGCTGCCTCAGCCCTCACTGTCACTGCCTCCTGCACGCCGCCCGCAGCGCCTGTCTGACATCGGGCGGCAGTATGGAGAGGCTGAGCAGCTCCCTGCACCGCGCACACACTGTCCTCCTCCTGCGACCTGCCCCCTCTTCCTCACGGACACTTGCGCTGAGGCATGTAGCACTGTCTGTGAATGCCTGGATGACATGTCATGTCCGGATCCGCCCCCTACCCATTGCTCCCTGCACCTGTCAGCTGTCAATCAAATGACGAACAGGCAGCAGCGCCGCCTCCCCTTCCTTCCCTCTTCTCAGTGTGCTGTGCCAGTGCCACTGCCAGTCCTCAACACTCCGCCCCCTCTATATCCTCCCCTCTTCTTCCATCTCCTCCTTCTCTCCCCTCGTTTCCCCCTCAGTCACGAGTGCTGCACATACTTTTTGTACTGCTTTCGGATAGCATCGCACACACATTGCATTCATGCCGTGCGATGCGATCTAGCCCATAACGTATGCGATTCTCACAGCATGTATGGGCACCATTAGTGCCTGCAACATTTTGCGGACACAGCACTGAGATGGTGTATGCATACATGTACATGCACCCGAGATCCTCCATAGGATCGCATGTTGCATACACTCCCACAATCGGGCTGCAGCTTGTTGCAATGGCAATGTGAAAGGGCGCAAAATGTATGGTTTGCAGGAGGGCGCCGGACACCCTAGCACCGGCCCTGCCCCCATTACTCCATTACTCCATTATGGTATTGTATTCGCTGATACCTGCATATCTGTGGTCAGTTGTGTAACACATATTTATACTGATCCTACTAGTGGAGCATTGTGATTCCGGATTATAATCGTATGAATATGAAATGAATTATAACATTGTGACAGGAGATCGGGGACCATATTCACTTTTTGCTTTTCATGGCGCCCAGAGAGGTCGCGTAGAGTAGCGTAAAGGGCTCGCTTGGCTGCCTATTTCCGCTGCCTATCAAGCAGGTAAACTCCATCCCGCCAAAGGCACGCCCACCCCGCCACACAAATACCCGCACTATGCTGCAACGCGTACGCTTACACATTCACGCGTAAGCACCCGCATCAAATGATTTTTCCTCTGTTCGTTGTGTTTCCGTCCATTATGACTAGAAGGGATATTTGTGTATAGCTTATTTGTTATTTAATATTTCTATTTTATCTTTAATTAAGGTGACGCAGTGAGTCAAACTTGCTACAAGAGGGGAAATGGCCCAATTGCCATCAGAGAGCCAAACCAAACAAGAACCCCGGGAGAGGCAGATGCCCCCGGCACCGCGGGTAAGACAGGCCCCACCGCCTCCCCGCGAGAAAAAGGCACCACCGCCTCCCCGCGAGAGAAATTCACCACCGCCTCCCCGCGAGAGAAAGGCCCCACCGCCTCCCTGCGAGAGAAAGGCCCCACCGGTACCGAGGGAGAGACAGGCCCCACCGGCACCGAGGGAGAGACAGGCCCCACCGACACCAAGGGAGAGACAGGCCCCACCGGCACCAAGGGAGAGACAGGCTCCATCGGCACCAAGGGAGAGACAGGCCCCACCGGCACCAAGGGAGAGACAGGCCCCACCGGCACCAAGGGAGAGACAGGCTTCCTCACCATTGAGGAATTCGCCCCCGTCAATATCCACGGTGTGGCAAGAGCCACCGTCACGATCAACAGAATGGTATGCGCCCCGATCACCATCCATGGAGAGGCAAGAGCCCCCGTTCCAATCCACGGAGTGGCATGAGAACCCATTCTCAATGGACTGGTATTCCGAGATCCCGGAAACATCCACGGAGTGGCAAGAGTCTCAGGAAGCATCCACGGAGTGGCAAGAGTCCCAGGAAGCATCCACGGTGTGGCAAGAGTCCCAGGAAGCATCCATGGTGTGGCAAGAGTCCCAGGAAACCTACACGGAGCGGCAAGAGACCCAGGAAACATCTATGGAGTGGCCCCCCGTCACCACCCACAGAGTGGTATACGCCCCCGTCACCATCCACCGAGTGGTATGCACCCCCGCCGCCATCCACGGAGTGGCATGCGCCCCCGTCACCATTTACGGAGTGGCAAGCGTCCCTGTCACTGGAGTGGCATGCACCCCCTATACCATCAAAGGAGTGGTATGCACCCCTGTCACCATCACGGAGTGGCATGCACTCCCAATGTAGAGGCGTCCCACTACATTTCAACTTCTGTTAAATATGGAATATTGCACATAACAACCAATCAGACTGTATCTATTATCTCCTATACGATACTAAATAAATGAGTAGTCTAGATAATAGACACATTATTTATTTAGTATTGTCTAGGAGATACTAGATAGAATCTGATTGGTTGTTATGGGCAACATCCCATCTTCAACTGAATTCCCATCTTATACCCCATCATGTGTTATTTCCAACAACAATTTGGGTAATAAAATGAGTGGTGAATAATACTGTATATCTGTGGTTATTTCCTCATTTGGAGCGTCTCCATGCTTGGCGGCTACAGTGTCAGAATATGTCAAATAAAACATGTGTACATTTACTTTTTTAAATATGTCTACACACATCTCAGAGGGTTCCTTGGTCTATGAGAAGACCTAGCCATTACCCGATAATTCTGTCTGCACACATCTCAGAGGGCTCCTTGGTCTATGAGAAGGACCTAGCCATTACCCATCATTCTCCTGTCTACACACATCTCAGAGGGTTCCTTGGTCTATGAGGAGACATAGCCATTACCCATGATTCTTCTATCTACATACATCTCAGAGGGTTCCTTGGTTCCTTTCTCCTATCTACAGACATCTCAAAGGGTTTCTTGATCTGTGAGGAGACATAGCCATTACCCCATCATTCTCCTGTCTACACACAACTCAGATGGGTTCCTTGGTCTATGAGGAGATGCAGCCATTACCTCATCATTATTGTGTCTACATACAGGACATCTCAGAGGGTTCCTTGGTCTAGGAGGAGACCCCTTGGTCTAGGAGGAGACCCCATCATTCTCCTGTTTACACACATCTCAGAGGGTTCCTTGCTTTGGTCCTTGCAGTATTTAAAACAGCCATTACAATCCTGTAATTTCAGTAATGTTACAAATGCCTGGGGAGTTCATACAGTAGGTTGCGGCACATTCAAAATGTTACCTCAGGAAACAAAATGGCCACTTCACAAAGCGCTGCAGTGAGGCCCCTCGTTCACAGTGACTGATATTTTGCATCTTCCTAACAAGTTTGTGCTAAAATAATACACACAATGCAATATTAGCATTGCTGTCTGTCAAAAAGTGTATTAGTTGGTCGACGATAACTAGGTCAACGGTCATTAGGTCAACCACTATTGGTCGACAGTGAAAAGGTCTACATGCACTATGGTTGACATGGACTAAAATTTGAGTCAAGCAAAAGGTCGACATGACTCTTTAAGATTTTTAGTGCCTAGGTCAACAACAGTCGACATAGACCCTCAATTAGTGTACCAAGTACCCTCGTATGGTGCCTCCCTCGCCATACTTTACCATTACCAATTGTAGGCCACGTGGATAATAAATTATAACAAGTTATCCAAGTGAAAAAGGTTGGAAAGAGATAAAAACAGCCAACCAGCTTCTAACTGCCATGTTACGGCCTGTGTTTCAAAAATGTCAGCTAAGAGCTGATTGGTTGGTACCTTAGCTCTCTCCAATCTTTGATAAATATCCTCCTTACAGACACAGCAGGCTTCTTCCGAACACTTCAAGTCCAGCGCTTATTTGGTGCAGACAAGGAAATGGGTAATTATGTCCTGACAATACAGTGTACAGCATACAAAAAGACCGACAAGCCTTGATGAACAGCACACGTGACACACTTATCTCTCTCCTTATGTACACACCACTGGAGAGTGGTATAGTCAGATGATTATCGATTTTGGCCACACTTTATTTCATACAAACGGAGAAGAGGAGACGCCCAATCCACATGTGGTAGGAAATATGGATTGTACGCTCCACTGGGGCAGGGACTGATGTGAATGTTCAAATATTCTCTGTAAAGTGCAGCGGAATCTGTGTGCGCTATATAAGAAACTGCTAAGAAATAAATTAATAATATAGGGATGTATGGTATTTTCTCCCCACTCAGGCAGGCATCTTCGGTGATGGGTATCCATATATAACAAGAATCCCTTTCAATACTGCGGTCATCTCTACTGTATAAACCAGTTTGAGGCGGAGAAGAGGAGACTAATATACCTTCATAGGGATGTATTATCTATTGATAGCGCTGATGAACGAGACACGATTTCATATGGTCTTGCATATGTCTTTTTCTTTCATGTGTTTATAAGGTGTGGGGACACCATCCCTGTGTCTTCATCCACCAAGATGCATTCTAAGCACGATTTGAACACCTTTATATTACTTTCATACTATAGAGTAGGCTACTATAGTTACACGCAATGTGTCAGTAAGCTAGTGCTATTCCAGGTAGAGATGAGCGGGTCAGGATCCCCGAGATCCGTCAGATCCGAATCTCGGGATCCGGGTCGGGCTCCGAGGCGGCTCGGGAGTTCCCGCCTCAATTCCGGACCCTGTGCTGTTCTCCGTGCCATGCTGTGCTGTGCTACATGACCTGCCCTGTGCCCTCACTGCCCTGAGCCCTGTAGTGTGATTTAAATAACTAGGTGCTGCAGTGCTCACACGCAGGGGCTGCAGTGTCCACTGTCCAGGGGCTGTCCTGTGGCCCGTGCCCTGTTGTGATTTATTTAGCCCTAAGCCCTGTGTTGTGATTTATTTAGCCCTGAGCCCTGTGTTGTGTGATTTAACTAACTAACTCAGTGCTGCAGTGCTCACACGCAGGGGCTGCAGTGCTGCTGAGTAGTACACTGAGTACAGGGGCTGCAGTAATACAAGGGTCTGTGTCCAGTGTGACGGCCTATATCCATTGTCCAGTGTCACGAGTCACGACATATATCCTGTGTCCAGTGTGACGACATATATCCTGTGTCCAGTGTGACGACATACATCCTGTGTCCAGTGTGACGACATATATCCAGTGTCCAGTGTGACAGATATATCCATTGTCCAGTGTGACGACATATATCCTGTGTCCAGTGTGACGACATATATCCGGTGTCCAGTGTGACATCTAACCATTGTGTGACGGCATATATCCAGTGTCCAGCGTGATATATATCCATTGTCCAGTGTGACGACATATATCCTGTGTCCAGCATGACATATATCCATTGTCCAGTGTGACGACATATATCCAGTGTCCAGTGTGACATATATCCATTGTCCAGTGTGACGACATATATCCTGTTTCCAGTGTGACTATATATATCCAGTGTCCAGTGTGACTACATATATCCAGTGTCCAGTGTGACGACATATATCCAGTGTCCAGTGTGACATATATCCTGTGTCCAGTGTGACGACATATATCCTGTATCCAGTGTGACTACATATATCCAGTGTCCAGTGTGACGACATATATCCAGTGTCCAGTGTGATGACATATATCCAGTGTCCAGTGTGACATATATCCTGTGTCCAGTGTGACGACATATATCCAGTGCCCAGTGTGACATCTAACCATTGTGTGACGTCATATATCCAGTGTCCAGCGTGATATATATCCATTGTCCAGTGTGACGACATATATCCTGTGTCCAGCGTGACATATATCCATTGCCCAGTGTGACGACATATATCCAGTGTCCAGTGTGACATATATCCATTGTCCAGTGTGACGACATATATCCTGTGTCCAGTGTGACTATATATATCCAGTGTCCAGTGTGACTACATATATCCAGTGTCCAGTGTGACAACATATATCCAGTGTCCAGTGTGACATATATCCTGTGTCCAGTGTGACGACATATATCCTGTATCCAGTGTGACTACATATATCCAGTGTCCAGTGTGACGACATATATCCAGTGTCCAGTGTGACGACATATATCCAGTGTCCAGTGTGACATATATCCTGTGTCCAGTGTGACGACATATATGCAGTGTCCAGTGTGACATATATCCATTGTCCAGTGTGACAACATATATCCAGTGTTCAGTGTGACATGTAACCATTGTGTGACGGCATATATCCAGTGTCCAGCGTGACATATATCCATTGTCCAGTCTGACGACATATATCCTGTGTCCAGTGTGACATATATCCATTGTCCAGTGTGACGACATATATCCTGTGTCCACTGTGACATGTAACCATTGTGTGACGGCATATATCCTGTGTCCAGTGTGACATATATCCATTGTCCAGTGTGACGACATATATCCAGAGTCCAGTGTGACATATATCCATTGTCCAGTGTGACTATATATATCCAGTGTCCAGTGTGACAGGGGCTGTGTCCAGTGTACAGGGGCTGTGTCCAGTGTACAGGGGCTGTGTACAAGGGTTGTGTCCAGTGTACAGGGGTTGTGTCCAGTATACAGGAGCTGTGTCCAGGAGCTGTGTCCAGGGGCAGTGTCCAGTATGACGGCTGTGTCCAGTGTACAGGAGCTGTGTCCCGGGGCGGTGTCCAGAAGCTGTGTCCATTGTCCAGGGGCTGTGTCCAGGGTAACGGGCTGTGTCCATTGTCCAGGGGCTGTGTCCAGGGTGACGGGCTGTGTCCAGTGTCCAGGGGCAGTGTCCAGTGTGAAGGCTGTGTCCAGTGTACAGGAGCTGTGTCCAGGGGCGGTGTCCAGAGGCTGTGTCCAGTGTGACGGCTGTGTCCATTGTCCAGGGGCTGTGTCCAGTGTGACGGGCTGTGTCCATTGTCCAGGGGCTGTGTCCAGGGTGACGGGCTGTGTCCAGTGTCCAGGGGCAGTGTCCAGTGTGAAGGCTATTTCCAGTGTACAGGAGCTGTGTCCAGGGGCGGTGTCCAGAGGCTGTGTCCAGTGTGACGGCTGTGTCCATTGTCCAGGGGCTGTGTCCAGTGTGACGGGCTGTGTCTAGGGGCAGTGTCCAGGGGCTGTGTCCATTGTCTAGGGGCTGTGTCCAGGGTGATGGGCTGTGTCCAGGGGCAGTGTCCAGGGGCTGTGTCCAGGGGCAGTGTCCAGTGTCCAAGGGGTTGTGTCCAGTGTGACAGGCTGTGTCCAGTGTAAAGTAAGAAAAATAAATAAAAGTAATAAATAAAATAAAAACACATTTTTGGTGGATGATGGAGGAGGAAATAGTGGGAGATCAGCAACCTGATAGAAGTGCTGAAGCTGCTACCACCAGTCATGACAAGGCCGATACCTTGTTGTATTTGCTCTTTGGAGCATTTCTCTTTTTTTGGGATAGTTTATTAAACTGCCACCCTGTCTGCCCCTGTAGTGCCACTCTGCCAGGTTGGAAGTGTAAGGTCCACATGTATGTGATGCCGACTGCTGTCGCTTAGCTTAGTCATCCAGCTACCTCGGTATACCCTTTTGGCCCAACTACAGTAAATGAAAACAATTTTGTAAGCTGTGAAGTGATCAAAATTGACTAGAAATGAGTGGAAACTAATGTTATTGAGGTTAATAATACTTTAGGGGCATTTTTTCATAAAAATCCATATCCAAAACCCACAAGGGTGGTTTTGCCAAAACCAATCCAGATCCAAAACACGAAGGGAGATCCAGATCCAAAACCCGAAAAGTGGCCGCCGCACATCTCTAATTACAGGGTGAGCTGCTAAACTTACACACAATATGTCAGTAGTTACTCACAAAGAGTCAGTAAGCCAGTGCCATACAGATAGGCTGCCATAGATACACACGATGTGTCAGTAAGTCAGTGCTATTACAGGGTGAGCTGCTAAATTTACATTAAATGTGTCAGTAAACCAGTGCTATACAGAGTAGGCTACTACAGTTACACACAATGCGTCAGCAAGCCAGTGCTATACAGGGTGAACTGCCATAGCAGTGGGAAACGCAGGATTTTCAGAAGGGGGTTTCCAGAGGGGTGGAGCAAAGCACGGAGATGGACACTTAGGTGACCCAGTAGATACACAGTATGTGTCAGTAAGATGTGCTATACAGGGTAGGCTGCTATAGATACATGTAATGTGTCAGCAAGTCGGTGCTATACAGGGTAGTAGTGTTCCCGCTAGGCTTATTTCACGGGGCGCTGCGCCCTGCCTGTTTCTGCCCGCCCTGCATAGTTAATAGCCGCTGCCGCGCTAGAAGTCTCCTCCCGCTGACAGTGTAAGCTGCTAGCGCGGCAGCGTGTGGACACTCCCCCCTCAGCCCTGACATGTCGCAGCAGCGGAGGGGGGGGGACAGTGAGCACCAGGAGATCACGGGGCAGAGGCTGCTCTGTGCGTGACAGTGCGTCCCCTTGAAGGCATCGGCCCAGAAGCCTGCCGGTGGTGACACCTGCTGGCTGGAGGCAGTGCTTGGCCCCCGGGGCCGGTGATGGACAGCTGGGCACCCTGGGATATGCAGCCCTCCCGCTCCCCCGCCGCCGCACACTTGTTGATGCACCCGAGTGCAGCGTGTAGGGCGGTCCCGGCTCATCTGCCCCCTCTCCGCAGGCCACACGGACTCCTCAGCGCTGCCTCTGGGGGACTTTATGGGGAATATAACCCGCTCCGGAGAGTTACCCCTGCCAGAGGGCTTCGAGCAGGTCAGGGACGTGGACGGCAAAGTTGATTATATTGATCACAGATAAGTGTCAAAGGTCTGTTTCATATGTGCAAGTTTATTTACATGTGCAATGCTAATAACCACCATTGTTGGCCATATAATATTGTCCAGTATACATAGGGAAGTTGCAGGAGCCCAACTTTAACGTTTCATTTCCGGACGCATTTTTTGCATTATATTGATCCTCTCACATTTTCTGTAATCACAGTATGCATATTGCCAATCAAAATATTGTCCATAATAAATTCAGGATGTGGCCAGGGGGTCTTAGGTGGTCAGAAGTAATGTACTCAAAGCCCAGCAGTATTCATAAATTTATCAGGTTTACATGGCTAAACTCAAGGAATTTGTGCTTGAAATAGGCAATACTTAATGGGTGCCAACAACACTATTGCCCATTCTCCATCACTGACATTCGCAGTACGAGTGCAGTGCACATGCAAATTGATGGTGTGACGCTCAGGTGTCACAAGATGGTTATATAGCATAAATGTGCCGATGGTGTGATGCTCAGGTGTCACAAGATGGATTATATACAGTAGCATAAATGTGCTGTTGGTGTGACACTCAGGTGTCACAAGATGGTTATATAGCATAAATGTGCTGATGGTGTGACGCTCAGGTGTCACAGGATGGATTATATAGAATATATGTGCTCAGGGCCGTTTCTAGACAATTTAGCTCCCAGGGCAAAGAAATAAAAAATGCGCCCCCACCCCCCCAAATACACATAAGAAATTGCGCACGCCTTCGGCGCGCGCTGCGAAATAGGGGCGTGGTTTATTTTTATAGGGGGTGTGGCTTAATATAAGGGCGTGGTCTAGCAGGAAAACAAGTACCTTACGTCTCACTTTTGCAACCTGCATGTCCAGACATTGGTTACCGCAAGAATTGTCATTGTCCTCCCGCATTTAAGTTGGCCGGCTGAAGGCCACACAGTGACATAAAAATATAAAGGCCCACACAGTGACCTAGTACGCCTCACAGATCAAGGCCAAACAATGACAGGCTACTTAAATCATTATACACTTTTTATCCGTGATGCCAATTACACATTACGCCGCATTACGTTACGTGATGACAATTACATATTACGCCGCACACCATGATGACAATGACACATTATGTCGCACACCATGATGACAATTACACATTATGTCGCACACCATGATGCCCATTAGACCCCACACTGTGATGCCCATTACACCCACACTGTGATGGCAATTACACAATACTCCCCACACGAATGCCTATTACACATTATCCCCCAGGCGCCGCTGCCGTACAACTGATACCGTTTACTAATATGCCCCCACAGTGCCAGATATGCCCCCACAGTGCCATAGATATATGCCCCCACAGTGCCACACATATGCCCCCACAGTGCCACAAGCAGCACAACTCACTGTCTCTGGCCCTGGGTCTCCCCCTCCAGTCCCGCGCCGCTGCCATATGCCCCTACAGTGCCAGATATGCCCCCACAGTGCCACATATATGCCCCCACAGTGCAAAATATGTCCCTACAGTGCCACAGATATGCCTTCACAGTGCCACACATATGCCCCACACAGTGCCAAATATGCCCCCACAGTGCCACAGATATGCCCCTACAGTGCCACAGATATGCCCCCACATATATGCCCCCACAGTGCAAAATATGCCCCCACAGTGCCAAATATGCCCCCACAGTGCCAAATATGCCCCCACACAGTGCCACAGATATGCCTTCACAGTGCCACACATATGCCCCTACAGTGCCATATATGCCCCACACAGTGCCAAATATGCCCCCACAGTGCCACAGATATGCCCCTACAGTGCCACACATATGCCCCACACAGTGCCACAGATATGCCCCCACAGTGCCACAGATATGCCCCTACAGTGCCACACATATGCCCCCAAAGTGCCACACATATGCCCCCAAAGTGCCAGAAGCAGCACAACTCACTGTGGCCATGGGTCTCCCCCTCAAGTCCCCTGCCATCGCTGCTGCTGGTGGTGCTGCTGCTGCTTCTTCTTCTTTCCTGGGGAGGGGAGCGGAGCGTCTCTCCTTCCCTTCCCCTTCACTGTGTGTACCACTCACAACCTGAGCAGTCAGCCATTCATACCTCGCGGGCTGGCTCCTGATTGGCTGCCGGCCCGCGAGGCGAGCTCTGATTGGCTGACAGCCCAGTGACCGAGGGGAAGGAGAGACGGGCGATGCGCTCCGCTCTCCTCCCCTCCCCAGGGAAATCATCCTGGGGCTGTGCTGTGGCGGCCGGGGAGAGGGGAAAGGAAGTGCGGCAGGCGGCGGCAGCGTGTGCGTCGGGGTTGGGGGGGGGGAGCTGCCGCGCGCCCTGGCTGTTTACAGAGGCTGACAAGCCGTGCGGCGTCCCGGGCTGCTGCACGGCTTGTCCGCCTCTAGAAACGGCCCTGTATGTGCTGATGGTGTGACGCTCCGGTGTCACAAGACGGTTATATAGCATAAATGTGCTGATGGTGTGACGCTCGGGTGTCACAAGGTGGATTATATACTTTAGCAATAACGTGCTGATGGTTTGAAGATCAGGTGTCACCATTTTGACCTTTTAAATGAAAATGTGCCCTCGCGAATGAAAAATGTGCCCTCGCGAATGAAAAATGTGCCCTCGCGATTGAAAAATGTGCCCTCGCGATTGAAAAATGTGCCGTTCCCATGATCAGCACCCTGCCCTAAAAAATTTCTAGAGTGAACACTAGGTACAGTAGGCTACTATAGTTACACACAATTTGTCAGTAAAACGTGATATACTGTACAGGGTAGGCGTGTATAGTTACACAATGTGTCAGTAAGCCAGTGATATACAGGGTAGGTAGATGTCACACTGAGCAGTGATTCACTCCTAACATTCCGTTTATAAATCGTTAATGGTATCATTCAGTGTTTAAGACCTAGATCGTTCACCCACCAGGTGAAGCAATATCTTTATCAATATCTCGTTTGCTAACAATATTGCATAGAGGTGATTCAGTATATCCAATCAGCCTTCCGCAGCTATCTATCCTATGGCTTACAGGTAACTCCACTATTGAACCCTTCTGTCTAGGCCACACACAGTAACCTATCACTGTTACCATAACAACACAGGTGTTCCGCCAATGCGCATTTCACTTTAATGGCTTTATCAGGGTTACACATGACCAGTAGCGGTGCCAGAACAGACCTTCTGAGAGCACAGAGGCTGAAGCAGCACTGACAGACCCCTACCCAAACTTTAGTATGGTACTTGGCAAGGCCTGATACACTTGACAGCATTAAGACATGTTATATTGGTATAAAAAACCCTGCCCCAATCTGCAAAGCGCCTCCCACTTTGGTAATATATTTGCCCCTTTCAGGGTTGTAAATTGAGGCAGGTAGGAGATATGCTATTCTGCCCTTGCTTATACATACACATAGTCTAAAGGTGGCCATACACACGCAGATTTATCTTTAGATCTGGCTGCTTGAAACAAAAAAATGGTTATGGATGAGAGCAAATGACAGTTGACCATTTGCTTGGAAATGTTGGAAAACAGACAAACTGTCACTCATCCATAACCATGTTTTTGTTCCAACCAGCCAGATCTGAAGATAAATCTTATAGTGTATGGGCCCCACTTTATTTGTATACATATATTTGCCTGTATGGCTGCTGCTAATACCTGTGTGATGACATCACAATGGCCCTGTGATGACATAACAGTGATTCTATGATGTCACAATGCCTGGTGAGCCAGGACGGAACACTAGGATTCATTCTGTTGCCTGGTCCCGACTTGTGCAGTCAGAGCTTTTGAACGTGTCTGATTATTCAGCATTTTCAGTTCATATATTGTGTTTGGAGAGGAGCAAGGAGAGAGAGGAGAGAGAGGAGGAAGAAGGAGACAAACGGGAGCAGCCCTGCGCTGCGTCCCGTTCTATAGTAGCAAGGTAAGTGCGCTCTTATTTCTATTCATTCTTTTTTGTTTGAGCAATTGGGGTTCTTCATGGATTTCTTAAGGGGCGAGGCTCACCTGAAAGTGGGCGTGTCATAGCATAGAAGGCGGTTATGTCCCAATTTAGTGGGTGTTTCAGGGGGTCTTTGCCCAAACCTGAGGGGTTATTTATTATTTATATCACTGCCGGTTCCCAATGACCCTTAATATTTTTGGCGTTCAATATGAGCTAAAATGGTTATTTGATTCCAGTGGGTTTGTGTGTGTCCCACACACAAACACTTTTTTATTTTGGTTTAAACCCTTTCTTTTTGTTGGTGGTTAAATAATCACAATTTGCATGTTACAATGGGCACCAATATTATGCCCACATTTCACTGCAAATGAGGTTGCTGATAAATGGGCTTAAAATAATAAAGCCCTTTATTTCCCCCATTACTCCATTACTCCATTATGGTATTGTATTCGCTGATACCTGCATATCTGTGGTCAGTTGTGTAACACATATTTATACTGATCCTACTAGTGGAGCATTGTGATTCCGGATTGTAATCGTATGAATATGAAATGAATTATAACATTGTGACAGGAGATCGGGGACCATATTCACTTTTTGCTTTTCATGGCGCCCAGAGAGGTCGCGTAGAGTAGCGTAAAGGGCTCGCTTGGCTGCCTATTTCCGCTGCCTATCAAGCAGGTAAACTCCATCCCGCCAAAGGCACGCCCACCCCGCCACACAAATACCCGCACTATGCTGCAACGCGTACGCTTACACATTCACGCGTAAGCACCCGCATCGAATGATTTTTCCTCTGTTCGTTGTGTTTCCGTCCATTATGACTAGAAGGGATATTTGTGTATAGCTTATTTGTTATTTAATATTTCTATTTTATCTTTAATTAAGGTGACGCAGTGAGTCAAACTTGCTACAAGAGGGGAAATGGCCCAATTGCCATCAGAGAGCCAAACCAAACAAGAACCCCGGGAGAGGCAGATGCCCCCGGCACCGCGGGTAAGACAGGCCCCACCGCCTCCCCGCGAGAAAAAGGCACCACCGCCTCCCCGCGAGAGAAAGGCACCACCGCCTCCCCGCGAGAGAAAGGCCCCACCGCCTCCCTGCGAGAGAAAGGCCCCACCGCCTCCCTGCGAGAGAAAGGCCCCACCGGTACCGAGGGAGAGACAGGCCCCACCGGCACCGAGGGAGAGACAGGCCCCACCGACACCAAGGGAGAGACAGGCCCCACCGGCACCAAGGGAGAGACAGGCTCCATCGGCACCAAGGGAGAGACAGGCCCCACCGGCACCAAGGGAGAGACAGGCCCCACCGGCACCAAGGGAGAGACAGGCTTCCTCACCATTGAGGAATTCGCCCCCGTCAATATCCACGGTGTGGCAAGAGCCACCGTCACGATCAACAGAATGGTATGCGCCCCCATCACCATCCATGGAGAGGCAAGAGCCCCCGTTCCAATCCACGGAGTGGCATGAGAACCCATTCTCAATGGACTGGTATTCCGAGATCCCGGAAACATCCACGGAGTGGCAAGAGTCTCAGGAAGCATCCACGGAGTGGCAAGAGTCCCAGGAAGCATCCACGGTGTGGCAAGAGTCCCAGGAAGCATCCATGGTGTGGCAAGAGTCCCAGGAAACCTACACGGAGCGGCAAGAGACCCAGGAAACATCTATGGAGTGGCCCCCCGTCATCACCCACAGAGTGGTATACGCCCCCGTCACCATCCACGGAGTGGTATGCACCCCCGCCGCCATCCACGGAGTGGCATGCGCCCCCGTCACCATTTACGGAGTGGCAAGCGTCCCTGTCACTGGAGTGGCATGCACCCCCTATACCATCCAAGGAGTGGTATGCACCCCTGTCACCATCACGGAGTGGCATGCACTCCCAATGTAGAGGCGTCCCACTACATTTCAACTTCTGTTAAATATGGAATATTGCACATAACAACCAATCAGACTGTATCTATTATCTCCTATACGATTCTAAATAAATGAGTAGTCTAGATAATAGACACATTATTTATTTAGTATTGTCTAGGAGATACTAGATAGAATCTGATTGGTTGTTATGGGCAACATCCCATCTTCAACTGAATTCCCATCTTATACCCCATCATGTGTTATTTCCAACAACAATTTGGGTAATAAAATGAGTGGTGAATAATACTGTATATCTGTGGTTATTTCCTCATTTGGAGCGTCTCCATGCTTGGCGGCTACAGTGTCAGAATATGTCAAATAAAACATGTGTACATTTACTTTTTTAAATATGTCTACACACATCTCAGAGGGTTCCTTGGTCTATGAGAAGACCTAGCCATTACCCGATAATTCTGTCTGCACACATCTCAGAGGGCTCCTTGGTCTATGAGAAGGACCTAGCCATTACCCATCATTCTCCTGTCTACACACATCTCAGAGGGTTCCTTGGTCTATGAGGAGACATAGCCATTACCCATGATTCTTCTATCTACATACATCTCAGAGGGTTCCTTGGTTCCTTTCTCCTATCTATAGACATCTCAAAGGGTTTCTTGATCTGTGAGGAGACATAGCCATTACCCCATCATTCTCCTGTCTACACACAACTCAGATGGGTTCCTTGGTCTATGAGGAGATGCAGCCATTACCTCATCATTATTGTGTCTACATACAGGACATCTCAGAGGGTTCCTTGGTCTAGGAGGAGACCCCTTGGTCTAGGAGGAGACCCCATCATTCTCCTGTTTACACACATCTCAGAGGGTTCCTTGCTTTGGTCCTTGCAGTATTTAAAACAGCCATTACAATCCTGTAATTTCAGTAATGTTACAAATGCCTGGGGAGTTCATACAGTAGGTTGCGGCACATTCAAAATGTTACCTCAGGAAACAAAATGGCCACTTCACAAAGCGCTGCAGTGAGGCCCCTCGTTCACAGTGACTGATATTTTGCATCTTCCTAACAATTTTGTGCTAAAATAATACACACAATGCAATATTAGCATTGCTGTCTGTCAAAAAGTGTATTAGTAGGTCGACGATAACTAGGTCAACGGTCATTAGGTCAACCACTATTGGTCGACAGTCAAAAGGTCTACATGCACTATGGTTGACATGGACTAAAATTTGAGTCAAGCAAAAGGTCGACATGACTCTTTAAGATTTTTAGTGCCTAGGTCAACAACAGTCGACATAGACCCTCAATTAGTGTACCAAGTACCCTCGTATGGTGCCTCCCTCGCCATACTTTACCATTACCAATTGTAGGCCACGTGGATAATAAATTATAACAAGTTATCCAAGTGAAAAAGGTTGGAAAGAGATAAAAACAGCCAACCAGCTTCTAACTGCCATGTTACGGCCTGTGTTTCAAAAATGTCAGCTAAGAGCTGATTGGTTGGTACCTTAGCTCTCTCCAATCTTTGATAAATATCCTCCTTACAGACACAGCAGGCTTCTTCCGAACACTTCAAGTCCAGCGCTTATTTGGTGCAGACAAGGAAATGGGTAATTATGTCCTGACAATACAGTGTACAGCATACAAAAAGACCGACAAGCCTTGATGAACAGCACACGTGACACACTTATCTCTCTCCTTATGTACATGTGAATGAATAGTAATTCACTTACGGTTAGGTGAGCTCCTCAACCCTCAAAGGTTCCGCGAAGAGTCCGCCTCAGGTATCCAACGAGGACCGGAATATCACTAGAGGGGAAAAGGATACTTGTAACCACAGCCGGGCTGTATAGTAAGACAGGGTCACTTATGGACACCCGCGGGTGGCTGCAAGCTTCGCCGGTTAGGCGAAGGTCATCATCGGCCAAAGGCCTCAGCCACCCTAACTTCACCTATTCGCACTTTCGCACGTAGGTGGTAGGTGTGACTCTCTCACGGGAGAGCCACAGACCGGCGCTCAGGGACAAACACACACACGGATGAAACTCACCTACGTAATTCCTTGTCACCTTGCTTGAGGATCCCAGCACCTGGGGAACGAGAACGAAAACAGCCTCTCTACAACCCTTCTCTAATCTAACTAGGACTAACCTGTCCCTAACGTAACACGAGTAACTAGGCTGAACTTACACTAGCAAATAACAAGCAATATCCTCTAACTAACAGTCAAGGCAGACATAAGGACAATCAAACAATGACGTGATCAGATCATACTATAACAGGTGTGTGTGAAAGGTACTAACCTCTGTGATATAAAGTACTCCCGGCTTACTGCAGTACACCCCTAGAACAGGCCCTGATACCTGGGTAGACAGCCGTCTATCCCAGTTCAAAACCTGTGGTGTGGGAGGGCTGGATCACCCTTCCCTTCCTATACAGTTAGCTAATATACAAAATGGCCGACAGGCCTAAGATGGATGCCGCAGGCCTATGAGACACAGGCAGTAGGCCTGGGGATGAGCACAGGCCGGAGGCCTGGTGATTACGTACAGGCAGGAGGCCTGGGGTTAGGGCACAGGCTGGAGGCCTGATACTGAGGCACAGGCCGGAGGCCTGGGGTTAGGGCACAGGCTGGAGGCCTGACACTGAGGCACAGGCCGGAGGCCTGGAATTGGGCACAGGCTAGAGGCCTGACACGGAGGCACAGGCCGGAGGCCTGGGATTGGGCACAGGCTAGAGGCCTGACACGGAGGCACAGGCCGGAGGCCTGGGATTGGGCACAGGCTAGAGGCCTGACACGGAGGCACAGGCCGGAGGCCTGGGATTGGGCACAGGCTGGAGGCCTGACACCGGTGGTCTAGGGTGGCTACGTGCTGGTGATGGCCGGCTAGGGCCACTTACCCGATCCGGTGGGAGAGGCTGCAGCAGGGGACTTCGTTAGCTCTTTTGTCTCCCCACTGCTGCGGCACTCTCCGGTCCTCAGCTTCTGTTCTTCGGGCTCTTCGGTAGCCTCTGCTGCGGTGCTGGCTGCTCCTGGATCTGCCGCCGTCTCTGCCGCCGTCTCCTCCGCCGTCTCTGCCGCTGCTTCTCCCTTCCGCCTTCAGGAGCTCTTCCTCGCTCCCTCTCCGCCGACGAACAACGCTCCGCCGCTCCCCCGCGTCTAATATAAGACGCTGGGAGGAGGCGGAGCTATGACGCGGCGAGCCCGGATTGGTCCGCCGCGTCCCGCGCTGATTGGCCGCCTCGCCGCGAGCGCTTATTGGCTCGCGCGAGGCGCGCCATTCGAAATACCGGCGGTTGATTGGAGGAACTTGAATCCTCCCGGACTCAAGTTCCTCCAGGCCGCAATGTCGCCGCCGCAACGGGGAGCCAGCCGGAGGGAGACGGAGGTAAGCCTCCTCCGTCCCCTCCCCAGCACAGCCCCCCGCCGCCTGTCCCCTCACATTTCCCCCCCCTTTTTCCTTTGTCGTCCCGACAAATACAGGACTGGACCATACAAAGTTGGGGTCAGCATATTGCGGACCGGGAACACCACGGTTGGTCCTCTGTGAACGTCTCATTGGGGGAACAATCCCAGGACCAGGAGTTCCATCATCAGGGGCCACGCTGTCCCTAGGCAGTTCCAAGGGCACCCACCAATCTTCGCTTAGATCATCTTCCTCGGGCACTGGTGGTGGCAAAGGCCGCGTGTCCGGAGGTCCTTCCTCCTCGACGTCTTCTGGAAACGGGCAAGGACGCAGCTTGTCTCGATTGAGGATCCTCAGCCGACCTGTCCCATCCGTACTTTCTACCTCATAAACCGGACCTTGCTCAGACAACCGTCTCCGGACCACATATGGCACCACCTCCCAGCTTTCTGACAGCTTGTTCCCCGGACGGACCATGCGGACAAGTACTCGTTGACCCACCTGCAGGGGCTCCACCCCTCGACCACTAACAGGGGGGTGAGCATGATCCGCTATTCTTCTCCTCGCTATGTCGTGTGCCTCTTTCAACCTCTGTTGATGTTCAGTGATCCAATCCCCAGGCAAGGCGTCCCCCCCCGCTCCCGATTCGGACAGATGTAATTCCTGGGCATCTCGCCCGGGGCGCCCAAACATCAAGAAAAATGGCGAGAATCCCGTGGTGCTGTGTACCCTGTTGTTATAAACCCACACTAATTCTTGCACATGTTCGGGCCATCGTCGTCTCTTGGTTGCTTCTAAGGTTCGCAACATCTGAAGCAACGTCCGGTTGAACCGTTCGCAAGCTCCATTGCCCTGGGGATGATACGGCGTGGTGCGGGACTTCTGCACTCCATATAGCAGGCAAAGCTGTTCCATGAGTTTCCCTTGAAAACAGGCACCCTGATCTGAATGGATCCGTTCAGGACACCCATATTGCCGAATGAAATGCTCCACAATAGCTTTGGTCGCGGACTCCGCCGTCTGATCCCGGGTCGGCACCACCACAGTGAACTTTGTAAAGTGATCCGTCATGACTAGGGCATATTGATGACCACTGACAGATTCTCCAATAAGGACGTAGTCAATCATCAGCAGTTCCAAGGTGCGACTGGTCTTGATGGTCTGTATAGGAGGATGTTGCATCGAGGGCTTCACTACCCCGCACTGTCGACACTCCCGACACACTCTCTCTACAATCGCCAGCAACTGGGGGGCAAAGAACAGGCGTTGTACCCACTGGTAAGTTTTTACTACTCCCAGGTGGGCTCCATTCTCATGAGCCTCAACTACCAAGTTCCGTATCAATGCTTCGGGCACTACAACCTGATCCACCATGCGAAATTCTTGTTCCAAGTACACCTGGCGGCGTAACGTACCAGCGCAGACCTTTAGACGATCCCAGCTCCGAAGGAGTTTCTGGCAGTAGGGGGTCAGTCGATTCCGCTCCTCGCGATTGGGCCAGTGTCCTCTGATCTTCCATTGGCGAATGGCATGTAGCCCGGGATCATTCTGTTGTAACGAGGCCCAATCCCGCTCTGTGTTTCGGTACAAACGTGTCTCCACCTCTACCCGGGGTTGTGTCTGTACCCCAGAGGAGGTGATCCTGGTTAAGTCGGGAATCTCTACTGCTTCATGTTCCTCGTCCCCAGGGACCAGGGGTATCTGTTGAGGAAACCGAGATAAAGCATCAGCATTCCCGTTACTTTTTCCTGGCCGGTAGCGGATCTTGTGGCTGTATTTCGCCAGTCGCGCTACCCACCGTTGTTCCAACGCTCCAAGCTTGGCAGTGTCCAAATAGGCCAGAGGATTGTGGTCGGTGAAGATCTCCACGTGAGCTGCCGCCAGATACTCCGCAAATTTCTCAGTCACGGCCCAGACTACTGCTAGTAGCTCTAACTTGAAGGCACTGTAGTTGTCCGGGTTCCTCTCGGTCTCTCGCAAACTCCGACTGCCATAGGCAATCACTCGCTCCTGGCCGTCCTGTTCTTGGGATAGTACAGCCCCCAGTCCCTGCAGGCTGCCGTCCGTATAAAGAATGAAAGGCTTTTCAAAGTTGGCATAGCCCAGTACCGGCGCCTCCGTGAGCATTCGCTTGAGGTGGGCAAACGCCGTCTCCTGGGGAGCCCCCCAGGCCACGGCCTGTTTCTTGTTGGTAGTGGCGACACCTCGCAGCAGGGCCTGCAGGGGCTCGGCCACCTTAGCAAAGTCCTTGATGAACCGACGGTAGTAGCCGACCAATCCTAAGAAGGCTCGCAACTCTGTAATGGTGGTAGGAGTTTTCCAGTCTTGTATAGCCGAAATCTTACTCGGGGTGGGGCACACTCCATCCCTGGACACCACATGACCCAGGTACTCGAGACTGGCTTTAAGGAGATGGCACTTGCGGGGCTTTAGCTTAAGTCCGTACTTCTCCAGGCGCTGCAGCACCAAGTCCAACCTCACCAGGTGTTCATCCAGAGTGGAAGCAAAGACAATGATGTCATCCAGGTAAATCAACAGCGCTTCAAAGTTCAAGTCCCCCAAACACCTCTCCATCATCCGTTGGAATGTTGCCGGCGCATTGGTGAGTCCAAAAGGCATACGAAGAAATTCGAACAACCCCATCGGTGTCGTGAAGGCAGTCTTTTCTTGGTCCTGCGTAGCTACGGCGACTTGCCAGTACCCACTGGCCAGATCTAGTGTGGAAAAATACCGAGCGTCCCCGAGGGCAGCTAGGGATTCCTCGATTCGTGGCAATGGGTACGCATCTCGGACGGTGCAGCTATTCAACCGACGGTAATCCACACAGAATCGGATGGACCCATCTTTCTTCCGCACAAGAACAATGGGGGCGGCCCACGGACTTTTACTCTCACGGATCACCTTGTTCTCCAGCATCTGCCGCAACATTGTTTTCACCTCTTGGTAAAGTTTGGGAGGAATTGGCCGGTACCTCTCTCGAACGGGAAGACTATCTCCAGTGCGGATCTCATGCTGCAAGTCTTCAGTATACCCAAAATCCTCCTCATGCCGGGAAAAAACCTTCCGCCTCTCCCACAGCATATCCTCCAGCCTCTGTACTGTCGCAGCATCACACTCATCTAGGGAAACATCCATCTGTTCCCGAATTACTCGACCATTCCAATCTGTACTGGGGCACTCCTCCTCTCCCAAACTCACCGCCATCGACCATGCCTCTTTTTCCTCTGGTCGTAGCAAAATTGGCCGCCCCCCACATATATTATCCCTTGGGACAGTAGTCACGGTAGCTATGGTGGCGCCGGCTGGAATTTTCCTGGGCTCATCCAGAAGGTTGCACAGCCGAACTAATACTTTGCCGTCCCTTACCACTGCCAGGGTTCGAGCCAGGATGAGGCCGGAGCCAATTCCCAAATATCCGTCGGGTTCCACCATCACTTCAAACCCCTCCAACCGCCGGTGGGTCCTTACCTCGAGGGGAAGAACGATCTCTTGACGGGGAGGCAGCTCTATCTGTTGTCTATGACTAGTTTTGATAATCCCCATAGACTCCTCCGACCTTCCGGTTTCGCAAATTTGTCCCACTTGTTGAAATGCCTGTTGCACCGGGCGCTGGACACCCAGCTTCTTCCAGTATTGGGGGCCACTCTCCTGGAACAAAATCCGATCAAGATCCTTCAATACATTCATACCGACGATCACCGGCCCATGGCTGAGCCCCTTACCTTTAACTACCAGGATCCCCTTCTTCCCCACTTTCTGGCCACAAATCTCTATCTCCATCCAGACCACCCCCACGACTGGGATAGGAAGGTTGTTAGCAGCCGTAAGGGTAACCCAGCTTTCAAACACTGCCTCCTTCAGGTGAGAATAATGTTCCAGGAAACAGTCCTCCGACATGGTGGTCACCTGAGAGCCGGTGTCCAGCAGGCATTTCTGTTCCTTGTCCGCAAAACATCCCACAACAACAGGACACTCTCCCACTAGGTCAGCTGAATCCACTATAGCTGCCTCTCCGCCCATCTCCCCCGCGGGTGGTCCCGTGACCGCGAGGGACTCTAGTTTAAAGGAGGGCCCCGGTCGGCCCCGCACTCCCGGGCGAAATGTCCGAAGCGGCCACAGCTGTAACATCGGGGGCCCCTGTTCTCTCTAGGACGGGCCCCGCCGTGGTTGGCCCCTCGTGATCCCCCTTGCACTCGCCGGGGAGCACGGTCTTCTATGCTTCCATGACCCCTCTGTCGATGGACTTCCTCCCGCAACTGGGAGATCTCTTCTCTCATTTCTAAGGTGACTTTTGAGAAGGCCTCCTTCAAATCCTTGATACAGGATTCAAGGGGGTGGGGTTCCTCCCGAACGACTGGGGCCGAGACAGGCGTCAGACACTGTGGGGCCATAGCGTAGGGGCCGAAGTTGGCATCCCGGTCTCGGGCGATGGCCTCAACTTGGGTCTGGTGAAACGTAAGCGTTTTGTTGTCAGAAATCTTGTCCAACAAAATCTGCCGCAGGGGAACGCTCCGTAATCCCAGTGCGAACTGATCTCGTAGTACGATGCTGGGGTTGGCCAGCTTGCCCAAACATTCCGGGTCGCGACGACAAATTTCCCCCAGCATTTCTTGGAGGGCATTGGCAAACTGCGGGATAGATTCGTCCTCCCTCTGCACACGTGTAAACAATCGCTGTCGCAGGTTTCCAGCGGAGGAAGTATTGCCATAGATTCCGTCGAGTATCTCAAACACGTTGTCTAAAGTACCCCGCTCATCCTCGGCGACAAGGATGACGGACCGCCAGGCCTCTCCATCTAAGGCATTAACAGCAAGTTGATGCTGGAGCTCTTCCGGCACCTGGTACATCTGGATGATCCCCTCCAGTCTCTTCTTCCAATCTCCCAGCGGCATATTCCGCCCATCGTACCGGGGCACTCTGGAGAGGGCGGAGCCGAAGTTAAACTTTCGGTCCCCCTTCGGAGAAGTTTCTTCTGTCTCCGACATCCTGCCGACTACGCCAAATGTGAATGAATAGTAATTCACTTACGGTTAGGTGAGCTCCTCAACCCTCAAAGGTTCCGCGAAGAGTCCGCCTCAGGTATCCAACGAGGACCGGAATATCACTAGAGGGGAAAAGGATACTTGTAACCACAGCCGGGCTGTATAGTAAGACAGGGTCACTTATGGACACCCGCGGGTGGCTGCAAGCTTCGCCGGTTAGGCGAAGGTCATCATCGGCCAAAGGCCTCAGCCACCCTAACTTCACCTATTCGCACTTTCGCACGTAGGTGGTAGGTGTGACTCTCTCACGGGAGAGCCACAGACCGGCGCTCAGGGACAAACACACACACGGATGAAACTCACCTACGTAATTCCTTGTCACCTTGCTTGAGGATCCCAGCACCTGGGGAACGAGAACGAAAACAGCCTCTCTACAACCCTTCTCTAATCTAACTAGGACTAACCTGTCCCTAACGTAACACGAGTAACTAGGCTGAACTTACACTAGCAAATAACAAGCAATATCCTCTAACTAACAGTCAAGGCAGACATAAGGACAATCAAACAATGACGTGATCAGATCATACTATAACAGGTGTGTGTGAAAGGTACTAACCTCTGTGATATAAAGTACTCCCGGCTTACTGCAGTACACCCCTAGAACAGGCCCTGATACCTGGGTAGACAGCCGTCTATCCCAGTTCAAAACCTGTGGTGTGGGAGGGCTGGATCACCCTTCCCTTCCTATACAGTTAGCTAATATACAAAATGGCCGACAGGCCTAAGATGGATGCCGCAGGCCTATGAGACACAGGCAGTAGGCCTGGGGATGAGCACAGGCCGGAGGCCTGGTGATTACGTACAGGCAGGAGGCCTGGGGTTAGGGCACAGGCTGGAGGCCTGATACTGAGGCACAGGCCGGAGGCCTGGGGTTAGGGCACAGGCTGGAGGCCTGACACTGAGGCACAGGCCGGAGGCCTGGAATTGGGCACAGGCTAGAGGCCTGACACGGAGGCACAGGCCGGAGGCCTGGGATTGGGCACAGGCTAGAGGCCTGACACGGAGGCACAGGCCGGAGGCCTGGGATTGGGCACAGGCTAGAGGCCTGACACGGAGGCACAGGCCGGAGGCCTGGGATTGGGCACAGGCTGGAGGCCTGACACCGGTGGTCTAGGGTGGCTACGTGCTGGTGATGGCCGGCTAGGGCCACTTACCCGATCCGGTGGGAGAGGCTGCAGCAGGGGACTTCGTTAGCTCTTTTGTCTCCCCACTGCTGCGGCACTCTCCGGTCCTCAGCTTCTGTTCTTCGGGCTCTTCGGTAGCCTCTGCTGCGGTGCTGGCTGCTCCTGGATCTGCCGCCGTCTCTGCCGCCGTCTCCTCCGCCGTCTCTGCCGCTGCTTCTCCCTTCCGCCTTCAGGAGCTCTTCCTCGCTCCCTCTCCGCCGACGAACAACGCTCCGCCGCTCCCCCGCGTCTAATATAAGACGCTGGGAGGAGGCGGAGCTATGACGCGGCGAGCCCGGATTGGTCCGCCGCGTCCCGCGCTGATTGGCCGCCTCGCCGCGAGCGCTTATTGGCTCGCGCGAGGCGCGCCATTCGAAATACCGGCGGTTGATTGGAGGAACTTGAATCCTCCCGGACTCAAGTTCCTCCAGGCCGCAATGTCGCCGCCGCAACGGGGAGCCAGCCGGAGGGAGACGGAGGTAAGCCTCCTCCGTCCCCTCCCCAGCACAGCCCCCCGCCGCCTGTCCCCTCACATACACACCACTGGAGAGTGGTATAGTCAGATGATTATCGATTTTGGCCACACTTTATTTCATACAAACGGAGAAGAGGAGACGCCCAATCCACATGTGGTAGGAAATATGGATTGTACGCTCCACTGGGGCAGGGACTGATGTGAATGTTCAAATATTCTCTGTAAAGTGCAGCGGAATCTGTGTGCGCTATATAAGAAACTGCTAAGAAATAAATTAATAATATAGGGATGTATGGTATTTTCTCCCCACTCAGGCAGGCATCTTCGGTGATGGGTATCCATATATAACAAGAATCCCTTTCAATACTGCGGTCATCTCTACTGTATAAACCAGTTTGAGGCGGAGAAGAGGAGACTAATATACCTTCATAGGGATGTATTGTCTATTGATAGCGCTGATGAACGAGACACGATTTCATATGGTCTTGCATATGTCTTTTTCTTTCATGTGTTTATAAGGTGTGGGGACACCATCCCTGTGTCTTCATCCACCAAGATGCATTCTAAGCACGATTTGAACACCTTTATATTACTTTCATACTATAGAGTAGGCTACTATAGTTACACGCAATGTGTCAGTAAGCTAGTGCTATTCCAGGTAGAGATGAGCGGGTCAGGATCCCCGAGACCCGTCGGATCCGAATCTCGGGATCCGGGTCGGACTCCGAGGCGGCTCGGGAGTTCCCGCCTCAATTCCGGACCCTGTGCTGTTCTCCGTGCCATGCTGTGCTGTGCTACATGACCTGCCCTGTGCCCTCACTGCCCTGAGCCCTGTAGTGTGATTTAAATAACTAGGTGCTGCAGTGCTCACACGCAGGGGCTGCAGTGTCCACTGTCCAGGGGCTGTCCTGTGGCCCGTGCCCTGTTGTGATTTATTTAGCCCTAAGCCCTGTGTTGTGATTTATTTAGCCCTGAGCCCTGTGTTGTGTGATTTAACTAACTAACTCAGTGCTGCAGTGCTCACACGCAGGGGCTGCAGTGCTGCTGAGTAGTACACTGAGTACAGGGGCTGCAGTAATACAAGGGGCTGTGTCCAGTGTGACGGCCTATATCCATTGTCCAGTGTCACGAGTCACGACATATATCCTGTGTCCAGTGTGACGACATATATCCTGTGTCCAGTGTGACGACATACATCCTGTGTCCAGTGTGACGACATATATCCAGTGTCCAGTGTGACAGATATATCCATTGTCCAGTGTGACGACATATATCCTGTGTCCAGTGTGACGACATATATCCGGTGTCCAGTGTGACATCTAACCATTGTGTGACGGCATATATCCAGTGTCCAGCGTGATATATATCCATTGTCCAGTGTGACGACATATATCCTGTGTCCAGCATGACATATATCCATTGTCCAGTGTGACGACATATATCCAGTGTCCAGTGTGACATATATCCATTGTCCAGTGTGACGACATATATCCTGTGTCCAGTGTGACTATATATATCCAGTGTCCAGTGTGACTACATATATCCAGTGTCCAGTGTGACGACATATATCCAGTGTCCAGTGTGACATATATCCTGTGTCCAGTGTGACGACATACAGTATATCCTGTATCCAGTGTGACTACATATATCCAGTGTCCAGTGTGACGACATATATCCAGTGTCCAGTGTGATGACATATATCCAGTGTCCAGTGTGACATATATCCTGTGTCCAGTATGACGACATATATCCAGTGCCCAGTGTGACATCTAACCATTGTGTGACGTCATATATCCAGTGTCCAGCGTGATATATATCCATTGTCCAGTGTGACGACATATATCCTGTGTCCAGCGTGACATATATCCATTGCCCAGTGTGACGAAATATATCCAGTGTCCAGTGTGACATATATCCATTGTCCAGTGTGACGACATATATCCTGTGTCCAGTGTGACTATATATATCCAGTGTCCAGTGTGACTACATATATCCAGTGTCCAGTGTGACAACATATATCCAGTGTCCAGTGTGACATATATCCTGTGTCCAGTGTGACGACATATATCCTGTATCCAGTGTGACTACATATATCCAGTGTGACGACATATATCCAGTGTCCAGTGTGACGACATATATCCAGTGTCCAGTGTGACATATATCCTGTGTCCAGTGTGACGACATATATGCAGTGTCCAGTGTGACATATATCCATTGTCCAGTGTGACAACATATATCCAGTGTTCAGTGTGACATGTAACCATTGTGTGACGGCATATATCCAGTGTCCAGCGTGACATATATCCATTGTCCAGTCTGACGACATATATCCTGTGTCCAGTGTGACATATATCCATTGTCCAGTGTGACGACATATATCCTGTGTCCACTGTGACATGTAACCATTGTGTGACGGCATATATCCTGTGTCCAGTGTGACATATATCCATTGTCCAGTGTGACGACATATATCCAGAGTCCAGTGTGACATATATCCATTGTCCAGTGTGACTATATATATCCAGTGTCCAGTGTGACAGGGGCTGTGTCCAGTGTACAGGGGCTGTGTCCAGTGTACAGGGGCTGTGTACAGGGGTTGTGTCCAGTGTACAGGGGTTGTGTCCAGTATACTGGAGCTGTGTCCAGGAGCTGTGTCCAGGGGCAGTGTCCAGTATGACGGCTGTGTCCAGTGTACAGGAGCTGTGTCCCGGGGCGGTGTCCAGAAGCTGTGTCCATTGTCCAGGGGCTGTGTCCAGGGTAACGGGCTGTGTCCATTGTCCAGGGGCTGTGTCCAGGGTGACGGGCTGTGTCCAGTGTCCAGGGGCAGTGTCCAGTGTGAAGGCTGTGTCCAGTGTACAGGAGCTGTGTCCAGGGGCGGTGTCCAGAGGCTGTGTCCAGTGTGACGGCTGTGTCCATTGTCCAGGGGCTGTGTCCAGTGTGACGGGCTGTGTCCATTGTCCAGGGGCTGTGTCCAGGGTGACGGGCTGTGTCCAGTGTCCAGGGGCAGTGTCCAGTGTGAAGGCTATTTCCAGTGTACAGGAGCTGTGTCCAGGGGCGGTGTCCAGAGGCTGTGTCCAGTTTGACGGCTGTGTCCATTGTCCAGGGGCTGTGTCCAGTGTGACGGGCTGTGTCCAGGGGCAGTGTCCAGGGGCTGTGTCCATTGTCCAGGGGCTGTGTCCAGGGTGATGGGCTGTGTCCAGGGGCAGTGTCCAGGGGCTGTGTCCAGGGGCAGTGTCCAGTGTCCAAGGGGTTGTGTCCAGTGTGACAGGCTGTGTCCAGTGTAAAGTAAGAAAAATAAATAAAAGTAATAAATAAAATAAAAACACATTTTTGGAGGATGATGGAGGAGGAAATAGTGGGAGATCAGCAACCTGATAGAAGTGCTGAAGCTGCTACCACCAGTCATGACAAGGCCGATACCTTGTTGTATTTGCTCTTTGGAGCATTTCTCTTTTTTTGGGATAGTTTATTAAACTGCCACCCTGTCTGCCCCTGTAGTGCCACTCTGCCAGGTTGGAAGTGTAAGGTCCACATGTATGTGATGCCGACTGCTGTCGCTTAGCTTAGTCATCCAGCTACCTCGGTATACCCTTATGGCCCAATAACAGTAAATGAAAACAATTTTGTAAGCTGTAAAGTGATCAAAATTGACTAGAAATGAGTGGAAACTAATGTTATTGAGGTTAATAATACTTTAGGGGCATTTTTTCATAAAAATCCATATCCAAAACCCACAAGGGTGGTTTTGCCAAAACCAATCCAGATCCAAAACACGAAGGGAGATCCAGATCCAAAACCAAAACCCGAAAAGTGGCCGCCGCACATCTCTAATTACAGGGTGAGCTGCTAAACTTACACACAATATGTCAGTAGTTACTCACAAAGAGTCAGTAAGCCAGTGCCATACAGATAGGCTGCCATAGATACACACGATGTGTCAGTAAGTCAGTGCTATTACAGGGTGAGCTGCTAAATTTACATTAAATGTGTCAGTAAACCAGTGCTATACAGAGTAGGCTACTACAGTTACACACAATGCGTCAGCAAGCCAGTGCTATACAGGGTGAACTGCCATAGCAGTGGGAAACGCAGGATTTTCAGAAGGGGGTTTCCAGAGGGGTGGAGCAAAGCACGGAGATGGACACTTAGGTGACCCAGTAGATACACACTATGTGTCAGTAAGACGTGCTATACAGGGTAGGCTGCTATAGATACATGTAATGTGTCAGCAAGTCGGTGCTATACAGGGTAGTAGTGTTCCCGCTAGGCTTATTTCACGGGGCGCTGCGCCCTGCCTGTTTCTGCCCGCCCTGCATAGTTAATAGCCGCTGCCGCGCTAGAAGTCTCCTCCCGCTGACAGTGTAAGCTGCTAGCGCGGCAGCGTGTGGACACTCCCCCCTCAGCCCTGACATGTCGCAGCAGTGGAGGGGGGGGGACAGTGAGCACCAGGAGATCACGGGGCAGAGGCTGCTCTGTGCGTGACAGTGCGTCCCCTTGAAGGCATCGGCCCAGAAGCCTGCCGGTGGTGACACCTGCTGGCTGGAGGCAGTGCTTGGCCCCCGGGGCCGGTGATGGACAGCTGGGCACCCTGGGATATGCAGCCCTCCCGCTCCCCCGCCGCCGCACACTTGTTGATGCACCCGAGTGCAGCGTGTAGGGCGGTCCCGGCTCATCTGCCCCCTCTCCGCAGGCCACACGGACTCCTCAGCGCTGCCTCTGGGGGACTTTATGGGGGATATAACCCGCTCCGGAGAGTTACCCCTGCCAGAGGGCTTCGAGCAGGTCAGGGACGTGGACGGCAAAGTTGATTATATTGATCACAGATAAGTGTCAAAGGTCTGTTTCATATGTGCAAGTTTATTTACATGTGCAATGCTAATAACCACCATTGTTGGCCATATAATATTGTCCAGTATACATAGGGAAGTTGCAGGAGCCCAACTTTAACGTTTCATTTCCGGACGCATTTTTTGCATTATATTGATCCTCTCACATTTTCTGTAATCACAGTATGCATATTGCCAATCAAAATATTGTCCATAATAAATTCAGGATGTGGCCAGGGGGTCTCAGGTGGTCAGAAGTAATGTACTCAAAGCCCAGCAGTATTCATAAATTTATCAGGTTTACATGGCTAAACTCAAGGAATTTGTGCTTGAAATAGGCAATACTTAATGGGTGCCAACAACACTATTGCCCATTCTCCATCACTGACATTCGCAGTACGAGTGCAGTGCACATGCAAATTGATGGTGTGACGCTCAGGTGTCACAAGATGGTTATATAGCATAAATGTGCCGATGGTGTGATGCTCAGGTGTCACAAGATGGATTATATACAGTAGCATAAATGTGCTGTTGGTGTGACACTCAGGTGTCACAAGATGGTTATATAGCATAAATGTGCTGATGGTGTGACGCTCAGGTGTCACAGGATGGATTATATAGAATATATGTGCTCAGGGCCGTTTCTAGACAATTTAGCTCCCAGGGCAAAGAAATAAAAAATGCGCCCCCACCCCCCCAAATACACATAAGAAATTGCGCACGCCTTCGGTGCGCGCTGCGAAATAGGGGCGTGGTTTATTTTTATAGGGGGTGTGGCTTAATATAAGGGCGTGGTCTAGCAAGAAAACAAGTACCTTACATCTCACTTTTGCAACCTGCATGTCCAGACATTGGTTACCGCAAGAATTGTCATTGTCCTCCCGCATTTAAGTTGGCCGGCTGAAGGCCACACAGTGACATAAAAATATAAAGGCCCACACAGTGACCTAGTACGCCTCACAGATCAAGGCCAAACAATGACAGGCTACTTAAATCATTATGCACTTTTTATCCGTGATGCCAATTACACATTACGCCGCATTACGTTACGTGATGACAATTACATATTACGCCGCACACCATGATGACAATGACACATTATGTCGCACACCATGATGACAATTACACATTATGTCGCACACCATGATGCCCATTAGACCCCACACTGTGATGCCCATTACACCCACACTGTGATGGCAATTACACAATACTCCCCACACGAATGCCTATTACACATTATGCCCCAGGCGCCGCTGCCGTACAACTGATACCGTTTACTAATATGCCCCCACAGTGCCAGATATGCCCCCACAGTGCCATACATATATGCCCCCACAGTGCCACACATATGCCCCCACAGTGCCACAAGCAGCACAACTCACTGTCTCTGGCCCTGGGTCTCCCCCTCCAGTCCCGCGCCGCTGCCATATGCCCCTACAGTGCCAGATATGCCCCCACAGTGCCACATATATGCCCCCACAGTGCAAAATATGTCCCTACAGTGCCACAGATATGCCTTCACAGTGCCACACATATGCCCCACACAGTGCCAAATATGCCCCCACAGTGCCACAGATATGCCCCTACAGTGCCACAGATATGCCCCCACATATATGCCCCCACAGTGCAAAATATGCCCCCACAGTGCCAAATATGCCCCCACAGTGCCAAATATGCCCCCACACAGTGCCACAGATATGCCTTCACAGTGCCACACATATGCCCCTACAGTGCCATATATGCCCCACACAGTGCCAAATATGCCCCCACAGTGCCACAGATATGCCCCTACAGTGCCACACATATGCCCCACACAGTGCCACAGATATGCCCCAACAGTGCCACAGATATGCCCCTACAGTGCCACACATATGCCCCCAAAGTGCCACACATATGCCCCCAAAGTGCCAGAAGCAGCACAACTCACTGTGGCCATGGGTCTCCCCCTCAAGTCCCCTGCCATCGCTGCTGCTGGTGGTGCTGCTGCTGCTTCTTCTTCTTTCCTGGGGAGGGGAGGGGAGCGGAGCGTCTCTCCTTCCCTTCCCCTTCACTGTGTGTACCACTCACAACCTGAGCAGTCAGCCATTCATACCTCGCGGGCTGGCTCCTGATTGGCTGCCGGCCCGCGAGGCGAGCTCTGATTGGCTGACAGCCCAGTGACCGAGGGGAAGGAGAGACGGGCGATGCGCTCCGCTCTCCTCCCCTCCCCAGGGAAATCATCCTGGGGCTGTGCTGTGGTGGCCGGGGAGAGGGGAAAGGAAGTGCGGCAGGCGGCGGCAGCGTGTGCGTCGGGGTTGGGGGGGGGGAGCTGCCGCGCGCCCTGGCTGTTTACAGAGGCTGACAAGCCGTGCGGCGCCCCGGGCTGCTGCACGGCTTGTCCGCCTCTAGAAACGGCCCTGTATGTGCTGATGGTGTGACGCTCCGGTGTCACAAGACGGTTATATAGCATAAATGTGCTGATGGTGTGACGCTCGGGTGTCACAAGGTGGATTATATACTTTAGCAATAACGTGCTGATGGTTTGAAGATCAGGTGTCACCATTTTGACCTTTTAAATGAAAATGTGCCCTCGCGAATGAAAAATGTGCCCTCGCGAATGAAAAATGTGCCCTCGCGATTGAAAAATGTGCCCTCGCGATTGAAAAATGTGCCGTTCCCATTATCAGCACCCTGCCCTAAAAAATTTCTAGAGTGAACACTAGGTACAGTAGGCTACTATACAGCATGTGCCTATGCACATCCTTGCTGGCGGGTCGCCAGAACGTACGCGCTGGCGACCCGCCAGCAGCCTCGCCAGCGAGGAGACTGAGACGCGCGTGCGTCTCACGCGCACGCGCGTGCGTCTCACGCGCACGCGCGTCTCAGTCTCCGTCGCTAGCGTGGCAGAAACCCTGTCCGTCTCCGCCTCAGGGAGACGGACGGGGTTAGGGGGGGGTTAGGGGGGATGCGGGCAGGCGGCGGGGACCCCGGGTTACCGCCGGCAAGCCGGCGGGGACCCGGGGAAACGTTTAGAAGCGCCGTCGGAAGGGGGCGCGCGCGCCCCCTTCTCACGATCGCCATGGCGCTGGCGGGGGATGGCGGCTGGCGACGCCAGCGCCATCCCCTGCAAGGATGGGAACAGACCCATCTGTAGTTACACACAATTTGTCAGTAAAACGTGATATACTGTACAGGGTAGGCGTGTATAGTTACACAATGTGTCAGTAAGCCAGTGATATACAGGGTAGGTAGATGTCACACTGAGCAGTGATTCACTCCTAACATTCCGTTTATAAATCGTTAATGGTATCATTCAGTGTTTAAGACCTAGATCGTTCACCCACCAGGTGAAGCAATATCTTTATCAATATCTCGTTTGCTAACAATATTGCATAGAGGTGATTCAGTATATCCAATCAGCCTTCCGCAGCTATCTATCCTATGGCTTACAGGTAACTCCACTATTGAGCCCTTCTGTCTAGGCCACACACAGTAACCTATCACTGTTACCATAACAACACAGGTGTTCCGCCAATGCGCATTTCACTTTAATGGCTTTATCAGGGTTACACATGACCAGTAGCGGTGCCAGAACAGACCTTCTGAGAGCACAGAGGCTGAAGCAGCACTGACAGACCCCTACCCAAACTTTAGTATGGTACTTGGCAAGGCCTGATACACTTGACAGCATTAAGACATGTTATATTGGTATAAAAAACCCTGCCCCAATCTGCAAAGCGCCTCCCACTTTGGTAATATATTTGCCCCTTTCAGGGTTGTAAATTGAGGCAGGTAGGAGATATGCTATTCTGCCCTTGCTTATACATACACATAGTCTAAAGGTGGCCATACACACGCAGATTTATCTTTAGATCTGGCTGCTTGAAACAAAAAAATGGTTATGGATGAGAGCAAATGACAGTTGACCATTTGCTTGGAAATGTTGGAAAACAGACAAACTGTCACTCATCCATAACCATGTTTTTGTTCCAACCAGCCAGATCTGAAGATAAATCTTATAGTGTATGGGCCCCACTTTATTTGTATACATATATTTGCCTGTATGGCTGCTGCTAATACCTGTGTGATGACATCACAATGGCCCTGTGATGACATAACAGTGATTCTATGATGTCACAATGCCTGGTGAGCCAGGACGGAACACTAGGATTCATTCTGTTGCCTGGTCCCGACTTGTGCAGTCAGAGCTTTTGAACGTGTCTGATTATTCAGCATTTTCAGTTCATATATTGTGTTTGGAGAGGAGCAAGGAGAGAGAGGAGAGAGAGGAGGAAGGAGGAGACAAACGGGAGCAGCCCTGCGCTGCGTCCCGTTCTATAGTAGCAAGGTAAGTGCGCTCTTATTTCTATTCATTCTTTTTTGTTTGAGCAATTGGGGTTCTTCATGGATTTCTTAAGGGGCGAGGCTCACCTGAAAGTGGGCGTGTCATAGCATAGAAGGCGGTTATGTCCCAATTTAGTGGGTGTTTCAGGGGGTCTTTGCCCAAACCTGAGGGGTTATTTATTATTTATATCACTGCCGGTTCCCAATGACCCTTAATATTTTTGGCGTTCAATATGAGCTAAAATGGTTATTCGATTCCAGTGGGTTTGTGTGTGTCCCACACACAAACACTTTTTTATTTTGGTTTAAACCCTTTCTTTTTGTTGGTGGTTAAATAATCACAATTTGCATGTTACAATGGGCACCGATATTATGCCCACATTTCACTGCAAATGAGGTTGCTGATAAATGGGCTTAAAATAATAAAGCCCTTTATTTCCCCCATTACTCCATTACTCCATTATGGTATTGTATTCGCTGATACCTGCATATCTGTGGTCAGTTGTGTAACACATATTTATACTGATCCTACTAGTGGAGCATTGTGATTCCGGATTATAATCGTATGAATATGAAATGAATTATAACATTGTGACAGGAGATCGGGGACCATATTCACTTTTTGCTTTTCATGGCGCCCAGAGAGGTCGTGTAGAGTAGCGTAAAGGGCTCGCTTGGCTGCCTATTTCCGCTGCCTATCAAGCAGGTAAACTCCATCCCGCCAAAGGCACGCCCACCCCGCCACACAAATACCCGCACTATGCTGCAACGCGTACGCTTACACATTCACGCGTAAGCACCCGCATCGAATGATTTTTCCTCTGTTCGTTGTGTTTCCGTCCATTATGACTAGAAGGGATATTTGTGTATAGCTTATTTGTTATTTAATATTTCTATTTTATCTTTAATTAAGGTGACGCAGTGAGTCAAACTTGCTACAAGAGGGGAAATGGCCCAATTGCCATCAGAGAGCCAAACCAAACAAGAACCCCGGGAGAGGCAGATGCCCCCGGCACCGCGGGTAAGACAGGCCCCACCGCCTCCCCGCGAGAAAAAGGCACCACCGCCTCCCCGCGAGAGAAAGGCACCACCGCCTCCCCGCGAGAGAAAGGCCCCACCGCCTCCCTGCGAGAGAAAGGCCCCACCGCCTCCCTGCGAGAGAAAGGCCCCACCGGTACCGAGGGAGAGACAGGCCCCACCGGCACCGAGGGAGAGACAGGCCCCACCGACACCAAGGGAGAGACAGGCCCCACCGGCACCAAGGGAGAGACAGGCTCCATCGGCACCAAGGGAGAGACAGGCCCCACCGGCACCAAGGGAGAGACAGGCTTCCTCACCATTGAGGAATTCGCCCCCGTCAATATCCACGGTGTGGCAAGAGCCACCGTCACGATCAACAGAATGGTATGCGCCCCCATCACCATCCATGGAGAGGCAAGAGCCCCCGTTCCAATCCACGGAGTGGCATGAGAACCCATTCTCAATGGACTGGTATTCCGAGATCCCGGAAACATCCACGGAGTGGCAAGAGTCTCAGGAAGCATCCACGGAGTGGCAAGAGTCCCAGGAAGCATCCACGGTGTGGCAAGAGTCCCAGGAAGCATCCATGGTGTGGCAAGAGTCCCAGGAAACCTACACGGAGCGGCAAGAGACCCAGGAAACATCTATGGAGTGGCCCCCCGTCATCACCCACAGAGTGGTATACGCCCCCGTCACCATCCACGGAGTGGTATGCACCCCCGCCGCCATCCACGGAGTGGCATGCGCCCCCGTCACCATTTACGGAGTGGCAAGCGTCCCTGTCACTGGAGTGGCATGCACCCCCTATACCATCCAAGGAGTGGTATGCACCCCTGTCACCATCACGGAGTGGCATGCACTCCCAATGTAGAGGCGTCCCACTACATTTCAACTTCTGTTAAATATGGAATATTGCACATAACAACCAATCAGACTGTATCTATTATCTCCTATACGATACTAAATAAATGAGTAGTCTAGATAATAGACACATTATTTATTTAGTATTGTCTAGGAGATACTAGATAGAATCTGATTGGTTGTTATGGGCAACATCCCATCTTCAACTGAATTCCCATCTTATACCCCATCATGTGTTATTTCCAACAACAATTTGGGTAATAAAATGAGTGGTGAATAATACTGTATATCTGTGGTTATTTCCTCATTTGGAGCGTCTCCATGCTTGGCGGCTACAGTGTCAGAATATGTCAAATAAAACATGTGTACATTTACTTTTTTAAATATGTCTACACACATCTCAGAGGGTTCCTTGGTCTATGAGAAGACCTAGCCATTACCCGATAATTCTGTCTGCACACATCTCAGAGGGCTCCTTGGTCTATGAGAAGGACCTAGCCATTACCCATCATTCTCCTGTCTACACACATCTCAGAGGGTTCCTTGGTCTATGAGGAGACATAGCCATTACCCATGATTCTTCTATCTACATACATCTCAGAGGGTTCCTTGGTTCCTTTCTCCTATCTACAGACATCTCAAAGGGTTTCTTGATCTGTGAGGAGACATAGCCATTACCCCATCATTCTCCTGTCTACACACAACTCAGATGGGTTCCTTGGTCTATGAGGAGATGCAGCCATTACCTCATCATTATTGTGTCTACATACAGGACATCTCAGAGGGTTCCTTGGTCTAGGAGGAGACCCCTTGGTCTAGGAGGAGACCCCATCATTCTCCTGTTTACACACATCTCAGAGGGTTCCTTGCTTTGGTCCTTGCAGTATTTAGAACAGCCATTACAATCCTGTAATTTCAGTAATGTTACAAATGCCTGGGGAGTTCATACAGTAGGTTGCGGCACATTCAAAATGTTACCTCAGGAAACAAAATGGCCACTTCACAAAGCGCTGCAGTGAGGCCCCTCGTTCACAGTGACTGATATTTTGCATCTTCCTAACAAGTTTGTGCTAAAATAATACACACAATGCAATATTAGCATTGCTGTCTGTCAAAAAGTGTATTAGTAGGTCGACGATAACTAGGTCAACGGTCATTAGGTCAACCACTATTGGTCGACAGTGAAAAGGTCTACATGCACTATGGTTGACATGGACTAAAATTTGAGTCAAGCAAAAGGTCGACATGACTCTTTAAGATTTTTAGCGCCTAGGTCAACAACAGTCGACATAGACCCTCAATTAGTGTACCAAGTACCCTCGTATGGTGCCTCCCTCGCCATACTTTACCATTACCAATTGTAGGCCACGTGGATAATAAATTATAACAAGTTATCCAAGTGAAAAAGGTTGGAAAGAGATAAAAACAGCCAACCAGCTTCTAACTGCCATGTTACGGCCTGTGTTTCAAAAATGTCAGCTAAGAGCTGATTGGTTGGTACCTTAGCTCTCTCCAATCTTTGATAAATATCCTCCTTACAGACACAGCAGGCTTCTTCCGAACACTTCAAGTCCAGCGCTTATTTGGTGCAGACAAGGAAATGGGTAATTATGTCCTGACAATACAGTGTACAGCATACAAAAAGACCGACAAGCCTTGATGAACAGCACACGTGACACACTTATCTCTCTCCTTATGTACACACCACTGGAGAGTGGTATAGTCAGATGATTATCGATTTTGGCCACACTTTATTTCATACAAACGGAGAAGAGGAGACGCCCAATCCACATGTGGTAGGAAATATGGATTGTACGCTCCACTGGGGCAGGGACTGATGTGAATGTTCAAATATTCTCTGTAAAGTGCAGCGGAATCTGTGTGCGCTATATAAGAAACTGCTAAGAAATAAATTAATAATATAGGGATGTATGGTATTTTCTCCCCACTCAGGCAGGCATCTTCGGTGATGGGTATCCATATATAACAAGAATCCCTTTCAATACTGCGGTCATCTCTACTGTATAAACCAGTTTGAGGCGGAGAAGAGGAGACTAATATACCTTCATAGGGATGTATTGTCTATTGATAGCGCTGATGAACGAGACACGATTTCATATGGTCTTGCATATGTCTTTTTCTTTCATGTGTTTATAAGGTGTGGGGACACCATCCCTGTGTCTTCATCCACCAAGATGCATTCTAAGCACGATTTGAACACCTTTATATTACTTTCATACTATAGAGTAGGCTACTATAGTTACACGCAATGTGTCAGTAAGCTAGTGCTATTCCAGGTAGAGATGAGCGGGTCAGGATCCCCGAGATCCGTCAGATCCGAATCTCGGGCTCCGGGTCGGGCTCCGAGGCGGCTCGGGAGTTCCCGCCTCAATTCCGGACCCTGTGCTGTTCTCCGTGCCATGCTGTGCTGTGCTACATGACCTGCCCTGTGCCCTCACTGCCCTGAGCCCTGTAGTGTGATTTAAATAACTAGGTGCTGCAGTGCTCACACGCAGGGGCTGCAGTGTCCACTGTCCAGGGGCTGTCCTGTGGCCCGTGCCCTGTTGTGATTTATTTAGCCCTAAGCCCTGTGTTGTGATTTATTTAGCCCTGAGCCCTGTGTTGTGTGATTTAACTAACTAACTCAGTGCTGCAGTGCTCACACGCAGGGGCTGCAGTGCTGCTGAGTAGTACACTGAGTACAGGGGCTGCAGTAATACAAGGGGCTGTGTCCAGTGTGACGGCCTATATCCATTGTCCAGTGTCACGAGTCACGACATATATCCTGTGTCCAGTGTGACGACATATATCCTGTGTCCAGTGTGACGACATACATCCTGTGTCCAGTGTGACGACATATATCCAGTGTCCAGTGTGACAGATATATCCATTGTCCAGTGTGACGACATATATCCTGTGTCCAGTGTGACGACATATATCCGGTGTCCAGTGTGACATCTAACCATTGTGTGACGGCATATATCCAGTGTCCAGCGTGATATATATCCATTGTCCAGTGTGACGACATATATCCTGTGTCCAGCATGACATATATCCATTGTCCAGTGTGACGACATATATCCAGTGTCCAGTGTGACATATATCCATTGTCCAGTGTGACGACATATATCCTGTGTCCAGTGTGACTATATATATCCAGTGTCCAGTGTGACTACATATATCCAGTGTCCAGTGTGACGACATATATCCAGTGTCCAGTGTGACATATATCCTGTGTCCAGTGTGACGACATATATCCTGTATCCAGTGTGACTACATATATCCAGTGTCCAGTGTGACGACATATATCCAGTGTCCAGTGTGATGACATATATCCAGTGTCCAGTGTGACATATATCCTGTGTCCAGTGTGACGACATATATCCAGTGCCCAGTGTGACATCTAACCATTGTGTGACGTCATATATCCAGTGTCCAGCGTGATATATATCCATTGTCCAGTGTGACGATATATATCCTGTGTCCAGCGTGACATATATCCATTGCCCAGTGTGACGAAATATATCCAGTGTCCAGTGTGACATATATCCATTGTCCAGTGTGACGACATATATCCTGTGTCCAGTGTGACTATATATATCCAGTGTCCAGTGTGACTACATATATCCAGTGTCCAGTGTGACAACATATATCCAGTGTCCAGTGTGACATATATCCTGTGTCCAGTGTGACGACATATATCCTGTATCCAGTGTGACTACATATATCCAGTGTCCAGTGTGACGACATATATCCAGTGTCCAGTGTGACGACATATATCCAGTGTCCAGTGTGACATATATCCTGTGTCCAGTGTGACGACATATATGCAGTGTCCAGTGTGACATATATCCATTGTCCAGTGTGACAACATATATCCAGTGTTCAGTGTGACATGTAACCATTGTGTGACGGCATATATCCAGTGTCCAGCGTGACATATATCCATTGTCCAGTCTGACGACATATATCCTGTGTCCAGTGTGACATATATCCATTGTCCAGTGTGACGACATATATCCTGTGTCCACTGTGACATGTAACCATTGTGTGACGGCATATATCCTGTGTCCAGTGTGACATATATCCATTGTCCAGTGTGACGACATATATCCAGAGTCCAGTGTGACATATATCCATTGTCCAGTGTGACTATATATATCCAGTGTCCAGTGTGACAGGGGCTGTGTCCAGTGTACAGGGGCTGTGTCCAGTGTACAGGGGCTGTGTACAGGGGTTGTGTCCAGTGTACAGGGGTTGTGTCCAGTATACAGGAGCTGTGTCCAGGAGCTGTGTCCAGGGGCAGTGTCCAGTATGACGGCTGTGTCCAGTGTACAGGAGCTGTGTCCCGGGGCGGTGTCCAGAAGCTGTGTCCATTGTCCAGGGGCTGTGTCCAGGGTAACGGGCTGTGTCCATTGTCCAGGGGCTGTGTCCAGGGTGACGGGCTGTGTCCAGTGTCCAGGGGCAGTGTCCAGTGTGAAGGCTGTGTCCAGTGTACAGGAGCTGTGTCCAGGGGCGGTGTCCAGAGGCTGTGTCCAGTGTGATGGCTGTGTCCATTGTCCAGGGGCTGTGTCCAGTGTGACGGGCTGTGTCCATTGTCCAGGGGCTGTGTCCAGGGTGACGGGCTGTGTCCAGTGTCCAGGGGCAGTGTCCAGTGTGAAGGCTATTTCCAGTGTACAGGAGCTGTGTCCAGGGGCGGTGTCCAGAGGCTGTGTCCAGTGTGACGGCTGTGTCCATTGTCCAGGGGCTGTGTCCAGTGTGACGGGCTGTGTCCAGGGGCAGTGTCCAGGGGCTGTGTCCATTGTCCAGGGGCTGTGTCCAGGGTGATGGGCTGTGTCTAGGGGCAGTGTCCAGGGGCTGTGTCCAGGGGCAGTGTCCAGTGTCCAAGGGGTTGTGTCCAGTGTGACAGGCTGTGTCCAGTGTAAAGTAAGAAAAATAAATAAAAGTAATAAATAAAATAAAAACACATTTTTGGAGGATGATGGAGGAGGAAATAGTGGGAGATCAGCAACCTGATAGAAGTGCTGAAGCTGCTACCACCAGTCATGACAAGGCCGATACCTTGTTGTATTTGCTCTTTGGAGCATTTCTCTTTTTTTGGGATAGTTTATTAAACTGCCACCCTGTCTGCCCCTGTAGTGCCACTCTGCCAGGTTGGAAGTGTAAGGTCCACATGTATGTGATGCCGACTGCTGTCGCTTAGCTTAGTCATCCAGCTACCTCGGTATACCCTTATGGCCCAATAACAGTAAATGAAAACAATTTTGTAAGCTGTGAAGTGATCAAAATTGACTAGAAATGAGTGGAAACTAATGTTATTGAGGTTAATAATACTTTAGGGGCATTTTTTCATAAAAATCCATATCCAAAACCCACAAGGGTGGTTTTGCCAAAACCAATCCAGATCCAAAACACGAAGGGAGATCCAGATCCAAAACCAAAACCCGAAAAGTGGCCGCCGCACATCTCTAATTACAGGGTGAGCTGCTAAACTTACACACAATATGTCAGTAGTTACTCACAAAGAGTCAGTAAGCCAGTGCCATACAGATAGGCTGCCATAGATACACACGATGTGTCAGTAAGTCAGTGCTATTACAGGGTGAGCTGCTAAATTTACATTAAATGTGTCAGTAAACCAGTGCTATACAGAGTAGGCTACTACAGTTACACACAATGCGTCAGCAAGCCAGTGCTATACAGGGTGAACTGCCATAGCAGTGGGAAACGCAGGATTTTCAGAAGGGGGTTTCCAGAGGGGTGGAGCAAAGCACGGAGATGGACACTTAGGTGACCCAGTAGATACACACTTTGTGTCAGTAAGATGTGCTATACAGGGTAGGCTGCTATAGATACATGTAATGTGTCAGCAAGTCGGTGCTATACAGGGTAGTAGTGTTCCCGCTAGGCTTATTTCACGGGGCGCTGCGCCCTGCCTGTTTCTGCCCGCCCTGCATAGTTAATAGCCGCTGCCGCGCTAGAAGTCTCCTCCCGCTGACAGTGTAAGCTGCTAGCGCGGCAGCGTGTGGACACTCCCCCCTCAGCCCTGACATGTCGCAGCAGCGGAAGGGGGGGGACAGTGAGCACCAGGAGATCACGGGGCAGAGGCTGCTCTGTGCGTGACAGTGCGTCCCCTTGAAGGCATCGGCCCAGAAGCCTGCCGGTGGTGACACCTGCTGGCTGGAGGCAGTGCTTGGCCCCCGGGGCCGGTGATGGACAGCTGGGCACCCTGGGATATGCAGCCCTCCCGCTCCCCCGCCGCCGCACACTTGTTGATGCACCCGAGTGCAGCGTGTAGGGCGGTCCCGGCTCATCTGCCCCCTCTCCGCAGGCCACACGGACTCCTCAGCGCTGCCTCTGGGGGACTTTATGGGGGATATAACCCGCTCCGGAGAGTTACCCCTGCCAGAGGGCTTCGAGCAGGTCAGGGACGTGGACGGCAAAGTTGATTATATTGATCACAGATAAGTGTCAAAGGTCTGTTTCATATGTGCAAGTTTATTTACATGTGCAATGCTAATAACCACCATTGTTGGCCATATAATATTGTCCAGTATACATAGGGAAGTTGCAGGAGCCCAACTTTAACGTTTCATTTCCGGACGCATTTTTTGCATTATATTGATCCTCTCACATTTTCTGTAATCACAGTATGCATATTGCCAATCAAAATATTGTCCATAATAAATTCAGGATGTGGCCAGGGGGTCTCAGGTGGTCAGAAGTAATGTACTCAAAGCCCAGCAGTATTCATAAATTTATCAGGTTTACATGGCTAAACTCAAGGAATTTGTGCTTGAAATAGGCAATACTTAATGGGTGCCAACAACACTATTGCCCATTCTCCATCACTGACATTCGCAGTACGAGTGCAGTGCACATGCAAATTGATGGTGTGACGCTCAGGTGTCACAAGATGGTTATATAGCATAAATGTGCCGATGGTGTGATGCTCAGGTGTCACAAGATGGATTATATACAGTAGCATAAATGTGCTGTTGGTGTGACACTCAGGTGTCACAAGATGGTTATATAGCATAAATGTGCTGATGGTGTGACGCTCAGGTGTCACAGGATGGATTATATAGAACATATGTGCTCAGGGCCGTTTCTAGACAATTTAGCTCCCAGGGCAAAGAAATAAAAAATGCGCCCCTACCCCTCCAAATACATATAAGAAATTGCGCGCGCCTTCGGCGCGCGCTGCGAAATAGGGGCGTGGTTTATTTTTATTGGGGGTGTGGCTTAATATAAGGGCGTGGTCTAGCAGGAAAACAAGTACCTTACATCTCACTTTTGCAACCTGCATGTCCAGACATTGGTTACCGCAAGAATTGTCATTGTCCTCCCGCATTTAAGTTGGCCGGCTGAAGGCCACACAGTGACATAAAAATATAAAGGCCCACACAGTGACCTAGTACGCCTCACAGATCAAGGCCAAACAATGACAGGCTACTTAAATCATTATACACTTTTTATCCGTGATGCCAATTACACATTACGCCGCATTACGTTACGTGATGACAATTACATATTACGCCGCACACCATGATGACAATGACACATTATGTCGCACACCATGATGACAATTACACATTATGTCGCACACCATGATGCCCATTAGACCCCACACTGTGATGCCCATTACACCCACACTGTGATGGCAATTACACAATACTCCCCACACGAATGCCTATTACACATTATGCCCCAGGCGCCGCTGCCGTACAACTGATACCGTTTACTAATATGCCCCCACAGTGCCAGATATGCCCCCACAGTGCCATACATATATGCCCCCACAGTGCCACACATATGCCCCCACAGTGCCACAAGCAGCACAACTCACTGTCTCTGGCCCTGGGTCTCCCCCTCCAGTCCCGCGCCGCTGCCATATGCCCCTACAGTGCCAGATATGCCCCCACAGTGCCACATATATGCCCCCACAGTGCAAAATATGTCCCTACAGTGCCACAGATATGCCTTCACAGTGCCACACATATGCCCCACACAGTGCCAAATATGCCCCCACAGTGCCACAGATATGCCCCTACAGTGCCACAGATATGCCCCCACATATATGCCCCCACAGTGCAAAATATGCCCCCACAGTGCCAAATATGCCCCCACAGTGCCAAATATGCCCCCACACAGTGCCACAGATATGCCTTCACAGTGCCACACATATGCCCCTACAGTGCCATATATGCCCCACACAGTGCCAAATATGCCCCCACAGTGCCACAGATATGCCCCTACAGTGCCACACATATGCCCCACACAGTGCCACAGATATGCCCCCACAGTGCCACAGATATGCCCCTACAGTGCCACACATATGCCCCCAAAGTGCCACACATATGCCCCCAAAGTGCCAGAAGCAGCACAACTCACTGTGGCCATGGGTCTCCCCCTCAAGTCCCCTGCCATCGCTGCTGCTGGTGGTGCTGCTGCTGCTTCTTCTTCTTTCCTGGGGAGGGGAGGGGAGCGGAGCGTCTCTCCTTCCCTTCCCCTTCACTGTGTGTACCACTCACAACCTGAGCAGTCAGCCATTCATACCTCGCGGGCTGGCTCCTGATTGGCTGCCAGCCCGCGAGGCGAGCTCTGATTGGCTGACAGCCCAGTGACCGAGGGGAAGGAGAGACGGGCGATGCGCTCTGCTCTCCTCCCCTCCCCAGGGAAATTATCCTGGGGCTGTGCTGTGGCGGCCGGGGAGAGGGGAAAGGAAGTGCGGCAGGCGGCGGCAGCGTGTGCGTCGGGGTTGGGGGGGGGGGAGCTGCCGCGCGCCCTGGCTGTTTACAGAGGCTGACAAGCCGTGCGGCGCCCCGGGCTGCTGCACGGCTTGTCCGCCTCTAGAAACGGCCCTGTATGTGCTGATGGTGTGACGCTCCGGTGTCACAAGACGGTTATATAGCATAAATGTGCTGATGGTGTGACGCTCGGGTGTCACAAGGTGGATTATATACTTTAGCAATAACGTGCTGATGGTTTGAAGATCAGGTGTCACCATTTTGACCTTTTAAATGAAAATGTGCCCTCGCGAATGAAAAATGTGCCCTCGCGAATGAAAAATGTGCCCTCGCGATTGAAAAATGTGCCCTCGCGATTGAAAAATGTGCCGTTCCCATGATCAGCACCCTGCCCTAAAAAATTTCTAGAGTGAACACTAGGTACAGTAGGCTACTATAGTTACACACAATTTGTCAGTAAAACGTGATATACTGTACAGGGTAGGCGTGTATAGTTACACAATGTGTCAGTAAGCCAGTGATATACAGGGTAGGTAGATGTCACACTGAGCAGTGATTCACTCCTAACATTCCGTTTATAAATCGTTAATGGTATCATTCAGTGTTTAAGACCTAGATCGTTCACCCACCAGGTGAAGCAATATCTTTATCAATATCTCGTTTGCTAACAATATTGCATAGAGGTGATTCAGTATATCCAATCAGCCTTCCGCAGCTATCTATCCTATGGCTTACAGGTAACTCCACTATTGAGCCCTTCTGTCTAGGCCACACACAGTAACCTATCACTGTTACCATAACAACACAGGTGTTCCGCCAATGCGCATTTCACTTTAATGGCTTTATCAGGGTTACACATGACCAGTAGCGGTGCCAGAACAGACCTTCTGAGAGCACAGAGGCTGAAGCAGCACTGACAGACCCCTACCCAAACTTTAGTATGGTACTTGGCAAGGCCTGATACACTTGACAGCATTAAGACATGTTATATTGGTATAAAAAACCCTGCCCCAATCTGCAAAGCGCCTCCCACTTTGGTAATATATTTGCCCCTTTCAGGGTTGTAAATTGAGGCAGGTAGGAGATATGCTATTCTGCCCTTGCTTATACATACACATAGTCTAAAGGTGGCCATACACACGCAGATTTATCTTTAGATCTGGCTGCTTGAAACAAAAAAATGGTTATGGATGAGAGCAAATGACAGTTGACCATTTGCTTGGAAATGTTGGAAAACAGACAAACTGTCACTCATCCATAACCATGTTTTTGTTCCAACCAGCCAGATCTGAAGATAAATCTTATAGTGTATGGGCCCCACTTTATTTGTATACATATATTTGCCTGTATGGCTGCTGCTAATACCTGTGTGATGACATCACAATGGCCCTGTGATGACATAACAGTGATTCTATGATGTCACAATGCCTGGTGAGCCAGGACGGAACACTAGGATTCATTCTGTTGCCTGGTCCCGACTTGTGCAGTCAGAGCTTTTGAACGTGTCTGATTATTCAGCATTTTCAGTTCATATATTGTGTTTGGAGAGGAGCAAGGAGAGAGAGGAGAGAGAGGAGGAAGGAAGAGACAAACGGGAGCAGCCCTGCGCTGCGTCCCGTTCTATAGTAGCAAGGTAAGTGCGCTCTTATTTCTATTCATTCTTTTTTGTTTGAGCAATTGGGGTTCTTCATGGATTTCTTAAGGGGCGAGGCTCACCTGAAAGTGGGCGTGTCATAGCATAGAAGGCGGTTATGTCCCAATTTAGTGGGTGTTTCAGGGGGTCTTTGCCCAAACCTGAGGGGTTATTTATTATTTATATCACTGCCGGTTCCCAATGACCCTTAATATTTTTGGCGTTCAATATGAGCTAAAATGGTTATTCGATTCCAGTGGGTTTGTGTGTGTCCCACACACAAACACTTTTTTATTTTGGTTTAAACCCTTTCTTTTTGTTGGTGGTTAAATAATCACAATTTGCATGTTACAATGGGCACCTATATTATGCCCACATTTCACTGCAAATGAGGTTGCTGATAAATGGGCTTAAAATAATAAAGCCCTTTATTTCCCCCATTACTCCATTACTCCATTATGGTATTGTATTCGCTGATACCTGCATATCTGTGGTCAGTTGTGTAACACATATTTATACTGATCCTACTAGTGGAGCATTGTGATTCCGGATTATAATCGTATGAATATGAAATGAATTATAACATTGTGACAGGAGATCGGGGACCATATTCACTTTTTGCTTTTCATGGCGCCCAGAGAGGTCGCGTAGAGTAGCGTAAAGGGCTCGCTTGGCTGCCTATTTCCGCTGCCTATCAAGCAGGTAAACTCCATCCCGCCAAAGGCACGCCCACCCCGCCACACAAATACCCGCACTATGCTGCAACGCGTACGCTCACATATTCACGCGTAAGCACCCGCATCGAATGATTTTTCCTCTGTTCGTTGTGTTTCCGTCCATTATGACTAGAAGGGATATTTGTGTATAGCTTATTTGTTATTTAATATTTCTATTTTATCTTTAATTAAGGTGACGCAGTGAGTCAAACTTGCTACAAGAGGGGAAATGGCCCAATTGCCATCAGAGAGCCAAACCAAACAAGAACCCCGGGAGAGGCAGATGCCCCCGGCACCGCGGGTAAGACAGGCCCCACCGCCTCCCCGCGAGAAAAAGGCACCACCGCCTCCCCGCGAGAGAAAGGCACCACCGCCTCCCCGCGAGAGAAAGGCCCCACCGCCTCCCTGCGAGAGAAAGGCCCCACCGCCTCCCTGCGAGAGAAAGGCCCCACCGGTACCGAGGGAGAGACAGGCCCCACCGGCACCGAGGGAGAGACAGGCCCCACCGACACCAAGGGAGAGACAGGCCCCACCGGCACCAAGGGAGAGACAGGCTCCATCGGCACCAAGGGAGAGACAGGCCCCACCGGCACCAAGGGAGAGACAGGCCCCACCGGCACCAAGGGAGAGACAGGCTTCCTCACCATTGAGGAATTCGCCCCCGTCAATATCCACGGTGTGGCAAGAGCCACCGTCACGATCAACAGAATGGTATGCGCCCCCATCACCATCCATGGAGAGGCAAGAGCCCCCGTTCCAATCCACGGAGTGGCATGAGAACCCATTCTCAATGGACTGGTATTCCGAGATCCCGGAAACATCCACGGAGTGGCAAGAGTCTCAGGAAGCATCCACGGAGTGGCAAGAGTCCCAGGAAGCATCCACGGTGTGGCAAGAGTCCCAGGAAGCATCCATGGTGTGGCAAGAGTCCCAGGAAACCTACACGGAGCGGCAAGAGACCCGGGAAACATCTATGGAGTGGCCCCCCGTCACCACCCACAGAGTGGTATACGCCCCCGTCACCATCCACGGAGTGGTATGCACCCCCGCCGCCATCCACGGAGTGGCATGCGCCCCCGTCACCATTTACGGAGTGGCAAGCGTCCCTGTCACTGGAGTGGCATGCACCCCCTATACCATCCAAGGAGTGGTATGCACCCCTGTCACCATCACGGAGTGGCATGCACTCCCAATGTAGAGGCGTCCCACTACATTTCAACTTCTGTTAAATATGGAATATTGCACATAACAACCAATCAGACTGTATCTATTATCTCCTATACGATACTAAATAAATGAGTAATCTAGATAATAGACACATTATTTATTTAGTATTGTCTAGGAGATACTAGATAGAATCTGATTGGTTGTTATGGGCAACATCCCATCTTCAACTGAATTCCCATCTTATACCCCATCATGTGTTATTTCCAACAACAATTTGGGTAATAAAATGAGTGGTGAATAATACTGTATATCTGTGCTTATTTCCTCATTTGGAGCGTCTCCATGCTTGGCGGCTACAGTGTCAGAATATGTCAAATAAAACATGTGTACATTTACTTTTTTAAATATGTCTACACACATCTCAGAGGGTTCCTTGGTCTATGAGAAGACCTAGCCATTACCCGATAATTCTGTCTGCACACATCTCAGAGGGCTCCTTGGTCTATGAGAAGGACCTAGCCATTACCCATCATTCTCCTGTCTACACACATCTCAGAGGGTTCCTTGGTCTATGAGGAGACATAGCCATTACCCATGATTCTTCTATCTACATACATCTCAGAGGGTTCCTTGGTTCCTTTCTCCTATCTACAGACATCTCAAAGGGTTTCTTGATCTGTGAGGAGACATAGCCATTACCCCATCATTCTCCTGTCTACACACAACTCAGATGGGTTCCTTGGTCTATGAGGAGATGCAGCCATTACCTCATCATTATTGTGTCTACATACAGGACATCTCAGAGGGTTCCTTGGTCTAGGAGGAGACCCCTTGGTCTAGGAGGAGACCCCATCATTCTCCTGTTTACACACATCTCAGAGGGTTCCTTGCTTTGGTCCTTGCAGTATTTAAAACAGCCATTACAATCCTGTAATTTCAGTAATGTTACAAATGCCTGGGGAGTTCATACAGTAGGTTGCGGCACATTCAAAATGTTACCTCAGGAAACAAAATGGCCACTTCACAAAGCGCTGCAGTGAGGCCCCTCGTTCACAGTGACTGATATTTTGCATCTTCCTAACAAGTTTGTGCTAAAATAATACACACAATGCAATATTAGCATTGCTGTCTGTCAAAAAGTGTATTAGTAGGTCGACGATAACTAGGTCAACGGTCATTAGGTCAACCACTATTGGTCGACAGTGAAAAGGTCTACATGCACTATGGTTGACATGGACTAAAATTTGAGTCAAGCAAAAGGTCGACATGACTCTTTAAGATTTTTAGTGCCTAGGTCAACAACAGTCGACATAGACCCTCAATTAGTGTACCAAGTACCCTCGTATGGTGCCTCCCTCGCCATACTTTACCATTACCAATTGTAGGCCACGTGGATAATAAATTATAACAAGTTATCCAAGTGAAAAAGGTTGGAAAGAGATAAAAACAGCCAACCAGCTTCTAACTGCCATGTTACGGCCTGTGTTTCAAAAATGTCAGCTAAGAGCTGATTGGTTGGTACCTTAGCTCTCTCCAATCTTTGATAAATATCCTCCTTACAGACACAGCAGGCTTCTTCCGAACACTTCAAGTCCAGCGCTTATTTGGTGCAGACAAGGAAATGGGTAATTATGTCCTGACAATACAGTGTACAGCATACAAAAAGACCGACAAGCCTTGATGAACAGCACACGTGACAAACTTATCTCTCTCCTTATGTACACACCACTGGAGAGTGGTATAGTCAGATGATTATCGATTTTGGCCACACTTTATTTCATACAAACGGAGAAGAGGAGACGCCCAATCCACATGTGGTAGGAAATATGGATTGTACGCTCCACTGGGGCAGGGACTGATGTGAATGTTCAAATATTCTCTGTAAAGTGCAGCGGAATCTGTGTGCGCTATATAAGAAACTGCTAAGAAATAAATTAATAATATAGGGATGTATGGTATTTTCTCCCCACTCAGGCAGGTGTGGTGGCCGGGGTGCAAAGGAGGGGGTTTCCCCTCTTACCTTGTGTCTTCGGGCACTTCAGGTTCTTCGGATTCCCCGTGGATAGGAGAGGGACACTTCAATGAAGAGGACACGTTCTGCGGTACAACTCGGATTTATTACAAATAAGATGCAACCATTGCCCACTGACCCTCACGGCGGAGCAGCGACTGCAGGTTAAGGCAACGGGAATGAACAACAGGTAATTACGAAACACTTTTCCTGAATACAATTGGTGATTACAAAGAAACCATAGTAGTGCGTACGTACCCACTCGGGTCTACAGGCTTCACGTGTTCGAAGTACCGTGGCAGCAGTCGGGGTCAAACACCCCCGCTTTGGCGTTACTACTGGATTAATACGTCGACACGGTACCGTTAACACTGAAGGCTACGTTCAACGTGTAAACATATATCAGACCGTACATAAATATCATAACAACAATTATATCGGTAGGCAACAATCTAACTAACTGGTGCACCAGGGTAATTACTTAATTGAGGTGACGTCACCTTGGATGAGGCCCAGTCCTGGCCAACCTGTGCACAGGGGTCTGAGGAATGGCTGTCCTCCTGAGGGGTCCAGCAATCAGTTTTTGGTAGTGCAATACCGTGGTTGGGCCACAAGGTGGCGGCGTGGTCACACTGGTGGGGAATGATAGTTAACAGGGAGCTGTGAGTCGACTGGCTCCTACAACTCTTCTCTAGTGTCTCTCTCCTCTGGTTAAGGCGATCTTGCCTGAGCTATGGAGTACCTCCGGGTATGGGCACAGGTGAGCACCTGAAATGGCTGCCGGTCAGCGTCTATAGATAACTGGGCTAGCTGCCCGAGGTGTCCGGGTCTGGGTTCCTGGGAACTGACAGGGCGGCTGCCTGTGATGCCAGGCGCTGGGTGCGGGGGAGTGCCTGGGGTAGCAACTTGGACGGCAGGTGCTGGGCACGGATGGGCAGGGGAAGGCTGTCTGCAGAACGGGGGTACCTGTATGCAGCTCACTGTTGCAGGCTCCCGCCCGTCACGTGTTCTGGCTCCGTGCGCCCGGTCCTCTCCTGCAGCTTCTCGTCGGGGGTTCTCCACTTGGCGGGGCTCACTAGTGGGGGCGCCACAGCAGCAGCGTTGCCCCACTCAGTGTCCCTACGTCGGAACAGCGGGTGTCGCTGACGTCACTGGCGCCGCTATCTCTGCCTGCGGCGGGGAAGGAACCTGCGCTCTGTCGCCTTCACACTCCCCTCCCAGGGGTCGGCGGGGGTCACACCGCTGCGTGCTGCGGCTCCTGTGCCCTCTCGCTAGGGCTGTGTCAAATCCTCCGGCGCCGTCTCCCGCCTGGAGGTCAGCTGGGGTCACGCTGCTGCGGGCTGCAGCTCCGGTGCCCTCTCACTCCTCGCCTCACTAGACACCGCGCTCCCCTTTAGTCAGTCCTCCTTCCTGTCTCCCCCTGCCAATCACCTCCAAGCGCGCGAAGTCCCCGGGGGAATGTTAACCCCTTGCGCACTGAAGGAGGGTTGTGTGTCCAGCAGGAGGCTGGGGCACCACATTCACCCCCGCTTTAACGGATGCGTGTCCTCGCGCATCATAACACAACGGATAATTGTCCTTTACTTTTACGCTCACAATGGTAACAATAACAGTGCTTTCAATCTACAGTATATACACACACAGTAGGTTAAGGAAAAAGATCTAATCCTGGTACCGCCGGGGAAGTGTACCCCGAGTACTCCTTTCGGAGCGTCTTAGCTCGGGGGCCACCTCCGCGGCCGCGCGAGGCGCAATTAATTCAACTGGCGACCTAGGCTGGGCCCGCCGTGGCATAGTGGACCAGCCCACCATCATCAATAGCTCAAGAGGGTCAGTGGGCAGTGGAGGCGAGAGAACCGCTTCACCCTTCGGCTCTTCGTCCCCATCATCCTTTGGCGCTGCCTTTAGCTTCCGGTCCGGCCTTAGGCGGAGCCTACGCGGACTTCTGTGGGCCGATGTTGGAGGGGCGCCGTCGAACTTCGAGGTCCGGCTACCCGCCGCTATCAACATGGATTCGACTGCATGCGAGTTCAGCCCCCGCTTGGGGTTCGCTTCTGTGTGTGGCCGCTTCCTCCTCATTGGCTCACTCCGTTGGGGCGGATCTTTCGGGGGGTAGTACCGTGGGTGGCTTCTGTGGCTTGGGTAATCCCAACGGCGCCCTCTTCTTGCGGCATATCGGGTGCCCCTGACTGGAACGCCACCAGGGCCAGTGACGTCGACTGCCTGGAGGCCCTTTCTTCCCCTGATGACGTCGAACTCCACCGGCTCCCCAGCTTCGAGGCTTCTGTACAAATCTCTCGCATTCTTCTTTGGGATAGCGGTGAAGTGGACGAAGACATCCCTTTCTGTATCAGCACAATCGATAAAACCGTATCCCCGCCGTACGTGGAACCAGACCACCCTTCCCTTGTTCTTTACGCGAGCTGAAGGGTAACGATCCGAGGTGGCAGGTGATTCGCTCGCGCTTATGTAGCATTGTCTGCCATAGCAAGCCTGCCCATCTTCTGGGGCTGGACCTAAGCTTCTCGTACTCCCCGAGGTTCGGCCCTCGACCTCGGGGTGTTGGGGTTTAAATCTTCGTCCCGGTTGCCGTCTCTCTCCGTGCTTCCGGCCTCCTGGCTTCGGTAGTACGTCGGGCGTCCCTGCCCATCCAACCGGTCGGGAGGCTGCCGCCCATACTCTCGGGGCGGTTCCCACCTACTTCGGGCCGGACTTTGTCTTTCGGTTCTCCATCTTGGTTCTGCATAACTCGGCGCCGGTGCACTTGCCATCCGACGCATTTCTCTCTGCATCTCCGCCATCCCAACGGCCAGTTCCTCCATTTGTTTCTGGAGCGTCTGCATCGCATCTCTGTCGGGCTGCTGGCCACCTTGCACCGCCAAGCCTTGGGTCCGTTTTACCCTGTCAGTGGAACTGGCTGTGGCCCCGGTCGAGTTTGCTCCTTCTTTGAAGCCGATCAGTTCTGGATACTCCTCTTCCCTATTTTTAGGGTTACCAATGATAGTGAGGGCCGCCGTCTTGAAGTCCCGGAAGGTCTTGCCAGGTATCTGCGACCTCAGCAGCCGTAATTGGACCTTGACATTTTCTTGGGCCACCCCTTCGACGAATTGAACTGTTAAGGCCTCGTCGGCGTTTCGCACCTCCTCCGGGTCCACGGCCTGGATAGCCTTTAACGTCTCCTGTAGGCTCAGGGCGTAGTCCCGTAGGGACTCATTTGGCTGTTGCTTGCGAGCATACAATTTCATCTTCAGCTCAGGGATGGTCTTCGTTTCAAACGTCATGAAGATTTTCTTTAGCATGTCCGTCGCAGTTTTTCTATCTTCCGCTGACCATGAGGCCACTTCTCTGCGCGCCGATCCAGTCAGCTGCCCCATCAGCATTTCCACCTTCTGCCGTTCGCTAGGTTTATACATCCGGAACGTGGATTCTATGTTGTTCCTGAAGTCTACAAATGGGGTTTTCTGTAGCTGGTCATCGTCTCCGCTATAGGTCAGGAGCCACGGGGCTCCGAAATAGTACGGTAGGGTGATGGCCGCGGCCGGTGTCGCATCTTCTGCGTCTTGAACGTCCTGTTCTTGATTCTGTGGGTTTGGCGGCTGTGCCGCCCCTCCGCCTTGTTGCTGTTCCATTTTTCACTGGGTTGTCGCTCTCCTTGTTAACACGGATCCTGTTCGGTTTGACGCCAAAAGAAATGTGGTGGCCGGGGTGCAAAGGAGGGGGTTTCCCCTCTTACCTTGTGTCTTCGGACACTTCAGGTTCTTCGGATTCCCCGTGGATAGGAGAGGGACACTTCAATGAAGAGGACACGTTCTGCGGTACAACTCGGATTTATTACAAATAAGATGCAACCATTGCCCACTGACCCTCACGGCGGAGCAGCGACTGCAGGTTAAGGCAACGGGAATGAACAACAGGTAATTACGAAACACTTTTCCTGAATACAATTGGTGATTACAAAGAAACCATAGTAGTGCGTACGTACCCACTCGGGTCTACAGGCTTCACGTGTTCGAAGTACCGTGGCAGCAGTCGGGGTCAAACACCCCCGCTTTGGCGTTACTACTGGATTAATACGTCGACACGGTACCGTTAACACTGAAGGCTACGTTCAACGTGTAAACATATATCAGACCGTACATAAATATCATAACAACAATTATATCGGTAGGCAACAATCTAACTAACTGGTGCACCAGGGTAATTACTTAATTGAGGTGACGTCACCTTGGATGAGGCCCAGTCCTGGCCAACCTGTGCACAGGGGTCTGAGGAATGGCTGTCCTCCTGAGGGGTCCAGCAATCAGTTTTTGGTAGTGCAATACCGTGGTTGGGCCACAAGGTGGCGGCGTGGTCACACTGGTGGGGAATGATAGTTAACAGGGAGCTGTGAGTCGACTGGCTCCTACAACTCTTCTCTAGTGTCTCTCTCCTCTGGTTAAGGCGATCTTGCCTGAGCTATGGAGTACCTCCGGGTATGGGCACAGGTGAGCACCTGAAATGGCTGCCGGTCAGCGTCTATAGATAACTGGGCTAGCTGCCCGAGGTGTCCGGGTCTGGGTTCCTGGGAACTGACAGGGCGGCTGCCTGTGATGCCAGGCGCTGGGTGCGGGGGAGTGCCTGGGGTAGCAACTTGGACGGCAGGTGCTGGGCACGGATGGGCAGGGGAAGGCTGTCTGCAGAACGGGGGTACCTGTATGCAGCTCACTGTTGCAGGCTCCCGCCCGTCACGTGTTCTGGCTCCGTGCGCCCGGTCCTCTCCTGCAGCTTCTCGTCGGGGGTTCTCCACTTGGCGGGGCTCACTAGTGGGGGCGCCACAGCAGCAGCGTTGCCCCACTCAGTGTCCCTACGTCGGAACAGCGGGTGTCGCTGACGTCACTGGCGCCGCTATCTCTGCCTGCGGCGGGGAAGGAACCTGCGCTCTGTCGCCTTCACACTCCCCTCCCAGGGGTCGGCGGGGGTCACACCGCTGCGTGCTGCGGCTCCTGTGCCCTCTCGCTAGGGCTGTGTCAAATCCTCCGGCGCCGTCTCCCGCCTGGAGGTCAGCTGGGGTCACGCTGCTGCGGGCTGCAGCTCCGGTGCCCTCTCACTCCTCGCCTCACTAGACACCGCGCTCCCCTTTAGTCAGTCCTCCTTCCTGTCTCCCCCTGCCAATCACCTCCAAGCGCGCGAAGTCCCCGGGGGAATGTTAACCCCTTGCGCACTGAAGGAGGGTTGTGTGTCCAGCAGGAGGCTGGGGCACCACACAGGCATCTTCGGTGATGGGTATCCATATATAACAAGAATCCCTTTCAATACTGCGGTCATCTCTACTGTATAAACCAGTTTGAGGCGGAGAAGAGGAGACTAATATACCTTCATAGGGATGTATTATCTATTGATAGCGCTGATGAACGAGACACGATTTCATATGGTCTTGCATATGTCTTTTTCTTTCATGTGTTTATAAGGTGTGGGGACACCATCCCTGTGTCTTCATCCACCAAGATGCATTCTAAGCACGATTTAAACACCTTTATATTACTTTCATACTATAGAGTAGGCTACTATAGTTACACGCAATGTGTCAGTAAGCTAGTGCTATTCCAGGTAGAGATGAGCGGGTCAGGATCCCCGAGATCCGTCAGATCCGAATCTCGGGATCCGGGTCGGGCTCCGAGGCGGCTCGGGAGTTCCCGCCTCAATTCCGGACCCTGTGCTGTTCTCCGTGCCATGCTGTGCTGTGCTACATGACCTGCCCTGTGCCCTCACTGCCCTGAGCCCTGTAGTGTGATTTAAATAACTAGGTGCTGCAGTGCTCACACGCAGGGGCTGCAGTGTCCACTGTCCAGGGGCTGTCCTGTGGCCCGTGCCCTGTTGTGATTAATTTAGCCCTAAGCCCTGTGTTGTGATTTATTTAGCCCTGAGCCCTGTGTGATTTAACTAACTAACTCAGTGCTGCAGTGCTCACACGCAGGGGCTGCAGTGCTGCTGAGTAGTACACTGAGTACAGGGGCTGCAGTAATACAAGGGGCTGTGTCCAGTGTGACGGCCTATATCCATTGTCCAGTGTCACGAGTCACGACATATATCCTGTGTCCAGTGTGACGACATATATCCTGTGTCCAGTGTGACGACATACATCCTGTGTCCAGTGTGACGACATATATCCAGTGTCCAGTGTGACAGATATATCCATTGTCCAGTGTGACGACATATATCCTGTGTCCAGTGTGACGACATATATCCGGTGTCCAGTGTGACATCTAACCATTGTGTGACGGCATATATCCAGTGTCCAGCGTGATATATATCCATTGTCCAGTGTGACGACATATATCCTGTGTCCAGCATGACATATATCCATTGTCCAGTGTGACGACATATATCCAGTGTCCAGTGTGACATATATCCATTGTCCAGTGTGACGACATATATCCTGTGTCCAGTGTGACTATATATATCCAGTGTCCAGTGTGACTACATATATCCAGTGTCCAGTGTGACGACATATATCCAGTGTCCAGTGTGACATATATCCTGTGTCCAGTGTGACGACATATATCCTGTATCCAGTGTGACTACATATATCCAGTGTCCAGTGTGACGACATATATCCAGTGTCCAGTGTGATGACATATATCCAGTGTCCAGTGTGACATATATCCTGTGTCCAGTGTGACGACATATATCCAGTGCCCAGTGTGACATCTAACCATTGTGTGACGTCATATATCCAGTGTCCAGCGTGATATATATCCATTGTCCAGTGTGACGACATATATCCTGTGTCCAGCGTGACATATATCCATTGCCCAGTGTGACGACATATATCCAGTGTCCAGTTTGACATATATCCATTGTCCAGTGTGACGACATATATCCTGTGTCCAGTGTGACTATATATATCCAGTGTCCAGTGTGACTACATATATCCAGTGTCCAGTGTGACAACATATATCCAGTGTCCAGTGTGACATATATCCTGTGTCCAGTGTGACGACATATATCCTGTATCCAGTGTGACTACATATATCCAGTGTCCAGTGTGACAACATATATCCAGTGTCCAGTGTGACGACATATATCCAGTGTCCAGTGTGACATATATCCTGTGTCCAGTGTGACGACATATATGCAGTGTCCAGTGTGACATATATCCATTGTCCAGTGTGACAACATATATCCAGTGTTCAGTGTGACATGTAACCATTGTGTGACGGCATATATCCAGTGTCCAGCGTGACATATATCCATTGTCCAGTCTGACGACATATATCCTGTGTCCAGTGTGACATATATCCATTGTCCAGTGTGACGACATATATCCTGTGTCCACTGTGACATGTAACCATTGTGTGACGGCATATATCCTGTGTCCAGTGTGACATATATCCATTGTCCAGTGTGACGACATATATCCAGAGTCCAGTGTGACATATATCCATTGTCCAGTGTGACTATATATATCCAGTGTCCAGTGTGACAGGGGCTGTGTCCAGTGTACAGGGGCTGTGTCCAGTGTACAGGGGCTGTGTACAGGGGTTGTGTCCAGTGTACAGGGGTTGTGTCCATTATACAGGAGCTGTGTCCAGGAGCTGTGTCCAGGGGCAGTGTCCAGTATGACGGCTGTGTCCAGTGTACAGGAGCTGTGTCCCGGGGCGGTGTCCAGAAGCTGTGTCCATTGTCCAGGGGCTGTGTCCAGGGTAACGGGCTGTGTCCATTGTCCAGGGGCTGTGTCCAGGGTGACGGGCTGTGTCCAGTGTCCAGGGGCAGTGTCCAGTGTGAAGGCTGTGTCCAGTGTACAGGAGCTGTGTCCAGGGGCGGTGTCCAGAGGCTGTGTCCAGTGTGACGGCTGTGTCCATTGTCCAGGGGCTGTGTCCAGTGTGACGGGCTGTGTCCATTGTCCAGGGGCTGTGTCCAGGGTGACGGGCTGTGTCCAGTGTCCAGGGGCAGTGTCCAGTGTGAAGGCTATTTCCAGTGTACAGGAGCTGTGTCCAGGGGCGGTGTCCAGAGGCTGTGTCCAGTGTGACGGCTGTGTCCATTGTCCAGGGGCTGTGTCCAGTGTGACGGGCTGTGTCCAGGGGCAGTGTCCAGGGGCTGTGTCCATTGTCCAGGGGCTGTGTCCAGGGTGATGGGCTGTGTCCAGGGGCAGTGTCCAGGGGCTGTGTCCAGGGGCAGTGTCCAGTGTCCAAGGGGTTGTGTCCAGTGTGACAGGCTATGTCCAGTGTAAAGTAAGAAAAATAAATAAAAGTAATAAATAAAATAAAAACACATTTTTGGAGGATGATGGAGGAGGAAATAGTGGGAGATCAGCAACCTGATAGAAGTGCTGAAGCTGCTACCACCAGTCATGACAAGGCCGATACCTTGTTGTATTTGCTCTTTGGAGCATTTCTCTTTTTTTGGGATAGTTTATTAAACTGCCACCCTGTCTGCCCCTGTAGTGCCACTCTGCCAGGTTGGAAGTGTAAGGTCCACATGTATGTGATGCCGACTGCTGTCGCTTAGCTTAGTCATCCAGCTACCTCGGTATACCCTTTTGGCCCAACTACAGTAAATGAAAACAATTTTGTAAGCTGTGAAGTGATCAAAATTGACTAGAAATGAGTGGAAACTAATGTTATTGAGGTTAATAATACTTTAGGGGCATTTTTTCATAAAAATCCATATCCAAAACCCACAAGGGTGGTTTTGCCAAAACCAATCCAAATCCAAAACACGAAGGGAGATCCAGATCCAAAACCAAAACCCGAAAAGTGGCCGCCGCACATCTCTAATTACAGGGTGAGCTGCTAAACTTACACACAATATGTCAGTAGTTACTCACAAAGAGTCAGTAAGCCAGTGCCATACAGATAGGCTGCCATAGATACACACGATGTGTCAGTAAGTCAGTGCTATTACAGGGTGAGCTGCTAAATTTACATTAAATGTGTCAGTAAACCAGTGCTATACAGAGTAGGCTACTACAGTTACACACAATGCGTCAGCAAGCCAGTGCTATACAGGGTGAACTGCCATAGCAGTGGGAAACGCAGGATTTTCAGAAGGGGGTTTCCAGAGGGGTGGAGCAAAGCACGGAGATGGACACTTAGGTGACCCAGTAGATACACACTATGTGTCAGTAAGACGTGCTATACAGGGTAGGCTGCTATAGATACATGTAATGTGTCAGCAAGTCGGTGCTATACAGGGTAGTAGTGTTCCCGCTAGGCTTATTTCACGGGGCGCTGCGCCCTGCCTGTTTCTGCCCGCCCTGCATAGTTAATAGCCGCTGCCGCGCTAGAAGTCTCCTCCCGCTGACAGTGTAAGCTGCTAGCGCAGCAGCGTGTGGACACTCCCCCCTCAGCCCTGACATGTCGCAGCAGCGGAGGGGGGGGGACAGTGAGCACCAGGAGATCACGGGGCAGAGGCTGCTCTGTGCGTGACAGTGCGTCCCCTTGAAGGCATCGGCCCAGAAGCCTGCCGGTGGTGACACCTGCTGGCTGGAGGCAGTGCTTGGCCCCCGGGGCCGGTGATGGACAGCTGGGCACCCTGGGATATGCAGCCCTCCCGCTCCCCCGCCGCCGCACACTTGTTGATGCACCCGAGTGCAGCGTGTAGGGCGGTCCCGGCTCATCTGCCCCCTCTCCGCAGGCCACACGGACTCCTCAGCGCTGCCTCTGGGGGACTTTATGGGGGATAATGCCTATTACACATTATGCCCCAGGCGCCGCTGCTGTACAACTGATACCGTTTACTAATATGCCCCCACAGTGCCAGATATGCCCCCACAGTGCCATACATATATGCCCCCACAGTGCCACACATATGCCCCCACAGTGCCACAAGCAGCACAACTCACTGTCTCTGGCCCTGGGTCTCCCCCTCCAGTCCCGCGCCGCTGCCATATGCCCTTACAGTGCCAGATATGCCCCCACAGTGCCACATATATGCCCCCACAGTGCAAAATATGTCCCTACAGTGCCACAGATATGCCTTCACAGTGCCACACATATGCCCCACACAGTGCCAAATATGCCCCCACAGTGCCACAGATATGCCCCTACAGTGCCACAGATATGCCCCCACATATATGCCCCCACAGTGCAAAATATGCCCCCACAGTGCCAAATATGCCCCCACAGTGCCAAATATGCCCCCACACAGTGCCACAGATATGCCTTCACAGTGCCACACATATGCCCCTACAGTGCCATATATGCCCCACACAGTGCCAAATATGCCCCCACAGTGCCACAGATATGCCCCTACAGTGCCACACATATGCCCCACACAGTGCCACAGATATGCCCCCACAGTGCCACAGATATGCCCCTACAGTGCCACACATATGCCCCCAAAGTGCCACACATATGCCCCCAAAGTGCCAGAAGCAGCACAACTCACTGTGGCCATGGGTCTCCCCCTCAAGTCCCCTGCCATCGCTGCTGCTGGTGGTGCTGCTGCTGCTTCTTCTTCTTTCCTGGGGAGGGGAGGGGAGCGGAGCGTCTCTCCTTCCCTTCCCCTTCACTGTGTGTACCACTCACAACCTGAGCAGTCAGCCATTCATACCTCGCGGGCTGGCTCCTGATTGGCTGCCGGCCCGCGAGGCGAGCTCTGATTGGCTGACAGCCCAGTGACCGAGGGGAAGGAGAGACGGGCGATGCGCTCCGCTCTCCTCCCCTCCCCAGGGAAATCATCCTGGGGCTGTGCTGTGGCGGCCGGGGAGAGGGGAAAGGAAGTGCGGCAGGCGGCGGCAGCGTGTGCGTCGGGGTTGGGGAGGGGGAGCTGCCGCGCGCCCTGGCTGTTTACAGAGGCTGACAAGCCGTGCGGCGCCCCGGGCTGCTGCACGGCTTGTCCGCCTCTAGAAACGGCCCTGTATGTGCTGATGGTGTGACGCTCCGGTGTCACAAGACGGTTATATAGCATAAATGTGCTTATGGTGTGACGCTCGGGTGTCACAAGGTGGATTATATACTTTAGCAATAACGTGCTGATGGTTTGAAGATCAGGTGTCACCATTTTGACCTTTTAAATGAAAATGTGCCCTCGCGAATGAAAAATGTGCCCTCGCGAATGAAAAATGTGCCCTCGCGATTGAAAAATGTGCCCTCGCGATTGAAAAATGTGCCGTTCCCATGATCAGCACCCTGCCCTAAAAAATTTCTAGAGTGAACACTAGGTACAGTAGGCTACTATAGTTACACACAATTTGTCAGTAAAACGTGATATACTGTACAGGGTAGGCGTGTATAGTTACACAATGTGTCAGTAAGCCAGTGATATACAGGGTAGGTAGATGTCACACTGAGCAGTGATTCACTCCTAACATTCCGTTTATAAATCGTTAATGGTATCATTCAGTGTTTAAGACCTAGATCGTTCACCCACCAGGTGAAGCAATATCTTTATCAATATCTCGTTTGCTAACAATATTGCATAGAGGTGATTCAGTATATCCAATCAGCCTTCCGCAGCTATCTATCCTATGGCTTACAGGTAACTCCACTATTGAGCCCTTCTGTCTAGGCCACACACAGTAACCTATCACTGTTACCATAACAACACAGGTGTTCCGCCAATGCGCATTTCACTTTAATGGCTTTATCAGGGTTACACATGACCAGTAGCGGTGCCAGAACAGACCTTCTGAGAGCACAGAGGCTGAAGCAGCACTGACAGACCCCTACCCAAACTTTAGTATGGTACTTGGCAAGGCCTGATACACTTGACAGCATTAAGACATGTTATATTGGTATAAAAAACCCTGCCCCAATCTGCAAAGCGCCTCCCACTTTGGTAATATATTTGCCCCTTTCAGGGTTGTAAATTGAGGCAGGTAGGAGATATGCTATTCTGCCCTTGCTTATACATACACATAGTCTAAAGGTGGCCATACACACGCAGATTTATCTTTAGATCTGGCTGCTTGAAACAAAAAAATGGTTATGGATGAGAGCAAATGACAGTTGACCATTTGCTTGGAAATGTTGGAAAACAGACAAACTGTCACTCATCCATAACCATGTTTTTGTTCCAACCAGCCAGATCTGAAGATAAATCTTATAGTGTATGGGCCCCACTTTATTTGTATACATATATTTGCCTGTATGGCTGCTGCTAATACCTGTGTGATGACATCACAATGGCCCTGTGATGACATAACAGTGATTCTATGATGTCACAATGCCTGGTGAGCCAGGACGGAACACTAGGATTCATTCTGTTGCCTGGTCCCGACTTGTGCAGTCAGAGCTTTTGAACGTGTCTGATTATTCAGCATTTTCAGTTCATATATTGTGTTTGGAGAGGAGCAAGGAGAGAGAGGAGAGAGAGGAGGAAGGAGGAGACAAACGGGAGCAGCCCTGCGCTGCGTCCCGTTCTATAGTAGCAAGGTAAGTGCGCTCTTATTTCTATTCATTCTTTTTTGTTTGAGCAATTGGGGTTCTTCATGGATTTCTTAAGGGGCGAGGCTCACCTGAAAGTGGGCGTGTCATAGCATAGAAGGCGGTTATGTCCCAATTTAGTGGGTGTTTCAGGGGGTCTTTGCCCAAACCTGAGGGGTTATTTATTATTTATATCACTGCCGGTTCCCAATGACCCTTAATATTTTTGGCGTTCAATATGAGCTAAAATGGTTATTCGATTCCAGTGGGTTTGTGTGTGTCCCACACACAAACACTTTTTTATTTTGGTTTAAACCCTTTCTTTTTGTTGGTGGTTAAATAATCACAATTTGCATGTTACAATGGGCACCGATATTATGCCCACATTTCACTGCAAATGAGGTTGCTGATAAATGGGCTTAAAATAATAAAGCCCTTTATTTCCCCCATTACTCCATTACTCCATTATGGTATTGTATTCGCTGATACCTGCATATCTGTGGTCAGTTGTGTAACACATATTTATACTGATCCTACTAGTGGAGCATTGTGATTCCGGATTATAATCGTATGAATATGAAATGAATTATAACATTGTGACAGGAGATCGGGGACCATATTCACTTTTTGCTTTTCATGGCGCCCAGAGAGGTCGCGTAGAGTAGCGTAAAGGGCTCGCTTGGCTGCCTATTTCCGCTGCCTATCAAGCAGGTAAACTCCATCCCGCCAAAGGCACGCCCACCCCGCCACACAAATACCCGCACTATGCTGCAACGCGTACGCTTACACATTCACGCGTAAGCACCCGCATCGAATGATTTTTCCTCTGTTCGTTGTGTTTCCGTCCATTATGACTAGAAGGGATATTTGTGTATAGCTTATTTGTTATTCAATATTTCTATTTTATCTTTAATTAAGGTGACGCAGTGAGTCAAACTTGCTACAAGAGGGGAAATGGCCCAATTGCCATCAGAGAGCCAAACCAAACAAGAACCCCGGGAGAGGCAGATGCCCCCGGCACCGTGGGTAAGACAGGCCCCACCGCCTCCCCGCGAGAAAAAGGCACCACCGCCTCCCCGCGAGAGAAAGGCACCACCGCCTCCCCGCGAGAGAAAGGCCCCACCGCCTCCCTGCGAGAGAAAGGCCCCACCGCCTCCCTGCGAGAGAAAGGCCCCACCGGTACCGAGGGAGAGACAGGCCCCACCGGCACCGAGGGAGAGACAGGCCCCACCGACACCAAGGGAGAGACAGGCCCCACCGGCACCAAGGGAGAGACAGGCTCCATCGGCACCAAGGGAGAGACAGGCCCCACCTTCACCAAGGGAGAGACAGACCCCACCGGCACCAAGGGAGAGACAGGCTTCCTCACCATTGAGGAATTCGCCCCCGTCAATATCCACGGTGTGGCAAGAGCCACCGTCACGGTCAACAGAATGGTATGCGCCCCCATCACCATCCATGGAGAGGCAAGAGCCCCCGTTCCAATCCACGGAGTGGCATGAGAACCCATTCTCAATGGACTGGTATTCCGAGATCCCGGAAACATCCACGGAGTGGCAAGAGTCTCAGGAAGCATCCACGGAGTGGCAAGAGTCCCAGGAAGCATCCACGGTGTGGCAAGAGTCCCAGGAAGCATCCATGGTGTGGCAAGAGTCCCAGGAAACCTACACGGAGCGGCAAGAGACCCAGGAAACATCTATGGAGTGGCCCCCCGTCACCACCCACAGAGTGGTATACGCCCCCGTCACCATCCACGGAGTGGTATGCACCCCCGCCGCCATCCACGGAGTGGCATGCGCCCCCGTCACCATTTACGGAGTGGCAAGCGTCCCTGTCACTGGAGTGGCATGCACCCCCTATACCATCCAAGGAGTGGTATGCACCCCTGTCACCATCACGGAGTGGCATGCACTCCCAATGTAGAGGCGTCCCACTACATTTCAACTTCTGTTAAATATGGAATATTGCACATAACAACCAATCAGACTGTATCTATTATCTCCTATACGATACTAAATAAATGAGTAGTCTAGATAATAGACACATTATTTATTTAGTATTGTCTAGGAGATACTAGATAGAATCTGATTGATTGTTATGGGCAACATCCCATCTTCAACTGAATTCCCATCTTATACCCCATCATGTGTTATTTCCAACAACAATTTGGGTAATAAAATGAGTGGTGAATAATACTGTATATCTGTGGTTATTTCCTCATTTGGAGCGTCTCCATGCTTGGCGGCTACAGTGTCAGAATATGTCAAATAAAACATGTGTACATTTACTTTTTTAAATATGTCTACACACATCTCAGAGGGTTCCTTGGTCTATGAGAAGACCTAGCCATTACCCGATAATTCTGTCTGCACACATCTCAGAGGGCTCCTTGGTCTATGAGAAGGACCTAGCCATTACCCATCATTCTCCTGTCTACACACATCTCAGAGGGTTCCTTGGTCTATGAGGAGACATAGCCATTACCCATGATTCTTCTATCTACATACATCTCAGAGGGTTCCTTGGTTCCTTTCTCCTATCTACAGACATCTCAAAGGGTTTCTTGATCTGTGAGGAGACATAGCCATTACCCCATCATTCTCCTGTCTACACACAACTCAGATGGGTTCCTTGGTCTATGAGGAGATGCAGCCATTACCTCATCATTATTGTGTCTACATACAGGACATCTCAGAGGGTTCCTTGGTCTAGGAGGAGACCCCTTGGTCTAGGAGGAGACCCCATCATTCTCCTGTTTACACACATCTCAGAGGGTTCCTTGCTTTGGTCCTTGCAGTATTTAAAACAGCCATTACAATCCTGTAATTTCAGTAATGTTACAAATGCCTGGGGAGTTCATACAGTAGGTTGCGGCACATTCAAAATGTTACCTCAGGAAACAAAATGGCCACTTCACAAAGCGCTGCAGTGAGGCCCCTCGTTCACAGTGACTGATATTTTGCATCTTCCTAACAAGTTTGTGCTAAAATAATACACACAATGCAATATTAGCATTGCTGTCTGTCAAAAAGTGCATTAGTAGGTCGACGATAACTAGGTCAACGGTCATTAGGTCAACCACTATTGGTCGACAGTGAAAAGGTCTACATGCACTATGGTTGACATGGACTAAAATTTGAGTCAAGCAAAAGGTCGACATGACTCTTTAAGATTTTTAGTGCCTAGGTCAACAACAGTCGACATAGACCCTCAATTAGTGTACCAAGTACCCTCGTATGGTGCCTCCCTCGCCATACTTTACCATTACCAATTGTAGGCCACGTGGATAATAAATTATAACAAGTTATCCAAGTGAAAAAGGTTGGAAAGAGATAAAAACAGCCAACCAGCTTCTAACTGCCATGTTACGGCCTGTGTTTCAAAAATGTCAGCTAAGAGCTGATTGGTTGGTACCTTAGCTCTCTCCAATCTTTGATAAATATCCTCCTTACAGACACAGCAGGCTTCTTCCGAACACTTCAAGTCCAGCGCTTATTTGGTGCAGACAAGGAAATGGGTAATTATGTCCTGACAATACAGTGTACAGCATACAAAAAGACCGACAAGCCTTGATGAACAGCACACGTGACACACTTATCTCTCTCCTTATGTACACACCACTGGAGAGTGGTATAGTCAGATGATTTTCGATTTTGGCCACACTTTATTTCATACAAACGGAGAAGAGGAGACGCCCAATCCACATGTGGTAGGAAATATGGATTGTACGCTCCACTGGGGCAGGGACTGATGTGAATGTTCAAATATTCTCTGTAAAGTGCAGCGGAATCTGTGTGCGCTATATAAGAAACTGCTAAGAAATAAATTAATAATATAGGGATGTATGGTATTTTCTCCCCACTCAGGCAGGCATCTTCGGTGATGGGTATCCATATATAACAAGAATCCCTTTCAATACTGCAGTCATCTCTACTGTATAAACCAGTTTGAGGCGGAGAAGAGGAGACTAATATACCTTCATAGGGATGTATTATCTATTGATAGCGCTGATGAACGAGACACGATTTCATATGGTCTTGCATATGTCTTTTTCTTTCATGTGTTTATAAGGTGTGGGGACACCATCCCTGTGTCTTCATCCACCAAGATGCATTCTAAGCACGATTTGAACACCTTTATATTACTTTCATACTATAGAGTAGGCTACTATAGTTACACGCAATGTGTCAGTAAGCTAGTGCTATTCCAGGTAGAGATGAGCGGGTCAGGATCCCCGAGATCCGTCAGATCCGAATCTCGGGATCCGGGTCGGGCTCCGAGGCGGCTCGGGAGTTCCCGCCTCAATTCCGGACCCTGTGCTGTTCTCCGTGCCATGCTGTGCTGTGCTACATGACCTGCCCTGTGCCCTCACTGCCCTGAGCCCTGTAGTGTGATTTAAATAACTAGGTGCTGCAGTGCTCACACGCAGGGGCTGCAGTGTCCACTGTCCAGGGGCTGTCCTGTGGCCCGTGCCCTGTTGTGATTTATTTAGCCCTAAGCCCTGTGTTGTGATTTATTTAGCCCTGAGCCCTGTGTTGTGTGATTTAACTAACTAACTCAGTGCTGCAGTGCTCACACGCAGGGGCTGCAGTGCTGCTGAGTAGTACACTGAGTACAGGGGCTGCAGTAATACAAGGGGCTGTGTCCAGTGTGACGGCCTATATCCATTGTCCAGTGTCACGAGTCACGACATATATCCTGTGTCCAGTGTGACGACATATATCCTGTGTCCAGTGTGACGACATACATCCTGTGTCCAGTGTGACGACATATATCCAGTGTCCAGTGTGACAGATATATCCATTGTCCAGTGTGACGACATATATCCTGTGTCCAGTGTGACGACATATATCCTGTATCCAGTGTGACTACATATATCCAGTGTCCAGTGTGACGACATATATCCAGTGTCCAGTGTGATGACATATATCCAGTGTCCAGTGTGACATATATCCTGTGTCCAGTGTGACGACATATATCCAGTGCCCAGTGTGACATCTAACCATTGTGTGACGTCATATATCCAGTGTCCAGCGTGATATATATCCATTGTCCAGTGTGACGACATATATCCTGTGTCCAGCGTGACATATATCCATTGCCCAGTGTGACGACATATATCCAGTGTCCAGTGTGACATATATCCATTGTCCAGTGTGACGACATATATCCTGTGTCCAGTGTGACTATATATATCCAGTGTCCAGTGTGACTACATATATCCAGTGTCCAGTGTGACAACATATATCCAGTGTCCAGTGTGACATATATCCTGTGTCCAGTGTGACGACATATATCCTGTATCCAGTGTGACTACATATATCCAGTGTCCAGTGTGACGACATATATCCAGTGTCCAGTGTGACGACATATATCCAGTGTCCAGTGTGACATATATCCTGTGTCCAGTGTGACGACATATATGCAGTGTCCAGTGTGACATATATCCATTGTCCAGTGTGACAACATATATCCAGTGTTCAGTGTGACATGTAACCATTGTGTGACGGCATATATCCAGTGTCCAGCGTGACATATATCCATTGTCCAGTCTGACGACATATATCCTGTGTCCAGTGTGACATATATCCATTGTCCAGTGTGACGACATATATGCTGTGTCCACTGTGACATGTAACCATTGTGTGACGGCATATATCCTGTGTCCAGTGTGACATATATCCATTGTCCAGTGTGACGACATATATCCAGAGTCCAGTGTGACATATATCCATTGTCCAGTGTGACTATATATATCCAGTGTCCAGTGTGACAGGGGCTGTGTCCAGTGTACAGGGGCTGTGTCCAGTGTACAGGGGCTGTGTACAGGGGTTGTGTCCAGTGTACAGGGGTTGTGTCCATTATACAGGAGCTGTGTCCAGGAGCTGTGTCCAGGGGCAGTGTCCAGTATGACGGCTGTGTCCAGTGTACAGGAGCTGTGTCCCGGGGCGGTGTCCAGAAGCTGTGTCCATTGTCCAGGGGCTGTGTCCAGGGTAACGGGCTGTGTCCATTGTCCAGGGGCTGTGTCCAGGGTGACGGGCTGTGTCCAGTGTCCAGGGGCAGTGTCCAGTGTGAAGGCTGTGTCCAGTGTACAGGAGCTGTGTCCAGGGGCGGTGTCCAGAGGCTGTGTCCAGTGTGACGGCTGTGTCCATTGTCCAGGGGCTGTGTCCAGTGTGACGGGCTGTGTCCATTGTCCAGGGGCTGTGTCCAGGGTGACGGGCTGTGTCCAGTGTCCAGGGGCAGTGTCCAGTGTGAAGGCTATTTCCAGTGTACAGGAGCTGTGTCCAGGGGCGGTGTCCAGAGGCTGTGTCCAGTGTGACGGCTGTGTCCATTGTCCAGGGGCTGTGTCCAGTGTGACGGGCTGTGTCCAGGGGCAGTGTCCAGGGGCTGTGTCCATTGTCCAGGGGCTGTGTCCAGGGTGATGGGCTGTGTCCAGGGGCAGTGTCCAGGGGCTGTGTCCAGGGGCAGTGTCCAGTGTCCAAGGGGTTGTGTCCAGTGTGACAGGCTGTGTCCAGTGTAAAGTAAGAAAAATAAATAAAAGTAATAAATAAAATAAAAACACATTTTTGGAGGATGATGGAGGAGGAAATAGTGGGAGATCAGCAACCTGATAGAAGTGCTGAAGCTGCTATCACCAGTCATGACAAGGCCGATACCTTGTTGTATTTGCTCTTTGGAGCATTTCTCTTTTTTTGGGATAGTTTATTAAACTGCCACCCTGTCTGCCCTGTAGTGCCACTCTGCCAGGTTGGAAGTGTAAGGTCCACATGTATGTGATGCCGACTGCTGTCACTTAGCTTAGTCATCCAGCTACCTCGGTATACCCTTTTGGCCCAACTACAGTAAATGAAAACAATTTTGTAAGCTGTGAAGTGATCAAAATTGACTAGAAATGAGTGGAAACTAATGTTATTGAGGTTAATAATACTTTAGGGGCATTTTTTCATAAAAATCCATATCCAAAACCCACAAGGGTGGTTTTGCCAAAACCAATCCAGATCCAAAACACGAAGGGAGATCCAGATCCAAAACCAAAACCCGAAAAGTGGCCGCCGCACATCTCTAATTACAGGGTGAGCTGCTAAACTTACACACAATATGTCAGTAGTTACTCACAAAGAGTCAGTAAGCCAGTGCCATACAGATAGGCTGCCATAGATACACACGATGTGTCAGTAAGTCAGTGCTATTACAGGGTGAGCTGCTAAATTTACATTAAATGTGTCAGTAAACCAGTGCTATACAGAGTAGGCTACTACAGTTACACACAATGCGTCAGCAAGCCAGTGCTATACAGGGTGAACTGCCATAGCAGTGGGAAACGCAGGATTTTCAGAAGGGGGTTTCCAGAGGGGTGGAGCAAAGCACGGAGATGGACACTTAGGTGACCCAGTAGATACACACTATGTGTCAGTAAGACGTGCTATACAGGGTAGGCTGCTATAGATACATGTAATGTGTCAGCAAGTCGGTGCTATACAGGGTAGTAGTGTTCCCGCTAGGCTTATTTCACGGGGCGCTGCGCCCTGCCTGTTTCTGCCCGCCCTGCATAGTTAATAGCCGCTGCCGCGCTAGAAGTCTCCTCCCACTGACAGTGTAAGCTGCTAGCGCGGCAGCGTGTGGACACTCCCCCCTCAGCCCTGACATGTCGCAGCAGCGGAGGGGGGGGGGACAGTGAGCACCAGGAGATCACGGGGCAGAGGCTGCTCTGTGCGTGACAGTGCGTCCCCTTGAAGGCATCGGCCCAGAAGCCTGCCGGTGGTGACACCTGCTGGCTGGAGGCAGTGCTTGGCCCCCGGGGCCGGTGATGGACAGCTGGGCACCCTGGGATATGCAGCCCTCCCGCTCCCCCGCCGCCGCACACTTGTTGATGCACCCGAGTGCAGCGTGTAGGGCGGTCCCGGCTCATCTGCCCCCTCTCCGCAGGCCACACGGACTCCTCAGCGCTGCCTCTGGGGGACTTTATGGGGGATATAACCCGCTCCGGAGAGTTACCCCTGCCAGAGGGCTTCGAGCAGGTCAGGGACGTGGACGGCAAAGTTGATTATATTGATCACAGATAAGTGTCAAAGGTCTGTTTCATATGTGCAAGTTTATTTACATGTGCAATGCTAATAACCACCATTGTTGGCCATATAATATTGTCCAGTATACATAGGGAAGTTGCAGGAGCCCAACTTTAACGTTTCATTTCCGGACGCATTTTTTGCATTATATTGATCCTCTCACATTTTCTGTAATCACAGTATGCATATTGCCAATCAAAATATTGTCCATAATAAATTCAGGATGTGGCCAGGGGGTCTCAGGTGGTCAGAAGTAATGTACTCAAAGCCCAGCAGTATTCATAAATTTATCAGGTTTACATGGCTAAACTCAAGGAATTTGTGCTTGAAATAGGCAATACTTAATGGGTGCCAACAACACTATTGCCCATTCTCCATCACTGACATTCGCAGTACGAGTGCAGTGCACATGCAAATTGATGGTGTGACGCTCAGGTGTCACAAGATGGTTATATAGCATAAATGTGCCGATGGTGTGATGCTCAGGTGTCACAAGATGGATTATATACAGTAGCATAAATGTGCTGTTGGTGTGACACTCAGGTGTCACAAGATGGTTATATAGCATAAATGTGCTGATGGTGTGACGCTCAGGTGTCACAGGATGGATTATATAGAATATATGTGCTCAGGGCCGTTTCTAGACAATTTAGCTCCCAGGGCAAAGAAATAAAAAATGCGCCCCCACCCCCCCAAATACACATAAGAAATTGCGCGCGCCTTTGGCGCGCGCTGCGAAATAGGGGCGTGGTTTATTTTTATAGGGGGTGTGGCTTAATATAAGGGCGTGGTCTAGCAGGAAAACAAGTACCTTACATCTCACTTTTGCAACCTGCATGTCCAGACATTGGTTACCGCAAGAATTGTCATTGTCCTCCCGCATTTAAGTTGGCCGGCTGAAGGCCACACAGTGACATAAAAATATAAAGGCCCACACAGTGACCTAGTACGCCTCACAGATCAAGGCCAAACAATGACAGGCTACTTAAATCATTATACACTTTTTATCCGTGATGCCAATTACACATTACGCCGCATTACGTTACGTGATGACAATTACATATTACGCCGCACACCATGATGACAATGACACATTATGTCGCACACCATGATGACAATTACACATTATGTCGCACACCATGATGCCCATTAGACCCCACACTGTGATGCCCATTACACCCACACTGTGATGGCAATTACACAATACTCCCCACACGAATGCCTATTACACATTATGCCCCAGGCGCCGCTGCCGTACAACTGATACCGTTTACTAATATGCCCCCACAGTGCCAGATATGCCCCCACAGTGCCATACATATATGCCCCCACAGTGCCACACATATGCCCCCACAGTGCCACAAGCAGCACAACTCACTGTCTCTGGCCCTGGGTCTCCCCCTCCAGTCCCGCGCCGCTGCCATATGCCCCTACAGTGCCAGATATGCCCCCACAGTGCCACATATATGCCCCCACAGTGCAAAATATGTCCCTACAGTGCCACAGATATGCCTTCACAGTGCCACACATATGCCCCACACAGTGCCAAATATGCCCCCACAGTGCCACAGATATGCCCCTACAGTGCCACAGATATGCCCCCACATATATGCCCCCACAGTGCAAAATATGCCCCCACAGTGCCAAATATGCCCCCACAGTGCCAAATATGCCCCCACACAGTGCCACAGATATGCCTTCACAGTGCCACACATATGCTCCTACAGTGCCATATATGCCCCACACAGTGCCAAATATGCCCCCACAGTGCCACATATATGCCCCTACAGTGCCACACATATGCCCCACACAGTGCCACAGATATGCCCCCACAGTGCCACAGATATGCCCCTACAGTGCCACACATATGCCCCCAAAGTGCCACACATATGCCCCCAAAGTGCCAGAAGCAGCACAACTCACTGTGGCCATGGGTCTCCCCCTCAAGTCCCCTGCCATCGCTGCTGCTGGTGGTGCTGCTGCTGCTTCTTCTTCTTTCCTGGGGAGGGGAGGGGAGCGGAGCGTCTCTCCTTCCCTTCCCCTTCACTGTGTGTACCACTCACAACCTGAGCAGTCAGCCATTCATACCTCACGGGCTGGCTCCTGATTGGCTGCCGGCCCGCGAGGCGAGCTCTGATTGGCTGACAGCCCAGTGACCGAGGGGAAGGAGAGACGGGCGATGCGCTCCGCTCTCCTCCCCTCCCCAGGGAAATCATCCTGGGGCTGTGCTGTGGCGGCCGGGGAGAGGGGAAAGGAAGTGCGGCAGGCGGCGGCAGCGTGTGCGTCGGGGTTGGGGGGGGGGGAGCTGCCGCGCGCCCTGGCTGTTTACAGAGGCTGACAAGCCGTGCGGCGCCCCGGGCTGCTGCACGGCTTTTCCGCCTCTAGAAACGGCCCTGTATGTGCTGATGGTGTGACGCTCCGGTGTCACAAGACGGTTATATAGCATAAATGTGCTGATGGTGTGACGCTCGGGTGTCACAAGGTGGATTATATACTTTAGCAATAACGTGCTGATGGTTTGAAGATCAGGTGTCACCATTTTGACCTTTTAAATGAAAATGTGCCCTCGCGAATGAAAAATGTGCCCTCGCGAATGAAAAATGTGCCCTCGCGATTGAAAAATGTGCCCTCGCGATTGAAAAATGTGCCGTTCCCATGATCAGCACCCTGCCCTAAAAAATTTCTAGAGTGAACACTAGGTACAGTAGGCTACTATAGTTACACACAATTTGTCAGTAAAACGTGATATACTGTACAGGGTAGGCGTGTATAGTTACACAATGTGTCAGTAAGCCAGTGATATACAGGGTAGGTAGATGTCACACTGAGCAGTGATTCACTCCTAACATTCCGTTTATAAATCGTTAATGGTATCATTCAGTGTTTAAGACCTAGATCGTTCACCCACCAGGTGAAGCAATATCTTTATCAATATCTCGTTTGCTAACAATATTGCATAGAGGTGATTCAGTATATCCAATCAGCCTTCCGCAGCTATCTATCCTATGGCTTACAGGTAACTCCACTATTGAGCTCTTCTGTCTAGGCCACACACAGTAACCTATCACTGTTACCATAACAACACAGGTGTTCCGCCAATGCGCATTTCACTTTAATGGCTTTATCAGGGTTACACATGACCAGTAGCGGTGCCAGAACAGACCTTCTGAGAGCACAGAGGCTGAAGCAGCACTGACAGACCCCTACCCAAACTTTAGTATGGTACTTGGCAAGGCCTGATACACTTGACAGCATTAAGACATGTTATATTGGTATAAAAAACCCTGCCCCAATCTGCAAAGCGCCTCCCACTTTGGTAATATATTTGCCCCTTTCAGGGTTGTAAATTGAGGCAGGTAGGAGATATGCTATTCTGCCCTTGCTTATACATACACATAGTCTAAAGGTGGCCATACACACGCAGATTTATCTTTAGATCTGGCTGCTTGAAACAAAAAAATGGTTATGGATGAGAGCAAATGACAGTTGACCATTTGCTTGGAAATGTTGGAAAACAGACAAACTGTCACTCATCCATAACCATGTTTTTGTTCCAACCAGCCAGATCTGAAGATAAATCTTATAGTGTATGGGCCCCACTTTATTTGTATACATATATTTGCCTGTATGGCTGCTGCTAATACCTGTGTGATGACATCACAATGGCCCTGTGATGACATAACAGTGATTCTATGATGTCACAATGCCTGGTGAGCCAGGACGGAACACTAGGATTCATTCTGTTGCCTGGTCCCGACTTGTGCAGTCAGAGCTTTTGAACGTGTCTGATTATTCAGCATTTTCAGTTCATATATTGTGTTTGGAGAGGAGCAAGGAGAGAGAGGAGAGAGAGGAGGAAGGAGGAGACAAACGGGAGCAGCCCTGCGCTGCGTCCCGTTCTATAGTAGCAAGGTAAGTGCGCTCTTATTTCTATTCATTCTTTTTTGTTTGAGCAATTGGGGTTCTTCATGGATTTCTTAAGGGGCGAGGCTCACCTGAAAGTGGGCGTGTCATAGCATAGAAGGCGGTTATGTCCCAATTTAGTGGGTGTTTCAGGGGGTCTTTGCCCAAACCTGAGGGGTTATTTATTATTTATGTCACTGCCGGTTCCCAATGACCCTTAATATTTTTGGCGTTCAATATGAGCTAAAATGGTTATTCGATTCCAGTGGGTTTGTGTGTGTCCCACACACAAACACTTTTTTATTTTGGTTTAAACCCTTTCTTTTTGTTGGTGGTTAAATAATCACAATTTGCATGTTACAATGGGCACCGATATTATGCCCACATTTCACTGCAAATGAGGTTGCTGATAAATGGGCTTAAAATAATAAAGCCCTTTATTTCCCCCATTACTCCATTACTCCATTATGGTATTGTATTCGCTGATACCTGCATATCTGTGGTCAGTTGTGTAACACATATTTATACTGATCCTACTAGTGGAGCATTGTGATTCCGGATTATAATCGTATGAATATGAAATGAATTATAACATTGTGACAGGAGATCGGGGACCATATTCACTTTTTGCTTTTCATGGCGCCCAGAGAGGTCGCGTAGAGTAGCGTAAAGGGCTCGCTTGGCTGCCTATTTCCGCTGCCTATCAAGCAGGTAAACTCCATCCCGCCAAAGGCACGCCCACCCCGCCACACAAATACCCGCACTATGCTGCAACGCGTACGCTTACACATTCACGCGTAAGCACCCGCATCGAATGATTTTTCCTCTGTTCGTTGTGTTTCCGTCCATTATGACTAGAAGGGATATTTGTGTATAGCTTATTTGTTATTTAATATTTCTATTTTATCTTTAATTAAGGTGACGCAGTGAGTCAAACTTGCTACAAGAGGGGAAATGGCCCAATTGCCATCAGAGAGCCAAACCAAACAAGAACCCCGGGAGAGGCAGATGCCCCCGGCACCGCGGGTAAGACAGGCCCCACCGCCTCCCCGCGAGAAAAAGGCACCACCGCCTCCCCGCGAGAGAAAGGCACCACCGCCTCCCCGCGAGAGAAAGGCCCCACCGCCTCCCTGCGAGAGAAAGGCCCCACCGCCTCCCTGCGAGAGAAAGGCCCCACCGGTACCGAGGGAGAGACAGGCCCCACCGGCACCGAGGGAGAGACAGGCCCCACCGACACCAAGGGAGAGACAGGCCCCACCGGCACCAAGGGAGAGACAGGCTCCATCGGCACCAAGGGAGAGACAGGCCCCACCGGCACCAAGGGAGAGACAGGCCCCACCGGCACCAAGGGAGAGACAGGCTTCCTCACCATTGAGGAATTCGCCCCCGTCAATATCCACGGTGTGGCAAGAGCCACCGTCACGATCAACAGAATGGTATGCGCCCCCATCACCATCCATGGAGAGGCAAGAGCCCCCGTTCCAATCCACGGAGTGGCATGAGAACCCATTCTCAATGGACTGGTATTCCGAGATCCCGGAAACATCCACGGAGTGGCAAGAGTCTCAGGAAGCATCCACGGAGTGGCAAGAGTCCCAGGAAGCATCCACGGTGTGGCAAGAGTCCCAGGAAGCATCCATGGTGTGGCAAGAGTCCCAGGAAACCTACACGGAGCGGCAAGAGACCCAGGAAACATCTATGGAGTGGCCCCCCGTCACCACCCACAGAGTGGTATACGCCCCCGTCACCATCCACGGAGTGGTATGCACCCCCGCCGCCATCCACGGAGTGGCATGCGCCCCCGTCACCATTTACGGAGTGGCAAGCGTCCCTGTCACTGGAGTGGCATGCACCCCCTATACCATCCAAGGAGTGGTATGCACCCCTGTCACCATCACGGAGTGGCATGCACTCCCAATGTAGAGGCGTCCCACTACATTTCAACTTCTGTTAAATATGGAATATTGCACATAACAACCAATCAGACTGTATCTATTATCTCCTATACGATACTAAATAAATGAGTAGTCTAGATAATAGACACATTATTTATTTAGTATTGTCTAGGAGATACTAGATAGAATCTGATTGGTTGTTATGGGCAACAGCCCATCTTCAACTGAATTCCCATCTTATACCCCATCATGTGTTATTTCCAACAACAATTTGGGTAATAAAATGAGTGGTGAATAATACTGTATATCTGTGGTTATTTCCTCATTTGGAGCGTCTCCATGCTTGGCGGCTACAGTGTCAGAATATGTCAAATAAAACATGTGTACATTTACTTTTTTAAATATGTCTACACACATCTCAGAGGGTTCCTTGGTCTATGAGAAGACCTAGCCATTACCCGATAATTCTGTCTGCACACATCTCAGAGGGCTCCTTGGTCTATGAGAAGGACCTAGCCATTACCCATCATTCTCCTGTCTACACACATCTCAGAGGGTTCCTTGGTCTATGAGGAGACATAGCCATTACCCATGATTCTTCTATCTACATACATCTCAGAGGGTTCCTTGGTTCCTTTCTCCTATCTACAGACATCTCAAAGGGTTTCTTGATCTGTGAGGAGACATAGCCATTACCCCATCATTCTCCTGTCTACACACAACTCAGATGGGTTCCTTGGTCTATGAGGAGATGCAGCCATTACCTCATCATTATTGTGTCTACATACAGGACATCTCAGAGGGTTCCTTGGTCTAGGAGGAGACCCCTTGGTCTAGGAGGAGACCCCATCATTCTCCTGTTTACACACATCTCAGAGGGTTCCTTGCTTTGGTCCTTGCAGTATTTAAAACAGCCATTACAATCCTGTAATTTCAGTAATGTTACAAATGCCTGGGGAGTTCATACAGTAGGTTGCGGCACATTCAAAATGTTACCTCAGGAAACAAAATGGCCACTTCACAAAGCGCTGCAGTGAGGCCCCTCGTTCACAGTGACTGATATTTTGCATCTTCCTAACAAGTTTGTGCTAAAATAATACACACAATGCAATATTAGCATTGCTGTCTGTCAAAAAGTGTATTAGTAGGTCGACGATAACTAGGTCAACGGTCATTAGGTCAACCACTATTGGTCGACAGTCAAAAGGTCTACATGCACTATGGTTGACATGGACTAAAATTTGAGTCAAGCAAAAGGTCGACATGACTCTTTAAGATTTTTAGTGCCTAGGTCAACAACAGTCGACATAGACCCTCAATTAGTGTACCAAGTACCCTCGTATGGTGCCTCCCTCGCCATACTTTACCATTACCAATTGTAGGCCACGTGGATAATAAATTATAACAAGTTATCCAAGTGAAAAAGGTTGGAAAGAGATAAAAACAGCCAACCAGCTTCTAACTGCCATGTTACGGCCTGTGTTTCAAAAATGTCAGCTAAGAGCTGATTGGTTGGTACCTTAGCTCTCTCCAATCTTTGATAAATATCCTCCTTACAGACACAGCAGGCTTCTTCCGAACACTTCAAGTCCAGCGCTTATTTGGTGCAGACAAGGAAATGGGTAATTATGTCCTGACAATACAGTGTACAGCATACAAAAAGACCGACAAGCCTTGATGAACAGCACACGTGACACACTTATCTCTCTCCTTATGTACACACCACTGGAGAGTGGTATAGTCAGATGATTATCGATTTTGGCCACACTTTATTTCATACAAACGGAGAAGAGGAGACGCCCAATCCACATGTGGTAGGAAATATGGATTGTACGCTCCACTGGGGCAGGGACTGATGTGAATGTTCAAATATTCTCTGTAAAGTGCAGCGGAATCTGTGTGCGCTATATAAGAAACTGCTAAGAAATAAATTAATAATATAGGGATGTATGGTATTTTCTCCCCACTCAGGCAGGCATCTTCGGTGATGGGTATCCATATATAACAAGAATCCCTTTCAATACTGCGGTCATCTCTACTGTATAAACCAGTTTGAGGCGGAGAAGAGGAGACTAATATACCTTCATAGGGATGTATTATCTATTGATAGCGCTGATGAACGAGACACGATTTCATATGGTCTTGCATATGTCTTTTTCTTTCATGTGTTTATAAGGTGTGGGGACACCATCCCTGTGTCTTCATCCACCAAGATGCATTCTAAGCACGATTTGAACACCTTTATATTACTTTCATACTATAGAGTAGGCTACTATAGTTACACGCAATGTGTCAGTAAGCTAGTGCTATTCCAGGTAGAGATGAGCGGGTCAGGATCCCCGAGATCCGTCAGATCCGAATCTCGGGATCCGGGTCGGGCTCCGAGGCGGCTCGGGAGTTCCCGCCTCAATTCCGGACCCTGTGCTGTTCTCCGTGCCATGCTGTGCTGTGCTACATGACCTGCCCTGTGCCCTCACTGCCCTGAGCCCTGTAGTGTGATTTAAATAACTAGGTGCTGCAGTGCTCACACGCAGGGGCTGCAGTGTCCACTGTCCAGGGGCTGTCCTGTGGCCCGTGCCCTGTTGCGATTTATTTAGCCCTAAGCCCTGTGTTGTGATTTATTTAGCCCTGAGCCCTGTGTTGTGTGATTTAACTAACTAACTCAGTGCTGCAGTGCTCACACGCAGGGGCTGCAGTGCTGCTGAGTAGTACACTGAGTACAGGGGCTGCAGTAATACAAGGGGCTGTGTCCAGTGTGACGGCCTATATCCATTGTCCAGTGTCACGAGTCACGACATATATCCTGTGTCCAGTGTGACGACATATATCCTGTGTCCAGTGTGACGACATACATCCTGTGTCCAGTGTGACGACATATATCCAGTGTCCAGTGTGACAGATATATCCATTGTCCAGTGTGACGACATATATCCTGTGTCCAGTGTGACGACATATATCCGGTGTCCAGTGTGACATCTAACCATTGTGTGACGGCATATATCCAGTGTCCAGCGTGATATATATCCATTGTCCAGTGTGACGACATATATCCTGTGTCCAGCATGCCATATATCCATTGTCCAGTTTGACGACATATAGCCAGTGTCCAGTGTGACATATATCCATTGTCCAGTGTGACGACATATATCCTGTGTCCAGTGTGACTATATATATCCAGTGTCCAGTGTGACTACATATATCCAGAGTCCAGTGTGACGACATATATCCAGTGTCCAGTGTGACATATATCCTGTGTCCAGTGTGACGACATATATCCTGTATCCAGTGTGACTACATATATCCAGTGTCCAGTGTGACGACATATATCCAGTGCCCAGTGTGATGACATATATCCAGTGTCCAGTGTGACATATATCCTGTGTCCAGTGTGACGACATATATCCAGTGCCCAGTGTGACATCTAACCATTGTGTGACGTCATATATCCAGTGTCCAGCGTGATATATATCCATTGTCCAGTGTGACGACATATATCCTGTGTCCAGCGTGACATATATCCATTGCCCAGTGTGACGACATATATCCAGTGTCCAGTGTGACATATATCCATTGTCCAGTGTGACGACATATATCCTGTGTCCAGTGTGACTATATATATCCAGTGTCCAGTGTGACTACATATATCCAGTGTCCAGTGTGACAACATATATCCAGTGTCCAGTGTGACATATATCCTGTGTCCAGTGTGACGACATATATCCTGTATCCAGTGTGACTACATATATCCAGTGTCCAGTGTGACGACATATATCCAGTGTCCAGTGTGACGACATATATCCAGTATCCAGTGTGACATATATCCTGTGTCCAGTGTGACGACATATATGCAGTGTCCAGTGTGACATATATCCATTGTCCAGTGTGACAACATATATCCAGTGTTCAGTGTGACATGTAACCATTGTGTGACGGCATATATCCAGTGTCCAGCGTGACATATATCCATTGTCCAGTCTGACGACATATATCCTGTGTCCAGTGTGACATATATCCATTGTCCAGTGTGACGACATATATCCTGTGTCCACTGTGACATGTAACCATTGTGTGACGGCATATATCCTGTGTCCAGTGTGACATATATCCATTGTCCAGTGTGACGACATATATCCAGAGTCCAGTGTGACATATATCCATTGTCCAGTGTGACTATATATATCCAGTGTCCAGTGTGACAGGGGCTGTGTCCAGTGTACAGGGGCTGTGTCCAGTGTACAGGGGCTGTGTACAGGGGTTGTGTCCAGTGTACAGGGGTTGTGTCCATTATACAGGAGCTGTGTCCAGGAGCTGTGTCCAGGGGCAGTGTCCAGTATGACGGCTGTGTCCAGTGTACAGGAGCTGTGTCCCGGGGCGGTGTCCAGAAGCTGTGTCCATTGTCCAGGGGCTGTGTCCAGGGTAACGGGCTGTGTCCATTGTCCAGGGGCTGTGTCCAGGGTGACGGGCTGTGTCCAGTGTCCAGGGGCAGTGTCCAGTGTGAAGGCTGTGTCCAGTGTACAGGAGCTGTGTCCAGGGGCGGTGTCCAGAGGCTGTGTCCAGTGTGACGGCTGTGTCCATTGTCCAGGGGCTGTGTCCAGTGTGACGGGCTGTGTCCATTGTCCAGGGGCTGTGTCCAGGGTGACGGGCTGTGTCCAGTGTCCAGGGGCAGTGTCCAGTGTGAAGGCTATTTCCAGTGTACAGGAGCTGTGTCCAGGGGCGGTGTCCAGAGGCTGTGTCCAGTGTGACGGCTGTGTCCATTGTCCAGGGGCTGTGTCCAGTGTGACGGGCTGTGTCCAGGGGCAGTGTCCAGGGGCTGTGTCCATTGTCCAGGGGCTGTGTCCAGGGTGATGGGCTGTGTCCAGGGGCAGTGTCCAGGGGCTGTGTCCAGGGGCAGTGTCCAGTGTCCAAGGGGTTGTGTCCAGTGTGACAGGCTGTGTCCAGTGTAAAGTAAGAAAAATAAATAAAAGTAATAAATAAAATAAAAACACATTTTTGGAGGATGATGGAGGAGGAAATAGTGGGAGATCAGCAACCTGATAGAAGTGCTGAAGCTGCTACCACCAGTCATGACAAGGCCGATACCTTGTTGTATTTGCTCTTTGGAGCATTTCTCTTTTTTTGGGATAGTTTATTAAACTGCCACCCTGTCTGCCCCTGTAGTGCCACTCTGCCAGGTTGGAAGTGTAAGGTCCACATGTATGTGATGCCGACTGCTGTCGCTTAGCTTAATCATCCAGCTACCTCGGTATACCCTTTTGGCCCAACTACAGTAAATGAAAACAATTTTGTAAGCTGTGAAGTGATCAAAATTGACTAGAAATGAGTGGAAACTAATGTTATTGAGGTTAATAATACTTTAGGGGCATTTTTTCATAAAAATCCATATCCAAAACCCACAAGGGTGGTTTTGCCAAAACCAATCCAGATCCAAAACACGAAGGGAGATCCAGATCCAAAACCAAAACCCGAAAAGTGGCCGCCGCACATCTCTAATTACAGGGTGAGCTGCTAAACTTACACACAATGGGGGAAATTTACCAATATGAAAAACCTAGTTTTTCGTATTGGTATTTTCCCTACGACTGCATACGACTGTTTAAGTCGTATGCAAAGTCGTGTTCCGGAGGATCAGTTACAAAGCAGTCATATACGACTGCTTTGTAACCCTCCGATGGTGTAATGATTCGTATTAGCGGCCGTATATACGGCCGCTAATACGAATTATTTCTAGCAGTCTGCACGGATCAGTCAGATCCGTGCAGGCTGCATGGTGTAAAAAAAAATAGAAAAAATAAATAAATAAAAAAAAAACCGGCGTGGGGTCCCCCCCACAGCCGAAACCAGCACCAGGCTGAAGGAGCCGGGGCCGGTAATTAAAAATCAGGGAACCCGACAAATAGGGGTTCCCCGATTTTTAACAACCAGCCCCAGGCTCCAGGTCCGGGGCTGGTTCCCAAAATACGGGGGACAAAATGAGTAGGGGTCCCCCGTATTTTAAGAACCAGCCCCAGGCACAACCAGCCGGCAGGGTAATGTCACAGCCGGGGGACACTTATAATATAAGGTCCCGCGGCCAAAACATTCTCCCTACCGACCAGTCAGCCTGGCCAGGGGCTCTGGGGGAGTGGGGACCCCCCCAATAAAGGGGTCCCCCCCCTCCAGGACTTACCTGACCAGGCTGAAGCCTGGTGCTGTCCTCGATGCCCCTGGGCGGTGGGCATCGAGCTGATAAATGGTGTAAAAAAAAGATGAACCTATTGTTTTTTACTGTGGCACTACAAGTGCCAGCAAGCCTCCCCAGCAAGCTGGGACTTGGAGAACCACAAGTCCCAGCCTGCTGGGCATTAAAGGGCCCGCTGGCACTTGTAGTTCTACAGTTAAAAAAATAGTGCACAAAACACACTGACACACTTTTAAAATAAAACTTTATTACACACAAAGCCCACACATACTAATACTTACCTATCTTCTTCCCATAGGTCGCCCTGGTCCTGTGTCGGCGTCTTCTGGTCCTGTGTCGTCTTCTTCCTCCATGTCGACCGTCGCTGTCGCCGTCCGGATCCGAAGAAATCCATTTGGGAAGCTGTGGAAGGAAACCATACTCACCTGTCCCAGCGCGACGTAGTCCAGGTAAGGGTCTTTGCAAAAAAACAAAACGAACACCCCGAAACCAGACCGGACTGACGGAGACGCACGGTGTTTACATCGTGCGGCTCCGCCTCCCGAATGCCGCTATTGGCCGCCTTGCGGCCTAGCGGCTCCTGATTGGCCGCTAGGCCGCAAGGCGGCCAATAGCGGCATTCGGGAGGCGGAGCCGCACGATGTAAACAAACACACGTGCGTCTCCGTCAGTCCGGTCTGGTTTCGGGGTGTTCGTTTTGTTTTTTTGCAAAGACCCTTACCTGGACTACGTCGCGCTGGGACAGGTGAGTATGGTTTCCTTCCACAGCTTCCCAAATGGATTTCTTCGGATCCGGACGGCGACAGCGACGGTCGACATGGAGGAAGAAGACGACACAGGACCAGAAGACGCCGACACAGGACCAGGGCGACCTATGGGAAGAAGATAGGTAAGTATTAGTATGTGTGGGCTTTGTGTGTAATAATGTTTTATTTTAAAAGTGTGTCAGTGTGTTTTGTGCACTATTTTTTTAACTGTAGAACTACAAGTGCCAGCGGGCCCTTTAATGCCCAGCAGGCTGGGACTTGTGGTTCTCCAAGTCCCAGCTTGCTGGGGAGGCTTGCTGGCACTTGTAGTGCCACAGTAAAAAACAATAGGTTCATCTTTTTTTTACACCATTTATCAGCTCGATGCCCACCGCCCAGGGGCATCGAGGACAGCACCAGGCTTCAGCCTGGTCAGGTAAGTCCTGGAGGGGGGGGACCCCTTCATTGGGGGGGTCCCCACTCCCCCAGGGCCCCTGGCCAGGCTGACTGGTCGGTAGGGAGAATGTTTTGGCCGCGGGACCTTATATTATAAGTGTCCCCCGGCTGTGACATTACCCTGCCGGCTGGTTGTGCCTGGGGCTGGTTCTTAAAATACGGGGGACCCCTACTCATTTTGTCCCCCGTATTTTGGGAACCAGCCCCGGACCTGGAGCCTGGGGCTGGTTGTTAAAAATCGGGGAACCCCTATTTGTCGGGTTCCCTGATTTTTAATTACCGGCCCCGGCTCCTTCAGCCTGGGGCTGGTTTCGGCTGTGGGGGGGACCCCACGCCGTTTTTTTTTTTTTTTTATTTATTTTTCTATTTTTTTACACTGTAGCCTGCACGGATCTGACTGATCCGTGCAGGCTAAAACGCAAATAGAACAGGAAAATGGTGTTCTATTTTCCTGTTGTATTTGCGTGGGTGTTTCACACCACTAAGCAGCCGTATTGTCAGTACGGCTGCTTAGTAAATCAGAAACCACCATTCTTTTGAATGGTGATTTCTGTCGTATCCTATCGATGGTGTAGGACATTCGTATTTGTAACTACAAATACGAATGTTCCATCTTTAGGACTACGAATTGTTGTATTTTTGGGATTGTAAATCCCGAAAATACAAATTCGTAAAAAAAAGGTGTATTTCTCCCTACGAATACACCTTTTTTCTACGAATCCATTTTGGTAAATGTCCCCCAAAATATGTCAGTAGTTACTCACAAAGAGTCAGTAAGCCAGTGCCATACAGATAGGCTGCCATAGATACACACGATGTGTCAGTAAGTCAGTGCTATTACAGGGTGAGCTGCTAAATTTACATTAAATGTGTCAGTAAACCAGTGCTATACAGAGTAGGCTACTACAGTTACACACAATGCGTCAGCAAGCCAGTGCTATACAGGGTGAACTGCCATAGCAGTGGGAAACGCAGGATTTTCAGAAGGGGGTTTCCAGAGGGGTGGAGCAAAGCACGGAGATGGACACTTAGGTGACCCAGTAGATACACACTATGTGTCAGTAAGACGTGCTATACAGGGTAGGCTGCTATAGATACATGTAATGTGTCAGCAAGTCGGTGCTATACAGGGTAGTAGTGTTCCCGCTAGGCTTATTTCACGGGGCGCTGCGCCCTGCCTGTTTCTGCCCGCCCTGCATAGTTAATAGCCGCTGCCGCGCTAGAAGTCTCCTCCCGCTGACAGTGTAAGCTGCTAGCGCGGCAGCGTGTGGACACTCCCCCCTCAGCCCTGACATGTCGCAGCAGCGGAGGGGGGGGGGACAGTGAGCACCAGGAGATCACGGGGCAGAGGCTGCTCTGTGCGTGACAGTGCGTCCCCTTGAAGGCATCGGCCCAGAAGCCTGCCGGTGGTGACACCTGCTGGCTGGAGGCAGTGCTTGGCCCCCGGGGCCGGTGATGGACAGCTGGGCACCCTGGGATATGCAGCCCTCCCGCTCCCCCGCCGCCGCACACTTGTTGATGCACCCGAGTGCAGCGTGTAGGGCGGTCCCGGCTCATCTGCCCCCTCTCCGCAGGCCACACGGACTCCTCAGCGCTGCCTCTGGGGGACTTTATGGGGGATATAACCCGCTCCGGAGAGTTACCCCTGCCAGAGGGCTTCGAGCAGGTCAGGGACGTGGACGGCAAAGTTGATTATATTGATCACAGATAAGTGTCAAAGGTCTGTTTCATATGTGCAAGTTTATTTACATGTGCAATGCTAATAACCACCATTGTTGGCCATATAATATTGTCCAGTATACATAGGGAAGTTGCAGGAGCCCAACTTTAACGTTTCATTTCCGGACGCATTTTTTGCATTATATTGATCCTCTCACATTTTCTGTAATCACAGTATGCATATTGCCGATCAAAATATTGTCCATAATAAATTCAGGATGTGGCCAGGGGGTCTCAGGTGGTCAGAAGTAATGTACTCAAAGCCCAGCAGTATTCATAAATTTATCAGGTTTACATGGCTAAACTCAAGGAATTTGTGCTTGAAATAGGCAATACTTAATGGGTGCCAACAACACTATTGCCCATTCTCCATCACTGACATTCGCAGTACGAGTGCAGTGCACATGCAAATTGATGGTGTGACGCTCAGGTGTCACAAGATGGTTATATAGCATAAATGTGCCGATGGTGTGATGCTCAGGTGTCACAAGATGGATTATATACAGTAGCATAAATGTGCTGTTGGTGTGACACTCAGGTGTCACAAGATGGTTATATAGCATAAATGTGCTGATGGTGTGACGCTCAGGTGTCACAGGATGGATTATATAGAATATATGTGCTCAGGGCCGTTTCTAGACAATTTAGCTCCCAGGGCAAAGAAATAAAAAATGCGCCCCCACCCCCCCAAATACACATAAGAAATTGCGCGCGCCGAACATCTCACTTTTGCAACCTGCATGTCCAGACATTGGTTACCGCAAGAATTGTCATTGTCCTCCCGCATTTAAGTTGGCCGGCTGAAGGCCACACAGTGACATAAAAATATAAAGGCCCACACAGTGACCTAGTACGCCTCACAGATCAAGGCCAAACAATGACAGGCTACTTAAATCATTATACACTTTTTATCCGTGATGCCAATTACACATTACGCCGCATTACGTTACGTGATGACAATTACATATTACGCCGCACACCATGATGACAATGACACATTATGTCGCACACCATGATGACAATTACACATTATGTCGCACACCATGATGCCCATTAGACCCCACACTGTGATGCCCATTACACCCACACTGTGATGGCAATTACACAATACTCCCCACACGAATGCCTATTACACATTATGCCCCAGGCGCCGCTGCCGTACAACTGATACCGTTTACTAATATGCCCCCACAGTGCCAGATATGCCCCCACAGTGCCATACATATATGCCCCCACAGTGCCACACATATGCCCCCACAGTGCCACAAGCAGCACAACTCACTGTCTCTGGCCCTGGGTCTCCCCCTCCAGTCCCGCGCCGCTGCCATATGCCCCTACAGTGCCAGATATGCCCCCACAGTGCCACATATATGCCCCCACAGTGCAAAATATGTCCCTACAGTGCCACAGATATGCCTTCACAGTGCCACACATATGCCCCACACAGTGCCAAATATGCCCCCACAGTGCCACAGATATGCCCCTACAGTGCCACAGATATGCCCCCACATATATGCCCCCACAGTAGTGCAAAATATGCCCCCACAGTGCCAAATATGCCCCCACAGTGCCAAATATGCCCCCACACAGTGCCACAGATATGCCTTCACAGTGCCACACATATGCCCCTACAGTGCCATATATGCCCCACACAGTGCCAAATATGCCCCCACAGTGCCACAGATATGCCCCTACAGTGCCACACATATGCCCCACACAGTGCCACAGATATGCCCCCACAGTGCCACAGATATGCCCCTACAGTGCCACACATATGCCACCAAAGTGCAACACATATGCCCCCAAAGTGCCAGAAGCAGCACAACTCACTGTGGCCATGGGTCTCCCCCTCAAGTCCCCTGCCATCGCTGCTGCTGGTGGTGCTGCTGCTGCTTCTTCTTCTTTCCTGGGGAGGGGAGGGGAGCGGAGCGTCTCTCCTTCCCCTTCACTGTGTGTACCACTCACAACCTGAGCAGTCAGCCATTCATACCTCGCGGGCTGGCTCCTGATTGGCTGCCGGCCCGCGAGGCGAGCTCTGATTGGCTGACAGCCCAGTGACCGAGGGGAAGGAGAGACGGACGATGCGCTCCGCTCTCCTCCCCTCCCCAGGGAAATCATCCTGGGGCTGTGCTGTGGCGGCCGGGGAGAGGGGAAAGGAAGTGCGGCAGGCGGCGGCAGCGTGTGCGTCGGGGTTGGGGGGGGGGAGCTGCCGCGCGCCCTGGCTGTTTACAGAGGCTGACAAGCCGTGCGGCGCCCCGGGCTGCTGCACGGCTTGTCGCCTCTAGAAACGGCCCTGTATGTGCTGATGGTGTGACGCTCCGGTGTCACAAGACGGTTATATAGCATAAATGTGCTGATGGTGTGACGCTCGGGTGTCACAAGGTGGATTATATACTTTAGCAATAACGTGCTGATGGTTTGAAGATCAGGTGTCACCATTTTGACCTTTTAAATGAAAATGTGCCCTCGCGAATGAAAAATGTGCCCTCGCGAATGAAAAATGTGCCCTCGCGATTGAAAAATGTGCCCTCGCGATTGAAAAATGTGCCGTTCCCACTAGGTACAGTAGGCTACTATAGTTACACACAATTTGTCAGTAAAACGTGATATACTGTACAGGGTAGGCGTGTATAGTTACACAATGTGTCAGTAAGCCAGTGATATACAGGGTAGGTAGATGTCACACTGAGCAGTGATTCACTCCTAACATTCCGTTTATAAATCGTTAATGGTATCATTCAGTGTTTAAGACCTAGATCGTTCACCCACCAGGTGAAGCAATATCTTTATCAATATCTCGTTTGCTAACAATATTGCATAGAGGTGATTCAGTATATCCAATCAGCCTTCCGCAGCTATCTATCCTATGGCTTACAGGTAACTCCACTATTGAGCCCTTCTGTCTAGGCCACACACAGTAACCTATCACTGTTACCATAACAACACAGGTGTTCCGCCAATGCGCATTTCACTTTAATGGCTTTATCAGGGTTACATATGACCAGTAGCGGTGCCAGAACAGACCTTCTGAGAGCACAGAGGCTGAAGCAGCACTGACAGACCCCTACCCAAACTTTAGTATGGTACTTGGCAAGGCCTGATACACTTGACAGCATTAAGACATGTTATATTGGTATAAAAAACCCTGCCCCTATCTGCAAAGCGCCTCCCACTTTGGTAATATATTTGCCCCTTTCAGGGTTGTAAATTGAGGCAGGTAGGAGATATGCTATTCTGCCCTTGCTTATACATACACATAGTCTAAAGGTGGCCATACACACGCAGATTTATCTTTAGATCTGGCTGCTTGAAACAAAAAAATGGTTATGGATGAGAGCAAATGACAGTTGACCATTTGCTTGGAAATGTTGGAAAACAGACAAACTGTCACTCATCCATAACCATGTTTTTGTTCCAACCAGCCAGATCTGAAGATAAATCTTATAGTGTATGGGCCCCACTTTATTTGTATACATATATTTGCCTGTATGGCTGCTGCTAATACCTGTGTGATGACATCACAATGGCCCTGTGATGACATAACAGTGATTCTATGATGTCACAATGCCTGGTGAGCCAGGACGGAACACTAGGATTCATTCTGTTGCCTGGTCCCGACTTGTGCAGTCAGAGCTTTTGAACGTGTCTGATTATTCAGCATTTTCAGTTCATATATTGTGTTTGGAGAGGAGCAAGGAGAGAGAGGAGAGAGAGGAGGAAGGAGGAGACAAACGGGAGCAGCCCTGCGCTGCGTCCCGTTCTATAGTAGCAAGGTAAGTGCGCTCTTATTTCTATTCATTCTTTTTTGTTTGAGCAATTGGGGTTCTTCATGGATTTCTTAAGGGGCGAGGCTCACCTGAAAGTGGGCGTGTCATAGCATAGAAGGCGGTTATGTCCCAATTTAGTGGGTGTTTCAGGGGGTCTTTGCCCAAACCTGAGGGGTTATTTATTATTTATGTCACTGCCGGTTCCCAATGACCCTTAATATTTTTGGCGTTCAATATGAGCTAAAATGGTTATTCGATTCCAGTGGGTTTGTGTGTGTCCCACACACAAACACTTTTTTATTTTGGTTTAAACCCTTTCTTTTTGTTGGTGGTTAAATAATCACAATTTGCATGTTACAATGGGCACCGATATTATGCCCACATTTCACTGCAAATGAGGTTGCTGATAAATGGGCTTAAAATAATAAAGCCCTTTATTTCCCCCATTACTCCATTACTCCATTATGGTATTGTATTCGCTGATACCTGCATATCTGTGGTCAGTTGTGTAACACATATTTATACTGATCCTACTAGTGGAGCATTGTGATTCCGGATTATAATCGTATGAATATGAAATGAATTATAACATTGTGACAGGAGATCGGGGACCATATTCACTTTTTGCTTTTCATGGCGCCCAGAGAGGTCGCGTAGAGTAGCGTAAAGGGCTCGCTTGGCTGCCTATTTCCGCTGCCTATCAAGCAGGTAAACTCCATCCCGCCAAAGGCACGCCCACCCCGCCACACAAATACCCGCACTATGCTGCAACGCGTACGCTTACACATTCACGCGTAAGCACCCGCATCGAATGATTTTTCCTCTGTTCGTTGTGTTTCCGTCCATTATGACTAGAAGGGATATTTGTGTATAGCTTATTTGTTATTTAATATTTCTATTTTATCTTTAATTAAGGTGACGCAGTGAGTCAAACTTGCTACAAGAGGGGAAATGGCCCAATTGCCATCAGAGAGCCAAACCAAACAAGAACCCCGGGAGAGGCAGATGCCCCCGGCACCGCGGGTAAGACAGGCCCCACCGCCTCCCCGCGAGAAAAAGGCACCACCGCCTCCCCGCGAGAGAAAGGCACCACCGCCTCCCCGCGAGAGAAAGACCCCACCGCCTCCCTGCGAGAGAAAGGCCCCACCGCCTCCCTGCGAGAGAAAGGCCCCACCGGTACCGAGGGAGAGACAGGCCCCACCGGCACCAAGGGAGAGACAGGCCCCACCGGCACCAAGGGAGAGACAGGCCCCACCGGCACCAAGGGAGAGACAGGCTTCCTCACCATTGAGGAATTCGCCCCCGTCAATATCCACGGTGTGGCAAGAGCCACCGTCACGATCAACAGAATGGTATGCGCCCCCATCACCATCCATGGAGAGGCAAGAGCCCCTGTTCCAATCCACGGAGTGGCATGAGAACCCATTCTCAATGGACTGGTATTCCGAGATCCCGGAAACATCCACGGAGTGGCAAGAGTCTCAGGAAGCATCCACGGTGTGGCAAGAGTCCCAGGAAGCATCCACGGTGTGGCAAGAGTCCCAGGAAGCATCCATGGTGTGGCAAGAGTCCCAGGAAACCTACACGGAGCGGCAAGAGACCCAGGAAACATCTATGGAGTGGCCCCCCGTCACCACCCACAGAGTGGTATACGCCCCCGTCACCATCCACGGAGTGGTATGCACCCCCGCCGCCATCCACGGAGTGGCATGCGACCCCGTCACCATTTACGGAGTGGCAAGCGTCCCTGTCACTGGAGTGGCATGCACCCCCTATACCATCCAAGGAGTGGTATGCACCCCTGTCACCATCACGGAGTGGCATGCACTCCCAATGTAGAGGCGTCCCACTACATTTCAACTTCTGTTAAATATGGAATATTGCACATAACAACCAATCAGACTGTATCTATTATCTCCTATACGATACTAAATAAATGAGTAGTCTAGATAATAGACACATTATTTATTTAGTATTGTCTAGGAGATACTAGATAGAATCTGATTGGTTGTTATGGGCAACATCCCATCTTCAACTGAATTCCCATCTTATACCCCATCATGTGTTATTTCCAACAACAATTTGGGTAATAAAATGAGTGGTGAATAATACTGTATATCTGTGGTTATTTCCTCATTTGGAGCGTCTCCATGCTTGGCGGCTACAGTGTCAGAATATGTCAAATAAAACATGTGTACATTTACTTTTTTAAATATGTCTACACACATCTCAGAGGGTTCCTTGGTCTATGAGAAGACCTAGCCATTACCCGATAATTCTGTCTGCACACATCTCAGAGGGCTCCTTGGTCTATGAGAAGGACCTAGCCATTACCCATCATTCTCCTGTCTACACACATCTCAGAGGGTTCCTTGGTCTATGAGGAGACATAGCCATTACCCATGATTCTTCTATCTACATACATATCAGAGGGTTCCTTGGTTCCTTTCTCCTATCTACAGACATCTCAAAGGGTTTCTTGATCTGTGAGGAGACATAGCCATTACCCCATCATTCTCCTGTCTACACACAACTCAGATGGGTTCCTTGGTCTATGAGGAGATGCAGCCATTACCTCATCATTATTGTGTCTACATACAGGACATCTCAGAGGGTTCCTTGGTCTAGGAGGAGACCCCTTGGTCTAGGAGGAGACCCCATCATTCTCCTGTTTACACACATCTCAGAGGGTTCCTTGCTTTGGTCCTTGCAGTATTTAAAACAGCCATTACAATCCTGTAATTTCAGTAATGTTACAAATGCCTGGGGAGTTCATACAGTAGGTTGCGGCACATTCAAAATGTTACCTCAGGAAACAAAATGGCCACTTCACAAAGCGCTGCAGTGAGGCCCCTCGTTCACAGTGACTGATATTTTGCATCTTCCTAACAAGTTTGTGCTAAAATAATACACACAATGCAATATTAGCATTGCTGTCTGTCAAAAAGTGTATTAGTAGGTCGACGATAACTAGGTCAACGGTCATTAGGTCAACCACTATTGGTCGACAGTCAAAAGGTCTACATGCACTATGGTTGACATGGACTAAAATTTGAGTCAAGCAAAAGGTCGACATGACTCTTTAAGATTTTTAGTGCCTAGGTCAACAACAGTCGACATAGACCCTCAATTAGTGTACCAAGTACCCTCGTATGGTGCCTCCCTCGCCATACTTTACCATTACCAATTGTAGGCCACGTGGATAATAAATTATAACAAGTTATCCAAGTGAAAAAGGTTGGAAAGAGATAAAAACAGCCAACCAGTTTCTAACTGCCATGTTACGGCCTGTGTTTCAAAAATGTCAGCTAAGAGCTGATTGGTTGGTACCTTAGCTCTCTCCAATCTTTGATAAATATCCTCCTTACAGACACAGCAGGCTTCTTCCGAACACTTCAAGTCCAGCGCTTATTTGGTGCAGACAAGGAAATGGGTAATTATGTCCTGACAATACAGCGTACAGCATACAAAAAGACCGACAAGCCTTAATGAACAGCACACGTGACACACTTATCTCTCTCCTTATGTACACACCACTGGAGAGTGGTATAGTCAGATGATTATCGATTTTGGCCACACTTTATTTCATACAAACGGAGAAGAGGAGACGCCCAATCCACATGTGGTAGGAAATATGGATTGTACGCTCCACTGGGGCAGGGACTGATGTGAATGTTCAAATATTCTCTGTAAAGTGCAGCGGAAACTGTGTGCGCTATATAAGAAACTGCTAAGAAATAAATTAATAATATAGGGATGTATGGTATTTTCTCCCCACTCAGGCAGGCATCTTCGGTGATGGGTATCCATATATAACAAGAATCCCTTTCAATACTGCGGTCATCTCTACTGTATAAACCAGTTTGAGGCGGAGAAGAGGAGACTAATATACCTTCATAGGGATGTATTATCTATTGATAGCGCTGATGAACGAGACACGATTTCATATGGTCTTGCATAAGAAAACCGATGGCTGAATAAGCTGGAGGTAACATAAACTACCGAAGGAGTCTGAGATGCCTGCACTTTGGTTGTAGTTTGTGTTTAGGCTATGATGCTGCGGCTATAGCCAATTAGGGAGTAGGGAGGAGTTTCCTGTGTAGGAATAGCCAGAGAGTCAGGTGATCTGCACTCTGGTCCGATTTTCCAAGGAGCAGGTTGGTTTCAGACTCTCTCCTGTACATATTCCTCTTTCATCGCTACTTATTCCTCTGCTGTCAAGCATACTTCTCTATCATTTCCTTTTGCACCTACCTCTCTCTCTCGTTCATTCCAGCTGCTCCTTGGGGGATTTGGGCCAGATAGTGTAGCGCTGCTGCTGCCCGGCCTAGCCATGCCGCGCCCGCGGAGAACCATCCACCCTCCCTCCCGTTTTGCACAGCCCGGCTCCCCCTCTGCTCCCCCAATGGCCAGCGTCACGCAGGCCGGGCGGGGAGGCAGAGCGGCGGCGAGAGCGGGTACACTGCGGCGGGGCGCGAGGTCCGCGTCATCGGCTGATGACGCGGTGGCGCGCGGCGCCAGGCCGCAAGCTAACAGAGCGAGTAGCGCTCCCGCCCGGGGTAGCGGAGGCACCCCCGGCGGAGGTAGTCAGCGGGGCAGGCGCACGCGGTCCCAGGGTCCCGCAGCAGCAGGCACAGGTGCATCCGCACCTGTCCAAGATGGCCGCCGGACGCGAGCTGCGGGTTCTGGGACACAGCCCAGGGATTCTGCTGCCCAGCCTGCCCAGCCTACTTTGCCCACGCAGGGCCACCCCTCCACGGGGTCCCCCATGACTCCCTTAAGGAGGGCAAGGAGCGGGTGGCTCTCTAGGGCGCGCTTGCTATCCCAGCGCGTCAGGCTCTCACAGGCAGCGCAGGCTATTTCAGCCACGGCTGCAGAGACAGTGTCCCCTGGAGTTGCGCAGGCACCCTCCACAGAGGTGGATATGGCGGTGGTGCGGCAGCTGGTAGCGATGCTGACGCCGCGGGCGGGTCAGCAACCTATACAGTCAGGGCCTGGGAATCAATCTACTGCTGTCCTCCCTTCTGTTCTTTCTAACCGGGACCCTGCGGCGCACGTGCTGGCAGCTCTGGGCACGCCTTTCGCGAGGATGGCTTCCACACCACCAAGGGACACAGTCTTGCCGACACCGTCGCAGCACCAGGCAGAAGGGGCCATTGCCGGGCCGTCAGAGGTGGCTGGTCCTTCCGGAACAGCAGGTGCGGCTACAGCGGGAGCTGTGTCAGGTGGGTCAGCCAGAGCACGCAAGAAGTGCAGGCGCAGGTATTCCCGTACATCCTCCTCCTCGGGGTCAGAGTCGGTGACCTCCGGCGAGGAGGGGGGACGCAGATCCAGGCACAGGCGCAGACGCTCTAGGAGACACCGGAGGCGCTCGCAGTCCTCCAGTGGCGACTCGGGCTCCCCGTTGTTCCCTAGGGGGCAGGTGGTCCACTGCGAGAATACGGCAGTACTAAGAGGCCTCAGGCGCAGCGTAAGGGATAGGATAAGGGAGGGCAGATACGTCAGCTTCTTTACCATGACTGCGCAAGATGAGAAGGACTATCGCGAGGCGAAGCGTAAAGGGGGGATTGGCGAGGCGGCCTACTGCACGTATCAGAGATGGCAAGTGGGGCTGTTCATGTTTGCTGCATGCTACTTGGAGACCAGACCCCAGGAGCATATGAATGTTATTAGATACATACATATGATGCACGCCATGTATATGGACGACGGCGAGAACGTCTGGCGGGCTTATGACGAGCAATTCCGACGGAAGCAGTCGGGTTGTGAGATCATGGCCCTTGGCGCTAAGGATGTCGAGGTGTGGATGGGTAAGAAACCGTCGGTTTCGACCTCCGCCACCCCGGCTCCGGCGGCCCCTACACCTGCGCCAGCCCCGCGCAGGGCCCCCTCGTCCTTTCGTGGGGGCTCTGGAGGGGGGCAGTCGGCGGGCAGATGTTTCGCTTACAACGGGGCAGGATGCGCAGCGGGTTCCCGCTGTAAGTTTCGTCACCAATGCTCAAAGTGCTGGGGAGGACACCCGGTTAAGGAGTGCACGCGTGGCAAGCAGGCTGGGGGGGCGCCCAGGCAAAATGCCGGGGCCAACCCAGCCCCTGCTCCTCCTCAGTAAGGCCCCGTCTCCGGTGAGGGGCGACCGCCTAGCCAGTTGGCTGGGGCGTTATCCCCTCCGGGAGGAAGCGCGGTTTCTGGCCGCGGGTTTCTCGCAAGGATTCCTCCTCCCCATTCAAGGGGAGGTGGCGTCCGGGTCTCCGAGAAACCTGAAGTCAGCAATCGACATGCCTCAGGTCGTCCTGGAGAAGGTCGAGAAGGAGGTAAACTTGGGCAGGATGGTGGGGCCATTTCCTGAACCTCCGGTTCAGGGTTTGGTGCTGTCACCTATTGGAGTGGTCCCCAAGAAAGAGACAGGCAAGTTTCGCTTGATACAGCATCTGTCCCACCCACCGGGATTGTCCGTGAATGATGCAATTCCTATGGAGTTGTGTCACGTACGGTACCAATCCTTTGAGGAGGCTCTGGCTATTGTGCGCGGCTTCGGGGGGCGGGCCCTGCTAGGCAAGGTTGACATTGAGTCGGCATTCCGACTGCTGCCCCTGCACCCGGAATCCTTTAGGTTCATGGGGTTTAGGCTGCCTTCCGGTTATTATGTAGACCGTTGCTTGCCTATGGGCTGCTCCGTGTCCTGCGCATATTTCGAGTGTTTTAGCAGCTTCCTGCATTGGTGCGTCACGGAGTATACGGGCGAGCCGGGGGTCGCCCATTATCTGGACGACTTCCTGTGCGTTGGCCCGGCTGATTCCCCGCGTTGCGGGGCTCTCCTGAACGCAATGCAGCAGCTGTTCTTACATTTCGGAGTCCCAGTCGCGGCGGACAAGACAGAGGGGCCGACTGAGTGCCTTTCATTCTTGGGCATCGAGATTGACACGCGGGCCGGGTGCTGCAGGTTGCCCCTTGATAAGCTTGCACGGCTGCAAGGGGCGATCTCCCAGTCCCTGGCCTCCGGCAAACTCCGGGTACGCCAGCTACAGTCCCTGCTGGGCCTGTTTCACTTCTCCTGCCGGGTCATCCCCATGGGGAGGGTTTTCTGTCGAAAACTGGAACTGGCCATGGCAGGTCCAAATAGGCCCCAATTCTTCGTCCGTTTGAATGCGGAACTCAAACGGGATCTTAGAGTTTGGGAAGTTTTCCTCCGCGACTTTAACGGTGTGTTGCTGTGGCCTAGCCCTCCGCGGTACAGCGGGGACTTGCAGCTATACACCGATGCGGCGGGGGGAGTCGGCTTTGGAGCCTTCCTGCACGGCTCTTGGTGCGCTGAGACCTGGCCGGAGGAATGGGCTCTGGAAGGGCTCACCAGGAACATGCTTCTGCTGGAGCTGTTCCCTATTGTGGTGGCCCTGGAACTGTGGGGCGACCGCCTACGTGATGCCTGCATCACCTTCTGGTGTGATAACCTGGGGGTGGTGCAGGCCATCAACAGACAGAGCTCTTCTTCTCTGCCTGTTGTGCGCTTGCTCTCTCGCCTTGTATTGGTTTGTCTGCGGCTTAACCTGCATTTTGTGGCCAGGCACGTTCCCGGGGTGGACAACTCGGTGGCCGACGCCCTGTCCAGGCGTGACTGGGCTAGGTTCCGGTCCCTAGCTCCGGGAGCGGATTTGGTTGGTGAGCCGTGTCCTCCTTATGTTTGGCAGGTCATCAGGCCGGCATGGAGGAACTAGCCATGCGGGCTATTGCTCCCAGGACGCTGCGTTGTTACCAAGCTGGCTGGCTGGAATGGGAACAATTCAGAATGTCCGCGTCACAACAAGGTAAGGCCCCTGGCGACGCCATGCTGGCGTTTGTGTGGAGTTTGTACTCCGGAGGGCGGACTGTGTCAGCCGTGAGACGGCTGTTGGCCGGCGTGTCGTTCTTCTCATCGCTGTATGGGAGATCGGACCCCGGTCGGTCTTTTCTTGTGTCTCGGGCCCTGAGGGGCTGGCGGCGCGCTTCCCCTGTGGCTCCAGATAGCAGAAGGCCCATTGACGTGTCCCTGCTGCCTCCCTTATTGGGGGCAGTTTGGGATGTATGTCACTCTGAGTATGAGGTCCGACTGTTTCGCTTGGCATATGCCATGGCATTCCATGGAGCTTTCAGGGTCGGCGAGCTGGTAGCCCCATCGAGGCATCGACCTTCTCCTCTGTTGTTAGAAGATGTATTGATACAGGGCGATTTGGTTTGGTGCCGGGTTAGACGTTCCAAGACGGATCAGACTGGGAGAGGCCAATGGCTGTCATTGCAACCGTGCCCGGTGGAAGGGATTTGCCCAGTGGCGATGGCAAGCGCCTACGCCCTGCTGCGTCCTGACCGCCCCGGGGCATGGTTAATGCATGCAGACGGCTCTTCATTGACAAAGTACCAGTTCTGCCATGTTTTGCGACGTGCCCTGGGATCTCTTGGCCTGGATCCAAGGGAGTTTGGCACACACTCCTTTCGGATCGGGGCGGCCACATCTGCTGCTGCTGGGGGTCAATCCGACGCAGAGATACAGTCTCTGGGTCGATGGCGCTCGGCAGCGTTCCGCAGATACATTCGGCCTGGTCTGTCTCTCCATCTGCAAGACCGTAATCGACTGGACGCATAAGTACTCGTCTCACTTTAGCGGGAGTCTTGAGGTGGTCCACTTTCCCCCGGGGGCACAATTCGGCTTAATTCCAATCTGACATGGCGTCCTGGTTAGTTTACTCCGGGGGTTTTCTGTGCAGTGTGCCTCAAGGTCTGGTCGGTTACGGTTTACTTTATCTTTGCCTTCTCCAGTGTGGTTGGTCTGCAAGTGAGGTGTGATTTTGATGGCATGTGTCCTAACCTGTTTACATCTTTCAGGTCGCAGGGACTCCAAGACGGTGTGGGTGATGGGACACTCTTTTGTCCATTGGGCATCGAGGGCATGTGGCAGTTTGAATGACAGTATGCGAGTGAAAGCTCAGAAAGTGCGATGGTTGGGTGTGCGAGGCATGCGCTGGGGAGCGCTACAGGGTCTGTTGCTGAGGTCGGTGCGGGACTTTGGAGTCCCTGAGGTGCTAATTTTGCACCTGGGCGGAAACGATCTAGGCCAATGCACCGCCTTAGAACTGCGGTCGATTATCATCAGAGACCTGCATATTGTGGCTCAGGCGCTCCCCTGCTGCCAACTGATTTGGTCCTCAATGATTCCTAGGCGAGTCTGGAGGAATGCTAGGTCAGGGCCCCGCTTAGATAGCGCACGGAGGAAGGTCAATGCTGCGGTGCAGCGATACCTGTTGGCTAATAGGGGGGGGGTCATCAGGCATGACTCCATCACCTATAAGCGGGGTTCCCTGTATAGGCCGGACGGTGTCCATCTGAGTCCTGAGGGAATGGCCATATTCCTGGACGATTTGTTTAGAAGTTTTAGTTGATGTGTTGTTGTTTAGTAAGTGCTGAGCGTTTAGGGTGGCGGTGCTGCAGCCTAAGGCTTGGCTTGTGGCGGTAAAGAACGGTCCTTGTTCAAATGAAGTGTTATGAGGATAGTGGGGTGCGCTCTCCCGTCAATGATACGCTTGTAGCCCATGCCCCTTGGACAGGGGTGGGATGCACCACTTGCCCGAGTGGGTAGCGTGGGAGAGTTGAACACCAATGATGTGTGAATGGTGTGATGTCATCTTACCCCTCTTTTCTCTATGACCGTTCTTTAGGGCCGCCACCCTCTTCTATAGATTAATATATATAGTTGTCAATTAATAAATTTGACATTCATTATTTGAAACGCCAGCACTTGTGTCTGTCTCTTTATTTGTAGTGTTAAGTTAGATAAGTTTAGATAAGTTATTAAAGTGTTATGGCATAAAGATTGCCGATGGTACGTTTAAGAAAACCGATGGCTGAATAAGCTGGAGGTAACATAAACTACCGAAGGAGTCTGAGATGCCTGCACTTTGGTTGTAGTTTGTGTTTAGGCTATGATGCTGCGGCTATAGCCAATTAGGGAGTAGGGAGGAGTTTCCTGTGTAGGAATAGCCAGAGAGTCAGGTGATCTGCACTCTGGTCCGATTTTCCCCACCCTCCCTCCCTATTTTTCTATCCTTTCTTGGCGGCGGTAAAGAACGGTCCTTGTTCAAATGAAGTGTTATGAGGATAGTGGGGTGCGCTCTCCCGTCAATGATACGCTTGTAGCCCATGCCCCTTGGACAGGGGTGGGATGCACCACTTGCCCGAGTGGGTAGCGTGGGAGAGTTGAACACCAATGATGTGTGAATGGTGTGATGTCATCTTACCCCTCTTTTCTCTATGACCGTTCTTTAGGGCCGCCACCCTCTTCTATAGATTAATATATATAGTTGTCAATTAATAAATTTGACATTCATTATTTGAAACGCCAGCACTTGTGTCTGTCTCTTTATTTGTAGTGTTAAGTTAGATAAGTTTAGATAAGTTATTAAAGTGTTATGGCATAAAGATTGCCGATGGTACGTTTATGTCTTTTTCTTTCATGTGTTTATAAGGTGTGGGGACACCATCCCTGTGTCTTCATCCACCAAGATGCATTCTAAGCACGATTTGAACACCTTTATATTACTTTCATACTATAGAGTAGGCTACTATAGTTACACGCAATGTGTCAGTAAGCTAGTGCTATTCCAGGTAGAGATGAGCGGGTCAGGATCCCCGAGATCCGTCAGATCCGAATCTCGGGATCCGGGTCGGGCTCCGAGGCGGTTTGGGAGTTCCCGCCTCAATTCCGGACCTTGTGCTGTTCTCCGTGCCATGCTGTGCTGTGCTACATGACCTGCCCTGTGCCCTCACTGCCCTGAGCCCTGTAGTGTGATTTAAATAACTAGGTGCTGCAGTGCTCACACGCAGGGGCTGCAGTGTCCACTGTCCAGGGGCTGTCCTATGGCCCGTGCCCTGTTGTGATTTATTTAGCCCTAAGCCCTGTGTTGTGATTTATTTAGCCCTGAGCCCTGTGTTGTGTGATTTAACTAACTAACTCAGTGCTGCAGTGCTCACACGCAGGGGCTGCAGTGCTGCTGAGTAGTACACTGAGTACAGGGGCTGCAGTAATACAAGGGGCTGTGTCCAGTGTGACGGCCTATATCCATTGTCCAGTGTCACGAGTCACGACATATATCCTGTGTCCAGTGTGACGACATATATCCTGTGTCCAGTGTGACGACATACATCCTGTGTCCAGTGTGACGACATATATCCAGTGTCCAGTGTGACAGATATATCCATTGTCCAGTGTGACGACATATATCCTGTGTCCAGTGTGACGACATATATCCGGTGTCCAGTGTGACATCTAACCATTGTGTGACGGCATATATCCAGTGTCCAGCGTGATATATATCCATTGTCCAGTGTGACGACATATATCCTGTGTCCAGCATGACATATATCCATTGTCCAGTGTGACGACATATATCCAGTGTCCAGTGTGACATATATCCATTGTCCAGTGTGACGACATATATCCTGTGTCCAGTGTGACTATATATATCCAGTGTCCAGTGTGACTACATATATCCAGTGTCCAGTGTGACGACATATATCCAGTGTCCAGTGTGACATATATCCTGTGTCCAGTGTGACGACATATATCCTGTATCCAGTGTGACTACATATATCCAGTGTCCAGTGTGACGACATATATCCAGTGTCCAGTGTGATGACATATATCCAGTGTCCAGTGTGACATATATCCTGTGTCCAGTGTGACGACATATATCCAGTGCCCAGTGTGACATCTAACCATAGTGTGACGACATATATCCTGTGTCCACTGTGACATGTAACCATTGTGTGACGGCATATATCCTGTGTCCAGTGTGACATATATCCATTGTCCAGTGTGACGACATATATCCAGAGTCCAGTGTGACATATATCCATTGTCCAGTGTGACTATATATATCCAGTGTCCAGTGTGACAGGGGCTGTGTTCAGTGTACAGGGGCTGTGTCCAGTGTACAGGGGCTGTGTACAGGGGTTGTGTCCAGTGTACAGGGGTTGTGTCCAGTATACAGGAGCTGTGTCCAGGAGCTGTGTCCAGGGGCAGTGTCCAGTATGACGGCTGTGTCCAGTGTACAGGAGCTGTGTCCCGGGGCGGTGTCCAGAAGCTGTGTCCATTGTCCAGGGGCTGTGTCCAGGGTAACGGGCTGTGTCCATTGTCCAGGGGCTGTGTCCAGGGTGACGGGCTGTGTCCAGTGTCCAGGGGCAGTGTCCAGTGTGAAGGCTGTGTCCAGTGTACAGGAGCTGTGTCCAGGGGCGGTGTCCAGAGGCTGTGTCCAGTGTGACGGCTGTGTCCATTGTCCAGGGGCTGTGTCCAGTGTGACGGGCTGTGTCCATTGTCCAGGGGCTGTGTCCAGTGTGACAGGCTGTGTCCAGTGTAAAGTAAGAAAAATAAATAAAAGTAATAAATAAAATAAAAACACATTTTTGGAGGATGATGGAGGAGGAAATAGTGGGAGATCAGCAACCTGATAGAAGTGCTGAAGCTGCTACCACCAGTCATGACAAGGCCGATACCTTGTTGTATTTGCTCTTTGGAGCATTTCTCTTTTTTTGGGATAGTTTATTAAACTGCCACCCTGTCTGCCCCTGTAGTGCCACTCTGCCAGGTTGGAACTGTAAGGTCCACATGTATGTGATGCCGACTGCTGTCGCTTAGCTTAGTCATCCAGCTACCTCGGTATACCCTTTTGGCCCAACTACAGTAAATGAAAACAATTTTGTAAGCTGTGAAGTGATCAAAATTGACTAGAAATGAGTGGAAACTAATGTTATTGAGGTTAATAATACTTTAGGGGCATTTTTTCATAAAAATCCATATCCAAAACCCACAAGGGTGGTTTTGCCAAAACCAATCCAGATCCAAAACACGAAGGGAGATCCAGATCCAAAACCAAAACCCGAAAAGTGGCCGCCGCACATCTCTAATTACAGGGTGAGCTGCTAAACTTACACACAATATGTCAGTAGTTACTCACAAAGAGTCAGTAAGCCAGTGCCATACAGATAGGCTGCCATAGATACACACGATGTGTCAGTAAGTCAGTGCTATTACAGGGTGAGCTGCTAAATTTACATTAAATGTGTCAGTAAACCAGTGCTATACAGAGTAGGCTACTACAGTTACACACAATGCGTCAGCAAGCCAGTGCTATACAGGGTGAACTGCCATAGCAGTGGGAAACGCAGGATTTTCAGAAGGGGGTTTCCAGAGGGGTGGAGCAAAGCAGGGAGATGGACACTTAGGTGACCCAGTAGATACACACTATGTGTCAGTAAGACGTGCTATACAGGGTAGGCTGCTATAGATACATGTAATGTGTCAGCAAGTCGGTGCTATACAGGGTAGTAGTGTTCCCGCTAGGCTTATTTCACGGGGCGCTGCGCCCTGCCTGTTTCTGCCCGCCCTGCATAGTTAATAGCCGCTGCCGCGCTAGAAGTCTCCTCCCGCTGACAGTGTAAGCTGCTAGCGCGGCAGCGTGTGGACACTCCCCCCTCAGCCCTGACATGTCGCAGCAGCGGAGGGGGGGGGACAGTGAGCACCAGGAGATCACGGGGCAGAGGCTGCTCTGTGCGTGACAGTGCGTCCCCTTGAAGGCATCGGCCCAGAAGCCTGCCGGTGGTGACACCTGCTGGCTGGAGGCAGTGCTTGGCCCCCGGGGCCGGTGATGGACAGCTGGGCACCCTGGGATATGCAGCCCTCCCGCTCCCCCGCCGCCGCACACTTGTTGATGCACCCGAGTGCAGCGTGTAGGGCGGTCCCGGCTCATCTGCCCCCTCTCCGCAGGCCACACGGACTCCTCAGCGCTGCCTCTGGGGGACTTTATGGGGGATATAACCCGCTCCGGAGAGTTACCCCTGCCAGAGGGCTTCGAGCAGGTCAGGGACGTGGACGGCAAAGTTGATTATATTGATCACAGATAAGTGTCAAAGGTCTGTTTCATATGTGCAAGTTTATTTACATGTGCAATGCTAATAACCACCATTGTTGGCCATATAATATTGTCCAGTATACATAGGGAAGTTGCAGGAGCCCAACTTTAACGTTTCATTTCCGGACGCATTTTTTGCATTATATTGATCCTCTCACATTTTCTGTAATCACAGTATGCATATTGCCAATCAAAATATTGTCCATAATAAATTCAGGATGTGGCCAGGGGGTCTCAGGTGGTCAGAAGTAATGTACTCAAAGCCCAGCAGTATTCATAAATTTATCAGGTTTACATGGCTAAACTCAAGGAATTTGTGCTTGAAATAGGCAATACTTAATGGGTGCCAACAACACTATTGCCCATTCTCCATCACTGACATTCGCAGTACGAGTGCAGTGCACATGCAAATTGATGGTGTGACGCTCAGGTGTCACAAGATGGTTATATAGCATAAATGTGCCGATAGTGTGATGCTCAGGTGTCACAAGATGGATTATATACAGTAGCATAAATGTGCTGTTGGTGTGACACTCAGGTGTCACAAGATGGTTATATAGCATAAATGTGCTGATGGTGTGACGCTCAGGTGTCACAGGATGGATTATATAGAATATATGTGCTCAGGGCCGTTTCTAGACAATTTAGCTCCCAGGGCAAAGAAATAAAAAATGCGCCCCCACCCCCCCAAATACACATAAGAAATTGCGCGCGCCGAACATCTCACTTTTGCAACCTGCATGTCCAGACATTGGTTACCGCAAGAATTGTCATTATCCTCCCGCATTTAAGTTGGCCGGCTGAAGGCCACACAGTGACATAAAAATATAAAGGCCCACACAGTGACCTAGTACGCCTCACAGATCAAGGCCAAACAATGACAGGCTACTTAAATCATTATACACTTTTTATCCGTGATGCCAATTACACATTACGCCGCATTACGTTACGTGATGACAATTACATATTACGCCGCACACCATGATGACAATGACACATTATGTCGCACACCATGATGACAATTACACATTATGTCGCACACCATGATGCCCATTAGACCCCACACTGTGATGCCCATTACACCCACACTGTGATGGCAATTACACAATACTCCCCACACGAATGCCTTTTACACATTATGCCCCAGGCGCCGCTGCCGTACAACTGATACCGTTTACTAATATGCCCCCACAGTGCCAGATATGCCCCCACAGTGCCATACATATATGCCCCCACAGTGCCACACATATGCCCCCACAGTGCCACAAGCAGCACAACTCACTGTCTCTGGCCCTGGGTCTCCCCCTCCAGTCCCGCGCCGCTGCCATATGCCCCTACAGTGCCAGATATGCCCCCACAGTGCCACATATATGCCCCCACAGTGCAAAATATGTCCCTACAGTGCCACAGATATGCCTTCACAGTGCCACACATATGCCCCACACAGTGCCAAATATGCCCCCACAGTGCCACAGATATGCCCCTACAGTGCCACAGATATGCCCCCACATATATGCCCCCACAGTGCAAAATATGCCCCCACAGTGCCAAATATGCCCCCACAGTGCCAAATATGCCCCCACACAGTGCCACAGATATGCCTTCACAGTGCCACACATATGCCCCTACAGTGCCATATATGCCCCACACAGTGCCAAATATGCCCCCACAGTGCCACAGATATGCCCCTACAGTGCCACACATATGCCCCACACAGTGCCACAGATATGCCCCCACAGTGCCACAGATATGCCCCTACAGTGCCACACATATGCCCCCAAAGTGCCACACATATGCCCCCAAAGTGCCAGAAGCAGCACAACTCACTGTGGCCATGGGTCTCCCCCTCAAGTGCCCTGCCATCGCTGCTGCTGGTGGTGCTGCTGCTGCTTCTTCTTCTTTCCTGGGGAGGGGAGGGGAGCGGAGCGTCTCTCCTTCCCTTCCCCTTCACTGTGTGTACCACTCACAACCTGAGCAGTCAGCCATTCATACCTCGCGGGCTGGCTCCTGATTGGCTGCCGGCCCGCGAGGCGAGCTCTGATTGGCTGACAGCCCAGTGACCGAGGGGAAGGAGAGACGGGCGATGCGCTCCGCTCTCCTCCCCTCCCCAGGGAAATCATCCTGGGGCTGTGCTGTGGCGGCCGGGGAGAGGGGAAAGGAAGTGCGGCAGGCGGCGGCAGCGTGTGCGTCGGGGTTGGGGGGGGGGGAGCTGCCGCGCGCCCTGGCTGTTTACAGAGGCTGACAAGCCGTGCGGCGCCCCGGGCTGCTGCACGGCTTGTCCGCCTCTAGAAACGGCCCTGTATGTGCTGATGGTGTGACGCTCCGGTGTCACAAGACGGTTATATAGCATAAATGTGCTGATGGTGTGACGCTCGGGTGTCACAAGGTGGATTATATACTTTAGCAATAACGTGCTGATGGTTTGAAGATCAGGTGTCACCATTTTGACCTTTTAAATGAAAATGTGCCCTCGCGAATGAAAAATGTGCCCTCGCGAATGAAAAATGTGCCCTCGCGATTGAAAAATGTGCCCTCGCGATTGAAAAATGTGCCGTTCCCATGATCAGCACCCTGCCCTAAAAAATTTCTAGAGTGAACACTAGGTACAGTAGGCTACTATAGTTACACACAATTTGTCAGTAAAACGTGATATACTGTACAGGGTAGGCGTGTATAGTTACACAATGTGTCAGTAAGCCAGTGATATACAGGGTAGGTAGATGTCACACTGAGCAGTGATTCACTCCTAACATTCCGTTTATAAATCGTTAATGGTATCATTCAGTGTTTAAGACCTAGATCGTTCACCCACCAGGTGAAGCAATATCTTTATCAATATCTCGTTTGCTAACAATATTGCATAGAGGTGATTCAGTATATCCAATCAGCCTTCCGCAGCTATCTATCCTATGGCTTACAGGTAACTCCACTATTGAGCCCTTCTGTCTAGGCCACACACAGTAACCTATCACTGTTACCATAACAACACAGGTGTTCCGCCAATGCGCATTTCACTTTAATGGCTTTATCAGGGTTACACATGACCAGTAGCGGTGCCAGAACAGACCTTCTGAGAGCACAGAGGCTGAAGCAGCACTGACAGACCCCTACCCAAACTTTAGTATGGTACTTGGCAAGGCCTGATACACTTGACAGCATTAAGACATGTTATATTGGTATAAAAAACCCTGCCCCAATCTGCAAAGCGCCTCCCACTTTGGTAATATATTTGCCCCTTTCAGGGTTGTAAATTGAGGCAGGTAGGAGATATGCTATTCTGCCCTTGCTTATACATACACATAGTCTAAAGGTGGCCATACACACGCAGATTTATCTTTAGATCTGGCTGCTTGAAACAAAAAAATGGTTATGGATGAGAGCAAATGACAGTTGACCATTTGCTTGGAAATGTTGGAAAACAGACAAACTGTCACTCATCCATAACTATGTTTTTGTTCCAACCAGCCAGATCTGAAGATAAATCTTATAGTGTATGGGCCCCACTTTATTTGTATACATATATTTGCCTGTATGGCTGCTGCTAATACCTGTGTGATGACATCACAATGGCCCTGTGATGACATAACAGTGATTCTATGATGTCACAATGCCTGGTGAGCCAGGACGGAACACTAGGATTCATTCTGTTGCCTGGTCCCGACTTGTGCAGTCAGAGCTTTTGAACGTGTCTGATTATTCAGCATTTTCAGTTCATATATTGTGTTTGGAGAGGAGCAAGGAGAGAGAGGAGAGAGAGGAGGAAGGAGGAGACAAACGGGAGCAGCCCTGCGCTGCGTCCCGTTCTATAGTAGCAAGGTAAGTGCGCTCTTATTTCTATTCATTCTTTTTTGTTTGAGCAATTGGGGTTCTTCATGGATTTCTTAAGGGGCGAGGCTCACCTGAAAGTGGGCGTGTCATAGCATAGAAGGCGGTTATGTCCCAATTTAGTGGGTGTTTCAGGGGGTCTTTGCCCAAACCTGAGGGGTTATTTATTATTTATATCACTGCCGGTTCCCAATGACCCTTAATATTTTTGGCGTTCAATATGAGCTAAAATGGTTATTCGATTCCAGTGGGTTTGTGTGTGTCCCACACACAAACACTTTTTTATTTTGGTTTAAACCCTTTCTTTTTGTTGGTGGTTAAATAATCACAATTTGCATGTTACAATGGGCACCGATATTATGCCCACATTTCACTGCAAATGAGGTTGCTGATAAATGGGCTTAAAATAATAAAGCCCTTTATTTCCCCCATTACTCCATTACTCCATTATGGTATTGTATTCGCTGATACCTGCATATCTGTGGTCAGTTGTGTAACACATATTTATACTGATCCTACTAGTGGAGCATTGTGATTCCGGATTATAATCGTATGAATATGAAATGAATTATAACATTGTGACAGGAGATCGGGGACCATATTCACTTTTTGCTTTTCATGGCGCCCAGAGAGGTCGCGTAGAGTAGCGTAAAGGGCTCGCTTGGCTGCCTATTTCCGCTGCCTATCAAGCAGGTAAACTCCATCCCGCCAAAGGCACGCCCACCCCGCCACACAAATACCCGCACTATGCTGCAACGCGTACGCTTACACATTCACGTGTAAGCACCCGCATCGAATGATTTTTCCTCTGTTCGTTGTGTTTCCGTCCATTATGACTAGAAGGGATATTTGTGTATAGCTTATTTGTTATTTAATATTTCTATTTTATCTTTAATTAAGGTGACGCAGTGAGTCAAACTTGCTACAAGAGGGGAAATGGCCCAATTGCCATCAGAGAGCCAAACCAAACAAGAACCCCGGGAGAGGCAGATGCCCCCGGCACCGCGGGTAAGACAGGCCCCACCGCCTCCCCGCGAGAAAAAGGCACCACCGCCTCCCCGCGAGAGAAAGGCACCACCGCCTCCCCGCGAGAGAAAGGCCCCACCGCCTCCCTGCGAGAGAAAGGCCCCACCGCCTCCCTGCGAGAGAAAGGCCCCACCGGTACCGAGGGAGAGACAGGCCCCACCGGCACCGAGGGAGAGACAGGCCCCACCGACACCAAGGGAGAGACAGGCCCCACCGGCACCGAGGGAGAGACAGGCTCCATCGGCACCAAGGGAGAGACAGGCCCCACCGGCACCAAGGGAGAGACAGGCCCCACCGGCACCAAGGGAGAGACAGGCTTCCTCACCATTGAGGAATTCGCCCCCGTCAATATCCACGGTGTGGCAAGAGCCACCGTCACGATCAACAGAATGGTATGCGCCCCCATCACCATCCATGGAGAGGCAAGAGCCCCCGTTCCAATCCACGGAGTGGCATGAGAACCCATTCTCAATGGACTGGTATTCCGAGATCCCGGAAACATCCACGGAGTGGCAAGAGTCTCAGGAAGCATCCACGGTGTGGCAAGAGTCCCAGGAAGCATCCACGGTGTGGCAAGAGTCCCAGGAAGCATCCATGGTGTGGCAAGAGTCCCAGGAAACCTACACGGAGCGGCAAGAGACCCAGGAAACATCTATGGAGTGGCCCCCCGTCACCACCCACAGAGTGGTATACGCCCCCGTCACCATCCACGGAGTGGTATGCACCCCCGCCGCCATCCACGGAGTGGCATGCGCCCCCGTCACCATTTACGGAGTGGCAAGCGTCCCTGTCACTGGAGTGACATGCACCCCCTATACCATCCAAGGAGTGGTATGCACCCCTGTCACCATCACGGAGTGGCATGCACTCCCAATGTAGAGGCGTCCCACTACATTTCAACTTCTGTTAAATATGGAATATTGCACATAACAACCAATCAGACTGTATCTATTATCTCCTATACGATACTAAATAAATGAGTAGTCTAGATAATAGACACATTATTTATTTAGTATTGTCTAGGAGATACTAGATAGAATCTGATTGGTTGTTATGGGCAACATCCCATCTTCAACTGAATTCCCATCTTATACCCCATCATGTGTTATTTCCAACAACAATTTGGGTAATAAAATGAGTGGTGAATAATACTGTATATCTGTGCTTATTTCCTCATTTGGAGCGTCTCCATGCTTGGCGGCTACAGTGTCAGAATATGTCAAATAAAACATGTGTACATTTACTTTTTTAAATATGTCTACACACATCTCAGAGGGTTCCTTGGTCTATGAGAAGACCTAGCCATTACCCGATAATTCTGTCTGCACACATCTCAGAGGGCTCCTTGGTCTATGAGAAGGACCTAGCCATTACCCATCATTCTCCTGTCTACACACATCTCAGAGGGTTCCTTGGTCTATGAGGAGACATAGCCATTACCCATGATTCTTCTATCTACATACATCTCAGAGGGTTCCTTGGTTCCTTTCTCCTATCTACAGACATCTCAAAGGGTTTCTTGATCTGTGAGGAGACATAGCCATTACCCCATCATTCTCCTGTCTACACACAACTCAGATGGGTTCCTTGGTCTATGAGGAGATGCAGCCATTACCTCATCATTATTGTGTCTACATACAGGACATCTCAGAGGGTTCCTTGGTCTAGGAGGAGACCCCTTGGTCTAGGAGGAGACCCCATCATTCTCCTGTTTACACACATCTCAGAGGGTTACTTGCTTTGGTCCTTGCAGTATTTAAAACAGCCATTACAATCCTGTAATTTCAGTAATGTTACAAATGCCTGGGGAGTTCATACAGTAGGTTGCGGCACACTCAAAATGTTACCTCAGGAAACAAAATGGCCACTTCACAAAGCGCTGCAGTGAGGCCCCTCGTTCACAGTGACTGATATTTTGCATCTTCCTAACAAGTTTGTGCTAAAATAATACACACAATGCAATATTAGCATTGCTGTCTGTCAAAAAGTGTATTAGTAGGTCGACGATAACTAGGTCAACGGTCATTAGGTCAACCACTATTGGTCGACAGTGAAAAGGTCTACATGCACTATGGTTGACATGGACTAAAATTTGAGTCAAGCAAAAGGTCGACATGACTCTTTAAGATTTTTAGTGCCTAGGTCAACAACAGTCGACATAGACCCTCAATTAGTGTACCAAGTACCCTCGTATGGTGCCTCCCTCGCCATACTTTACCATTACCAATTGTAGGCCACGTGGATAATAAATTATAACAAGTTATCCAAGTGAAAAAGGTTGGAAAGAGATAAAAACAGCCAACCAGCTTCTAACTGCCATGTTACGGCCTGTGTTTCAAAAATGTCAGCTAAGAGCTGATTGGTTGGTACCTTAGCTCTCTCCAATCTTTGATAAATATCCTCCTTACAGACACAGCAGGCTTCTTCCGAACACTTCAAGTCCAGCGCTTATTTGGTGCAGACAAGGAAATGGGTAATTATGTCCTGACAATACAGTGTACAGCATACAAAAAGACCGACAAGCCTTGATGAACAGCACACGTGACACACTTATCTCTCTCCTTATGTACACACCACTGGAGAGTGGTATAGTCAGATGATTATCGATTTTGGCCACACTTTATTTCATACAAACGGAGAAGAGGAGACGCCCAATCCACATGTGGTAGGAAATATGGATTGTACGCTCCACTGGGGCAGGGACTGATGTGAATGTTCAAATATTCTCTGTAAAGTGCAGCGGAATCTGTGTGCGCTATATAAGAAACTGCTAAGAAATAAATTAATAATATAGGGATGTATGGTATTTTCTCCCCACTCAGGCAGGCATCTTCGGTGATGGGTATCCATATATAACAAGAATCCCTTTCAATACTGCGGTCATCTCTACTGTATAAACCAGTTTGAGGCGGAGAAGAGGAGACTAATATACCTTCATAGGGATGTATTATCTATTGATAGCGCTGATGAACGAGACACGATTTCATATGGTCTTGCATATGTCTTTTTCTTTCATGTGTTTATAAGGTGTGGGGACACCATCCCTGTGTCTTCATCCACCAAGATGCATTCTAAGCACGATTTGAACACCTTTATATTACTTTCATACTATAGAGTAGGCTACTATAGTTACACGCAATGTGTCAGTAAGCTAGTGCTATTCCAGGTAGAGATGAGCGGGTCAGGATCCCGAGATCCGTCAGATCCGAATCTCGGGATCCGGGTCGGGCTCCGAGGCGGCTCGGGAGTTCCCGCCTCAATTCCGGACCCTGTGCTGTTCTCCGTGCCATGCTGTGCTACATGACCTGCCCTGTGCCCTCACTGCCCTGAGCCCTGTAGTGTGATTTAAATAACTAGGTGCTGCAGTGCTCACACGCAGGGGCTGCAGTGTCCACTGTCCAGGGGCTGTCCTGTGGCCCGTGCCCTGTTGTGATTTATTTAGCCCTAAGCCCTGTGTTGTGATTTATTTAGCCCTGAGCCCTGTGTTGTGTGATTTAACTAACTAACTCAGTGCTGCAGTGCTCACACGCAGGGGCTGCAGTGCTGCTGAGTAGTACACTGAGTACAGGGGCTGCAGTAATACAAGGGGCTGTGTCCAGTGTGACGGCCTATATCCATTGTCCAGTGTCACGAGTCACGACATATATCCTGTGTCAAGTGTGACGACATATATCCTGTGTCCAGTGTGACGACATACATCCTGTGTCCAGTGTGACGACATATATCCAGTGTCCAGTGTGACAGATATATCCATTGTCCAGTGTGACGACATATATCCTGTGTCCAGTGTGACGACATATATCCGGTGTCCAGTGTGACATCTAACCATTGTGTGACGGCATATATCCAGTGTCCAGCGTGATATATATCCATTGTCCAGTGTGACGACATATATCCTGTGTCCAGCATGACATATATCCATTGTCCAGTGTGACGACATATATCCAGTGTCCAGTGTGACATATATCCATTGTCCAGTGTGACGACATATATCCTGTTTCCAGTGTGACTATATATATCCAGTGTCCAGTGTGACTACATATATCCAGTGTCCAGTGTGACGACATATATCCAGTGTCCAGTGTGACATATATCCTGTGTCCAGTGTGACGACATATATCCTGTATCCAGTGTGACTACATATATCCAGTGTCCAGTGTGACGACATATATCCAGTGTCCAGTGTGATGACATATATCCAGTGTCCAGTGTGACATATATCCTGTGTCCAGTGTGACGACATATATCCAGTGCCCAGTGTGACATCTAACCATTGTGTGACGTCATATATCCAGTGTCCAGCGTGATATATATCCATTGTCCAGTGTGACGACATATATCCTGTGTCCAGCGTGACATATATCCATTGCCCAGTGTGACGACATATATCCAGTGTCCAGTGTGACATATATCCATTGTCCAGTGTGACGACATATATCCTGTGTCCAGTGTGACTATATATATCCAGTGTCCAGTGTGACTACATATATCCAGTGTCCAGTGTGACAACATATATCCAGTGTCCAGTGTGACATATATCCTGTGTCCAGTGTGACGACATATATCCTGTATCCAGTGTGACTACATATATCCAGTGTCCAGTGTGACGACATATATCCAGTGTCCAGTGTGACGACATATATCCAGTGTCCAGTGTGACATATATCCTGTGTCCAGTGTGACGACATATATGCAGTGTCCAGTGTGACATATATCCATTGTCCAGTGTGACAACATATATCCAGTGTTCAGTGTGACATGTAACCATTGTGTGACGGCATATATCCAGTGTCCAGCGTGACATATATCCATTGTCCAGTCTGACGACATATATCCTGTGTCCAGTGTGACATATATCCATTGTCCAGTGTGACGACATATATCCTGTGTCCACTGTGACATGTAACCATTGTGTGACGGCATATATCCTGTGTCCAGTGTGACATATATCCATTGTCCAGTGTGACGACATATATCCAGAGTCCAGTGTGACATATATCCATTGTCCAGTGTGACTATATATATCCAGTGTCCAGTGTGACAGGGGCTGTGTCCAGTGTACAGGGGCTGTGTCCAGTGTACAGGGGCTGTGTACAGGGGTTGTGTCCAGTGTACAGGGGTTGTGTTTAGTATACAGGAGCTGTGTCCAGGAGCTGTGTCCAGGGGCAGTGTCCAGTATGACGGCTGTGTCCAGTGTACAGGACCTGTGTCCCGGGGCGGTGTCCAGAAGCTGTGTCCATTGTCCAGGGGCTGTGTCCAGGGTAACGGGCTGTGTCCATTGTCCAGGGGCTGTGTCCAGGGTGACGGGCTGTGTCCAGTGTCCAGGGGCAGTGTCCAGTGTGAAGGCTGTGTCCAGTGTACAGGAGCTGTGTCCAGGGGCGGTGTCCAGAGGCTGTGTCCAGTGTGACGGCTGTGTCCATTGTCCAGGGGCTGTGTCCAGTGTGACGGGCTGTGTCCATTGTCCAGGGGCTGTGTCCAGGGTGACGGGCTGTGTCCAGTGTCCAGGGGCAGTGTCCAGTGTGAAGGCTATTTCCAGTGTACAGGAGCTGTGTCCAGGGGCGGTGTCCAGAGGCTGTGTCCAGTGTGACGGCTGTGTCCATTGTCCAGGGGCTGTGTCCAGTGTGACGGGCTGTGTCCAGGGGCAGTGTCCAGGGGCTGTGTCCATTGTCCAGGGGCTGTGTCCAGGGTGATGGGCTGTGTCCAGGGGCAGTGTCCAGGGGCTGTGTCCAGGGGCAGTGTCCAGTGTCCAAGGGGTTGTGTCCAGTGTGACAGGCTGTGTCCAGTGTAAAGTAAGAAAAATAAATAAAAGTAATAAATAAAATAAAAACACATTTTTGGTGGATGATGGAGGAGGAAATAGTGGGAGATCAGCAACCTGATAGAAGTGCTGAAGCTGCTACCACCAGTCATGACAAGGCCGATACCTTGTTGTATTTGCTCTTTGGAGCATTTCTCTTTTTTTGGGATAGTTTATTAAACTGCCACCCTGTCTGCCCCTGTAGTGCCACTCTGCCAGGTTGGAAGTGTAAGGTCCACATGTATGTGATGCCGACTGCTGTCGCTTAGCTTAGTCATCCAGCTACCTCGGTATACCCTTTTGGCCCAACTACAGTAAATGAAAACAATTTTGTAAGCTGTGAAGTGATCAAAATTGACTAGAAATGAGTGGAAACTAATGTTATTGAGGTTAATAATACTTTAGGGGCATTTTTTCATAAAAATCCATATCCAAAACCCACAAGGGTGGTTTTGCCAAAACCAATCCATATCCAAAACCCGAAGGGAGATCCAGATCCAAAACCAAAACCCGAAAAGTGGCCGCCGCACATCTCTAATTACAGGGTGAGCTGCTAAACTTACACACAATATGTCAGTAGTTACTCACAAAGGGCCAGATGTACTAAACTTGAAAAGTGAAGAAATGGAAAGTGATAAACCATCAGCCAATCAGCTCCTACCTGCCATGTCATAGACTGTGTTTGAAAAATGAGAGATAGGAGCTGATTGGTTGTTGGTTTCTCACTCTCCATTTTATCACTTTTCATGGCTTAGTACATCTCGCCGAAAGAGTCAGTAAGCCAGTGCCATACAGATAGGCTGCCATAGATACACACGATGTGTCAGTAAGTCAGTGCTATTACAGGGTGAGCTGCTAAATTTACATTAAATGTGTCAGTAAACCAGTGCTATACAGAGTAGGCTACTACAGTTACACACAATGCGTCAGCAAGCCAGTGCTATACAGGGTGAACTGCCATAGCAGTGGGAAACGCAGGATTTTCAGAAGGGGGTTTCCAGAGGGGTGGAGCAAAGCACGGAGATGGACACTTAGGTGACCCAGTAGATACACACTATGTGTCAGTAAGACGTGCTATACAGGGTAGGCTGCTATAGATACATGTAATGTGTCAGCAAGTCGGTGCTATACAGGGTAGTAGTGTTCCCGCTAGGCTTATTTCACGGGGCGCTGCGCCCTGCCTGTTTCTGCCCGCCCTGCATAGTTAATAGCCGCTGCCGCGCTAGAAGTCTCCTCCCGCTGACAGTGTAAGCTGCTAGCGCGGCAGCGTGTGGACACTCCCCCCTCAGCCCTGACATGTCGCAGCAGCGGAGGGGGGTGGACAGTGAGCACCAGGAGATCACGGGGCAGAGGCTGCTCTGTGCGTGACAGTGCGTCCCCTTGAAGGCATCGGCCCAGAAGCCTGCCGGTGGTGACACCTGCTGGCTGGAGGCAGTGCTTGGCCCCCGGGGCCGGTGATGGACAGCTGGGCACCCTGGGATATGCAGCCCTCCCGCTCCCCCGCCGCCGCACACTTGTTGATGCACCCGAGTGCAGCGTGTAGGGCGGTCCCGGCTCATCTGCCCCCTCTCCGCAGGCCACACGGACTCCTCAGCGCTGCCTCTGGGGGACTTTATGGGGGATATAACCCGCTCCGGAGAGTTACCCCTGCCAGAGGGCTTCGAGCAGGTCAGGGACGTGGACGGCAAAGTTGATTATATTGATCACAGATAAGTGTCAAAGGTCTGTTTCATATGTGCAAGTTTATTTACATGTGCAATGCTAATAACCACCATTGTTGGCCATATAATATTGTCCAGTATACATAGGGAAGTTGCAGGAGCCCAACTTTAACGTTTCATTTCCGGACGCATTTTTTGCATTATATTGATCCTCTCACATTTTCTGTAATCACAGTATGCATATTGCCAATCAAAATATTGTCCATAATAAATTCAGGATGTGGCCAGGGGGTCTCAGGTGGTCAGAAGTAATGTACTCAAAGCCCAGCAGTATTCATAAATTTATCAGGTTTACATGGCTAAACTCAAGGAATTTGTGCTTGAAATAGGCAATACTTAATGGGTGCCAACAACACTATTGCCCATTCTCCATCACTGACATTCGCAGTACGAGTGCAGTGCACATGCAAATTGATGGTGTGACGCTCAGGTGTCACAAGATGGTTATATAGCATAAATGTGCCGATAGTGTGATGCTCAGGTGTCACAAGATGGATTATATACAGTAGCATAAATGTGCTGTTGGTGTGACACTCAGGTGTCACAAGATGGTTATATAGCATAAATGTGCTGATGGTGTGACGCTCAGGTGTCACAGGATGGATTATATAGAATATATGTGCTCAGGGACGTTTCTAGACAATTTAGCTCCCAGGGCAAAGAAATAAAAAATGCGCCCCCACCCCCCCAAATACACATAAGAAATTGCGCGCGCCGAACATCTCACTTTTGCAACCTGCATGTCCAGACATTGGTTACCGCAAGAATTGTCATTGTCCTCCCGCATTTAAGTTGGCCGGCTGAAGGCCACACAGTGACATAAAAATATAAAGGCCCACACAGTGACCTAGTACGCCTCACAGATCAAGGCCAAACAATGACAGGCTACTTAAATCATTATACACTTTTTATCCGTGATGCCAATTACACATTACGCCGCATTACGTTACGTGATGACAATTACATATTACGCCGCACACCATGATGACAATGACACATTATGTCGCACACCATGATGACAATTACACATTATGTCGCACACCATGATGCCCATTAGACCCCACACTGTGATGCCCATTACACCCACACTGTGATGGCAATTACACAATACTCCCCACACGAATGCCTATTACACATTATGCCCCAGGCGCCGCTGCCGTACAACTGATACCGTTTACTAATATGCCCCCACAGTGCCAGATATGCCCCCACAGTGCCATACATATATGCCCCCACAGTGCCACACATATGCCCCCACAGTGCCACAAGCAGCACAACTCACTGTCTCTGGCCCTGGGTCTCCCCCTCCAGTCCCGCGCCGCTGCCATATGCCCCTACAGTGCCAGATATGCCCCCACAGTGCCACATATATGCCCCCACAGTGCAAAATATGTCCCTACAGTGCCACAGATATGCCTTCACAGTGCCACACATATGCCCCACACAGTGCCAAATATGCCCCCACAGTGCCACAGATATGCCCCTACAGTGCCACAGATATGCCCCCACATATATGCCCCCACAGTGCAAAATATGCCCCCACAGTGCCAAATATGCCCCCACAGTGCCAAATATGCCCCCACACAGTGCCACAGATATGCCTTCACAGTGCCACACATATGCCCCTACAGTGCCATATATGCCCCACACAGTGCCAAATATGCCCCCACAGTGCCACAGATATGCCCCTACAGTGCCACACATATGCCCCACACAGTGCCACAGATATGCCCCCACAGTGCCACAGATATGCCCCTACAGTGCCACACATATGCCCCCAAAGTGCCACACATATGCCCCCAAAGTGCCAGAAGCAGCACAACTCACTGTGGCCATGGGTCTCCCCCTCAAGTCCCCTGCCATCGCTGCTGCTGGTGGTGCTGCTGCTGCTTCTTCTTCTTTCCTGGGGAGGGGAGGGGAGCGGAGCGTCTCTCCTACCCTTCCCCTTCACTGTGTGTACCACTCACAACCTGAGCAGTCAGCCATTCATACCTCGCGGGCTGGCTCCTGATTGGCTGCCGGCCCGCGAGGCGAGCTCTGATTGGCTGACAGCCCAGTGACCGAGGGGAAGAAGAGACGGGCGATGCGCTCCGCTCTCCTCCCCTCCCCAGGGAAATCATCCTGGGGCTGTGCTGTGGCGGCCGGGGAGAGGGGAAAGGAAGTGCGGCAGGCGGCGGCAGCGTGTGCGTCGGGGTTGGGGGGGGGGGAGCTGCCGCGCGCCCTGGCTGTTTACAGAGGCTGACAAGCCGTGCGGCGTCCCGGGCTGCTGCACGGCTTGTCCGCCTCTAGAAACGGCCCTGTATGTGCTGATGGTGTGACGCTCCGGTGTCACAAGACGGTTATATAGCATAAATGTGCTGATGGTGTGACGCTCGGGTGTCACAAGGTGGATTATATACTTTAGCAATAACGTGCTGATGGTTTGAAGATCAGGTGTCACCATTTTGACCTTTTAAATGAAAATGTGCCCTCGCGAATGAAAAATGTGCCCTCGCGAATGAAAAATGTGCCCTCGCGATTGAAAAATGTGCCCTCGCGATTGAAAAATGTGCCGTTCCCATGATCACCCTGCCCTAAAAAATTTCTAGAGTGAACACTAGGTACAGTAGGCTACTATAGTTACACACAATTTGTCAGTAAAACGTGATATACTGTACAGGGTAGGCGTGTATAGTTACACAATGTGTCAGTAAGTCAGTGATATACAGGGTAGGTAGATGTCACACTGAGCAGTGATTCACTCCTAACATTCCGTTTATAAATCGTTAATGGTATCATTCAGTGTTTAAGACCTAGATCGTTCACCCACCAGGTGAAGCAATATCTTTATCAATATCTCGTTTGCTAACAATATTGCATAGAGGTGATTCAGTATATCCAATCAGCCTTCCGCAGCTATCTATCCTATGGCTTACAGGTAACTCCACTATTGAGCCCTTCTGTCTAGGCCACACACAGTAACCTATCACTGTTACCATAACAACACAGGTGTTCCGCCAATGCGCATTTCACTTTAATGGCTTTATCAGGGTTACACATGACCAGTAGCGGTGCCAGAACAGACCTTCTGAGAGCACAGAGGCTGAAGCAGCACTGACAGACCCCTACCCAAACTTTAGTATGGTACTTGGCAAGGCCTGATACACTTGACAGCATTAAGACATGTTATATTGGTATAAAAAACCCTGCCCCAATCTGCAAAGCGCCTCCCACTTTGGTAATATATTTGCCCCTTTCAGGGTTGTAAATTGAGGCAGGTAGGAGATATGCTATTCTGCCCTGGCTTATACATACACATAGTCTAAAGGTGGCCATACACACGCAGATTTATCTTTAGATCTGGCTGCTTGAAACAAAAAAATGGTTATGGATGAGAGCAAATGACAGTTGACCATTTGCTTGGAAATGTTGGAAAACAGACAAACTGTCACTCATCCATAACCATGTTTTTGTTCCAACCAGCCAGATCTGAAGATAAATCTTATAGTGTATGGGCCCCACTTTATTTGTATACATATATTTGCCTGTATGGCTGCTGCTAATACCTGTGTGATGACATCACAATGGCCCTGTGATGACATAACAGTGATTCTATGATGTCACAATGCCTGGTGAGCCAGGACGGAACACTAGGATTCATTCTGTTGCCTGGTCCCGACTTGTGCAGTCAGAGCTTTTGAACGTGTCTGATTATTCAGCATTTTCAGTTCATATATTGTGTTTGGAGAGGAGCAAGGAGAGAGAGGAGAGAGAGGAGGAAGGAGGAGACAAACGGGAGCAGCCCTGCGCTGCGTCCCGTTCTATAGTAGCAAGGTAAGTGCGCTCTTATTTCTATTCATTCTTTTTTGTTTGAGCAATTGGGGTTCTTCATGGATTTCTTAAGGGGCGAGGCTCACCTGAAAGTGGGCGTGTCATAGCATAGAAGGCGGTTATGTCCCAATTTAGTGGGTGTTTCAGGGGGTCTTTGCCCAAACCTGAGGGGTTATTTATTATTTATATCACTGCCGGTTCCCAATGACCCTTAATATTTTTGGCGTTCAATATGAGCTAAAATGGTTATTCGATTCCAGTGGGTTTGTGTGTGTCCCACACACAAACACTTTTTTATTTTGGTTTAAACCCTTTCTTTTTGTTGGTGGTTAAATAATCACAATTTGCATGTTACAATGGGCACCGATATTATGCCCACATTTCACTGCAAATGAGGTTGCTGATAAATGGGCTTAAAATAATAAAGCCCTTTATTTCCCCCATTACTCCATTACTCCATTATGGTATTGTATTCGCTGATACCTGCATATCTGTGGTCAGTTGTGTAACACATATTTATACTGATCCTACTAGTGGAGCATTGTGATTCCGGATTATAATCGTATGAATATGAAATGAATTATAACATTGTGACAGGAGATCGGGGACCATATTCACTTTTTGCTTTTCATGGCGCCCAGAGAGGTCGCGTAGAGTAGCGTAAAGGGCTCGCTTGGCTGCCTATTTCCGCTGCCTATCAAGCAGGTAAACTCCATCCCGCCAAAGGCACGCCCACCCCGCCACACAAATACCCGCACTATGCTGCAACGCGTACGCTTACACATTCACGCGTAAGCACCCGCATCGAATGATTTTTCCTCTGTTCGTTGTGTTTCCGTCCATTATGACTAGAAGGGATATTTGTGTATAGCTTATTTGTTATTTAATATTTCTATTTTATCTTTAATTAAGGTGACGCAGTGAGTCAAACTTGCTACAAGAGGGGAAATGGCCCAATTGCCATCAGAGAGCCAAACCAAACAAGAACCCCGGGAGAGGCAGATGCCCCCGGCACCGCGGGTAAGACAGGCCCCACCGCCTCCCCGCGAGAAAAAGGCACCACCGCCTCCCCGCGAGAGAAAGGCACCACCGCCTCCCCGCGAGAGAAAGGCCCCACCGCCTCCCTGCGAGAGAAAGGCCCCACCGCCTCCCTGCGAGAGAAAGGCCCCACCGGTACCGAGGGAGAGACAGGCCCCACCGGCACCGAGGGAGAGACAGGCCCCACCGACACCAAGGGAGAGACAGGCCCCACCGGCACCAAGGGAGAGACAGGCTCCATCGGCACCAAGGGTGAGACAGGCCCCACCGGCACCAAGGGAGAGACAGGCCCCACCGGCACCAAGGGAGAGACAGGCTTCCTCACCATTGAGGAATTCGCCCCCGTCAATATCCACGGTGTGGCAAGAGCCACCGTCACGATCAACAGAATGGTATGCGCCCCCATCACCATCCATGGAGAGGCAAGAGCCCCCGTTCCAATCCACGGAGTGGCATGAGAACCCATTCTCAATGGACTGGTATTCCGAGATCCCGGAAACATCCACGGAGTGGCAAGAGTCTCAGGAAGCATCCACGGAGTGGCAAGAGTCCCAGGAAGCATCCACGGTGTGGCAAGAGTCCCAGGAAGCATCCATGGTGTGGCAAGAGTCCCAGGAAACCTACACGGAGCGGCAAGAGACCCAGGAAACATCTATGGAGTGGCCCCCCGTCACCACCCACAGAGTGGTATACGCCCCCGTCACCATCCACGGAGTGGTATGCACCCCCGCCGCCATCCACGGAGTGGCATGCGCCCCCGTCACCATTTACGGAGTGGCAAGCGTCCCTGTCACTGGAGTGGCATGCACCCCCTATACCATCCAAGGAGTGGTATGCACCCCTGTCACCATCACGGAGTGGCATGCACTCCCAATGTAGAGGCGTCCCACTACATTTCAACTTCTGTTAAATATGGAATATTGCACATAACAACCAATCAGACTGTATCTATTATCTCCTATACGATACTAAATAAATGAGTAGTCTAGATAATAGACACATTATTTATTTAGTATTGTCTAGGAGATACTAGATAGAATCTGATTGGTTGTTATGGGCAACATCCCATCTTCAACTGAATTCCCATCTAATAACCCCATCATGTGTTATTTCCAACAACAATTTGGGTAATAAAATGAGTGGTGAATAATACTGTATATCTGTGGTTATTTCCTCATTTGGAGCGTCTCCATGCTTGGCGGCTACAGTGTCAGAATATGTCAAATAAAACATGTGTACATTTACTTTTTTAAATATGTCTACACACATCTCAGAGGGTTCCTTGGTCTATGAGAAGACCTAGCCATTACCCGATAATTCTGTCTGCACACATCTCAGAGGGCTCCTTGGTCTATGAGAAGGACCTAGCCATTACCCATCATTCTCCTGTCTACACACATCTCAGAGGGTTCCTTGGTCTATGAGGAGACATAGCCATTACCCATGATTCTTCTATCTACATACATCTCAGAGGGTTCCTTGGTTCCTTTCTCCTATCTACAGACATCTCAAAGGGTTTCTTGATCTGTGAGGAGACATAGCCATTACCCCATCATTCTCCTGTCTACACACAACTCAGATGGGTTCCTTGGTCTATGAGGAGATGCAGCCATTACCTCATCATTATTGTGTCTACATACAGGACATCTCAGAGGGTTCCTTGGTCTAGGAGGAGACCCCTTGGTCTAGGAGGAGACCCCATCATTCTCCTGTTTACACACATCTCAGAGGGTTCCTTGCTTTGGTCCTTGCAGTATTTAAAACAGCCATTACAATCCTGTAATTTCAGTAATGTTACAAATGCCTGGGGAGTTCATACAGTAGGTTGCGGCACATTCAAAATGTTACCTCAGGAAACAAAATGGCCACTTCACAAAGCGCTGCAGTGAGGCCCCTCGTTCACAGTGACTGATATTTTGCATCTTCCTAACAAGTTTGTGCTAAAATAATACACACAATGCAATATTAGCATTGCTGTCTGTCAAAAAGTGTATTAGTAGGTCGACGATAACTAGGTCAACGGTCATTAGGTCAACCACTATTGGTCGACAGTGAAAAGGTCTACATGCACTATGGTTGACATGGACTAAAATTTGAGTCAAGCAAAAGGTCGACATGACTCTTTAAGATTTTTAGTGCCTAGGTCAACAACAGTCGACATAGACCCTCAATTAGTGTACCAAGTACCCTCGTATGGTGCCTCCCTCGCCATACTTTACCATTACCAATTGTAGGCCACGTGGATAATAAATTATAACAAGTTATCCAAGTGAAAAAGGTTGGAAAGAGATAAAAACAGCCAACCAGCTTCTAACTGCCATGTTACGGCCTGTGTTTCAAAAATGTCAGCTAAGAGCTGATTGGTTGGTACCTTAGCTCTCTCCAATCTTTGATAAATATCCTCCTTACAGACACAGCAGGCTTCTTCCGAACACTTCAAGTCCAGCGCTTATTTGGTGCAGACAAGGAAATGGGTAATTATGTCCTGACAATACAGTGTACAGCATACAAAAAGACCGACAAGCCTTGATGAACAGCACACGTGACCAGGGGCTGGCTGGCAACTTTTAGCCTGGGGGGCAAGTACAGAGCACCGGCCCATTAGTAAATGACTAAATAAAATATAATATATTTAATTTTTTTTTAATATATATATAGTGATTGAAGTAGATATTTTTAAGTGGGGGTATGGCAAAGTGATGGTTCAGCGTGCACGCTGCAGGGAAAGATGTGTGGCCGCTCAAAAGGGGGCATGTCCTTGAGTGTAGTGTACCCCACCATATACCTCTTACGCAAATTATGCAACACAATAGTAGACCCCCTTATACTGTACTTGTCCCTTACACTTTATACCATATGGAATAAGCCAAATTTCACAGAGATTGAGTAAAAATTCACATTATGTAATGTTACACAGAATAAGCCAAAATTTGCATAATGCCACACACAATAAACCATAATTCACAAAGAAGGAGTCAAAATTTACGTTATGCCACCTGAATTGAGCCAAAATTCACAATATGTCACACGGAATGGTCCAAAATTCACATTCTGCCGCATAGTAGGAGCCAAAATTCACATTATGTCACATGGAAGTGGGCCACAATGCAGGGATATTGTCGGCGGGGATGCAGGGACAGTGACGGCAGAGAGAGACGCAGAGACAGTGACGGCAGGGAGAGACAGATCAATAGGGAGGGATAGAGAGATGTAGGGTGGGATAGAGAGACACAGGCACTAGGAAGGGATAGAGAGAGACATAGGGCACTATGGAGGGCAGAAAGATGCAGGGCGCTAGAGAGGCGTAGGGCGCTAGAGAGGGCAGAAAGATGCAGGTTGCAGTGGAAGCCGGGGAAAGGAGAAATGGGTACTGTATTAGGAGGAGTGCTGCGTATTAGAGGAGAGCCAGGACGGAATAGCTGGGAGCTGGGGCCAGCAGGAGTAGGTTGGCACAGGACAAGGACATAAGGAAGCTGGGTACTGCCCCACTCATTAAAGAGAGCAAGGGGACTGCTTGTCCCAGGGCAGGTGTGCTGTGATTCTGACACATCCCTAGGGAAGGTAGATGGGGAGGAACATATAATAGAGAGGGGGCGGAGCCATGTGTGCACCTGGTTCTTGCAGGGGCTGGGGTGGCTGTCATAGGTGCAGCCATAGATGCAGCCAGAGCTCAGCCCAGCCCCAGCCCAGTCCAGAGCTCAGCAGAACCCAGCCCAGAGCTCAGCACAGCCCAGACCAGCACAGAGCCCAGCCCAGAGCTCAGCACAGCCCCAGCCCAGCGAGCCCAGAGCTCAGCACAGCCCAGAGAGCCCAGACCAGCACAGGGCCCAGCCCAGAGCTCAGCACAGCCCCAGCCCAGCCCAAAGCTCAGCACAGCCCCAGCCCAGAGCTCAGCACAGCCCCAGGGAGCCCAAAGCTCAGCACAGCCCCAGGAAGCCCAGAGCTCAGCACAGCCCAGACCAGCACATGGCCCAGCCCAGAGCTCAGCACAGCCCCAGCCCAGCATTGTGTAATGTGTAGGCAGTTTAAGATTTAAAATTTTTAATTGAAAAAAAAAAATCAAAAAACAGTAGCTTACTTACTGCATGGGGTACAGCTGCATACACCCCTTGCCGCTAAAAGATCCCTCTTTCCAGGGCTGCAGCAGCTGTATAAATCCTGTGGCTACTGAGGGAGGGAAGGAAGGTGTGAGCCGCACAATCAGAAAGGCTGCTAGCTTGTCTGCACCCAGCAGTGCAGTCACCTCAGCTAGCAAGTGGCCATTTTGTCAGCGTCTCCCCCAGCTCAGCCCGATAAGCCCCGCCCCCTCCACGGAGCTCCGTGAAGCCCCGCCCCCTTCACGGAGCCCAGCTAAGCCCCGCCCCCTCACAGAGCCCTCCGCCTCCTAAGCATCTGCACAGTGCACACAGCAGTGAGCTGAGCAGCGGCCGCATCCTCCTGACACTGACAGCCGGGGAGGCAGGCAGAAGATCCTTCCCGGCTGTCAGGTATGCGCAGCACAAGCGGCCCTAGTGCCGCATATATGTACTGGCCCGGGGGGCATATGGCACCCTGCCCCCCGGCCCAGCCCGCCCCTGCACGTGACACACTTATCTCTCTCCTTATGTACACACCACTGGAGAGTGGTATAGTCAGATGATTATCGATTTTGGCCACACTTTATTTCATACAAACGGAGAAGAGGAGACGCCCAATCCACATGTGGTAGGAAATATGGATTGTACGCTCCACTGGGGCAGGGACTGATGTGAATGTTCAAATATTCTCTGTAAAGTGCAGCGGAATCTGTGTGCGCTATATAAGAAACTGCTAAGAAATAAATTAATAATATAGGGATGTATGGTATTTTCTCCCCACTCAGGCAGGCATCTTCGGTGATGGGTATCCATATATAACAAGAATCCCTTTCAATACTGCGGTCATCTCTACTGTATAAACCAGTTTGAGGCGGAGAAGAGGAGACTAATATACCTTCATAGGGATGTATTATCTATTGATAGCGCTGATGAACGAGACACGATTTCATATGGTCTTGCATATGTCTTTTTCTTTCATGTGTTTATAAGGTGTGGGGACACCATCCCTGTGTCTTCATCCACCAAGATGCATTCTAAGCACGATTTGAACACCTTTATATTACTTTCATACTATAGAGTAGGCTACTATAGTTACACGCAATGTGTCAGTAAGCTAGTGCTATTCCAGGTAGAGATGAGCGGGTCAGGATCCCCGAGATCCGTCAGATCCGAATCTCGGGATCCGGGTCGGGCTCCGAGGCGGCTCGGGAGTTCCCGCCTCAATTCCGGACCCTGTGCTGTTCTCCGTGCCATGCTGTGCTACATGACCTGCCCTGTGCCCTCACTGCCCTGAGCCCTGTAGTGTGATTTAAATAACTAGGTGCTGCAGTGCTCACACGCAGGGGCTGCAGTGTCCACTGTCCAGGGGCTGTCCTGTGGCCCGTGCCCTGTTGTGATTTATTTAGCCCTAAGCCCTGTGTTGTGATTTATTTAGCCCTGAGCCCTGTGTTGTGTGATTTAACTAACTAACTCAGTGCTGCAGTGCTCACACGCAGGGGCTGCAGTGCTGCTGAGTAGTACACTGAGTACAGGGGCTGCAGTAATACAAGGGGCTGTGTCCAGTGTGACGGCCTATATCCATTGTCCAGTGTCACGAGTCACGACATATATCCTGTGTCCAGTGTGACGACATATATCCTGTGTCCAGTGTGACGACATACATCCTGTGTCCAGTGTGACGACATATATCCAGTGTCCAGTGTGACAGATATATCCATTGTCCAGTGTGACGACATATATCCTGTGTCCAGTGTGACGACATATATCCGGTGTCCAGTGTGACATCTAACCATTGTGTGACGGCATATATCCAGTGTCCAGCGTGATATATATCCATTGTCCAGTGTGACGACATATATCCTGTGTCCAGCATGACATATATCCATTGTCCAGTGTGACGACATATATCCAGTGTCCAGTGTGACATATATCCATTGTCCAGTGTGACGACATATATCCTGTGTCCAGTGTGACTATATATATCCAGTGTCCAGTGTGACTACATATATCCAGTGTCCAGTGTGACGACATATATCCAGTGTCCAGTGTGACATATATCCTGTGTCCAGTGTGACGACATATATCCTGTATCCAGTGTGACTACATATATCCAGTGTCCAGTGTGACGACATATATCCAGTGTCCAGTGTGATGACATATATCCAGTGTCCAGTGTGACATATATCCTGTGTCCAGTGTGACGACATATATCCAGTGCCCAGTGTGACATCTAACCATTGTGTGACGTCATATATCCAGTGTCCAGCGTGATATATATCCATTGTCCAGTGTGACGACATATATCCTGTGTCCAGCGTGACATATATCCATTGCCCAGTGTGACGACATATATCCAGTGTCCAGTGTGACATATATCCATTGTCCAGTGTGACGACATATATCCTGTGTCCAGTGTGACTATATATATCCAGTGTCCAGTGTGACTACATATATCCAGTGTCCAGTGTGACAACATATATCCAGTGTCCAGTGTGACATATATCCTGTGTCCAGTGTGACGACATATATCCTGTATCCAGTGTGACTACATATATCCAGTGTCCAGTGTGACGACATATATCCAGTGTCCAGTGTGACGACATATATCCAGTGTCCAGTGTGACATATATCCTGTGTCCAGTGTGACGACATATATGCAGTGTCCAGTGTGACATATATCCATTGTCCAGTGTGACAACATATATCCAGTGTTCAGTGTGACATGTAACCATTGTGTGACGGCATATATCCAGTGTCCAGCGTGACATATATCCATTGTCCAGTCTGACGACATATATCCTGTGTCCAGTGTGACATATATCCATTGTCCAGTGTGACGACATATATCCTGTGTCCACTGTGACATGTAACCATTGTGTGACAGCATATATCCTGTGTCCAGTGTGACATATATCCATTGTCCAGTGTGACGACATATATCCAGAGTCCAGTGTGACATATATCCATTGTCCAGTGTGACTATATATATCCAGTGTCCAGTGTGACAGGGGCTGTGTCCAGTGTACAGGGGCTGTGTCCAGTGTACAGGGGCTGTGTACAGGGGTTGTGTCCAGTGTACAGGGGTTGTGTCCAGTATACAGGAGCTGTGTCCAGGAGCTGTGTCCAGGGGCAGTGTCCAGTATGACGGCTGTGTCCAGTGTACAGGAGCTGTGTCCCGGGGCGGTGTCCAGAAGCTGTGTCCATTGTCCAGGGGCTGTGTCCAGGGTAACGGGCTGTGTCCATTGTCCAGGGGCTGTGTCCAGGGTGACGGGCTGTGTCCAGTGTCCAGGGGCAGTGTCCAGTGTGAAGGCTGTGTCCAGTGTACAGGAGCTGTGTCCAGGGGCGGTGTCCAGAGGCTGTGTCCAGTGTGACGGCTGTGTCCATTGTCCAGGGGCTGTGTCCAGTGTGACGGGCTGTGTCCATTGTCCAGGGGCTGTGTCCAGGGTGACGGGCTGTGTCCAGTGTCCAGGGGCAGTGTCCAGTGTGAAGGCTATTTCCAGTGTACAGGAGCTGTGTCCAGGGGCGGTGTCCAGAGGCTGTGTCCAGTGTGACGGCTGTGTCCATTGTCCAGGGGCTGTGTCCAGTGTGACGGGCTGTGTCCAGGGGCAGTGTCCAGGGGCTGTGTCCATTGTCCAGGGGCTGTGTCCAGGGTGATGGGCTGTGTCCAGGGGCAGTGTCCAGGGGCTGTGTCCAGGGCAGTGTCCAGTGTCCAAGGGGTTGTGTCCAGTGTGACAGGCTGTGTCCAGTGTAAAGTAAGAAAAATAAATAAAAGTAATAAATAAAATAAAAACACATTTTTGGAGGATGATGGAGGAGGAAATAGTGGGAGATCAGCAACCTGATAGAAGTGCTGAAGCTGCTACCACCAGTCATGACAAGGCCGATACCTTGTTGTATTTGCTCTTTGGAGCATTTCTCTTTTTTGGGGATAGTTTATTAAACTGCCACCCTGTCTGCCCCTGTAGTGCCACTCTGCCAGGTTGGAAGTGTAAGGTCCACATGTATGTGATGCCGACTGCTGTCGCTTAGCTTAGTCATCCAGCTACCTCGGTATACCCTTTTGGCCCAACTACAGTAAATGAAAACAATTTTGTAAGCTGTGAAGTGATCAAAATTGACTAGAAATGAGTGGAAACTAATGTTATTGAGGTTAATAATACTTTAGGGGCATTTTTTCATAAAAATCCATATCCAAAACCCACAAGGGTGGTTTTGCCAAAACCAATCCAGATCCAAAACACGAAGGGAGATCCAGATCCAAAACCAAAACCCGAAAAGTGGCCGCCGCACATCTCTAATTACAGGGTGAGCTGCTAAACTTACACACAATATGTCAGTAGTTACTCACAAAGAGTCAGTAAGCCAGTGCCATACAGATAGGCTGCCATAGATACACACGATGTGTCAGTAAGTCAGTGCTATTACAGGGTGAGCTGCTAAATTTACATTAAATGTGTCAGTAAACCAGTGCTATACAGAGTAGGCTACTACAGTTACACACAATGCGTCAGCAAGCCAGTGCTATACAGGGTGAACTGCCATAGCAGTGGCAAACGCAGGATTTTCAGAAGGGGGTTTCCAGAGGGGTGGAGCAAAGCACGGAGACTTAGGTGACCCAGTAGATACACACTATGTGTCAGTAAGACGTGCTATACAGGGTAGGCTGCTATAGATACATGTAATGTGTCAGCAAGTCGGTGCTATACAGGGTAGTAGTGTTCCCGCTAGGCTTATTTCACGGGGCGCTGCGCCCTGCCTGTTTCTGCCCGCCCTGCATAGTTAATAGCCGCTGCCGCGCTAGAAGTCTCCTCCCGCTGACAGTGTAAGCTGCTAGCGCGGCAGCGTGTGGACACTCCCCCCTCAGCCCTGACATGTCGCAGCAGTGGAGGGGGGGGGACAGTGAGCACCAGGAGATCACGGGGCAGAGGCTGCTCTGTGCGTGACAGTGCGTCCCCTTGAAGGCATCGGCCCAGAAGCCTGCCGGTGGTGACACCTGCTGGCTGGAGGCAGTGCTTGGCCCCCGGGGCCGGTGATGGACAGCTGGGCACCCTGGGATATGCAGCCCTCCCGCTCCCCCGCCGCCGCACACTTGTTGATGCACCCGAGTGCAGCGTGTAGGGCGGTCCCGGCTCATCTGCCCCCTCTCCGCAGGCCACACGGACTCCTCAGCGCTGCCTCTGGGGGACTTTATGGGGGATATAACCCGCTCCGGAGAGTTACCCCTGCCAGAGGGCTTCGAGCAGGTCAGGGACGTGGACGGCAAAGTTGATTATATTGATCACAGATAAGTGTCAAAGGTCTGTTTCATATGTGCAAGTTTATTTACATGTGCAATGCTAATAACCACCATTGTTGGCCATATAATATTGTCCAGTATACATAGGGAAGTTGCAGGAGCCCAACTTTAACGTTTCATTTCCGGACGCATTTTTTGCATTATATTGATCCTCTCACATTTTCTGTAATCACAGTATGCATATTGCCAATCAAAATATTGTCCATAATAAATTCAGGATGTGGCCAGGGGGTCTCAGGTGGTCAGAAGTAATGTACTCAAAGCCCAGCAGTATTCATAAATTTATCAGGTTTACATGGCTAAACTCAAGGAATTTGTGCTTGAAATAGGCAATACTTAATGGGTGCCAACAACACTATTGCCCATTCTCCATCACTGACATTCGCAGTACGAGTGCAGTGCACATGCAAATTGATGGTGTGACGCTCAGGTGTCACAAGATGGTTATATAGCATAAATGTGCCGATGGTGTGATGCTCAGGTGTCACAAGATGGATTATATACAGTAGCATAAATGTGCTGTTGGTGTGACACTCAGGTGTCACAAGATGGTTATATAGCATAAATGTGCTGATGGTGTGACGCTCAGGTGTCACAGGATGGATTATATAGAATATATGTGCTCAGGGCCGTTTCTAGACAATTTAGCTCCCAGGGCAAAGAAATAAAAAATGCGCCCCCACCCCCCCAAATACACATAAGAAATTGCGCGCGCCTTTGGCGCGCGCTGCAAAATAGGGGCGTGGTTTATTTTTATAGGGGGTGTGGCTTAATATAAGGGCGTGGTCTAGCAGGAAAACAAGTACCTTACATCTCACTTTTGCAACCTGCATGTCCAGACATTGGTTACCGCAAGAATTGTCATTGTCCTCCCGCATTTAAGTTGGCCGGCTGAAGGCCACACAGTGACATAAAAATATAAAGGCCCACACAGTGACCTAGTACGCCTCACAGATCAAGGCCAAACAATGACAGGCTACTTAAATCATTATGCACTTTTTATCCGTGATGCCAATTACACATTACGCCGCATTACGTTACGTGATGACAATTACATATTACGCCGCACACCATGATGACAATGACACATTATGTCGCACACCATGATGACAATTACACATTTTGTCGCACACCATGATGCCCATTAGACCCCACACTGTGATGCCCATTACACCCACACTGTGATGGCAATTACACAATACTCCCCACACGAATGCCTATTACACATTATGCCCCAGATATGCCCCCACAGTGCCATACATATATGCCCCCACAGTGCCACACATATGCCCCCACAGTGCCACAAGCAGCACAACTCACTGTCTCTGGCCCTGGGTCTCCCCCTCCAGTCCCGCGCCGCTGCCATATGCCCCTACAGTGCCAGATATGCCCCCACAGTGCCACATATATGCCCCCACAGTGCAAAATATGTCCCTACAGTGCCACAGATATGCCTTCACAGTGCCACACATATGCCCCACACAGTGCCAAATATGCCCCCACAGTGCCACAGATATGCCCCTACAGTGCCACAGATATGCCCCCACATATATGCCCCCACAGTGCAAAATATGCCCCCACAGTGCCAAATATGCCCCCACAGTGCCAAATATGCCCCCACACAGTGCCACAGATATGCCTTCACAGTGCCACACATATGCCCCTACAGTGCCATATATGCCCCACACAGTGCCAAATATGCCCCCACAGTGCCACAGATATGCCCCTACAGTGCCACACATATGCCCCACACAGTGCCACAGATATGCCCCCACAGTGCCACAGATATGCCCCTACAGTGCCACACATATGCCCCCAAAGTGCCACACATATGCCCCCAAAGTGGCAGAAGCAGCACAACTCACTGTGGCCATGGGTCTCCCCCTCAAGTCCCCTGCCATCGCTGCTGCTGGTGGTGCTGCTGCTGCTTCTTCTTCTTTCCTGGGGAGGGGAGGGGAGCGGAGCGTCTCTCCTTCCCTTCCCCTTCACTGTGTGTACCACTCACAACCTGAGCAGTCAGCCATTCATACCTCGCGGGCTGGCTCCTGATTGGCTGCCGGCCCGCGAGGCGAGCTCTGATTGGCTGACAGCCCAGTGACCGAGGGGAAGGAGAGACGGGCGATGCGCTCCGCTCTCCTCCCCTCCCCAGGGAAATCATCCTGGGGCTGTGCTGTGGCGGCCGAGGAGAGGGGAAAGGAAGTGCGGCAGGCGGCGGCAGCGTGTGCGTCGGGGTTGGGGGGGGGAGCTGCCGCGCGCCCTGGCTGTTTACAGAGGCTGACAAGCCGTGCGGCGCCCCGGGCTGCTGCACGGCTTGTCCGCCTCTAGAAACGGCCCTGTATGTGCTGATGGTGTGACGCTCCGGTGTCACAAGACGGTTATATAGCATAAATGTGCTGATGGTGTGACGCTCGGGTGTCACAAGGTGGATTATATACTTTAGCAATAACGTGCTGATGGTTTGAAGATCAGGTGTCACCATTTTGACCTTTTAAATGAAAATGTGCCCTCGCGAATGAAAAATGTGCCCTCGCGAATGAAAAATGTGCCCTCGCGATTGAAAAATGTGCCCTCGCGATTGAAAAATGTGCCGTTCCCATGATCAGCACCCTGCCCTAAAAAATTTCTAGAGTGAACACTAGGTACAGTAGGCTACTATACAGTATGTGCCTATGCACATCCTTGCTGGCGGGTCGCCAGAACGTACGCGCTGGCGACCCGCCAGCAGCCTCGCCAGCGAGGAGTCTCACGCGCACGCGCGTCTCAGTCTCCGTCGCTAGCGTGGCGGAAACCCTGTCCGTCTCAGGGAGACGGACGGGGTTAGGGGGGGGTTAGGGGGGATGCGGGCAGGCGGCGGGGACCCCGGGTTACCGCCGGCAAGCCGGCGGGGACCCGGGGAAACGTTTGGAAGCGCCGTCGGAAGGGGGCGCGCGCACCTCTCGTGCGCGCGCGCCCCCTTCTCACGATCGCCATGGCGCTGGCGGGGGATGGCGGCTGGCGACGCCAGCGCCATCCCCTGCAAGGATGGGAACAGACCCATCTGTAGTTACACACAATTTGTCAGTAAAACGTGATATACTGTACAGGGTAGGCGTGTATAGTTACACAATGTGTCAGTAAGCCAGTGATATACAGGGTAGGTAGATGTCACACTGAGCAGTGATTCACTCCTAACATTCCGTTTATAAATCGTTAATGGTATCATTCAGTGTTTAAGACCTAGATCGTTCACCCACCAGGTGAAGCAATATCTTTATCAATATCTCGTTTGCTAACAATATTGCATAGAGGTGATTCAGTATATCCAATCAGCCTTCCGCAGCTATCTATCCTATGGCTTACAGGTAACGCCACTATTGAGCCCTTCTGTCTAGGCCACACACAGTAACCTATCACTGTTACCATAACAACACAGGTGTTCCGCCAATGCGCATTTCACTTTAATGGCTTTATCAGGGTTACACATGACCAGTAGCGGTGCCAGAACAGACCTTCTGAGAGCACAGAGGCTGAAGCAGCACTGACAGACCCCTACCCAAACTTTAGTATGGTACTTGGCAAGGCCTGATACCCTTGACAGCATTAAGACATGTTATATTGGTATAAAAAACCCTGCCCCAATCTGCAAAGCGCCTCCCACTTTGGTAATATATTTGCCCCTTTCAGGGTTGTAAATTGAGGCAGGTAGGAGATATGCTATTCTGCCCTTGCTTATACATACACATAGTCTAAAGGTGGCCATACACACGCAGATTTATCTTTAGATCTGGCTGCTTGAAACAAAAAAATGGTTATGGATGAGAGCAAATGACAGTTGACCATTTGCTTGGAAATGTTGGAAAACAGACAAACTGTCACTCATCCATAACCATGTTTTTGTTCCAACCAGCCAGATCTGAAGATAAATCTTATAGTGTATGGGCCCCACTTTATTTGTATACATATATTTGCCTGTATGGCTGCTGCTAATACCTGTGTGATGACATCACAATGGCCCTGTGATGACATAACAGTGATTCTATGATGTCACAATGCCTGGTGAGCCAGGACGGAACACTAGGATTCATTCTGTTGCCTGGTCCCGACTTGTGCAGTCAGAGCTTTTGAACGTGTCTGATTATTCAGCATTTTCAGTTCATATATTGTGTTTGGAGAGGAGCAAGGAGAGAGAGGAGAGAGAGGAGGAAGGAGGAGACAAACGGGAGCAGCCCTGCGCTGCGTCCCGTTCTATAGTAGCAAGGTAAGTGCGCTCTTATTTCTATTCGTTCTTTTTTGTTTGAGCAATTGGGGTTCTTCATGGATTTCTTAAGGGGCGAGGCTCACCTGAAAGTGGGCGTGTCATAGCATAGAAGGCGGTTATGTCCCAATTTAGTGGGTGTTTCAGGGGGTCTTTGCCCAAACCTGAGGGGTTATTTATTATTTATATCACTGCCGGTTCCCAATGACCCTTAATATTTTTGGCGTTCAATATGAGCTAAAATGGTTATTCGATTCCAGTGGGTTTGTGTGTGTCCCACACACAAACACTTTTTTATTTTGGTTTAAACCCTTTCTTTTAAGGCGTCTATACATTTATTTGGCTTGAACCTTAGCATACACTTTAAGCTAGCTTAACTAAAGAATAACTGACTCTGACACAATAATGACACGGACACCAAAGCAATTAGATTTAAAGGGCATAGTATATTTATTATGTGGTATGACCCTTCTTCGTAAAGGGCTGGCAATAAGGCGTCACGGCGCCCAGCTCTAGTCACATCAAAAATGGCGGCGACTTAAACGCCCCAACTGACTGATATTAACATGGGGACGACTGAGACGGCCCCATCCGACTAAGGCACAACCTAACGCTGGGAAGTCTCACCACCCCTTCTCTGGCTGGTGTGGACACTCCGCTGACGAAGTGCCCACAGCGCCCCCCCGCAAAGGCAGGACACCCCGCCGTCTTTTCCGGGGGTAGTGCCTCCCAGCGCCCTCTCATGCCACAAGTGACCGCTGGACCGTGACGCCCTACCGCCCCAGTTCTGATAATGGTAAATGTACCAATGAATTGACTATAAATTTGAAATGCCAAAGGCAAGGGAGGGTGGGTGGGGCTGAAGAACTTTTCCAAGAGGAAGTATTTCCTGTAAGGACCTGCCTATATACCCCTCTCCTAAGCTCACGCCCCTAAGCTCTCCCATAGTCTAACCACAAAACTGAAACTAACTTTAGGCAACTAGCAGTCATTAACTCTTTCCTGCCAACCCAAAAAATGTAATCCTCTTAAGTACGCTCTGGCTTAGGCAGCCCTCGCTTTATCTAAGGCGTCTATACATTTATTTGGCTTGAACCTTAGCATACACTTTAAGCTAGCTTAACTAAAGAATAACTGACTCTGACACAATAATGACACGGACACCAAAGCAATTAGATTTAAAGGGCATAGTATATTTATTATGTGGTATGACCCTTCTTCGTAAAGGGCTGGCAATAAGGCGTCACGGCGCCCAGCTCTAGTCACATCAAAAATGGCGGCGACTTAAACGCCCCAACTGACTGATATTAACATGGGGACGACTGAGACGGCCCCATCCGACTAAGGCACAACCTAACGCTGGGAAGTCTCACCACCCCTTCTCTGGCTGGTGTGGACACTCCGCTGACGAAGTGCCCACAGCGCCCCCCCGCAAAGGCAGGACACCCCGCCGTCTTTTCCGGGGGTAGTGCCTCCCAGCGCCCTCTCATGCCACAAGTGACCGCTGGACCGTGACGCCCTACCGCCACCGCCAGGCTCTTAAGAGATTAACTAGATGAGCTCTACGAGCCGCCGCATGCCACCCACGAAGACCTACCTAAGTGTCCGTTATCCTAAACTAAAACTGAACTATACCTCAACAAAACCCCCTATCCTTATTGAAGGGGAGCCTGAAAGAAAAAGTTCCTAACCGTTAGAAATATACATTGCATTGATTAGTATGACAAGGTAAGTTAGTACAATGGACCCAAGTGAAGTCGAAAACTTGATAAAAACCTCTCGTGTGTCCCGGAAGGGGGAGGTGGGCCGAATTGAAATTAATAAGGACCCACGGAGGTAAAAAATGCAAGAAAGTCCTTCACACCCCTGATTCCGGAACACTAGCTGTTCCAAAACCAGCGGGTAAACAGCGTTTTTGGGTCAGCGCCACAGGCGCACTACATCCAAATCTTATCTACCTTAAATAAATCCTAATTGCAGCGGACTTCCATCGTCCCCATTGCCTGAACGGAAGAGTCAGGAAGCCTGCTGGCCGCTGCGCAGGTAGCTGCCCGCACAGGCAATTTCAGCACTAAATATTGCAGCCGCCGCAATGCTTGCGGCAGCGACGCCAAAAGTGGATCAGCACCAAAAACCCAGGATAATATCCAGGGCATTTTTTGAAGAGCTGGCACTGTCTGAATACCTAGAGGAGGAATTCCGCTTCCCCCTGGCCGATGCGTGAGTGAAGCCTGCACGGAAACCAGTTTCTCTCTTGACAGCACGTGGTGGGGGGGCGTCGGGACTGCATCCAACCCGGCTGACGGCAGGGATCCAGAAGACTCCACCGGATCCTGGGTAACACCTCGGAGTAAACAAAAGAAAATGTTAAACCCTGCTAAAGTAACGAACAAGGTTCCCACAAACGGGGGATGCGCGCGACTAATGAAGGGGGGGGGGTGTTGCCACAGTAATGTATGCGTGGCACAGCTGGCCAACAACACTATACACTGACAACGAGGGGAGGAACCCCCTGGCCATGAGGACCAACCCATACCAATATTGAAAATGCAAGCGCCGGCCCCGCTACCCCCTCATGCTAAGCTAACGCGCCCTCGATCTGAGCTATTTCCAGGAGAGAGGTATAGGCCGGCCGATGGGGCTGTCACCAATATTTTGGGCGTTGCCAAGGCCTGGTGGGGCCCCACATGGATGGTCTTTGAAGTTTGGAAAAACATAGATGGTTTATGGCCGATGTCAACTAGTTTGGACACGATGTGGAAGAGCCAGATGGCTTCCCCCCCATCGATGTCAAGCATAAAATAGTTTTTGTACCGGCCTTTGCCTTGGCTGCGGAGGGAAGCTCCGAGCAGGCACCTGTGAAGCCCGCACTGCATTCCGTCTACGTGGCAATGGCCGACCATCGATATGTAACACCCATCGGCTGTCATCCACCATCGATGGTCGGTTGCCATTTCCCCAATGGTGGCAAGGGCGACGGTGGCCTACCCTGCCCTTTTATAGCATGGTCACAGGTGGGAATTGAATGTTCATGTGGGCTGGGGAGGGGGAGGGGGTGGGAGTGGGGAAGCGCGGGAAATTGGACGGGCGAAATAGGTGTCCTGGCCACCGGGAGCGTATGCTGCTGGGAGGGGTAGGGCCGCCAGGAGGAAGGGCTGGATTGGGACCAGTCCCCCTGCCCGTATCCCTGGGCCGGGTATGGCCCAGGGGTGTGGCAAAATTGGCAAGCACTGGGACTGGGCGGACACCAGCCTGAGCAATCCGGGAGCCAGAGGTATCCCGCGCCAAGCCCGCTGGGGCCTGGCGTAGAGTGGGGGCTGGCACCACGGTTGCCCGGCAGGGGGCCAGGGCGCGAGGTAGGGGGCCGCAAAGTCCGCCACCCCCTGGACCCCGCGGGCAGTGGTGGAGCGGTCACCGGTGCTCGCAGGCACCGGTGAGATAAGCGGTCCCCTTTGTGGGAAGGACGGGTGGGGCCTGTACCACAGGGAATTCGCTGCTGGGGTGAAAGGGGGTGCTGGATGGCTGACCCGGCACGGCCCCAACCAGGGCTGAATGAGGCCCCTTATTTTATGGCGGCAGATGGGGGTGGGGGCGGGCCTGGAACGGGGGTACCTGCGGGTGACCGTGCACCCGGGAGCCGCCATCTTGCGTGGCGGCGTTAAACGCTGCGCCCCCCCTGACCTGGCACCGGGTGGGAGATGTGCGGAGTGCGGTGGGATGGGGTTGGATCGCCCGCACGGGGGTGCCGGGGTCGGGCATAGATGCGCGGGCGGAAATGCCGCCCGTCGCGTCATAGCCCAGTGCTGACTGGCTGTACAGGGGCGCCAGCCACACGTGGATGCCGGCGCCAGGCGGGGACGAGGTAGGGGGACCGAGGAAAGTGGCGGGCGGTAAGAGAGGGCCCGCGAGAGGCACAAGGGAAGGGGTGGGGGGATGGCGCCGACGGGAGGCAGCAGTGGCTGTGCCGGATCCGGGTGCCCGGATCGGGCCCTGGTAGTATCCGGCAGGGGGGGGGGGGGACAGCATGCTGTGGGCTAGGGAAAGGGTGCGGATTTGGGGGGAGACGGGACATGCAGTAATGAGGTGGGGGGGGGGGGGGAGGAGGCACACTATCCCTGGAAGGGAAGGTGGTATCCAGAAAACAGGCAGGGAGGGGGGCCTGAGTGCTGGGGATGGGACACGCTGGATAACAGCACTGCTTGGCCACGGGGATAAATATCAGCTGCACAGGCAGGCACTTAGCTTTGAGGAGAAGCTGCTGGGCTGTGACTGCATGCTGCTGGGCTGTGACTGATTGCTGCTGGGCTCTGACTGCATGCTGCTGGGCTCTGACTGCATGCTGCTGGGCTCTGACTGCCTGCTGCTGGGCTCTGACTGCATGGCCACGGGGGATAAATATCAGCTGCACAGGCAGGCACTTAGCTTTGAGGAGAAGCTGCTGGGCTGTGACTGCATGCTGCTGGGATCTGACTGCATGCTGCTGGGCATGACTGCATGCTGCTGGGCTGTGACTGCATGCTGCTGGGCTGTGACTGCATGCTGCTGGGCTGTGTCTGCATGCATGCTGCTGGCTGAAGAACTTTTCCAAGAGGAAGTATTTCCTGTAAGGACCTGCCTATATACCCCTCTCCTAAGCTCACGCCCCTAAGCTCTCCCATAGTCTAACCACAAAACTGAAACTAACTTTAGGCAACTAGCAGTCATTAACTCTTTCCTGCCAACCCAAAAAATGTAATCCTCTTAAGTACGCTCTGGCTTAGGCAGCCCTCGCTTTATCTTGTTGGTGGTTAAATAATCACAATTTGCATGTTACAATGGGCACCGATATTATGCCCACATTTCACTGCAAATGAGGTTGCTGATAAATGGGCTTAAAATAATAAAGCCCTTTATTTCCCCCATTACTCCATTACTCCATTATGGTATTGTATTCGCTGATACCTGCATATCTGTGGTCAGTTGTGTAACACATATTTATACTGATCCTACTAGTGGAGCATTGTGATTCCGGATTATAATCGTATGAATATGAAATGAATTATAACATTGTGACAGGAGATCGGGGACCATATTCACTTTTTGCTTTTCATGGCGCCCAGAGAGGTCGCGTAGAGTAGCGTAAAGGGCTCGCTTGGCTGCCTATTTCCGCTGCCTATCAAGCAGGTAAACTCCATCCCGCCAAAGGCACGCCCACCCCGCCACACAAATACCCGCACTATGCTGCAACGCGTACGCTTACACATTCACGCGTAAGCACCCGCATCGAATGATTTTTCCTCTGTTCGTTGTGTTTCCGTCCATTATGACTAGAAGGGATATTTGTGTATAGCTTATTTGTTATTTAATATTTCTATTTTATCTTTAATTAAGGTGACGCAGTGAGTCAAACTTGCTACAAGAGGGGAAATGGCCCAATTGCTATCAGAGAGCCAAACCAAACAAGAACCCCGGGAGAGGCAGATGCCCCCGGCACCGCGGGTAAGACAGGCCCCACCGCCTCCCCGCGAGAAAAAGGCACCACCGCCTCCCCGCGAGAGAAAGGCACCACCGCCTCCCCGCGAGAGAAAGACCCCACCGCCTCCCTGCGAGAGAAAGGCCCCACCGCCTCCCTGCGAGAGAAAGGCCCCACCGGTACCGAGGGAGAGACAGGCCCCACCGGCACCGAGGGAGAGACAGGCCCCACCGACACCAAGGGAGAGACAGGCCCCACCGGCACCAAGGGAGAGACAGGCTCCATCGGCACCAAGGGAGAGACAGGCCCCACCGGCACCAAGGGAGAGACAGGCCCCACCGGCACCAAGGGAGAGACAGGCTTCCTCACCATTGAGGAATTCGCCCCCGTCAATATCCACGGTGTGGCAAGAGCCACCGTCACGATCAACAGAATGGTATGCGCCCCCATCACCATCCATGGAGAGGCAAGAGCCCCCGTTCCAATCCACGGAGTGGCATGAGAACCCATTCTCAATGGACTGGTATTCCGAGATCCCGGAAACATCCACGGAGTGGCAAGAGTCTCAGGAAGCATCCACGGAGTGGCAAGAGTCCCAGGAAGCATCCACGGTGTGGCAAGAGTCCCAGGAAGCATCCATGGTGTGGCAAGAGTCCCAGGAAACCTACACGGAGCGGCAAGAGACCCAGGAAACATCTATGGAGTGGCCACCCGTCACCACCCACAGAGTGGTATACGCCCCCGTCACCATCCACGGAGTGGTATGCACCCCCGCCGCCATCCACGGAGTGGCATGCGCCCCCGTCACCATTTACGGAGTGGCAAGCGTCCCTGTCACTGGAGTGGCATGCACCCCCTATACCATCCAAGGAGTGGTATGCACCCCTGTCACCATCACGGAGTGGCATGCACTCCCAATGTAGAGGCGTCCCACTACATTTCAACTTCTGTTAAATATGGAATATTGCACATAACAACCAATCAGACTGTATCTATTATCTCCTATACGATACTAAATAAATGAGTAGTCTAGATAATAGACACATTATTTATTTAGTATTGTCTAGGAGATACTAGATAGAATCTGATTGGTTGTTATGGGCAACATCCCATCTTCAACTGAATTCCCATCTTATACCCCATCATGTGTTATTTCCAACAACAATTTGGGTAATAAAATGAGTGGTGAATAATACTGTATATCTGTGCTTATTTCCTCATTTGGAGCGTCTCCATGCTTGGCGGCTACAGTGTCAGAATATGTCAAATAAAACATGTGTACATTTACTTTTTTAAATATGTCTACACACATCTCAGAGGGTTCCTTGGTCTATGAGAAGACCTAGCCATTACCCGATAATTCTGTCTGCACACATCTCAGAGGGCTCCTTGGTCTATGAGAAGGACCTAGCCATTACCCATCATTCTCCTGTCTACACACATCTCAGAGGGTTCCTTGGTCTATGAGGAGACATAGCCATTACCCATGATTCTTCTATCTACATACATCTCAGAGGGTTCCTTGGTTCCTTTCTCCTATCTACAGACATCTCAAAGGGTTTCTTGATCTGTGAGGAGACATAGCCATTACCCCATCATTCTCCTGTCTACACACAACTCAGATGGGTTCCTTGGTCTATGAGGAGATGCAGCCATTACCTCATCATTATTGTGTCTACATACAGGACATCTCAGAGGGTTCCTTGGTCTAGGAGGAGACCCCTTGGTCTAGGAGGAGACCCCATCATTCTCCTGTTTACACACATCTCAGAAGGTTCCTTGCTTTGGTCCTTGCAGTATTTAAAACAGCCATTACAATCCTGTAATTTCAGTAATGTTACAAATGCCTGGGGAGTTCATACAGTAGGTTGCGGCACATTCAAAATGTTACCTCAGGAAACAAAATGGCCACTTCACAAAGCGCTGCAGTGAGGCCCCTCGTTCACAGTGACTGATATTTTGCATCTTCCTAACAAGTTTGTGCTAAAATAATACACACAATGCAATATTAGCATTGCTGTCTGTCAAAAAGTGTATTAGTAGGTCGACGATAACTAGGTCAACGGTCATTAGGTCAACCACTATTGGTCGACAGTGAAAAGGTCTACATGCACTATGGTTGACATGGACTAAAATTTGAGTCAAGCAAAAGGTCGACATGACTCTTTAAGATTTTTAGTGCCTAGGTCAACAACAGTCGACATAGACCCTCAATTAGTGTACCAAGTACCCTCGTATGGTGCCTCCCTCGCCATACTTTACCATTACCAATTGTAGGCCACGTGGATAATAAATTATAACAAGTTATCCAAGTGAAAAAGGTTGGAAAGAGATAAAAACAGCCAACCAGCTTCTAACTGCCATGTTACGGCCTGTGTTTCAAAAATGTCAGCTAAGAGCTGATTGGTTGGTACCTTAGCTCTCTCCAATCTTTGATAAATATCCTCCTTACAGACACAGCAGGCTTCTTCCGAACACTTCAAGTCCAGCGCTTATTTGGTGCAGACAAGGAAATGGGTAATTATGTCCTGACAATACAGTGTACAGCATACAAAAAGACCGACAAGCCTTGATGAACAGCACACGTGACACACTTATCTCTCTCCTTATGTACACACCACTGGAGAGTGGTATAGTCAGATGATTATCGATTTTGGCCACACTTTATTTCATACAAACGGAGAAGAGGAGACGCCCAATCCACATGTGGTAGGAAATATGGATTGTACGCTCCACTGGGGCAGGGACTGATGTGAATGTTCAAATATTCTCTGTAAAGTGCAGCGGATTCTGTGTGCGCTATATAAGAAACTGCTAAGAAATAAATTAATAATATAGGGATGTATGGTATTTTCTCCTTACTCAGGCAGGCATCTTCGGTGATGGGTATCCATATATAACAAGAATCCCTTTCAATACTGCGGTCATCTCTACTGTATAAACCAGTTTGAGGCGGAGAAGAGGAGACTAATATACCTTCATAGGGATGTATTATCTATTGATAGCGCTGATGAACGAGACACGATTTCATATGGTCTTGCATATGTCTTTTTCTTTCATGTGTTTATAAGGTGTGGGGACACCATCCCTGTGTCTTCATCCACCAAGATGCATTCTAAGCACGATTTGAACACCTTTATATTACTTTCATACTATAGAGTAGGCTACTATAGTTACACCCAATGTTAAATTCACCATCGGTACTCTCATGCTTAAACCCTTAACACTTAACTATAACTTATCTACAAATAACGACACGGACACAAGTGCTGGCGTTTCAAATAACGAATGTCAAATTTATTTCGACAACTGACTAATGACTATAAATATTGGTGGCGGCACTAAAGAACGGTCAGATTAAAGAAAAAGGGGGTGGGGTAGGATCACCATACCATTCACACACCGCTGGTGACCAACTCTCCCAGCCAACCACCCGGGTCGGTGGTGGCAGCCATCTTCCATGCATAGAAGTATGGCTCGTGACAATCGATGCCTGGAGAGCTCACCCACTAACCTACACACATTCCATCTACACAATTGACCGTTCTTTACCGCCGCCTAAGAAGAAAAATAGAGACAGAAGAGTAGGGATGGGAGGGTGGGAAAATTCTCCAAGAGAGGCTGAAACTCCCTGGTCACAAGACCCTTCTAACCCTCTACTCCTCCCCTTGCACCCATTGGCTGCCAGACGCAGCACACTGTCCCTTCATTAACTGTTTCCTAGCCTGCAGCATGATAGCCCTTCGGTGATTTATGTCACCTCCTGCCTAATCAGCCATCGGTGTTACTTAAATTCACCATCGGTACTCTCATGCTTAAACCCTTAACACTTAACTATAACTTATCTGCAAATAACGACACGGACACAAGTGCTGGCGTTTCAAATAACGAATGTCAAATTTATTTCGACAACTGACTAATGACTATAAATATTGGTGGCGGCACTAAAGAACGGTCAGATTAAAGAAAAAGGGGGTGGGGTAGGATCACCATACCATTCACACACCGCTGGTGACCAACTCTCCCAGCCAACCACCCGGGTCGGTGGTGGCAGCCATCTTCCGTGCATAGAAGTATGGCTCGTGACAATCGATGCCTGGAGAGCTCACCCACTAACCTACACACATTCCATCTACACAATTGACCGTTCTTTACCGCCAAGCTAGGCCCTAAGCCGCAGCACCGCCACCAACCAGAAAAATCTTAGCACCAGCACCTTAACCATAAAAATATATCGGCCAAAAACATTGCCACCCCTTCCGGGCTTAAATGCACACCGTCTTCCCTGTAAAGCTCTTCCCTCCGGAAAATGATGCCATCATGGCGTATGACACCACCCCCATTTTCCAACATATATCTTTCCACGGCTGCATTCACCTTCTTGCGGGAGCTATCGACCCGTGGGCAAGATCGCGCTGACCTCCATACACGCCTGGGAATCATGGCGGACCAGACTAGTTTACAAAATGGCCAGGCCTGCGCCACAATATACAGATCCCGGATGATAAGGGACCGCAACTCCAGTGTCGAAGACTGTCCGACATCATTGCCACCTAAATGTACTATCAGCACTCTGGGGGTGCCGAATCTCCGCATTGCCCCCGACAGTTGCTCCCGCAATGCACACCAACGCATCCCTCTCACACCTAGCCACCGCACCGTCCTTGCTTCCGGGTACATGCATACATCTGAGGCCAAGGGTGACATCGAGGCCCAATGGACGAACGAATGCCCCAAGACCCACACGCTCCTGACATCCTGCCGACCTGCAACAGGTTACAATGATCACGACCAATACCAACAAATACAACTCAAACAATCATACAAGGGAAAAGAAAAAGTTGTTTGGACCATGGCACCAGATCTTGAGGCACAAAACACACAAACCCCCGGAGTAATCTATCAAGTACGCCATGACAAATTAGAGATCAGCCGAATTGTGCCCCCGGGGGAAATGTGAACACACCTCAAGACCCCCATAGTAGGTTGGCGAGTGCTTATGCTTCCAGTGAACCATGATCCGGTAAAGTGACAGCAAGAGTTGGCCGAATGTACCTGCGAAAGACTGCGGAGCGCCATCGGCCCAGAGACTGAATCTCTGCGTCGGAGCGGCCCCCCGCAGCTGCAGACGTAGCAGCCCCCATCCGAAAGGAATGAGACCCAAACTCCTTTGGATCGAGGCCCAAGGCCCCCAGCGCCCGGCCCAGGACATGACAGAACTGGTATCTAGTAAGCGGGGACCCGTCTTCGTGCATCTACCATGCGCCCGGGCGGTCGGGGCGCACCGGTTGGAAGGCCAGGGCCAAATCCACCGGGCACGCCCCTTCCACTGCACATGGGAGCAGCGACAGCCACCGCCCCCTACCAGCCTGATCGGTCTTGGACCGTCGCATATGACACAACACAGCATCCCCTTGGACCACCACATCGGTCACATCCAAAGGCGACGGGGCAGACCTGGACGGTGCCACCAGCTCTCCGATCCTAAAGGCCCCGTGATATGCCATTGTGTATGCCAACCGGAACAGCAGCACCTCGTAACGAGGGTAGCATATTTCCCGGAGGGCACCCAGCAGCGGTGGGAGCAGTGCGATATCGATCGGACGCCTTCGGTCAGATACTGCCGGAGTGGCTCGCTGCCAGCCCCTCAATGCCCTAGAAACCAAAAATGACTTAGACGGGTCAGCACGACCATACAGCGAAGAAAAGAACGAGACCCCAGACAATATCCGCCTAACCGCGGCAACAGAAAAATTAAGTGAATACATGTGCCAGACAAAGGCCAACATAGCCGCCCCAGGCGTCTTACCTGCCTGCTCGGAGGATAACCTGAATTCCTCCCACTCATGCCACCCTGCTTGGTAGCATCGCAGAGTCCTGGGCGCCAGTGGCGGATTCAGGGGGGGGGCACCTGGGCACGTGCCCCCCCTGTCATTTATTTTGTAGCTGAGGACCAGGGCTTTCCAACGAGCCCAGCCCCGTGTCTCTAGCCCCCCGGGAACCGGAGATATCGCCTGGCAAACCTGTAACGTTTTTTCCCCGTAGGATAATATGGGACCCGTCAATTCCGACCCCCACCTGGTTCCGATGGCTGCCAGTTCCCGCCCTGGCATCACAGAAGCTTGTGGTTGATTTCATTCAGTTCCAAATCGCTGGGCCTTCAATATGATACTAGGCTGGTCCAAATCGGTCAATCGGTTCCAGAGATATTGCGTGTAAACCGATTTTTTTATTTTTGAAATGTAATTTCATGGCTGTTCATGTTCTTTGAGGGCAGATTACTCTGGAACCAAACGTTCCAGTTTCACGGGACCAAAATCATTCAAAGCCCACTCAAAAGTTCTTCAATATGATACTTATCTCATGTAAATGGGTCAGTTGGTTCCGAAGATAAAGGCGGTTAAATGAGATAACTGGTTAAAGGGGGGAGGGGTGCTTTTCTCTCCCCCTCACACCAGAAAATGCAGGGACTAGGCTGGTGTAAAAGGATCCAACCTGGGAATGCATTTTCTGGTGTGAAAGGGGTATTATTTCAAATAGCCGGGACTTGTAGTGCTCTGAATACAGCCAGGCTCTGCCACTGTCAGTGGCTATCACTTCTGCTGTCCCCCATTTACCACAAGCATGTATTCCCCCTTGGCAATGAGCATGTAATCCCACATGGCAACGAGCATGGAACCTCTGGCAATGAGCATGGAACCTCTGGCAATGAGCATGGAACCCTTGGCAATGAGCATGTAGAGAAGCAGCACTTATGTAGCATAATTTTTAATAGGCATTATGGTGTTTGGCATTACACATAATGGACATACGTAATGGCGTGTAATTTAACGTGTAATGGACATTATGGTGTAAATGTTTAATGCGAGCCTTTGGTGGACAATGTCCCTGTTTATTAAGTGTATTGTGAATTTTGGCTTAATCTGTGTGGCATTATGTGAATTCTGGCTCAATCCGTGTGGCATTATGTGAATTTTGTCTCAATCCGTGTGGCATTATGTGAATTTTGGCTCAATCCATGTGGCATTATCGGAATTTTTGGTTCAATCAGTGTTGCATTATGTGAATTTTTTCCCAATCCGTGTGGCATTATGTGAATTTTGGCTCAATCCATGTGGCATTATGTGAATTTTGGCTCAATCCGTATGGCATTTTATGCATTTGGCTCAATCCGTGTGGCATTATGTGAATTTTGACACAATCCATTTGGCATTATGTGAATTTTGGCTCAATCCGTGTGTGTTATTATGTAAATTTTGGCTCAATCCGTATGGCATTTTATGCATTTGGCTCAATCCGTGTGGCATTATGTGAATTTTGACACAATCCATGTGGCATTATTTGAATTTTGGCTCATTCCATTTGGCATCATGTGTAAGGGGCAAGTATAATGGGGTCTAGTATTTTGTTGCATAATGTGTAGAAGTTGTATATGGTGTTGACACGCCCCCTGTTGAGTGGCCACACACCCTTTTCCGGAGCGCGCCTTCGGCGCGCGCACAACTACATCCTTCACTTTTGTCGCCATGGTGGGCCTGCGTACTTTAAATGCCAGGGCCTATTTTTAATTCCATTCCCACCCTCTCCTAATGCTCTCTTAGCATGTAAACTGGCACCACTAACACAGCCCCTCCCCCACCCAAACCCTTTTTTATCATGGTGCCCCCCCTGTCATTTTATCCTGGATCCGCCCCTGCTGGGCGCGATGGCCCGCATGGCTAAACCCTCCATGCCGGCCTGATCATCTGCCAAACATAAGGGGGACAGGGTTCACCAATCACACTCGCATTAGGGGCCAAGGTACGAAACCGGGCCCAATCCCCCCTAGAGAGCGCATCAGCAATGGAATTCTCAACCCCAGGTACATGCTTCGCAACAAACTGGATGTTCAGCAGCAAGCAACGCAAAACTAAACGCGAAAGCAAACGCAGCACTGGGATAGAGGACGAGCCCTGACGATTTATCGCCTGTACCACCCCTAGATTGTCACACCAGAAAACTATGCAAGAATCCTTCAGGCTATCCCCCCACAGTTCAAGAGCTACCACTATGGGGAATAACTCCAGCAGTAGCAGGTTTTTCGTAAGGCCTTCAGACGCCCAGTCCACGGGCCATGGGGCGGCGCACCATGACCCGTGGAGGTATGCTCCAAAACCCGCTCCGCCAGCAGCGTCCGTGAACAGTTCCAATTGAGCACTGCTACGCCGAGGAGACGGCCATATCAGTACCCCATTGAAGTGTTCCAAAAAAGAGCTCAAAATCCGGAGATCCCTTTTTAATTCCGCAGATAATCGCACAAAATGCAACGGATGTCGGATCCCGGCCATAGCGCGCTCGAGCTTTCTGCAGAAAACTCGTCCCATTGGGATCACCCTGCAAGCAAAGTGTAGTAATCCGAGCAGCGACTGCAGCTGGCGCAATCTAAGCTTGCCTGCGCACAAAGCCACCGAGACAGCCCCTTGCAGCCGTTCGAGCTTATCAAGGGGGAGCCTGCAGCAGCCGCATATCGTGTCGATCTCTATGCCCAGAAATGAAAGACAAGTAACCGGTCCTTCGGTCTTTTCGGTGGCTATGGGCACCTCGAAAAAACCAAACAGCCTCTGTAACACCCCAAGTAGCGCTGCGCAACGCGGAGAACCAGCCGGTCCCACGCACAAAAAATCGTCCAGATAATGCGCCAAACCCCGCTCACCCGACTCCCTCTGCGCGCACCAGTGCAAGAAAGTGCTAAATTGTTCGAAATAAGCGCAGGATATCGAACATCCCATGGGCAAGCACCTATCCACGTAATAACCCGTGGGTAGCCGAAAGCCCATGAAACGGAACGAGTCCGGGTGCAACGGCATCAGCCTAAATGCCGATTCTATATCAATCTTCGCCAGCAACGCCCCTGCGCCGAAACTTCGCACAATGGCCAAAGCCTGCTCGAATGACTGATAAGTGACCCGGCACAACTCCTCAGGAATTGCGTCGTTCACCGATGAGCCCGGAGGGTGGGATAAGTGCTGGATAAGCCGAAACTTACCCGCCTCCTTTTTCGGGACCACCCCCACCGGGGAGAGCACAAGCTCCCCGACAGGGGGAGCCGCGAAAGGTCCCACCATCCTCCCCAAACCTACTTCCTTGGACACTTTCTCGAGCACTACCAGGGGCATTTCCATAGCTGACTTTAAATTCCTGGGGGACGCCATGTTCACCAAGCCTCTAATAGGGAGGCGGAAGCCAAAACGGAAACCCTCCTCCAGGAAAATTGCGCTGGGTCTATCCGGGTACTCGCTCAACCATCCGGTCATGCGATCCACCCGAACTGGGGAGGGGGCCTTACTGAGGAGCGGCCCCGGCACCAGGCCTGGGGGGAGCCCCTCCCTGCCTACCGCGGTTGCAATCCTTGACGGGGTGAGGACCCCAACAGCGGGCGCAGGCATGTTTAAATCTGCAGCGCATCCCCAAGTTACAGCCGACCCCGTTGAAACCAAAGCATCTACCCGCGGGTGCTCCACCCGCGCCTCCTCGAAAGGGGGGAGTAGCCCGTCTAGCCACCACGCCAGCCGCTGGCGGCGGAGGCGTAGGTGCAGGAGGGGGGGGGGGTGTTGGGGCGGAGGACACGGGCCTTTTCCCCACCCACAATTCCACATCTTTACACCCGAAGTCTATGATGGCGGACCCCGACTGTTTATGACGGAAATCCTCATCATAGGACTTCCATGCTGTGCCGCCATCTGACATGAACATTTCGTGTATCATGTGCATATAGCGCACCATGTTCATGTGCTCTTGCGGCCTGGTTTCAAGATAGCAGGCAGCAAACATGAACAGCCCTGACTGCCAACGCTGATAAGTGCAATAAGCCGCCTCCCCTATACCCCCTTTTCTTTTCGCCGCGCGATAGTCTTTCTCCGCCTGAGCTGTCATTGTGAAAAAACTCACGTATTTACCCTCAATGATCCGATCCCGCACACTCTGCCGCAGACCCCTGCACACAGCTGTATAATCGCAGCGCACCACATTACCTTTGGGGTAAAGCGGGGAGCCAGAGCTCCCGCTGGTCGATCGCGAGTATCGGCGTCGCCGCCTAGAATGTCTATGCCTACGCCGCGACCTACGACCCCCTTCCTCCCCCGACGTCACTGAATTGGACCCGGAAGAAGAGGATGTGTGTGACCTACGCCTGTGACGCTTAGCCTTACGTGCAGACCTACCTGATGTTCCTGCTACAGCGACCGCCAACGTCTGGGCCAATGGACTGGACGTGCCTCCGGAACCGACCTGCAGACCGGACGTCGATGCCTCTTCGACCGTTGGGACTACCGGCACTGCCGCTGACAGCGCAGGAGCCACACCTTGCTGGAACGACACACCGGGGAGCAGCGCCGTGGAGCTAACCGCTGGCGGGGAGCGCTGTGAAGGCTGACTTAGCAGAGGGACTAATACGGAGACCAATTGCCTCCACCTATCATCTGCCTGCATCGCCTCAGCCGATGGCTGTGCCGGCATAGCCGGCACCCCTGCCCCCGCAATGCCTGTGGGACCTGCCCCTCCCCCGAGCCTAGGCAGTAGCCTGGCCCTCCTCAGCCGCTGTCTCCTGGCTGCCTGCAAGTGGGCCCTAGCCCACGCGGTAGTAGGGGGTGGGGGGGGGGTGCACCGCCTCCCCACTAACCCTTGTGTTGCTCCTAACCCTAGGCCCACTACCTGCAGCACGGCCAGCAGGTGGGGCAGTGCTCCTTGTGCTTTGTGAATCCCCAGCTAAACGTTTTGCCAGCAGGGGAATGCCAGAGGCCCCCCCCACGTGCCATGCCCCTGCTGGCCCGCCCCCTACTGACAGCCTGGACGCCTGTAGTTTGTCCAGCCACGGGCCTAGCGCCCGCAGCTGCACGACCCCCCGCGCTATTCGCGTTATTTCTGCCTCGCGCAGCACTGCTGCGAACCCCCCTTGCGCCCTGTCCCCGCCTGGACGCCGCTGCCGGGAGCCCGCCTGCGCCGCTAGCAACGGAACCCCTGGCGGCGTCATCAGCGGGGGACGCGCGCCCACGTGCAGCAGCAGCGGCTGGTCTCCCCGCTCTCCCAGCGCCTGCCGGACGCCTCCGACCACCCCGCCGGGAGCCTGGAGAAGCTCCGGCGGCGGGTGAGGCACTAATGGCGCCCCCAGCATCCGCCAATCGGGCGGGGGGGCGAGATACACGCGCTGGACGGGGCATTGCTGAAATCCTGCCCTGGACGCCGCTGAGCTACCGCAAGGTAAGAGATAGGGAAAGCTAATAGCGAAAGAGGGACAGAAATAGGTAGAGAAAAAAGAGAAAGAGGTTAAATTAAATATAGCCCTAAAAGCCTAAAAATCCCAGAGCCAGCAGTATGCGACCTACCAGTCCCAAAATTCTCCAAGAGAGGCTGAAACTCCCTGGTCACAAGACCCTTCTAACCCTCTACTCCTCCCCTTGCACCCATTGGCTGCCAGACGCAGCACACTGTCCCTTCATTAACTGTTTCCTAGCCTGCAGCATGATAGCCCTTCGGTGATTTATGTCACCTCCTGCCTAATCAGCCATCGGTGTTACTGTCAGTAAGCTAGTGCTATTCCAGGTAGAGATGAGCGGGTCAGGATCCCCGAGATCCATCAGATCCGAATCTCGGGATCCGGGTCGGGCTCCGAGGCGGCTCGGGAGTTCCCGCCTCAATTCCGGACCCTGTGCTGTTCTCCGTGCCATGCTGTGCTGTGCTACATGACCTGCCCTGTGCCCTCACTGCCCTGAGCCCTGTAGTGTGATTTAAATAACTAGGTGCTGCAGTGCTCACACGCAGGGGCTGCAGTGTCCACTGTCCAGGGGCTGTCCTGTGGCCCGTGCCCTGTTGTGATTTATTTAGCCCTAAGCCCTGTGTTGTGATTTATTTAGCCCTGAGCCCTGTGTTGTGTGATTTAACTAACTAACTCAGTGCTGCAGTGCTCACACGCAGGGGCTGCAGTGCTGCTGAGTAGTACACTGAGTACAGGGGCTGCAGTAATACAAGGGGCTGTGTCCAGTGTGACGGCCTATATCCATTGTCCAGTGTCACGAGTCACGACATATATCCTGTGTCCAGTGTGACGACATATATCCTGTGTCCAGTGTGACGACATACATCCTGTGTCCAGTGTGACGACATATATCCAGTGTCCAGTGTGACAGATATATCCATTGTCCAGTGTGACGACATATATCCTGTGTCCAGTGTGACGACATATATCCAGTGTCCAGTGTGACATCTAACCTTTGTGTGACGGCATATATCCAGTGTCCAGCGTGATATATATCCATTGTCCAGTGTGACGACATATATCCTGTGTCCAGCATGACATATATCCATTGTCCAGTGTGACGACATATATCCAGTGTCCAGTGTGACATATATCCATTGTCCAGTGTGACGACATATATCCTGTGTCCAGTGTGACTATATATATCCAGTGTCCAGTGTGACTACATATATCCAGTGTCCAGTGTGACGACATATATCCAGTGTCCAGTGTGACATATATCCTGTGTCCAGTGTGACGACATATATCCTGTATCCAGTGTGACTACATATATCCAGTGTCCAGTGTGACGACATATATCCAGTGTCCAGTGTGATGACATATATCCAGTGTCCAGTGTGACATATATCCTGTGTCCAGTGTGACGACATATATCCAGTGCCCAGTGTGACATCTAACCATTGTGTGACGTCATATATCCAGTGTCCAGCGTGATATATATCCATTGTCCAGTGTGACGACATATATCCTGTGTCCAGCGTGACATATATCCATTGCCCAGTGTGACGACATATATCCAGTGTCCAGTGTGACATATATCCATTGTCCAGTGTGACGACATACAGATGGCGCCGGGCTTGTCTTTGCTAGGGATGGCGGAGGACTCGCCACCCGCCATCCCACCCGCCATCCCCCGCCCCGCGCCATCTGTATGTCGGAAGGGGACGCGCGAGCACGAGGTGCACGCGCGTCCCGTTCCGACGGTGCTTTTCCCCGGGTCCCCGCCGGCTTCCCCGGGTCCCCGCCGGTCCACACCGCCCCCCCGCAGCCCCCCGCAGCCCTGCCCGTCTCCCTGAAGCTGGAGACGGGCAGGACTGCACCCGCCGCGCCGCCTCGCCGCCCGGCTATTGAGACGCTCGTGCGTGGGAAACGCACGAGCGTCTCATTCAGCCAGAGCGCCAGATTGCTGGCGGATCGCCAGGGACACGGTCCTGGCGCTCCGCCAGCAATAATAAGGCCGGCGCTATCTGTATATCCAGTGTCCAGTGTGACTATATATATCCAGTGTCCAGTGTGACTACATATATCCAGTGTCCAGTGTGACAATATATATCCAGTGTCCAGTGTGACATATATCCTGTGTCCAGTGTGACGACATATATCCTGTATCCAGTGTGACTACATATATCCAGTGTCCAGTGTGACGACATATATCCAGTGACCAGTGTGACGACATATATCCAGTGTCCAGTGTGACATATATCCTGTGTCCAGTGTGACGACATATATGCAGTGTCCAGTGTGACATATATCCATTGTCCAGTGTGACAACATATATCCAGTGTTCAGTGTGACATGTAACCATTGTGTGACGGCATATATCCAGTGTCCAGCGTGACATATATCCATTGTCCAGTCTGACGACATATATCCTGTGTCCAGTGTGACATATATCCATTGTCCAGTGTGACGGCATATATCCTGTGTCCACTGTGACATGTAACCATTGTGTGACGGCATATATCCTGTGTCCAGTGTGACATATATCCATTGTCCAGTGTGACGACATATATCCAGAGTCCAGTGTGACATATATCCATTGTCCAGTGTGACTATATATATATATCCAGTGTCCAGTGTGACAGGGGCTGTGTCCAGTGTACAGGGGCTGTGTCCAGTGTACAGGGGCTGTGTACAGGGGTTGTGTCCAGTGTACAGGGGTTGTGTCCAGTATACAGGAGCTGTGTCCAGGAGCTGTGTCCAGGGGCAGTGTCCAGTATGACGGCTGTGTCCAGTGTACAGGAGCTGTGTCCCGGGGCGGTGTCCAGAAGCTGTGTCCATTGTCCAGGGGCTGTGTCCAGGGTAACGGGCTGTGTCCATTGTCCAGGGGCTGTGTCCAGGGTGACGGGCTGTGTCCAGTGTCCAGGGGCAGTGTCCAGTGTGAAGGCTGTGTCCAGTGTACATGAGCTGTGTCCAGGGGCGGTGTCCAGAGGCTGTGTCCAGTGTGACGGCTGTGTCCATTGTCCAGGGGCTGTGTCCAGTGTGACGGGCTGTGTCCATTGTCCAGGGGCTGTGTCCAGGGTGACGGGCTGTGTCCAGTGTCCAGGGGCAGTGTCCAGTGTGAAGGCTATTTCCAGTGTACAGGAGCTGTGTCCAGGGGCGGTGTCCAGAGGCTGTGTCCAGTGTGACGGCTGTGTCCATTGTCCAGGGGCTGTGTCCAGTGTGACGGGCTGTGTCCAGGGGCAGTGTCCAGGGGCTGTGTCCATTGTCCAGGGGCTGTGTCCAGGGTGATGGGCTGTGTCCAGGGGCAGTGTCCAGGGGCTGTGTCCAGGGGCAGTGTCCAGTGTCCAAGGGGTTGTGTCCAATGTGACAGGCTGTGTCCAGTGTAAAGTAAGAAAAATAAATAAAAGTAATAAATAAAATAAAAACACATTTTTGGAGGATGATGGAGGAGGAAATAGTGGGAGATCAGCAACCTGATAGAAGTGCTGAAGCTGCTACCACCAGTCATGACAAGGCCGATACCTTGTTGTATTTGCTCTTTGGAGCATTTCTCTTTTTTTGGGATAGTTTATTAAACTGCCACCCTGTCTGCCCCTGTAGTGCCACTCTGCCAGGTTGGAAGTGTAAGGTCCACATGTATGTGATGCCGACTGCTGTCGCTTAGCTTAGTCATCCAGCTACCTCGGTATACCCTTATGGCCCAATAACAGTAAATGAAAACAATTTTGTAAGCTGTGAAGTGATCAAAATTGACTAGAAATGAGTGGAAACTAATGTTATTGAGGTTAATAATACTTTAGGGGCATTTTTTCATAAAAATCCATATCCAAAACCCACAAGGGTGGTTTTGCCAAAACCAATCCAGATCCAAAACACGAAGGGAGATCCAGATCCAAAACCAAAACCCGAAAAGTGGCCGCCGCACATCTCTAATTACAGGGTGAGCTGCTAAACTTACACACAATATGTCAGTAGTTACTCACAAAGAGTCAGTAAGCCAGTGCCATACAGATAGGCTGCCATAGATACACACAATGTGTCAGTAAGTCAGTGCTATTACAGGGTGAGCTGCTAAATTTACATTAAATGTGTCAGTAAACCAGTGCTATACAGAGTAGGCTACTACAGTTACACACAATGCGTCAGCAAGCCAGTGCTATACAGGGTGAACTGCCATAGCAGTGGGAAACGCAGGATTTTCAGAAGGGGGTTTCCAGAGGGGTGGAGCAAAGCACGGAGATGGACACTTAGGTGACCCAGTAGATACACACAATGTGTCAGTAAGACGTGCTATACAGGGTAGGCTGCTATAGATACATGTAATGTGTCAGCAAGTCGGTGCTATACAGGGTAGTAGTGTTCCCGCTAGGCTTATTTCACGGGGCGCTGCACCCTGCCTGTTTCTGCCCGCCCTGCATAGTTAATAGCCGCTGCCGCGCTAGAAGTCTCCTCCCGCTGACAGTGTAAGCTGCTAGCGCGGCAGCGTGTGGACACTCCCCCCTCAGCCCTGACATGTCGCAGCAGCGGAGGGGGGGGGACAGTGAGCACCAGGAGATCACGGGGCAGAGGCTGCTCTGTGCGTGACAGTGCGTCCCCTTGAAGGCATCGACCCAGAAGCCTGCCGGTGGTGACACCTGCTGGCTGGAGGCAGTGCTTGGCCCCCGGGGCCGGTGATGGACAGCTGGGCACCCTGGGATATGCAGCCCTCCCGCTCCCCCGCCGCCGCACACTTGTTGATGCACCCGAGTGCAGCGTGTAGGGCGGTCCCGGCTCATCTGCCCCCTCTCCGCAGGCCACACGGACTCCTCAGCGCTGCCTCTGGGGGACTTTATGGGGGATATAACCCGCTCCGGAGAGTTACCCCTGCCAGAGGGCTTCGAGCAGGTCAGGGACGTGGACGGCAAAGTTGATTATATTGATCACAGATAAGTGTCAAAGGTCTGTTTCATATGTGCAAGTTTATTTACATGTGCAATGCTAATAACCACCATTGTTGGCCATATAATATTGTCCAGTATACATAGGGAAGTTGCAGGAGCCCAACTTTAACGTTTCATTTCCGGACGCATTTTTTGCATTATATTGATCCTCTCACATTTTCTGTAATCACAGTATGCATATTGCCAATCAAAATATTGTCCATAATAAATTCAGGATGTGGCCAGGGGGTCTCAGGTGGTCAGAAGTAATGTACTCAAAGCCCAGCAGTATTCATAAATTTATCAGGTTTACATGGCTAAACTCAAGGAATTTGTGCTTGAAATAGGCAATACTTAATGGGTGCCAACAACACTATTGCCCATTCTCCATCACTGACATTCGCAGTACGAGTGCAGTGCACATGCAAATTGATGGTGTGACGCTCAGGTGTCACAAGATGGTTATATAGCATAAATGTGCCGATGGTGTGATGCTCAGGTGTCACAAGATGGATTATATACAGTAGCATAAATGTGCTGTTGGTGTGACACTCAGGTGTCACAAGATGGTTATATAGCATAAATGTGCTGATGGTGTGACGCTCAGGTGTCACAGGATGGATTATATAGAATATATGTGCTCAGGGCCGTTTCTAGACAATTTAGCTCCCAGGGCAAAGAAATAAAAAATGCGCCCCCACCCCCCCCAAATACACATAAGAAATTGCGCGCGCCTCCCAGCCAGATCTGAAGATAAATCTTATAGTGTATGGGCCCCACTTTATTTGTATACATATATTTGCCTGTATGGCTGCTGCTAATACCTGTGTTATGACATCACAATGGCCCTGTGATGACATAACAGTGATTCTATGATGTCACAATGCCTGGTGAGCAAGGACGGAACACTAGGATTCATTCTGTTGCCTGGTCCCGACTTGTGCAGTCAGAGCTTTTGAACGTGTCTGATTATTCAGCATTTTCAGTTCATATATTGTGTTTGGAGAGGAGCAAGGAGAGAGAGGAGAGAGAGGAGGAAGGAGGAGACAAACGGGAGCAGCCCTGCGCTGCGTCCCGTTCTATAGTAGCAAGGTAAGTGCGCTCTTATTTCTATTCATTCTTTTTTGTTTGAGCAATTGGGGTTCTTCATGGATTTCTTAAGGGGCGAGGCTCGCCTGAAAGTGGGCGTGTCATAGCATAGAAGGCGGTTATGTCCCAATTTAGTGGGTGTTTCAGGGGGTCTTTGCCCAAACCTGAGGGGTTATTTATTATTTATATCACTGCCGGTTCCCAATGACCCTTAATATTTTTGGCGTTCAATATGAGCTAAAATGGTTATTCGATTCCAGTGGGTTTGTGTGTGTCCCACACACAAACACTTTTTTTATTTTGGTTTAAACCCTTTCTTTTTGTTGGTGGTTAAATAATCACAATTTGCATGTTACAATGGGCACCGATATTATGCCCACATTTCACTGCAAATGAGGTTGCTGATAAATGGGCTTAAAATAATAAAGCCCTTTATTTCCCCCATTACTCCATTACTCCATTATGGTATTGTATTCGCTGATACCTGCATATCTGTGGTCAGTTGTGTAACACATACAGTATTTAAACTGATCCAACTAGTGGAGCATTGTGATTCCGGATTATAATCGTATGAATATGAAATGAATTATAACATTGTGACAGGAGATCGGGGACCATATTCACTTTTTGCTTTTCATGGCGCCCAGAGAGGTCGCGTAGAGTAGCGTAAAGGGCTCGCTTGGCTGCCTATTTCCGCTGCCTATCAAGCAGGTAAACTCCATCCCGCCAAAGGCACGCCCACCCCGCCACACAAATACCCGCACTATGCTGCAACGCGTACGCTTACACATTCACGCGTAAGCACCCGCATCGAATGATTTTTCCTCTGTTCGTTGTGTTTCCGTCCATTATGACTAGAAGGGATATTTGTGTATAGCTTATTTGTTATTTAATATTTCTATTTTATCTTTAATTAAGGTGACGCAGTGAGTCAAACTTGCTACAAGAGGGGAAATGGCCCAATTGCCATCAGAGAGCCAAACCAAACAAGAACCCCGGGAGAGGCAGATGCCCCCGGCACCGCGGGTAAGACAGGCCCCACCGCCTCCCCGCGAGAAAAAGGCACCACCGCCTCCCCGCGAGAGAAAGGCACCACCGCCTCCCCGCGAGAGAAAGGCCCCACCGCCTCCCTGCGAGAGAAAGGCCCCACCGCCTCCCTGCGAGAGAAAGGCCCCACCGGTACCGAGGGAGAGACAGGCCCCACCGGCACCGAGGGAGAGACAGGCCCCACCGACACCAAGGGAGAGACAGGCCCCACCGGCACCAAGGGAGAGACAAGCTCCATCGGCACCAAGGGAGAGACAGGCCCCACCGGCACCAAGGGAGAGACAGGCCCCACCGGCACCAAGGGAGAGACAGGCTTCCTCACCATTGAGGAATTCGCCCCCGTCAATATCCACGGTGTGGCAAGAGCCACCGTCACGATCAACAGAATGGTATGCGCCCCCATCACCATCCATGGAGAGGCAAGAGCCCCCGTTCCAATCCACGGAGTGGCATGAGAACCCATTCTCAATGGACTGGTATTCCGAGATCCCGGAAACATCCACGGAGTGGCAAGAGTCTCAGGAAGCATCCACGGAGTGGCAAGAGTCCCAGGAAGCATCCACGGTGTGGCAAGAGTCCCAGGAAGCATCCATGGTGTGGCAAGAGTCCCAGGAAACCTACACGGAGCGGCAAGAGACCCAGGAAACATCTATGGAGTGGCCCCCCGTCACCACCCACAGAGTGGTATACGCCCCCGTCACCATCCACGGAGTGGTATGCACCCCCGCCGCCATCCACGGAGTGGCATGCGCCCCCGTCACCATTTACGGAGTGGCAAGCGTCCCTGTCACTGGAGTGGCATGCACCCCCTATACCATCCAAGGAGTGGTATGCACCCCTGTCACCATCACGGAGTGGCATGCACTCCCAATGTAGAGGCGTCCCACTACATTTCAACTTCTGTTAAATATGGAATATTGCACATAACAACCAATCAGACTGTATCTATTATCTCCTATACGATACTAAATAAATGAGTAGTCTAGATAATAGACACATTATTTATTTAGTATTGTCTAGGAGATACTAGATAGAATCTGATTGGTTGTTATGGGCAACATCCCATCTTCAACTGAATTCCCATCTTATACCCCATCATGTGTTATTTCCAACAACAATTTGGGTAATAAAATGAGTGGTGAATAATACTGTATATCTGTGGTTATTTCCTCATTTGGAGCGTCTCCATGCTTGGCGGCTACAGTGTCAGAATATGTCAAATAAAACATGTGTACATTTACTTTTTTAAATATGTCTACACACATCTCAGAGGGTTCCTTGGTCTATAAGAAGGACCTAGCCATTACCCATCATTCTCCTGTCTACACACATCTCAGAGGGTTCCTTGGTCTATGAGGAGACATAGCCATTACCCATGATTCTTCTATCTACATACATCTCAGAGGGTTCCTTGGTTCCTTTCTCCTATCTACAGACATCTCAAAGGGTTTCTTGATCTGTGAGGAGACATAGCCATTACCCCATCATTCTCCTGTCTACACACAACTCAGATGGGTTCCTTGGTCTATGAGGAGATGCAGCCATTACCTCATCATTATTGTGTCTACATACAGGACATCTCAGAGGGTTCCTTGGTCTAGGAGGAGACCCCTTGGTCTAGGAGGAGACCCCATCATTCTCCTGTTTACACACATCTCAGAGGGTTCCTTGCTTTGGTCCTTGCAGTATTTAAAACAGCCATTACAATCCTGTAATTTCAGTAATGTTACAAATGCCTGGGGAGTTCATACAGTAGGTTGCGGCACATTCAAAATGTTACCTCAGGAAACAAAATGGCCACTTCACAAAGCGCTGCAGTGAGGCCCCTCGTTCACAGTGACTGATATTTTGCATCTTCCTAACAAGTTTGTGCTAAAATAATACACACAATGCAATATTAGCATTGCTGTCTGTCAAAAAGTGTATTAGTAGGTCGACGATAACTAGGTCAACGGTCATTAGGTCAACCACTATTGGTCGACAGTGAAAAGGTCTACATGCACTATGGTTGACATGGACTAAAATTTGAGTCAAGCAAAAGGTCGACATGACTCTTTAAGATTTTTAGTGCCTAGGTCAACAACAGTCGACATAGACCCTCAATTAGTGTACCAAGTACCCTCGTATGGTGCCTCCCTCGCCATACTTTACCATTACCAATTGTAGGCCACGTGGATAATAAATTATAACAAGTTATCCAAGTGAAAAAGGTTGGAAAGAGATAAAAACAGCCAACCAGCTTCTAACTGCCATGTTACGGCCTGTGTTTCAAAAATGTCAGCTAAGAGCTGATTGGTTGGTACCTTAGCTCTCTCCAATCTTTGATAAATATCCTCCTTACAGACACAGCAGGCTTCTTCCGAACACTTCAAGTCCAGCGCTTATTTGGTGCAGACAAGGAAATGGGTAATTATGTCCTGACAATACAGTGTACAGCATACAAAAAGACCGACAAGCCTTGATGAACAGCACACGTGACACACTTATCTCTCTCCTTATGTACACACCACTGGAGAGTGGTATAGTCAGATGATTATCGATTTTGGCCACACTTTATTTCATACAAACGGAGAAGAGGAGACGCCCAATCCACATGTGGTAGGAAATATGGATTGTACGCTCCACTGGGGCAGGGACTGATGTGAATGTTCAAATATTCTCTGTAAAGTGCAGCGGAATCTGTGTGCGCTATATAAGAAACTGCTAAGAAATAAATTAATAATATAGGGATGTATGGTATTTTCTCCCCACTCAGGCAGGCATCTTCGGTGATGGGTATCCATATATAACAAGAATCCCTTTCAATACTGCGGTCATCTCTACTGTATAAACCAGTTTGAGGCGGAGAAGAGGAGACTAATATACCTTCATAGGGATGTATTATCTATTGATAGCGCTGATGAACGAGACACGATTTCATATGGTCTTGCATATGTCTTTTTCTTTCATGTGTTTATAAGGTGTGGGGACACCATCCCTGTGTCTTCATCCACCAAGATGCATTCTAAGCACGATTTGAACACCTTTATATTACTTTCATACTATAGAGTAGGCTACTATAGTTACACGCAATGTGTCAGTAAGCTAGTGCTATTCCAGGTAGAGATGAGCGGGTCAGGATCCCCGAGATCCGTCAGATCCGAATCTCGGGATCCGGGTCGGGCTCCGAGGCGGCTCGGGAGTTCCCGCCTCAATTCCGGACCCTGTGCTGTTCTCCGTGCCATGCTGTGCTGTGCTACATGACCTGCCCTGTGCCCTCACTGCCCTGAGCCCTGTAGTGTGATTTAAATAACTAGGTGCTGCAGTGCTCACACGCAGGGGCTGCAGTGTCCACTGTCCAGGGGCTGTCCTGTGGCCCGTGCCCTGTTGTGATTTATTTAGCCCTAAGCCCTGTGTTGTGATTTATTTAGCCCTGAGCCCTGTGTTGTGTGATTTAACTAACTAACTCAGTGCTGCAGTGCTCACACGCAGGGGCTGCAGTGCTGCTAAGTAGTACACTGAGTACAGGGGCTGCAGTAATACAAGGGGCTGTGTCCAGTGTGACGGCCTATATCCATTGTCCAGTGTCACGAGTCACGACATATATCCTGTGTCCAGTGTGACGACATATATCCTGTGTCCAGTGTCACGACATACATCCTGTGTCCAGTGTGACGACATATATCCAGTGTCCAGTGTGACAGATATATCCATTGTCCAGTGTGACGACATATATCCTGTGTCCAGTGTGACGACAAATATCCGGTGTCCAGTGTGACATCTAACCATTGTGTGACGGCATATATCCAGTGTCCAGCGTGATATATATCCATTGTCCAGTGTGACGACATATATCCTGTGTCCAGCATGACATATATCCATTGTCCAGTGTGACGACATATATCCAGTGTCCAGTGTGACATATATCCATTGTCCAGTGTGACGACATATATCCTGTGTCCAGTGTGACTATATATATCCAGTGTCCAGTGTGACTACATATATCCAGTGTCCAGTGTGACGACATATATCCAGTGTCCAGTGTGACATATATCCTGTGTCCAGTGTGACGACATACAGTATATCCTGTATCCAGTGTGACTACATATATCCAGTGTCCAGTGTGACGACATATATCCAGTGTCCAGTGTGATGACATATATCCAGTGTCCAGTGTGACATATATCCTGTGTCCAGTGTGTTGACATATATCCAGTGCCCAGTGTGACATCTAACCATTGTGTGACGTCATATATCCAGTGTCCAGCGTGATATATATCCATTGTCCAGTGTGACGACATATATCCTGTGTCCAGCGTGACATATATCCATTGCCCAGTGTGACGAAATATATCCAGTGTCCAGTGTGACATATATCCATTGTCCAGTGTGACGACATATATCCTGTGTCCAGTGTGACTATATATATCCAGTGTCCAGTGTGACTACATATATCCAGTGTCCAGTGTGACAACATATATCCAGTGTCCAGTGTGACATATATCCTGTGTCCAGTGTGACGACATATATCCTGTATCCAGTGTGACTACATATATCCAGTGTCCAGTGTGACGACATATATCCAGTGTCCAGTGTGACGACATATATCCAGTGTCCAGTGTGACATATATCCTGTGTCCAGTGTGACGACATATATGCAGTGTCCAGTGTGACATATATCCATTGTCCAGTGTGACAACATATATCCAGTGTTCAGTGTGACATGTAACCATTGTGTGACGGCATATATCCAGTGTCCAGCGTGACATATATCCATTGTCCAGTCTGACGACATATATCCTGTGTCCAGTGTGACATATATCCATTGTCCAGTGTGACGACATATATACTGTGTCCACTGTGACATGTAACCATTGTGTGACGGCATATATCCTGTGTCCAGTGTGACATATATCCATTGTCCAGTGTGACGACATATATCCAGAGTCCAGTGTGACATATATCCATTGTCCAGTGTGACTATATATATCCAGTGTCCAGTGTGACAGGGGCTGTGTCCAGTGTACAGGGGCTGTGTCCAGTGTACAGGGGCTGTGTACAGGGGTTGTGTCCAGTGTACAGGGGTTGTGTCCAGTATACAGGAGCTGTGTCCAGGAGCTGTGTCCAGGGGCAGTGTCCAGTATGACGGCTGTGTCCAGTGTACAGGAGCTGTGTCCCGGGGCGGTGTCCAGAAGCTGTGTCCATTGTCCAGGGGCTGTGTCCAGGGTAACGGGCTGTGTCCATTGTCCAGGGGCTGTGTCCAGGGTGACGGGCTGTGTCCAGTGTCCAGGGGCAGTGTCCAGTGTGAAGGCTGTGTCCAGTGTACAGGAGCTGTGTCCAGGGGCGGTGTCCAGAGGCTGTGTCCAGTGTGACGGCTGTGTCCATTGTCCAGGGGCTGTGTCCAGTGTGACGGGCTGTGTCCATTGTCCAGGGGCTGTGTCCAGGGTGATGGGCTGTGTCCAGTGTCCAGGGGCAGTGTCCAGTGTGAAGGCTATTTCCAGTGTACAGGAGCTGTGTCCAGGGGCGGTGTCCAGAGGCTGTGTCCAGTGTGACGGCTGTGTCCATTGTCCAGGGGCTGTGTCCAGTGTGACGGGCTGTGTCCAGGGGCAGTGTCCAGGGGCTGTGTCCATTGTCCAGGGGCTGTGTCCAGGGTGATGGGCTGTGTCCAGGGGCAGTGTCCAGGGGCTGTGTCCAGGGGCAGTGTCCAGTGTCCAAGGGGTTGTGTCCAGTGTGACAGGCTGTGTCCAGTGTAAAGTAAGAAAAATAAATAAAAGTAATAAATAAAATAAAAACACATTTTTGGAGGATGATGGAGGAGGAAATAGTGGGAGATCAGCAACCTGATAGAAGTGCTGAAGCTGCTACCACCAGTCATGACAAGGCCGATACCTTGTTGTATTTGCTCTTTGGAGCATTTCTCTTTTTTTGGGATAGTTTATTAAACTGCCACCCTGTCTGCCCCTGTAGTGCCACTCTGCCAGGTTGGAAGTGTAAGGTCCACATGTATGTGATGCCGACTGCTGTCGCTTAGTTTAGTCATCCAGCTACCTCGGTATACCCTTTTGGCCCAACTACAGTAAATGAAAACAATTTTGTAAGCTGTGAAGTGATCAAAATTGACTAGAAATGAGTGGAAACTAATGTTATTGAGGTTAATAATACTTTAGGGGCATTTTTTCATAAAAATCCATATCCAAAACCCACAAGGGTGGTTTTGCCAAAACCAATCCAGATCCAAAACACGAAGGGAGATCCAGATCCAAAACCAAAACCCGAAAAGTGGCCGCCGCACATCTCTAATTACAGGGTGAGCTGCTAAACTTACACACAATATGTCAGTAGTTACTCACAAAGAGTCAGTAAGCCAGTGCCATACAGATAGGCTGCCATAGATACACACGATGTGTCAGTAAGTCAGTGCTATTACAGGGTGAGCTGCTAAATTTACATTAAATGTGTCAGTAAACCAGTGCTATACAGAGTAGGCTACTACAGTTACACACAATGAGTCAGCAAGCCAGTGCTATACAGGGTGAACTGCCATAGCAGTGGGAAACGAAGGATTTTCAGAAGGGGGTTTCCAGAGGGGTGGAGCAAAGCACGGAGATGGACACTTAGGTGACCCAGTAGATACACACTATGTGTCAGTAAGACGTGCTATACAGGGTAGGCTGCTATAGATACATGTAATGTGTCAGCAAGTCGGTGCTATACAGGGTAGTAGTGTTCCCGCTAGGCTTATTTCACGGGGCGCTGCGCCCTGCCTGTTTCTGCCCGCCCTGCATAGTTAATAGCCGCTGCCGCGCTAGAAGTCTCCTCCCGCTGACAGTGTACGCTGCTAGCGCGGCAGCGTGTGGACACTCCCCCCTCAGCCCTGACATGTCGCAGCAGCGGAGTGGGGGGGGACAGTGAGCACCAGGAGATCACGGGGCAGAGGCTGCTCTGTGCGTGACAGTGCGTCCCCTTGAAGGCATCGGCCCAGAAGCCTGCCGGTGGTGACACCTGCTGGCTGGAGGCAGTGCTTGGCCCCCGGGGCCGGTGATGGACAGCTGGGCACCCTGGGATATGCAGCCCTCCCGCTCCCCCGCCGCCGCACACTTGTTGATGCACCCGAGTGCAGCGTGTAGGGCGGTCCCGGCTCATCTGCCCCCTCTCCGCAGGCCACACGGACTCCTCAGCGCTGCCTCTGGGGGACTTTATGGGGGATATAACCCGCTCCGGAGAGTTACCCCTGCCAGAGGGCTTCGAGCAGGTCAGGGACGTGGACGGCAAAGTTGATTATATTGATCACAGATAAGTGTCAAAGGTCTGTTTCATATGTGCAAGTTTATTTACATGTGCAATGCTAATAACCACCATTGTTGGCCATATAATATTGTCCAGTATACATAGGGAAGTTGCAGGAGCCCAACTTTAACGTTTCATTTCCGGACGCATTTTTTGCATTATATTGATCCTCTCACATTTTCTGTAATCACAGTATGCATATTGCCAATCAAAATATTGTCCATAATAAATTCAGGATGTGGCCAGGGGGTCTCAGGTGGTCAGAAGTAATGTACTCAAAGCCCAGCAGTATTCATAAATTTATCAGGTTTACATGGCTAAACTCAAGGAATTTGTGCTTGAAATAGGCAATACTTAATGGGTGCCAACAACACTATTGCCCATTCTCCATCACTGACATTCGCAGTACGAGTGCAGTGCACATGCAAATTGATGGTGTGACGCTCAGGTGTCACAAGATGGTTATATAGCATAAATGTGCCGATGGTGTGATGCTCAGGTGTCACAAGATGGATTATATACAGTAGCATAAATGTGCTGTTGGTGTGATACTCAGGTGTCACAAGATGGTTATATAGCATAAATGTGCTGATGGTGTGACGCTCAGGTGTCACAGGATGGATTATATAGCATATATGTGCTCAGGGCCGTTTCTAGACAATTTAGCTCCCAGGGCAAAGAAATAAAAAATGCGCCCCCACCCCCCCAAATACACATAAGAAATTGCGCGCGCCTTCGGCGCGCGCTGCGAAATAGGGGCGTGGTTTATTTTTATAGGGGGTGTAGCTTAATATAAGGGCGTGGTCTAGCATGAAAACAAGTACCTTACATCTCACTTTTGCAACCTGCATGTCCAGACATTGGTTACCGCAAGAATTGTCATTGTCCTCCCGCATTTAAGTTGGCCAGCTGAAGGCCACACAGTGACATAAAAATATAAAGGCCCACACAGTGACCTAGTACGCCTCACAGATCAAGGCCAAACAATGACAGGCTACTTAAATCATTATACACTTTTTATCCGTGATGCCAATTACACATTACGCCGCATTACGTTACGTGATGACAATTACATATTACGCCGCACACCATGATGACAATGACACATTATGTCGCACACCATGATGACAATTACACATTATGTCGCACACCATGATGCCCATTAGACCCCACACTGTGATGCCCATTACACCCACACTGTGATGGCAATTACACAATACTCCCCACACGAATGCCTATTACACATTATGCCCCAGGCGCCGCTGCCGTACAACTGATACCGTTTACTAATATGCCCCCACAGTGCCAGATATGCCCCCACAGTGCCATACATATATGCCCCCACAGTGCCACACATATGCCCCCACAGTGCCACAAGCAGCACAACTCACTGTCTCTGGCCCTGGGTCTCCCCCTCCAGTCCCGCGCCGCTGCCATATGCCCCTACAGTGCCAGATATGCCCCCACAGTGCCACATATATGCCCCCACAGTGCAAAATATGTCCCTACAGTGCCACAGATATGCCTTCACAGTGCCACACATATGCCCCACACAGTGCCAAATATGCCCCCACAGTGCCACAGATATGCCCCTACAGTGCCACAGATATGCCCCCACATATATGCCCCCACAGTGCAAAATATGCCCCCACAGTGCCAAATATGCCCCCACACAGTGCCACAGATATGCCTTCACAGTGCCACACATATGCCCCTACAGTGCCATATATGCCCCACACAGTGCCAAATATGCCCCCACAGTGCCACAGATATGCCCCTACAGTGCCACACATATGCCCCACACAGTGCCACAGATATGCCCCCACAGTGCCACAGATATGCCCCTACAGTGCCACACATATGCCCCCAAAGTGCCACACATATGCCCCCAAAGTGCCAGAAGCAGCACAACTCACTGTGGCCATGGGTCTCCCCCTCAAGTCCCCTGCCATCGCTGCTGCTGGTGGTGCTGCTGCTGCTTCTTCTTCTTTCCTGGGGAGGGGAGGGGAGCGGAGCGTCTCTCCTTCCCTTCCCCTTCACTGTGTGTACCACTCACAACCTGAGCAGTCAGCCATTCATACCTCGCGGGCTGGCTCCTGATTGGCTGCCGGCCCGCGAGGCGAGCTCTGATTGGCTGACAGCCCAGTGACCGAGGGGAAGGAGAGACGGGCGATGCGCTCCGCTCTCCTCCCCTCCCCAGGGAAATCATCCTGGGGCTGTGCTGTGGCGGCCGGGGAGAGGGGAAAGGAATTGCGGCAGGCGGCGGCAGCGTGTGCGTCGGGGTTGGGGGGGGGGGAGCTGCCGCGCGCCCTGGCTGTTTACAGAGGCTGACAAGCCGTGCGGCGCCCCGGGCTGCTGCACGGCTTGTCCGCCTCTAGAAACGGCCCTGTATGTGCTGATGGTGTGACGCTCCAGGTGTCACAAGACGGTTATATAGTATAAATGTGCTGATGGTGTGACGCTCGGGTGTCACAAGGTGGATTATATACTTTAGCAATAACGTGCTGATGGTTTGAAGATCAGGTGTCACCATTTTGACCTTTTAAATGAAAATGTGCCCTCGCGAATGAAAAATGTGCCCTCGCGAATGAAAAATGTGCCCTCGCGATTGAAAAATGTGCCCTCGCGATTGAAAAATGTGCCGTTCCCATGATCAGCACCCTGCCCTAAAAAATTTCTAGAGTGAACACTAGGTACAGTAGGCTACTATAGTTACACACAATTTGTCAGTAAAACGTGATATACTGTACAGGGTAGGCGTGTATAGTTACACAATGTGTCAGTAAGCCAGTGATATACAGGGTAGGTAGATGTCACACTGAGCAGTGATTCACTCCTAACATTCCGTTTATAAATCGTTAATGGTATCATTCAGTGTTTAAGACCTAGATCGTTCACCCACCAGGTGAAGCAATATCTTTATCAATATCTCGTTTGCTAACAATATTGCATAGAGGTGATTCAGTATATCCAATCAGCCTTCCGCAGCTATCTATCCTATGGCTTACAGGTAACTCCACTATTGAGCCCTTCTGTCTAGGCCACACACAGTAACCTATCACTGTTACCATAACAACACAGGTGTTCCGCCAATGCGCATTTCACTTTAATGGCTTTATCAGGGTTACACATGACCAGTAGCGGTGCCAGAACAGACCTTCTGAGAGCACAGAGGCTGAAGCAGCACTGACAGACCCCTACCCAAACTTTAGTATGGTACTTGGCAAGGCCTGATACACTTGACAGCATTAAGACATGTTATATTGGTATAAAAAACCCTGCCCCAATCTGCAAAGCGCCTCCCACTTTGGTAATATATTTGCCCCTTTCAGGGTTGTAAATTGAGGCAGGTAGGAGATATGCTATTCTGCCCTTGCTTATACATACACATAGTCTAAAGGTGGCCATACACACGCAGATTTATCTTTAGATCTGGCTGCTTGAAACAAAAAAATGGTTATGGATGAGAGCAAATGACAGTTGACCATTTGCTTGGAAATGTTGGAAAACAGACAAACTGTCACTCATCCATAACCATGTTTTTGTTCCAACCAGCCAGATCTGAAGATAAATCTTATAGTGTATGGGCCCCACTTTATTTGTATACATATATTTGCCTGTATGGCTGCTGCTAATACCTGTGTGATGACATCACAATGGCCCTGTGATGACATAACAGTGATTCTATGATGTCACAATGCCTGGTGAGCCAGGACGGAACACTAGGATTCATTCTGTTGCCTGGTCCCGACTTGTGCAGTCAGAGCTTTTGAACGTGTCTGATTATTCAGCATTTTCAGTTCATATATTGTGTTTGGAGAGGAGCAAGGAGAGAGAGGAGAGAGAGGAGGAAGGAGGAGACAAACGGGAGCAGCCCTGCGCTGCGTCCCGTTCTATAGTAGCAAGGTAAGTGCGCTCTTATTTCTATTCATTCTTTTTTGTTTGAGCAATTGGGGTTCTTCATGGATTTCTTAAGGGGCGAGGCTCACCTGAAAGTGGGCGTGTCATAGCATAGAAGGCGGTTATGTCCCAATTTAGTGGGTGTTTCAGGGGGTCTTTGCCCAAACCTGAGGGGTTATTTATTATTTATATCACTGCCGGTTCCCAATGACCCTTAATATTTTTGGCGTTCAATATGAGCTAAAATGGTTATTCGATTCCAGTGGGTTTGTGTGTGTCCCACACACAAACACTTTTTTATTTTGGTTTAAACCCTTTCTTTTTGTTGGTGGTTAAATAATCACAATTTGCATGTTACAATGGGCACCGATATTATGCCCACATTTCACTGCAAATGAGGTTGCTGATAAATGGGCTTAAAATAATAAAGCCCTTTATTTCCCCCATTACTCCATTACTCCATTATGGTATTGTATTCGCTGATACCTGCATATCTGTGGTCAGTTGTGTAACACATATTTATACTGATCCTACTAGTGGAGCATTGTGATTCCGGATTATAATCGTATGAATATGAAATGAATTATAACATTGTGACAGGAGATCGGGGACCATATTCACTTTTTGCTTTTCATGGCGCCCAGAGAGGTCGCGTAGAGTAGCGTAAAGGGCTCGCTTGGCTGCCTATTTCCGCTGCCTATCAAGCAGGTAAACTCCATCCCGCCAAAGGCACGCCCACCCCGCCACACAAATACCCGCACTATGCTGCAACGCGTACGCTTACACATTCACGCGTAAGCACCCGCATCGAATGATTTTTCCTCTGTTCGTTGTGTTTCCGTCCATTATGACTAGAAGGGATATTTGTGTATAGCTTATTTGTTATTTAATATTTCTATTTTATCTTTAATTAAGGTGACGCAGTGAGTCAAACTTGCTACAAGAGGGGAAATGGCCCAATTGCCATCAGAGAGCCAAACCAAACAAGAACCCCGGGAGAGGCAGATGCCCCCGGCACCGCGGGTAAGACAGGCCCCACCGCCTCCCCGCGAGAAAAAGGCACCACCGCCTCCTCGCGAGAGAAAGGCACCACCGCCTCCCCGCGAGAGAAAGGCTTCACCGCCTCCCTGCGAGAGAAAGGCTCCACCGCCTCCCTGCGAGAGAAAGGCCCCACCGGTACCGAGGAAGAGACAGGCCCCACCGGCACCGAGGAAGAGACAGGCCCCACCGACACCAAGGGAGAGACAGGCCCCACCGGCACCAAGGGAGAGACAGGCTCCATCGGCACCAAGGGAGAGACAGGCCCCACCGGCACCAAGGGAGAGACAGGCCCCACCGGCACCAAGGGAGAGACAGGCTTCCTCACCATTGAGGAATTCGCCCCCGTCAATATCCACGGTGTGGCAAGAGCCACCGTCACGATCAACAGAATGGTATGCGCCCCCATCACCATCCATGGAGAGGCAAGAGCCCCCGTTCCAATCCACGGAGTGGCATGAGAACCCATTCTCAATGGACTGGTATTCCGAGATCCCGGAAACATCCACGGAGTGGCAAGAGTCTCAGGAAGCATCCACGGAGTGGCAAGAGTCCCAGGAAGCATCCACGGTGTGGCAAGAGTCCCAGGAAGCATCCATGGTGTGGCAAGAGTCCCAGGAAACCTACACGGAGCGGCAAGAGACCCAGGAAACATCTATGGAGTGGCCCCCCGTCACCACCCACAGAGTGGTATACGCCCCCGTCACCATCCACGGAGTGGTATGCACCCCCGCCGCCATCCACGGAGTGGCATGCGCCCCCATCACCATTTACGGAGTGGCAAGCGTCCCTGTCACTGGAGTGGCATGCACCCCCTATACCATCCAAGGAGTGGTATGCACCCCTGTCACCATCACGGAGTGGCATGCACTCCCAATGTAGAGGCGTCCCACTACATTTCAACTTCTGTTAAATATGGAATATTGCACATAACAACCAATCAGACTGTATCTATTATCTCCTATACGATACTAAATAAATGAGTAATCTAGATAATAGACACATTATTTATTTAGTATTGTCTAGGAGATACTAGATAGAATCTGATTGGTTGTTATGGGCAACATCCCATCTTCAACTGAATTCCCATCTTATACCCCATCATGTGTTATTTCCAACAACAATTTGGGTAATAAAATGAGTGGTGAATAATACTGTATATCTGTGGTTATTTCCTCATTTGGAGCGTCTCCATGCTTGGCGGCTACAGTGTCAGAATATGTCAAATAAAACATGTGTACATTTACTTTTTTAAATATGTCTACACACATCTCAGAGGGTTCCTTGGTCTATGAGAAGACCTAGCCATTACCCGATAATTCTGTCTGCACACATCTCAGAGGGCTCCTTGGTCTATGAGAAGGACCTAGCCATTACCCATCATTCTCCTGTCTACACACATCTCAGAGGGTTCCTTGGTCTATGAGGAGACATAGCCATTACCCATGATTCTTCTATCTACATACATCTCAGAGGGTTCCTTGGTTCCTTTCTCCTATCTACAGACATCTCAAAGGGTTTCTTGATCTGTGAGGAGACATAGCCATTACCCCATCATTCTCCTGTCTACACACAACTCAGATGGGTTCCTTGGTCTATGAGGAGATGCAGCCATTACCTCATCATTATTGTGTCTACATACAGGACATCTCAGAGGGTTCCTTGGTCTAGGAGGAGACCCCTTGGTCTAGGAGGAGACCCCATCATTCTCCTGTTTACACACATCTCAGAGGGTTCCTTGCTTTGGTCCTTGCAGTATTTAAAACAGCCATTACAATCCTGTAATTTCAGTAATGTTACAAATGCCTGGGGAGTTCATACAGTAGGTTGCGGCACATTCAAAATGTTACCTCAGGAAACAAAATGGCCACTTCACAAAGCGCTGCAGTGAGGCCCCTCGTTCACAGTGACTGATATTTTGCATCTTCCTAACAAGTTTGTGCTAAAATAATACACACAATGCAATATTAGCATTGCTGTCTGTCAAAAAGTGTATTAGTAGGTCGACGATAACTAGGTCAACGGTCATTAGGTCAACCACTATTGGTCGACAGTGAAAAGGTCTACATGCACTATGGTTGACATGGACTAAAATTTGAGTCAAGCAAAAGGTCGACATGACTCTTTAAGATTTTTAGTGCCTAGGTCAACAACAGTCGACATAGACCCTCAATTAGTGTACCAAGTACCCTCGTATGGTGCCTCCCTCGCCATACTTTACCATTACCAATTGTAGGCCACGTGGATAATAAATTATAACAAGTTATCCAAGTGAAAAAGGTTGGAAAGAGATAAAAACAGCCAACCAGCTTCTAACTGCCATGTTACGGCCTGTGTTTCAAAAATGTCAGCTAAGAGCTGATTGGTTGGTACCTTAGCTCTCTCCAATCTTTGATAAATATCCTCCTTACAGACACAGCAGGCTTCTTCCGAACACTTCAAGTCCAGCGCTTATTTGGTGCAGACAAGGAAATGGGTAATTATGTCCTGACAATACAGTGTACAGCATACAAAAAGACCGACAAGCCTTGATGAACAACACACGTGACACACTTATCTCTCTCCTTATGTACACACCACTGGAGAGTGGTATAGTCAGATGATTTTCGATTTTGGCCACACTTTATTTCATACAAACGGAGAAGAGGAGACGCCCAATCCACATGTGGTAGGAAATATGGATTGTACGCTCCACTGGGGCAGGGACTGATGTGAATGTTCAAATATTCTCTGTAAAGTGCAGCGGAATCTGTGTGCGCTATATAAGAAACTGCTAAGAAATAAATTAATAATATAGGGATGTATGGTATTTTCTCCCCACTCAGGCAGGCATCTTCGGTGATGGGTATCCATATATAACAAGAATCCCTTTCAATACTGCGGTCATCTCTACTGTATAAACCAGTTTGAGGCGGAGAAGAGGAGACTAATATACCTTCATAGGGATGTATTATCTATTGATAGCGCTGATGAACGAGACACGATTTCATATGGTCTTGCATATGTCTTTTTCTTTCATGTGTTTATAAGGTGTGGGGACACCATCCCTGTGTCTTCATCCACCAAGATGCATTCTAAGCACGATTTGAACACCTTTATATTACTTTCATACTATAGAGTAGGCTACTATAGTTACACGCAATGTGTCAGTAAGCTAGTGCTATTCCAGGTAGAGATGAGCGGGTCAGGATCCCCGAGATCCGTCAGATCCGAATGTCGGGATCCGGGTCGGGCTCCGAGGCGGCTCGGGAGTTCCCGCCTCAATTCCGGACCCTGTGCTGTTCTCCGTGCCATGCTGTGCTGTGCTACATGACCTGCCCTGTGCCCTCACTGCCCTGAGCCCTGTAGTGTGATTTAAATAACTAGGTGCTGCAGTGCTCACACGCAGGGGCTGCAGTGTCCACTGTCCAGGGGCTGTCCTGTGGCCCGTGCCCTGTTGTGATTTATTTAGCCCTAAGCCCTGTGTTGTGATTTATTTAGCCCTGAGCCCTGTGTTGTGTGATTTAACTAACTAACTCAGTGCTGCAGTGCTCACACGCAGGGGCTGCAGTGCTGCTGAGTAGTACACTGAGTACAGGGGCTGCAGTAATACAAGGGGCTGTGTCCAGTGTGACGGCCTATATCCATTGTCCAGTGTCACGAGTCACGACATATATCCTGTGTCCAGTGTGACGACATATATCCTGTGTCCAGTGTGACGACATACATCCTGTGTCCAGTGTGACGACATATATCCAGTGTCCAGTGTGACAGACATATCCATTGTCCAGTGTGACGACATATATCCTGTGTCCAGTGTGACGACATATATCCGGTGTCCAGTGTGACATCTAACCATTGTGTGACGGCATACTGTATATCCAGTGTCCAGCGTGATATATATCCATTGTCCAGTGTGACGACATATATCCTGTGTCCAGCATGACATATATCCATTGTCCAGTGTGACGACATATATCCAGTGTCCAGTGTGACATATATCCATTGTCCAGTGTGACGACATATATCCTGTGTCCAGTGTGACTATATATATCCAGTGTCCAGTGTGACTACATATATCCAGTGTGACGACATATATCCAGTGTCCAGTGTGACATATATCCTGTGTCCAGTGTGACGACATATATCCTGTATCCAGTGTGACTACATATATCCAGTGTCCAGTGTGACGACATATATCCAGTGTCCAGTGTGATGACATATATCCAGTGTCCAGTGTGACATATATCCTGTGTCCAGTGTGACGACATATATCCAGTGCCCAGTGTGACATCTAACCATTGTGTGACGTCATATATCCAGTGTCCAGCGTGATATATATCCATTGTCCAGTGTGACGACATATATCCTGTGTCCAGCGTGACATATATCCATTGCCCAGTGTGACGACATATATCCAGTGTCCAGTGTGACATATATCCATTGTCCAGTGTGACGACATATATCCTGTGTCCAGTGTGACTATATATATCCAGTGTCCAGTGTGACTACATATATCCAGTGTCCAGTGTGACAACATATATCCAGTGTCCAGTGTGACATATATCCTGTGTCCAGTGTGACGACATATATCCTGTATCCAGTGTGACTACATATATCCAGTGTCCAGTGTGACGACATATATCCAGTGTCCAGTGTGACGACATATATCCAGTGTCCAGTGTGACATATATCCTGTGTCCAGTGTGACGACATATATGCAGTGTCCAGTGTGACATATATCCATTGTCCAGTGTGACAACATATATCCAGTGTTCAGTGTGACATGTAACCATTGTGTGACGGCATATATCCAGTGTCCAGCGTGACATATATCCATTGTCCAGTCTGACGACATATATCCTGTGTCCAGTGTGACATATATCCATTGTCCAGTGTGACGACATATATCCTGTGTCCACTGTGACATGTAACCATTGTGTGACGGCATATATCCTGTGTCCAGTGTGACATATATCCATTGTCCAGTGTGACGACATATATCCAGAGTCCAGTGTGACATATATCCATTGTCCAGTGTGACTATATATATCCAGTGTCCAGTGTGACAGGGGCTGTGTCCAGTGTACAGGGGCTGTGTCCAGTGTACAGGGGCTGTGTACAGGGGTTGTGTCCAGTGTACAGGGGTTGTGTCCAGTATACAGGAGCTGTGTCCAGGAGCTGTGTCCAGGGGCAGTGTCCAGTATGACGGCTGTGTCCAGTGTACAGGAGCTGTGTCCCGGGGCGGTGTCCAGAAGCTGTGTCCATTGTCCAGGGGCTGTGTCCAGGGTAACGGGCTGTGTCCATTGTCCAGGGGCTGTGTCCAGGGTGACGGGCTGTGTCCAGTGTCCAGGGGCAGTGTCCAGTGTGAAGGCTGTGTCCAGTGTACAGGAGCTGTGTCCAGGGGCGGTGTCCAGAGGCTGTGTCCAGTGTGACGGCTGTGTCCATTGTCCAGGGGCTGTGTCCAGTGTGACGGGCTGTGTCCATTGTCCAGGGGCTGTGTCCAGGGTGACGGGCTGTGTCCAGTGTCCAGGGGCAGAGTCCAGTGTGAAGGCTGTGTCCAGTGTACAGGAGCTGTGTCCAGGGGCGGTGTCCAGAGGCTGTGTCCAGTGTGACGGCTGTGTCCATTGTCCAGGGGCTGTGTCCAGGGTGACGGGCTGTGTCCAGTGTCCAGGGGCAGTGTCCAGTGTGAAGGCTATTTCCAGTGTACAGGAGCTGTGTCCAGGGGCGGTGTCCAGAGGCTGTGTCCAGTGTGACGGCTGTGTCCATTGTCCAGGGGCTGTGTCCAGTGTGACGGGCTGTGTCCAGGGGCAGTGTCCAGGGGCTGTGTCCATTGTCCAGGGGCTGTGTCCAGGGTGATGGGCTGTGTCCAGGGGCAGTGTCCAGGGGCTGTGTCCAGGGGCAGTGTCCAGTGTCCAAGGGGTTGTGTCCAGTGTGACAGGCTGTGTCCAGTGTAAAGTAAGAAAAATAAATAAAAGTAATAAATAAAATAAAAACACATTTTTGGAGGATGATGGAGGAGGAAATAGTGGGAGATCAGCAACCTGATAGAAGTGCTGAAGCTGCTACCACCAGTCATGACAAGGCCGATACCTTGTTGTATTTGCTCTTTGGAGCATTTCTCTTTTTTTGGGATAGTTTATTAAACTGCCACCCTGTCTGCCCCTGTAGTGCCACTCTGCCAGGTTGGAAGTGTAAGGTCCACATGTATGTGATGCCGACTGCTGTCGCTTAGCTTAGTCATCCAGCTACCTCGGTATACCCTTTTGGCCCAACTACAGTAAATGAAAACAATTTTGTAAGCTGTGAAATTGACTAGAAATGAGTGGAAACTAATGTTATTGAGGTTAATAATACTTTAGGGGCATTTTTTCATAAAAATCCATATCCAAAACCCACAAGGGTGGTTTTGCCAAAACCAATCCAGATCCAAAACACGAAGGGAGATCCAGATCCAAAACCCGAAAAGTGGCCGCCGCACATCTCTAATTACAGGGTGAGCTGCTAAACTTACACACAATATGTCAGTAGTTACTCACAAAGAGTCAGTAAGCCAGTGCCATACAGATAGGCTGCCATAGATACACACGATGTGTCAGTAAGTCAGTGCTATTACAGGGTGAGCTGCTAAATTTACATTAAATGTGTCAGTAAACCAGTGCTATACAGAGTAGGCTACTACAGTTACACACAATGGGCCTTATTCTGATCGGAGCGGCCAAACGTGCGTACGTTCACAATTACCGCACGCTAGCCGTACGCGGCCGTTAGGGTTAAGTCCACCCACAAATCGGACGCTTGCGTACGGGCAGAAATAACGTAGAAGGGGAGTGGTGTACAAATGAGCGTACGGCAACATACGCGGTCGGCCCAGCCCTTACACTCCGTCGACTAGCGTACGACTGAGCGTACGGCGCCGTCTACGGCCGTCTTTCCTCCGTCTCCCCACCGCCTTCTTGCGGCGATCTGAGCGTACGCCAGCTTGCACGGACGGGTCCCTATTGTTTTCAATGGAAAACTCAGCTTATGTCACCGCTCGTGAGAGTGAGCGTACGTCCGTGCACGCTGGCATACCCTTCACATATATGGACCTGCAAATGTGATTGGTGGCATCTTACATCCAGAGTGTAGTGAAATCCAAATCATAGCAGATGAGATAGTGGTACAGGTCATAATTTGGGGTACTATACAAAGATTGTGTTGAAAATAGTGGTCATGTGCTTCAAACATTGCAGAAACATCGTTTGTAGGTGTTAGATGTGGTTTATGTTATTGTATCCTAAATACAAAACCTATGTTAGTATTAGAGTGAACACGTTGACACATGTCGACTTGTGTAGATTGAGTGTGCTACTGCGTAAAGTCTATGAAAGCAGGTAGTGAATGTGTCTGTTTATCAAATACCTACCTTAGCGTATAAAAAGATTCTTACCTTAAATTAAACAAACCTTTAAATGTGGAGAAGTATAGAAACATAAGCTTCCAATGTGTTTGCGTGCTGCATGTGTGGCTTGCAGGCAGTGAAATCATGGTTTGGAGTTAATAGACTGCAGCATTGCTTATTACATTCAGGTGTATGTGTTTGAGTACTAATCAGCGTTAATTAGCCAACTCAGGCGCACGCTGGCAAGCGGTATCTGTAGGAGTGGTTTTAGCTGTCGGTTGGCGGCCGCCTGTTTGGTGTCCGAAACGAACGGTGCCTTAGTCGATCGTGCGGTAGTAGCACCGCTCATTTCTGGTGCACACCCCCGTGTACGCCCATATTTACGCCCATTTTCCCTCATTATTTCGGCCGCTCCCATCAACACGCCCCTATGCCGCCCCATTACCCGTACGCTCGCGTACAGGTTTTTTCGCACGTTGAGACACCGGCCGTAAGCGTTGTGGAGTGCTCGCGCCGGCGCATTAGCGTATCTGCACATGCGCAGATCGTAAAAAAACCCGGGACGTACGCGTACGGCCCGGACGCTCCAACCAGAATAAGGCCCAATGCGTCAGCAAGCAAGTGCTATACAGGGTGAACTGCCATAGCAGTGGGAAACGCAGGATTTTCAGAAGGGGGTTTCCAGAGGGGTGGAGCAAAGCACGGAGATGGACACTTAGGTGACCCAGTAGATACACACTATGTGTCAGTAAGACGTGCTATACAGGGTAGGCTGCTATAGATACATGTAATGTGTCAGCAAGTCGGTGCTATACAGGGTAGTAGTGTTCCCGCTAGGCTTATTTCACGGGGCGCTGCGCCCTGCCTGTTTCTGCCCGCCCTGCATAGTTAATAGCCGCTGCCGCGCTAGAAGTCTCCTCCCGCTGACAGTGTAAGCTGCTAGCGCGGCAGCGTGTGGACACTCCCCCCTCAGCCCTGACATGTCGCAGCAGCGGAGGGGGGGGGACAGTGAGCACCAGGAGATCACGGGGCAGAGGCTGCTCTGTGCGTGACAGTGCGTCCCCTTGAAGGCATCGGCCCAGAAGCCTGCCGGTGGTGACACCTGCTGGCTGGAGGCAGTGCTTGGCCCCCGGGGCCGGTGATGGACAGCTGGGCACCCTGGGATATGCAGCCCTCCCGCTCCCCCGCCGCCGCACACTTGTTGATGCACCCGAGTGCAGCGTGTAGGGTGGTCCCGGCTCATCTGCCCCCTCTCCGCAGGCCACACGGACTCCTCAGCGCTGCCTCTGGGGGACTTTATGGGGGATATAACCCGCTCCGGAGAGTTACCCCTGCCAGAGGGCTTCGAGCAGGTCAGGGACGTGGACGGCAAAGTTGATTATATTGATCACAGATAAGTGTCAAAGGTCTGTTTCATATGTGCAAGTTTATTTACATGTGCAATGCTAATAACCACCATTGTTGGCCATATAATATTGTCCAGTATACATAGGGAAGTTGCAGGAGCCCAACTTTAACGTTTCATTTCCGGACGCATTTTTTGCATTATATTGATCCTCTCACATTTTCTGTAATCACAGTATGCATATTGCCAATCAAAATATTGTCCATAATAAATTCAGGATGTGGCCAGGGGGTCTCAGGTGGTCAGAAGTAATGTACTCAAAGCCCAGCAGTATTCATAAATTTATCAGGTTTACATGGCTAAACTCAAGGAATTTGTGCTTGAAATAGGCAATACTTAATGGGTGCCAACAACACTATTGCCCATTCTCCATCACTGACATTCGCAGTACGAGTGCAGTGCACATGCAAATTGATGGTGTGACGCTCAGGTGTCACAAGATGGTTATATAGCATAAATGTGCCGATGGTGTGATGCTCAGGTGTCACAAGATGGATTATATACAGTAGCATAAATGTGCTGTTGGTGTGACACTCAGGTGTCACAAGATGGTTATATAGCATAAATGTGCTGATGGTGTGACGCTCAGGTGTCACAGGATGGATTATATAGAATATATGTGCTCAGGGCCGTTTCTAGACAATTTAGCTCCCAGGGCAAAGAAATAAAAAATGCGCCCCCACCCCCCCAAATACACATAAGAAATTGCGCGCGCCTTTGGCGCGCGCTGCGAAATAGGGGCGTGGTTTATTTTTATAGGGGGTGTGGCTTAATATAAGGGCGTGGTCTAGCAGGAAAACAAGTACCTTACATCTCACTTTTGCAACCTGCATGTCCAGACATTGGTTACCGCAAGAATTGTCATTGTCCTCCCGCATTTAAGTTGGCCGGCTGAAGGCCACACAGTGACATAAAAATATAAAGGCCCACACAGTGACCTAGTACGCCTCACAGATCAAGGCCAAACAATGACAGGCTACTTAAATCATTATACACTTTTTATCCGTGATGCCAATTACACATTACGCCGCATTACGTTACGTGATGACAATTACATATTACGCCGCACACCATGATGACAATGACACATTATGTCGCACACCATGATGACAATTACACATTATGTCGCACACCATGATGCCCATTAGACCCCACACTGTGATGCCCATTACACCCACACTGTGATGGCAATTACACAATACTCCCCACACGAATGCCTATTACACATTATGCCCCAGGCGCCGCTGCCGTACAACTGATACCGTTTACTAATATGCCCCCACAGTGCCAGATATGCCCCCACAGTGCCATACATATATGCCCCCACAGTGCCACACATATGCCCCCACAGTGCCACAAGCAGCACAACTCACTGTCTCTGGCCCTGGGTCTCCCCCTCCAGTCCCGCGCCGCTGCCATATGCCCCTACAGTGCCAGATATGCCCCCACAGTGCCACATATATGCCCCCACAGTGCAAAATATGTCCCTACAGTGCCACAGATATGCCTTCACAGTGCCACACATATGCCCCACACAGTGCCAAATATGCCCCCACAGTGCCACAGATATGCCCCTACAGTGCCACAGATATGCCCCCACATATATGCCCCCACAGTGCAAAATATGCCCCCACAGTGCCAAATATGCCCCCACAGTGCCAAATATGCCCCCACACAGTGCCACAGATATGCCTTCACAGTGCCACACATATGCCCCTACAGTGCCATATATGCCCCACACAGTGCCAAATATGCCCCCACAGTGCCACAGATATGCCCCTACAGTGCCACACATATGCCCCACACAGTGCCACAGATATGCCCCTACAGTGCCACACATATGCCCCCAAAGTGCCACACATATGCCCCCAAAGTGCCAGAAGCAGCACAACTCACTGTGGCCATGGGTCTCCCCCTCAAGTCCCCTGCCATCGCTGCTGCTGGTGGTGCTGCTGCTGCTTCTTCTTCTTTCCTGGGGAGGGGAGGGGAGCGGAGCATCTCTCCTTCCCTTCCCCTTCACTGTGTGTACCACTCACAACCTGAGCAGTCAGCCATTCATACCTCGCGGGCTGGCTCCTGATTGGCTGCCGGCCCGCGAGGCGAGCTCTGATTGGCTGACAGCCCAGTGACCAAGGGGAAGGAGAGACGGGCGATGCGCTCCGCTCTCCTCCCCTCCCCAGGGAAATCATCCTGGGGCTGTGCTGTGGCGGCCGGGAAGAGGGGAAAGGAAGTGCGGCAGGCGGCGGCAGCGTGTGCGTCGGGGTTGGGGGGGGGGGGGGCTGCCGCGCGCCCTGGCTGTTTACAGAGGCTGACAAGCCGTGCGGCGCCCCGGGCTGCTGCACGGCTTGTCCGCCTCTAGAAACGGCCCTGTATGTGCTGATGGTGTGACGCTCCGGTGTCACAAGACGGTTATATAGCATAAATGTGCTGATGGTGTGACGCTCGGGTGTCACAAGGTGGATTATATACTTTAGCAATAACGTGCTGATGGTTTGAAGATCAGGTGTCACCATTTTGACCTTTTAAATGAAAATGTGCCCTCGCGAATGAAAAATGTGCCCTCGCGAATGAAAAATGTGCCCTCGCGATTGAAAAATGTGCCCTCGCGATTGAAAAATGTGCCGTTCCCATGATCAGCACCCTGCCCTAAAAAATTTCTAGAGTGAACACTAGGTACAGTAGGCTACTATAGTTACACACAATTTGTCAGTAAAACGTGATATACTGTACAGGGTAGGCGTGTATAGTTACACAATGTGTCAGTAAGCCAGTGATATACAGGGTAGGTAGATGTCACACTGAGCAGTGATTCACTCCTAACATTCCGTTTATAAATCGTTAATGGTATCATTCAGTGTTTAAGACCTAGATCGTTCACCCACCAGGTGAAGCAATATCTTTATCAATATCTCGTTTGCTAACAATATTGCATAGAGGTGATTCAGTATATCCAATCAGCCTTCCGCAGCTATCTATCCTATGGCTTACAGGTAACTCCACTATTGAGCCCTTCTGTCTAGGCCACACACAGTAACCTATCACTGTTACCATAACAACACAGGTGTTCCGCCAATGCGCATTTCACTTTAATGGCTTTATCAGGGTTACACATGACCAGTAGCGGTGCCAGAACAGACCTTCTGAGAGCACAGAGGCTGAAGCAGCACTGACAGACCCCTACCCAAACTTTAGTATGGTACTTGGCAAGGCCTGATACACTTGACAGCATTAAGACATGTTATATTGGTATAAAAAACCCTGCCCCAATCTGCAAAGCGCCTCCCACTTTGGTAATATATTTGCCCCTTTCAGGGTTGTAAATTGAGGCAGGTAGGAGATATGCTATTCTGCCCTTGCTTATACATACACATAGTCTAAAGGTGGCCATACACACGCAGATTTATCTTTAGATCTGGCTGCTTGAAACAAAAAAATGGTTATGGATGAGAGCAAATGACAGTTGACCATTTGCTTGGAAATGTTGGAAAACAGACAAACTGTCACTCATCCATAACCATGTTTTTGTTCCAACCAGCCAGATCTGAAGATAAATCTTATAGTGTATGGGCCCCACTTTATTTGTATACATATATTTGCCTGTATGGCTGCTGCTAATACCTGTGTGATGACATCACAATGGCCCTGTGATGACATAACAGTGATTCTATGATGTCACAATGCCTGGTGAGCCAGGACGGAACACTAGGATTCATTCTGTTGCCTGGTCCCGACTTGTGCAGTCAGAGCTTTTGAACGTGTCTGATTATTCAGCATTTTCAGTTCATATATTGTGTTTGGAGAGGAGCAAGGAGAGAGAGGAGAGAGAGGAGGAAGGAGGAGACAAACGGGAGCAGCCCTGCGCTGCGTCCCGTTCTATAGTAGCAAGGTAAGTGCGCTCTTATTTCTATTCATTCTTTTTTGTTTGAGCAATTGGGGTTCTTCATGGATTTCTTAAGGGGCGAGGCTCACCTGAAAGTGGGCGTGTCATAGCATAGAAGGCGGTTATGTCCCAATTTAGTGGGTGTTTCAGGGGGTCTTTGCCCAAACCTGAGGGGTTATTTATTATTTATATCACTGCCGGTTCCCAATGACCCTTAATATTTTTGGCGTTCAATATGAGCTAAAATGGTTATTCGATTCCAGTGGGTTTGTGTGTGTCCCACACACAAACACTTTTTTATTTTGGTTTAAACCCTTTCTTTTTGTTGGTGGTTAAATAATCACAATTTGCATGTTACAATGGGCACCGATATTATGCCCACATTTCACTGCAAATGAGGTTGCTGATAAATGGGCTTAAAATAATAAAGCCCTTTATTTCCCCCATTACTCCATTACTCCATTATGGTATTGTATTCGCTGATACCTGCATATCTGTGGTCAGTTGTGTAACACATATTTATACTGATCCTACTAGTGGAGCATTGTGATTCCGGATTATAATCGTATGAATATGAAATGAATTATAACATTGTGACAGGAGATCGGGGACCATATTCACTTTTTGCTTTTCATGGCGCCCAGAGAGGTCGCGTAGAGTAGCGTAAAGGGCTCGCTTGGCTGCCTATTTCCGCTGCCTATCAAGCAGGTAAACTCCATCCCGCCAAAGGCACGCCCACCCCGCCACACAAATACCCGCACTATGCTGCAACGCGTACGCTTACACATTCACGCGTAAGCACCCGCATCGAATGATTTTTCCTCTGTTCGTTGTGTTTCCGTCCATTATGACTAGAAGGGATATTTGTGTATAGCTTATTTGTTATTTAATATTTCTATTTTATCTTTAATTAAGGTGACGCAGTGAGTCAAACTTGCTACAAGAGGGGAAATGGCCCAATTGCCATCAGAGAGCCAAACCAAACAAGAACCCCGGGAGAGGCAGATGCCCCCGGCACCGCGGGTAAGACAGGCCCCACCGCCTCCCCGCGAGAAAAAGGCACCACCGCCTCCCCGCGAGAGAAAGGCACCACCGCCTCCCCGCGAGAGAAAGGCCCCACCGCCTCCCTGCGGGAGAAAGGCCCCACCGCCTCCCTGCGAGAGAAAGGCCCCACCGGTACCGAGGGAGAGACAGGCCCCACCGGCACCGAGGGAGAGACAGGCCCCACCGACACCAAGGGAGAGACAGGCCCCACCGGCACCAAGGGAGAGACAGGCTCCATCGGCACCAAGGGAGAGACAGGCCCCACCGGCACCAAGGGAGAGACAGGCCCCACCGGCACCAAGGGAGAGACAGGCTTCCTCACCATTGAGGAATTCGCCCCCGTCAATATCCACGGTGTGGCAAGAGCCACCGTCACGATCAACAGAATGGTATGCGCCCCCATCACCATCCATGGAGAGGCAAGAGCCCCCGTTCCAATCCACGGAGTGGCATGAGAACCCATTCTCAATGGACTGGTATTCCGAGATCCCTGAAACATCCACGGAGTGGCAAGAGTCTCAGGAAGCATCCACGGAGTGGCAAGAGTCCCAGGAAGCATCCACGGTGTGGCAAGAGTCCCAGGAAGCATCCATGGTGTGGCAAGAGTCCCAGGAAACCTACACGGAGCGGCAAGAGAACCAGGAAACATCTATGGAGTGGCCCCCCGTCACCACCCACAGAGTGGTATACGCCCCCGTCACCATCCACGGAGTGGTATGCACCCCCGCCGCCATCCACGGAGTGGCATGCGCCCCCGTCACCATTTACGGAGTGGCAAGCGTCCCTGTCACTGGAGTGGCATGCACCCCCTATACCATCCAAGGAGTGGTATGCACCCCTGTCACCATCACGGAGTGGCATGCACTCCCAATGTAGAGGCGTCCCACTACATTTCAACTTCTGTTAAATATGGAATATTGCACATAACAACCAATCAGACTGTATCTATTATCTCCTATACGATACTAAATAAATGAGTAGTCTAGATAATAGACACATTATTTATTTAGTATTGTCTAGGAGATACTAGATAGAATCTGATTGGTTGTTATGGGCAACATCCCATCTTCAACTGAATTCCCATCTTATACCCCATCATGTGTTATTTCCAACAACAATTTGGGTAATAAAATGAGTGGTGAATAATACTGTATATCTGTGGTTATTTCCTCATTTGGAGCGTCTCCATGCTTGGCGGCTACAGTGTCAGAATATGTCAAATAAAACATGTGTACATTTACTTTTTTAAATATGTCTACACACATCTCAGAGGGTTCCTTGGTCTATGAGAAGACCTAGCCATTACCCGATAATTCTGTCTGCACACATCTCAGAGGGCTCCTTGGTCTATGAGAAGGACCTAGCCATTACCCATCATTCTCCTGTCTACACACATCTCAGAGGGTTCCTTGGTCTATGAGGAGACATAGCCATTACCCATGATTCTTCTATCTACATACATCTCAGAGGGTTCCTTGGTTCCTTTCTCCTATCTACAGACATCTCAAAGGGTTTCTTGATCTGTGAGGGGACATAGCTATTACCCCATCATTCTCCTGTCTACACACAACTCAGATGGGTTCCTTGGTTTATGAGGAGATGCAGCCATTACCTCATCATTATTGTGTCTACATACAGGACATCTCAGAGGGTTCCTTGGTCTAGGAGGAGACCCCTTGGTCTAGGAGGAGACCCCATCATTCTCCTGTTTACACACATCTCAGAGGGTTCCTTGCTTTGGTCCTTGCAGTATTTAAAACAGCCATTACAATCCTGTAATTTCAGTAATGTTACAAATGCCTGGGGAGTTCATACAGTAGGTTGCGGCACATTCAAAATGTTACCTCAGGAAACAAAATGGCCACTTCACAAAGCGCTGCAGTGAGGCCCCTCGTTCACAGTGACTGATATTTTGCATCTTCCTAACAAGTTTGTGCTAAAATAATACACACAATGCAATATTAGCATTGCTGTCTGTCAAAAAGTGTATTAGTAGGTCGACGATAACTAGGTCAACGGTCATTAGGTCAACCACTATTGGTCGACAGTGAAAAGGTCTACATGCACTATGGTTGACATGGACTAAAATTTGAGTCAAGCAAAAGGTCGACATGACTCTTTAAGATTTTTAGTGCCTAGGTCAACAACAGTCGACATAGACCCTCAATTAGTGTACCAAGTACCCTCGTATGGTGCCTCCCTCGCCATACTTTACCATTACCAATTGTAGGCCATGTGGATAATAAATTATAACAAGTTATCCAAGTGAAAAAGGTTGGAAAGAGATAAAAACAGCCAACCAGCTTCTAACTGCCATGTTACGGCCTGTGTTTCAAAAATGTCAGCTAAGAGCTGATTGGTTGGTACCTTAGCTCTCTCCAATCTTTGATAAATATCCTCCTTACAGACACAGCAGGCTTCTTCCGAACACTTCAAGTCCAGCGCTTATTTGGTGCAGACAAGGAAATGGGTAATTATGTCCTGACAATACAGTGTACAGCATACAAAAAGACCGACAAGCCTTGATGAACAGCACACGTGACACACTTATCTCTCTCCTTATGTACACACCACTGGAGAGTGGTATAGTCAGATGATTATCGATTTTGGCCACACTTTATTTCATACAAACGGAGAAGAGGAGACGCCCAATCCACATGTGGTAGGAAATATGGATTGTACGCTCCACTGGGGCAGGGACTGATGTGAATGTTCAAATATTCTCTGTAAAGTGCAGCGGAATCTGTGTGCGCTATATAAGAAACTGCTAAGAAATAAATTAATAATATAGGGATGTATGGTATTTTCTCCCCACTCAGGCAGGCATCTTCGGTGATGGGTATCCATATATAACAAGAATCCCTTTCAATACTGCGGTCATCTCTACTGTATAAACCAGTTTGAGGCGGAGAAGAGGAGACTAATATACCTTCATAGGGATGTATTATCTATTGATAGCGCTGATGAACGAGACACGATTTCATATGGTCTTGCATATGTCTTTTTCTTTCATGTGTTTATAAGGTGTGGGGACACCATCCCTGTGTCTTCATCCACCAAGATGCATTCTAAGCACGATTTGAACACCTTTATATTACTTTCATACTATAGAGTAGGCTACTATAGTTACACGCAATGTGTCAGTAAGCTAGTGCTATTCCAGGTAGAGATGAGCGGGTCAGGATCCCGAGATCCGTCAGATCCAAATCTCGGGATCCGGGTCGGGCTCCGAGGCGGCTCGGGAGTTCCCGCCTCAATTCCGGACCCTGTGCTGTTCTCCGTGCCATGCTGTGCTGTGCTACATGACCTGCCCTGTGCCCTCACTGCCCTGAGCCCTGTAGTGTGATTTAAATATCTAGGTGCTGCAGTGCTCACACGCAGGGGCTGCAGTGTCCACTGTTCAGGGGCTGTCCTGTGGCCCGTGCCCTGTTGTGATTTATTTAGCCCTAAGCCCTGTGTTGTGATTTATTTAGCCCTGAGCCCTGTGTTGTGTGATTTAACTAACTAACTCAGTGCTGCAGTGCTCACACGCAGGGGCTGCAGTGCTGCTGAGTAGTACACTGAGTACAGGGGCTGCAGTAATACAAGGGGCTGTGTCCAGTGTGACGGCCTATATCCATTGTCCAGTGTCACGAGTCACGACATATATCCTGTGTCCAGTGTGACGACATATATCCTGTGTCCAGTGTGACGACATACATCCTGTGTCCAGTGTGACGACATATATCCAGTGTCCAGTGTGACAGATATATCCATTGTCCAGTGTGACGACATATATCCTGTGTCCAGTGTGACGACAAATATCCGGTGTCCAGTGTGACATCTAACCATTGTGTGACGGCATATATCCAGTGTCCAGCGTGATATATATCCATTGTCCAGTGTGACGACATATATCCTGTGTCCAGCATGACATATATCCATTGTCCAGTGTGACGACATATATCCAGTGTCCAGTGTGACATATATCCATTGTCCAGTGTGACGACATATATCCTGTGTCCAGTGTGACTATATATATCCAGTGTCCAGTGTGACTACATATATCCAGTGTCCAGTGTGACGACATATATCCAGTGTCCAGTGTGACATATATCCTGTGTCCAGTGTGACATATATCCTGTATCCAGTGTGACTACATATATCCAGTGTCCAGTGTGACGACATATATCCAGTGTCCAGTGTGATGACATATATCCAGTGTCCAGTGTGACATATATCCTGTGTCCAGTGTGACGACATATATCCAGTGCCCAGTGTGACATCTAACCATTGTGTGACGTCATATATCCAGTGTCCAGCGTGATATATATCCATTGTCCAGTGTGACGACATATATCCTGTGTCCAGCGTGACATATATCCATTGCCCAGTGTGACGACATATATCCAGTGTCCAGTGTGACATATATCCATTGTCCAGTGTGACAACATATATCCTGTGTCCAGTGTGACTATATATATCCAGTGTCCAGTGTGACTACATATATCCAGTGTCCAGTGTGACAACATATATCCAGTGTCCAGTGTGACATATATCCTGTGTCCAGTGTGACGACATATATCCTGTATCCAGTGTGACTACATATATCCAGTGTCCAGTGTGACGACATATATCCAGTGTCCAGTGTGACGACATATATCCAGTGTCCAGTGTGACATATATCCTGTGTCCAGTGTGACGACATATATGCAGTGTCCAGTGTGACATATATCCATTGTCCAGTGTGACAACATATATCCAGTGTTCAGTGTGACATGTAACCATTGTGTGACGGCATATATCCAGTGTCCAGCGTGACATATATCCATTGTCCAGTCTGACGACATATATCCTGTGTCCAGTGTGACATATATCCATTGTCCAGTGTGACGACATATATCCTGTGTCCACTGTGACATGTAACCATTGTGTGACGGCATATATCCTGTGTCCAGTGTGACATATATCCATTGTCCAGTGTGACGACATATATCCAGAGTCCAGTGTGACATATATCCATTGTCCAGTGTGACTATATATATCCAGTGTCCAGTGTGACAGGGGCTGTGTCCAGTGTACAGGGGCTGTGTCCAGTGTACAGGGGCTGTGTACAGGGGTTGTGTCCAGTGTACAGGGGTTGTGTCCAGTATACAGGAGCTGTGTCCAGGAGCTGTGTCCAGGGGCAGTGTCCAGTATGACGGCTGTGTCCAGTGTACAGGAGCTGTGTCCCGGGGCGGTGTCCAGAAGCTGTGTCCATTGTCCAGGGGCTGTGTCCAGGGTAACGGGCTGTGTCCATTGTCCAGGGGCTGTGTCCAGTGTGAAGGCTGTGTCCAGTGTACAGGAGCTGTGTCCAGGGGCGGTGTCCAGAGGCTGTGTCCAGTGTGACGGCTGTGTCCATTGTCCAGGGGCTGTGTCCAGTGTGACGGGCTGTGTCCATTGTCCAGGGGCTGTGTCCAGGGTGACGGGCTGTGTCCAGTGTCCAGGGGTAGTGTCCAGTGTGAAGGCTATTTCCAGTGTACAGGAGCTGTGTCCAGGGGCGGTGTCCAGAGGCTGTGTCCAGTGTGACGGCTGTGTCCATTGTCCAGGGGCTGTGTCCAGTGTGACGGGCTGTGTCCAGGGGCAGTGTCCAGGGGCTGTGTCCATTATCCAGGGGCTGTGTCCAGGGTGATGGGCTGTGTCCAGGGGCAGTGTCCAGGGGCTGTGTCCAGGGGCAGTGTCCAGTGTCCAAAGGGTTGTGTCCAGTGTGACAGGCTGTGTCCAGTGTAAAGTAAGAAAAATAAATAAAAGTAATAAATAAAATAAAAACACATTTTTGGAGGATGATGGAGGAGGAAATAGTGGGAGATCAGCAACCTGATAGAAGTGCTGAAGCTGCTACCACCAGTCATGACAAGGCCGATACCTTGTTGTATTTGCTCTTTGGAGCATTTCTCTTTTTTTGGGATAGTTTATTAAACTGCCACCCTGTCTGTCCCTATAGTGCCACTCTGCCAGGTTGGAAGTGTAAGGTCCACATGTATGTGATGCCGACTGCTGTCGCTTAGCTTAGTCATCCAGCTACCTCGATATACCCTTTTGGCCCAACTACAGTAAATGAAAACAATTTTGTAAGCTGTGAAGTGATCAAAATTGACTAGAAATGAGTGGAAACTAATGTTATTGAGGTTAATAATACTTTAGGGGCATTTTTTCATAAAAATCCATATCCAAAACCCACAAGGGTGGTTTTGCCAAAACCAATCCAGATCCAAAACACGAAGGGAGATCCAGATCCAAAACCAAAACCCGAAAAGTGGCCGCCGCACATCTCTAATTACAGGGTGAGCTGCTAAACTTACACACAATGGGGGACATTTACCAAAATGGATTCGTAGAAAAAAGGTGTATTCGTAGGGAGAAATACACCTTTTTTTTACGAATTTGTATTTTCGGGATTTACAATCCCAAAAATACAAAAATTCGTAGTCCTAAAGATGGAACATTCGTATTTGTATTTACAAATACGAATGTCTACACCATCGATAGAATACGACAGAAATCACCATTCAAAAGAATGGTGGTTTCTGATTTACTAAGCAGCCGTACTGATAATACGGCTGCTTAGTGGTGTAAAACACCCACGCAAATACGACAGGAAAATAGAACACCATTTTCATGTCGTATTTGCGTTTTAGCCTGCACGGATCAGTCAGATCCGTGCAGGCTTCAGTGTAAAAAAATAGAAAAAATAAATAAATAAAAAAAAAACCGGCGTGGGGTCCCCCCCACAGCCGAAACCAGCACCAGGCTGACAGAGCCTGGAGCCGGTAATTAAAAATCAGGGAACCCGACAAATAGGGGTTCCCTGATTTTTAACAACCAGCCCCAGGCTCCTGCTCTGGGGCTGGTTCCCAAAATACGGGGGACAAAATGAGTAGGGGTCCCCCGTATTTTAAGAACCAGCCCCAGGCAAAACCAGCCAGCAGGCTAATGCCACAGCCGGGGGGAGACTTTTTATGCAAGTCCCCCCGGCCAAAGCATTAACACTACCGACCAGTCAGCCTGGCCAGGGGCCCTGGGGGAGTGGGGACCCCCCCAATAAAGGGGTCCCCCCCCTCCAGGACTTACCTGACCAGGCTGAAGCCTGGTGCTGTCCTCGATGCCCCTGGGCGGTGGGCATCGAGCTGATAGTTGTGTAAAAAATAGAAGAAACTATTGTTTTTTACTGTGGCACTACAAGTGCCAGCAAGCCTCCCCAGCAAGCTGGGACTTGGAGAACCACAAGTCCCAGCCTGCTGGGCATTAAAGGGCCCGCTGGGTCTTGTAGTGCCACAGTAAAAAAAATAGTTAAATAAAACACACTGACACACATTTTAAATAAAAGTTTAATACATACAAAACACACATACTGATACTTACCTAGCTTGATCCCGTTGGTAGGTCGCTGGCTCCGGTGTCGGCGGCTCCGTGTCGGCGGCTCCGTTGTCGGCGGCTCCGTGTCGGCGGCTCCGGGGTCGTCGGCGTCCTGTCCGAAGATAATCCATGTTGGACCTGTGGAAGGAAATCCTACTCACCCAGGTCCTGCATGGATGGTCTTCGTTCTTCATCCGTCGACATCCCGGTCTTCTGACAGCTGCTGGCGACTTCCAGCAGCTGTCGGCATCTTCCGCGACGCTCCCCGGCTTTCAGAGCCGGAGAGAGAACCTTCCTGGTCGGCGTCTGGGCTCAGAATGAATTCTGGCCAATCAGGAGCCGCCTAGCCGCCTAGCGGCCAATCAGGAAAGGTCTTTCCTGATTGGCCGCTAGGCGGCTAGGCGGCTCCTGATTGGCCAGAATTCATTCTGAGCCCAGACGCCGACCAGGAAGGTTCTCTCTCCGGCTCTGAAAGCCGGGGAGCGTCGCGGAAGATGCCGACAGCTGCTGGAAGTCGCCAGCAGCTGTCAGAAGACCGGGATGTCGACGGATGAAGAACGAAGACCATCCATGCAGGACCTGGGTGAGTAGGATTTCCTTCCACAGGTCCAACATGGATTATCTTCGGACAGGACGCCGACGACCCCGGAGCCGCCGACACGGAGCCGCCGACAACGGAGCCGCCGACACGGAGCCGCCGACACCGGAGCCAGCGACCTACCAACGGGATCAAGCTAGGTAAGTATCAGTATGTGTGTTTTGTATGTATTAAACTTTTATTTAAAATGTGTGTCAGTGTGTTTTATTTAACTATTTTTTTTACTGTGGCACTACAAGACCCAGCGGGCCCTTTAATGCCCAGCAGGCTGGGACTTGTGGTTCTCCAAGTCCCAGCTTGCTGGGGAGGCTTGCTGGCACTTGTAGTGCCACAGTAAAAAACAATAGTTTCTTCTATTTTTTACACAACTATCAGCTCGATGCCCACCGCCCAGGGGCATCGAGGACAGCACCAGGCTTCAGCCTGGTCAGGTAAGTCCTGGAGGGGGGGGACCCCTTTATTGGGGGGGTCCCCACTCCCCCAGGGCCCCTGGCCAGGCTGACTGGTCGGTAGTGTTAATGCTTTGGCCGGGGGGACTTGCATAAAAAGTCTCCCCCCGGCTGTGGCATTAGCCTGCTGGCTGGTTTTGCCTGGGGCTGGTTCTTAAAATACGGGGGACCCCTACTCATTTTGTCCCCCGTATTTTGGGAACCAGCCCCAGAGCAGGAGCCTGGGGCTGGTTGTTAAAAATCAGGGAACCCCTATTTGTCGGGTTCCCTGATTTTTAATTACCGGCTCCAGGCTCTGTCAGCCTGGTGCTGGTTTCGGCTGTGGGGGGGACCCCACGCCGGTTTTTTTTTTATTTATTTATTTTTCTATTTTTTTTTACACATTGCAGCCTGCACGGATCTGACTGATCCGTGCAGACTGCTAGAAATAATTCGTATTAGCGGCCGTATATACGGCCGCTAATACGAATTCCTACGACATCGGTGGGTTACAAAGCAGTCGTATATGACTGCTTTGTAAATCCCCCTCCGGAACACGACTTTGCATACGACTTAAACAGTCGTATGCAGTCGTAGGGAAAATACCAATACGAAAAACTAGGTTTTTCATATTGGTAAATTTCCCCTAATATGTCAGTAGTTACTCACAAAGAGTCAGTAAGCCAGTGCCATACAGATAGGCTGCCATAGATACACACGATGTGTCAGTAAGTCAGTGCTATTACAGGGTGAGCTGCTAAATTTACATTAAATGTGTCAGTAAACCAGTGCTATACAGAGTAGGCTACTACAGTTACACACAATGCGTCAGCAAGCCAGTGCTATACAGGGTGAACTGCCATAGCAGTGGGAAACGCAGGATTTTCAGAAGGGGGTTTCCAGAGGGGTGGAGCAAAGCACGGAGATGGACACTTAGGTGACCCAGTAGATACACACTATGTAACAGTAAGACGTGCTATACAGGGTAGGCTGCTATAGATACATGTAATGTGTCAGCAAGTCGGTGCTATACAGGGTAGTAGTGTTCCCGCTAGGCTTATTTCACGGGGCGCTGCGCCCTGCCTGTTTCTGCCCGCCCTGCATAGTTAATAGCCACTGCCGCGCTAGAAGTCTCCTCCCGCTGACAGTGTAAGCTGCTAGCGCGGCAGCGTGTGGACACTCCCCCCTCAGCCCTGACATGTCGCAGCAGCGGAGGGGGGGGGACAGTGAGCACCAGGAGATCACGGGGCAGAGGCTGCTCTGTGCGTGACAGTGCGTCCCCTTGAAGGCATCGGCCCAGAAGCCTGCCGGTGGTGACACCTGCTGGCTGGAGGCAGTGCTTGGCTACCGGGGCCGGTGATGGACAGCTGGGCACCCTGGGATATGCAGCCCTCCCGCTCCCCCGCCGCCGCACACTTGTTGATGCACCCGAGTGCAGCGTGTAGGGCGGTCCCGGCTCATCTGCCCCCTCTCCGCAGGCCACACGGACTCCTCAGCGCAGCCTCTGGGGGACTTTATGGGGGATATAACCCGCTCCGGAGAGTTACCCCTGCCAGAGGGCTTCGAGCAGGTCAGGGACGTGGACGGCAAAGTTGATTATATTGATCACAGATAAGTGTCAAAGGTCTGTTTCATATGTGCAAGTTTATTTACATGTGCAATGCTAATAACCACCATTGTTGGCCATATAATATTGTCCAGTATACATAGGGAAGTTGCAGGAGCCCAACTTTAACGTTTCATTTCCGGACGCATTTTTTGCATTATATTGATCCTCTCACATTTTCTGTAATCACAGTATGCATATTGCCAATCAAAATATTGTCCATAATAAATTCAGGATGTGGCCAGGGGGTCTCAGGTGGTCAGAAGTAATGTACTCAAAGCCCAGCAGTATTCATAAATTTATCAGGTTTACATGGCTAAACTCAAGGAATTTGTGCTTGAAATAGGCAATACTTAATGGGTGCCAACAACACTATTGCCCATTCTCCATCACTGACATTCGCAGTACGAGTGCAGTGCACATGCAAATTGATAGTGTGACGCTCAGGTGTCACAAGATGGTTATATAGCATAAATGTGCCGATGGTGTGATGCTCAGGTGTCACAAGATGGATTATATACAGTAGCATAAATGTGCTGTTGGTGTGACACTCAGGTGTCACAAGATGGTTATATAGCATAAATGTGCTGATGGTGTGACGCTCAGGTGTCACAGGATGGATTATATAGCATATATGTGCTCAGGGCCGTTTCTAGACAATTTAGCTCCCAGGGCAAAGAAATAAAAAATGCGCCCCCACCCCCCCAAATACACATAAGAAATTGCGCGCGCCGCTGCGAAATAGTGGCGTGGTTTATTTTTATAGGGGGTGTGGCTTAATATAAGGGCGTGGTCTAGCAGGAAAACAAGTACCTTACATCTCACTTTTGCAACCTGCATGTCCAGACATCGGTTACCGCAAGAATTGTCATTGTCCTCCCGCATTTAAGTTGGCCGGCTGAAGGCCACACAGTGACATAAAAATATAAAGGCCCACACAGTGACCTAGTACGCCTCACAGATCAAGGCCAAACAATGACAGGCTACTTAAATCATTATACACTTTTTATCCGTGATGCCAATTACACATTACGCCGCATTACGTTACGTGATGACAATTACATATTACGCCGCACACCATGATGACAATGACACATTATGTCGCACACCATGATGACAATTACACATTATGTCGCACACCATGATGCCCATTAGACCCCACACTGTGATGCCCATTACACCCACACTGTGATGGCAATTACACAATACTCCCCACACGAATGCCTATTACACATTATGCCCCAGGCGCCGCTGCCGTACAACTGATACCGTTTACTAATATGCCCCCACAGTGCCAGATATGCCCCCACAGTGCCATACATATATGCCCCCACAGTGCCACACATATGCCCCCACAGTGCCACAAGCAGCACAACTCACTGTCTCTGGCCCTGGGTCTCCCCCTCCAGTCCCGCGCCGCTGCCATATGCCCCTACAGTGCCAGATATGCCCCCACAGTGCCACATATATGCCCCCACAGTGCAAAATATGTCCCTACAGTGCCACAGATATGCCTTCACAGTGCCACACATATGCCCCACACAGTGCCAAATATGCCCCCACAGTGCCACAGATATGCCCCTACAGTGCCACAGATATGCCCCCACATATATGCCCCCACAGTGCAAAATATGCCCCCACAGTGCCAAATATGCCCCCACAGTGCCAAATATGCCCCCACACAGTGCCACAGATATGCCTTCACAGTGCCACACATATGCCCCTACAGTGCCATATATGCCCCACACAGTGCCAAATATGCCCCCACAGTGCCACAGATATGCCCCTACAGTGCCACACATATGCCCCACACAGTGCCACAGATATGCCCCCACAGTGCCACAGATATGCCCCTACAGTGCCACACATATGCCCCCAAAGTGCCACACATATGCCCCCAAAGTGCCAGAAGCAGCACAACTCACTGTGGCCATGGGTCTCCCCCTCAAGTCCCCTGCCATCGCTGCTGCTGGTGGTGCTGCTGCTGCTTCTTCTTCTTTCCTGGGGAGGGGAGGGGAGCGGAGCGTCTCTCCTTCCCTTCCCCTTCACTGTGTGTACCACTCACAACCTGAGCAGTCAGCCATTCATACCTCGCGGGCTGGCTCCTGATTGGCTGCCGGCCCGCGAGGCGAGCTCTGATTGGCTGACAGCCCAGTGACCGAGGGGAAGGAGAGACGGGCGATGCGCTCCGCTCTCCTCCCCTCCCCAGGGAAATCATCCTGGGGCTGTGCTGTGGCGGCCGGGGAGAGGGGAAAGGAAGTGCGGCAGGCGGCGGCAGCGTGTGCGTCGGGGTTGGGGGGGGGAGCTGCCGCGCGCCCTGGCTGTTTACAGAGGCTGACAAGCCGTGCGGCGCCCCGGGCTGCTGCACGGCTTGTCCGCCTCTAGAAACGGCCCTGTATGTGCTGATGGTGTGACGCTCCGGTGTCACAAGACGGTTATATAGCATAAATGTGCTGATGGTGTGACGCTCGGGTGTCACAAGGTGGATTATATACTTTAGCAATAACGTGCTGATGGTTTGAAGATCAGGTGTCACCATTTTGACCTTTTAAATGAAAATGTGCCCTCGCGAATGAAAAATGTGCCCTCGCGAATGAAAAATGTGCCCTCGCGATTGAAAAATGTGCCCTCGCGATTGAAAAATGTGCCGTTCCCATGATCAGCACCCTGCCCTAAAAAATTTCTAGAGTGAACACTAGGTACAGTAGGCTACTATAGTTACACACAATTTGTCAGTAAAACGTGATATACTGTACAGGGTAGGCGTGTATAGTTACACAATGTGTCAGTAAGCCAGTGATATACAGGGTAGGTAGATGTCACACTGGCCCTTATTCTGATCGGTGCGGACTTTTCCGCATTCTTTCGGATGGCGTTTTTTAGCCGTCTGCGCATGCGTGGAGAACGCGACGCGCATGTGCCACGCATGGTCTCCGTACTTGTTCTCACTAATCCCGTACAGAACTGTGCACCGCATACATTCGGCCAATAGGGGTGTGTTATGGGCGTCATGCGGAATGACACAGGGGCGTAGTTTCAAAGTGGGCTAAACTGGGCGGAAACATGGGCGGACACGGGGGAGTACACATATATTGGTAGGCGTGCATTCGGACAGCACGCCGAATGCACGCGAACAAAAAGGGAAGAAATGTGCGGTGTCCAAAAGGTTACTCTTGCTTTGCGGACACCACTCGGTCATGCGCTAGGCAATCGGAACGCCTAATCAGGACGGACGCACCTCAACCAATGTCACCTGAACCCAATACAATCACATACTTTACCCATTACTTGTTAATTACACGCTTCTCACTGCTACAATTGGAAGCATTGCAGCTTAAAGGGAACATTACATGCTGCACTTGTCACACACTTTAACATTGCAAATAATGCACACAACTTAATAATATTAATACTAATACACATGCCACTTCTGCATGTCTAAATTAATACAGACATTTGTGGGGCCAAAATAACATTTATTAAATTAAAATACATAACAAAACAAATGGTACCATACCAGGACCAAATAAAATAATAAAGAATAAATAGCCACAGCAGAATCATTGGGAACACATCAGGTGGCTTCACAACAAAAGTACAGCACCAACACTTCAAGTACAGCACACTGAAACAGGGCAACAGAGGAACCAAACATGACATTTGAACCGCGGGCAAAAGTGGTGACCCTGGGCACGGATTTGGACACAGGCTGCTGACACACACAGCTCAATGGAAGATTTGGGAAGACATAACGGTGGAGATTAATGGGGACACAAGTTCATTTGCGAGCACGTTTGGCCCTGGCAGGCTCCTTGCCACGTGCAGCAGCTCTTGTGCCTCGTCCACGGCCAGAGGCTGATGGTGGCTCATGTGGAGCGCATGCTGGTGAGGGGGTGGATCTTCTTCCCCCTCTGGCAGCAGGGAGTGATGAGGATGGTAATGCACCCGAAGCGGGTGACATTAGGGCCCTATTGCTGGTAACTAGCTCCACCATAAGTTCATTATGGCGGAGGAGGAGGTCGTTTTGCCGCAGGGCTTGATCAGCCAGCACCTGCAGGCTACCAGCAATAGCTTGTTGGCTGCCAGCCATAGCTTGCTGGCTGGCACTCATAGCCTGCAGGCTCTCAGCAATACTCTGCTGGCTGGTGGTCAAACCCTGCAGCACCTCCTCGGCCCTACGCACCCGCTCGAATGCCGACTCTCCCTGCTGCACAATACTATCCAGCACACGGCCCCACATGGACAATTCAGCCGCAGACAATCCTGGCAGCTGCTGCACGGGCCTGCTACTGGGGCCAGGTGGCACAGACTCCACAACCTCCTCAAGAGAATCTTGACCAAGCGGTGGCGATGCTGTTGAACAAGAAAATTGAAATTACCACACATTCCATGCAAAATGTTAAACATCTACTTATGGCCTTGCAAATAATTACCTTCTAGAGTAGAAGCCATCACTTCCGCTGGGGACTCGCTGTCTATAGTGCTCACCCCCCGGACCTCCTCCACTGCTATACAGCACTGGGCCATCTCTTCCAGGGGGGTGAGCTTCAGCTTGGATGGCATGGGGCCAGCCCCAGAGGTCTGGCTGTGTTGCCACCGGTCGGTCAATTTCTTCTTGAGGTTGCCTTTGAAGTCGTGCCACCTGCAATCAAAGTGTACATATTAATACATGTAACTCCTCATGTTTGCTGTAGCACCCATTGCAATCTGAAACATAATACAACATGTGGCTACTGACACCAAACTTACATTATATTCTTTTTTCAAACCAATCCTTAGAAGATACAAAAACAGTCACCCTCCAATAACTATCAATTCAATGTCATGGCCTACATGTCTGTGCGTCCAAGCAACGTGAACACCCATTGCCCAACTAGATCTAATATTGAATGTAAACATTACTGGACTTGTACTACTGTAATGTAACACACATGTACTTGCCTCTTCTTAACATGCTCTGCCTGTCGAACTTGTGGAGCCACTGCATTAATCTCCGCCGTTATCTCCTCCCAGATCTTCCATCTCCTTGTGTGTGTCAACTTCACCGCTGGACACTCAATTAAATCACGTGCCCGGGTCACCAGGATGTCAAGCTCCCGCGGTTCATATGCCATGTTTCTTGTTGTGGGTTCCCGTGTTGCCCCACTGCGGCCACGGGCACTGGCACGGGCACTGCCACTGCCACGGCCACGCCCACCGGTTGCTGTACCTGAAGTGCTGGGCTGGCTACTCTGTTGGGAAGCCACCTGCTGTGTTCCCAATGATTCTGCTGAGGATGGCCCAGCTGCTGATTGGCCTGCTGTTGACGGGCCAGCTCGGTCCTCTGGGTTGAGGGGTACATAGGTGGTGTTGGCCTCCATGCGGGCCAACAGATTATGCACCACCTGCTCTTCCTCTGAGTCTGACCCTGCCATGTTTGCAACAAGTGTTTGCCTTTCTAGGACCACTTTAAATACTATTTCTGTAATTGGCGTTAATCAGCTGCAAGCTGCGTTCCGTACGGCCGCGTCCCGTACGCCAGCGTCAACCGTGCGGCGCATACGGGCCGCCTCTTGGTGTGGAAAATTATTCCCAAAAAACCTGGCAAACTCAGTAAGTCTGATTTATTTGCTAAATGCAGATTCCAACACCAATGACCAAATACAACTGAGGTCAGACATGACATGTATATTTGAATGTACTTCTGTACTGTGCACTTGTTTGCTATGTAGTACAACTGACACTACCCATTCCATATGTCAATCCAGTCCACCACTTAGCCACAAGTAATCAGTGCTAGCATCCAAATCACATGTGAAAGCACTCCAAATTCAGGCTGTATGCTAGCTACTTTTCATTCCACCTCTGTATTAGGGGCCAGTAGAAGGTAAGTGTACACATGGCAGCATGGGCAAATTTTTAGAAAAGGTCGGCCACTATTTGCTATGTTTCTGTTGCATAGCTTTCATTATAAAATACCTGTTTACTACCTTGTCTCAAGGTGTTAGTGTCTAGTGATGCAGACTATTTCACCTGGTGCTTATACCCATGTTTGGGGAATGTTATAGATTATATATAATGTGTTTACATCTTAGTTTAGACTGTGTGTTTAGGATGGGGGTGCGATGCAATGGGTTAGCCGTATGTTCGGGCGCATACACGCTGTTAGTGTAAAAATGAACAATAAAGTTAATACCAAATATCACTCTAACCAACCAATGACAGCACATGATAGTTTGATTAGTGCCACTCCTAAAATGGCTTCCTACCAGCGTGCAGAACCCTTCTCCACTGCGGAGCTACTGGCGCTGGTAGGAGTGATGGAGAGGAGACTGGGGCAGGCAGGCCCCTTCATAACTAATAGGGACAAGCGCCGGGCATATGTTGCGGCCCGGCGCCGCATATTCGCCCGCACACATGTGCGGAGGACCATCGCCCAACTGGAGAGGCGATGGTCCGACCTGCGGAGGCGGGAGCCGGAGCGTCTGCAGGCTCTGAGGCGGCGTCTGCAACGCTGTAAGTATTTTGGGCAAATACATATAATTGACAGAGGGCAGGATTCGGTCTGGTTCACAATTTTTAAAATGGAGAGTAACAAACAGGCAGCCAATCAGCTCCTACCTTGCCTTTTACAACTACAGTCTGTGACATGACAGGAAGGATCTGATTGGCTGCGTGTTTATCACTCTACATTGTATCACTTTTGAAGGCTAGTGCATCTAGGCCATTGAGTGTTTGCATTTTAACATTATTAAATATTAATATTACATGATGTCAATTGGGAGTTTATGACATAGAAAAGCCATATACTATATGTGTGATATATAACACATATATATTGTGGTTATGAGATGTACTTGTTAGAGTTATTTCAATGTGAAATGACACTCACCCATTTTGTATGTTTAACCCACAGCACGGGAGAGAGCAAGACAGGCCCGTCAGGAGGCCCAGGAGGTGGCCAGTGCGGAGGCCACAGAGGAGGTGGCCAGTGCGGAGGCCACAGAGGAGGTGGCCAATGAGGAGATGGCCATTGAGGAGGCCAGACAAGCGCGGGCCATTGACGACGAGTCACAGGACCTGAGCTATGTCACAGAGGAGGACACAGAGGAGGCACAGGAGGTCGGGCAGGAGGTGGAAGTGGAGGAGGAGGAGGTGCCCCTACCCCTGGAGGATGTTCCACCACCTCCCAATGTGGAGGAGGATGACCTGGTCGAGCTGCCTGCCAGGGGTAAGTAGACATAATGCTTCATTAGTGAGTTAGGTACAGGTTGTTATGTCGCACAGCTGATTCAATTTTCCTATAATATAGTAAAGAGTAGTCCCAAAAAATGGAAAACAACAGACACACTTTGGTGTTATAGGCCCATGCTGCTAACGTGCAATCTGGATGCTCATGTAGGTGATGAGTGTTAATTTATGGATGCTCTTTGTATAGAAGCAACAAAAACACTTCTATGGAATATGGGCAGGCCTGATTTATACTGGAGTCCCATGTGGACAGTTTGCATGGGCCCCCCTCTAGACAGTGTGCCCGTGTTGTTGTCATGTATTTTTGTAAGGTATTATGTATGATGTATTGAGCTTAGAAATTGATAGTTGGATGGAAGCGGATTAGTTCTGCCCTTTCACCTATGTGTCAAATGTGACAAGGAATCATGAAGTAATGGGCAGAGGAAGTAGCCGAGCATTTTCCCGTGGTATCTATTCTATCTATTCTATCTATTCTATCTATTCTATCTAGCTATCTATCTAGCTATCATGCAGTTTAGCTATTAAGCAGTAACATGCAGGTATATATGTATGGGTCAATGTGGCATGTTGTAGCGGGTGTATGTTTTGAGTTGAGTGAGGAGTCTTTGGCCAGGACAAGTGTGAGTGATCCTCAAGTGTGGTTGTGTTTCTGATATAGAGATTGTGAAATGTATATGTCACACAAGTGTGTGGGTGTGGTGGCAGCATCATGATCATATATTTCATGACATAACATACAAGAGTGGATAAGGTTTTTTTTGTATGTATGATTTTGCATGGTGTAGGTCATGGGTCCTCAAACTGCGGCCCTCCAGATGTGGTGAAACTACAATTCCCAGCATGCCTTGCCACAGTTTTAACACTCCCTTATAGGAAAACTGTGGCAAGGCATGCTGGGAATTGTAGTTTCACCACATCTGGAGGGCCGCAGTTTGAGGACCCATGGTGTAGGTCATGGGTCTTCAACCTTTGGCCCTCCAGATGTTGTGAAACTACATGTTCCAACATGCATTGCCACATTTGTTCCTATAAGAGCATGTCAAAAAACCTCAGGGCATGCTGGGACATGTAGTTCCACAACATCTGGAGGGCCACAGGTTGAAGACCTGTGGTGTAGGTACTTAGGATTGACTGTACAAGGTGTACGTGAGTAGCATAATTAATGCTGTACCCCCTTTCTCATGCACACAGATTACCAGGAGCCACCCCAGGGAGTGAGAGGGGCTCTCATGAGGTTGAGAGAGGACCTGAGGCGCATGACGGCCCATGTGGAGGACCTCTGTGTCCTGCTGCTGGACCAGTGATAGGGGTCCTTTTTTTTTTGTTTTATTTAATAATTTGCATTTTTGAATAAAAGTTTGCACTTGTTTAAGAAGTTGTCTGTGTGTTATTTTAGTCTTTAACATTAAAAGTATAAAAAGCTTTTAACACACAAACATGTGGATGTTTAGATATGTACACAGCAAAAGGGTAGATCACATTTTTATCCCCATAGGGAATGTTAGGGTTAATGTATAGTGCTTGTAAGTGTTTAAGGATCAATTAGCTAAATAACAGATGACCAGGAGCAACAATCTGTTCTCAAAGTGGTTTGCTAATTGCATAAGTGTGTCATGTGATCTATGTGGGAACTTTGATAACAGTAGTCTTGTTGTATGCGGATGTACACCGCATGTGTGCGTAGTGGCCGGTTCGCGTCCGTTCTGACGCGGGAAGGCCGTGCATACGCGGACAGACCGTGTAGAATCTGAGTGTTTCCCCCGCACACGCATGGTTTATATGTCGTCCGTACACACGCCCTGTTCTTACAGAGTGAGTCCGTCCGAATGCGGAGGACACGTGGGCGTTTCTACGGACGATGGCCGCACGCTGCCGCACAGCGATGCGTGCGGGCCGCACCGAAAGAATTCGGGAATATCCGCACCGATCAGAATAAGGGCCACTGAGCAGTGATTCACTCCTAACATTCCGTTTATAAATCGTTAATGGTATCATTCAGTGTTTAAGACCTAGATCGTTCACCCACCAGGTGAAGCAATATCTTTATCAATATCTCGTTTGCTAACAATGGGGCAGATGTATTAAGCCTTAACAAGAGATAAATGCAAGGGTGATAAGGAGAGATAAACGTCCAGCCAATCAGCTCCTTCCTGACTTTTTTCAAACACAGGCTGTAACATGGCAGTTGGCAGGTGATTGGCTGGACGTTAATCTCTCTTCATCACCCTTGCATTTATCTCTTTTTAAGGCTTAATACATCTGCCCCAATATTGCATAGAGGTGATTCAGTATATCCAATCAGCCTTCCGCAGCTATCTATCCTATGGCTTACAGGTAACTCCACTATTGAGCCCTTCTGTCTAGGCCACACACAGTAACCTATCACTGTTACCATAACAACACAGGTGTTCCGCCAATGCGCATTTCACTTTAATGGCTTTATCAGGGTTACACATGACCAGTAGCGGTGCCAGAACAGACCTTCTGAGAGCACAGAGGCTGAAGCAGCACTGACAGACCCCTACCCAAACTTTAGTATGGTACTTGGCAAGGCCTGATACACTTGACAGCATTAAGACATGTTATATTGGTATAAAAAACCCTGCCCCAATCTGCAAAGCGCCTCCCACTTTGGTAATATATTTGCCCCTTTCAGGGTTGTAAATTGAGGCAGGTAGGAGATATGCTATTCTGCCCTTGCTTATACATACACATAGTCTAAAGGTGGCCATACACACGCAGATTTATCTTTAGATCTGGCTGCTTGAAACAAAAAAATGGTTATGGATGAGAGCAAATGACAGTTGACCATTTGCTTGGAAATGTTGGAAAACAGACAAACTGTCACTCATCCATAGCCATGTTTTTGTTCCAACCAGCCAGATCTGAAGATAAATCTTATAGTGTATGGGCCCCACTTTATTTGTATACATATATTTGCCTGTATGGCTGCTGCTAATACCTGTGTGATGACATCACAATGGCCCTGTGATGACATAACAGTGATTCTATGATGTCACAATGCCTGGTGAGCCAGGACGGAACACTAGGATTCATTCTGTTGCCTGGTCCCGACTTGTGCAGTCAGAGCTTTTGAACGTGTCTGATTATTCAGCATTTTCAGTTCATATATTGTGTTTGGAGAGGAGCAAGGAGAGAGAGGAGAGAGAGGAGGAAGGAGGAGACAAACGGGAGCAGCCCTGCGCTGCGTCCCGTTCTATAGTAGCAAGGTAAGTGCGCTCTTATTTCTATTCATTCTTTTTTGTTTGAGCAATTGGGGTTCTTCATGGATTTCTTAAGGGGCGAGGCTCACCTGAAAGTGGGCGTGTCATAGCATAGAAGGCGGTTATGTCCCAATTTAGTGGGTGTTTCAGGGGGTCTTTGCCCAAACCTGAGGGGTTATTTATTATTTATATCACTGCCGGTTCCCAATGACCCTTAATATTTTTGGCGTTCAATATGAGCTAAAATGGTTATTCGATTCCAGTGGGTTTGTGTGTGTCCCACACACAAACACTTTTTTATTTTGGTTTAAACCCTTTCTTTTTGTTGGTGGTTAAATAATCACAATTTGCATGTTACAATGGGCACCGATATTATGCCCACATTTCACTGCAAATGAGGTTGCTGATAAATGGGCTTAAAATAATAAAGCCCTTTATTTCCCCCATTACTCCATTACTCCATTATGGTATTGTATTCGCTGATACCTGCATATCTGTGGTCAGTTGTGTAACACATATTTATACTGATCCTACTAGTGGAGCATTGTGATTCCGGATTATAATCGTATGAATATGAAATGAATTATAACATTGTGACAGGAGATCGGGGACCATATTCACTTTTTGCTTTTCATGGCGCCCAGAGAGGTCGCGTAGAGTAGCGTAAAGGGCTCGCTTGGCTGCCTATTTCCGCTGCCTATCAAGCAGGTAAACTCCATCCCGCCAAAGGCACGCCCACCCCGCCACACAAATACCCGCACTATGCTGCAACGCGTACGCTTACACATTCACGCGTAAGCACCCGCATCGAATGATTTTTCCTCTGTTCGTTGTGTTTCCGTCCATTATGACTAGAAGGGATATTTGTGTATAGCTTATTTGTTATTTAATATTTCTATTTTATCTTTAATTAAGGTGACGCAGTGAGTCAAACTTGCTACAAGAGGGGAAATGGCCCAATTGCCATCAGAGAGCCAAACCAAACAAGAACCCCGGGAGAGGCAGATGCCCCCGGCACCGCGGGTAAGACAGGCCCCACCGCCTCCCCGCGAGAAAAAGGCACCACCGCCTCCCCGCGAGAGAAAGGCACCACCGCCTCCCCGCGAGAGAAAGGCCCCACCGCCTCCCTGCGAGAGAAAGGCCCCACCGCCTCCCTGCGAGAGAAAGGCCCCACCGGTACCGAGGGAGAGACAGGCCCCACCGGCACCGAGGGAGAGACAGGCCCCACCGACACCAAGGGAGAGACAGGCCCCACCGGCACCAAGGGAGAGACAGGCTCCATCGGCACCAAGGGAGAGACAGGCCCCACCGGCACCAAGGGAGAGACAGGCCCCACCGGCACCAAGGGAGAGACAGGCCCCACCGGCACCAAGGGAGAGACAGGCTTCCTCACCATTGAGGAATTTGCCCCCGTCAATATCCACGGTGTGGCAAGAGCCACCGTCACGATCAACAGAATGGTATGCGCCCCCATCACCATCCATGGAGAGGCAAGAGCCCCCGTTCCAATCCACGGAGTGGCATGAGAACCCATTCTCAATGGACTGGTATTCCGAGATCCCGGAAACATCCACGGAGTGGCAAGAGTCTCAGGAAGCATCCACGGAGTGGCAAGAGTCCCAGGAAGCATCCACGGTGTGGCAAGAGTCCCAGGAAGCATCCATGGTGTGGCAAGAGTCCCAGGAAACCTACACGGAGCGGCAAGAGACCCAGGAAACATCTATGGAGTGGCCCCCCGTCACCACCCACAGAGTGGTATACGCCCCCGTCACCATCCACGGAGTGGTATGCACCCCCGCCGCCATCCACGGAGTGGCATGCGCCCCCGTCACCATTTACGGAGTGGCAAGCGTCCCTGTCACTGGAGTGGCATGCACCCCCTATACCATCCAAGGAGTGGTATGCACCCCTGTCACCATCACGGAGTGGCATGCACTCCCAATGTAGAGGCGTCCCACTACATTTCAACTTCTGTTAAATATGGAATATTGCACATAACAACCAATCAGACTGTATCTATTATCTCCTATACGATACTAAATAAATGAGTAGTCTAGATAATAGACACATTATTTATTTAGTATTGTCTAGGAGATACTAGATAGAATCTGATTGGTTGTTATGGGCAACATCCCATCTTCAACTGAATTCCCATCTTATACCCCATCATGTGTTATTTCCAACAACAATTTGGGTAATAAAATGAGTGGTGAATAATACTGTATATCTGTGGTTATTTCCTCATTTGGAGCGTCTCCATGCTTGGCGGCTACAGTGTCAGAATATGTCAAATAAAACATGTGTACATTTACTTTTTTAAATATGTCTACACACATCTCAGAGGGTTCCTTGGTCTATGAGAAGACCTAGCCATTACCCGATAATTCTGTCTGCACACATCTCAGAGGGCTCCTTGGTCTATGAGAAGGACCTAGCCATTACCCATCATTCTCCTGTCTACACACATCTCAGAGGGTTCCTTGGTCTATGAGGAGACATAGCCATTACCCATGATTCTTCTATCTACATACATCTCAGAGGGTTCCTTGGTTCCTTTCTCCTATCTACAGACATCTCAAAGGGTTTCTTGATCTGTGAGGAGACATAGCCATTACCCCATCATTCTCCTGTCTACACACAACTCAGATGGGTTCCTTGGTCTATGAGGAGATGCAGCCATTACCTCATCATTATTGTGTCTACATACAGGACATCTCAGAGGGTTCCTTGGTCTAGGAGGAGACCCCTTGGTCTAGGAGGAGACCCCATCATTCTCCTGTTTACACACATCTCAGAGGGTTCCTTGCTTTGGTCCTTGCAGTATTTAAAACAGCCATTACAATCCTGTAATTTCAGTAATGTTACAAATGCCTGGGGAGTTCATACAGTAGGTTGCGGCACATTCAAAATGTTACCTCAGGAAACAAAATGGCCACTTCACAAAGCGCTGCAGTGAGGCCCCTCGTTCACAGTGACTGATATTTTGCATCTTCCTAACAAGTTTGTGCTAAAATAACACACACAATGCAATATTAGCATTGCTGTCTGTCAAAAAGTGTATTAGTAGGTCGACGATAACTAGGTCAACGGTCATTAGGTCAACCACTATTGGTCGACAGTGAAAAGGTCTACATGCACTATGGTTGACATGGACTAAAATTTGAGTCAAGCAAAAGGTCGACATGACTCTTTAAGATTTTTAGTGCCTAGGTCAACAACAGTCGACATAGACCCTCAAATAGTGTACCAAGTACCCTCGTATGGTGCCTCCCTCGCCATACTTTACCATTACCAATTGTAGGCCACGTGGATAATAAATTATAACAAGTTATCCAAGTGAAAAAGGTTGGAAAGAGATAAAAACAGCCAACCAGCTTCTAACTGCCATGTTACGGCCTGTGTTTCAAAAATGTCAGCTAAGAGCTGATTGGTTGGTACCTTAGCTCTCTCCAATCTTTGATAAATATCCTCCTTACAGACACAGCAGGCTTCTTCCGAACACTTCAAGTCCAGCGCTTATTTGGTGCAGACAAGGAAATGGGTAATTATGTCCTGACAATACAGTGTACAGCATACAAAAAGACCGACAAGCCTTGATGAACAGCACACGTGACACACTTATCTCTCTCCTTATGTACACACCACTGGAGAGTGGTATAGTCAGATGATTATCGATTTTGGCCACACTTTATTTCATACAAACGGAGAAGAGGAGACGCCCAATCCACATGTGGTAGGAAATATGGATTGTACGCTCCACTGGGGCAGGGACTGATGTGAATGTTCAAATATTCTCTGTAAAGTGCAGCGGAATCTGTGTGCGCTATATAAGAAACTGCTAAGAAATAAATTAATAATATAGGGATGTATGGTATTTTCTCCCCACTCAGGCAGGCATCTTCGGTGATGGGTATCCATATATAACAAGAATCCCTTTCAATACTGCGGTCATCTCTACTGTATAAACCAGTTTGAGGCGGAGAAGAGGAGACTAATATACCTTCATAGGGATGTATTATCTATTGATAGCGCTGATGAACGAGACACGATTTCATATGGTCTTGCATATGTCTTTTTCTTTCATGTGTTTATAAGGTGTGGGGACACCATCCCTGTGTCTTCATCCACCAAGATGCATTCTAAGCACGATTTGAACACCTTTATATTACTTTCATACTATAGAGTAGGCTACTATAGTTACACGCAATGTGTCAGTAAGCTAGTGCTATTCCAGGTAGAGATGAGCGGGTCAGGATCCCCGAGATCCGTCAGATCCGAATCTCGGGATCCGGGTCGGGCTCCGAGGCGGCTCGGGAGTTCCCGCCTCAATTCCGGACCCTGTGCTGTTCTCCGTGCCATGCTGTGACCTGCCCTGTGCCCTCACTGCCCTGAGCCCTGTAGTGTGATTTAAATAACTAGGTGCTGCAGTGCTCACACGCAGGGGCTGCAGTGTCCACTGTCCAGGGGCTGTCCTGTGGCCCGTGCCCTGTTGTGATTTATTTAGCCCTAAGCCCTGTGTTGTGATTTATTTAGCCCTGAGCCCTGTGTTGTGTGATTTAACTAACTAACTCAGTGCTGCAGTGCTCACACGCAGGGGCTGCAGTGCTGCTGAGTAGTACACTGAGTACAGGGGCTGCAGTAATACAAGGGGCTGTGTCCAGTGTGACGGCCTATATCCATTGTCCAGTGTCACGAGTCACGACATATATCCTGTGTCCAGTGTGACGACATATATCCTGTGTCCAGTGTGACGACATACATCCTGTGTCCAGTGTGACGACATATATCCAGTGTCCAGTGTGACAGATATATCCATTGTCCAGTGTGACGACATATATCCTGTGTCCAGTGTGACGACAAATATCCGGTGTCCAGTGTGACATCTAACCATTGTGTGACGGCATATATCCAGTGTCCAGCGTGATATATATCCATTGTCCAGTGTGACGACATATATCCTGTGTCCAGCATGACATATATCCATTGTCCAGTGTGACGACATATATCCAGTGTCCAGTGTGACATATATCCATTGTCCAGTGTGACGACATATATCCTGTGTCCAGTGTGACTATATATATCCAGTGTCCAGTGTGACTACATATATCCAGTGTCCAGTGTGACGACATATATCCAGTGTCCAGTGTGACATATATCCTGTGTCCAGTGTGACGACATATATCCTGTATCCAGTGTGACTACATATATCCAGTGTCCAGTGTGACGACATATATCCAGTGTCCAGTGTGATGACATATATCCAGTGTCCAGTGTGACATATATCCTGTGTCCAGTGTGACGACATATATCCAGTGCCCAGTGTGACATCTAACCATTGTGTGACGTCATATATCCAGTGTCCAGCGTGATATATATCCATTGTCCAGTGTGACGACATATATCCTGTGTCCAGCGTGACATTTATCCATTGCCCAGTGTGACGACATATATCCAGTGTCCAGTGTGACATATATCCATTGTCCAGTGTGACGACATATATCCTGTGTCCAGTGTGACTATATATATCCAGTGTCCAGTGTGACTACATATATCCAGTGTCCAGTGTGACAACATATATCCAGTGTCCAGTGTGACATATATCCTGTGTCCAGTGTGACGACATATATCCTGTATCCAGTGTGACTACATATATCCAGTGTCCAGTGTGACGACATATATCCAGTGTCCAGTGTGACGACATATATCCAGTGTCCAGTGTGACATATATCCTGTGTCCAGTGTGACGACATATATGCAGTGTCCAGTGTGACATATATCCATTGTCCAGTGTGACAACAAATATCCAGTGTTCAGTGTGACATGTAACCATTGTGTGACGGCATATATCCAGTGTCCAGCGTGACATATATCCATTGTCCAGTCTGACGACATATATCCTGTGTCCAGTGTGACATATATCCATTGTCCAGTGTGACGACATATATCCTGTGTCCACTGTGACATGTAACCATTGTGTGACGGCATATATCCTGTGTCCAGTGTGACATATATCCATTGTCCAGTGTGACGACATATATCCAGAGTCCAGTGTGACATATATCCATTGTCCAGTGTGACTATATATATCCAGTGTCCAGTGTGACAGGGGCTGTGTCCAGTGTACAGGGGCTGTGTCCAGTGTACAGGGGCTGTGTACAGGGGTTGTGTCCAGTGTACAGGGGTTGTGTCCAGTATACAGGAGCTGTGTCCAGGAGCTGTGTCCAGGGGCAGTGTCCAGTATGACGGCTGTGTCCAGTGTACAGGAGCTGTGTCCCGGGGCGGTGTCCAGAAGCTGTGTCCATTGTCCAGGGGCTGTGTCCAGGGTAACGGGCTGTGTCCATTGTCCAGGGGCTGTGTCCAGTGTGACGGGCTGTGTCCATTGTCCAGGGGCTGTGTCCAGGGTGACGGGCTGTGTCCAGTGTCCAGGGGCAGTGTCCAGTGTGAAGGCTATTTCCAGTGTACAGGAGCTGTGTCCAGGGGCGGTGTCCAGAGGCTGTGTCCAGTGTGACGGCTGTGTCCATTGTCCAGGGGCTGTGTCCAGTGTGACGGGCTGTGTCCAGGGGCAGTGTCCAGGGGCTGTGTCCATTGTCCAGGGGCTGTGTCCAGGGTGATGGGCTGTGTCCAGGGGCAGTGTCCAGGGGCTGTGTCCAGGGGCAGTGTCCAGTGTCCAAAGGGTTGTGTCCAGTGTGACAGGCTGTGTCCAGTGTAAAGTAAGAAAAATAAATAAAAGTAATAAATAAAATAAAAACACATTTTTGTAGGATGATGGAGGAGGAAATAGTGGGAGATCAGCAACCTGATAGAAGTGCTGAAGCTGCTACCACCAGTCATGACAAGGCCGATACCTTGTTGTATTTGCTCTTTGGAGCATTTCTCTTTTTTTGGGATAGTTTATTAAACTGCCACCCTGTCTGCCCCTGTAGTGCCACTCTGCCAGGTTGGAAGTGTAAGGTACACATGTATGTGATGCCGACTGCTGTCGCTTAGCTTAGTCATCCAGCTACCTCGGTATACCCTTTTGGCCCAACTACAGTAAATGAAAACAATTTTGTAAGCTGTGAAGTGATCAAAATTGACTAGAAATGAGTGGAAACTAATGTTATTGAGGTTAATAATACTTTAGGGGCATTTTTTCATAAAAATCCATATCCAAAACCCACAAGGGTGGTTTTGCCAAAACCAATCCAGATCCAAAACACGAAGGGAGATCCAGATCCAAAACCAAAACCCGAAAAGTGGCCGCCGCACATCTCTAATTACAGGGTGAGCTGCTAAACTTACACACAATATGTCAGTAGTTACTCACAAAGAGTCAGTAAGCCAGTGCCATACAGATAGGCTGCCATAGATACACACGATGTGTCAGTAAGTCAGTGTTATTACAGGGTGAGCTGCTAAATTTACATTAAATGTGTCAGTAAACCAGTGCTATACAGAGTAGGCTACTACAGTTACACACAATGCGTCAGCAAGCCAGTGCTATACAGGGTGAACTGCCATAGCAGTGGGAAACGCAGGATTTTCAGAAGGGGGTTTCCAGAGGGGTGGAGCAAAGCACGGAGATGGACACTTAGGTGACCCAGTAGATACACACTATGTGTCAGTAAGACGTGCTATACAGGGTAGGCTGCTATAGATACATGTAATGTGTCAGCAAGTCGGTGCTATACAGGGTAGTAGTGTTCCCGCTAGGCTTATTTCACGGGGCGCTGCGCCCTGCCTGTTTCTGCCCGCCCTGCATAGTTAATAGCCGCTGCCGCGCTAGAAGTCTCCTCCCGCTGACAGTGTAAGCTGCTAGCGCGGCAGCGTGTGGACACTCCCCCCTCAGCCCTGACATGTCGCAGCAGCGGAGGGGGGGGGACAGTGAGCACCAGGAGATCACGGGGCACGTGTCCAGTGTGACATATATCCATTGTCCAGTGTGACGACATATATCCTGTGTCCAGTGTGACGACATATATCCTGTATCCAGTGTGACTACATATATCCAGTGTCCAGTGTGACGACATATATCCAGTGTCCAGTGTGATGACATATATCCAGTGTCCAGTGTGACATATATCCTGTGTCCAGTGTGACGACATATATCCAGTGCCCAGTGTGACATCTAACCATTGTGTGACGTCATATATCCAGTGTCCAGCGTGATATATATCCATTGTCCAGTGTGACGACATATATCCTGTGTCCAGCGTGACATATATCCATTGCCCAGTGTGACGACATATATCCAGTGTCCAGTGTGACATATATCCATTGTCCAGTGTGACGACATATATCCTGTGTCCAGTGTGACTATATATATCCAGTGTCCAGTGTGACTACATATATCCAGTGTCCAGTGTGACAACATATATCCAGTGTCCAGTGTGACATATATCCTGTGTCCAGTGTGACGACATATATCCTGTATCCAGTGTGACTACATATATCCAGTGTCCAGTGTGACGACATATATCCAGTGTCCAGTGTGACGACATATATCCAGTGTCCAGTGTGACATATATCCTGTGTCCAGTGTGACGACATATATGCAGTGTCCAGTGTGACATATATCCATTGTCCAGTGTGACAACATATATCCAGTGTTCAGTGTGACATGTAACCATTGTGTGACGGCATATATCCAGTGTCCAGCGTGACATATATCCATTGTCCAGTCTGACGACATATATCCTGTGTCCAGTGTGACATATATCCATTGTCCAGTGTGACGACATATATCCTGTGTCCACTGTGACATGTAACCATTGTGTGACGGCATATATCCTGTGTCCAGTGTGACATATATCCATTGTCCAGTGTGACGACATATATCCAGAGTCCAGTGTGACATATATCCATTGTCCAGTGTGACTATATATATCCAGTGTCCAGTGTGACAGGGGCTGTGTCCAGTGTACAGGGGCTGTGTCCAGTGTACAGGGGCTGTGTACAGGGGTTGTGTCCAGTGTACAGGGGTTGTGTCCAGTATACAGGAGCTGTGTCCAGGAGCTGTGTCCAGGGGCAGTGTCCAGTATGACGGCTGTGTCCAGTGTACAGGAGCTGTGTCCCGGGGCGGTGTTCAGAAGCTGTGTCCATTGTCCAGGGGCTGTGTCCAGGGTAACGGGCTGTGTCCATTGTCCAGGGGCTGTGTCCAGGGTGACTGGCTGTGTCCAGTGTCCAGGGGCAGTGTCCAGTGTGAAGGCTGTGTCCAGTGTACAGGAACTGTGTCCAGGGGCTGTGTCCAGAGGCTGTGTCCAGTGTGACCGCTGTGTCCATTGTCCAGGGGCTGTGTCCAGTGTGACGGGCTGTGTCCATTGTCCAGGGGCTGTGTCCAGGGTGACGGGCTGTGTCCAGTGTCCAGGGGCAGTGTCCAGTGTGAAGGCTATTTCCAGTGTACAGGAGCTGTGTCCAGGGGCGGTGTCCAGAGGCTGTGTCCAGTGTGACGGCTGTGTCCATTGTCCAGGGGCTGTGTCCAGTGTGACGGGCTGTGTCCAGGGGCAGTGTCCAGGGGCTGTGTCCATTGTCCAGGGGCTGTGTCCAGGGTGATGGGCTGTGTCCAGGGGCAGTGTCCAGGGGCTGTGTCCAGGGGCAGTGTCCAGTGTCCAAAGGGTTGTGTCCAGTGTGACAGGCTGTGTCCAGTGTAAAGTAAGAAAAATAAATAAAAGTAATAAATAAAATAAAAACACATTTTTGTAGGATGATGGAGGAGGAAATAGTGGGAGATCAGCAACCTGATAGAAGTGCTGAAGCTGCTACCACCAGTCATGACAAGGCCGATACCTTGTTGTATTTGCTCTTTGGAGCATTTCTCTTTTTTTGGGATAGTTTATTAAACTGCCACCCTGTCTGCCCCTGTAGTGCCACTCTGCCAGGTTGGAAGTGTAAGGTCCACATGTATGTGATGCCGACTGCTGTCGCTTAGCTTAGTCATCCAGCTACCTCGGTATACCCTTTTGGCCCAACTACAGTAAATGAAAACAATTTTGTAAGCTGTGAAGTGATCAAAATTGACTAAAAATGAGTGGAAACTAATGTTATTGAGGTTAATAATACTTTAGGGGCATTTTTTCATAAAAATCCATATCCAAAACCCACAAGGGTGGTTTTGCCAAAACCAATCCAGATCCAAAACACGAAGGGAGATCCAGATCCAAAACCAAAACCCGAAAAGTGGCCGCCGCACATCTCTAATTACAGGGTGAGCTGCTAAACTTACACACAATGGGCCTTATTCTGGTTGGAGCGTCCGGGCCGTACGCGTACGTCCCGGGTTTTTTTACGATCTGCGCATGTGCAGATACGCTAATGCGCCGGCGCGAGCACTCCACAACGCTTACGGCCGGTGTCTCAACGTGCGAAAAAACCTGTACGCGAGCGTACGGGTAATGGGGCGGCATAGGGGCGTGTTGATGGGAGCGGCCGAAATAATGAGGGAAAATGGGCGTAAATATGGGCGTACACGGGGGTGTGCACCAGAAATGAGCGGTGCTACTACCGCACGATCGACTAAGGCACCGTTCGTTTCGGACACCAAACAGGCGGCCGCCAACCGACAGCTAAAACCACTCCTACAGATACCGCTTGCCAGCGTGCGCCTGAGTTGGCTAATTAACGCTGATTAGTACTCAAACACATACACCTGAATGTAATAAGCAATGCTGCAGTCTATTAACTCCAAACCATGATTTCACTGCCTGCAAGCCACACATGCAGCACGCAAACACATTGGAAGCTTATGTTTCTATACTTCTCCACATTTAAAGGTTTGTTTAATTTAAGGTAAGAATCTTTTTATACGCTAAGGTAGGTATTTGATAAACAGACACATTCACTACCTGCTTTCATAGACTTTACGCAGTAGCACACTCAATCTACACAAGTCGACATGTGTCAATGTGTTCACTCTAATACTAACATAGGTTTTGTATTTAGGATACAATAACATAAACCACATCTAACACCTACAAACGATGTTTCTGCAATGTTTGAAGCACATGACCACTATTTTCAACACAATCTTTGTATAGTACCCCAAATTATGACCTGTACCACTATCTCATCTGCTATGATTTGGATTTCACTACACTCTGGATGTAAGATGCCACCAATCACATTATTGCACTCTCATCTCTCTAACAAAGGATTCCTACATCTGCTTATGACACTGTCAAATCATATATATTTTAAAAGTTATGCATGTTTGTTCACAAGCTAATTTATCATGTTTGGCCCATTCACACATCTTTTTTTAGGGAGGACACATATGAATTCCTACACAAATGTACCTTTTCACCCTTGTTTGTCTGCCTCACCCACTCCATGAGGAAAGCATTGTTCTGGACCTGCTTTTACCTACTACTGTAGGAGCTACCTCACCTGCACACAAACTGCTTTCTCACCTATTAAGTTGCTCTGCACATGTGCTGACACAAACTAATTAGCAGGGAAAAGTTGGATAGGAACATGGGAATGGCCATGGAGAGGGTTACACATGGGAAACTTCCACCACACTTCAACAAATGTTCAAAAATACCCTGGTCAGTAAGTACACATAAATCTAGTATTTGTTTCACACAAGAAATGACACATACCACCATTTAGATTTAATTTGTAAAATTAATTTATTTGCTGTTCAGCATCACAGCTTGACACTTTAATGTGAGAAATAAAAAAAAAAAAAAAAAAATATACACACAAATAATAAAACAGCCAGAACAAGAGGTTGCATATCTCCAAACATGTGTTACCCTGCAAATGCAATGGTGAAAGAAATGGGGACACCAGAATACGTACTGCAACAACCAGGGTGACTACTAAGCAAGATACACACCACCAAAAAAAAAAACCTGCATTTGTAGAGGTCAAAATACGATGGGCAACTCAGGAAGCGGATGTCCAGTGCAATTTAAACCTTTGGCCTCCAACCACAGAGGAAGTGACCCAGGTCTCATTTGGGCCCTTTTTTGCCCCTTTTAGATGGGGCCTTGGGGACAGGGGCCTTTGGGTCAGCTGGCTTTCGGCGTCTTCCCCTAGTCGCCACAGGAGGGTCAGCCGCGGTGGAAGGTTGGGGAGCAGCTTGGGGTGGGGCAGCAGATGGGGGATTGTCCCTTAGGGACCTGGCGGTGGACAGCTGCTCCGCAATAAGTTCATTCTGGCGGCTGAGGTGTTGGCCAATGCTTAGCATGCCAGCCGCCAGAGTTTCATTAATGCGGTTCAACGCCTCAACCTGCAGCTGGTTTGTGGCCTTCCACTCCGCCAGAAAATCCGCCACCTGCTGCTGACGGATCGCAGCATCCACCCCTTGCTGCTCGATCCTGTCCAGCGTCACCAACAGGCTCTCACTCAATGTCTCCTGTGGCTGGGGCTGGGGGCGACGTCTTGCTGGAGGCTGGACCACCTGCTCCACCTGTGGCTCTGCAGAGGCCGATGCTGCCGGTACATCCTGACTTTCTGCTTCTGCTAGGATAAGAATTGAAAACAATGTCACCATCACATACGCAATAAAAAATATCTTTCTAAATACAATGCATTACTGTGACTTACCATCAAAAGCAGCAGCAAAGACCTCCACCGGGAGCTCACTGTCCATATTGGAGATCCCCCTGATCTCCCCCACATCGATCACGTCACAGGAGTCCAGCTCCAGGGGGGTAAACTCCAAATGGTCAGGCATAGGACCGCTCCCGGTGGACATGCTGTGGTTGTACCGGTCAGTCATCTTCCTCTTCAGGGCACTTTTGAAGTCAGTCCACCTACAAGTTTAAAAATACAAATATCACCATGAGATATGTGCACCACTGTGCTACGTGTAGGGTTACCACCTAGTCCCTTTAATTCTGGACACATGTTACTTACACAGGTTCTGTGGCAGTTTAAAATTAGGTGAAGTGGAGTCTTGAAGTCAGCCAGCCACAGAACCTGTGTATTTAATATGTGTCCGGAATTAAAGGGACTAGGTGGTACCCCTAGCTACGTGACATTTCCTAGTGTGGGTGATCTTTTGTGCCATGTGTGGCCAAATATTTCTTTGATGGACCAAACCATGTGCACTGCAGGTGAGGCAGGTGTAAAACCCCACCCAAATCTGATTATCTCTGCACAAGTAACACCTGCCTCACCTGCAGTGCACATGGTTTTGTCCATCTAAGAAATATTTGGCCAGAAAGAGTGAACTAGAATAAGGGCCTCAGTTCCTGCTGGAGACTGCTGAACAAATTGCCCTGACAAACACACTAACCTTTTCTTCACCGCGTCCCAAGTTCTGACCACTGGTGACACCTGGTTCACTTCCTCTGTGATCTTGTCCCAAAGGTTTCTCCTTGCACTGGCACCTGGCTTCCTGGTTGCCAATTCAATCCATTCGCGTGCCCTGGGCACGAGAATTCGCATTTCGGCCTCTACAAATGCAGGGTTTCTCCTTCTGGTGGTGGTATCCTGCTCAGTCATCACCCTAGATGTTGCAGCACGTTTTCTGGTGGCCCCAGCTCTCTCACCATGCACCTGCTGGGTCACACCTGTTTGGAGAGATGCAACCTCTTGTTCTGGCTGGCTGCTTGGCCCTTGTGGAGCTGGTGGAGGTTCACCAGGGCCTGTTACTGAGGGGCCCGCTTGATCTTGCAGGCGACTCCTCTCTTGGGCCCTCCTTCTCCGCTCCTCTTCCCTCTTCTGTAATGCTTGAAGCATGGATTCGGCTTGTGCTCTCTGCAGAGCGTCCTCTGCTGCTGAATCGTCAGAGTCAGACATGTTTGCAGCAATTGTGGCCTGCATCTGACTGAATATTTATATGTTAATCTCCCGCCACGAACAAGGGGGCGTATATTTTTCCCCGCAAGGTAGATGCAAATTTACGCCGATATTTCCCGCCGATAATTGCCGCTTAAATTACGCAGGTCTCAATGCACCTGATCAATCACCCGTATATGTATCTACACAGGTTGTGGAGCATTGTGGGCTACATCGTGAAATGTGTGCACCTGTCATTCCAATGATGAGTGTTGTCAGCTGGTATCTGTTGGAGTTCGTGTATGCTTTGTGAGTCACATTTCAAAACATCACGTTATAATGCTTTCCTTACATATGTAATGTGTATGAAATTGTCATACAGCAACATGTTGCATTGTGGCCCTTTAGGCAGCGTAGTTATAAGTAGAGTGTTGCGTGTATCATTTTCCGCCTACTGTATATACAGTACTCCTCCCCATGCATATCGCTGTATCGTGCCCCCTTTAAGCAGCGTAGTTATAAGTAGACGGGGTGCGTGTATTATTTTCCGCACACTGTAAATACAGTACTTCTCTCTTCATTGAATGCATGCTGTTGGTTGTGGTGTGTATATCGGAACGGTCCGCGTAAGTTTCTATTCGCATCCAGTTTGTTAATATAAGAGGGATTAATAAAGTTAATACCAAACAAACAATTTTTTCGACCAATCAGCAAGCACCAAAAGTGATATATGTACCTGCAATTAATAACTGCGCCATTGCCAATATGACTTCTACAAGAGCCAGGCCCTTTTCTACATGTGAGCTTTTGGCCCTGGTGGAAGTGATGGATCGTCACCTGGGGCCCAGGGGCCCATATGTATCTAATGCGGACAAGCGGCGGGCGTATAATGCTGCCCGCCGCCTGATATTTTCAACAACCGGCGTCCGCAGAAGCCTGGGCCAGGTTGAGCGGCGCTGGTCCGACCTGCGCCGGCGGCAGCCGGTTCTACTCAGCAGCCTTCGCCGCCATATTGCCCGATGTAAGTTTTGATTACTAGTATGTCAGCGTTTTTTAGCAATGTTTGGTGTACTTTTTATAAATATGTTCCTGAGTATGGGGGTGTATATGGGGTGTATATGGGTGTATATGGGGGTGTATATGGGTGTATATGGGGGTGTATATGGGTGTATAGGGGGTGTATATGGGGGTGTATATGGGTGTATAGGGGGTGTATATGGGTGTATATGGGGGTGTATATGGGTGTATAGGGGGTGTATATGGGTGTATATGGGGGTGTATATGGGTGTATAGGGGGTGTATATGGGGGTGTATATGGGTGTATAGGGGGTGTATATGGGTGTATATGGGGGTGTATATGGGTGTATAGGGGGTGTATATGGGTGTATATGGGGGTGTATATGGGTGTATAGGGGGTGTATATGGGGTGTATATGGGTGTATAGGGGGTGTATATGGGTGTATATGGGGGTGTATATGGGTGTATAGGGGGTGTATATGGGTGTATATGGGGGTGTATATGGGTGTATATGGGGGTGTATATGGGTGTATATGGGGGTGTATATGGGTGTATAGGGGGTGTATATGGGTGTATATGGGTGTATAGGGGGTGTATATGGGTGTATATGGGGGTGTATATGGGTGTATAGGGGGTGTATATGGGGGTGTATATGGGTGTATAGGGGGTGTATATGGGTGTATATGGGGGTGTATAGGGGGGGTTAAGTAGTTGATCAGTTTTTGGGTGTAGGATATCAAATAGTTTGCATGATAAATGTCTGAAATTTCACAGCAATGATAATTTTGAAGGTTATGAGCATGACTAATGTGAATTTTTCTTTCCCCCTTTTTTATGAAACCCAATCTTCGATTTCTATGCCATCAACATGAACATTTCAGCACGGGCAAGGGCACGCATTGCAGCCCGGGACCAGGCAGCCCGGGACCAGGCAGCCGAGGAGGAGGAGGAGGAAGAGGAGGAGGAGGAAGAGGAGGAGGAAGAAGAGGAAGAGGAGGAGGAGGAGGAGGAGGAGGAGAAGAAAGAGGAGGAGGAAGAGGAGGAGGAGGAAGAAGAGGAGGAGGAAGAAGAGGAGACCCAGGGTGCAGTTTTCACCCACACAATTTCCCCATCCCCCACCCCCTCCACAACCCCCACCCCCTCCACAACCCCCCCCCCCCCCCCCCCTCCACAACCCCCCCCCCCCTCCACAACCCACACCCCCTCCACAACCCACACCCCCCCCCCTCCCCACCCCATTTCCAACCCCCCTACACCTCTCCACCACCCACCCCCAAACCTCTCCACTCCCCAGTAACACCCAGTACCTCGGGCCAAAGACCAGGACCATCCTCCTTGCTCCTGCCTTCCCCAACCACTCCACAGCCAACCAGCGGCGCCCAGGATGGCTCAAGTAGCCGTAAGTAAATAATGTGTCTAATGTTGACCTACACATTTCTACACATAAACAATCACAACAACCACATATGTGTATCCAACATCAACATTAGTTGCAACATATCACTGCAGGGCGACCATGAGGTGTGTCCTGTCCTTCTCCAGGAACAAGGGTCCCCTTGGTGGTTTTTTTGAGTGTGGCCATGCCTCACCCCTTGAATAATTGACATAACAGTACATCCAATGAGATATCCGACATTAGTGGTGTGGTAGTTATGTGGCTCCAGGTGTTGGGTAACTCCAGTTCCCAGCATGATGTGCAACACAGGGCCAGATTATAATGGAGGCGCAAGGGGTCAGTGCCCCTGGGACCCCCTCTAGCTATGGGCCCCCTGTGGTTGTCATTTTTTTTTTTTAAAAGACAATGTTTAAGTTATGTTTTTTTTTTTTTGCTAAATGTTTTGTGCATGGGTGGGGTAGTGCTGCAGCTTCACCTATCTGCCAATGTGACAATGATTTATGGTGCTGAACATCGGGAGGCAAGGCACACTGATTGCACAAGTGTGCAGTGCTTTTCTGGGAGTTGACTAAGTCCCATGACACTTTGCACCAGAGGACAGAGGCTGAGAAGTTTGTGCTGAGCTCTGATTGGTGGAGCTCATTACATACTTCTCAGGTCCATGGAGAACAGCAGCAGCAGCTTAGTCATAGGAGGGTTTTTAATCAGAGGCAGCACTAGGACTGTGAGGTCTCCTCCAGAGTAAGGGGCAGAGGGACAAACACAGGCTTTTCATGTGGTGTGTGTATATATATATATATGGTGTCTATTATTATTCCGAGTGCCGCCAACCCCCTGTCTCTATATATATATATATATATATATATATATATATATATATATATATATATATATATATATATATATATATATATATATATATATATATATATCCCCTGCAGGTAACCATTGACCAAGTTTATTCTGCCTTTACTCTATGTTTTGACAGTATAATATTCGGCCATGCAGTGTGCGGCCAGTAATGACAAGTGCAAGGGGGCCCCCCGCTCTAAAGTACCCCGGGCCCCCCAAAGGCTTAATCTGCCACTGGTGCAACTTAAATGTCGAGATTGTTTTGGTAATAGTGTGTGAGGCCATGCGGATGCATGCTTTACAAACATAGCTTTAGGCCTATAATTTGTACAGCAATGTCCTAAATTTAAAATAGTAAGGAGTGCTTAAGCCACAACAATGTCATAACCCTTAAATAGCACAGGCTAATTGTGAGGTTAGAGGACAGTCCCCCAAAAACAAAGTACCATTTGGGATACAGCATACATTCATTTATGAAGGAGTAATTGAATTAATGTTATTTACTATGTACAGTATGTGTGTGTTAACATATTTTTTTTTAGTACTGTGTTTACAGCAGACCCATCTTCAATGTAGTTTAAAAATGTATGTGCCCTTCACACATAACTCACAACTTTTTATTATGTACAAATACAACAAACATTTGTTTATGTTATATATTAATTTTTTTTTTTATCCCTTCACTACAGACACTGAACAGCAGCAGGAGGAGGTGGCAGCCCTTATTCGGGAGATCTTCCTGACCCTTTTTTATTTTCAACTTCTTTTTGGCCTACTGGAGGCCCGCATTTAATTTTTTTTTATCCCCCCCCCCTTATTATGTTTGTAATAAATAAAAGTTGATATTGTATTATAAATTGCCTGTGTTTTTAATAATAAATATGTTAGAGGGCTTGTAAGGGTAGGTACATACAGATGTGTAATGTAAGTTATATTAGTAATTTGAGGTGAGGGGTAATGATTGATGTGTAAATGTGTGTGTTTTGGAGTAAAATAACACATAGTGAAAATGCATGAATGTTTAATGTTTTTCGATTAAAACATCACACATAACATCAGGGTAGGTATACATGTTACACATTTTGGACAAACTAATTATGGACATAATTTAGTACATATACAGAAACACCAACATAACTTGATTTAAAAGTAACAGCAATATGGGGACACATAGATAGTGATTAAAATGCCACATTAGAACATAACAAATATACATGTAATGTGGTTTAAAATGTAGTTTTATTAGGTCTTTATTAAGGTAGACAATTGAGTTAATAGAAAACAATAAGTGAATAACAAATAGATTAATTAATCAATTGTCAGATTAGTAGTTGAGAGGCAAGATTTGCAGGTCCATATATGTGAAGGGTATGCCAGCGTGCACGGACGTACGCTCACTCTCACGAGCGGTGACATAAGCTGAGTTTTCCATTGAAAACAATAGGGACCCGTCCGTGCAAGCTGGCGTACGCTCAGATCGCCGCAAGAAGGCGGTGGGGAGACGGAGGAAAGACGGCCGTAGACGGCGCCGTACGCTCAGTCGTACGCTAGTCGACGGAGTGTAAGGGCTGGGCCGGCCGCGTACGTTGCCGTACGCTCATTTGTACACCACTCCCCTTCTACGTTATTTCTGCCCGTACGCAAGCGGCCGATTTGTGGGCGGACTTAACCCTAACGGCCGCGTACGGCTAGCGTGCGGTAATTGTGAACGTACGCACGTTTGGCCGCTCCGATCAGAATAAGGACCAATATGTCAGTAGTTACTCACAAAGAGTCAGTAAGCCAGTGCCATACAGATAGGCTGCCATAGATACACACGATGTGTCAGTAAGTCAGTGTTATTACAGGGTGAGCTGCTAAATTTACATTAAATGTGTCAGTAAACCAGTGCTATACAGAGTAGGCTACTACAGTTACACACAATGCGTCAGCAAGCCAGTGCTATACAGGGTGAACTGCCATAGCAGTGGGAAACGCAGGATTTTCAGAAGGGGGTTTCCAGAGGGGTGGAGCAAAGCACGGAGATGGACACTTAGGTGACCCAGTAGATACACACTATGTGTCAGTAAGACGTGCTATACAGGGTAGGCTGCTATAGATACATGTAATGTGTCAGCAAGTCGGTGCTATACAGGGTAGTAGTGTTCCCGCTAGGCTTATTTCACGGGGCGCTGCGCCCTGCCTGTTTCTGCCCGCCCTGCATAGTTAATAGCCGCTGCCGCGCTAGAAGTCTCCTCCCGCTGACAGTGTAAGCTGCTAGCGCGGCAGCGTGTGGACACTCCCCCCTCAGCCCTGACATGTCGCAGCAGCGGAGGGGGGGGGGACAGTGAGCACCAGGAGATCACGGGGCACGTGTCCAGTGTGACATATATCCATTGTCCAGTGTGACGACATATATCCTGTGTCCAGTGTGACTATATATATCCAGTGTCCAGTGTGACTACATATATCCAGTGTCCAGTGTGACGACATATATCCAGTGTCCAGTGTGACATATATCCTGTGTCCAGTGTGACGACATATATCCTGTATCCAGTGTGACTACATATATCCAGTGTCCAGTGTGACGACATATATCCAGTGTCCAGTGTGATGACATATATCCAGTGTCCAGTGTGACATATATCCTGTGTCCAGTGTGACGACATATATCCAGTGCCCAGTGTGACATCTAACCATTGTGTGACGTCATATATCCAGTGTCCAGCGTGATATATATCCATTGTCCAGTGTGACGACATATATCCTGTGTCCAGCGTGACATATATCCATTGCCCAGTGTGACGACATATATCCAGTGTCCAGTGTGACATATATCCATTGTCCAGTGTGACGACATATATCCTGTGTCCAGTGTGACTATTTATATCCAGTGTCCAGTGTGACTACATATATCCAGTGTCCAGTGTGACAACATATATCCAGTGTCCAGTGTGACATATATCCTGTGTCCAGTGTGACGACATATATCCTGTATCCAGTGTGACTACATATATCCAGTGTCCAGTGTGACGACATATATCCAGTGTCCAGTGTGACGACATATATCCAGTGTCCAGTGTGACATATATCCTGTGTCCAGTGTGACGACATATATGCAGTGTCCAGTGTGACATATATCCATTGTCCAGTGTGACAACATATATCCAGTGTTCAGTGTGACATGTAACCATTGTGTGACGGCATATATCCAGTGTCCAGCGTGACATATATCCATTGTCCAGTCTGACGACATATATCCTGTGTCCAGTGTGACATATATCCATTGTCCAGTGTGACGACATATATCCTGTGTCCACTGTGACATGTAACCATTGTGTGACGGCATATATCCTGTGTCCAGTGTGACATATATCCATTGTCCAGTGTGACGACATATATCCAGAGTCCAGTGTGACATATATCCATTGTCCAGTGTGACTATATATATCCAGTGTCCAGTGTGACAGGGGCTGTGTCCAGTGTACAGGGGCTGTGTCCAGTGTACAGGGGCTGTGTACAGGGGTTGTGTCCAGTGTACAGGGGTTGTGTCCAGTATACAGGAGCTGTGTCCAGGAGCTGTGTCCAGGGGCAGTGTCCAGTATGACGGCTGTGTCCAGTGTACAGGAGCTGTGTCCCGGGGCGGTGTCCAGAAGCTGTGTCCATTGTCCAGGGGCTGTGTCCAGGGTAACGGGCTGTGTCCATTGTCCAGGGGCTGTGTCCAGGGTGACGGGCTGTGTCCAGTGTCCAGGGGCAGTGTCCAGTGTGAAGGCTGTGTCCAGTGTACAGGAACTGTGTCCAGGGGCTGTGTCCAGAGGCTGTGTCCAGTGTGATGGCTGTGTCCATTGTCCAGGGGCTGTGTCCAGTGTGACGGGCTGTGTCCATTGTCCAGGGGCTGTGTCCAGGGTGACGGGCTGTGTCCAGTGTCCAGGGGCAGTGTCCAGTGTGAAGGCTATTTCCAGTGTACAGGAGCTGTGTCCAGGGGCGGTGTCCAGAGGCTGTGTCCAGTGTGACGGCTGTGTCCATTGTCCAGGGGCTGTGTCCAGTGTGACGGGCTGTGTCCAGGGGCAGTGTCCAGGGGCTGTGTCCATTGTCCAGGGGCTGTGTCCAGGGTGATGGGCTGTGTCCAGGGGCAGTGTCCAGGGGCTGTGTCCAGGGGCAGTGTCCAGTGTCCAAAGGGTTGTGTCCAGTGTGACAGGCTGTGTCCAGTGTAAAGTAAGAAAAATAAATAAAAGTAATAAATAAAATAAAAACACATTTTTGTAGGATGATGGAGGAGGAAATAGTGGGAGATCAGCAACCTGATAGAAGTGCTGAAGCTGCTACCACCAGTCATGACAAGGCCGATACCTTGTTGTATTTGCTCTTTGGAGCATTTCTCTTTTTTTGGGATAGTTTATTAAACTGCCACCCTGTCTGCCCCTGTAGTGCCACTCTGCCAGGTTGGAAGTGTAAGGTCCACATGTATGTGATGCCGACTGCTGTCGCTTAGCTTAGTCATCCAGCTACCTCGGTATACCCTTTTGGCCCAACTACAGTAAATGAAAACAATTTTGTAAGCTGTGAAGTGATCAAAATTGACTAGAAATGAGTGGAAACTAATGTTATTGAGGTTAATAATACTTTAGGGGCATTTTTTCATAAAAATCCATATCCAAAACCCACAAGGGTGGTTTTGCCAAAACCAATCCAGATCCAAAACACGAAGGGAGATCCAGATCCAAAACCAAAACCCGAAAAGTGGCCGCCGCACATCTCTAATTACAGGGTGAGCTGCTAAACTTACACACAATATGTCAGTAGTTACTCACAAAGAGTCAGTAAGCCAGTGCCATACAGATAGGCTGCCATAGATACACACGATGTGTCAGTAAGTCAGTGTTATTACAGGGTGAGCTGCTAAATTTACATTAAATGTGTCAGTAAACCAGTGCTATACAGAGTAGGCTACTACAGTTACACACAATGCGTCAGCAAGCCAGTGCTATACAGGGTGAACTGCCATAGCAGTGGGAAACGCAGGATTTTCAGAAGGGGGTTTCCAGAGGGGTGGAGCAAAGCACGGAGATGGACACTTAGGTGACCCAGTAGATACACACTATGTGTCAGTAAGACGTGCTATACAGGGTAGGCTGCTATATGTGACCTACCGGTAAGTATTTCTTCCTCGGTTCTTTTCCTTTCCAGCTACTTCAACTCACAATGGCCCTTATTCTGGTTGGTGCGGTCGAGCCGCATATGCGGCTCCGACCGCACCAGACGAATCCCCGCCCACCCTACGGATCGCCACGGCCGTCCGTACACGGACGGCTGGCGATCCGCATAAAAATGGTGGAGGCTACGCCTCCACCATGGTGGGAGCTGCCCCCTGCATTCGATGGTCGTCGACCATCGAAGGCAGGTCCGCACGCCGCGGCAGCTCCCGCAAGCTGAGACCACACGGACAATCGTCCGTGTGGTAGCTTGTATGGGGGCTGAAAGCTGACATCCGGCGACGTCAGCTTTCCGCCCCCATGAGTTGCGTCATGCCCTCATTAGCATGCGTACGCCCCGCGTTTGCATGGGAACGCCCATGAAACGCGGGGCGTATACATAGGGAAATGAGGGCATGAAGCCCCTCACTCCCCTATACGCCCCCTTTGCGGCGTAGTAAATTTATGTGCGGCGAATTCGCCTGCACATGCGCAGATTGACCTCTGCGCATGTGCAGACGGAAAACATCGGCGGTACGGCCGCACGCGGGCCGTACCGCTCGAATCTGAATAAGGGCCAATGACATTTACAGTTTAAGACAGTAATTCACACAATAAATAAATAACAGATATTTTATTTTGCAGGAACACTGCTTCTTTTCTTCTATAGAGAATAAAGGTTATTTGCATGTAAAGAATTCAATGAATGCAACAGAACAATCACAGCACAGATACAAATCAACAATTTATAGTAACGACCTCAACAATCACCTGAGGTTACTTAATGCATTAAGTATTATCCTAACTGCAGTGTGGATTAAAACCCTTCAGTAGGCAATTGCACTGTCTCTAGTTTATATAGGTTAAATACCTTTCCCAAGTCTCTGTCCTAAACTTATAGAAGTAGTCCTCAACTGGAGAAATGTTTTACAAAGTAGGGGAGATGTTGGACAATTTCAATGAAACGTGAAGTCTCCCCTAGTAACAGCTATATGACTTATTGGCTCCTGGGAATTAGGAAAACGAGTAGTTTAATATTCTGCACACTATGACTGTAATTCTCCTGTCACAATATTGCTATAACTGATTTATTACAATTCTTCGGAAATGTTCCTGCAATACTCTGTTTCCCTTCACTTGCTAATTGCTTTCACTATGCATAGACTTTGGTTAGTTACCACTTGTGTTTTAGTAACAGACGGAGTACAATGTAAGTGCTTCTCTAGGGTTTATTCACTCAGTACCCTCCTCTGCAGCTGGCTGTATTCCTTGGTCTTTTCAATTTAACTAAAGATAACGGGCTGTCCACTAAGCCTTTAGTGTGTGCGGGGTCAGGAAGCTCAAACTTCCGCACAAATGTTTTTTCATGTGGATCACAGTGAACCCTAACCGCAGGTTGGCTGGCTCCAGACAGTAAGGGTAATGCTGCCCCTGTAGTCTCAGTGCTTAGGAACTAGTGTCTCTGTATATGGTAATGGGAGGTACTGAGGCGAGGTAATATCCCATAGGGGCTGGCTTGGGCAATCTCCGGCTGGACTGGGGCGGGATTGAGCACTCACCACTCCCCTTGTCTGGTCCTTGCTCCCTTAGCTGCCGCCCAGAACACTCCCTCTGATGCCGCCTCCTCACTGACGCAGCTATGATGCGGCCTTCCCTGGCTGTCAGTCACCGCCCGGGATCTCTCTCAGCCGTCGCGTCACTTCAACACCGCCTCCCAATGGCGCCGTCCATCTCCTGTCACTTGCCGCCGGACTCCGAACACTTCAGACCACCGGAGCTGCAGCCGCCTGTCGATCACGTCCAGCGTTGGTGGAGGAGAGACCCGAGGGGAGCACCGGAGCCTCAGGTATCCATTATTCCTTTTCCAGCACCGCTGTCTGTCACAGCTATGCTGCGCTGCTCTGCATTAACTATTCACTTCTCAGGGAGACTGCGCCACAGCCGTTACCGGCTGTCTGTTTTATAAGCTTTCTCTCGCGCTGGGCACAGTTTTCCCGCTCTGCTCTCGTGCCCTCAAACTTTATTAACCAGTTTGTTCATGAAAGTACGTTAACCCCTCTGGATAGGGTATTTGAATTGGCACCCTGGCTCCTTTCCCTGGGTGGGTCAGTCCATTTTCCCTCCGGGAGGGGGCTCCATGTATAAATGAAATAGTACCTGCCTCGCTCTCTATGGGAGTCCTCTATGCCTTCTGTGGAGGCATTTATACATTTATTGAACAATCTTCGATGTCCCCTATGGGGATTGCCCATATATAACTTATTCAGTAGCCTCCATGAGGCATAAACAGTACCACATTCTATGTCTGCCAATAACATATGCATATATACATTGCTACACTATGGGGCACATTCATCCCATGCTGGTGACTATCACACACTTCCCCACTGAAATTTGCATGTCCCCATGCAATAACTCAAAGAAAATAAGCATTCTTATTCTTATAAAGAAGCTCCATGAGGAGAAATAAATAAACAGTATTATATATGACTTAGTCAATAATACTTACAAACTTCTATTTTTAAATTCGGTACCTGAGAGGTAAGACGCCTTTGGTACTCCTGCTGGAGCGTCTTAACTCTGAGGTACTACAGGTTAGGTCATCCGACAATCCAAGAGCATCATTACAGTCAAATGGCAATAACAATGGATCATGAACCTCATCTACATTGGATGGTCCACCGGCAATCACAGTGCAAGGATACATGCAAGTATTCACTCCCGGCCAGAACATTCTCAACATGTCTTGGAAGGTGGCATTGGGATCTGTACCTTCCATTGAATCAGAGTCTCTTATCCCATGTGTAACCGGTACAGTCAATTCTGGCGGTGGACTATGGCATTTTTTTAACTGGTTCCGGTGCACTACCATCGTAACATCTTTTCCGACTTTGGCGATTTGATAAACATCTTGGCCAGGTTTAGGTATGCTTCGAATCACGTAAGGTACGTTTTCCCAATGTGGATCAAGTTTGCTGTGGCGGTTATGCCGTTGCTTCCACACCACGTCACCAACTTGTAAGGGTTCGGCCATGGCTTTTTCATCATAGTTATCTTTCTGTATTTGCTGACACTGGTCTCTTCTCTGCTCAACAAGTTGGTAAGCGTCTTTTAATCTGTCTCGATGTGCTTGAACCCACTCTGTGCTAATGTCGATATCTGGATCCAGGTCGGAGGGTACATCCAATTGTATGTCAGCGGGTAACTTTCCATTCCTTCCAAACAAAAGGAAGTAGGGGGTGAAACCGGTAGTAGCATGCTCGGTGTTGTTATACACGAAGGTTATCTCGGGCAGCCGAACTGGCCAATCCTTTCTCTCTTCTTCGGGTAGGGCTTTTAGGATGTTAATTAGAGTCTGATTTAATCTCTCACATGCCCCATTGCATTGGGGGTGATAGGCAGTGGTGTGGACTTTTTTACATTTGTACAAGGCACAGAGTTCGTGGAATAACCTTGACTCGAACGCAGATCCCTGGTCGGTCAGAATTTTGTCAGGATACCCATAGGGTCTGATGAACGCTCTCCAAAGAATTTCAGCAGTGGTGCGTGCGGTGATATCCCTTACTGGAAGAATGACAGCAAATTTTGAGTAATGATCAACCATCGTTATGGCGTACTGGTGGCCACTTTTGCTTGTTTCTAACTTTACGTGATCTATCAGGAGCAACTCCAGAGGATGATGACTGCGGATTGGGTGTAGCGGTGCCTTTTGTGTGGAGGTGGGTCTTTTCTTTAAGGCACAATTACTACAGTTCTGGCACCATGCCTCTACATCCTTTCTCAGGTTGATCCAGAAGAAACGCTGTCGGATAGTAGTTTCTAACTTCTCGATTCCAAGGTGGCCTGACTGGTCGTGATATGCATGTAATATTCTGCTGATTTGCTGTCTGGGCACAAGGATTTGCGTCACTTGTTCATGTGTCTTCGGGTTGACACTCCTACGGACAATCAGATCTTTCTGAACTCGAAGTCGATCTCTCTGCCTCCATAGCTGTAGGAACTCTTTGCCCTCAGACTGGACTTCTTCTTTGCGTAATGTTTCCTTGGACAGGAGCAGAGCTTTCACTTTGGACAATGCTGGGCTGGCGTTCTGGATTTGTGACCATTCATTGGGTGACTCCACAGCGGGTATCTCTGGCGGATGCTGGACCTTATTCGCAGACTGCACCCTGGTAGATACAGACTTTTGCAGCGTGAGCATGCCATAGAATGCGGGCATCTCCACCTCTTCCCATTCATCTCCTGGGTCAGCTGCAAACTGTTCCTGAGGGATACGTGACAGGGCATCTGCATTGGTATTACTCTTGCCAGCCCGATATTTGACAGTGAAGGTGAAATTGGACAGTCTCGAATACCACCTCTGTTCCAGGGCTCCAAGTTGAGCCGTATTGAGATGAGCCAATGGATTATTGTCCGTAAAGGCGGTGAAGGGGGTTGAGAACAGATAATTCCGAAATTTTTCTGTGACTGCACATACCAGGGCCAACAGTTCTAACTTAAACGCACTATAGTTAGCGTCGTTCCTTTCAGTCTTTTTTAAGTTTCTGCTGGCGAAAGCAATGACTCTCTCTTTCCCGTTCTGTTCTTGGGAGAGTACGGCCCCTAAGCCTCTGAAACTGGCATCAGTATACAGATTAAAAGGGCGAGTGTAGTCGGGGTACGCTAAGATGGGGGCTTCCGTCAGGAGTTGCTTTAAGTGATCAAACGCAGCTTGTTGGGGTTCCTCCCACTTCACGAACATACGTTTGTTCTGTTGACTCCGATTTATCCCTCTCAACAGCTCATGTAAGGGGCTAGCAACCTGCGCGAAATCTTTTATGAATCTCCGGTAGTATCCAATGAAGCCGAGAAAGCTCCTTACATCTCGGACAGTTCTCGGAACGGGCCAGTCTTTTACGGCAGAGATTTTGTCCGGGTCTGGAGTGACTCCCTGAGCACTGACAATGTGTCCCAAATAGGCCACACTACTTTTCAACAGGAAACACTTGGAGGGCTTAAGTTTGAGTCCATATTCGGCCAATCTTTTGAAGACTTCGTGGAGGTGTTGAACATGGTCGTGGTATGTTTCAGAATAAATGATAATGTCATCTAAGTATAATAAGACAATTTCAAAATTTCTATACCCCAAGCAGTGCTCCATTAGTCTTTGAAATGTTCCAGGGGCATTACACAAGCCGAAAGGCATTCGATCAAATTCATATAATCCCATAGGCGTGGTGAATGCAGTCTTCTCGCGATCTTCGTCAGACATCTGAATTTGCCAGTAACCACTCGTTAAGTCAAGGGTGGAGAAATAGGAAGCTGACTTTAACGCGGCCAGAGATTCCTCGATCCTGGGCAGAGGATAGGCATCTCGATGGGTGATCTGATTGAGCTTCCTATAATCAATGCAGAAACGTAAGCTGCCATCTTTTTTTTTTACGATTACTATAGGGGCAGCCCAGGGGCTGAAACTTTCATGGATAACTCCACTCGCTTTCATCTCTTCCAGCATTTTTTTTACAGGTTGGTACAAAGCTGGGGCAAGGGGTCGGTATTTTTCCTTAATTGGAGGGGCATTTCCAGTGGAGATGTAATGTCGGATCTTCTCAGCTTTGCCGAAGTCAGCTGGATGTTTGCTAAAGGACTTTTCATTCTCTTGAACGACTTTTAAGATTCCGTCCCTCAATTCTTCAGGAGTGTCCGGCTCCCCTACGTGAACCTCCATCCACCACGGGCATCCCTCAGTCGGGTTCTCCTCTTGTGTAGTACTATTCACGTTTACATCCACCGTCGTGTATACATCCTCGAAGGTGACCCACGTCAACTTGCCCAAGACATGATTCTTAGTCAACCGGATGGAATAGTCATGTGGGTTACATACTCGTACCGGGACCCGTCCATTCTTCACTGTGACTAACGTTCGGGCGACAACAAAGTCAGTTCGGGAGGGCACCCTACAGGGTTCGAGGATGGCATCATAGGGCATTCCTGATGGGCCACATCTGGCCTTGCACCACAGGATGGTCTCTGTGTTAGGGCGTAATACTACAGCTTTTCGGTCTACGAATTTAACTTTCCCAACTTCTCCGGTTTCAGTTACGAATCGCTGCTGGGTTTGGAGTACTCGGGCCACTTTGCCTAATGCCTTCTGGCAATTTTGCGACACTCCAGGAAACTCATACGTCAAGGCTGTCAAGAGTTCTTCAGGGCAGTTTCGTAGGATGTTCATCCCAATTATGATGGATGGAATGGTATCAGCTTCTGTGTGGGTGATAATGCATCCTTGCTGTCTCAACAGGGCCTTCCCGATCTTAATATCGAATTCACAGTAGCCTTCACAGGAAATATCTAGACCGTTGCTGGCCAGCAGCCTCAGCCAGGTAGGCGGGGGAGGAATAGGATTCTTCTGATCCCACAGTTGACGGAAAATTTTATAGTCAATGGTAGTCACTTGGGAGCCAGTATCTAAAGTGGCCAACACGGAAACGTCATCTATGTGCACCGGCAGTACAGGGCATTCTCCAACGTACCGCGGGCACCACTCTTCAGGGGTAGGACTTATTCTTGGTAACTCCCCCGGGGATCGCCCTCTGTCCCCGGGGTCTTGACGTTTAAAGGACTTGTATCTCCTTCTCGGCAAGCACGCTCCACATGACCGCTGCGTCCACATCTTCGACAGATAGGGCGCCCCTGACTGTCGAACTCATCTGTGGGTCTCTGGCCCCTCCTTTGACTATTGCCCCTCCATTCAGCACGAGGATAGCGATTTCTGGACCTCCAGTTTGGTTCACTCTGCTCGTGCGATTGGCGACTAGCCAGGCGTTGGATCTCTCTCTGCATATTGGCCATGCTGGATACCAGGTCTTCAATCTGTCCCTTTAACACATATGACAAATCTTGCGAGGACGATTGGGCTCCTTGGGCAGCCATTTGTTGCGTCTTCACCTCCTTTGTCGCCTCTGACTGGCCCTCTGAGTCCGTTACCATGTTATCTTGGTATCCTGGATACTCGGGGAACTTTACTTCTGGAGTCCGTTTGGGCCCGATTATTTTAATTGCGATGTCTTTAAAGTCGAGGAAAGAATCCTTCGCCTTTTGTAATCTGAGGAGTTTGAGTTGTGTCTTTATGCTGTCGTTGTAGACCCCCTCGATCAACCGATTAACCAAGGTTTGATTCATCTCGTCTACGTCGTGTTCTTCCGGGTCTAACTCTTGTATGTCCTTGTACATTTCCTGAAGGCTTATCGCAAAGTCTCTTAGCGTCTCCTCAGAGCCTTGCTTTCGAGCATAAAAACGTGACTTGAGTTCGGACAGTGTATCAACGTCAAAGGTAGCGGCCAACCGCTTGAATATGTGGTCTGCTGTTTCTCTCTCGGTCTCTGGCCAGGAATACACCTCGCGCAAAGCAGAGCCTTTCAATTGGCCTAACAGTATCTCTACTTGCTGCTGAATGGTCACTGGATACAGTTTATATATTGATTCCAATTTTTTCTTGAATGTCTTTAATGAACTGGAGTCTTTCCCGCCTTCTCCAGAGTACATCGGAATCCATGGTACTCCGAAGTAATATGGTAGTGTTATGGGGTTGCCTGCCATAGCCGGTTGTGCGGGTGCGGGTGTGGATGTTGATACACCCGTTCCTGATGATGATGCTGTATCCTCGCTTGACATCTTTCTTTTCTTGTTCTTATCCTGTTCGTGGGACGCCAAATCTTGTGTGACCTACCGGTAAGTATTTCTTCCTCGGTTCTTTTCCTTTCCAGCTACTTCAACTCACAATGACATTTACAGTTTAAGACAGTAATTCACACAATAAATAAATAACAGATATTTTATTTTGCAGGAACACTGCTTCTTTTCTTCTATAGAGAATAAAGGTTATTTGCATGTAAAGAATTCAATGAATGCAACAGAACAATCACAGCACAGATACAAATCAACAATTTATAGTAACGACCTCAACAATCACCTGAGGTTACTTAATGCATTAAGTATTATCCTAACTGCAGTGTGGATTAAAACCCTTCAGTAGGCAATTGCACTGTCTCTAGTTTATATAGGTTAAATACCTTTCCCAAGTCTCTGTCCTAAACTTATAGAAGTAGTCCTCAACTGGAGAAATGTTTTACAAAGTAGGGGAGATGTTGGACAATTTCAATGAAACGTGAAGTCTCCCCTAGTAACAGCTATATGACTTATTGGCTCCTGGGAATTAGGAAAACGAGTAGTTTAATATTCTGCACACTATGACTGTAATTCTCCTGTCACAATATTGCTATAACTGATTTATTACAATTCTTCGGAAATGTTCCTGCAATACTCTGTTTCCCTTCACTTGCTAATTGCTTTCACTATGCATAGACTTTGGTTAGTTACCACTTGTGTTTTAGTAACAGACGGAGTACAATGTAAGTGCTTCTCTAGGGTTTATTCACTCAGTACCCTCCTCTGCAGCTGGCTGTATTCCCCGGTCTTTTCAATTTAACTAAAGATAACGGGCTGTCCACTAAGCCTTTAGTGTGTGCGGGGTCAGGAAGCTCAAACTTCCGCACAAATGTTTTTTCATGTGGATCACAGTGAACCCTAACCGCAGGTTGGCTGGCTCCAGACAGTAAGGTTAATGCTGCCCCTGTAGTCTCAGTGCTTAGGAACTAGTGTCTCTGTATATGGTAATGGGAGGTACTGAGGCGAGGTAATATCCCATAGGGGCTGGCTTGGGCAATCTCCGGCTGGACTGGGGCGGGATTGAGCACTCACCACTCCCCTTGTCTGGTCCTTGCTCCCTTAGCTGCCGCCCAGAACACTCCCTCTGATGCCGCCTCCTCACTGACGCAGCTATGATGCGGCCTTCCCTGGCTGTCAGTCACCGCCCGGGATCTCTCTCAGCCGTCGCGTCACTTCAACACCGCCTCCCAATGGCGCCGTCCATCTCCTGTCACTTGCCGCCGGACTCCGAACACTTCAGACCACCGGAGCTGCAGCCGCCTGTCGATCACGTCCAGCGTTGGTGGAGGAGAGACCCGAGGGGAGCACCGGAGCCTCAGGTATCCATTATTCCTTTTCCAGCACCGCTGTCTGTCACAGCTATGCTGCGCTGCTCTGCATTAACTATTCACTTCTCAGGGAGACTGCGCCACAGCCGTTACCGGCTGTCTGTTTTATAAGCTTTCTCTCGCGCTGGGCACAGTTTTCCCGCTCTGCTCTCGTGCCCTCAAACTTTATTAACCAGTTTGTTCATGAAAGTACGTTAACCCCTCTGGATAGGGTATTTGAATTGGCACCCTGGCTCCTTTCCCTGGGTGGGTCAGTCCATTTTCCCTCCGGGAGGGGGCTCCATGTATAAATGAAATAGTACCTGCCTCGCTCTCTATGGGAGTTCTCTATGCCTTCTGTGGAGGCATTTATACATTTATTGAACAATCTTCGATGTCCCCTATGGGGATTGCCCATATATAACTTATTCAGTAGCCTCCATGAGGCATAAACAGTACCACATTCTATGTCTGCCAATAACATATGCATATATACATTGCTACACTATGGGGCACATTCATCCCATGCTGGTGACTATCACATATAGATACATGTAATGTGTCAGCAAGTCGGTGCTATACAGGGTAGTAGTGTTCCCGCTAGGCTTATTTCACGGGGCGCTGCGCCCTGCCTGTTTCTGCCCGCCCTGCATAGTTAATAGCCGCTGCCGCGCTAGAAGTCTCCTCCCGCTGACAGTGTAAGCTGCTAGCGCGGCAGCGTGTGGACACTCCCCCCTCAGCCCTGACATGTCGCAGCAGCGGAGGGGGGGGGACAGTGAGCACCAGGAGATCACGGGGCAGAGGCTGCTCTGTGCGTGACAGTGCGTCCCCTTGAAGGCATCGGCCCAGAAGCCTGCCGGTGGTGACACCTGCTGGCTGGAGGCAGTGCTTGGCTACCGGGGCCGGTGATGGACAGCTGGGCACCCTGGGATATGCAGCCCTCCCGCTCCCCCGCCGCCGCACACTTGTTGATGCACCCGAGTGCAGCGTGTAGGGCGGTCCCGGCTCATCTGCCCCCTCTCCGCAGGCCACACGGACTCCTCAGCGCTGCCTCTGGGGGACTTTATGGGGGATATAACCCGCTCCGGAGAGTTACCCCTGCCAGAGGGCTTCGAGCAGGTCAGGGACGTGGATGGCAAAGTTGATTATATTGATCACAGATAAGTGTCAAAGGTCTGTTTCATATGTGCAAGTTTATTTACATGTGCAATGCTAATAACCACCATTGTTGGCCATATAATATTGTCCAGTATACATAGGGAAGTTGCAGGAGCCCAACTTTAACGTTTCATTTCCGGACGCATTTTTTGCATTATATTGATCCTCTCACATTTTCTGTAATCACAGTATGCATATTGCCAATCAAAATATTGTCCATAATAAATTCAGGATGTGGCCAGGGGGTCTCAGGTGGTCAGAAGTAATGTACTCAAAGCCCAGCAGTATTCATAAATTTATCAGGTTTACATGGCTAAACTCAAGGAATTTGTGCTTGAAATAGGCAATACTTAATGGGTGCCAACAACACTATTGCCCATTCTCCATCACTGACATTCGCAGTACGAGTGCAGTGCACATGCAAATTGATGGTGTGACGCTCAGGTGTCACAAGATGGTTATATAGCATAAATGTGCCGATGGTGTGATGCTCAGGTGTCACAAGATGGATTATATACAGTAGCATAAATGTGCTGTTGGTGTGACACTCAGGTGTCACAAGATGGTTATATAGCATAAATGTGCTGATGGTGTGACGCTCAGGTGTCACAGGATGGATTATATAGAATATATGTGCTCAGGGCCGTTTCTAGACAATTTAGCTCCCAGGGCAAAGAAATAAAAAATGCGCCCCCACCACCCCAAATACACATAAGAAATTGCGCGCGCCTTCGGCGCGCGCTGCGAAATAGGGGCGTGGTTTATTTTTATAGGGGGTGTGGCTTAATATAAGGGCGTGGTCTAGCAGGAAAACAAGTACCTTACATCTCACTTTTGCAACCTGCATGTCCAGACATTGGTTACCGCAAGAATTGTCATTGTCCTCCCGCATTTAAGTTGGCCGGCTGAAGGCCACACAGTGACATAAAAATATAAAGGCCCACACAGTGACCTAGTACGCCTCACAGATCAAGGCCAAACAATGACAGGCTACTTAAATCATTATACACTTTTTATCCGTGATGCCAATTACACATTACGCCGCATTACGTTACGTGATGACAATTACATATTACGCCGCACACCATGATGACAATGACACATTATGTTGCACACCATGATGACAATTACACATTATGTCGCACACCATGATGCCCATTAGACCCCACACTGTGATGCCCATTACACCCACACTGTGATGGCAATTACACAATACTCCCCACACGAATGCCTATTACACATTATGCCCCAGGCGCCGCTGCCGTACAACTGATACCGTTTACTAATATGCCCCCACAGTGCCAGATATGCCCCCACAGTGCCATACATATATGCCCCCACAGTGCCACACATATGCCCCCACAGTGCCACAAGCAGCACAACTCACTGTCTCTGGCCCTGGGTCTCCCCCTCCAGTCCCGCGCCGCTGCCATATGCCCCTACAGTGCCAGATATGCCCCCACAGTGCCACATATATGCCCCCACAGTGCAAAATATGTCCCTACAGTGCCACAGATATGCCTTCACAGTGCCACACATATGCCCCACACAGTGCCAAATATGCCCCCACAGTGCCACAGATATGCCCCTACAGTGCCACAGATATGCCCCCACATATATGCCCCCACAGTGCAAAATATGCCCCCACAGTGCCAAATATGCCCCCACAGTGCCAAATATGCCCCCACACAGTGCCACAGATATGCCTTCACAGTGCCACACATATGCCCCTACAGTGCCATATATGCCCCACACAGTGCCAAATATGCCCCCACAGTGCCACAGATATGCCCCTACAGTGCCACACATATGCCCCACACAGTGCCACAGATATGCCCCCACAGTGCCACAGATATGCCCCTACAGTGCCACACATATGCCCCCAAAGTGCCACACATATGCCCCCAAAGTGCCAGAAGCAGCACAACTCACTGTGGCCATGGGTCTCCCCCTCAAGTCCCCTGCCATCGCTGCTGCTGGTGGTGCTGCTGCTGCTTCTTCTTCTTTCCTGGGGAGGGGAGGGGAGCGGAGCGTCTCTCCTTCCCTTCCCCTTCACTGTGTGTACCACTCACAACCTGAGCAGTCAGCCATTCATACCTCGCGGGCTGGCTCCTGATTGGCTGCCGGCCCGCGAGGCGAGCTCTGATTGGCTGACAGCCCAGTGACCGAGGGGAAGGAGAGACGGGCGATGCGCTCCGCTCTCCTCCCCTCCCCAGGGAAATCATCCTGGGGCTGTGCTGTGGCGGCCGGGGAGAGGGGAAAGGAAGTGCGGCAGGCGGCGGCAGCGTGTGCGTCGGGGTTGGGGGGGGGGAGCTGCCGCGCGCCCTGGCTGTTTACAGAGGCTGACAAGCCGTGCGGCGTCCCGGGCTGCTGCACGGCTTGTCCGCCTCTAGAAACGGCCCTGTATGTGCTGATGGTGTGACGCTCCGGTGTCACAAGACGGTTATATAGCATAAATGTGCTGATGGTGTGACGCTCGGGTGTCACAAGGTGGATTATATACTTTAGCAATAACGTGCTGATGGTTTGAAGATCAGGTGTCACCATTTTGACCTTTTAAATGAAAAATGTGCCCTCGCGAATGAAAAATGTGCCCTCGCGATTGAAAAATGTGCCCTCGCGATTGAAAAATGTGCCGTTCCCATGATCAGCACCCTGCCCTAAAAAATTTCTAGAGTGAACACTAGGTACAGTAGGCTACTATAGTTACACACAATTTGTCAGTAAAACGTGATATACTGTACAGGGTAGGCGTGTATAGTTACACAATGTGTCAGTAAGCCAGTGATATACAGGGTAGGTAGATGTCACACTGAGCAGTGATTCACTCCTAACATTCCGTTTATAAATCGTTAATGGTATCATTCAGTGTTTAAGACCTAGATCGTTCACCCACCAGGTGAAGCAATATCTTTATCAATATCTCGTTTGCTAACAATATTGCATAGAGGTGATTCAGTATATCCAATCAGCCTTCCGCAGCTATCTATCCTATGGCTTACAGGTAACTCCACTATTGAGCCCTTCTGTCTAGGCCACACACAGTAACCTATCACTGTTACCATAACAACACAGGTGTTCCGCCAATGCGCATTTCACTTTAATGGCTTTATCAGGGTTACACATGACCAGTAGCGGTGCCAGAACAGACCTTCTGAGAGCACAGAGGCTGAAGCAGCACTGACAGACCCCTACCCAAACTTTAGTATGGTACTTGGCAAGGCCTGATACACTTGACAGCATTAAGACATGTTATATTGGTATAAAAAACCCTGCCCCAATCTGCAAAGCGCCTCCCACTTTGGTAATATATTTGCCCCTTTCAGGGTTGTAAATTGAGGCAGGTAGGAGATATGCTATTCTGCCCTTGCTTATACATACACATAGTCTAAAGGTGGCCATACACACGCAGATTTATCTTTAGATCTGGCTGCTTGAAACAAAAAAATGGTTATGGATGAGAGCAAATGACAGTTGACCATTTGCTTGGAAATGTTGGAAAACAGACAAACTGTCACTCATCCATAACCATGTTTTTGTTCCAACCAGCCAGATCTGAAGATAAATCTTATAGTGTATGGGCCCCACTTTATTTGTATACATATATTTGCCTGTATGGCTGCTGCTAATACCTGTGTGATGACATCACAATGGCCCTGTGATGACATAACAGTGATTCTATGATGTCACAATGCCTGGTGAGCCAGGACGGAACACTAGGATTCATTCTGTTGCCTGGTCCCGACTTGTGCAGTCAGAGCTTTTGAACGTGTCTGATTATTCAGCATTTTCAGTTCATATATTGTGTTTGGAGAGGAGCAAGGAGAGAGAGGAGAGAGAGGAGGAAGGAGGAGACAAACGGGAGCAGCCCTGCGCTGCGTCCCGTTCTATAGTAGCAAGGTAAGTGCGCTCTTATTTCTATTCATTCTTTTTTGTTTGAGCAATTGGGGTTCTTCATGGATTTCTTAAGGGGCGAGGCTCACCTGAAAGTGGGCGTGTCATAGCATAGAAGGCGGTTATGTCCCAATTTAGTGGGTGTTTCAGGGGGTCTTTGCCCAAACCTGAGGGGTTATTTATTATTTATATCACTGCCGGTTCCCAATGACCCTTAATATTTTTGGCGTTCAATATGAGCTAAAATGGTTATTCGATTCCAGTGGGTTTGTGTGTGTCCCACACACAAACACTTTTTTATTTTGGTTTAAACCCTTTCTTTTTGTTGGTGGTTAAATAATCACAATTTGCATGTTACAATGGGCACCGATATTATGCCCACATTTCACTGCAAATGAGGTTGCTGATAAATGGGCTTAAAATAATAAAGCCCTTTATTTCCCCCATTACTCCATTACTCCATTATGGTATTGTATTCGCTGATACCTGCATATCTGTGGTCAGTTGTGTAACACATATTTATACTGATCCTACTAGTGGAGCATTGTGATTCCGGATTATAATCGTATGAATATGAAATGAATTATAACATTGTGACAGGAGATCAGGGACCATATTCACTTTTTGCTTTTCATGGCGCCCAGAGAGGTCGCGTAGAGTAGCGTAAAGGGCTCGCTTGGCTGCCTATTTCCGCTGCCTATCAAGCAGGTAAACTCCATCCCGCCAAAGGCACGCCCACCCCGCCACACAAATACCCGCACTATGCTGCAACGCGTACGCTTACACATTCACGCGTAAGCACCCGCATCGAATGATTTTTCCTCTGTTCGTTGTGTTTCCGTCCATTATGACTAGAAGGGATATTTGTGTATAGCTTATTTGTTATTTAATATTTCTATTTTATCTTTAATTAAGGTGACGCAGTGAGTCAAACTTGCTACAAGAGGGGAAATGGCCCAATTGCCATCAGAGAGCCAAACCAAACAAGAACCCCGGGAGAGGCAGATGCCCCCGGCACCGCGGGTAAGACAGGCCCCACCGCCTCCCCGCGAGAAAAAGGCACCACCGCCTCCCCGTGAGAGAAAGGCACCACCGCCTCCCCGCGAGAGAAAGGCCCCACCGCCTCCCTGCGAGAGAAAGGCCCCACCGCCTCCCTGCGAGAGAAAGGCCCCACCGGTACCGAGGGAGAGACAGGCCCCACCGGCACCGAGGGAGAGACAGGCCCCACCGACACCAAGGGAGAGACAGGCCCCACCGGCACCAAGGGAGAGACAGGCTCCATCGGCACCAAGGGAGAGACAGGCTTCCTCACCATTGAGGAATTCGCCCCCGTCAATATCCACGGTGTGGCAAGAGCCACCGTCACGATCAACAGAATGGTATGCGCCCCCATCACCATCCATGGAGAGGCAAGAGCCCCCGTTCCAATCCACGGAGTGGCATGAGAACCCATTCTCAATGGACTGGTATTCCGAGATCCCGGAAACATCCACGGAGTGGCAAGAGTCTCAGGAAGCATCCACGGAGTGGCAAGAGTCCCAGGAAGCATCCACGGTGTGGCAAGAGTCCCAGGAAGCATCCATGGTGTGGCAAGAGTCCCAGGAAACCTACACGGAGCGGCAAGAGACCCAGGAAACATCTATGGAGTGGCCCCCCGTCACCACCCACAGAGTGGTATACGCCCCCGTCACCATCCACGGAGTGGTATGCACCCCCGCCGCCATCCACGGAGTGGCATGCGCCCCCGTCACCATTTACGGAGTGGCAAGCGTCCCTGTCACTGGAGTGGCATGCACCCCCTATACCATCCAAGGAGTGGTATGCACCCCTGTCACCATCACGGAGTGGCATGCACTCCCAATGTAGAGGCGTCCCACTACATTTCAACTTCTGTTAAATATGGAATATTGCACATAACAACCAATCAGACTGTATCTATTATCTCCTATACGATACTAAATAAATGAGTAGTCTAGATAATAGACACATTATTTATTTAGTATTGTCTAGGAGATACTAGATAGAATCTGATTGGTTGTTATGGGCAACATCCCATCTTCAACTGAATTCCCATCTTATACCCCATCATGTGTTATTTCCAACAACAATTTGGGTAATAAAATGAGTGGTGAATAATACTGTATATCTGTGGTTATTTCCTCATTTGGAGCGTCTCCATGCTTGGCGGCTACAGTGTCAGAATATGTCAAATAAAACATGTGTACATTTACTTTTTTAAATATGTCTACACACATCTCAGAGGGTTCCTTGGTCTATGAGAAGACCTAGCCATTACCCGATAATTCTGTCTGCACACATCTCAGAGGGCTCCTTGGTCTATGAGAAGGACCTAGCCATTACCCATCATTCTCCTGTCTACACACATCTCAGAGGGTTCCTTGGTCTATGAGGAGACATAGCCATTACCCATGATTCTTCTATCTACATACATCTCAGAGGGTTCCTTGGTTCCTTTCTCCTATCTACAGACATCTCAAAGGGTTTCTTGATCTGTGAGGAGACATAGCCATTACCCCATCATTCTCCTGTCTACACACAACTCAGATGGGTTCCTTGGTCTATGAGGAGATGCAGCCATTACCTCATCATTATTGTGTCTACATACAGGACATCTCAGAGGGTTCCTTGGTCTAGGAGGAGACCCCTTGGTCTAGGAGGAGACCCCATCATTCTCCTGTTTACACACATCTCAGAGGGTTCCTTGCTTTGGTCCTTGCAGTATTTAAAACAGCCATTACAATCCTGTAATTTCAGTAATGTTACAAATGCCTGGGGAGTTCATACAGTAGGTTGCGGCACATTCAAAATGTTACCTCAGGAAACAAAATGGCCACTTCACAAAGCGCTGCAGTGAGGCCCCTCGTTCACAGTGACTGATATTTTGCATCTTCCTAACAAGTTTGTGCTAAAATAATACACACAATGCAATATTAGCATTGCTGTCTGTCAAAAAGTGTATTAGTAGGTCGACGATAACTAGGTCAACGGTCATTAGGTCAACCACTATTGGTCGACAGTGAAAAGGTCTACATGCACTATGGTTGACATGGACTAAAATTTGAGTCAAGCAAAAGGTCGACATGACTCTTTAAGATTTTTAGTGCCTAGGTCAACAACAGTCGACATAGACCCTCAATTAGTGTACCAAGTACCCTCGTATGGTGCCTCCCTCGCCATACTTTACCATTACCAATTGTAGGCCACGTGGATAATAAATTATAACAAGTTATCCAAGTGAAAAAGGTTGGAAAGAGATAAAAACAGCCAACCAGCTTCTAACTACCATGTTACGGCCTGTGTTTCAAAAATGTCAGCTAAGAGCTGATTGGTTGGTACCTTAGCTCTCTCCAATCTTTGATAAATATCCTCCTTACAGACACAGCAGGCTTCTTCCGAACACTTCAAGTCCAGCGCTTATTTGGTGCAGACAAGGAAATGGGTAATTATGTCCTGACAATACAGTGTACAGCATACAAAAAGACCGACAAGCCTTGATGAACAGCACACGTGACACACTTATCTCTCTCCTTATGTACACACCACTGGAGAGTGGTATAGTCAGATGATTATCGATTTTGGCCACACTTTATTTCATACAAACGGAGAAGAGGAGACGCCCAATCCACATGTGGTAGGAAATATGGATTGTACGCTCCACTGGGGCAGGGACTGATGTGAATGTTCAAATATTCTCTGTAAAGTGCAGCGGAATCTGTGTGCGCTATATAAGAAACTGCTAAGAAATAAATTAATAATATAGGGATGTATGGTATTTTCTCCCCACTCAGGCAGGCATCTTCGGTGATGGGTATCCATATATAACAAGAATCCCTTTCAATACTGCGGTCATCTCTACTGTATAAACCAGTTTGAGGCGGAGAAGAGGAGACTAATATACCTTCATAGGGATGTATTATCTATTGATAGCGCTGATGAACGAGACACGATTTCATATGGTCTTGCATATGTCTTTTTCTTTCATGTGTTTATAAGGTGTGGGGACACCATCCCTGTGTCTTCATCCACCAAGATGCATTCTAAGCACGATTTGAACACCTTTATATTACTTTCATACTATAGAGTAGGCTACTATAGTTACACGCAATGTGTCAGTAAGCTAGTGCTATTCCAGGTAGAGATGAGCGGGTCAGGATCCCCGAGATCCGTCAGATCCGAATCTCGGGATCCGGGTCGGGCTCCGAGGCGGCTCGGGAGTTCCCGCCTCAATTCCGGACCCTGTGCTGTTCTCCGTGCCATGCTGTGCTGTGCTACATGACCTGCCCTGTGCCGTCACTGCCCTGAGCCCTGTAGTGTGATTTAAATAACTAGGTGCTGCAGTGCTCACACGCAGGGGCTGCAGTGTCCACTGTCCAGGGGCTGTCCTGTGGCCCGTGCCCTGTTGTGATTTATTTAGCCCTAAGCCCTGTGTTGTGATTTATTTAGCCCTGAGTCCTGTGTTGTGTGATTTAACTAACTAACTCAGTGCTGCAGTGCTCACACGCAGGGGCTGCAGTGCTGCTGAGTAGTACACTGAGTACAGGGGCTGCAGTAATACAAGGGGCTGTGTCCAGTGTGACGGCCTATATCCATTGTCCAGTGTCACGAGTCACGACATATATCCTGTGTCCAGTGTGACGACATATATCCTGTGTCCAGTGTGACGACATACATCCTGTGTCCAGTGTGACGACATATATCCAGTGTCCAGTGTGACAGATATATCCATTGTCCAGTGTGACGACATATATCCTGTGTCCAGTGTGACGACAAATATCCGGTGTCCAGTGTGACATCTAACCATTGTGTGACGGCATATATCCAGTGTCCAGCGTGATATATATCCATTGTCCAGTGTGACGACATATATCCTGTGTCCAGCATGACATATATCCATTGTCCAGTGTGACGACATATATCCAGTGTCCAGTGTGACATATATCCATTGTCCAGTGTGACGACATATATCCTGTGTCCAGTGTGACTATATATATCCAGTGTCCAGTGTGACTACATATATCCAGTGTCCAGTGTGACGACATAAATCCAGTGTCCAGTGTGACATATATCCTGTGTCCAGTGTGACGACATATATCCTGTATCCAGTGTGACTACATATATCCAGTGTCCAGTGTGACGACATATATCCAGTGTCCAGTGTGATGACATATATCCAGTGTCCAGTGTGACATATATCCTGTGTCCAGTGTGACGACATATATCCAGTGCCCAGTGTGACATCTAACCATTGTGTGACGTCATATATCCAGTGTCCAGCGTGATATATATCCATTGTCCAGTGTGACGACATATATCCTGTGTCCAGCGTGACATATATCCATTGTCCAGTGTGACGACATATATCCAGTGTCCAGTGTGACATATATCCATTGTCCAGTGTGACGACATATATCCTGTGTCCAGTGTGACTATATATATCCAGTGTCCAGTGTGACTACATATATCCAGTGTCCAGTGTGACAACATATATCCAGTGTCCAGTGTGACATATATCCTGTGTCCAGTGTGACGACATATATCCTGTATCCAGTGTGACTACATATATCCAGTGTCTAGTGTGACGACATATATCCAGTGTCCAGTGTGATGACATATATCCAGTGTCCAGTGTGACATATATCCTGTGTCCAGTGTGACATATATCCTGTGTCCAGTGTGACGACATATATGCAGTGTCCAGTGTGACATATATCCATTGTCCAGTGTGACAACATATATCCAGTGTTCAGTGTGACATGTAACCATTGTGTGACGGCATATATCCAGTGTCCAGCGTGACATATATCCATTGTCCAGTCTGACGACATATATCCTGTGTCCAGTGTGACATATATCCATTGTCCAGTGTGACGACATATATCCTGTGTCCACTGTGACATGTAACCATTGTGTGACGGCATATATCCTGTGTCCAGTGTGACATATATCCATTGTCCAGTGTGACGACATATATCCAGAGTCCAGTGTGACATATATCCATTGTCCAGTGTGACTATATATATCCAGTGTCCAGTGTGACAGGGGCTGTGTCCAGTGTACAGGGGCTGTGTCCAGTGTACAGGGGCTGTGTACAGGGGTTGTGTCCAGTGTACAGGGGTTATGTCCAGTATACAGGAGCTGTGTCCAGGAGCTGTGTCCAGGGGCAGTGTCCAGTATGACGGCTGTGTCCAGTGTACAGGAGCTGTGTCCCGGGGCGGTGTCCAGAGGCTGTGTCCAGTGTGACGGCTGTGTCCATTGTCCAGGGGCTGTGTCCAGTGTGACGGGCTGTGTCCAGGGGCAGTGTCCAGGGGCTGTGTCCATTGTCCAGGGGCTGTGTCCAGGGTGATGGGCTGTGTCCAGGGGCAGTGTCCAGGGGCTGTGTCCAGGGGCAGTGTCCAGTGTCCAAGGGGTTGTGTCCAGTGTGACAGGCTGTGTCCAGTGTAAAGTAAGAAAAATAAATAAAAGTAATAAATAAAATAAAAACACATTTTTGGAGGATGATGGAGGAGGAAATAGTGGGAGATCAGCAACCTGATAGAAGTGCTGAAGCTGCTACCACCAGTCATGACAAGGCCGATACCTTGTTGTATTTGCTCTTTGGAGCATTTCTCTTTTTTTGGGATAGTTTATTAAACTGCCACCCTGTCTGCCCCTGTAGTGCCACTCTGCCAGGTTGGAAGTGTAAGGTCCACATGTATGTGATGCCGACTGCTGTCGCTTAGCTTAGTCATCCAGCTACCTCGGTATACCCTTTTGGCCCAACTACAGTAAATGAAAACAATTTTGTAAGCTGTGAAGTGATCAAAATTGACTAGAAATGAGTGGAAACTAATGTTATTGAGGTTAATAATACTTTAGGGGCATTTTTTCATAAAAATCCATATCCAAAACCCACAAGGGTGGTTTTGCCAAAACCAATCCAGATCCAAAACCCGAAGGGAGATCCAGATCCAAAACCAAAACCCGAAAAGTGGCCGCCGCACATCTCTAATTACAGGGTGAGCTGCTAAACTTACACACAATATGTCAGTAGTTACTCACAAAGTAACTAATTAAAAGAACAATTACAGCCTTGATAATCAAGTCATCGATTGCCCCTGAGGAAGTCACGTGGGTGACGAAACGCGTTGGGCCTGCTGTTATACTGAATTACCACACATTCTGTCAAAATTGATTCCAATATATGACTGTATCATCACTGTATTTTTTTACGAGCCGTGCTGTTGGCTTTTATTACATTTTTATATTGTGTAAAAAGTTGTGTACTTGCACCCTTGAGCGCACTCTGTTCCTGTCTTGTATTTCTATTTGTTTTGGGTCTCAGCTAACGGGGGACTCTCAGAGTTGCTGCTACTCTTGATTAGGCGCGGTTCTTTGGGTACTTTTGTTTTGTGTGTGTCTATCTTCTGTTAGCCACCCAAAACCGCTGCCGTGACAATATGCCACTGTTCAAGGATAGAACTAAAAGGAGTTATAATATGAAGAGCATTTTTGATGAAGAGGAGTTTGAGTTGGATATGGAGGACGAAGGAGAGGACTATTTCGGGCATTTAAATGCCCTGGAGAAGTTAGCCATTAAAGAACTCAAAGGGTGGTATGATATTGCAACACTGGAAAAGTACCTCGAGGTGAATAGAATCCCGAGAGGCTTGCGACTTCAGAAAACACCTACGTATGGCATTGATAACCCAACTTTCCTCAAATCCTGGAATGCCATTTTAGATGAGTGTTCAGCGAAACTAATGACAGCTTTGATTAATGAAAGAAAAGTCGAGTTAGTAACATTGGAAAGTGAGATGGGCAGAATTGAAGGCCTTTTGGAAAAATTTGACTCAAGTGAGGAATTTAAAAGGGATATATCAGATCTACAGTCGAAACTTGATACCCTGGAAAAAGAAATTATCCAGCGGAAACAGAAAAAGTACTTAAGGGATAAAAGGGACTACATTAATGGCCATATACATATTTGGCCTAATGAAAATAGGGTCCCTGATATCCCATCTAGAAGATTTCGACCTGTGAATAATTCTAATTGGGAGAGACCCAGACGGGGTCCATTCTGGGATAGAGAAGAAAACATGCATCGACCTTCAAATCATTATTATAACAACTATCAAGGTCAGAGACAGACCGAAAAGTTCAATGAAAGACCCAGAAGACACGAGTATCGTGATCAGAGGGATGATTATCATCAAAGAAGGAGGTTTAGGGATAGAATACCATCCTATCAGGATTCCTATCAACAACAGCGAAATGATAGGTTTAGATCCCCCTCACCTCACCGGAATCAGAAACATTTTTTAGATGTAGAACAAGATTCGGGCCCTCCCCACCGTACCGTGAGGGAAGAATTATATACCCGTCTAGAATCCCCACATGGCCTCAAGCGCAGATTAAATGGAGACCCAGAGGGTGCAGAGGGGGTAAGCGGCTCCCCAAAGAAGAAAAGAGGTCCAGTTGTACCACCGCCAGGACCGGAGTCATCAATAACTCAACGAAAGAACTATCTGTTGAAGAGAGCACGCTACTAAATAAAGGCCTCAAATTTGCGCCAGATGGCCATGTCAATCATTTTAACTTGTTTATTGATCTGAACAAATATATCAGAAACCTCACAGTTCAACGTCACTTTTTAAAGAATCAATCCAATGTTATCAAAGCCAACAAAACCACTGAAGACAAACCCTTAGTTGCCCCTACTTCCCATTTCTATCCGGTGGAGTCTCGAGGGAGTCATCTGAATATCTTCTACGAAGCTGTCAGTGAAGAATTCAGGACCATTAAACCGAATAAACATCTGCCTAAAAATCTTAATCCTCAAGAAAGTAAGGCTTTGAAAACATTGAAGAGTGATGAAAATACAGTCATTAAGAGTGCGGATAAAGGTGGAGCCGTCGTTCTTTAGGATAGATCCGATTATCTCACTGAGGCCGAAAAAATCTTAAGCGACGAATCCACCTACAAGAAAATACCTGATAATCCGTCTATGGTTTTCCAGGGAGAATTGGAGACACTCCTTTTTTCAGGCCTACAAAAAGGGGTTCTATGTAAGGAGGAATTTGATTATATCAATGTAAAATTTCCAGTACTCCCTATTTTCTATCATATCCCCAAGGTCCATAAAGATAAAGATCGGCCTCCTGGACGCCCCATAATAGCTGGGGTAAATTCGCTAACTGCGAACCTGTCTCACTTTCTCGACTTGAAATTACAACCGTATGTGATGCAGAACATTTCTCATCTGAAAGATAGCTCTTCTGTTTTACAGTTGCTTAAAGGAAAGATTTGGTCAATGGACTATTGTTGGCTTACCATAGATGTGCAAGGCCTCTACTCATCAATTCCTCACAACAAAGGTGTGGAGTCCGTTGAAAAAATCTTAAGAAGTGACCCAAAAAATACAGATTCGGAAATATCTTTTCTAGTCAACAGCATGAAGTTCATCTTAACCCACAATCTGTTTGAGTTTAATAATGAATATTATATTCAACAGCAAGGCACAGCTATGGGGACGAAGTTCGCTCCGGCGTATGCGAATCTCCATATGCGGGCCTGGGAAGAACAGTTCGTCTATGGATCACGTTTTGAAGCGAATATAATCTTGTACAAAAGATACATAGACGATCTATTGCTGATCTGGCATGGAGATGAGTCTAGTATTGAGGATTTTATGTCACATATACACAACAACGACTTCAACCTCAAATTTACGTTCAAAACAAATCCAACGAAAATTGAATATCTTGATTTGGAATTGGAAGGAGTACCTGGCAAGGAAATTTCCACCCGCACACATTTTAAATCTGTCGATGCCAATAGTTTCATTCCTGCAACTAGTTGCCATTTCCCAGCCTGGAAGAATAGTGTGCCATACGCACAGTTTCTGAGGATCAGGCGTAACTGTAATGATGACAGTGAGCTTTTGTCACAATCACAATTACTTTTTGACCGTTTTGTAGAAAGAGGGTATAAAGTGGAGTTCATTGAAGAGGCGAGAACAAAAGCTTTTACTCATCAGAGAGATGAGTTACTATCTAAAACCAGTAAACCTCAAAAAGAATTTGCAAGTAGACCTTTCGTGACGCAATTCAATTGCGAGAATCACCAAATTAAAAGGGCGCTGGAAAAGCACTGGTCTATCCTCCTACGTGATCCGGTACTTGGTCCACATTTACCCGTGAGACCTAATTTGGTTTATCGACGGGCGAAAAATTTAAAATCAATTCTGGCGCCAAGTAGAATGAAACCACTACTTCCCCCCACTCCAAAAGCGGTTCATTTTTTAAATAAAAAACCTGGGATGTTGCCTTGCAACAAATGCATTTGTTGCCCGTTTCTGGAGAAAGCCCCCTTTCACCACACTATGGAAAATGGCAAGGAGTATAAAATCAAAGATGCGGTAACTTGCAACTCTGATCATGTCGTCTACAAAATCACCTGTAGCTGCAATTTGACTTATGTCGGGAAGACCATAAGACAGGTCAAGCTGAGAATACAAGAACATATGCGCAACATCAGGAACAAAGTCAAAGTACACAGCTTACCCAGGCATTTCCTGGAGAAACACAATTCTTTGGTTTCAAAAGAGAATTTTAAATTTACTGTTCTAGAACACGTCCCATTAAATCCCAGAGGTGGAGACAGGGGCCGAGAATTAATCAGAAAAGAGAGTTTCTGGATTTATTCTTTAAATTCGTTAACCCCCAAGGGACTCAATGAGGGCGTGGATATAGTGGCCTTCTTGTAGTTCTCTACTCTTTTTTCTTTGTGTTTCTCTGTCCAACCTCTTTTCCCCTTTTTTTTTATTTATATATACATGAATACATTGTTGTAACTATGTTATATGAAAGTAGGTTGTAACAATTTCGATGGAAATAGGACGGTGATATATGGGCAGGAGCGATATATATATGTTTTTTTTTTTTTTTTTTTTTCATTTTGGTAGGCCCCTCCCCATTCTTATATATTTTTATTTTTTTCATTTATTTTAGTTAATTTAGTTTTAAAAAAACGTTTAGATCCACTATGAAAAACGTTATGGTGTGATATAAAATTTAGAGTATCAATATTAGGTTATTATTTTTCTATATAATATAATATTTACATTTAAGAGTAAAAGTTAGACAATTAATTGTTATACACATGTCAAAATATTAAGCAAATAAATTATGGGTGTTTAAATAAACCATAGGTCATTCCAAATTTGTTCATATCATTTCAATGGACTCATAGAGGTCCATCTTAAGTCTAATTGCACTATTAATAAACACAGTCCCCTTTCTATAGTAGCACAGTGCCTGATGTAATACTTTAAGGCACATAAATTTAATTAGTATATCACACTCATTGATAATAAACACAGTCCCCTTTTTATAGTAGCACAGTACCTGATGTAATATTTCAAGGCACATAAATTTAATTAGTATATCGCATTTCACTTCTGATATATGCGCACCAAGATCCCCTGATATGGGATAGTTAAGGAACACATTAGATTTTTGTTTATTAATATAATAAAATAATAAAATATGTAGTTTTCCTTTTAATTTAATATTATTCTTTATAAATTTTTATTAATATTGTTATTTTGTAAGATTGTAGGAGATGAATTAAAATATTAGTAGATTTACCATCAGATTACTATATTAAATCTCAGAGGTAGCACTTATACATGTCACATAAAAAACTCAAAAAAGTGCCAGTGAAAACGGGGGTGAATAATATATAATATTAGTAGATCACACCAGAGGGTTAATGAATTAAAAGCCACGGGTTTTTTTATGCGTGTCACCCTAGCTAAAATGGCGCTGATGTGGAACGCACGGCGCTTAGCGCCGTCCGTCCGACTCTAAGAAAGAACATAGTGATGTTTTATAGTAGCGCCAAGGCGACGCATATGCGTTCCACCTTGAGAAAAGATGGCGCAGACATGGAACGCACGGCGCCAGCGCGTACGTCCGACTTCAAGCAAGTTCCCTATGACGTTTAATACTAGTGCCTAGGCGACGCATATGCGTTCCACCTGGGTAAAATGGCGCCCGTTTGGAACGCACGGCGGTTCTTCCGCCCGTTCCAAGGATAAAAAAGACTTGTCTGGGTATTTGTTTCACTAAGGAGGTTATGTAAAGGCATGTACACTGCAAACTTTGATTAGTTATAACTTAGGAGGTGGCTATGTCCCCGTTTTGGGCATCCTCCACTTTTTTCATAGACAGGAAGTGACGTAATTAGCCTAGTCCTATATAAAGCTGCCTGTTAGTACAAGCTGTCATTCGGCAGTTGGATACAGTGTAGCTTGTTTCCGGTGACCCTGTTATATGTGAGTATTTTCTTTTGGAATGGTTTATTTTAGAAAGCTCCTGCTCATAGTCATTGCCCTATATAGTGTTTGTGTATGTATTTACTTCTGACTGGACACTTATATTTGCCTTTTAAGTGGATTTTTGAAAGAATTGTGCTGCTGGCATCCATAATAGAGTGAGATATTGGAAAAGTGCACCACAATTATTGACAAGAGCTCTGTCATTTTGGTATATTGTAAGTGTTAATCTTTTTCATTTGACACTTGACCCACATATATATGGTGCTGGTGAAGGTTACAGTAATCGAGAAGGAGAATTAAATCTAATTTTTCGACTGTATGCATTTCTTCATTTAGATCATTATCCACTTTAATTATCTGTGTACAATCAATTTGAGATACGGCAATAAGGTATTGTTTTTTGTTGTTTTGGCTGTAAGTGAAATTTCATTCTGTCCGGATGTCAATTTTATGTTTTGATGCAGTATTCTCTTTTTTATTGGGTGCAAATTGAATATTATTATAAATTTAAATTGACCCTATGAATTAATTATGTAGAATTTTTTATGAAAAAGGGTGATACATTCCCTATGATGCTAATGTAATATGGCATTGATGATGATATATATATATTCTTTTAGGCAGTATTGCTATATTGGTTTTCAATTTCTTTCTTCTCCATTTGTCCTCCTCTTCCTTTCAAACTTTTCTCCAGCTTAAATGAGATATACATATCTTTTTCTGTGTGTGTTGTTTCTGATACACTATATTGTTATTTTTAGAACAATTACAGCCTTGATAATCAAGTCATCGATTGCCCCTGAGGAAGTCACGTGGGTGACGAAACGCGTTGGGCCTGCTGTTATACTGAATTAACACACATTCTGTCAAAATTGATTCCAATATATGACTGTATCATCACTGTATTTTTTTACGAGCCGTGCTGTTGGCTTTTATTAAATTTTTATATTGTGTAAAAAGTTGTGTACTTGCACCCTTGAGCGCACTCTGTTCCTGTCTTGTATTTCTATTTGTTTTGGGTCTCAGCTAACGGGGGACTCTCAGAGTTGCTGCTACTCTTGATTAGGCGCGGTTCTTTGGGTACTTTTGTTTTGTGTGTGTATATATATATATATATACACACATAATTGGGCAGTACGTATGGTGTAATGGTTAGCTTTACTGCCTTACAGCACTAAGGCCATGGTTTCGATTTCCACCATGGCTCTAAATGTGCGGAGTTTGTATATACTCCCCTGCCTTGTGTGTGTTTACTCCGGTTTCCGACAACAATCCAAGAATATACCGGTAGTTGCTACTACCAAATTAACGCTCGGATGTATGTCTGTGTGTGCGTGTACATGTGGTAGGGAATATAGATTTTAAGCTCCACTGGAGCAAGGAATGATGTGAATGTTGAACTATATTCTGCAAAGCCATGTGGAATCTGTGTGCGATATATCAGAAACTGTTAATAAATAAATACACAATAATGATATATATTTAAATATATAAATAAATATAGATAAATATAGATAAATATATATATATATATATATATATATATACATATATATTTATATAGGGGCGCTGGAGCGTTTTTAGGTTGGGGGGGGGGGCCAGATATAATCTCATTTTGACGCCCCCTAAATTGATATATGTTACACCCGGGCACTATACACACTGACATCGGCATATACACGTGGGCATTATACACAGGGCAGCGGCATAAATGCATGGGCATTATACACAGGGCAGCGGCATATATGCGTAGGCATTATACACAAGGCAGCGGCATATATGCGTGGGCATTATACACAAGGCAGCGGCATTTACGCATGGGCATTATACACGGGGCAGCGGCATATATACATGGACATTACACACCGGACAGCGGCATATACATGTGGCCAGAGACAACAGGACAGACTGGCAATACGGGCAATACAGGCACAATGCTGACAAAACGGGCACAATGCTGGCAATACGGGGACACTGCAGGCAATACAGGGACAATGCTGACAATACAGGGACAATGCTGCCAATTCAGGGTCAATGCTCACAATACAGGCCAGCATTGTCCCTGTACTGCCAGCATTGTCCCTGAGTTGGCAGCATTGTCCCTGGAATGAATACAGGGACAATGCTGTTAATACAGGGCCAAAGAAGGCTGCATAGATCCTTAATTTGGCTCACCTCTTTGGTGGGTGATTGGGCGACTCCTTGATTCTGTGGGAGGGAGGGCGGCCGGGCAGCGCGGGACGGGAAGGAGGGCAGCGCCGGGCGGAAGGGAGGGCGGCCGGGCAACAGGGAGGACGGCCGGGCTGGGCCGGGCAAGAGGGCAGACGGGCTGGGCGCGCGCTGGCCGCATCGTCAGCCCCCGCCCACGTGAGCCACGATAGGACACTCACTAGTCAGGGGAAGGAGACGTCACGTCTCCTTCCCCTGGCTTCCCTGACTCGAGGTCCGGAGCGCCTCTGGAATTTTGGGGGGGGCAAGCTGCCCATTGCCCCCCCCCCCCCCTCTGTTCCGGTGCCACTAGATATATATATATTTATATATTTAAAAACAGTCTGGTCTGGCAGTCATGGGACTTTGAAATTAGATAATAGCAAACAAAGCAACGATGCAGTTTTAACAGTCATTTCAAAGCACTTGAAAATGGTTGGACAATACAAAACATCACTGTGTAGACCACCCTGTCTATCATTATCAAATTGCAAAGTCCCATGCTTGCCGGACCAGACTACTGCTGTACATTGCTGAAATGTGGACGACAGGGCACCTGGCCATTACATTTCAATTACTTACTTCGAGTTCCGAATGGACATATTTTGTTTGTAAATATTTATATATATATATATATATATATATATATATATATATATATATATATATATATACATAGCATATATACATATATTTATACAGGCACCCAATATTCAATAGATATATATATATATATATATATATATAAATATATATAAATATATATTTAGAGATAGTAAGAAAAAAAAAAAAATATATATATATATATATAGATAGATATACACACATATTTTTTAAAATGCTTTATAACAAAAAATTGCCATTAATTAAAAAAAATATACTTAGCAAATAAATTTATTCAAAGCATTAAAAAAAACAACACAAATATATACAATATAGAACATAAGAAACAATGGGTAATGAACTTTGACTAGTACATTATATTTACCTTTAAAAATAAGAAGACACAAGAATACAGTAAAACAGAATTACAAAATTCACTTATTCGCCAGGTATCAGCAGCGGCAATAAACACTACTGAAAATACTTTGAGAAAGCGGCGAGGCTGTTAGAACATCTCAGCCGCGCTAATTCTCCTCAGCACTCAATGGCCAGGAAGTCTCGTCGCGGGAGTCCCGCGATACTTCCCGACGGGCTAGTGTGGGAAGAAAAAAAAAAAACCGCAACTTCTGAGCATATGAGAACACAGAAGCGCGGAGGTTAAATTCGTCAGCCGCGGCGATACACGTTAGTACATCCCGCCCTATGTGTCAGTAAGACGTGCTATACAGGGTAGGCTGCTATAGATACATGTAATGTGTCAGCAAGTCGGTGCTATACAGGGTAGTAGTGTTCCCGCTAGGCTTATTTCACGGGGCGCTGCGCCCTGCCTGTTTCTGCCCGCCCTGCATAGTTAATAGCCGCTGCCGCGCTAGAAGTCTCCTCCCGCTGACAGTGTAAGCTGCTAGCGCGGCAGCGTGTGGACACTCCCCCCTCAGCCCTGACATGTCGCAGCAGTGGAGGGGGGGGGACAGTGAGCACCAGGAGATCACGGGGCAGAGGCTGCTCTGTGCGTGACAGTGCGTCCCCTTGAAGGCATCGGCCCAGAAGCCTGCCGGTGGTGACACCTGCTGGCTGGAGGCAGTGCTTGGCCCCCGGGGCCGGTGATGGACAGCTGGGCACCCTGGGATATGCAGCCCTCCCGCTCCCCCGCCGCCGCACACTTGTTGATGCACCCGAGTGCAGCGTGTAGGGCGGTCCCGGCTCATCTGCCCCCTCTCCGCAGGCCACACGGACTCCTCAGCGCTGCCTCTGGGGGACTTTATGGGGGATATAACCCGCTCCGGAGAGTTACCCCTGCCAGAGGGCTTCGAGCAGGTCAGGGACGTGGACGGCAAAGTTGATTATATTGATCACAGATAAGTGTCAAAGGTCTGTTTCATATGTGCAAGTTTATTTACATGTGCAATGCTAATAACCACCATTGTTGGCCATATAATATTGTCCAGTATACATAGGGAAGTTGCAGGAGCCCAACTTTAACGTTTCATTTCCGGACGCATTTTTTGCATTATATTGATCCTCTCACATTTTCTGTAATCACAGTATGCATATTGCCAATCAAAATATTGTCCATAATAAATTCAGGATGTGGCCAGGGGGTCTCAGGTGGTCAGAAGTAATGTACTCAAAGCCCAGCAGTATTCATAAATTTATCAGGTTTACATGGCTAAACTCAAGGAATTTGTGCTTGAAATAGGCAATACTTAATGGGTGCCAACAACACTATTGCCCATTCTCCATCACTGACATTCGCAGTACGAGTGCAGTGCACATGCAAATTGATGGTGTGACGCTCAGGTGTCACAAGATGGTTATATAGCATAAATGTGCCGATGGTGTGATGCTCAGGTGTCACAAGATGGATTATATACAGTAGCATAAATGTGCTGTTGGTGTGACACTCAGGTGTCACATGATGGTTATATAGCATAAATGTGCTGATGGTGTGACGCTCAGGTGTCACAGGATGGATTATATAGAATATATGTGCTCAGGGCCGTTTCTAGACAATTTAGCTCCCAGGGCAAAGAAATAAAAAATGCGCCCCCACCCCCCCAAATACACATAAGAAATTGCGCGCGCCTTCGGCGCGCGCTGCGAAATAGGGGCGTGGTTTATTTTATAGGGGGTGTGGCTTAATATAAGGGCGTGGTCTAGCAGGAAAACAAGTACCTTACATCTCACTTTTGCAACCTGCATGTCCAGACATTGGTTACCGCAAGAATTGTCATTGTCCTCCCGCATTTAAGTTGGCCGGCTGAAGGCCACACAGTGACATAAAAATATAAAGGCCCACACAGTGACCTAGTACGCCTCACAGATCAAGGCCAAACAATGACAGGCTACTTAAATCATTATACACTTTTTATCCGTGATGCCAATTACACATTACGCCGCATTACGTTACGTGATGACAATTACATATTACGCCGCACACCATGATGACAATGACACATTATGTCGCACACCATGATGACAATTACACATTATGTCGCACACCATGATGCCCATTAGACCCCACACTGTGATGCCCATTACACCCACACTGTGATGGCAATTACACAATACTCCCCACACGAATGCCTATTACACATTATGCCCCAGGCGCCGCTGCCGTACAACTGATACCGTTTACTAATATGCCCCCACAGTGCCAGATATGCCCCCACAGTGCCATACATATATGCCCCCACAGTGCCACACATATGCCCCCACAGTGCCACAAGCAGCACAACTCACTGTCTCTGGCCCTGGGTCTCCCCCTCCAGTCCCGCGCCGCTGCCATATGCCCCTACAGTGCCAGATATGCCCCCACAGTGCCACATATATGCCCCCACAGTGCAAAATATGTCCCTACAGTGCCACAGATATGCCTTCACAGTGCCACACATATGCCCCACACAGTGCCAAATATGCCCCCACAGTGCCACAGATATGCCCCTACAGTGCCACAGATATGCCCCCACATATATGCCCCCACAGTGCAAAATATGCCCCCACAGTGCCAAATATGCCCCCACAGTGCCAAATATGCCCCCACACAGTGCCACAGATATGCCTTCACAGTGCCACACATATGCCCCTACAGTGCCATATATGCCCCACACAGTGCCAAATATGCCCCCACAGTGCCACAGATATGCCCCTACAGTGCCACACATATGCCCCACACAGTGCCACAGATATGCCCCTACAGTGCCACAGATATGCCCCTACAGTGCCACACATATGCCCCCAAAGTGCCACACATATGCCCCCAAAGTGCCAGAAGCAGCACAACTCACTGTGGCCATGGGTCTCCCCCTCAAGTCCCCTGCCATCGCTGCTGCTGGTGGTGCTGCTGCTGCTTCTTCTTCTTTCCTGGGGAGGGGAGGGGAGTGGAGCGTCTCTCCTTCCCTTCCCCTTCACTGTGTGTACCACTCACAACCTGAGCAGTCAGCCATTCATACCTCGCGGGCTGGCTCCTGATTGGCTGCCGGCCCGCGAGGCGAGCTCTGATTGGCGGACAGCCCAGTGACCGAGGGGAAGGAGAGACGGGCGATGCGCTCCGCTCTCCTCCCCTCCCCAGGGAAATCATCCTGGGGCTGTGCTGTGGCGGCCGGGGAGAGGGGAAAGGAAGTGCGGCAGGCGGCGGCAGCGTGTGCGTCGGGGTTGGGGGGGGGAGCTGCCGCGCGCCCTGGCTGTTTACAGAGGCTGACAAGCCGTGCGGCGCCCCGGGCTGCTGCACGGCTTGTCCGCCTCTAGAAACGGCCCTGTATGTGCTGATGGTGTGACGCTCCGGTGTCACAAGACGGTTATATAGCATAAATGTGCTGATGGTGTGACGCTCGGGTGTCACAAGGTGGATTATATACTTTAGCAATAACGTGCTGATGGTTTGAAGATCAGGTGTCACCATTTTGACCTTTTAAATGAAAATGTGCCCTCGCGAATGAAACATGTGCCCTCGCGAATGAAAAATGTGCCCTCGCGAATGAAAAATGTGCCCTCGCGATTGAAAAATGTGCCCTCGCGATTGAAAAATGTGCCGTTCCCATGATCAGCACCCTGCCCTAAAAAATTTCTAGAGTGAACACTAGGTACAGTAGGCTACTATAGTTACACACAATTTGTCAGTAAAACGTGATATACTGTACAGGGTAGGCGTGTATAGTTACACAATGTGTCAGTAAGCCAGTGATATACAGGGTAGGTAGATGTCACACTGAGCAGTGATTCACTCCTAACATTCCGTTTATAAATCGTTAATGGTATCATTCAGTGTTTAAGACCTAGATCGTTCACCCACCAGGTGAAGCAATATCTTTATCAATATCTCGTTTGCTAACAATATTGCATAGAGGTGATTCAGTATATCCAATCAGCCTTCCGCAGCTATCTATCCTATGGCTTACAGGTAACTCCACTATTGAGCCCTTCTGTCTAGGCCACACACAGTAACCTATCACTGTTACCATAACAACACAGGTGTTCCGCCAATGCGCATTTCACTTTAATGGCTTTATCAGGGTTACACATGACCAGTAGCGGTGCCAGAACAGACCTTCTGAGAGCACAGAGGCTGAAGCAGCACTGACAGACCTCTACCCAAACTTTAGTATGGTACTTGGCAAGGCCTGATACACTTGACAGCATTAAGACATGTTATATTGGTATAAAAAACCCTGCCCCAATCTGCAAAGCGCCTCCCACTTTGGTAATATATTTGCCCCTTTCAGGGTTGTAAATTGAGGCAGTAGGAGATATGCTATTCTGCCCTTGCTTATACATACATGTAACCCCCAGCAATCTTGGGGTTAACACGGACCCCAGCTTACAGCCGCCCAGCCCTAACAGGGTTAAAAATGTGGAGGGGCCGGCACAGACAGTGATGGGCAGGTCAGAGCTGCCTGTGATAGGAGGGATGGCCGGGAGGAAGGGTGGACTCACAGGAGCAGAAGGGAGCAGCGTGCGGTGCGTCGAGGAAGAGTACCAGGGGAGAAGCGTGCATCCAGCCGCCATTAGAGGGTGTCCGCAGCCAGCCGGGGTGACCGCCGGAGCAGAGCGGAGGAAGCGGATGACGTCACGGGAGCGCCGAGGAGGAGAGCCTCGCGACGCGTGACCCCCGCCGACCTCCGGAGAGTGTGTGTGCCGGGAGGGGAAGCGCAGCAGCGCCTAACTCCCCAGCCGCGCCGAGCACGCAAGGGAGGCAGCCAGAGCAGTGAGGGGGATGATGGCTGGGCCCCTCTAAGTGACAGCAGCGCCCGGAGGTGCTATTTACAGCAGGCAGCAGTGGTGACTCCCGCTCCCCCGCAGGACATAGAGGTGGCGAGTGAGAGAGGGAGAGGCAGCAGCAATGTGGGTGAGGTGGTAATCATCCCCTTACCCCTCCTTAGGTGAGATAGCAGCAGGGTGCCAATGTGGGACCATACAATCCCACACAGTCCAGCATAGCAGCAGCAGTGTGGGCCCGGACGGAAGCAGATACCGAACCCAGCACTGCAGCAGCGTCTATCCCAGTATCTGCAGAACCCAGCAGCAGCCGGAGATACAGTGCAGCTGAGTGTGGCAACGCCTGGCGCCCACACTAGCGGTCCCTGGAAGGGTGCACAGTGACCGGTGAAGAACCCCTATCCCCCAGCTGGAGCTGGCATCAAATGAAGGTACACTAAGTTGGTGACCCACGTCCCTTACCTCCTGGCCCCCACCTTAATTCCCTACCGTTGGGTCGCTTGGAACTTTCCCTAAACGCCCCTGCAACAACTACCCTTGTAGGCAGACCTGAGAACCGAAAGGGGTGACGAGACTGTGGTTTAGCCAATATCAGTCAAGACGCCAGGAGGTTACAAGTTTGCTAATTGAGGACTTAAATTAAGATTCTTGGAGTAACAGTGCCACCCGGTGGCCTATGGATCAGAGGAAGGCCCTCAGCTAATATTAAGAAGTACAGTTAATGTCCCAAGTGTGATCTTATTGGACTTTGAGTATAGTGCACAGGTTCCGTTCAGGACTGCCGGCCTTAGTAATAAGCAGTACCCGGGTACATGGGGTTTGAGGAATGTTGTGATATTAATGTTATGCTCTACAAAGATGTGTGTAAGTTAAAAGTCTGAGTTACAACTCTTATTCGGCTTCGATGGTGATACTGCCTTCAACGTCATACAAGTGTATTTAATCGGTAAAGGCATACCGTGATCCATTTAGTTGGAGAGAAATTGGACGACGTCCTATGTTGGGCAGTAACATCGCGAATACTGAATGATCTCTGTGCACCTAACTTAAACAGAGTTTGAAGTGTGGTTATTGCCATAATTGTTGTTGAAAAGTCTGGATATTGTGTATCGTGATGTTGTCTTTGTATCCTTGTATTGACGTAGTTTGTGTCGAGGTATTCACCTTGCTCTAAGGCTTAAAAGATTGGCGCCCCGAATAAAAGGTCAAAAGCAGATCCGTGTCGCCTGGTTTTTGCTACCCATCCCGCAGAGCGAGAAGACTCCTGACCGGACCCAGAGAAGAGGTGGTATCCGACCAAGTAAGGTAACCGCACCCCCGCCTCCGGGGCTTACACCTTTCAGTGGCGTCACGAACAGGATTCGGTCAAATCGGAGTATAATCCAACTCCGGGATGGAAGCACCACAGGCCGAGGGTGGGCAGCCACCCGCTGTACCCGCTCTAGCAGCGACTCCTCATGCCCACATCACATTACCGTACCATTTCGGAGCCCCATGGATGCTAATCTACAGTGGGGACTCCAGCAAGGCACCGTGCGCCACGTTCACTGCCTTCAGGAACAGGCTCAAGTCAATGTATCGCCTCTCCACCCTGAGCGAAGAACAGAAGGTCGAGATCCTGATAGGCCAATTAACGGGTTCCGCCCTCCGCGAGGTCGAATCTTGGTCGGACGACAAGAAGACAGATGCTGATAAGATTCTGAGACGATTAGCCACGATATTTGAGGCCACCACCCTCCCTGAACTGAAGACGAAGCTGTACGGCCGGAAACAACGGCCAGGCGAGACTCTCCGAGATTTCGCCCTGAGTCTGCAGGCGACCCTGAAGCTCATACAAGAGGCCGATAAAGATGAAATTCGCAACAGCGATGAAGCCCTTACCATACAGTTCGTGGAAGGAGCATCGAACCCCAACATTAAGACTCAGCTACGGCTCCTGAAGATGCAAATGCCGGGTAAACCCTTCGCTGACTTTAAAGACACCGCCATCCTTACAATCGGGAACCACGCCGACCCGGAGGTGGAGTATCCGGAGACGGCGGGTTTTCCAGGACCCGTGACTATGAGCCCCGAACAGACCAGACAGCCGAAGGACCAGGCCGTGCAGAATAACCAACAGCCATCGGGAGATTCAGGCCAGTCCCTCCAGCGCCAGGTAGAAGAACTAGCCCTCAGGATGGCCGCGATGCAGCGAGAAATGAGCCAGTTTGCGCAGCAAACCGCGCTAAATGGCAGAGGAGTCAGATGGAAGAAAGAACGACGGCAGTTGAACCAGAGCCGCTGGGACCCGCCTCAGGAATATGGACGACGGGCGACCGACCGATTTGACCATCAGGGCCAACCCATTTGTCAACAGTGTCAAGAAGCGGGGCACGTTGAGAGGATTTGCCCTTCATCTGACCATTTAAACTCCAATGCCCCGGGGGGGAAGGGCCGAACCTCGGGGAGAACAGGAAGAATAGGTCCAGAGGAAGACGGGCAGACCTACTATGGCAGACAGTGCCATGCAAGTGTAGGCAAATTATCTGACAGGGTGGACAGTGACCCTCCCATTCGCATGAAAAGGCGAGCGAAGGTTATCTGGTTCCACGTACAACGTGGATATGGGTTCGTCGAGTGTATGGATCCAAAGCGGGACATTTTCGTCCACTACACTGCCATCCAGAAGAGCGACCCAGGAAAATTATACCGAAGCCTCGACGCTGGAGAGATGGTGGAGTTTGACGTCGTCCGGGGTGAAAAGGGTCTCCAAGCAGTAAACGTCACTGGCCCTGGTGGTGCTCCTGTTCGGGGCAGCAGATTCGCGGCAAGAAGCAAGTGGTATGGGAGTCACTCACGTCACCGCAGCCATCCACAAGACCAACCTCAGGGGAATAGTATGCACCCCAGGAAAACAGAAAGCATGGCAGGAAACACAAAGGAGAGGCCGTACGTATGTAGCCAGCGGTACTCACATGCCCGAGTGCAGAACGAGCTGATGGAAGAGGGCCCGTCACGAAATGAAGTACAACCCAAATGGAAGACCCGCCCTTATATGGCCACTAAGAGCCCAACGTTGACAACCGGGAGCTACCCGATTGGAGGTCCCGATGGAACCAGACAGCAGCGGATCCACCGCAACCATCGTAAGTCATACCCCAACCGAACCCAGTTGCCCCTCGAGTCAAGCGGCAAAGGGAACGATTATGACTGCAAGAACCCCATCCTGAACATGTTGCAGAGCACGGTGGAGCTGTCGCCAAATGTGGGGTGGTCAACGTTCCTACCAACAGCAGTGCCACCTTTACGGTATAGAGCGGAGTGTCACTTATAGAAATATATGGAATTGTCATTCCTCATGTTATTGAATGTTTGCTTACTGTTGTTCATTTGTTGATGATATTGTCGGCACTGTGTAGTAACTTTTGGCAATGCTGTATTTTCCTTTGTAATTTATACCTTGCTTCATGAACAGACTTTGTTCCGGAAATCTATGACTGTCCCAGACTTGTGGCTATATTGGTGTGGCGCGAGGACACGCCCACAAAAAGTATGGGAGGATGTAACCCCCAGCAATCTTGGGGTTAACACGGACCCCAGCTTACAGCCGCCCAGCCCTAACAGGGTTAAAAATGTGGAGGGGCCGGCACAGACAGTGATGGGCAGGTCAGAGCTGCCTGTGATAGGAGGGATGGCCGGGAGGAAGGGTGGACTCACAGGAGCAGAAGGGAGCAGCGTGCGGTGCGTCGAGGAAGAGTACCAGGGGAGAAGCGTGCATCCAGCCGCCATTAGAGGGTGTCCGCAGCCAGCCGGGGTGACCGCCGGAGCAGAGCGGAGGAAGCGGATGACGTCACGGGAGCGCCGAGGAGGAGAGCCTCGCGACGCGTGACCCCCGCCGACCTCCGGAGAGTGTGTGTGCCGGGAGGGGAAGCGCAGCAGCGCCTAACTCCCCAGCCGCGCCGAGCACGCAAGGGAGGCAGCCAGAGCAGTGAGGGGGATGATGGCTGGGCCCCTCTAAGTGACAGCAGCGCCCGGAGGTGCTATTTACAGCAGGCAGCAGTGGTGACTCCCGCTCCCCCGCAGGACATAGAGGTGGCGAGTGAGAGAGGGAGAGGCAGCAGCAATGTGGGTGAGGTGGTAATCATCCCCTTACCCCTCCTTAGGTGAGATAGCAGCAGGGTGCCAATGTGGGACCATACAATCCCACACAGTCCAGCATAGCAGCAGCAGTGTGGGCCCGGACGGAAGCAGATACCGAACCCAGCACTGCAGCAGCGTCTATCCCAGTATCTGCAGAACCCAGCAGCAGCCGGAGATACAGTGCAGCTGAGTGTGGCAACGCCTGGCGCCCACACTAGCGGTCCCTGGAAGGGTGCACAGTGACCGGTGAAGAACCCCTATCCCCCAGCTGGAGCTGGCATCAAATGAAGGTACACTAAGTTGGTGACCCACGTCCCTTACCTCCTGGCCCCCACCTTAATTCCCTACCGTTGGGTCGCTTGGAACTTTCCCTAAACGCCCCTGCAACAACTACCCTTGTAGGCAGACCTGAGAACCGAAAGGGGTGACGAGACTGTGGTTTAGCCAATATCAGTCAAGACGCCAGGAGGTTACAAGTTTGCTAATTGAGGACTTAAATTAAGATTCTTGGAGTAACAGTGCCACCCGGTGGCCTATGGATCAGAGGAAGGCCCTCAGCTAATATTAAGAAGTACAGTTAATGTCCCAAGTGTGATCTTATTGGACTTTGAGTATAGTGCACAGGTTCCGTTCAGGACTGCCGGCCTTAGTAATAAGCAGTACCCGGGTACATGGGGTTTGAGGAATGTTGTGATATTAATGTTATGCTCTACAAAGATGTGTGTAAGTTAAAAGTCTGAGTTACAACTCTTATTCGGCTTCGATGGTGATACTGCCTTCAACGTCATACAAGTGTATTTAATCGGTAAAGGCATACCGTGATCCATTTAGTTGGAGAGAAATTGGACGACGTCCTATGTTGGGCAGTAACATCGCGAATACTGAATGATCTCTGTGCACCTAACTTAAACAGAGTTTGAAGTGTGGTTATTGCCATAATTGTTGTTGAAAAGTCTGGATATTGTGTATCGTGATGTTGTCTTTGTATCCTTGTATTGACGTAGTTTGTGTCGAGGTATTCACCTTGCTCTAAGGCTTAAAAGATTGGCGCCCCGAATAAAAGGTCAAAAGCAGATCCGTGTCGCCTGGTTTTTGCTACCCATCCCGCAGAGCGAGAAGACTCCTGACCGGACCCAGAGAAGAGGTGGTATCCGACCAAGTAAGGTAACCGCACCCCCGCCTCCGGGGCTTACACCTTTACACATAGTCTAAAGGTGGCCATACACACGCAGATTTATCTTTAGATCTGGCTGCTTGAAACAAAAAAATGGTTATGGATGAGAGCAAATGACAGTTGACCATTTGCTTGGAAATGTTGGAAAACAGACAAACTGTCACTCATCCATAACCATGTTTTTGTTCCAACCAGCCAGATCTGAAGATAAATCTTATAGTGTATGGGCCCCACTTTATTTGTATACATATATTTGCCTGTATGGCTGCTGCTAATACCTGTGTGATGACATCACAATGGCCCTGTGATGACATAACAGTGATTCTATGATGTCACAATGCCTGGTGAGCCAGGACGGAACACTAGGATTCATTCTGTTGCCTGGTCCCGACTTGTGCAGTCAGAGCTTTTGAACGTGTCTGATTATTCAGCATTTTCAGTTCATATATTGTGTTTGGAGAGGAGCAAGGAGAGAGAGGAGAGAGAGGAGGAAGGAGGAGACAAACGGGAGCAGCCCTGCGCTGCGTCCCGTTCTATAGTAGCAAGGTAAGTGCGCTCTTATTTCTATTCATTCTTTTTTGTTTGAGCAATTGGGGTTCTTCATGGATTTCTTAAGGGGCGAGGCTCACCTGAAAGTGGGCGTGTCATAGCATAGAAGGCGGTTATGTCCCAATTTAGTGGGTGTTTCAGGGGGTCTTTGCCCAAACCTGAGGGGTTATTTATTATTTATATCACTGCCGGTTCCCAATGACCCTTAATATTTTTGGCGTTCAATATGAGCTAAAATGGTTATTCGATTCCAGTGGGTTTGTGTGTGTCCCACACACAAACACTTTTTTATTTTGGTTTAAACCCTTTCTTTTTGTTGGTGGTTAAATAATCACAATTTGCATGTTACAATGGGCACCGATATTATGCCCACATTTCACTGCAAATGAGGTTGCTGATAAATGGGCTTAAAATAATAAAGCCCTTTATTTCCCCCATTACTCCATTACTCCATTATGGTATTGTATTCGCTGATACCTGCATATCTGTGGTCAGTTGTGTAACACATATTTATACTGATCCTACTAGTGGAGCATTGTGATTCCGGATTGTAATCGTATGAATATGAAATGAATTATAACATTGTGACAGGAGATCGGGGACCATATTCACTTTTTGCTTTTCATGGCGCCCAGAGAGGTCGCGTAGAGTAGCGTAAAGGGCTCGCTTGGCTGCCTATTTCCGCTGCCTATCAAGCAGGTAAACTCCATCCCGCCAAAGGCACGCCCACCCCGCCACACAAATACCCGCACTATGCTGCAACGCGTACGCTTACACATTCACGCGTAAGCACCCGCATCGAATGATTTTTCCTCTGTTCGTTGTGTTTCCGTCCATTATGACTAGAAGGGATATTTGTGTATAGCTTATTTGTTATTTAATATTTCTATTTTATCTTTAATTAAGGTGACGCAGTGAGTCAAACTTGCTACAAGAGGGGAAATGGCCCAATTGCCATCAGAGAGCCAAACCAAACAAGAACCCCGGGAGAGGCAGATGCCCCCGGCACCGCGGGTAAGACAGGCCCCACCGCCTCCCCGCGAGAAAAAGGCACCACCGCCTCCCCGCGAGAGAAAGGCACCACCGCCTCCCCGCGAGAGAAAGGCCCCACCGCCTCCCTGCGAGAGAAAGGCCCCACCGCCTCCCTGCGAGAGAAAGGCCCCACCGGTACCGAGGGAGAGACAGGCCCCACCGGCACCGAGGGAGAGACAGGCCCCACCGACACCAAGGGAGAGACAGGCCCCACCGGCACCAAGGGAGAGACAGGCTCCATCGGCACCAAGGGAGAGACAGGCCCCACCGGCACCAAGGGAGAGACAGGCCCCACCGGCACCAAGGGAGAGACAGGCTTCCTCACCATTGAGGAATTCGCCCCCGTCAATATCCACGGTGTGGCAAGAGCCACCGTCACGATCAACAGAATGGTATGCGCCCCCATCACCATCCATGGAGAGGCAAGAGCCCCCGTTCCAATCCACGGAGTGGCATGAGAACCCATTCTCAATGGACTGGTATTCCGAGATCCCGGAAACATCCACGGAGTGGCAAGAGTCTCAGGAAGCATCCACGGAGTGGCAAGAGTCCCAGGAAGCATCCACGGTGTGGCAAGAGTCCCAGGAAGCATCCATGGTGTGGCAAGAGTCCCAGGAAACCTACACGGAGCGGCAAGAGACCCAGGAAACATCTATGGAGTGGCCCCCCGTCACCACCCACAGAGTGGTATACGCCCCCGTCACCATCCACGGAGTGGTATGCACCCCCGCCGCCATCCACGGAGTGGCATGCGCCCCCGTCACCATTTACGGAGTGGCAAGCGTCCCTGTCACTGGAGTGGCATGCACCCCCTATACCATCCAAGGAGTGGTATGCACCCCTGTCACCATCACGGAGTGGCATGCACTCCCAATGTAGAGGCGTCCCACTACATTTCAACTTCTGTTAAATATGGAATATTGCACATAACAACCAATCAGACTGTATCTATTATCTCCTATACGATACTAAATAAATGAGTAGTCTAGATAATAGACACATTATTTATTTAGTATTGTCTAGGAGATACTAGATAGAATCTGATTGGTTGTTATGGGCAACATCCCATCTTCAACTGAATTCCCATCTTATACCCCATCGTGTGTTATTTCCAACAACAATTTGGGTAATAAAATGAGTGGTGAATAATACTGTATATCTGTGGTTATTTCCTCATTTGGAGCGTCTCCATGCTTGGCGGCTACAGTGTCAGAATATGTCAAATAAAACATGTGTACATTTACTTTTTTAAATATGTCTACACACATCTCAGAGGGTTCCTTGGTCTATGAGAAGACCTAGCCATTACCCGATAATTCTGTCTGCACACATCTCAGAGGGCTCCTTGGTCTTTGAGAAGGACCTAGCCATTACCCATCATTCTCCTGTCTACACACATCTCAGAGGGTTCCTTGGTCTATGAGGAGACATAGCCATTACCCATGATTCTTCTATCTACATACATCTCAGAGGGTTCCTTGGTTCCTTTCTCCTATCTACAGACATCTCAAAGGGTTTCTTGATCTGTGAGGAGACATAGCCATTACCCCATCATTCTCCTGTCTACACACAACTCAGATGGGTTCCTTGGTCTATGAGGAGATGCAGCCATTACCTCATCATTATTGTATCTACATACAGGACATCTCAGAGGGTTCCTTGGTCTAGGAGGAGACCCCTTGGTCTAGGAGGAGACCCCATCATTCTCCTGTTTACACACATCTCAGAGGGTTCCTTGCTTTGGTCCTTGCAGTATTTAAAACAGCCATTACAATCCTGTAATTTCAGTAATGTTACAAATGCCTGGGGAGTTCATACAGTAGGTTGCGGCACATTAAAAATGTTACCTCAGGAAACAAAATGGCCACTTCACAAAGCGCTGCAGTGAGGCCCCTCGTTCACAGTGACTGATATTTTGCATCTTCCTAACAAGTTTGTGCTAAAATAATACACACAATGCAATATTAGCATTGCTGTCTGTCAAAAAGTGTATTAGTAGGTCGACGATAACTAGGTCAACAGTAATTAGGTCAACCACTATTGGTCGACAGTGAAAAGGTCTACATGCACTATGGTTGACATGGACTAAAATTTGAGTCAAGCAAAAGGTCGACATGACTCTTTAAGATTTTTAGTGCCTAGGTCAACAACAGTCGACATAGACCCTCAATTAGTGTACCAAGTACCCTCGTATGGTGCCTCCCTCGCCATACTTTACCATTACCAATTGTAGGCCACGTGGATAATAAATTATAACAAGTTATCCAAGTGAAAAAGGTTGGAAAGAGATAAAAACAGCCAACCAGCTTCTAATTGCCATGTTACGGCCTGTGTTTCAAAAATGTCAGCTAAGAGCTGATTGGTTGGTACCTTAGCTCTCTCCAATCTTTGATAAATATCCTCCTTACAGACACAGCAGGCTTCTTCCGAACACTTCAAGTCCAGCGCTTATTTGGTGCAGACAAGGAAATGGGTAATTATGTCCTGACAATACAGTGTACAGCATACAAAAAGACCGACAAGCCTTGATGAACAGCACACGTGACACACTTATCTCTCTCCTTATGTACACACCACTGGAGAGTGGTATAGTCAGATGATTATCGATTTTGGCCACACTTTATTTCATACAAACGGAGAAGAGGAGACGCCCAATCCACATGTGGTAGGAAATATGGATTGTACGCTCCACTGGGGCAGGGACTGATGTGAATGTTCAAATATTCTCTGTAAAGTGCAGCGGAATCTGTGTGCGCTATATAAGAAACTGCTAAGAAATAAATTAATAATATAGGGATGTATGGTATTTTCTCCCCACTCAGGCAGGCATCTTCGGTGATGGGTATCCATATATAACAAGAATCCCTTTCAATACTGCGGTCATCTCTACTGTATAAACCAGTTTGAGGCGGAGAAGAGGAGACTAATATACCTTCATAGGGATGTATTATCTATTGATAGCGCTGATGAACGAGACACGATTTCATATGGTCTTGCATATGTCTTTTTCTTTCATGTGTTTATAAGGTGTGGGGACACCATCCCTGTGTCTTCATCCACCAAGATGCATTCTAAGCACGATTTGAACACCTTTATATTACTTTCATACTATAGAGTAGGCTACTATAGTTACACGCAATGTGTCAGTAAGCTAGTGCTATTCCAGGTAGAGATGAGCGGGTCAGGATCCCCGAGATCCGTCAGATCCGAATCTCGGGATCCGGGTCGGGCTCCGAGGCGGCTCGGGAGTTCCCGCCTCAATTCCGGACCCTGTGCTGTTCTCCGTGCCATGCTGTGCTGTGCTACATGACCTGCCCTGTGCCCTCACTGCCCTGAGCCCTGTAGTGTGATTTAAATAACTAGGTGCTGCAGTGCTCACACGCAGGGGCTGCAGTGTCCACTGTCCAGGGGCTGTCCTGTGGCCCGTGCCCTGTTGTGATTTATTTAGCCCTAAGCCCTGTGTTGTGATTTATTTAGCCCTGAGCCCTGTGTTGTGTGATTTAACTAACTAACTCAGTGCTGCAGTGCTCACACGCAGGGGCTGCAGTGCTGCTGAGTAGTACACTGAGTACAGGGGCTGCAGTAATACAAGGGGCTGTGTCCAGTGTGACGGCCTATATCCATTGTCCAGTGTCACGAGTCACGACATATATCCTGTGTCCAGTGTGACGACATATATCCTGTGTCCAGTGTGACGACATACATCCTGTGTCCAGTGTGACGACATATATCCAGTGTCCAGTGTGACAGATATATCCATTGTCCAGTGTGACGACATATATCCTGTGTCCAGTGTGACGACATATATCCGGTGTCCAGTGTGACATCTAACCATTGTGTGACGGCATATATCCAGTGTCCAGCGTGATATATATCCATTGTCCAGTGTGACGACATATATCCTGTGTCCAGCATGACATATATCCATTGTCCAGTGTGACGACATATATCCAGTGTCCAGTGTGACATATATCCATTGTCCAGTGTGACGACATATATCCTGTGTCCAGTGTGACGACATATATCCTGTATCCAGTGTGACTACATATATCCAGTGTCCAGTGTGACGACATATATCCAGTGTCCAGTGTGATGACATATATCCAGTGTCCAGTGTGACATATATCCTGTGTCCAGTGTGACGACATATATCCAGTGCCCAGTGTGACATCTAACCATTGTGTGACGTCATATATCCAGTGTCCAGCGTGATATATATCCATTGTCCAGTGTGACGACATATATAATGTGTCCAGCGTGACATATATCCATTGCCCAGTGTGACGACATATATCCAGTGTCCAGTGTGACATATATCCATTGTCCAGTGTGACGACATATATCCTGTGTCCAGTGTGACTATATATATCCAGTGTCCAGTGTGACTACATATATCCAGTGTCCAGTGTGACAACATATATCCAGTGTCCAGTGTGACATATATCCTGTGTCCAGTGTGACGACATATATCCTGTATCCAGTGTGACTACATATATCCAGTGTCCAGTGTGACGACATATATCCAGTGTCCAGTGTGACGACATATATCCAGTGTCCAGTGTGACATATATCCTGTGTCCAGTGTGACGACATATATGCAGTGTCCAGTGTGACATATATCCATTGTCCAGTGTGACAACATATATCCAGTGTTGAGTGTGACATGTAACCATTGTGTGACGGCATATATCCAGTGTCCAGCGTGACATATATCCATTGTCCAGTCTGACGACATATATCCTGTGTCCAGTGTGACATATATCCATTGTCCAGTGTGACGACATATATCCTGTGTCCACTGTGACATGTAACCATTGTGTGACGGCATATATCCTGTGTCCAGTGTGACATATATCCATTGTCCAGTGTGACGACATATATCCAGAGTCCAGTGTGACATATATCCATTGTCCAGTGTGACTATATATATCCAGTGTCCAGTGTGACAGGGGCTGTGTCCAGTGTACAGGGGCTGTGTCCAGTGTACAGGGGCTGTGTACAGGGGTTGTGTCCAGTGTACAGGGGTTGTGTCCAGTATACAGGAGCTGTGTCCAGGAGCTGTGTCCAGGGGCAGTGTCCAGTATGACGGCTGTGTCCAGTGTACAGGAGCTGTGTCCCGGGGCGGTGTCCAGAAGCTGTGTCCATTGTCCAGGGGCTGTGTCCAGGGTAACGGGCTGTGTCCATTGTCCAGGGGCTGTGTCCAGGGTGACGGGCTGTGTCCAGGGGCGGTGTCCAGAGGCTGTGTCCAGTGTGACGGCTGTGTCCATTGTCCAGGGGCTGTGTCCAGTGTGACGGGCTGTGTCCATTGTCCAGGGGCTGTGTCCAGGGTGACGGGCTGTGTCCAGTGTCCAGGGGCAGTGTCCAGTGTGAAGGCTATTTCCAGTGTACAGGAGCTGTGTCCAGGGGCGGTGTCCAGAGGCTGTGTCCAGTGTGACGGCTGTGTCCATTGTCCAGGGGCTGTGTCCAGTGTGACGGGCTGTGTCCAGGGGCAGTGTCCAGGGGCTGTGTCCATTGTCCAGGGGCTGTGTCCAGGGTGATGGGCTGTGTCCAGGGGCAGTGTCCAGGGGCTGTGTCCAGGGGCAGTGTCCAGTGTCCAAGGGGTTGTGTCCAGTGTGACAGGCTGTGTCCAGTGTAAAGTAAGAAAAATAAATAAAAGTAATAAATAAAATAAAAACACATTTTTGGAGGATGATGGAGGAGGAAATAGTGGGAGATCAGCAACCTGATAGAAGTGCTGAAGCTGCTACCACCAGTCATGACAAGGCCGATACCTTGTTGTATTTGCTCTTTGGAGCATTTCTCTTTTTTTGGGATAGTTTATTAAACTGCCACCCTGTCTGCCCCTGTAGTGCCACTCTGCCAGGTTGGAAGTGTAAGGTCCACATGTATGTGATGCCGACTGCTGTCGCTTAGCTTAGTCATCCAGCTACCTCGGTATACCCTTTTGGCCCAACTACAGTAAATGAAAACAATTTTGTAAGCTGTGAAGTGATCAAAATTGACTAGAAATGAGTGGAAACTAATGTTATTGAGGTTAATAATACTTTAGGGGCATTTTTTCATAAAAATCCATATCCAAAACCCACAAGGGTGGTTTTGCCAAAACCAATCCAGATCCAAAACACGAAGGGAGATCCAGATCCAAAACCAAAACCCGAAAAGTGGCCGCCGCACATCTCTAATTACAGGGTGAGCTGCTAAACTTACACACAATATGTCAGTAGTTACTCACAAAGAGTCAGTAAGCCAGTGCCATACAGATAGGCTGCCATAGATACACACGATGTGTCAGTAAGTCAGTGCTATTACAGGGTAAGCTGCAAAATTTACATTAAATGTGTCAGTAAACCAGTGCTATACAGAGTAGGCTACTACAGTTACACACAATGCGTCAGCAAGCCAGTGCTATACAGGGTGAACTGCCATAGCAGTGGGAAACGCAGGATTTTCAGAAGGGGGTTTCCAGAGGGGTGGAGCAAAGCACGGAGATGGACACTTAGGTGACCCAGTAGATACACACTATGTGTCAGTAAGACGTGCTATACAGGGTAGGCTGCTATAGATACATGTAATGTGTCAGCAAGTCGGTGCTATACAGGGTAGTAGTGTTCCCGCTAGGCTTATTTCACGGGGCGCTGCGCCCTGCCTGTTTCTGCCCGCCCTGCATAGTTAATAGCCGCTGCCGCGCTAGAAGTCTCCTCCCGCTGACAGTGTAAGCTGCTAGCGCGGCAGCGTGTGGACACTCCCCCCTCAGCCCTGACATGTCGCAGCAGTGGAGGGGGGGGGACAGTGAGCACCAGGAGATCACGGGGCAGAGGCTGCTCTGTGCGTGACAGTGCGTCCCCTTGAAGGCATCGGCCCAGAAGCCTGCCGGTGGTGACACCTGCTGGCTGGAGGCAGTGCTTGGCCCCCGGGGCCGGTGATGGACAGCTGGGCACCCTGGGATATGCAGCCCTCCCGCTCCCCCGCCGCCGCACACTTGTTGATGCACCCGAGTGCAGCGTGTAGGGCGGTCCCGGCTCATCTGCCCCCTCTCCGCAGGCCACACGGACTCCTCAGCGCTGCCTCTGGGGGACTTTATGGGGGATATAACCCGCTCCGGAGAGTTACCCCTGCCAGAGGGCTTCGAGCAGGTCAGGGACGTGGACGGCAAAGTTGATTATATTGATCACAGATAAGTGTCAAAGGTCTGTTTCATATGTGCAAGTTTATTTACATGTGCAATGCTAATAACCACCATTGTTGGCCATATAATATTGTCCAGTATACATAGGGAAGTTGTAGGAGCCCAACTTTAACGTTTCATTTCCGGACGCATTTTTTGCATTATATTGATCCTCTCACATTTTCTGTAATCACAGTATGCATATTGCCAATCAAAATATTGTCCATAATAAATTCAGGATGTGGCCAGGGGGTCTCAGGTGGTCAGTTGTAATGTACTCAAAGCCCAGCAGTATTCATAAATTTATCAGGTTTACATGGCTAAACTCAAGGAATTTGTGCTTGAAATAGGCAATACTTAATGGGTGCCAACAACACTATTGCCCATTCTCCATCACTGACATTCGCAGTACGAGTGCAGTGCACATGCAAATTGATGGTGTGACGCTCAGGTGTCACAAGATGGTTATATAGCATAAATGTGCCGATGGTGTGATGCTCAGGTGTCACAAGATGGATTATATACAGTAGCATAAATGTGCTGTTGGTGTGACACTCAGGTGTCACAAGATGGTTATATAGCATAAATGTGCTGATGGTGTGACGCTCAGGTGTCACAGGATGGATTATATAGAATATATGTGCTCAGGGCCGTTTCTAGACAATTTAGCTCCCAGGGCAAAGAAATAAAAAATGCGCCCCCACCCCCCCAAATACACATAAGAAATTGCGTGCGCCTTCGGCGCGCGCTGCGAAATAGGGGCGTGGTTTATTTTTATAGGGGGTCTGGCTTAATATAAGGGCGTGGTCTAGCAGGAAAACAAGTACCTTACATCTCACTTTTGCAACCTGCATGTCCAGACATTGGTTACCGCAAGAATTGTCATTGTCCTCCCGCATTTAAGTTGGCCGGCTGAAGGCCACACAGTGACATAAAAATATAAAGGCCCACACAGTGACCTAGTACGCCTCACAGATCAAGGCCAAACAATGACAGGCTACTTAAATCATTATACACTTTTTATCCGTGATGCCAATTACACATTACGCCGCATTACGTTACGTGATGACAATTACATATTACGCCGCACACCATGATGACAATGACACATTATGTCGCACACCATGATGACAATTACACATTATGTCGCACACCATGATGCCCATTAGACCCCACACTGTGATGCCCATTACACCCACACTGTGATGGCAATTACACAATACTCCCCACACGAATGCCTATTACACATTATGCCCAAGGCGCCGCTGCCGTACAACTGATACCATTTACTAATATGCCCCCACAGTGCCAGATATGCCCCCACAGTGCCATACATATATGCCCCCACAGTGCCACACATATGCCCCCACAGTGCCACAAGCAGCACAACTCACTGTCTCTGGCCCTGGGTCTCCCCCTCCAGTCCCGCGCCGCTGCCATATGCCCCTACAGTGCCAGATATGCCCCCACAGTGCCACATATATGCCCCCACAGTGCAAAATATGTCCCTACAGTGCCACAGATATGCCTTCACAGTGCCACACATATGCCCCACACAGTGCCAAATATGCCCCCACAGTGCCACAGATATGCCCCTACAGTGCCACAGATATGCCCCCACATATATGCCCCCACAGTGCAAAATATGCCCCACAGTGCCAAATATGCCCCCACAGTGCCAAATATGCCCCCACACAGTGCCACAGATATGCCTTCACAGTGCCACACATATGCCCCTACAGTGCCATATATGCCCCACACAGTGCCAAATATGCCCCCACAGTGCCACAGATATGCCCCTACAGTGCCACACATATGCCCCACACAGTGCCACAGATATGCCCCCACAGTGCCACAGATATGCCCCTACAGTGCCACACATATGCCCCCAAAGTGCCACACATATGCCCCCAAAGTGCCAGAAGCAGCACAACTCACTGTGGCCATGGGTCTCCCCCTCAAGTCCCCTGCCATCGCTGCTGCTGGTGGTGCTGCTGCTGCTTCTTCTTCTTTCCTGGGGAGGGGAGGGGAGCGGAGCGTCTCTCCTTCCCTTCCCCTTCACTGTGTGTACCACTCACAACCTGAGCAGTCAGCCATTCATACCTCGCGGGCTGGCTCCTGATTGGCTGCCGGCCCGCGAGGCGAGCTCTGATTGGCTGACAGCCCAGTGACCGAGGGGAAGGAGAGACGGGCGATGCGCTCCGCTCTCCTCCCCTCCCCAGGGAAATCATCCTGGGGCTGTGCTGTGGCGGCCGGGGAGAGGGGAAAGGAAGTGCGGCAGGCGGCGGCAGCGTGTGCGTCGGGGTTGGGGGGGGGAGCTGCCGCGCGCCCTGGCTGTTTACAGAGGCTGACAAGCCGTGCGGCGCCCCGGGCTGCTGCACGGCTTGTCCGCCTCTAGAAACGGCCCTGTATGTGCTGATGGTGTGACGCTCCGGTGTCACAAGACGGTTATATAGCATAAATGTGCTGATGGTGTGACGCTCGGGTGTCACAAGGTGGATTATATACTTTAGCAATAACGTGCTGATGGTTTGAAGATCAGGTGTCACCATTTTGACCTTTTAAATGAAAATGTGCCCTCGCGAATGAAAAATGTGCCCTCGCGAATGAAAAATGTGCCCTCGCGATTGAAAAATGTGCCCTCGCGATTGAAAAATGTGCCGTTCCCATGATCAGCACCCTGCCCTAAAAAATTTCTAGAGTGAACACTAGGTACAGTAGGCTACTATAGTTACACACAATTTGTCAGTAAAACGTGATATACTGTACAGGGTAGGCGTGTATAGTTACACAATGTGTCAGTAAGCCAGTGATATACAGGGTAGGTAGATGTCACACTGAGCAGTGATTCACTCCTAACATTCCGTTTATAAATCGTTAATGGTATCATTCAGTGTTTAAGACCTAGATCGTTCACCCACCAGGTGAAGCAATATCTTTATCAATATCTCGTTTGCTAACAATATTGCATAGAGGTGATTCAGTATATCCAATCAGCCTTCCGCAGCTATCTATCCTATGGCTTACAGGTAACTCCACTATTGAGCCCTTCTGTCTAGGCCACACACAGTAACCTATCACTGTTACCATAACAACACAGGTGTTCCGCCAATGCGCATTTCACTTTAATGGCTTTATCAGGGTTACACATGACCAGTAGCGGTGCCAGAACAGACCTTCTGAGAGCACAGAGGCTGAAGCAGCACTGACAGACCCCTACCCAAACTTTAGTATGGTACTTGGCAAGGCCTGATACACTTGACAGCATTAAGACATGTTATATTGGTATAAAAAACCCTGCCCCAATCTGCATAGCGCCTCCCACTTTGGTAATATATTTGCCCCTTTCAGGGTTGTAAATTGAGGCAGGTAGGAGATATGCTATTCTGCCCTGGCTTATACATACACATAGTCTAAAGGTGGCCATACACACGCAGATTTATCTTTAGATCTGGCTGCTTGAAACAAAAAAATGGTTATGGATGAGAGCAAATGACAGTTGACCATTTGCTTGGAAATGTTGGAAAACAGACAAACTGTCACTCATCCATAACCATGTTTTTGTTCCAACCAGCCAGATCTGAAGATAAATCTTATAGTGTATGGGCCCCACTTTATTTGTATACATATATTTGCCTGTATGGCTGCTGCTAATACCTGTGTGATGACATCACAATGGCCCTGTGATAACATAACAGTGATTCTATGATGTCACAATGCCTGGTGAGCCAGGACGGAACACTAGGATTCATTCTGTTGCCTGGTCCCGACTTGTGCAGTCAGAGCTTTTGAACGTGTCTGATTATTCAGCATTTTCAGTTCATATATTGTGTTTGGAGAGGAGCAAGGAGAGAGAGGAGAGAGAGGAGGAAGGAGGAGACAAACGGGAGCAGCCCTGCGCTGCGTCCCGTTCTATAGTAGCAAGGTAAGTGCGCTCTTATTTCTATTCATTCTTTTTTGTTTGAGCAATTGGGGTTCTTCATGGATTTCTTAAGGGGCGAGGCTCACCTGAAAGTGGGCGTGTCATAGCATAGAAGGCGGTTATGTCCCAATTTAGTGGGTGTTTCAGGGGGTCTTTGCCCAAACCTGAGGGGTTATTTATTATTTATATCACTGCCGGTTCCCAATGACCCTTAATATTTTTGGCGTTCAATATGAGCTAAAATGGTTATTCGATTCCAGTGGGTTTGTGTGTGTCCCACACACAAACACTTTTTTATTTTGGTTTAAACCCTTTCTTTTTGTTGGTGGTTAAATAATCACAATTTGCATGTTACAATGGGCACCGATATTATGCCCACATTTCACTGCAAATGAGGTTGCTGATAAATGGGCTTAAAATAATAAAGCCCTTTATTTCCCCCATTACTCCATTACTCCATTATGGTATTGTATTCGCTGATACCTGCATATCTGTGGTCAGTTGTGTAACACATATTTATACTGATCCTACTAGTGGAGCATTGTGATTCCGGATTGTAATCGTATGAATATGAAATGAATTATAACATTGTGACAGGAGATCGGGGACCATATTCACTTTTTGCTTTTCATGGCGCCCAGAGAGGTCGCGTAGAGTAGCGTAAAGGGCTCGCTTGGCTGCCTATTTCCGCTGCCTATCAAGCAGGTAAACTCCATCCCGCCAAAGGCACGCCCACCCCGCCACACAAATACCCGCACTATGCTGCAACGCGTACGCTTACACATTCACGCGTAAGCACCCGCATCGAATGATTTTTCCTCTGTTCGTTGTGTTTCCGTCCATTATGACTAGAAGGGATATTTGTGTATAGCTTATTTGTTATTTAATATTTCTATTTTATCTTTAATTAAGGTGACGCAGTGAGTCAAACTTGCTACAAGAGGGGAAATGGCCCAATTGCCATCAGAGAGCCAAACCAAACAAGAACCCCGGGAGAGGCAGATGCCCCCGGCACCACGGGTAAGACAGGCCCCACCTCCTCCCCGCGAGAAAAAGGCACCACCGCCTCCCCGCGAGAGAAAGGCACCACCGCCTCCCCGCGAGAGAAAGGCCCCACCGCCTCCCTGCGAGAGAAAGGCCCCACCGCCTCCCTGCGAGAGAAAGGCCCCACCGGTACCGAGGGAGAGACAGGCCCCACCGGCACCGAGGGAGAGACAGGCCCCACCGACACCAAGGGAGAGACAGGCCCCACCGGCACCAAGGGAGAGACAGGCTCCATCGGCACCAAGGGAGAGACAGGCCCCACCGGCACCAAGGGAGAGACAGGCCCCACCGGCACCAAGGGAGAGACAGGCTTCCTCACCATTGAGGAATTCGCCCCCGTCAATATCCACGGTGTGGCAAGAGCCACCGTCACGATCAACAGAATGGTATGCGCCCCCATCACCATCCATGGAGAGGCAAGAGCCCCCGTTCCAATCCACGGAGTGGCATGAGAACCCATTCTCAATGGACTGGTATTCCGAGATCCCGGAAACATCCACGGAGTGGCAAGAGTCTCAGGAAGCATCCACGGAGTGGCAAGAGTCCCAGGAAGCATCCACGGTGTGGCAAGAGTCCCAGGAAGCATCCATGGTGTGGCAAGAGTCCCAGGAAACCTACACGGAGCGGCAAGAGACCCAGGAAACATCTATGGAGTGGCCCCCCGTCACCACCCACAGAGTGGTATACGCCCCCGTCACCATCCACGGAGTGGTATGCACCCCCGCCGCCATCCACGGAGTGGCATGCGCCCCCGTCACCATTTACGGAGTGGCAAGCGTCCCTGTCACTGGAGTGGCATGCACCCCCTATACCATCCAAGGAGTGGTATGCACCCCTGTCACCATCACGGAGTGGCATGCACTCCCAATGTAGAGGCGTCCCACTACATTTCAACTTCTGTTAAATATGGAATATTGCACATAACAACCAATCAGACTGTATCTATTATCTCCTATACGATACTAAATAAATGAGTAGTCTAGATAATAGACACATTATTTATTTAGTATTGTCTAGGAGATACTAGATAGAATCTGATTGGTTGTTATGGGCAACATCCCATCTTCAACTGAATTCCGATCTTATACCCCATCATGTGTTATTTCCAACAACAATTTGGGTAATAAAATGAGTGGTGAATAATACTGTATATCTGTAGTTATTTCCTCATTTGGAGCGTCTCCATGCTTGGCGGCTACAGTGTCAGAATATGTCAAATAAAACATGTGTACATTTACTTTTTTAAATATGTCTACACACATCTCAGAGGGTTCCTTGGTCTATGAGAAGACCTAGCCATTACCCGATAATTCTGTCTGCACACATCTCAGAGGGCTCCTTGGTCTATGAGAAGGACCTAGCCATTACCCATCATTCTCCTGTCTACACACATCTCAGAGGGTTCCTTGGTCTATGAGGAGACATAGCCATTACCCATGATTCTTCTATCTACATACATCTCAGAGGGTTCCTTGGTTCCTTTCTCCTATCTACAGACATCTCAAAGGGTTTCTTGATCTGTGAGGAGACATAGCCATTACCCCATCATTCTCCTGTCTACACACAACTCAGATGGGTTCCTTGGTCTATGAGGAGATGCAGCCATTACCTCATCATTATTGTGTCTACATACAGGACATCTCAGAGGGTTCCTTGGTCTAGGAGGAGACCCCTTGGTCTAGGAGGAGACCCCATCATTCTCCTGTTTACACACATCTCAGAGTGTTCCTTGCTTTGGTCCTTGCAGTATTTAAAACAGCCATTACAATCCTGTAATTTCAGTAATGTTACAAAGGCCTGGGGAGTTCATACAGTAGGTTGCGGCACATTCAAAATGTTACCTCAGGAAACAAAATGGCCATTCACAAAGCGCTGCAGTGAGGCCCCTCGTTCACAGTGACTGATATTTTGCATCTTCCTAACAAGTTTGTGCTAAAATAATACACACAATGCAATATTAGCATTGCTGTCTGTCAAAAAGTGTATTAGTAGGTCGACGATAACTAGGTCAACGGTCATTAGGTCAACCACTATTGGTCGACAGTGAAAAGGTCTACATGCACTATGGTTGACATGGACTAAAATTTGAGTCAAGCAAAAGGTCGACATGACTCTTTAAGATTTTTAGTGCCTAGGTCAACAACAGTCGACATAGACCCTCAATTAGTGTACCAAGTACCCTCGTATGGTGCCTCCCTCGCCATACTTTACCATTACCAATTGTAGGCCACGTGGATAATAAATTATAACAAGTTATCCAAGTGAAAAAGGTTGGAAAGAGATAAAAACAGCCAACCAGCTTCTAACTGCCATGTTACGGCCTGTGTTTCAAAAATGTCAGCTAAGAGCTGATTGGTTGGTACCTTAGCTCTCTCCAATCTTTGATAAATATCCTCCTTACAGACACAGCAGGCTTCTTCCGAACACTTCAAGTCCAGCGCTTATTTGGTGCAGACAAGGAAATGGGTAATTATGTCCTGACAATACAGTGTACAGCATACAAAAAGACAGACAAGCCTTGATGAACAGCACACGTGACACACTTATCTCTCTCCTTATGTACACACCACTGGAGAGTGGTATAGTCAGATGATTATCGATTTTGGCCACACTTTATTTCATACAAACGGAGAAGAGGAGACGCCCAATCCACATGTGGTAGGAAATATGGATTGTACGCTCCACTGGGGCAGGGACTGATGTGAATGTTCAAATATTCTCTGTAAAGTGCAGCGGAATCTGTGTGCGCTATATAAGAAACTGCTAAGAAATAAATTAATAATATAGGGATGTATGGTATTTTCTCCCCACTCAGGCAGGCATCTTCGGTGATGGGTATCCATATATAACAAGAATCCCTTTCAATACTGCGGTCATCTCTACTGTATAAACCAGTTTGAGGCGGAGAAGAGGAGACTAATATACCTTCATAGGGATGTATTATCTATTGATAGCGCTGATGAACGAGACACGATTTCATATGGTCTTGCATATGTCTTTTTCTTTCATGTGTTTATAAGGTGTGGGGACACCATCCCTGTGTCTTCATCCACCAAGATGCATTCTAAGCACGATTTGAACACCTTTATATTACTTTCATACTATAGAGTAGGCTACTATAGTTACACGCAATGTGTCAGTAAGCTAGTGCTATTCCAGGTAGAGATGAGCGGGTCAGGATCCCCGAGATCCGTCAGATCCGAATCTCGGGATCCGGGTCGGGCTCCGAGGCGGCTCGGGAGTTCCCGCCTCAATTCCGGACCCTGTGCTGTTCTCCGTGCCATGCTGTGCTGTGCTACATGACCTGCCCTGTGCCCTCACTGCCCTGAGCACTGTAGTGTGATTTAAATAACTAGGTGCTGCAGTGCTCACACGCAGGGGCTGCAGTGTCCACTGTCCAGGGGCTGTCCTGTGGCCCGTGCCCTGTTGTGATTTATTTAGCCCTAAGCCCTGTGTTGTGATTTATTTGGCCCTGAGCCCTGTGTTGTGTGATTTAACTAACTAACTCAGTGCTGCAGTGCTCACACGCAGGGGCTGCAGTGCTGCTGAGTAGTACACTAAGTACAGGGGCTGCAGTAATACAAGGGGCTGTGTCCAGTGTGACGGCCTATATCCATTGTCCAGTGTCACGAGTCACGACATATATCCTGTGTCCAGTGTGACGACATATATCCTGTGTCCAGTGTGACGACATACATCCTGTGTCCAGTGTGACGACATATATCCAGTGTCCAGTGTGACAGATATATCCATTGTCCAGTGTGACGACATATATCCTGTGTCCAGTGTGACGACATATATCCAGTGTCCAGTGTGACATCTAACCTTTGTGTGACGGCATATATCCAGTGTCCAGCGTGATATATATCCATTGTCCAGTGTGACGACATATATCCTGTGTCCAGCATGACATATATCCATTGTCCAGTGTGACGACATATATCCAGTGTCCAGTGTGACATATATCCATTGTCCAGTGTGACGACATATATCCTGTGTCCAGTGTGACTATATATATCCAGTGTCCAGTGTGACTACATATATCCAGTGTCCAGTGTGACGACATATATCCAGTGTCCAGTGTGACATATATCCTGTGTCCAGTGTGACGACATATATCCTGTATCCAGTGTGACTACATATATCCAGTGTCCAGTGTGACGACATATATCCAGTGTCCAGTGTGATGACATATATCCAGTGTCCAGTGTGACATATATCCTGTGTCCAGTGTGACGACATATATCCAGTGCCCAGTGTGACATCTAACCATTGTGTGACGTCATATATCCAGTGTCCAGCGTGATATATATCCATTGTCCAGTGTGACGCCATATATCCTGTGTCCAGCGTGACATATATCCATTGCCCAGTGTGACGACATATATCCAGTGTCCAGTGTGACATATATCCATTGTCCAGTGTGACGACATATATCCTGTGTCCAGTGTGACTATATATATCCAGTGTCCAGTGTGACTACATATATCCAGTGTCCAGTGTGACAACATATATCCAGTGTCCAGTGTGACATATATCCTGTGTCCAGTGTGACGACATATATCCTGTATCCAGTGTGACTACATATATCCAGTGTCCAGTGTGACGACATATATCCAGTGTCCAGTGTGACGACATATATCCAGTGTCCAGTGTGACATATATCCTGTGTCCAGTGTGACGACATATATGCAGTGTCCAGTGTGACATATATCCATTGTCCAGTGTGACAACATATATCCAGTGTTCAGTGTGACATGTAACCATTGTGTGACGGCATATATCCAGTGTCCAGCGTGACATATATCCATTGTCCAGTCTGACGACATATATCCTGTGTCCAGTGTGACATATATCCATTGTCCAGTGTGACGACATATATCCTGTGTCCACTGTGACATGTAACCATTGTGTGACGGCATATATCCTGTGTCCAGTGTGACATATATCCATTGTCCAGTGTGACGACATATATCCAGAGTCCAGTGTGACATATATCCATTGTCCAGTGTGACTATATATATCCAGTGTCCAGTGTGACAGGGGCTGTGTCCAGTGTACAGGGGCTGTGTCCAGTGTACAGGGGCTGTGTACAGGGGTTGTGTCCAGTGTACAGGGGTTGTGTCCAGTATACAGGAGCTGTGTCCAGGAGCTGTGTCCAGGGGCAGTGTCCAGTATGACGGCTGTGTCCAGTGTACAGGAGCTGTGTCCCGGGGCGGTGTCCAGAAGCTGTGTCCATTGTCCAGGGGCTGTGTCCAGGGTAACGGGCTGTGTCCATTGTCCAGGGGCTGTGTCCAGGGTGACGGGCTGTGTCCAGTGTCCAGGGGCAGTGTCCAGTGTGAAGGCTGTGTCCAGTGTACAGGAGCTGTGTCCAGGGGCGGTGTCCAGAGGCTGTGTCCAGTGTGACGGCTGTGTCCATTGTCCAGGGGCTGTGTCCAGTGTGACGGGCTGTGTCCATTGTCCAGGGGCTGTGTCCAGGGTGACGGGCTGTGTCCAGTGTCCAGGGGCAGTGTCCAGTGTGAAGGCTATTTCCAGTGTACAGGAGCTGTGTCCAGGGGCGGTGTCCAGAGGCTGTGTCCAGTGTGACGGCTGTGTCCATTGTCCAGGGGCTGTGTCCAGTGTGACGGGCTGTGTCCAGGGGCAGTGTCCAGGGGCAGTGTCCATTGTCCAGGGGCTGTGTCCAGGGTGATGGGCTGTGTCCAGGGGCTGTGTCCAGGGGCAGTGTCCAGTGTCCAAGGGGTTGTGTCCAGTGTGACAGGCTGTGTCCAGTGTAAAGTAAGAAAAATAAATAAAAGTAATAAATAAAATAAAAACACATTTTTGGAGGATGATGGAGGAGGAAATAGTGGGAGATCAGCAACCTGATAGAAGTGCTGAAGCTGCTACCACCAGTCATGACAAGGCCGATACCTTGTTGTATTTGCTCTTTGGAGCATTTCTCTTTTTTTGGGATAGTTTATTAAACTGCCACCCTGTCTGCCCCTGTAGTGCCACTCTGCCAGGTTGGAAGTGTAAGGTCCACATGTATGTGATGCCGACTGCTGTCGCTTAGCTTAGTCATCCAGCTACCTCGGTATACCCTTATGGCCCAATAACAGTAAATGAAAACAATAAGGCGCCTAGAGAATTATGCTGTTTTATCTTATATCTATTACTTAACACTTAAGCCTAGAAATAACTCACACTGACACCTTAACTAATAAATAAGACACGGACACCAACTGCGTAAGTTTAAAGGTCATCTAGGATATTTATTTAAAGATGGTATGACCCTAATTGTTTAGGGATGGCAAGTAGAAGCACTTGAGACCAGCACCCTCAAAACGCGGATGCCCCTCATGGCGGCGACCAGGTCGCCCCACTCGCTGGCATCACTCAAATAACTTGTGCGTACAGCCCGCTCCGCAGCGGCATGCCACGCCCCTCCTAGGGCCAGACGCGGGCACTTCCAGGAAGTGTCCAGCGCCCCACCGCGTTGAGTCGGGACTCGCCTACCTTCTTGGCAGAGGGGCGGACCCTACCCCATGGAGACCACCTGTCACCACACTTGAGTGCTGGTCGAGAGCGCTCAACCGCCGATTGTAAATCAAACTAAATTCAAATTTGGTGAAGGCTCAAAAAGCCCATGTAGCACTTTAAAAGGGGAGGGAGGGTGGGAATCCAGACTCAAAGAGGAAGTCCTTCCTGTATGTTTGCCTATAAGTACCCCTCTCTAAGCTGACGCCCCCCAGCTACCCCATAGGGCAGATCTACCTGCCACTCATTATTTGCCTCCGGCCTTATCTTGACATTCACAACTTTATTTAACTACTGCAAATTCACAGGCTCTTAATTACACTCGAGCCTATGCAGCCCTCGTTACATCTAAGGCGCCTAGAGAATTATGCTGTTTTATCTTATATCTATTACTTAACACTTAAGCCTAGAAATAACTCACACTGACACCTTAACTAATAAATAAGACACGGACACCAACTGCGTAAGTTTAAAGGTCATCTAGGATATTTATTTAAAGATGGTATGACCCTAATTGTTTAGGGATGGCAAGTAGAAGCACTTGAGACCAGCACCCTCAAAACGCGGATGCCCCTCATGGCGGCGACCAGGTCGAACCACTCGCTGGCATCACTCAAATAACTTGTGCGTACAGCCCGCTCCGCAGCGGCATGCCACGCCCCTCCTAGGGCCAGACGCGGGCACTTCCAGGAAGTGTCCAGCGCCCCACCGCGTTGAGTCGGGACTCGCCTACCTTCTTGGCAGAGGGGCGGGCCCTACCCCACGGAGACCACCTGTCACCACACTTGAGTGCTGGTCGAGAGCGCTCAACCGCCACTGCCTTGGCACTCCTACCCCGCCGGGTTAACCTGTGCCACAAGGCCCGCCACCCTAAAACAACAACCTACGCCCTAACTACACTAAACTAGTAAGAATGTCCTGCAGGAAAATTGCCATACCGGGGTCCGATAGGTGAACCCCGTCTGGCCTATATAACATGGGGTTAGTTTTCACAATGGTGGGATGCCTGACTGCTTTACCACCCTTCGCCACTATGTACCTGGACACTGCGTGGTTCACTTTCTTCCTGGCCTTCTCAACAGCCTCTATGCTCCGACACCCCCGCCACGTGAAACGGGGCACCATGTCTGACCACACCAGTAATACACCTGGCCAACGCTCCTGTAACCTCGCCATGTCCTTCTCGATTTGTATGGTTAATGCAATGCCTGTCCGCTTGACCAGGTCATTGCCTCCCAGGTGTATTACTAAAACATCAGGTACACCTAATCTCCTAGCTTTGGAGACTAGCAGGTCCCACAGGCCATCCCACTGAAAACCCCTAATGCCCAGCCAGTGCACCTCCCGTGCCCGAGACAGCACCGGGGCCGCGGCTGCCAATGGGTGCCTAGCAGCCCAATATATGTATGAGTGCCCCACTAACCAAACCCTGCCCAGAGTCCGTGAGGAAGGGGGAGGGGCTGAAAAAGATAAAGCCTAAGGTTAGCATATAACATTATACTGTAAGACACAACTGGAATGCATTGACTATAGACTCGAGTGAAGGGGAAAAATCTTAAAAAACCTCTGGTGGACTGTTGGGGGGAGCCAATTGTAATTAAGTCCCCTGCAGAGGAAAAAGTAAAAAAATTCCCTTCACACCGTCGATTCCGGAACGCTAAAGTTCCAAAACCGATTGTAAACAATATGTTTTCGGGTCAGCGCAACAGGCGCTATCTACAACTTATCTAACCTTATATATTTCTTATAGGCGGCTGACTTCCACCTCCCCACCGCTTGAACTGAGGATGGTGGAAGCCCCGCTGCGGCTGCGCAAGTTGCCGCCCCGATTCTGAACGAATGCGTTCCATACTCTTTCTCGGGGAGACCCAATGCCGCGACACACCTCCGAAACACAGCCGCAAACTGGAATCGGGTAAGTGGCCCCACCTCTTTGTGTGCCAGGAACTGTGCCGCGGTGCCTGGTCCGCCCGAGACATACACCTCAGCCAGGGATACAGGGCATATCGCCTTATTGCAGTGCGCTCTCAATGTAATCCAGGCGCCCTTACCCGCTTGGTCTGTCTTAGACCTCCCTATCTTGCAGAGTATCTTCCCCTCACGGAAAACCACATTTTCTTTGAGGAGCCCAGAAAGCGCGCGCTTGTTCGCTGCCACTAACTCGCTTACTCGAAAGGCCCCAAAGAATGCAAAGGAAAAGGCCACCTTGAATAGCGCCGCTTCATAACCATTCTCTGCCACTCCATTCAGACACTGCATAAGGTCCCCCAGCATGCCCTCATCTACCGGGCGACGTGAGTCTGGAACCCCTGGCTGTGCCCTAGCCCACCCTTTTAGAGCTTTGGATAGTACAAAAGACCTGGTAGGGTCTGGCTCGCCTAGTAACTTGGAATGGAACACTATCCCAGCCAAAGCCGCCGCCATAGCCGACTTTGACCTGCCGCTTTTATAATGTTCCCAGACGAAGGCCAGTAACCGGTCCTCGACCGACTTACCCTCTGCCTCCGGTGAAACCCGAAAGGCTGACCAATCCCTCCAAGCCGCCCCATAAGCTCTACGTGTGGACGGGGCCAAAGATAGCAGGGCCAGTGACTTCATGCCGACTCTATGACCTGCCATACAAGAGGGGGACATCTGAGCCCTGTGACGGCCGCCTCTGGTGCCAGCTCGCAAAATCTCTCGAACTGGAACCTCGAGAGTGCGTCTGCTATGCTGTTGTCGACACCCGGGACGTGTCGGGCCCTAAAGTGTATATTGTGCTGCAGACAATGCAAAACTAGGTGTCTTAGCAGGCGCAATGCTTCTGGCGATGTGGCCCTCTGGTTGTTAATCGCATGGACAACTCCCATGTTGTCGCACCAGAACACTATGTTCCTGTCCGCCAACTGGCTGGCCCACAGCTCGACCGCTACAATTATGGGAAAGAGCTCCAGCAGTAACAGATTGACCGTGAAACCGCGGTCCATCCATGACTGTGGCCATGGTGCGCAGCACCATTCTCCCTGCAAGTAGGCCCCAAATCCCGTCGAGCCCGCAGCATCCGTGTATAGCTGTAGTTCCACACTGGAGGCTGGGTCCGCCGGCCACAGCAGCTCCCTGTTAAACTGCTCCAGGAAAGTGGACCAGACCGCTAGGTCACCCTTTATCTCCCGCCCTAGCCTGACTGTATGGTGTGGGTCTCTTACCCCCGCTGTGGCCCTCTCCAGCTTCCTGCAGAACACCCTCCCCATAGGGATGATGCGGCAAGCGAAATTGAAAGATCCCAGCAGCGACTGAATCAGCCGCAGCTGGACCCTCCCCTTCCGCCGGCACTCCTCGATCAGCGCCTGCAGCTTTACCACTTTATCCTCTGGCAGCCTGCAACATCCACCCTCAGAGTCTATTTCGATACCCAAATATGATATCACCCTGGTGGGACCCTCTGTCTTGTCAGCTGCTATGGGAACCCCCATGGCTGTTAATATATCTTTGGCCCTTTCCAGAATGCGCTCGCATGTGTCGTCATCTCCTGGTCCCACAAAAAGGAAATCATCCAAATAGTGAGCCACCCCTTTGCAGCTCGCACTTTCCTGTATGCACCAATGCAGGAAAGTGCTGAATCTCTCAAAGTAGGAACAGGAGACCGAACATCCCATGGGCAGGCATTTGTCAATATATATGCCCCCCTCTAACCTGAAACCCATAAAGCGGAATGAATTGGGGTGCAAGGGGAGCAGCCGGAAAGCGGACTCAATGTCCAGTTTCGCCATTAGTGCCCCTTGACCAAAACCCTTCACTATCTCCAGAACTTCATCGAAGAGCTGGTAATGCACACTACACTGTGATTCCGGTATGGCGTCGTTGATCGACCTTCCGGGGGGGGTAAGACAAGTGTTGTATCAACCTGTACTTCCCCGGCGTCTTCTTAGGGACCACGCCTAAAGGGGAGAAGCACATGTTGGGCAAGGGTTCGGCCGCAAAGGGGCCCGCCATCCTTCCCAGCTCTATTTCCGCATACACTTTTTGCCTCACAACCCCTGGGAAATCCCTGGCCGATTTTAGGTTTTTATGGGATCTCACTAAAACTGACTCGGGTATGGGTAACTGAAAACCAAACTTAAAACCCTCAAATAAAAACTGTGCCGCCTCCCTATCGGGGTAAAAGGCTAGGAGGCGAGCCAACTTGTCCAGGACTATGGGGGAGTGTGCCTTACTTGTTGCTAGGCCCTGCCTCACCCTGTTCCTGGGCCCTTCCAGACTTGCAGGCTTTTCCTGAGTGTCCTGCCCCACTCCAACGGCACTCGTGCCTGTAGCGGCATTTTGCCCCTCTCTCACATTTCCCGTCGTTAAAGGCAAAACACCTGCCCTTGCCCGGGGTCTTCGCCCCGGGTTTCCCCCCGAGAAAGGGCTTCCTGCCTGTCTGCTCAGTGGATGGCTGACCTTTCCCAATGACCTCCAGCCATATCTCTACATGTTTGCACCCCATGGGCATGGTTGTTGACCCCTCGTGAGCCCTACGAAACTTCTCGTCATAGTCCCGCCATGCGCCATTCCTGTAGCTGATGAATGTCTCATTTACCAAGAATAAGTAGCGGAGAACATTCAAGTGCTCATCTGGCCTGGTGCTCAGGTAGCACGAGGAAAAGATGAGGAAACCCCTGAGCCAATTGTGGAAGCTCTTGAATGCGAGTTCCCCATTGGCTGAGGATTTCTTGGCCTTGTCGAATTCCTTTTTCATATCGGCCGTCAAAGTGAAGAAATCCACAAACTTCCCCCTCTTAATCCTCTCTTTAACTCCCCTACGGAGCCCCCTGGCTATAGCTGTATTAGAGCAGTGGACCTTATCCCCAGCCGTATCTGTAACGGGGGGTGGTGGCGCCTCCCTCTGTTTGCGCTTTGTGCCTTTGACCCTTTTAGCCACGGCTCGCGCAACTAACTTTGCAAGCTTGCGCGGGCGCCCAGACTGACCCTCATCCCCGCTACTAGCTGTGGAGTGGTAAGATGATGATTCACATAACGAATTGTCAGTGTTCTCACCATCCGTGGATTCGGCCCCGTCCTCAGGTTCAGGCTCTGCTTCTTGCGCCGGCTTCTCTGAAGGCCTGGGCCCTGCTGACCCGCCAGACAGCCCCTCATCGCCGGAGGCGCCCCCGGTGTCCCTGTCGCTTGCGACCGCCATGGCGACCGGGGTAGATGACCCCTGACCCGACCCGGAAACTTGCAGGATTCCTTGCGTGGCACCCTGTGCCGAGCTCGAGGCCCTCCCGGCCCGGTCTGAACCTGTAGACATTTCGGGAGACAAATGCAACGTATTACCACCAGAGCCTGACGTCGCAGAAAAAACAGCCTCTCCCCCGGGTGCCCTACCCGTTTCTGCACTCCCCGCGCGTGTATAGTGAGAGCGCGTAGGGGTGAAGTTTGGCTGCTGCCCGTATGGGTGTGGCTGGACCCCACTCTGATAGGGGTGCTGTAACCCCGATGCCCAGCTAGGAGTGGGCTGGTGCTGGAATAATGGCCAAGCCGACCCGTAAGGCCCCTGCCCCGCCCCACCGTGTTGGTGGAAATATGGGAAAGGTGGCTGCTGTCCCCAGGTAGGCTGGTGTGACATTGGTTGCTGCACCGGTGTGTACCCTGTGTGGCCGGTGGATACCGCCGTCGGGAAAGGCCAGGCCCCCTGCTGGTGTGTGGTGCCCGTGGGCTGCTGAAACTGCTGGAAACCTGGGTAGAACGCTGGTTGATTTAAACCCTGGTGTCCCTGCTGTAAGGGAGCTGAGTGAGGGAACATCCCCTGTGGCGCCTGGTTCAGCCCAGGGCCGTGGTGCCACGCTGCCTGCTGCCCCTGGCAAAACTGAGCTGTGGTAGGCCCCGTGCCATCCCCGCTGCCGCGGGTTAAGGCCGGTGGCCCCCCAGAAAAACCCCCCGACTGTGGGACAAAACTGCCAGGCAGTATAGGCTCCCCAGTGTGTGCCAGGGAGGCCTGCAGCGTGACCAGTGGCGGCCCCCTTAGTAACGCAGGGAGCCTTGCTGGGCCCCCTGTAATCACCTGCATGGGGCTGGAGCTAGTTGTGTGCGGGGTAGATGGCCCCCCTCTGTCCCCATAAGGCAGCGCGTACACGGGGGCCCCAGGAGCTGGAGGAGGTGTACTCATCCCCCCTTGTCCCTCTTCGCGGTGGACCTGCACTCTGTGTACCCTAGTGCCTGGTGACATAGTGTGGGCAGCCAGCGCCTCGGCCGAGGTGCCTGGCATGCCCCCGCGTGTTGGTGTGCTACCTGCCTCGCTAGGCGCGGACTGGCGCTGTGCCCTTGTAGCCGCCGGGGACCGCGTGATCCCCGCCACGTGAGCTCCGCTGCTGCTGGGACTGACTGCTGACAGGGGAACAATTCCACGCTGCAGCGCCGGGGAGAGAGGGCGCACAGCCTCGCGCTGGCGCTCTGTGGCCTCTGTGTACTGGGCCCTGGCCGGCGTTTTACCACCCCCACGCCCTGCTACAGTGATCAGGGGACGGGCGGCGTCTGCCAGCCAACGGGGGGGGGGAGCGCTGCGCTTGGGACGCCCTGACATCTTTAAGTAAAGTAACTAGCTGCAGAACAGAGAAAGTAGAAATACTTAGCTTCGTTTGTCCTTGCGCTTGGTCACACAGGATAGTCTCAGCAGAAATCCAGACTCAAAGAGGAAGTCCTTCCTGCATGTTTGCCTATAAGTACCCCTCTCTAAGCTGACGCCCCCCAGCTACCCCATAGGGCAGATCTACCTGCCACTCATTATTTGCCTCCGGCCTTATCTTGACATTCACAACTTTATTTAACTACTGCAAATTCACAGGCTCTTAATTACACTCGAGCCTATGCAGCCCTCGTTACATCTTTTGTAAGCTGTGAAGTGATCAAAATTGACTAGAAATGAGTGGAAACTAATGTTATTGAGGTTAATAATACTTTAGGGGCATTTTTTCATAAAAATCCATATCCAAAACCCACAAGGGTGGTTTTGCCAAAACCAATCCAGATCCAAAACACGAAGGGAGATCCAGATCCAAAACCAAAACCCGAAAAGTGGCCGCCGCACATCTCTAATTACAGGGTGAGCTGCTAAACTTACACACAATATGTCAGTAGTTACTCACAAAGAGTCAGTAAGCCAGTGCCATACAGATAGGCTGCCATAGATACACACGATGTGTCAGTAAGTCAGTGCTATTACAGGGTGAGCTGCTAAATTTACATTAAATGTGTCAGTAAACCAGTGCTATACAGAGTAGGCTACTACAGTTACACACAATGCGTCAGCAAGCCAGTGCTATACAGGGTGAACTGCCATAGCAGTGGGAAACGCAGGATTTTCAGAAGGGGGTTTCCAGAGGGGTGGAGCAAAGCACGGAGATGGACACTTAGGTGACCCAGTAGATACACACTATGTGTCAGTAAGACGTGCTATACAGGGTAGGCTGCTATAGATACATGTAATGTGTCAGCAAGTCGGTGCTATACAGGGTAGTAGTGTTCCCGCTAGGCTTATTTCACGGGGCGCTGCGCCCTGCCTGTTTCTGCCCGCCCTGCATAGTTAATAGCCGCTGCCGCGCTAGAAGTCTCCTCCCGCTGACAGTGTAAGCTGCTAGCGCGGCAGCGTGTGGACACTCCCCCCTCAGCCCTGACATGTCGCAGCAGCGGAGGGGCGGGGACAGTGAGCACCAGGAGATCACGGGGCAGAGGCTGCTCTGTGCGTGACAGTGCGTCCCCTTGAAGGCATCGGCCCAGAAGCCTGCCGGTGGTGACACCTGCTGGCTGGAGGCAGTGCTTGGCCCCCGGGGCCGGTGATGGACAGCTGGGCACCCTGGGATATGCAGCCCTCCCGCTCCCCCGCCGCCGCACACTTGTTGATGCACCCGAGTGCAGCATGTAGGGCGGTCCCGGCTCATCTGCCCCCTCTCCGCAGGCCACACGGACTCCTCAGCGCTGCCTCTGGGGGACTTTATGGGGGATATAACCCGCTCCGGAGAGTTACCCCTGCCAGAGGGCTTCGAGCAGGTCAGGGACGTGGACGGCAAAGTTGATTATATTGATCACAGATAAGTGTCAAAGGTCTGTTTCATATGTGCAAGTTTATTTACATGTGCAATGCTAATAACCACCATTGTTGGCCATATAATATTGTCCAGTATACATAGGGAAGTTGCAGGAGCCCAACTTTAACGTTTCATTTCCGGACGCATTTTTTGCATTATATTGATCCTCTCACATTTTCTGTAATCACAGTATGCATATTGCCAATCAAAATATTGTCCATAATAAATTCAGGATGTGGCCAGGGGGTCTCAGGTGGTCAGAAGTAATGTACTCAAAGCCCAGCAGTATTCATAAATTTATCAGGTTTACATGGCTAAACTCAAGGAATTTGTGCTTGAAATAGGCAATACTTAATGGGTGCCAACAACACTATTGCCCATTCTCCATCACTGACATTCGCAGTACGAGTGCAGTGCACATGCAAATTGATGGTGTGACGCTCAGGTGTCACAAGATGGTTATATAGCATAAATGTGCCGATGGTGTGATGCTCAGGTGTCACAAGATGGATTATATAGAGTAGCATAAATGTGCTGTTGGTGTGACACTCAGGTGTCACAAGATGGTTATATAGCATAAATGTGCTGATGGTGTGACGCTCAGGTGTCACAGGATAGATTATATAGAATATATGTGCTATGGGCCGTTTCTAGACAATTTAGCTCCCAGGGCAAAGAAATAAAAAATGCGCCCCCACCCCCCCAAATACACATAAGAAATTGCGCGCGCCTTCGGCGCGCGCTACGAAATAGGGGCGTGGTTTATTTTTATAGGGGGTGTGGCTTAATATAAGGGCGTGGTCTAGCAGGAAAACAAGTACCTTACATCTCACTTTTGCAACCTGCATGTCCAGACATTGGTTACCGCAAGAATTGTCATTGTCCTCCCGCATTTAAGTTGGCCGGCTGAAGGCCACACAGTGACATAAAAATATAAAGGCCCACACAGTGACCTAGTACGCCTCACAGATCAAGGCCAAACAATGACAGGCTACTTAAATCATTATACACTTTTTATCCGTGATGCCAATTACACATTACGCCGCATTACGTTACGTGATGACAATTACATATTACGCCGCACACCATGATGACAATGACACATTATGTCGCACACCATGATGACAATTACACATTATGTCGCACACCATGATGCCCATTAGACCCCACACTGTGATGCCCATTACACCCACACTGTGATGGCAATTACACAATACTCCCCACACGAATGCCTATTACACATTATGCCCCAGGCGCCGCTGCCGTACAACTGATACCGTTTACTAATATGCCCCCACAGTGCCAGATATGCCCCCACAGTGCCATACATATATGCCCCCACAGTGCCACACATATGCCCCCACAGTGCCACAAGCAGCACAACTCACTGTCTCTGGCCCTGGGTCTCCCCCTCCAGTCCCGCGCCGCTGCCATATGCCCCTACAGTGCCAGATATGCCCCCACAGTGCCACATATATGCCCCCACAGTGCAAAATATGTCCCTACAGTGCCACAGATATGCCTTGACAGTGCCACACATATGCCCCACACAGTGCCAAATATGCCCCCACAGTGCCACAGATATGCCCCTACAGTGCCACAGATATGCCCCTACAGTGCCACAGATATGCCCCCACATATATGCCCCCACAGTGCAAAATATGCCCCCACAGTGCCAAATATGCCCCCACAGTGCCAAATATGCCCCCACACAGTGCCACAGATATGCCTTCACAGTGCCACACATATGCCCCTACAGTGCCATATATGCCCCACACAGTGCCAAATATGCCCCCACAGTGCCACAGATATGCCCCTACAGTGCCACACATATGCCCCACACAGTGCCACAGATATGCCCCCACAGTGCCACAGATATGCCCAAACAGTGCCACACATATGCCCCCAAAGTGCCACACATATGCCCCCAAAGTGCCAGAAGCAGCACAACTCACTGTGGCCATGGGTCTCCCCCTCAAGTCCCCTGCCATCGCTGCTGCTGGTGGTGCTGCTGCTGCTTCTTCTTCTTTCCTGGGGAGGGGAGGGGAGGGGAGCGGAGCGTCTCTCCTTCCCTTCCCCTTCACTGTGTGTACCACTCACAACCTGAGCAGTCAGCCATTCATACCTCGCGGGCTGGCTCCTGATTGGCTGCCGGCCCGCGAGGCGAGCTCTGATTGGCTGACAGCCCAGTGACCGAGGGGAAGGAGAGACGGGCGATGCGCTCCGCTCTCCTCCCCTCCCCAGGGAAATCATCCTGAGGCTGTGCTGTGGCGGCCGGGGAGAGGGGAAAGGAAGTGCGGCAGGCTGCGGCAGTGTGTGCGTCGGGGTTGGGGGGGGGGGGAGCTGCCGCGCGCCCTGGCTGTTTACAGAGGCTGACAAGCCGTGCGGCGCCCCGGGCTGCTGCACGGCTTGTCCGCCTCTAGAAACGGCCCTGTATGTGCTGATGGTGTGACGCTCCGGTGTCACAAGACGGTTATATAGCATAAATGTGCTGATGGTGTGACGCTCGGGTGTCACAAGGTGGATTATATACTTTAGCAATAACGTGCTGTTGGTTTGAAGATCAGGTGTCACCATTTTGACCTTTTAAATGAAAATGTGCCCTCGCGAATGAAAAATGTGCCCTCGCGAATGAAAAATGTGCCCTCGCGATTGAAAAATGTGCCCTCGCGATTGAAAAATGTGCCGTTCTCATGATCAGCACCCTGCCCTAAAAAATTTCTAGAGTGAACACTAGGTACAGTAGGCTACTATAGTTACACACAATTTGTCAGTAAAACGTGATATACTGTACAGGGTAGGCGTGTATAGTTACACAATGTGTCAGTAAGCCAGTGATATACAGGGTAGGTAGATGTCACACTGAGCAGTGATTCACTCCTAACATTCCGTTTATAAATCGTTAATGGTATCATTCAGTGTTTAAGACCTAGATCGTTCACCCACCAGGTGAAGCAATATCTTTATCAATATCTCGTTTGCTAACAATATTGCATAGAGGTGATTCAGTATATCCAATCAGCCTTCCGCAGCTATCTATCCTATGGCTTACAGGTAACTCCACTATTGAGCCCTTCTGTCTAGGCCACACACAGTAACCTATCACTGTTACCATAACAACACAGGTGTTCCGCCAATGCGCATTTCACTTTAATGGCTTTATCAGGGTTACACATGACCAGTAGCGGTGCCAGAACAGACCTTCTGAGAGCACAGAGGCTGAAGCAGCACTGACAGACCCCTACCCAAACTTTAGTATGGTACTTGGCAAGGCCTGATACACTTGACAGCATTAAGACATGTTATATTGGTATAAAAAACCCTGCCCCAATCTGCAAAGCGCCTCCCACTTTGGTAATATATTTGCCCCTTTCAGGGTTGTAAATTGAGGCAGGTAGGAGATATGCTATTCTGCCCTGGCTTATACATACACATAGTCTAAAGGTGGCCATACACACGCAGATTTATCTTTAGATCTGGCTGCTTGAAACAAAAAAATGGTTATGGATGAGAGCAAATGACAGTTGACCATTTGCTTGGAAATGTTGGAAAACAGACAAACTGTCACTCATCCATAACCATGTTTTTGTTCCAACCAGCCAGATCTGAAGATAAATCTTATAGTGTATGGGCCCCACTTTATTTGTATACATATATTTGCCTGTATGGCTGCTGCTAATACCTGTGTGATGACATCACAATGGCCCTGTGATGACATAACAGTGATTCTATGATGTCACAATGCCTGGTGAGCCAGGACGGAACACTAGGATTCATTCTGTTGCCTGGTCCCGACTTGTGCAGTCAGAGCTTTTGAACGTGTCTGATTATTCAGCATTTTCAGTTCATATATTGTGTTTGGAGAGGAGCAAGGAGAGAGAGGAGAGAGAGGAGGAAGGAGGAGACAAACGGGAGCAGCCCTGCGCTGCGTCCCGTTCTATAGTAGCAAGGTAAGTGCGCTCTTATTTCTATTCATTCTTTTTTGTTTGAGCAATTGGGGTTCTTCATGGATTTCTTAAGGGGCGAGGCTCACCTGAAAGTGGGCGTGTCATAGCATAGAAGGCGGTTATGTCCCAATTTAGTGGGTGTTTCAGGGGGTCTTTGCCCAAACCTGAGGGGTTATTTATTATTTATATCACTGCCGGTTCCCAATGACCCTTAATATTTTTGGCGTTCAATATGAGCTAAAATGGTTATTCGATTCCAGTGGGTTTGTGTGTGTCCCACACACAAACACTTTTTTATTTTGGTTTAAACCCTTTCTTTTTGTTGGTGGTTAAATAATCACAATTTGCATGTTACAATGGGCACCGATATTATGCCCACATTTCACTGCAAATGAGGTTGCTGATAAATGGGCTTAAAATAATAAAGCCCTTTATTTCCCCCATTACTCCATTACTCCATTATGGTATTGTATTCGCTGATACCTGCATATCTGTGGTCAGTTGTGTAACACATATTTATACTGATCCTACTAGTGGAGCATTGTGATTCCGGATTATAATCGTATGAATATGAAATGAATTATAACATTGTGACAGGAGATCGGGGACCATATTCACTTTTTGCTTTTCATGGCGCCCAGAGAGGTCGCGTAGAGTAGCGTAAAGGGCTCGCTTGGCTGCCTATTTCCGCTGCCTATCAAGCAGGTAAACTCCATCCCGCCAAAGGCACGCCCACCCCGCCACACAAATACCCGCACTATGCTGCAACGCATACGCTTACACATTCACGCGTAAGCACCCGCATCGAATGATTTTTCCTCTGTTCGTTGTGTTTCCGTCCATTATGACTAGAAGGGATATTTGTGTATAGCTTATTTGTTATTTAATATTTCTATTTTATCTTTAATTAAGGTGACACAGTGAGTCAAACTTGCTACAAGAGGGGAAATGGCCCAATTGCCATCAGAGAGCCAAACCAAACAAGAACCCCGGGAGAGGCAGATGCCCCCGGCACCGCGGGTAAGACAGGCCCCACCGCCTCCCCGCGAGAAAAAGGCACCACCGCCTCCCCGTGAGAGAAAGGCACCACCGCCTCCCCGCGAGAGAAAGGCCCCACCGCCTCCCTGCGAGAGAAAGGCCCCACCGCCTCCCTGCGAGAGAAAGGCCCCACCGGTACCGAGGGAGAGACAGGCCCCACCGGCACCGAGGGAGAGACAGGCCCCACCGACACCAAGGGAGAGACAGGCCCCACCGGCACCAAGGGAGAGACAGGCTCCATCGGCACCAAGGGAGAGACAGGCCCCACCGGCACCAAGGGAGAGACAGGCCCCACCGGCACCAAGGGAGAGACAGGCTTCCTCACCATTGAGGAATTCGCCCCCGTCAATATCCACGGTGTGGCAAGAGCCACCGTCACGATCAACAGAATGGTATGCGCCCCCATCACCATCCATGGAGAGGCAAGAGCCCCCGTTCCAATCCACGGAGTGGCATGAGAACCCATTCTCAATGGACTGGTATTCCGAGATCCCGGAAACATCCACGGAGTGGCAAGAGTCTCAGGAAGCATCCACGGAGTGGCAAGAGTCCCAGGAAGCATCCACGGTGTGGCAAGAGTCCCAGGAAGCATCCATGGTGTGGCAAGAGTCCCAGGAAACCTACACGGAGCGGCAAGAGACCCAGGAAACATCTATGGAGTGGCCCCCCGTCACCACCCACAGAGTGGTATACGCCCCCGTCACCATCCACGGAGTGGTATGCACCCCCGCCGCCATCCACGGAGTGGCATGCGCCCCCGTCACCATTTACGGAGTGGCAAGCGTCCCTGTCACTGGAGTGGCATGCACCCCCTATACCATCCAAGGAGTGGTATGCACCCCTGTCACCATCACGGAGTGGCATGCACTCCCAATGTAGAGGCGTCCCACTACATTTCAACTTCTGTTAAATATGGAATATTGCACATAACAACCAATCAGACTGTATCTATTATCTCCTATACGATACTAAATAAATGAGTAGTCTAGATAATAGACACATTATTTATTTAGTATTGTCTAGGAGATACTAGATAGAATCTGATTGGTTGTTATGGGCAACATCCCATCTTCAACTGAATTCCCATCTAATAACCCCATCATGTGTTATTTCCAACAACAATTTGGGTAATAAAATGAGTGGTGAATAATACTGTATATCTGTGGTTATTTCCTCATTTGGAGCGTCTCCATGCTTGGCGGCTACAGTGTCAGAATATGTCAAATAAAACATGTGTACATTTACTTTTTTAAATATGTCTACACACATCTCAGAGGGTTCCTTGGTCTATGAGAAGACCTAGCCATTACCCGATAATTCTGTCTGCACACATCTCAGAGGGCTCCTTGGTCTATGAGAAGGACCTAGCCATTACCCATCATTCTCCTGTCTACACACATCTCAGAGGGTTCCTTGGTCTATGAGGAGACATAGCCATTACCCATGATTCTTCTATCTACATACATCTCAGAGGGTTCCTTGGTTCCTTTCTCCTATCTACAGACATCTCAAAGGGTTTCTTGATCTGTGAGGAGACATAGCCATTACCCCATCATTCTCCTGTCTACACACAACTCAGATGGGTTCCTTGGTCTATGAGGAGATGCAGCCATTACCTCATCATTATTGTGTCTACATACAGGACATCTCAGAGGGTTCCTTGGTCTAGGAGGAGACCCCTTGGTCTAGGAGGAGACCCCATCATTCTCCTGTTTACACACATCTCAGAGGGTTCCTTGCTTTGGTCCTTGCAGTATTTAAAACAGCCATTACAATCCTGTAATTTCAGTAATGTTACAAATGCCTGGGGAGTTCATACAGTAGGTTGCGGCACATTCAAAATGTTACCTCAGGAAACAAAATGGCCACTTCACAAAGCGCTGCAGTGAGGCCCCTCGTTCACAGTGACTGATATTTTGCATCTTCCTAACAAGTTTGTGCTAAAATAATACACACAATGCAATATTAGCATTGCTGTCTGTCAAAAAGTGTATTAGTAGGTCGACGATAACTAGGTCAACGGTCATTAGGTCAACCACTATTGGTCGACAGTGAAAAGGTCTACATGCACTATGGTTGACATGGACTAAAATTTGAGTCAAGCAAAAGGTCGACATGACTCTTTAAGATTTTTAGTGCCTAGGTCAACAACAGTCGACATAGACCCTCAATTAGTGTACCAAGTACCCTCGTATGGTGCCTCCCTCGCCATACTTTACCATTACCAATTGTAGGCCACGTGGATAATAAATTATAACAAGTTATCCAAGTGAAAAAGGTTGGAAAGAGATAAAAACAGCCAACCAGCTTCTAACTGCCATGTCAAAAATGTCAGCTAAGAGCTGATTGGTTGGTACCTTAGCTCTCTCCAATCTTTGATAAATATCCTCCTTACAGACACAGCAGGCTTCTTCCGAACACTTCAAGTCCAGCGCTTATTTGGTGCAGACAAGGAAATGGGTAATTATGTCCTGACAATACAGTGTACAGCATACAAAAAGACCGACAAGCCTTGATGAACAGCACACGTGACACACTTATCTCTCTCCTTATGTACACACCACTGGAGAGTGGTATAGTCAGATGATTATCGATTTTGGCCACACTTTATTTCATACAAACGGAGAAGAGGAGACGCCCAATCCACATGTGGTAGGAAATATGGATTGTACGCTCCACTGGGGCAGGGACTGATGTGAATGTTCAAATATTCTCTGTAAAGTGCAGCGGAATCTGTGTGCGCTATATAAGAAACTGCTAAGAAATAAATTAATAATATAGGGATGTATGGTATTTTCTCCCCACTCAGGCAGGCATCTTCGGTGATGGGTATCCATATATAACAAGAATCCCTTTCAATACTGCGGTCATCTCTACTGTATAAACCAGTTTGAGGCGGAGAAGAGGAGACTAATATACCTTCATAGGGATGTATTATCTATTGATAGCGCTGATGAACGAGACACGATTTCATATGGTCTTGCATATGTCTTTTTCTTTCATGTGTTTATAAGGTGTGGGGACACCATCCCTGTGTCTTCATCCACCAAGATGCATTCTAAGCACGATTTGAACACCTTTATATTACTTTCATACTATAGAGTAGGCTACTATAGTTACACGCAATGTGTCAGTAAGCTAGTGCTATTCCAGGTAGAGATGAGCGGGTCAGGATCCCCGAGATCCGTCAGATCCGAATCTCGGGATCCGGGTCGGGCTCCGAGGCGGCTCGGGAGTTCCCGCCTCAATTCCGGACCCTGTGCTGTTCTCCGTGCCATGCTGTGCTGTGCTACATGACCTGCCCTGTGCCCTCACTGCCCTGAGCCCTGTAGTGTGATTTAAATAACTAGGTGCTGCAGTGCTCACACGCAGGGGCTGCAGTGTCCACTGTCCAGGGGCTGTCCTGTGGCCCGTGCCCTGTTGTGATTTATTTAGCCCTAAGCCCTGTGTTGTGATTTATTTAGCCCTGAGCCCTGTGTTGTGTGATTTAACTAACTAACTCAGTGCTGCAGTGCTCACACGCAGGGGCTGCAGTGCTGCTGAGTAGTACACTGAGTACAGGGGCTGCAGTAATACAAGGGGCTGTGTCCAGTGTGACGGCCTATATCCATTGTCCAGTGTCACGAGTCACGACATATATCCTGTGTCCAGTGTGACGACATATATCCTGTGTCCAGTGTGACGACATACATCCTGTGTCCAGTGTGACGACATATATCCAGTGTCCAGTGTGACAGATATATCCATTGTCCAGTGTGACGACATATATCCTGTGTCCAGTGTGACGACATATATCCGGTGTCCAGTGTGACATCTTACCATTGTGTGACGGCATATATCCAGTGTCCAGCGTGATATATATCCATTGTCCAGTGTGACGACATATATCCTGTGTCCAGCATGACATATATCCATTGTCCAGTGTGACGACATATATCCAGTGTCCAGTGTGACATATATCCATTGTCCAGTGTGACGACATGTATCCTGTGTCCAGTGTGACTATATATATCCAGTGTCCAGTGTGACTACATATATCCAGTGTCCAGTGTGACGACATATATCCAGTGTCCAGTGTGACATATATCCTGTGTCCAGTGTGACGACATATATCCTGTATCCAGTGTGACTACATATATCCAGTGTCCAGTGTGACGACATATATCCAGTGTCCAGTGTGATGACATATATCCAGTGTCCAGTGTGACATATATCCTGTGTCCAGTGTGACGACATATATCCAGTGCCCAGTGTGACATCTAACCATTGTGTGACGTCATATATCCAGTGTCCAGCGTGATATATATCCATTGTCCAGTGTGACGACATATATCCTGTGTCCAGTGTGACATATATCCATTGTCCAGTGTGACGACATATATCCTGTGTCCAGTGTGACTATATATATCCAGTGTCCAGTGTGACTACATATATCCAGTGTCCAGTGTGACGACATATATCCAGTGTCCAGTGTGACATATATCCTGTGTCCAGTGTGACGACATATATCCTGTATCCAGTGTGACTACATATATCCAGTGTCCAGTGTGACGACATATATCCAGTGTCCAGTGTGATGACATATATCCAGTGTCCAGTGTGACATATATCCTGTGTCCAGTGTGACGACATATATCCAGTGCCCAGTGTGACATCTAACCATTGTGTGACGTCATATATCCAGTGTCCAGCGTGATATATATCCATTGTCCAGTGTGACGACATATATCCTGTGTCCAGCGTGACATATATCCATTGCCCAGTGTGACGACATATATCCAGTGTCCAGTGTGACATATATCCATTGTCCAGTGTGACGACATATATCCTGTGTCCAGTGTGACTATATATATCCAGTGTCCAGTGTGACTACATATATCCAGTGTCCAGTGTGACAACATATATCCAGTGTCCAGTGTGACATATATCCTGTGTCCAGTGTGACGACATATATCCTGTATCCAGTGTGACTACATATATCCAGTGTCCAGTGTGACGACATATATCCAGTGTCCAGTGTGACGACATATATCCAGTGTCCAGTGTGACATATATCCTGTGTCCAGTGTGACGACATATATGCAGTGTCCAGTGTGACATATATCCATTGTCCAGTGTGACAACATATATCCAGTGTTCAGTGTGACATGTAACCAGTGTGTGACGGCATATATCCAGTGTCCAGCGTGACATATATCCATTGTCCAGTCTGACGACATATATCCTGTGTCCAGTGTGACATATATCCATTGTCCAGTGTGACGACATATATCCTGTGTCCACTGTGACATGTAACCATTGTGTGACGGCATATATCCTGTGTCCAGTGTGACATATATCCATTGTCCAGTGTGACGACATATATACAGAGTCCAGTGTGACATATATCCATTGTCCAGTGTGACTATATATGTCCAGTGTCCAGTGTGACAGGGGCTGTGTCCAGTGTACAGGGGCTGTGTCCAGTGTACAGGGGCTGTGTACAGGGGTTGTGTCCAGTGTACAGGGGTTGTGTCCAGTATACAGGAGCTGTGTCCAGGAGCTGTGTCCAGGGGCAGTGTCCAGTATGACGGCTGTGTCCAGTGTACAGGAGCTGTGTCCCGGGGCGGTGTCCAGAAGCTGTGTCCATTGTCCAGGGGCTGTGTCCAGGGTAACGGGCTGTGTCCATTGTCCAGGGGCTGTGTCCAGGGTGACGGGCTGTGTCCAGTGTCCAGGGGCAGTGTCCAGTGTGAAGGCTGTGTCCAGTGTACAGGAGCTGTGTCCAGGGGCGGTGTCCAGAGGCTGTGTCCAGTGTGACGGCTGTGTCCATTGTCCAGGGGCTGTGTCTAGTGTGACGGGCTGTGTCCATTGTCCAGGGGCTGTGTCCAGGGTGACGGGCTGTGTCCAGTGTCCAGGGGCAGTGTCCAGTGTGAAGGCTATTTCCAGTGTACAGGAGCTGTGTCCAGGGGCGGTGTCCAGAGGCTGTGTCCAGTGTGACGGCTGTGTCCATTGTCCAGGGGCTGTGTCCAGTGTGACGGGCTGTGTCCAGGGGCAGTGTCCAGGGGCTGTGTCCATTGTCCAGGGGCTGTGTCCAGGGTGATGGGCTGTGTCCAGGGGCAGTGTCCAGGGGCTGTGTCCAGGGGCAGTGTCCAGTGTCCAAGGGGTTGTGTCCAGTGTGACAGGCTGTGTCCAGTGTAAAGTAAAAAAAATAAATAAAAGTAATAAATAAAATAAAAACACATTTTTGGAGGATGATGGAGGAGGAAATAGTGGGAGATCAGCAACCTGATAGAAGTGCTGAAGCTGCTACCACCAGTCATGACAAGGCCGATACCTTGTTGTATTTGCTCTTTGGAGCATTTCTCTTTTTTTGGGATAGTTTATTAAACTGCCACCCTGTCTGCCCCTGTAGTGCCACTCTGCCAGGTTGGAAGTGTAAGGTCCACATGTATGTGATGCCGACTGCTGTCGCTTAGCTTAGTCATCCAGCTACCTCGGTATACCCTTATGGCCCCATAACAGTAAATGAAAACAATTTTGTAAGCTGTGAAGTGATCAAAATTGACTAGAAATGAGTGGAAACTAATGTTATTGAGGTTAATAATACTTTAGGGGCATTTTTTCATAAAAATCCATATCCAAAACCCACAAGGGTGGTTTTGCCAAAACCAATCCAGATCCAAAACACGAAGGGAGATCCAGATCCAAAACCAAAACCCGAAAAGTGGCCGCCGCACATCTCTAATTACAGGGTGAGCTGCTAAACTTACACACAATATGTCAGTAGTTACTCACAAAGAGTCAGTAAGCCAGTGCCATACAGATAGGCTGCCATAGATACACACGATGTGTCAGTAAGTCAATGCTATTACAGGGTGAGCTGCTAAATTTACATTAAATGTGTCAGTAAACCAGTGCTATACAGAGTAGGCTACTACAGTTACACACAATGCGTCAGCAAGCCAGTGCTATACAGGGTGAACTGCCATAGCAGTGGGAAACGCAGGATTTTCAGAAGGGGGTTTCCAGAGGGGTGGAGCAAAGCACGGAGATGGACACTTAGGTGACCCAGTAGATACACACTATGTGTCAGTAAGATGTGCTATACAGGGTAGGCTGCTATAGATACATGTAATGTGTCAGCAAGTCGGTGCTATACAGGGTAGTAGTGTTCCCGCTAGGCTTATTTCACGGGGCGCTGCGCCCTGCCTGTTTCTGCCCGCCCTGCATAGTTAATAGCCGCTGCCGCGCTAGAAGTCTCCTCCCGCTGACAGTGTAAGCTGCTAGCGCGGCAGCGTGTGGACACTCCCCCCTCAGCCCTGACATGTCGCAGCAGCGGAGGGGGGGGGACAGTGAGCACCAGGAGATCACGGGGCAGAGGCTGCTCTGTGCGTGACAGTGCGTCCCCTTGAAGGCATCGGCCCAGAAGCCTGCCGGTGGTGACACCTGCTGGCTGGAGGCAGTGCTTGGCCCCCGGGGCCGGTGATGGACAGCTGGGCACCCTGGGATATGCAGCCCTCCCGCTCCCCCGCCGCCGCACACTTGTTGATGCACCCGAGTGCAGCGTGTAGGGCGGTCCCGGCTCATCTGCCCCCTCTCCGCAGGCCACACGGACTCCTCAGCGCTGCCTCTGGGGGACTTTATGGGGGATATAACCCGCTCCGGAGAGTTACCCCTGCCAGAGGGCTTCGAGCAGGTCAGGGACGTGGACGGCAAAGTTGATTATATTGATCACAGATAAGTGTCAAAGGTCTGTTTCATATGTGCAAGTTTATTTACATGTGCAATGCTAATAACCACCATTGTTGGCCATATAATATTGTCCAGTATACATAGGGAAGTTGCAGGAGCCCAACTTTAACGTTTCATTTCCGGACGCATTTTTTGCATTATATTGATCCTCTCACATTTTCTGTAATCACAGTATGCATATTGCCAATCAAAATATTGTCCATAATAAATTCAGGATGTGGCCAGGGGGTCTCAGGTGGTCAGAAGTAATGTACTCAAAGCCCAGCAGTATTCATAAATTTATCAGGTTTACATGGCTAAACTCAAGGAATTTGTGCTTGAAATAGGCAATACTTAATGGGTGCCAACAACACTATTGCCCATTCTCCATCACTGACATTCGCAGTACGAGTGCAGTGCACATGCAAATTGATGGTGTGACGCTCAGGTGTCACAAGATGGTTATATAGCATAAATGTGCCGATGGTGTGATGCTCAGGTGTCACAAGATGGATTATATACAGTAGCATAAATGTGCTGTTGGTGTGACACTCAGGTGTCACAAGATGGCTATATAGCATAAATGTGCTGATGGTGTGACGCTCAGGTGTCACAGGATGGATTATATAGCATATATGTGCTCAGGGCCGTTTCTAGACAATTTAGCTCCCAGGGCAAAGAAATAAAAAATGCGCCCCCACCCCCCCAAATACACATAAGAAATTGCGCGCGCCGCTGCGAAATAGGGGCGTGGTTTATTTTATAGGGGGTGTGGCTTAATATAAGGGCGTGGTCTAGCAGGAAAACAAGTACCTTACATCTCACTTTTGCAACCTGCATGTCCAGACATTGGTTACCGCAAGAATTGTCATTGTCCTCCCGCATTTAAGTTGGCCGGCTGAAGGCCACACAGTGACATAAAAATATAAAGGCCCACACAGTGACCTAGTACGCCTCACAGATCAAGGCCAAACAATGACAGGCTACTTAAATCATTATACACTTTTTATCCGTGATGCCAATTACACATTACGCCGCATTACGTTACGTGATGACAATTACATATTACGCCGCACACCATGATGACAATGACACATTATGTCGCACACCATGATGACAATTACACATTATGTCGCACACCATGATGCCCATTAGACCCCCCACTGTGATGCCCATTACACCCACACTGTGATGGCAATTACACAATACTCCCCACACGAATGCCTATTACACATTATGCCCCAGGCGCCGCTGCCGTACAACTGATACCGTTTACTAATATGCCCCCACAGTGCCAGATATGCCCCCACAGTGCCATACATATATGCCCCCACAGTGCCACACATATGCCCCCACAGTGCCACAAGCAGCACAACTCACTGTCTCTGGCCCTGGGTCTCCCCCTCCAGTCCCGCGCCGCTGCCATATGCCCCTACAGTGCCAGATATGCCCCCACAGTGCCACATATATGCCCCCACAGTGCAAAATATGTCCCTACAGTGCCACAGATATGCCTTCACAGTGCCACACATATGCCCCACACAGTGCCAAATATGCCCCCACAGTGCCACAGATATGCCCCTACAGTGCCACAGATATGCCCCCACATATATGCCCCCACAGTGCAAAATATGCCCCCACAGTGCCAAATATGCCCCCACAGTGCCAAATATGCCCCCACACAGTGCCACAGATATGCCTTCACAGTGTCACACATATGCCCCTACAGTGCCATATATGCCCCACACAGTGCCAAATATGCCCCCACAGTGCCACAGATATGCCCCTACAGTGCCACACATATGCCCCACACAGTGCCACAGATATGCCCCTACAGTGCCACACATATGCCCCCAAAGTGCCACACATATGCCCCCAAAGTGCCAGAAGCAGCACAACTCACTGTGGCCATGGGTCTCCCCCTCAAGTCCCCTGCCATCGCTGCTGCTGGTGGTGCTGCTGCTGCTTCTTCTTCTTTCCTGGGGAGGGGAGGGGAGCGGAGCGTCTCTCCTTCCCTTCCCCTTCACTGTGTGTACCAATCACAACCTGAGCAGTCAGCCATTCATACCTCGCGGGCTGGCTCCTGATTGGCTGCCGGCCCGCGAGGCGAGCTCTGATTGGCTGACAGCCCAGTGACCGAGGGGAAGGAGAGACGGGCGATGCGCTCCGCTCTCCTCCCCTCCCCAGGGAAATCATCCTGGGGCTGTGCTGTGGCGGCCGGGGAGAGGGGAAAGGAAGTGCGGCAGGCGGCGGCAGCGTGTGCGTCGGGGTTGGGGGGGGGGGAGCTGCCGCGCGCCCTGGCTGTTTACAGAGGCTGACAAGCCGTGCGGCGCCCCGGGCTGCTGCACGGCTTGTCCGCCTCTAGAAACGGCCCTGTATGTGCTGATGGTGTGACGCTCCGGTGTCACAAGACGGTTATATAGCATAAATGTGCTGATGGTGTGACGCTCGGGTGTCACAAGGTGGATTATATACTTTAGCAATAACGTGCTGATGGTTTGAAGATCAGGTGTCACCATTTTGACCTTTTAAATGAAAATGTGCCCTCGCGAATGAAAAATGTGCCCTCGCGAATGAAAAATGTGCCCTCGCGATTGAAAAATGTGCCCTCGCGATTGAAAAATGTGCCGTTCCCATGATCAGCACCCTGCCCTAAAAAATTTCTAGAGTGAACACTAGGTGCAGTAGGCTACTATAGTTACACACAATTTGTCAGTAAAACGTGATATACTGTACAGGGTAGGCGTGTATAGTTACACAATGTGTCAGTAAGCCAGTGATATACAGGGTAGGTAGATGTCACACTGAGCAGTGATTCACTCCTAACATTCCGTTTATAAATCGTTAATGGTATCATTCAGTGTTTAAGACCTAGATCGTTCACCCACCAGGTGAAGCAATATCTTTATCAATATCTCGTTTGCTAACAATATTGCATAGAGGTGATTCAGTATATCCAATCAGCCTTCCGCAGCTATCTATCCTATGGCTTACAGGTAACTCCACTATTGAGCCCTTCTGTCTAGGCCACACACAGTAACCTATCACTGTTACCATAACAACACAGGTGTTCCGCCAATGCGCATTTCACTTTAATGGCTTTATCAGGGTTACACATGACCAGTAGCGGTGCCAGAACAGACCTTCTGAGAGCACAGAGGCTGAAGCAGCACTGACAGACCCCTACCCAAACTTTAGTATGGTACTTGGCAAGGCCTGATACACTTGACAGCATTAAGACATGTTATATTGGTATAAAAAACCCTGCCCCAATCTGCAAAGCGCCTCCCACTTTGGTAATATATTTGCCCCTTTCAGGGTTGTAAATTGAGGCAGGTAGGAGATATGCTATTCTGCCCTTGCTTATACATACACATAGTCTAAAGGTGGCCATACACACGCAGATTTATCTTTAGATCTGGCTGCTTGAAACAAAAAAATGGTTATGGATGAGAGCAAATGACAGTTGACCATTTGCTTGAAAATGTTGGAAAACAGACAAACTGTCACTCATCCATAACCATGTTTTTGTTCCAACCAGCCAGATCTGAAGATAAATCTTATAGTGTATGGGCCCCACTTTATTTGTATACATATATTTGCCTGTATGGCTGCTGCTAATACCTGTGTGATGACATCACAATGGCCCTGTGATGACATAACAGTGATTCTATGATGTCACAATGCCTGGTGAGCCAGGACGGAACACTAGGATTCATTCTGTTGCCTGGTCCCGACTTGTGCAGTCAGAGCTTTTGAACGTGTCTGATTATTCAGCATTTTCAGTTCATATATTGTGTTTGGAGAGGAGCAAGGAGAGAGAGGAGAGAGAGGAGGAAGGAGGAGACAAACGGGAGCAGCCCTGCGCTGCGTCCCGTTCTATAGTAGCAAGGTAAGTGCGCTCTTATTTCTATTCATTCTTTTTTGTTTGAGCAATTGGGGTTCTTCATGGATTTCTTAAGGGGCGAGGCTCACCTGAAAGTGGGCGTGTCATAGCATAGAAGGCGGTTATGTCCCAATTTAGTGGGTGTTTCAGGGGGTCTTTGCCCAAACCTGAGGGGTTATTTATTATTTATATCACTGCCGGTTCCCAATGACCCTTAATATTTTTGGCGTTCAATATGAGCTAAAATGGTTATTCGATTCCAGTGGGTTTGTGTGTGTCCCACACACAAACACTTTTTTATTTTGGTTTAAACCCTTTCTTTTTGTTGGTGGTTAAATAATCATAATTTGCATGTTACAATGGGCACCGATATTATGCCCACATTTCACTGCAAATGAGGTTGCTGATAAATGGGCTTAAAATAATAAAGCCCTTTATTTCCCCCATTACTCCATTACTCCATTATGGTATTGTATTCGCTGATACCTGCATATCTGTGGTCAGTTGTGTAACACATATTTATACTGATCCTACTAGTGGAGCATTGTGATTCCGGATTATAATCGTATGAATATGAAATGAATTATAACATTGTGACAGGAGATCGGGGACCATATTCACTTTTTGCTTTTCATGGCGCCCAGAGAGGTCGCGTAGAGTAGCGTAAAGGGCTCGCTTGGCTGCCTATTTCCGCTGCCTATCAAGCAGGTAAACTCCATCCCGCCAAAGGCACGCCCACCCCGCCACACAAATACCCGCACTATGCTGCAACGCGTACGCTTACACATTCACGCGTAAGCACCCGCATCGAATGATTTTTCCTCTGTTCGTTGTGTTTCCGTCCATTATGACTAGAAGGGATATTTGTGTATAGCTTATTTGTTATTTAATATTTCTATTTTATCTTTAATTAAGGTGACGCAGTGAGTCAAACTTGCTACAAGAGGGGAAATGGCCCAATTGCCATCAGAGAGCCAAACCAAACAAGAACCCCGGGAGAGGCAGATGCCCCCGGCACCGCGGGTAAGACAGGCCCCACCGCCTCCCCGCGAGAAAAAGGCACCACCGCCTCCCCGCGAGAGAAAGGCACCACCGCCTCCCCGCGAGAGAAAGGCACCACCGCCTCCCTGCGAGAGAAAGGCCCCACCGCCTCCCTGCGAGAGAAAGGCCCCACCGGTACCGAGGGAGAGACAGGCCCCACCGGCACCGAGGGAGAGACAGGCCCCACCGACACCAAGGGAGAGACAGGCCCCACCGGCACCAAGGGAGAGACAGGCTCCATCGGCACCAAGGGAGAGACAGGCCCCACCGGCACCAAGGGAGAGGCAGGCCCCACCGGCACCAAGGGAGAGACAGGCTTCCTCACCATTGAGGAATTCGCCCCCGTCAATATCCACGGTGTGGCAAGAGCCACCGTCACAATCAACAGAATGGTATGCGCCCCCATCACCATCCATGGAGAGGCAAGAGCCCCCGTTCCAATCCACGGAGTGGCATGAGAACCCATTCTCAATGGACTGGTATTCCGAGATCCCGGAAACATCCACGGAGTGGCAAGAGTCTCAGGAAGCATCCACGGAGTGGCAAGAGTCCCAGGAAGCATCCACGGTGTGGCAAGAGTCCCAGGAAGCATCCATGGTGTGGCAAGAGTCCCAGGAAACCTACACGGAGCGGCAAGAGACCCAGGAAACATCTATGGAGTGGCCCCCCGTCACCACCCACAGAGTGGTATATGCCCCCGTCACCATCCACGGAGTGGTATGCACCCCCGCCGCCATCCACGGAGTGGCATGCGCCCCCGTCACCATTTACGGAGTGGCAAGCGTCCCTATCACTGGAGTGGCATGCACCCCCTATACCATCCAAGGAGTGGTATGCACCCCTGTCACCATCACGGAGTGGCATGCACTCCCAATGTAGAGGCGTCCCACTACATTTCAACTTCTGTTAAATATGGATTATTGCACATAACAACCAATCAGACTGTATATCTATTATCTCCTATACGATACTAAATAAATGAGTAGTCTAGATAATAGACACATTATTTATTTAGTATTGTCTAGGAGATACTAGATAGAATCTGATTGGTTGTTATGGGCAACATCCCATCTTCAACTGAATTCCCATCTTATACCCCATCATGTGTTATTTCCAACAACAATTTGGGTAATAAAATGAGTGGTGAATAATACTGTATATCTGTGGTTATTTCCTCATTTGGAGCGTCTCCATGCTTGGCGGCTACAGTGTCAGAATATGTCAAATAAAACATGTGTACATTTACTTTTTTAAATATGTCTACACACATCTCAGAGGGTTCCTTGGTCTATGAGAAGACCTAGCCATTACCCGATAATTCTGTCTGCACACATCTCAGAGGGCTCCTTGGTCTATGAGAAGGACCTAGCCATTACCCATCATTCTCCTGTCTACACACATCTCAGAGGGTTCCTTGGTCTATGAGGAGACATAGCCATTACCCATGATTCTTCTATCTACATACATCTCAGAGGGTTCCTTGGTTCCTTTCTCCTATCTACAGACATCTCAAAGGGTTTCTTGATCTGTGAGGAGACATAGCCATTACCCCATCATTCTCCTGTCTACACACAACTCAGATGGGTTCCTTGGTCTATGAGGAGATGCAGCCATTACCTCATCATTATTGTGTCTACATACAGGACATCTCAGAGGGTTCCTTGGTCTAGGAGGAGACCCCTTGGTCTAGGAGGAGACCCCATCATTCTCCTGTTTACACACATCTCAGAGGGTTCCTTGCTTTGGTCCTTGCAGTATTTAAAACAGCCATTACAATCCTGTAATTTCAGTAATGTTACAAATGCCTGGGGAGTTCATACAGTAGGTTGCGGCACATTCAAAATGTTACCTCAGGAAACAAAATGGCCACTTCACAAAGCGCTGCAGTGAGGCCCCTCGTTCACAGTGACTGATATTTTGCATCTTCCTAACAAGTTTGTGCTAAAATAATACACACAATGCAATATTAGCATTGCTGTCTGTCAAAAAGTGTATTAGTAGGTCGACGATAACTAGGTCAACGGTCATTAGGTCAACCACTATTGGTCGACAGTGAAAAGGTCTACATGCACTATGGTTGACATGGACTAAAATTTGAGTCAAGCAAAAGGTCGACATGACTCTTTAAGATTTTTAGTGCCTAGGTCAACAACAGTCGACATAGACCCTCAATTAGTGTACCAAGTACCCTCGTATGGTGCCTCCCTCGCCATACTTTACCATTACCAATTGTAGGCCACGTGGATAATAAATTATAACAAGTTATCCAAGTGAAAAAGGTTGGAAAGAGATAAAAACAGCCAACCAGCTTCTAACTGCCATGTTACGGCCTGTGTTTCAAAAATGTCAGCTAAGAGCTGATTGGTTGGTACCTTAGCTCTCTCCAATCTTTGATAAATATCCTCCTTACAGACACAGCAGGCTTCTTCCGAACACTTCAAGTCCAGCGCTTATTTGGTGCAGACAAGGAAATGGGTAATTATGTCCTGACAATACAGTGTACAGCATACAAAAAGACCGACAAGCCTTGATGAACAGCACACGTGACACACTTATCTCTCTCCTTATGTACACACCACTGGAGAGTGGTATAGTCAGATGATTATCGATTTTGGCCACACTTTATTTCATACAAACGGAGAAGAGGAGACGCCCAATCCACATGTGGTAGGAAATATGGATTGTACGCTCCACTGGGGCAGGGACTGATGTAAATGTTCAAATATTCTCTGTAAAGTGCAGCGGAATCTGTGTGCGCTATATAAGAAACTGCTAAGAAATAAATTAATAATATAGGGATGTATGGTATTTTCTCCCCACTCAGGCAGGCATCTTCGGTGATGGGTATCCATATATAACAAGAATCCCTTTCAATACTGCGGTCATCTCTACTGTATAAACCAGTTTGAGGCGGAGAAGAGGAGACTAATATACCTTCATAGGGATGTATTATCTATTGATAGCGCTGATGAACGAGACACGATTTCATATGGTCTTGCATATGTCTTTTTCTTTCATGTGTTTATAAGGTGTGGGGACACCATCCCTGTGTCTTCATCCACCAAGATGCATTCTAAGCACGATTTGAACACCTTTATATTACTTTCATACTATAGAGTAGGCTACTATAGTTACACGCAATGTGTCAGTAAGCTAGTGCTATTCCAGGTAGAGATGAGCGGGTCAGGATCCCCGAGATCCGTCAGATCCGAATCTCGGGATCCGGGTCGGGCTCCGAGGCGGCTCGGGAGTTCCCGCCTCAATTCCGGACCCTGTGCTGTTCTCCGTGCCATGCTGTGCTGTGCTACATGACCTGCCCTGTGCCCTCACTGCCCTGAGCCCTGTAGTGTGATTTAAATAACTAGGTGCTGCAGTGCTCACACGCAGGGGCTGCAGTGTCCACTGTCCAGGGGCTGTCCTGTGGCCCGTGCCCTGTTGTGATTTATTTAGCCCTAAGCCCTGTGTTGTGATTTATTTAGCCCTGAGCCCTGTGTTGTGTGATTTAACTAACTAACTCAGTGCTGCAGTGCTCACACGCAGGGGCTGCAGTGCTGCTGAGTAGTACACTGAGTACAGGGGCTGCAGTAATACAAGGGGCTGTGTCCAGTGTGACGGCCTATATCCATTGTCCAGTGTCACGAGTCACGACATATATCCTGTGTCCAGTGTGACGACATATATCCTGTGTCCAGTGTGACGACATACATCCTGTGTCCAGTGTGACGACATATATCCAGTGTCCAGTGTGACAGATATATCCATTGTCCAGTGTGACGACATATATCCTGTGTCCAGTGTGACGACAAATATCCGGTGTCCAGTGTGACATCTAACCATTGTGTGACGGCATATATCCAGTGTCCAGCGTGATATATATCCATTGTCCAGTGTGACGACATATATCCTGTGTCCAGCATGACATATATCCATTGTCCAGTGTGACGACATATATCCAGTGTCCAGTGTGACATATATCCATTGTCCAGTGTGACGACATATATCCTGTGTCCAGTGTGACTATATATATCCAGTGTCCAGTGTGACTACATATATCCAGTGTCCAGTGTGACGACATATATCCAGTGTCCAGTGTGACATATATCCTGTGTCCAGTGTGACGACATACAGTATATCCTGTATCCAGTGTGACTACATATATCCAGTGTCCAGTGTGACGACATATATCCAGTGTCCAGTGTGATGACATATATCCAGTGTCCAGTGTGACATATATCCTGTGTCCAGTGTGACGACATATATCCAGTGCTATTCCAGGTAGAGATGAGCGGGTCAGGATCCCCGAGATCCGTCAGATCCGAATCTCGGGATCCGGGTCGGGCTCCGAGGCGGCTCGGGAGTTCCCGCCTCAATTCCGGACCCTGTGCTGTTCTCCGTGCCATGCTGTGCTGTGCTACATGACCTGCCCTGTGCCCTCACTGCCCTGAGCCCTGTAGTGTGATTTAAATAACTAGGTGCTGCAGTGCTCACACGCAGGGGCTGCAGTGTCCACTGTCCAGGGGCTGTCCTGTGGCCCGTGCCCTGTTGTGATTTATTTAGCCCTAAGCCCTGTGTTGTGATTTATTTAGCCCTGAGCCCTGTGTTGTGTGATTTAACTAACTAACTCAGTGCTGCAGTGCTCACACGCAGGGGCTGCAGTGCTGCTGAGTAGTACACTGAGTACAGGGGCTGCAGTAATACAAGGGGCTGTGTCCAGTGTGACGGCCTATATCCATTGTCCAGTGTCACGAGTCACGACATATATCCTGTGTCCAGTGTGACGACATATATCCTGTGTCCAGTGTGACGACATACATCCTGTGTCCAGTGTGACGACATATATCCAGTGTCCAGTGTGACAGATATATCCATTGTCCAGTGTGACGACATATATCCTGTGTCCAGTGTGACGACAAATATCCGGTGTCCAGTGTGACATCTAACCATTGTGTGACGGCATATATCCAGTGTCCAGCGTGATATATATCCATTGTCCAGTGTGACGACATATATCCTGTGTCCAGCATGACATATATCCATTGTCCAGTGTGACGACATATATCCAGTGTCCAGTGTGACATATATCCATTGTCCAGTGTGACGACATATATCCTGTGTCCAGTGTGACTATATATATCCAGTGTCCAGTGTGACTACATATATCCAGTGTCCAGTGTGACGACATATATCCAGTGTCCAGTGTGACATATATCCTGTGTCCAGTGTGACGACATACAGTATATCCTGTATCCAGTGTGACTACATATATCCAGTGTCCAGTGTGACGACATATATCCAGTGTCCAGTGTGATGACATATATCCAGTGTCCAGTGTGACATATATCCTGTGTCCAGTGTGACGACATATATCCAGTGCCCAGTGTGACATCTAACCATTGTGTGACGTCATATATCCAGTGTCCAGCGTGATATATATCCATTGTCCAGTGTGACGACATATATCCTGTGTCCAGCGTGACATATATCCATTGCCCAGTGTGACGAAATATATCCAGTGTCCAGTGTGACATATATCCATTGTCCAGTGTGACGACATATATCCTGTGTCCAGTGTGACTATATATATCCAGTGTCCAGTGTGACTACATATATCCAGTGTCCAGTGTGACAACATATATCCAGTGTCCAGTGTGACATATATCCTGTGTCCAGTGTGACGACATATATCCTGTATCCAGTGTGACTACATATATCCAGTGTCCAGTGTGACGACATATATCCAGTGTCCAGTGTGACGACATATATCCAGTGTCCAGTGTGACATATATCCTGTGTCCAGTGTGACTATATATATCCAGTGTCCAGTGTGACTACATATATCCAGTGTCCAGTGTGACGACATATATCCAGTGTCCAGTGTGACATATATCCTGTGTCCAGTGTGACGACATACAGTATATCCTATATCCAGTGTGACTACATATATCCAGTGTCCAGTGTGACGACATATATCCAGTGTCCAGTGTGATGACATATATCCAGTGTCCAGTGTGACATATATCCTGTGTCCAGTGTGACGACATATATCCAGTGCCCAGTGTGACATCTAACCATTGTGTGACGTCATATATCCAGTGTCCAGCGTGATATATATCCATTGTCCAGTATGACGACATATATCCTGTGTCCAGCGTGACATATATCCATTGCCCAGTGTGACGAAATATATCCAGTGTCCAGTGTGACATATATCCATTGTCCAGTGTGACGACATATATCCTGTGTCCAGTGTGACTATATATATCCAGTGTCCAGTGTGACTACATATATCCAGTGTCCAGTGTGACAACATATATCCAGTGTCCAGTGTGACATATATCCTGTGTCCAGTGTGACGACATATATCCTGTATCCAGTGTGACTACATATATCCAGTGTCCAGTGTGACGACATATATCCAGTGTCCAGTGTGACGACATATATCCAGTGTCCAGTGTGACATATATCCTGTGTCCAGTGTGACGACATATATGCAGTGTCCAGTGTGACATATATCCATTGTCCAGTGTGACAACATATATCCAGTGTTCAGTGTGACATGTAACCATTGTGTGACGGCATATATCCAGTGTCCAGCGTGACATATATCCATTGTCCAGTCTGACGACATATATCCTGTGTCCAGTGTGACATATATCCATTGTCCAGTGTGACGACATATATACTATGTCCACTGTGACATGTAACCATTGTGTGACGGCATATATCCTGTGTCCAGTGTGACATATATCCATTGTCCAGTGTGACGACATATATCCAGAGTCCAGTGTGACATATATCCATTGTCCAGTGTGACTATATATATCCAGTGTCCAGTGTGACAGGGGCTGTGTCCAGTGTACAGGGGCTGTGTCCAGTGTACAGGGGCTGTGTACAGGGGTTGTGTCCAGTGTACAGGGGTTGTGTCCAGTATACAGGAGCTGTGTCCAGGAGCTGTGTCCAGGGGCAGTGTCCAGTATGACGGCTGTGTCCAGTGTACAGGAGCTGTGTCCCGGGGCGGTGTCCAAAAGCTGTGTCCATTGTCCAGGGGCTGTGTCCAGGGTAACGGGCTGTGTCCATTGTCCAGGGGCTGTGTCCAGGGTGACGGGCTGTGTCCAGTGTCCAGGGGCAGTGTCCAGTGTGAAGGCTGTGTCCAGTGTACAGGAGCTGTGTCCAGGGGCGGTGTCCAGAGGCTGTGTCCAGTGTGACGGCTGTGTCCATTGTCCAGGGGCTGTGTCCAGTGTGACGGGCTGTGTCCATTGTCCAGGGGCTGTGTCCAGGGTGACGGGCTGTGTCCAGTGTCCAGGGGCAGTGTCCAGTGTGAAGGCTATTTCCAGTGTACAGGAGCTGTGTCCAGGGGCGGTGTCCAGAGGCTGTGTCCAGTGTGACGGCTGTGTCCATTGTCCAGGGGCTGTGTCCAGTGTGACGGGCTGTGTCCAGGGGCAGTGTCCAGGGGCTGTGTCCATTGTCCAGGGGCTGTGTCCAGGGTGATGGGCTGTGTCCAGGGGCAGTGTCCAGGGGCTGTGTCCAGGGGCAGTGTCCAGTGTCCAAGGGGTTGTGTCCAGTGTGACAGGCTGTGTCCAGTGTAAAGTAAGAAAAATAAATAAAAGTAATAAATAAAATAAAAACACATTTTTGGAGGATGATGGAGGAGGAAATAGTGGGAGATCAGCAACCTGATAGAAGTGCTGAAGCTGCTACCACCAGTCATGACAAGGCCGATACCTTGTTGTATTTGCTCTTTGGAGCATTTCTCTTTTTTTGGGATAGTTTATTAAACTGCCACCCTGTCTGCCCCTGTAGTGCCACTCTGCCAGGTTGGAAGTGTAAGGTCCACATGTATGTGATGCCGACTGCTGTCGCTTAGCTTAGTCATCCAGCTACCTCGGTATACCCTTTTGGCCCAACTACAGTAAATGAAAACAATTTTGTAAGCTGTGAAGTGATCAAAATTGACTAGAAATGAGTGGAAACTAATGTTATTGAGGTTAATAATACTTTAGGGGCATTTTTTCATAAAAATCCATATCCAAAACCCACAAGGGTGGTTTTGCCAAAACCAATCCAGATCCAAAACACGAAGGGAGATCCAGATCCAAAACCAAAACCCGAAAAGTGGCCGCCGCACATCTCTAATTACAGGATGAGCTGCTAAACTTACACACAATGTGTCAGTAGTTACTCACAAAGAGTCAGTAAGCCAGTGCCATACAGATAGGCTGCCATAGATACACACGATGTGTCAGTAAGTCAGTGCTATTACAGGGTGAGCTGCTAAATTTACATTAAATGTGTCAGTAAACCAGTGCTATACAGAGTAGGCTACTACAGTTACACACAATGCGTCAGCAAGCCAGTGCTATACAGGGTGAACTGCCTTGGCAGTGGGAAACGCAGGATTTTCAGAAGGGGGTTTCCAGAGGGGTGGAGCAAAGCACGGAGATGGACACTTAGGTGACCCAGTAGATACACACTATGTGTCAGTAAGACGTGCTATACAGGGTAGGCTGCTATAGATACATGTAATGTGTCAGCAAGTCGGTGCTATACAGGGTAGTAGTGTTCCCGCTAGGCTTATTTCACGGGGCGCTGCGCCCTGCCTGTTTCTGCCCGCCCTGCATAGTTAATAGCCGCTGCCGCGCTAGAAGTCTCCTCCCGCTGACAGTGTAAGCTGCTAGCGCGGCAGCGTGTGGACACTCCCCCCTCAGCCCTGACATGTCGCAGCAGCGGAGGGGGGGGGACAGTGAGCACCAGGAGATCACGGGGCAGAGGCTGCTCTGTGCGTGACAGTGCGTCCCCTTGAAGGCATCGGCCCAGAAGCCTGCCGGTGGTGACACCTGCTGGCTGGAGGCAGTGCTTGGCCCCCGGGGCCGGTGATGGACAGCTGGGCACCCTGGGATATGCAGCCCTCCCGCTCCCCCGCCGCCGCACACTTGTTGATGCACCCGAGTGCAGCGTGTAGGGCGGTCCCGGCTCATCTGCCCCCTCTCCGCAGGCCACACGGACTCCTCAGCGCTGCCTCTGGGGGACTTTATGGGGGATATAACCCGCTCCGGAGAGTTACCCCTGCCAGAGGGCTTCGAGCAGGTCAGGGACGTGGACGGCAAAGTTGATTATATTGATCACAGATAAGTGTCAAAGGTCTGTTTCATATGTGCAAGTTTATTTACATGTGCAATGCTAATAACCACCATTGTTGGCCATATAATATTGTCCAGTATACATAGGGAAGTTGCAGGAGCCCAACTTTAACGTTTCATTTCCGGACGCATTTTTTGCATTATATTGATCCTCTCACATTTTCTGTAATCACAGTATGCATATTGCCAATCAAAATATTGTCCATAATAAATTCAGGATGTGGCCAGGGGGTCTCAGGTGGTCAGAAGTAATGTACTCAAAGCCCAGCAGTATTCATAAATTTATCAGGTTTACATGGCTAAACTCAAGGAATTTGTGCTTGAAATAGGCAATACTTAATGGGTGCTAACAACACTATTGCCCATTCTCCATCACTGACATTCGCAGTACGAGTGCAGTGCACATGCAAATTGATGGTGTGACGCTCAGGTGTCACAAGATGGTTATATAGCATAAATGTGCCGATGGTGTGATGCTCAGGTGTCACAAGATGGATTATATAGAGTAGCATAAATGTGCTGTTGGTGTGACACTCAGGTGTCACAAGATGGTTATATAGCATAAATGTGCTGATGGTGTGACGCTCAGGTGTCACAGGATGGATTATATAGAATATATGTGCTCAGGGCCGTTTCTAGACAATTTAGCTCCCAGGGCAAAGAAATAAAAAATGCGCCCCCACCCCCCCAAACACACATAAGAAATTGCGCGCGCCTTCGGCGCGCGCTGCGAAATAGGGGCGTGGTTTATTTTTATAGGGGGTCTGGCTTAATATAAGGGCGTGGTCTAGCAGGAAAACAAGTACCTTACATCTCACTTTTGCAACCTGCATGTCCAGACATTGGTTACCGCAAGAATTGTCATTGTCCTCCCGCATTTAAGTTGGCCGGCTGAAGGCCACACAGTGACATAAAAATATAAAGGCCCACACAGTGACCTAGTACGCCTCACAGATCAAGGCCAAACAATGACAGGCTACTTAAATCATTATACACTTTTTATCCGTGATGCCAATTACACATTACGCCGCATTACGTTACGTGATGACAATTACATATTACGCCGCACACCATGATGACAATGACACATTATGTCGCACACCATGATGACAATTACACATTATGTCGCACACCATGATGCCCATTAGACCCCACACTGTGATGCCCATTACACCCACACTGTGATGGCAATTACACAATACTCCCCACACGAATGCCTATTACACATTATGCCCCAGGCGCCGCTGCCGTACAACTGATACCGTTTACTAATATGCCCCCACAGTGCCAGATATGCCCCCACAGTGCCATACATATATGCCCCCACAGTGCCACACATATGCCCCCACAGTGCCACAAGCAGCACAACTCACTGTCTCTGGCCCTGGGTCTCCCCCTCCAGTCCAGCGCCGCTGCCATATGCCCCTACAGTGCCAGATATGCCCCCACAGTGCCACATATATGCCCCCACAGTGCAAAATATGTCCCTACAGTGCCACAGATATGCCTTCGCAGTGCCACACATATGCCCCACACAGTGCCAAATATGCCCCCACAGTGCCACAGATATGCCCCTACAGTGCCACAGATATGCCCCCACATATATGCCCCCACAGTGCAAAATATGCCCCCACAGTGCCAAATATGCCCCCACAGTGCCAAATATGCCCCCACACAGTGCCACAGATATGCCTTCACAGTGCCACACATATGCCCCTACAGTGCCATATATGCCCCACACAGTGCCAAATATGCCCCCACAGTGCCACAGATATGCCCCTACAGTGCCACACATATGCCCCACACAGTGCCACAGATATGCCCCCACAGTGCCACAGATATGCCCCTACAGTGCCACACATATGCCCCCAAAGTGCCACACATATGCCCCCAAAGTGCCAGAAGCAGCACAACTCACTGTGGCCATGGGTCTCCCCCTCAAGTCCCCTGCCATCGCTGCTGCTGCTGGTGGTGCTGCTGCTGCTTCTTCTTCTTTCCTGGGGAGGGGAGGGGAGCGGAGCGTCTCTCCTTCCCTTCCCCTTCACTGTGTGTACCAATCACAACCTGAGCAGTCAGCCATTCATACCTCGCGGGCTGGCTCCTGATTGGCTGCCGGCCCGCGAGGCGAGCTCTGATTGGCTGACAGCCCAGTGACCGAGGGGAAGGAGAGACGGGCGATGCGCTCCGCTCTCCTCCCCTCCCCAGGGAAATCATCCTGGGGCTGTGCTGTGGCGGCCGGGGAGAGGGGAAAGGAAGTGCGGCAGGCGGCGGCAGCGTGTGCGTCGGGGTTGGGGGGGGGGGAGCTGCCGCGCGCCCTGGCTGTTTACAGAGGCTGACAAGCCGTGCGGCGCCCCGGGCTGCTGCACGGCTTGTCCGCCTCTAGAAACGGCCCTGTATGTGCTGATGGTGTGACGCTCCGGTGTCACAAGACGGTTATATAGCATAAATGTGCTGATGGTGTGACGCTCGGGTGTCACAAGGTGGATTATATACTTTAGCAATAACGTGCTGATGGTTTGAAGATCAGGTGTCACCATTTTGACCTTTTAAATGAAAATGTGCCCTCGCGAATGAAAAATGTGCCCTCGCGAATGAAAAATGTGCCCTCGCGATTGAAAAATGTGCCCTCGCGATTGAAAAATGTGCCGTTCCCATGATCAGCACCCTGCCCTAAAAAATTTCTAGAGTGAACACTAGGTACAGTAGGCTACTATAGTTACACACAATTTGTCAGTAAAACGTGATATACTGTACAGGGTAGGCGTGTATAGTTACACAATGTGTCAGTAAGCCAGTGATATACAGGGTAGGTAGATGTCACACTGAGCAGTGATTCACTCCTAACATTCCGTTTATAAATCGTTAATGGTATCATTCAGTGTTTAAGACCTAGATCGTTCACCCACCAGGTGAAGCAATATCTTTATCAATATCTCGTTTGCTAACAATATTGCATAGAGGTGATTCAGTATATCCAATCAGCCTTCCGCAGCTATCTATCCTATGGCTTACAGGTAACTCCACTATTGAGCCCTTCTGTCTAGGCCACACACAGTAACCTATCACTGTTACCATAACAACACAGGTGTTCCGCCAATGCGCATTTCACTTTAATGGCTTTATCAGGGTTACACATGACCAGTAGCGGTGCCAGAACAGACCTTCTGAGAGCACAGAGGCTGAAGCAGCACTGACAGACCCCTACCCAAACTTTAGTATGGTACTTGGCAAGGCCTGATACACTTGACAGCATTAAGACATGTTATATTGGTATAAAAAACCCTGCCCCAATCTGCAAAGCGCCTCCCACTTTGGTAATATATTTGCCCCTTTCAGGGTTGTAAATTGAGGCAGGTAGGAGATATGCTATTCTGCCCTTGCTTATACATACACATAGTCTAAAGGTGGCCATACACACGCAGATTTATCTTTAGATCTGGCTGCTTGAAACAAAAAAATGGTTATGGATGAGAGCAAATGACAGTTGACCATTTGCTTGGAAATGTTGGAAAACAGACAAACTGTCACTCATCCATAACCATGTTTTTGTTCCAACCAGCCAGATCTGAAGATAAATCTTATAGTGTATGGGCCCCACTTTATTTGTATACATATATTTGCCTGTATGGCTGCTGCTAATACCTGTGTGATGACATCACAATGGCCCTGTGATGACATAACAGTGATTCTATGATGTCACAATGCCTGGTGAGCCAGGACGGAACACTAGGATTCATTCTGTTGCCTGGTCCCGACTTGTGCAGTCAGAGCTTTTGAACGTGTCTGATTATTCAGCATTTTCAGTTCATATATTGTGTTTGGAGAGGAGCAAGGAGAGAGAGGAGAGAGAGGAGGAAGGAGGAGACAAACGGGAGCAGCCCTGCGCTGCGTCCCGTTCTATAGTAGCAAGGTAAGTGCGCTCTTATTTCTATTCATTCTTTTTTGTTTGAGCAATTGGGGTTCTTCATGGATTTCTTAAGGGGCGAGGCTCACCTGAAAGTGGGCGTGTCATAGCATAGAAGGCGGTTATGTCCCAATTTAGTGGGTGTTTCAGGGGGTCTTTGCCCAAACCTGAGGGGTTATTTATTATTTATATCACTGCCGGTTCCCAATGACCCTTAATATTTTTGGCGTTCAATATGAGCTAAAATGGTTATTCGATTCCAGTGGGTTTGTGTGTGTCCCACACACAAACACTTTTTTATTTTGGTTTAAACCCTTTCTTTTTGTTGGTGGTTAAATAATCACAATTTGCATGTTACAATGGGCACCGATATTATGCCCACATTTCACTGCAAATGAGGTTGCTGATAAATGGGCTTAAAATAATAAAGCCCTTTATTTCCCCCATTACTCCATTACTCCATTATGGTATTGTATTCGCTGATACCTGCATATCTGTGGTCAGTTGTGTAACACATACAGTATTTATACTGATCCTACTAGTGGAGCATTGTGATTCCGGATTATAATCGTATGAATATGAAATGAATTATAACATTGTGACAGGAGATCGGGGACCATATTCACTTTTTGCTTTTCATGGCGCCCAGAGAGGTCGCGTAGAGTAGCGTAAAGGGCTCGCTTGGCTGCCTATTTCCGCTGCCTATCAAGCAGGTAAACTCCATCCCGCCAAAGGCACGCCCACCCCGCCACACAAATACCCGCACTATGCTGCAACGCGTACGCTTACACATTCACGCGTAAGCACCCGCATCGAATGATTTTTCCTCTGTTCGTTGTGTTTCCGTCCATTATGACTAGAAGGGATATTTGTGTATAGCTTATTTGTTATTTAATATTTCTATTTTATCTTTAATTAAGGTGACGCAGTGAGTCAAACTTGCTACAAGAGGGGAAATGGCCCAATTGCCATCAGAGAGCCAAACCAAACAAGAACCCCGGGAGAGGCAGATGCCCCCGGCACCGTGGGTAAGACAGGCCCCACCGCCTCCCCGCGAGAAAAAGGCACCACCGCCTCCCCGCGAGAGAAAGGCACCACCGCCTCCCCGCGAGAGAAAGGCCCCACCGCCTCCCTGCGAGAGAAAGGCCCCACCGCCTCCCTGCGAGAGAAAGGCCCCACCGGTACCGAGGGAGAGACAGGCCCCACCGGCACCGAGGGAGAGACAGGCCCCACCGACACCAAGGGAGAGACAGGCCCCACCGGCACCAAGGGAGAGACAGGCTCCATCGGCACCAAGGGAGAGACAGGCCCCACCGGCACCAAGGGAGAGACAGGCCCCACCGGCACCAAGGGAGAGACAGGCTTCCTCACCATTGAGGAATTTGCCCCCCGTCAATATCCACGGTGTGGCAAGAGCCACCGTCACGATCAACAGAATGGTATGCGCCCCCATCACCATCCATGGAGAGGCAAGAGCCCCCGTTCCAATCCACGGAGTGGCATGAGAACCCATTCTCAATGGACTGGTATTCCGAGATCCCGGAAACATCCACGGAGTGGCAAGAGTCTCAGGAAGCATCCACGGAGTGGCAAGAGTCCCAGGAAGCATCCACGGTGTGGCAAGAGTCCCAGGAAGCATCCATGGTGTGGCAAGAGTCCCAGGAAACCTACACGGAGCGGCAAGAGACCCAGGAAACATCTATGGAGTGGCCCCCCGTCACCACCCACAGAGTGGTATACGCCCCCGTCACCATCCACGGAGTGGTATGCACCCCCGCCGCCATCCACGGAGTGGCATGCGCCCCCGTCACCATTTACGGAGTGGCAAGCGTCCCTGTCACTGGAGTGGCATGCACCCCCTATACCATCCAAGGAGTGGTATGCACCCCTGTCACCATCACGGAGTGGCATGCACTCCCAATGTAGAGGCGTCCCACTACATTTCAACTTCTGTTAAATATGGAATATTGCACATAACAACCAATCAGACTGTATCTATTATCTCCTATACGATACTAAATAAATGAGTAGTCTAGATAATAGACACATTATTTATTTAGTATTGTCTAGGAGATACTAGATAGAATCTGATTGGTTGTTATGGGCAACATCCCATCTTCAACTGAATTCCCATCTTATACCCCATCATGTGTTATTTCCAACAACAATTTGGGTAATAAAATGAGTGGTGAATAATACTGTATATCTGTGGTTATTTCCTCATTTGGAGCGTCTCCATGCTTGGCGGCTACAGTGTCAGAATATGTCAAATAAAACATGTGTACATTTACTTTTTTAAATATGTCTACACACATCTCAGAGGGTTCCTTGGTCTATGAGAAGACCTAGCCATTACCCGATAATTCTGTCTGCACACATCTCAGAGGGCTCCTTGGTCTATGAGAAGGACCTAGCCATTACCCATCATTCTCCTGTCTACACACATCTCAGAGGGTTCCTTGGTCTATGAGGAGACATAGCCATTACCCATGATTCTTCTATCTACATACATCTCAGAGGGTTCCTTGGTTCCTTTCTCCTATCTACAGACATCTCAAAGGGTTTCTTGATCTGTGAGGAGACATAGCCATTACCCCATCATTCTCCTGTCTACACACAACTCAGATGGGTTCCTTGGTCTATGAGGAGATGCAGCCATTACCTCATCATTATTGTGTCTACATACAGGACATCTCAGAGGGTTCCTTGGTCTAGGAGGAGACCCCTTGGTCTAGGAGGAGACCCCATCATTCTCCTGTTTACACACATCTCAAAGGGTTCCTTGCTTTGGTCCTTGCAGTATTTAAAACAGCCATTACAATCCTGTAATTTCAGTAATGTTACAAATGCCTGGGGAGTTCATACAGTAGGTTGCGGCACATTCAAAATGTTACCTCAGGAAACAAAATGGCCACTTCACAAAGCGCTGCAGTGAGGCCCCTCGTTCACAGTGACTGATATTTTGCATCTTCCTAACAAGTTTGTGCTAAAATAATACACACAATGCAATATTAGCATTGCTGTCTGTCAAAAAGTGTATTAGTAGGTCGACGATAACTAGGTGAACGGTCATTAGGTCAACCACTATTGGTCGACAGTGAAAAGGTCTACATGCACTATGGTTGACATGGACTAAAATTTGAGTCAAGCAAAAGGTCGACATGACTCTTTAAGATTTTTAGTGCCTAGGTCAACAACAGTCGACATAGACCCTCAATTAGTGTACCAAGTACCCTCGTATGGTGCCTCCCTCGCCATACTTTACCATTACCAATTGTAGGCCACGTGGATAATAAATTATAACAAGTTATCCAAGTGAAAAAGGTTGGAAAGAGATAAAAACAGCCAACCAGCTTCTAACTGCCATGTTACGGCCTGTGTTTCAAAAATGTCAGCTAAGAGCTGATTGGTTGGTACCTTAGCTCTCTCCAATCTTTGATAAATATCCTCCTTACAGACACAGCAGGCTTCTTCCGAACACTTCAAGTCCAGCGCTTATTTGGTGCAGACAAGGAAATGGGTAATTATGTCCTGACAATACAGTGTACAGCATACAAAAAGACCGACAAGCCTTGATGAACAGCACACGTGACACACTTATCTCTCTCCTTATGTACACACCACTGGAGAGTGGTATAGTCAGATGATTATCGATTTTGGCCACACTTTATTTCATACAAACGGAGAAGAGGAGACGCCCAATCCACATGTGGTAGGAAATATGGATTGTACGCTCCACTGGGGCAGGGACTGATGTGAATGTTCAAATATTCTCTGTAAAGTGCAGCGGAATCTGTGTGCGCTATATAAGAAACTGCTAAGAAATAAATTAATAATATAGGGATGTATGGTATTTTCTCCCCACTCAGGCAGGCATCTTCGGTGATGGGTATCCATATATAACAAGAATCCCTTTCAATACTGCGGTCATCTCTACTGTATAAACCAGTTTGAGGCGGAGAAGAGGAGACTAATATACCTTCATAGGGATGTATTATCTATTGATAGCGCTGATGAACGAGACACGATTTCATATGGTCTTGCATATGTCTTTTTCTTTCATGTGTTTATAAGGTGTGGGGACACCATCCCTGTGTCTTCATCCACCAAGATGCATTCTAAGCACGATTTGAACACCTTTATATTACTTTCATACTATAGAGTAGGCTACTATAGTTACACGCAATGTGTCAGTAAGCTAGTGCTATTCCAGGTAGAGATGAGCGGGTCAGGATCCCCGAGATCCGTCAGATCCGAATCTCGGGATCCGGGTCGGGCTCCGAGGCGGCTCGGGAGTTCCCGCCTCAATTCCGGACCCTGTGCTGTTCTCCGTGCCATGCTGTGCTGTGCTACATGACCTGCCCTGTGCCCTCACTGCCCTGAGCCCTGTAGTGTGATTTAAATAACTAGGTGCTGCAGTGCTCACACGCAGGGGCTGCAGTGTCCACTGTCCAGGGGCTGTCCTGTGGCCCGTGCCCTGTTGTGATTTATTTAGCCCTAAGCCCTGTGTTGTGATTTATTTAGCCCTGAGCCCTGTGTTGTGTGATTTAACTAACTAACTCAGTGCTGCAGTGCTCACACGCAGGGGCTGCAGTGCTGCTGAGTAGTACACTGAGTACAGGGGCTGCAGTAATACAAGGGGCTGTGTCCAGTGTGACGGCCTATATCCATTGTCCAGTGTCACGAGTCACGACATATATCCTGTGTCCAGTGTGACGACATATATCCTGTGTCCAGTGTGACGACATACATCCTGTGTCCAGTGTGACGACATATATCCAGTGTCCAGTGTGACAGATATATCCATTGTCCAGTGTGACGACATATATCCTGTGTCCAGTGTGACGACAAATATCCGGTGTCCAGTGTGACATCTAACCATTGTGTGACGGCATATATCCAGTGTCCAGCGTGATATATATCCATTGTCCAGTGTGACGACATATATCCTGTGTCCAGCATGACATATATCCATTGTCCAGTGTGACGACATATATCCAGTGTCCAGTGTGACATATATCCATTGTCCAGTGTGACGACATATATCCTGTGTTCAGTGTGACTATATATATCCAGTGTCCAGTGTGACTACATATATCCAGTGTCCAGTGTGACGACATATATCCAGTGTCCAGTGTGACATATATCCTGTGTCCAGTGTGACGACATATATCCTGTATCCAGTGTGACTACATATATCCAGTGTCCAGTGTGACGACATATATCCAGTGTCCAGTGTGATGACATATATCCAGTGTCCAGTGTGACATATATCCTGTGTCCAGTGTGACGACATATATCCAGTGCCCAGTGTGACATCTAACCATTGTGTGACGTCATATATCCAGTGTCCAGCGTGATATATATCCATTGTCCAGTGTGACGACATATATCCTGTGTCCAGCGTGACATATATCCATTGCCCAGTGTGACGACATATATCCAGTGTCCAGTGTGACATATATCCATTGTCCAGTGTGACGACATATATCCTGTGTCCAGTGTGACTATATATATCCAGTGTCCAGTGTGACTACATATATCCAGTGTCCAGTGTGACAACATATATCCAGTGTCCAGTGTGACATATATCCTGTGTCCAGTGTGACGACATATATCCTGTATCCAGTGTGACTACATATATCCAGTGTCCAGTGTGACGACATATATCCAGTGTCCAGTGTGACGACATATATCCAGTGTCCAGTGTGACATATATCCTGTGTCCAGTGTGACGACATATATGCAGTGTCCAGTGTGACATATATCCATAAACTCCCCATCAGGTATCCCCAGGTCCACACCTTCCATCTCACCATAAAATTAATCTAAACCTTAACACTAACTTATCTAATAAAAAAGACACGGACACAAGTGCTGGCGTTTCAAAATGAATGTCAATTTATTTTGACAATTAAACTAACTATATATATATATAATGGTGGCGGCACCAAAGAACGGTCATTATAGGAAAGTGGGGTTAAAGATGTTACCATACACACCATCGCTGGTGATCGCTCTCCCCGGTCATCCACTCGTGCTAGTGGTGACCACCACCCCGGGCGGGAGCATGGCCGATGACCATCGATGTCAGGAGAGAGCGACACCCCACTATCTACACACACACATGAAGATCTTACAAGGATGACCGTTCTTTACCGCCGCCGAAGAGAAAAGAAATAGGGAAGGGTGGGCGGGGCTTTTTCAGACAGAGGAAGAACTTCCTGTGAGTATGTTCCTTTTCTTCCCTGTCTATACTCCTCCCACAGCTCTGATAGGCCTTGTGCCCATCCTATTAACATATCAGCTGACCTTCCAGCGTAACCTGGGGAACCATCAGGGGTTTATGCTCACTCAGTGCTTACTCAGCATTCGTGGTTCTTAAACTCCCCATCAGGTATCCCCAGGTCCACACCTTCCATCTCACCATAAAATTAATCTAAACCTTAACACTAACTTATCTAATAAAAAAGACACGGACACAAGTGCTGGCGTTTCAAAATGAATGTCAATTTATTTTGACAATTAAACTAACTATATATATATATAATGGTGGCGGCACCAAAGAACGGTCATTATAGGAAAGTGGGGTTAAAGATGTTACCATACACACCATCGCTGGTGATCGCTCTCCCCGGTCATCCACTCGTGCTAGTGGTGACCACCACCCCGGGCGGGAGCATGGCCGATGACCATCGATGTCAGGAGAGAGCGACACCCCACTATCTACACACACACATGAAGATCTTACAAGGATGACCGTTCTTTACCGCCAAAGCTAGGCCCTAAGCCGCAGCACCGCCACCAAGTAGGAAAAACGCTCAGCACTGTGTATCTAACCAACTAAAAACATCGCCCAAAAACAGAGCCACGCCCTCCGGGCTCAGATGAACGCCATCGCTCCTATACAGCGCACTCCGCTGAAAGCTGATGGCGTCATGGCGAATAACACCCCCGCCATTGGTCAGCAGATACTTCTCACTGCAGCGTTCACCGTCTTCCGTGAACGCTCCAGGCGGGGGCAGGATACCGCATTTCTCCACACTATCCTTGATGTAATGGAGGACCACACCAACTTACATGCAGGCAAATACAAAGAAATAAATAGGGGTCCCGCACAATCACTGAGCGTAGCTCGAGAGCAGTCGTCCGCCCTAAGTCATTACCACCCAGGTGGAAATTAATGACCCTCGGGACCCCAAAATCTCTCAGGGCTCGAATCAGCCCAGCCTGCAGCCCTTTCCACAGCATACCTCTCTCACCCAGACACCTAACCTCCCCAGCTCGACTAAACACGCGTACATCAGATGCTACCCAATAGACAAAAGAATGTCCAATCATCCAAATGGACTTAACGTCCTGTCGACCTGAAATATTTATAAGAGGTTAGAAGGCTGTCGACAATCTTGCATACCAAGCGTTCACCACACTTGTTAGAGAGAGGAATGAGAAAAACCGTGGCCGACCAGCTCTTGAGGCACAAAACACACCGTCTGGGGTAAACTAACAAGTACGCCATGCCAGATTGTGATTATAGCCGAATTGTGCCCCCAGACGGATGTGAAAACACACCTCAAGGCCCCCACTGGAAGTTGACGAGCGCTTATGCGTCCAGTCGACCATGGTGAAAGTGACAGATAAGGCTGGCCGAATGTACCTCGGAATGCTGCCGAGCGCCATCGACCCAGGGACTGAATCTCTGAATCGGAGCAGCCCTCCGCAGCCGCCGAGGTAGCAGCCCCAATCCGAAAGGAATGCGACCCAAATTCCTTTGGACCGAGACCCGTGGCCTCCAGCGCCCGTCCCAATCCGTGGCAAAACTGATACTCGGTGAGCGGTGACCCCTCATCATGCATCAGCCATGCACCAGGTAGGTCTGGGTGCACCTGCGCGAAGGCCGTAACCAACGCCACGGGGCACACCCCTTCCACCGCACATGGGAGCAAAGACAGCCACCGCCCCCTTCCAGCCAGGCTAGTCTTGGAACGGCGCAGGTGACATAGCACCGAATCCACATGGACCACCAGGTCATCCACGGTCAATGGTGAGGGTATTCGCTATTGACGGCGCCACCAGCTCCCAAACCTGAAGGCACCATGATACGCCGCTGTATACGCCATTCGGAACAGGACCTCATAGTCAGGCCCGCAAAATGTCCCTCAGGGCACCCAGCAAGGCTGGGAGCAACGGCAATTCAATTGGTCGCCCGCAGTCTGGGAGTGCCGGCGAGGCGCGCAGCCATCCACGCAACGCCCTGGGCACCAGAAAGGACCGGGACGGGTCCGCCCTACCAAGCCGAGACAAAAGAAAGGCACCCCTGCCAGCATCCGGCGTACTGAGGCAACAACGCCCCAAGGAGTACCAACTCCATACAACGGCCACCCTAGCCGCACCAGGTGTCTTACCTGCATGAGGGGCAGACAGCCTAAACTGTTCCCCCTTGTGCCATCCTTCCTGATAGCACCCCAGTGTCCCGGGCATGATAGCCCTCATAACTAGCTCCTGCATCCAGTCCAAGCATCTGAAGTGCCTGCCTCCGACATGAGGCTCACCTCTGTGGACATGCCAGGGGTCCCGATGGCCGAGTTCCGGGAACAACCACCAGAGGGGGAGCTGGCCCGCCCTGTGAGGCCTAAGTGGCGAACGGCCTGAGCTCCTGTGCCACTGCACATGTTGGGGACACAATTACGGGCGCCACCCGTGAAGAGGCTGTAACCCCAGGCAGCTCATCAGGGGTAGGCAAAATACCGGGTTGGGAGCTGGCAGAGCCCCAGTAGGGGAAAAACCCAGACATGCGGTCCATGCAGGAATTCAGAAAGGGCCATAAACTGCTGTGCTCCCTTACAGGGAGTAGGTGGCAGGGGCCCTACACCGCATCAGCCCACAGAGGGGAATTATTTTCGGGAACTACCCAAGACCCCCTTTAGCGCTGCACTGAGGGACCAGCCTGGTCCTCCGCAGCCATCGTCGCCTGGCCGGTCCTGCAGGAGGCATGTCCCCGGGGATGGACAGGAGTGATTGGGGTCCCACAATAGGAGGGGTGGCCGTCCCCAGTAGCCTGCACTACCAGACATACCTCCCTGTCACTCGTCAACCCGCAGGCCGGTCTAAAGGGAGAATATACAAACATCTCACAGCTGGAGCCATGGTGGGAACCAAACCAATGCCATCAGTGCTGTGAGGCAGTGATGCTAACCATTACACCATCTGTAATGCCGGGAACGCCAGAGGGGCGTGCCGCGCTCGTGGCAGGAGTACACCGCCCCTTACCTCTAACGGCCCCATTATATAATATGGTGGTGCCCCTTAAGGGGTTTGAGGCCTGCCTCATGGCGTTAACCATCGCGCCAAGATGCCGCACCTCCCCAATGGCGGGGACTGGGCAGTGGCATCATCCAAGCGGCCCTGCCGCGCCCCGGGGTCGATGCGCCATAGGCACTACTCTGCCCAACCCCCCAGGCTGCCAGGAGGTCCTGGCGCCATTGCCGCGGCCTACCCCTTAGTGATGGGAAATCTAGTTAATTTTCGTGACTATTTTATTATGATCTAGTTCGCCCAACGATTAGCTCAGAAGACTATTTACTCGAGTATAAGCTCACATCTCGATAACATTTTTATGTTGAAAAATGCCCGTCCCGGCCTATACTCAAGTGAGGGTCCCACTTGAGTCAATAACCTTCCCAGTATTTAATGTAGACCCAGGTGCTTAGGCTTATATTGGACGACCTCCACTCGAGCCTACATACGGCAGTCTGTCCGTCTCATTATTCCATCAGAGACTGAGAGGCGTGATTATAACTAGATGAACCAGACTAACTAATTACGCGCAGAGCAGGGATTTCTAATATTAGCGCATTGGAGGAGTAATATTCTTGTTAGGATGATCAGATGGGAAATAATCTGATTTATTAAACCTATTTTAGAAGGAGTAAAATATACAGCACCCTTATACCCCCTTCACACTGCACTGAACGGTATATTGCCGTTGTTTCACAATTTAAACACGTTTAAGGCAAGCAGAAAGTGCCAGCTGATTTACCGGTGAAAGATCCCCGATATTCCAAAACGGTCCTACACGTTTTAGGGCCATCTGTTATGCAGTGAGAATGGCTCGAGACGGTATTTAGCAAAACAAACATCAGACTACAGACCCGTCCCCTACCTACTGCCTTGAAACGTGTTGAGGGGATCAAACGGGTTGATTGATGTGAATAGTATTCAAATGGCATTCAAAGCGGCCATCTACTGCAATGTCAAGGCTCAGACCTGGCTTGAATACCGCCTTAAATACAGCTTTGTAAAGCGTTTAGGCAGTGCGAAAGCGCACTATAGTGACCCATTCTTTGTTTAGCTCTACCAAACTTGTCCCATTTTGGTTATTATTTTCAATTCCATAATATGCCATTAAAATACCCAAATTCAGAGTAATATACTGTCACTATTTTGCTTTTAAAATACAGTATTTAACCTGTCCCTTTCCCCCAATGTAACTGACTTTAGCGAGAGATAAAGTAAAGAGTTTGCAAAATATCCCGTCAGTTTCTGACATTTATCTTCCACAGCCCAAATGTGACCTAAGCCGATCGGTTGCCAGGGGAAACTGCTCCACTTTATGTCTCATGGAGGTTCATACATATCCCTCTTTGTCCTGTGGAGTAAACAGAGCTACAGTATATAACATCCTAAACATGATTGGGAGTGTAGCTCGTGACCTAATAGGAAGGCAGCATGGCAGTGCCTACTATAGTTCAGCTCCATACACACCCTACGTGTGCCTGAGCACGGCGGTTCCCACATGGCAGCCCAGAGGCACTGTACAGTCTCGCTATGGCTGTATGAGACAGGGATTAGTTTTGGGAGCTGTAGGCAGGGAACTAACTGAACTACTGAACTATTCACATGACTCATGAGTCAACAGTACAATGTAGGTCCACAGAGTCTAGACCATGTCTGAGCTCAGCATTGCCCCCTGTGGAGCAATTATGTACTGCCACCTATGTACTGCATGAGAGCTGAATAACATGGCTGCTGAGGAAACCCTACCCAGATCCCAGCAGAAGATTTTGCACAGCACTATGCTCAGGCCCTTAGGGGTGTCAGCGGGGGCTGCTGGACCATCTGGGCCCTATTCGGCCCCTGACCTCCTCCCCTGGCTCGCCCACGGCCCCCTACCCGGTCTACTAACGGTGGGAGAGGGGGCCCTTGAAGGGAGACCCCTCTGTGGCACTCTAGAGGCCAGGATGGGGATGGATGAGGGGCGAGTACTGTGCGGGCGCCTAACTGTGCCCTGAGCCTGCGTGGGGGTGATCTGTGGGGCCTGTAACTGAGCGCCGCTGGCGCTGGACCGGGCAGAAGGCCGCGATCCAGGCCTGGCGGTATTGCCCGGCGTGCGGGGGCCTAGCCCTCTCGCACGGGTGTTTGCTGCACGGGCGCTACCCCTGCCCGACCCCCCTTGGCTGCCGCGAGCACCGCCGCGCGCGCCGCGGCCTCCGCAAGCACTACGCGAGGTCCGGCGCCCGGCCGCGTCATCAGCCGGCGCCGCGACCATCGCGCCATGACGCGCGGGCGGCATAGGAGCCGCAGGACCCCGCCGCGATCCCCTCCGGTCCCCACTGGAACCACCAGGGACCGCGCCGCTAGGCCCCACAGCCTCCCAATCCGCCCCCGCCTCAGCAAGGCGGGCGGGCGGGTAGCTCAGCGCGGCCTGTAGGCCATAATGCAGTTGACAGAGAGGGACAGGTGGAAAAGAGGGACAGATCTATTAAGAGGGGAAAGAAGAGACAGAGCAGTATTATAGATGAGAAGAAAACGTTTTAAAGACAAACGGAATTTTGATTGCTGCAGAGCAGCCTTGCCTGATCCTGCAGCAGCTTTTTCAGACAGAGGAAGAACTTCCTGTGAGTATGTTCCTTTTCTTCCCTGTCTATACTCCTCCCACAGCTCTGATAGGCCTTGTGCCCATCCTATTAACATATCAGCTGACCTTCCAGCGTAACCTGGGGAACCATCAGGGGTTTATGCTCACTCAGTGCTTACTCAGCATTCGTGGTTCTTTGTCCAGTGTGACAGCATATATCCAGTGTTCAGTGTGACATGTAACCATTGTGTGACGGCATATATCCAGTGTCCAGCGTGACATATATCCATTGTCCAGTCTGCCGACATATATCCTGTGTCCAGTGTGACATATATCCATTGTCCAGTGTGACGACATATATCCTGTGTCCACTGTGACATGTAACCATTGTGTGACGGCATATATCCTGTGTCCAGTGTGACATATATCCATTGTCCAGTGTGACGACATATATCCAGAGTCCAGTGTGACATATATCCATTGTCCAGTGTGACTATATATATCCAGTGTCCAGTGTGACAGGGGCTGTGTCCAGTGTACAGGGGCTGTGTCCAGTGTACAGTGGCTGTGTACAGGGGTTGTGTCCAGTGTACAGGGGTTGTGTCCAGTATACAGGAGCTGTGTCCAGGAGCTGTGTCCAGGGGCAGTGTCCAGTATGACGGCTGTGTCCAGTGTACAGGAGCTGTGTCCCGGGGCGGTGTCCAGAAGCTGTGTCCATTGTCCAGGGGCTGTGTCCAGGGTAACGGGCTGTGTCCATTGTCCAGGGGCTGTGTCCAGGGTGACGGGCTGTGTCCAGTGTCCAGGGGCAGTGTCCAGTGTGAAGGCTGTGTCCAGTGTACAGGAGCTGTGTCCAGGGGCGGTGTCCAGAGGCTGTGTCCAGTGTGACGGCTGTGTCCATTGTCCAGGGGCTGTGTCCAGTGTGACGGGCTGTGTCCATTGTCCAGGGGCTGTGTCCAGGGTGACGGGCTGTGTCCAGTGTCCAGGGGCAGTGTCCAGTGTGAAGGCTATTTCCAGTGTACAGGAGCTGTGTCTAGGGGCGGTGTCCAGAGGCTGTGTCCAGTGTGACGGCTGTGTCCATTGTCCAGGGGCTGTGTCCAGTGTGACGGGCTGTGTCCAGGGGCAGTGTCCAGGGGCTGTGTCCATTGTCCAGGGGCTGTGTCCAGGGTGATGGGCTGTGTCCAGGGGCAGTGTCCAGGGGCTGTGTCCAGGGGCAGTGTCCAGTGTCCAAAGGGTTGTGTCCAGTGTGACAGGCTGTGTCCAGTGTAAAGTAAGAAAAATAAATAAAAGTAATAAATAAAATAAAAACACATTTTTGTAGGATGATGGAGGAGGAAATAGTGGGAGATCAGCAACCTGATAGAAGTGCTGAAGCTGCTACCACCAGTCATGACAAGGCCGATACCTTGTTGTATTTGCTCTTTGGAGCATTTCTCTTTTTTTGGGATAGTTTATTAAACTGCCACCCTGTCTGCCCCTGTAGTGCCACTCTGCCAGGTTGGAAGTGTAAGGTCCACATGTATGTGATGCCGACTGCTGTCGCTTAGCTTAGTCATCCAGCTACCTCGGTATACCCTTTTGGCCCAACTACAGTAAATGAAAACAATTTTGTAAGCTGTGAAGTGATCAAAATTGACTAGAAATGAGTGGAAACTAATGTTATTGAGGTTAATAATACTTTAGGGGCATTTTTTCATAAAAATCCATATCCAAAACCCACAAGGGTGGTTTTGCCAAAACCAATCCAGATCCAAAACACGAAGGGAGATCCAGATCCAAAACCAAAACCCGAAAAGTGGCCGCCGCACATCTCTAATTACAGGGTGAGCTGCTAAACTTACACACAATATGTCAGTAGTTACTCACAAAGAGTCAGTAAGCCAGTGCCATACAGATAGGCTGCCATAGATACACACGATGTGTCAGTAAGTCAGTGCTATTACAGGGTGAGCTGCTAAATTTACATTAAATGTGTCAGTAAACCAGTGCTATACAGAGTAGGCTACTACAGTTACACACAATGCGTCAGCAAGCCAGTGCTATACAGGGTGAACTGCCATAGCAGTGGGAAACGCAGGATTTTCAGAAGGGGGTTTCCAGAGGGGTGGAGCAAAGCACGGAGATGGACACTTAGGTGACCCAGTAGATACACACTATGTGTCAGTAAGACGTGCTATACAGGGTAGGCTGCTATAGATACATGTAATGTGTCAGCAAGTCGGTGCTATACAGGGTAGTAGTGTTCCCGCTAGGCTTATTTCACGGGGCGCTGCGCCCTGCCTGTTTCTGCCCGCCCTGCATAGTTAATAGCCGCTGCCGCGCTAGAAGTCTCCTCCCGCTGACAGTGTAAGCTGCTAGCGCGGCAGCGTGTGGACACTCCCCCCTCAGCCCTGACATGTCGCAGCAGCGGAGGGGGGGGGACAGTGAGCACCAGGAGATCACGGGGCAGAGGCTGCTCTGTGCGTGACAGTGCGTCCCCTTGAAGGCATCGGCCCAGAAGCCTGCCGGTGGTGACACCTGCTGGCTGGAGGCAGTGCTTGGCCCCCGGGGCCGGTGATGGACAGCTGGGCACCCTGGGATATGCAGCCCTCCCGCTCCCCCGCCGCCGCACACTTGTTGATGCACCCGAGTGCAGCGTGTAGGGCGGTCCCGGCTCATCTGCCCCCTCTCCGCAGGCCACACGGACTCCTCAGCGCTGCCTCTGGGGGACTTTATGGGGGATATAACCCGCTCCGGAGAGTTACCCCTGCCAGAGGGCTTCGAGCAGGTCAGGGACGTGGACGGCAAAGTTGATTATATTGATCACAGATAAGTGTCAAAGGTCTGTTTCATATGTGCAAGTTTATTTACATGTGCAATGCTAATAACCACCATTGTTGGCCATATAATATTGTCCAGTATACATAGGGAAGTTGCAGGAGCCCAACTTTAACGTTTCATTTCCGGACGCATTTTTTGCATTATATTGATCCTCTCACATTTTCTGTAATCACAGTATGCATATTGCCAATCAAAATATTGTTCCATAATAAATTCAGGATGTGGCCAGGGGGTCTCAGGTGGTCAGAAGTAATGTACTCAAAACCCAGCAGTATTCATAAATTTATCAGGTTTACATGGCTAAACTCAAGGAATTTGTGCTTGAAATAGGCAATACTTAATGGGTGCCAACAACACTATTGCCCATTCTCCATCACTGACATTCGCAGTACGAGTGCAGTGCACATGCAAATTGATGGTGTGACGCTCAGGTGTCACAAGATGGTTATATAGCATAAATGTGCCGATGGTGTGATGCTCAGGTGTCACAAGATGGATTATATACAGTAGCATAAATGTGCTGTTGGTGTGACACTCAGGTGTCACAAGATGGTTATATAGCATAAATGTGCTGATGGTGTGACGCTCAGGTGTCACAGGATGGATTATATAGAATATATGTGCTCAGGGCCGTTTCTAGACAATTTAGCTCCCAGGGCAAAGAAATAAAAAATGCGCCCCCACCCCCCCAAATACACATAAGGGCGTGGTCTAGCAGGAAAACAAGTACCTTACATCTCACTTTTGCAACCTGCATGTCCAGACATTGGTTACCGCAAGAATTGTCATTGTCCTCCCGCATTTAAGTTGGCCGGCTGAAGGCCACACAGTGACATAAAAATATAAAGGCCCACACAGTGACCTAGTACGCCTCACAGATCAAGGGCAAACAATGACAGGCTACTTAACCCCTTCCCGACATTTGACGTACATTTACGTCATGGTCGGGAAGCACTTCCCGACACATGGCGTAAATGTACGTCATGGATTTAAACTGTCACCGCGTCTATAGACGCGGTGACAGTTTCAACATGTCTGCTGTCCCTGACAGCAGACATGTCCGTGCATGCCCCGGGGGGGCTGCGATGCCGCCCCCCCGTCGGCGATCGCTGTGATTGGCTGTTCAGTGTGAACAGCCATTCACAGCGTTTTCCTGTGTCACCGGCGAATAACGTTCGCCGGTGACACGGGATCAGAGGTGATTGGTGCTGTAAAGTACAGCACCAATCACCGCGGGGTGTAAGGGTGACACTGGTGTCACCCCACCTCACCCCGCCCGCCCCCAAAGGCCGTGATTGGTCCGTCGGACCGACGGACCAATCACAGCCAAGGAGGGAGATTTAAACTAACGGTGACTGCACTGCAGACGCCATTCCGGTCTGGAAAGCGTGCAGTGCGGTCACCGTACCCCCCTGCCGCCATACTGACCAGAAATACTTGCTGCAATACTTACCTGATCGCTGCTGATTGCTTCCTGGATCCTGTGCAATAATTGTGCCATACTGTGCTGCTGCACTGTATTAGTATTAGCTAGATAGATAGAGAGATAGATAGAGATAGATAGAGAGAGATAGATAGAGATAGATAGAGAGAGATAGAGAGAGATAGAGAGAGAGAGATAGAGAGAGATAGAGAGAGATAGAGAGAGATAGAGAGAGAGATAGTGTCAGAGAGTGCTATATTTTGTGCTGCTGCAGTGTGATATAGTTATAGATAGAGAGAGAGAGATAGAGAGAGAGATAGAGAGAGAGGCCTACTGACAGAGTGCTATATTTTGTGCTGCTGCAGTGTGATAGTTATAGAGAGATAGAGAGAGAGAGATAGAGAGAGATAGAGAGAGATAGTGACAGATTGTGCTACTATTTTTTATATAACTGACTGCTGCCCCCTCCTTTTGTGCTGATCAGTATAAATTAACTGATCAGTAACTTTTTGGGGGCGCAGGTTTTTTTTTATATATAGATATACCTGTGAGTGCTGCTGCTGCAGTGTCATAGAGTGTTAGATAGTGTTAGATAGTGAGAGATAGAGAGATAGAGAGAGATAGTGATAGAGAGTGCTAAATTTTGTGTCTGCTGTCCCCGCCTTTTGTGCTGATCACTATATCTGAGGTGATCAGCAACTTTTTTGGGGGTACAGAGGTTTTTTTTTTTATATATACCTGTCAGTTGCACCAAAGGTTGTGCACCTGCTGCACCTCACTGGTAATCAGTGTCGCATCACTGATCACCTTTTTTTTTTGTGTGTGTGCTGTGGGGTATTTTTTTAATTTTTTTTTTTACACACACTGTGATTTTGTGGGTGTCCTGTGGCCGCTGTGCGCTGATCAGTGACGTACATCACTGATCATCTCTTTCGGCACAGGGTTGATCTATTTTTTTTTTTTTTTTGATCAAATTCCTGTTGCCTTTGAGCGCTGTTCAGTGACAGACGTTACTGACCAACATCTGTGCTCAATTTTTGGCGCAGGACCTTTTTTTTTTTTAACCCCTTCCTTTTTTTTTTTTTAACCCCTTCATTTTTTTTTTTTTTTAACCCCTTCATTTTTTTTTTTTTTATTGGTATAAAGCATTTTTTTTTTTTTCTGCACCACATACACACTACACACTACATACCCCCCGGATTGAAATAAAGTTTGTGCCCCCCCCTACACTATACACGTGTTGAAACATTTCACTACCGGTAACACAAAAATAAAAATGGCATCCCAAATGTCCTCCCAAATGTCCTCCCAAATGTCCTCCCAATCATCCAGGAGAATGTATTCAGTGGAGGAGGCATATGCCATGCTTGCTTCTGACTCTGACACAGGCAGTGATGCAAGCGGGGAATTTGAAGGATTTGCCTTAAGCTCCTCTTCCTCCTCTGCTGATGAGGGACCCCCTCAAAGACGCCCCCGTAGATCAGCTGAGATTCCCCCCCCAATAATTGATCTAGTATGGACCCCACCACCAGACAATTTTGAGCCCCAGGTTCCTGAGTTTTTGGGCATGCCAGGAATCCAATTTGATTCCACAGGTCTCAGAGAAATTGACTTTTTCAAATTATTTTTCTCTGATGATTTTATAAATTTAATGGTGGACCAAACTAATTTATATGCCCAGCAGTTTATTGCTCAAAACCCCACGTCATCATTTGCTAGGTGGACCCCTGTAGATGCAGTAGAGATGATGACGTTTTGGGGTCTGGTGTTTCATATGGGCATAGTAAAAAAGCCAGAAATTAGGCAATATTGGAGTACAGATGTTCTGTACAGTACTCCATTTTACCGTATGGCCATGCCCCGGACTCGATTTGAGACAATTCTTAAATTCATACATTACACCGATAATGCACAGTGCCCACCCAGAGATGATCCCACCTTTGACCGGCTATTCAAAGTCAGGCCGGTCATTGATCATTTCAGTGCCAAATTTGAAGAGGTGTACATCCCTGAAAAATTTATTTGTATCGACGAGTCCCTTATACATTTTAAAGGAAGGGTTAAATTCCGCCAGTACCTTCCCAGTAAGAGGGCAAGGTATGGCATAAAAATGTATAAGCTGTGTGAAAGCACCTCAGGGTACACCCACAGGTTTAGGGTTTATGAAGGGAAGGATTCAAGAATTCAACCGCCAGAATGCCCCCCCTCCCTCGTAGGTGTTAGTGGGAAAATTGTCTGGGATTTAGTGCACCCCTTCCTGGATAAAGGTTATCACCTCTATGTGGATAACTTTTACACTAGCATCCCCCTGTTTAAGGCCCTTGGTTCAAGAGGTACAGCAGCTTGCGGTACTGTGCGCAAGAACCAAAGAGGCCTCCCAAAAACGCACATTGCCCAAGTAATGAGAAGGGGTGAAAGCAGGGGAATATGCACCGAAAATATGTTGTTGGTCAAATATAAGGACAAGAGGGATGTCCTTATACTGACAACAATTCACGGAGACAGTACCACCTCCGTCCCTGTACGAGGTACCAGTACCCACACCTCAAAACCTAATTGTATCCTGGATTACAATAGGTACATGGGCGGAGTGGATCTTTCAGATCAGGTACTGAAGCCGTACAGTGCCCTGCGGAAAACAAAAATCTGGTACAAGAAGGTGGCCGTGTATATCATCCAGATGGCACTGTATAACGCTTACGTGCTATTCCGTTCTACCGGCCAGAGGGGGACATTTATGCACTTTCAAGAGGAAGTCATAAAGGGCCTAATATTTGGGAACCAGCAGGCAGAGGGCCCCAGTACTTCTAGTACTGGCCCCCGTATTGTACCAGGGCAGCATTTTCCTGATGAAATCCCCTCCACTGGAAAAAAGGGCAGGACACAAAAAAGGTGCAAAGTTTGCTATAAAAAGGGAATAAGAAAGCAAACTATTTTCCAGTGTGACACTTGCCCCGACAAACCCGGCCTATGTATAAAGGAGTGTTTTAAATTATACCACACATCTATGGAATATTAGGTTCATAATTTCACCGTGCTTCGGGGGTCTTGCTAATGCCACATAGCACCCACCATTCATTCCACCAGAATCTGAGCCGCAAAATCCAAAAATCACTCCTTCCCTTCTGAGTCCTGCCATGCACCCAACTGGTATTTTTTGGTCACATGTGAGGCATTGCCGTACTCGGGAGATATTGGGGCACAGATTTTGGGGTGCTTTTTCTCCTTCATACCTTCTGAAAATGAAAAATTTTGAGCCAGAACTGCATTTTTGTGTAAAAAATGTAATTTTTCTTTTTCACTGCCCACTTGTATCAAAATTGGTGAAACCCCTGGGGGTTTTAAATGTACACTATACCCCTAGATGAATTCCCTGAGGGGTGTAGTTTTCAAAATGGGGTGACTTGTGGGGGGGTTCCACTGTATTGGTGCTTGGGGGGTCTTGCTAATGCGACATAGCACCCACCAAAATTCCACCAGAATTTGTGCTGCAAACTCCAAATATCACTCCTTCCCTTCTGAGTCCTGCCACTTTTTGGTCACACATGAGGCATTGCCGTACTCGGGAGAAATTGGGGCACAGATTTTGGGGTGCTTTGTCTCCTTCATTCCTTGTGAAAATGAAATATTTTGAGCCAGAACTGCATTTTTGTGTAAAAAAATGTAATTTTTCATTTTCACTGCCCACTTGTATCAAAATTGGTGAAACCCCTGGGGGTTTGAAATGTACACTATACCCCTAGATGAATTCCCTGAGGGGTGTAGTTTGCAAAATGGGGTGACTTGTGGGGGGGTTCCACTGTATTGGTGCAACATAGCACCCACCATTCATTCCACCAGAATCTGTGCTGCAAAATCCAAAAATCACTCCTTCCCTTCTGAGTCCTGCCATGCACCCAACTGGTATTTTTTGGTCACATGTGAGGCATTGCCGTACTCGGGAGAAATTGGGGCACAGATTTTGGGGTGCTTTTTCTCCTTCATACCTTCTGAAAATGAAAAATTTTGAGCCAGAACTGCATTTTTGTGTAAAAAATGTAATTTTTCTTTTTCACTGCCCACTTGTATCAAAATTGGTGAAACCCCTGGGGGTTTTAAATGTACACTATACCCCTAGATGAATTCCCTGAGGGGTGTAGTTTGCAAAATGGGGTCACTTGTGGGGGGGTTCTACTGTATTGGTGCTTGGGGGGTCTTGCTAATGCGACATAGCACCCACCAAAATTCCACCAGAATCTGAGCTGCAAAATCCAAAAATCACTCCTTCCCTTTTGAGTCCTGCCATGCACCCAACTGGTATTTTTTGGTCACATGTGAGGCATTGCCGTACTCGGGAGAAATTGGGGCACAGATTTTGGGGTGCTTTTTCTCCTTCATATCTTCTGAAAATGAAAAATTTTGAGCCAGAACTGCATTTTTGTGTAAAAAATGTAATTTTTCATGTTCACTGCCCACTTGTATCAAAATTGGTGAAACCCCTGGGGGTTTGAAATGTACACTATACCCCTAGATGAATTCCCTGAGGGGTGTAGTTTGCAAAATGGGGTGACTTGTGGGGGGGTTCCACTGTATTGGTGCTTGGGGGGTCTTGCTAATGCGACATAGCACCCACCAAAATTCCACCAGAATCTGAGCCACAAAATCCAAAAATCACTCCTTCCGTTCTGAGTCCTGCCATGCACCCAACTGGTATTTTTTGGTCACATGTGAGGCATTGCCGTACTCGGAAGAAATTGGGGCACATATTTTGGGGTGCTTTTTCTCCTTCATACCTTCTGAAAATGAAAAATTGTGAGCCAGAACTGCATTTTTGTGTAAAAAAATGTAATTTTTCATTTTCACTGCCCACTTGTATCAAAATTGGTGAAACCCCTGGGGGTTTGAAATGTACACTATACCCCTAGATGAATTCCCTGAGGGGTGTACTTTGCAAAATGGGGTGACTTGTGGGGGGGTTCCACTGTATTGGTGCAACATAGCACCCACCATTCATTCCACCAGAATGTGTGCTGCAAAATCCAAAAATCACTCCTTCCGTTCTGAGTCCTGCCATGCACCCAACTGGTATTTTTTGGTCACATGTGAGGCATTGCCGTACTCGGGAGATATTGGGGCACAGATTTTGGGGTGCTTTTTCTCCTTCATACCTTCTGAAAATGAAAAATTTTGAGCCAGAACTGCATTTTTGTGTAAAAAAATGTAATTTTTCATTTTCACTGCCCACTTGTATCAAAATTGGTGAAACCCCTGGGGGTTTGAAATGTACACTATACCCCTAGATGAATTCCCTGAGGGGTGTAGTTTTCAAAATGGGGTGACTTGTGGGGGGGTTCCACTGTATTGGTGCTTGGGGGGTCTTGCTAATGCGACATAGCACCCACCAAAATTCCACCAGAATCTGAGCTGCAAAATCCAAAAATCACTCCTTCCCTTCTGAGTCCTGCCATGCACCCAACTGGTATTTTTTGGTCACATGTGAGGCATTGCCGTACTCGGGAGAAATTGGGGCACAGATTTTGGGGTGCTTTTTCTCCTTCATACCTTCTGAAAATGAAAAATTTTGAGCCAGAACTGCATTTTTGTGTAAAAAATGTAATTTTTCTTTTTCACTGCCCACTTGTATCAAAATTGGTGAAACCCCTGGGGGTTTTAAATGTACACTATACCCCTAGATGAATTCCCTGAGGGGTGTAGTTTTCAAAATGGGGTGACTTGTGGGGGGGTTCCACTGTATTGGTGCTTGGGGGGTCTTGCTAATGCGACATAGCACCCACCAAAATTCCACCAGAATCTGAGCCGCAAAATCCAAAAATCACTCCTTCCGTTCTGAGTCCTGCCATGCACCCAACTGGTATTTTTTGGTCACATGTGAGGCATTGCCGTACTCGGAAGAAATTGGGGCACATATTTTGGGGTGCTTTTTCTCCTTCATACCTTCTGAAAATGAAAAATTGTGAGCCAGAACTGCATTTTTGTGTAAAAAAATGTAATTTTTCATTTTCACTGCCCACTTGTATCAAAATTGGTGAAACCCCTGGGGGTTTGAAATGTACACTATACCCCTAGATGAATTCCCTGAGGGGTGTACTTTGCAAAATGGGGTGACTTGTGGGGGGGTTCCACTGTATTGGTGCAACATAGCACCCACCATTCATTCCACCAGAATCTGAGCTGCAAAATCCAAAAATCACTCCTTCCCTTCTGAGTCCTGCCATGCACCCAACTGGTATTTTTTGGTCACATGTGAGGCATTGCCGTACTCGGGAGAAATTGGGGCACAGATTTTGGGGTGCTTTTTCTCCTTCATACCTTCTGAAAATGAAAAATTTTGAGCCAGAACTGCATTTTTGTGTAAAAAAATGTAATTTTTCATTTTCACTGCCCACTTGTATCAAAATTGGTGAAACCCCTGGGGGTTTGAAATGTACACTATACCCCTAGATGAATTCCCTGAGGGGTGTAGTTTGCAAAATGGGGTGACTTGTGGGGGGGTTCCACTGTATTGGTGCTTGGGGGGTCTTGCTAATGCGACATAGCACCCACCAAAATTCCACCAGAATCTGAGCTGCAAAATCCAAAAATCACTCCTTCCCTTTTGAGTCCTGCCATGCACCCAACTGGTATTTTTTGGTCACATGTGAGGCATTGCTGTACTCGGGAGAAATTGGGGCACAGATTTTGGGGTGCTTTTTCTCCTTCATACCTTCTGAAAATGACAAATTTGGAGCCAGAACTGCATTTTTGTGTAAAAAAAATAATTTTTCATTTTCACTGCCCAGTTGTACCACAATTGGTGAAACCCCTGCGGGTTTGAAATGTACACTATACCCCTAGCTGAATTCCCTGAGGGGTGTAGTTTGCAAAATGGGGTCACTTGTGGGGGGGTTCCTAACTTTTAGCATGTTATGGTGCCTAGAAACCTACATGGTGCCTAAAAAATAATCTCATAAAAAGGAGGCTCCAAAATCAAGTAGGTGCTCCTTCTATTATGAAGCCTGTGGTTTGGTCACCGTGCACACTAGGGCCACATATAGGATATTTATGAAAACAAAAGAATTGGGGGAATCAATTTTTAGTCACATTTCTCTAGTAAAATGTACTGTGTTCCTTAGAAAAATGTATTAAAATTGCAAATCTGCAAAAAAAAAGAAATTTTGAAATTTCACCTACACTTTGTTTTAATTCCTGTGAAACACCTAAAGGGTTAACAAACTTCCAAAATGCTGTTTTGAATACTGTGAGGGGTGCAGTTTTTGAAATGGCATCATTTATGGGGGTGTCTCACATACAAGTCCCTCAAAGTCACATCAGAACTGAACTGGTCCCTAAAAAAATCAGTGTTTGAAATTTTCTTGAAAATTTGAGAATTTGCTATTCATATTGTAAGCCTCCTAGTGTCCCAAAAAATTAAAAGGAAGTTGAAATAATGATGTCAACATAAAGTAGACATATGGTCTATGTTAGTTATTCACTATTTTGAGTGGTAAGATTATTTGTCTCACAAGCAGAAAATTTAACATTTTGCAAATCGCTAAATTTTCCATTTTTTCACGATATTTTGGTATTTTTCACAAAAAAACACAGACTGTATCGACGAAAATTTACCACTAACTTGAAGTACAATGTGTCACGAAAAAACAATCTCAAAATCACTGGGATAAGTAAAAGCAAAAAAAAGTTATCCCCACTTAAGTGAGACATGTCAGAATTGAAAAAAAGGGCTCTGTCAGGAAGGCAAAAACAGGCTCTGTCAGGAAGGGGTTAAATCATTATACACTTTTTATCCGTGATGCCAATTACACATTACGCCGCATTACGTTACGTGATGAAAATTACATATTACGCCGCACACCATGATGACAATGACACATTATGTCGCACACCATGATGACAATTACACATTATGTCGCACACCATGATGCCCATTAGACCCCACACTGTGATGCCCATTACACCCACACTGTGATGGCAATTACACAATACTCCCCACACGAATGCCTATTACACATTATGCCCCAGGCGCCGCTGCCGTACAACTGATACCGTTTACTAATATGCCCCCACAGTGCCAGATATGCCCCCACAGTGCCATACATATATGCCCCCACAGTGCCACACATATGCCCCCACAGTGCCACAAGCAGCACAACTCACTGTCTCTGGCCCTGGGTCTCCCCCTCCAGTCCCGCGCCGCTGCCATATGCCCCTACAGTGCCAGATATGCCCCCACAGTGCCACATATATGCCCCCACAGTGCAAAATATGTCCCTACAGTGCCAAAGATATGCCTTCACAGTGCCACACATATGCCCCACACAGTGCCAAATATGCCCCCACAGTGCCACAGATATGCCCCTACAGTGCCACAGATATGCCCCCACATATATGCCCCCACAGTGCAAAATATGCCCCCACAGTGCCAAATATGCCCCCACAGTGCCAAATATGCCCCCACACAGTGCCACAGATATGCCTTCACAGTGCCACACATATGCCCCTACAGTGCCATATATGCCCCACACAGTGCCAAATATGCCCCCACAGTGCCACAGATATGCCCCTACAGTGCCACACATATGCCCCACACAGTGCCACAGATATGCCCCCACAGTGCCACAGATATGCCCCTACAGTGCCACACATATGCCCCCAAAGTGCCACACATATGCCCCCAAAGTGCCAGAAGCAGCACAACTCACTGTGGCCATGGGTCTCCCCCTCAAGTCCCCTGCCATCGCTGCTGCTGGTGGTGCTGCTGCTGCTTCTTCTTCTTTCCTGGGGAGGGGAGGGGAGCGGAGCGTCTCTCCTTCCCTTCCCCTTCACTGTGTGTACCACTCACAACCTGAGCAGTCAGCCATTCATACCTTGCGGGCTGTCTCCTGATTGGCTGCCGGCCCGCGAGGCGAGCTCTGATTGGCTGACAGCCCAGTGACCGAGGGGAAGGAGAGACGGGCGATGCGCTCCGCTCTCCTCCCCTCCCCAGGGAAATCATCCTGGGGCTGTGCTGTGGCGGCCGGGGAGAGGGGAAAGGAAGTGCGGCAGGCGGCGGCAGCGTGTGCGTCGGGGTTGGGGGGGGGGAGCTGCCGCGCGCCCTGGCTGTTTACAGAGGCTGACAAGCCGTGCGGCGCCCCGGGCTGCTGCACGGCTTGTCCGCCTCTAGAAACGGCCCTGTATGTGCTGATGGTGTGACGCTCCGGTGTCACAAGACGGTTATATAGCATAAATGTGCTGATGGTGTGACGCTCGGGTGTCACAAGGTGGATTATATACTTTAGCAATAACGTGCTGATGGTTTGAAGATCAGGTGTCACCATTTTGACCTTTTAAATGAAAATGTGCCCTCGCGAATGAAAAATGTGCCCTCGCGAATGAAAAATGTGCCCTCGCGATTGAAAAATGTGCCCTCGCGATTGAAAAATGTGCCGTTCCCATGATCAGCACCCTGCCCTAAAAAATTTCTAGAGTGAACACTAGGTACAGTAGGCTACTATAGTTACACACAATTTGTCAGTAAAACGTGATATACTGTACAGGGTAGGCGTGTATAGTTACACAATGTGTCAGTAAGCCAGTGATATACAGGGTAGGTAGATGTCACACTGAGCAGTGATTCACTCCCAACATTCCGTTTATAAATCGTTAATGGTATCATTCAGTGTTTAAGACCTAGATCGTTCACCCACCAGGTGAAGCAATATCTTTATCAATATCTCGTTTGCTAACAATATTGCATAGAGGTGATTCAGTATATCCAATCAGCCTTCCGCAGCTATCTATCCTATGGCTTACAGGTAACTCCACTATTGAGCCCTTCTGTCTAGGCCACACACAGTAACCTATCACTGTTACCATAACAACACAGGTGTTCCGCCAATGCGCATTTCACTTTAATGGCTTTATCAGGGTTACACATGACCAGTAGCGGTGCCAGAACAGACCTTCTGAGAGCACAGAGGCTGAAGCAGCACTGACAGACCCCTACCCAAACTTTAGTATGGTACTTGGCAAGGCCTGATACACTTGACAGCATTAAGACATGTTATATTGGTATAAAAAACCCTGCCCCAATCTGCAAAGCGCCTCCCACTTTGGTAATATATTTGCCCCTTTCAGGGTTGTAAATTGAGGCAGGTAGGAGATATGCTATTCTGCCCTTGCTTATACATACACATAGTCTAAAGGTGGCCATACACACGCAGATTTATCTTTAGATCTGGCTGCTTGAAACAAAAAAATGGTTATGGATGAGAGCAAATGACAGTTGACCATTTGCTTGGAAATGTTGGAAAACAGACAAACTGTCACTCATCCATAACCATGTTTTTGTTCCAACCAGCCAGATCTGAAGATAAATCTTATAGTGTATGGGCCCCACTTTATTTGTATACATATATTTGCCTGTATGGCTGCTGCTAATACCTGTGTGATGACATCACAATGGCCCTGTGATGACATAACAGTGATTCTATGATGTCACAATGCCTGGTGAGCCAGGACGGAACACTAGGATTCATTCTGTTGCCTGGTCCCGACTTGTGCAGTCAGAGCTTTTGAACGTGTCTGATTATTCAGCATTTTCAGTTCATATATTGTGTTTGGAGAGGAGCAAGGAGAGAGAGGAGAGAGAGGAGGAAGGAGGAGACAAACGGGAGCAGCCCTGCGCTGCGTCCCGTTCTATAGTAGCAAGGTAAGTGCGCTCTTATTTCTATTCATTCTTTTTTGTTTGAGCAATTGGGGTTCTTCATGGATTTCTTAAGGGGCGAGGCTCACCTGAAAGTGGGCGTGTCATAGCATAGAAGGCGGTTATGTCCCAATTTAGTGGGTGTTTCAGGGGGTCTTTGCCCAAACCTGAGGGGTTATTTATTATTTATATCACTGCCGGTTCCCAATGACCCTTAATATTTTTGGCGTTCAATATGAGCTAAAATGGTTATTCGATTCCAGTGGGTTTGTGTGTGTCCCACACACAAACACTTTTTTATTTTGGTTTAAACCCTTTCTTTTTGTTGGTGGTTAAATAAAAACAATTTGCATGTTACAATGGGCACCGATATTATGCCCACATTTCACTGCAAATGAGGTTGCTGATAAATGGGCTTAAAATAATAAAGCCCTTTATTTCCCCCATTACTCCATTACTCCATTATGGTATTGTATTCGCTGATACCTGCATATCTGTGGTCAGTTGTGTAACACATATTTATACTGATCTTACTATTGGAGCATTGTGATTCCGGATTATAATCGTATGAATATGAAATGAATTATAACATTGTGACAGGAGATCGGGGACCATATTCACTTTTTGCTTTTCATGGCGCCCAGAGAGGTCGCGTAGAGTAGCGTAAAGGGCTCGCTTGGCTGCCTATTTCCGCTGCCTATCAAGCAGGTAAACTCCATCCCGCCAAAGGCACGCCCACCCCGCCACACAAATACCCGCACTATGCTGCAACGCGTACGCTTACACATTCACGCGTAAGCACCCGCATCGAATGATTTTTCCTCTGTTCGTTGTGTTTCCGTCCATTATGACTAGAAGGGATATTTGTGTATAGCTTATTTGTTATTTAATATTTCAATTTTATCTTTAATTAAGGTGACGCAGTGAGTCAAACTTGCTACAAGAGGGGAAATGGCCCAATTGCCATCAGAGAGCCAAACCAAACAAGAACCCCGGGAGAGGCAGATGCCCCCGGCACCGCGGGTAAGACAGGCCCCACCGCCTCCCCGCGAGAAAAAGGCACCACCGCCTCCCCGCGAGAGAAAGGCACCACCGCCTCCCCGCGAGAGAAAGGCCCCACCGCCTCCCTGCGAGAGAAAGGCCCCACCGCCTCCCTGCGAGAGAAAGGCCCCACCGGTACCGAGGGAGAGACAGGCCCCACCGGCACCGAGGGAGAGACAGGCCCCACCGACACCAAGGGAGAGACAGGCCCCACCGGCACCAAGGGAGAGACAGGCTCCATCGGCACCAAGGGAGAGACAGGCCCCACCGGCACCAAGGGAGAGACAGGCCCCACCGGCACCAAGGGAGAGACAGGCTTCCTCACCATTGAGGAATTCGCCCCCGTCAATATCCACGGTGTGGCAAGAGCCACCGTCACGATCAACAGAATGGTATGCGCCCCCATCACCATCCATGGAGAGGCAAGAGCCCCCGTTCCAATCCACGGAGTGGCATGAGAACCCATTCTCAATGGACTGGTATTCCGAGATCCCGGAAACATCCACGGAGTGGCAAGAGTCTCAGGAAGCATCCACGGAGTGGCAAGAGTCCCAGGAAGCATCCACGGTGTGGCAAGAGTCCCAGGAAGCATCCATGGTGTGGCAAGAGTCCCAGGAAACCTACACGGAGCGGCAAGAGACCCAGGAAACATCTATGGAGTGGCCCCCCGTCACCACCCACAGAGTGGTATACGCCCCCGTCACCATCCACGGAGTGGTATGCACCCCCGCCGCCATCCACGGAGTGGCATGCGCCCCCGTCACCATTTACGGAGTGGCAAGCGTCCCTGTCACTGGAGTGGCATGCACCCCCTATACCATCCAAGGAGTGGTATGCACCCCTGTCACCATCACGGAGTGGCATGCACTCCCAATGTAGAGGCGTCCCACTACATTTCAACTTCTGTTAAATATGGAATATTGCACATAACAACCAATCAGACTGTATCTATTATCTCCTATACGATACTAAATAAATGAGTAGTCTAGATAATAGACACATTATTTATTTAGTATTGTCTAGGAGATACTAGATAGAATCTGATTGGTTGTTATGGGCAACATCCCATCTTCAACTGAATTCCCATCTTATACCCCATCATGTGTTATTTCCAACAACAATTTGGGTAATAAAATGAGTGGTGAATAATACTGTATATCTGTGGTTATTTCCTCATTTGGAGCGTCTCCATGCTTGGCGGCTACAGTGTCAGAATATGTCAAATAAAACATGTGTACATTTACTTTTTTAAATATGTCTACACACATCTCAGAGGGTTCCTTGGTCTATGAGAAGACCTAGCCATTACCCGATAATTCTGTCTGCACACATCTCAGAGGGCTCCTTGGTCTATGAGAAGGACCTAGCCATTACCCATCATTCTCCTGTCTACACACATCTCAGAGGGTTCCTTGGTCTATGAGGAGACATAGCCATTACCCATGATTCTTCTATCTACATACATCTCAGAGGGTTCCTTGGTTCCTTTCTCCTATCTACAGACATCTCAAAGGGTTTCTTGATCTGTGAGGAGACATAGCCATTACCCCATCATTCTCCTGTCTACACACAACTCAGATGGGTTCCTTGGTGTATGAGGAGATGCAGCCATTACCTCATCATTATTGTGTCTACATACAGGACATCTCAGAGGGTTCCTTGGTCTAGGAGGAGACCCCTTGGTCTAGGAGGAGACCCCATCATTCTCCTGTTTACACACATCTCAGAGGGTTCCTTGCTTTGGTCCTTGCAGTATTTAAAACAGCCATTACAATCCTGTAATTTCAGTAATGTTACAAATGCCTGGGGAGTTCATACAGTAGGTTGCGGCACATTCAAAATGTTACCTCAGGAAACAAAATGGCCACTTCACAAAGCGCTGCAGTGAGGCCCCTCGTTCACAGTGACTGATATTTTGCATCTTCCTAACAAGTTTGTGCTAAAATAATACACACAATGCAATATTAGCATTGCTGTCTGTCAAAAAGTGTATTAGTAGGTCGACGATAACTAGGTCAACGGTCATTAGGTCAACCACTATTGGTCGACAGTGAAAAGGTCTACATGCACTATGGTTGACATGGACTAAAATTTGAGTCAAGCAAAAGGTCGACATGACTCTTTAAGATTTTTAGTGCCTAGGTCAACAACAGTCGACATAGACCCTCAATTAGTGTACCAAGTACCCTCGTATGGTGCCTCCCTCGCCATACTTTACCATTACCAATTGTAGGCCACGTGGATAATAAATTATAACAAGTTATCCAAGTGAAAAAGGTTGGAAAGAGATAAAAACAGCCAACCAGCTTCTAACTGCCATGTTACGGCCTGTGTTTCAAAAATGTCAGCTAAGAGCTGATTGGTTGGTACCTTAGCTCTCTCCAATCTTTGATAAATATCCTCCTTACAGACACAGCAGGCTTCTTCCGAACACTTCAAGTCCAGCGCTTATTTGGTGCAGACAAGGAAATGGGTAATTATGTCCTGACAATACAGTGTACAGCATACAGAAAGACCGACAAGCCTTGATGAACAGCACACGTGACACACTTATCTCTCTCCTTATGTACACACCACTGGAGAGTGGTATAGTCAGATGATTATCGATTTTGGCCACACTTTATTTCATACAAACGGAGAAGAGGAGACGCCCAATCCACATGTGGTAGGAAATATGGATTGTACGCTCCACTGGGGCAGGGACTGATGTGAATGTTCAAATATTCTCTGTAAAGTGCAGCGGAATCTGTGTGCGCTATATAAGAAACTGCTAAGAAATAAATTAATAATATAGGGATGTATGGTATTTTCTCCCCACTCAGGCAGGCATCTTCGGTGATGGGTATCCATATATAACAAGAATCCCTTTCAATACTGCGGTCATCTCTACTGTATAAACCAGTTTGAGGCGGAGAAGAGGAGACTAATATACCTTCATAGGGATGTATTATCTATTGATAGCGCTGATGAACGAGACACGATTTCATATGGTCTTGCATATGTCTTTTTCTTTCATGTGTTTATAAGGTGTGGGGACACTATCCCTGTGTCTTCATCCACCAAGATGCATTCTAAGCACGATTTGAACACCTTTATATTACTTTCATACTATAGAGTAGGCTACCATAGTTACACGCAATGTGTCAGTAAGCTAGTGCTATTCCAGGTAGAGATGAGCGGGTCAGGATCCCCGAGATCCGTCAGATCCGAATCTCGGGATCCGGGTCGGGCTCCGAGGCGGCTCGGGAGTTCCCGCCTCAATTCCGGACCCTGTGCTGTTCTCCGTGCCATGCTGTGCTGTGCTACATGACCTGCCCTGTGCCCTCACTGCCCTGAGCCCTGTAGTGTGATTTAAATAACTAGGTGCTGCAGTGCTCACACGCAGGGGCTGCAGTGTCCACTGTCCAGGGGCTGTCCTGTGGCCCGTGCCCTGTTGTGATTTATTTAGCCCTAAGCCCTGTGTTGTGATTTATTTAGCCCTGAGCCCTGTGTTGTGTGATTTAACTAACTAACTCAGTGCTGCAGTGCTCACACGCAGGGGCTGCAGTGCTGCTGAGAAGTACACTGAGTACAGGGGCTGCAGTAATACAAGGGGCTGTGTCCAGTGTAACGGCCTATATCCATTGTCCAGTGTCACGAGTCACGACATATATCCTGTGTCCAGTGTGACGACATATATCCTGTGTCCAGTGTGACGACATACATCCTGTGTCCAGTGTGACGACATATATCCAGTGTCCAGTGTGACAGATATATCCATTGTCCAGTGTGACGACATATATCCTGTGTCCAGTGTGACGACATATATCCGGTGTCCAGTGTGACATCTAACCATTGTGTGACGGCATATATCCAGTGTCCAGCGTGATATATATCCATTGTCCAGTGTGACGACATATATCCTGTGTCCAGCATGACATATATCCATTGTCCAGTGTGACGACATATATCCAGTGTCCAGTGTGACATATATCCATTGTCCAGTGTGACGACATATATCCTGTGTCCAGTGTGACTATATATATCCAGTGTCCAGTGTGACTACATATATCCAGTGTCCAGTGTGACGACATATATCCAGTGTCCAGTGTGACATATATCCTGTGTCCAGTGTGACGACATATATCCTGTATCCAGTGTGACTACATATATCCAGTGTCCAGTGTGACGACATATATCCAGTATCCAGTGTGATGACATATATCCAGTGTCCAGTGTGACATATATCCTGTGTCCAGTGTGACGACATATATCCAGTGCCCAGTGTGACATCTAACCATTGTGTGACGTCATATATCCAGTGTCCAGCGTGATATATATCCATTGTCCAGTGTGACGACATATATCCTGTGTCCAGCGTGACATATATCCATTGCCCAGTGTGACGACATATATCCAGTGTCCAGTGTGACATATATCCATTGTCCAGTGTGACGACATATATCCTGTGTCCAGTGTGACTATATATATCCAGTGTCCAGTGTGACTACATATATCCAGTGTCCAGTGTGACAACATATATCCAGTGTCCAGTGTGACATATATCCTGTGTCCAGTGTGACGACATATATCCTGTATCCAGTGTGACTACATATATCCAGTGTCCAGTGTGACGACATATATCCAGTGTCCAGTGTGACGACATATATCCAGTGTCCAGTGTGACATATATCCTGTGTCCAGTGTGACGACATATATGCAGTGTCCAGTGTGACATATATCCATTGTCCAGTGTGACAACATATATCCAGTGTTCAGTGTGACATGTAACCATTGTGTGACGGCATATATCCAGTGTCCAGCGTGACATATATCCATTGTCCAGTCTGACGACATATATCCTGTGTCCAGTGTGACATATATCCATTGTCCAGTGTGACGACATATATCCTGTGTCCACTGTGACATGTAACCATTGTGTGACGGCATATATCCTGTGTCCAGTGTGACATATATCCATTGTCCAGTGTGACGACATATATCCAGAGTCCAGTGTGACATATATCCATTGTCCAGTGTGACTATATATATCCAGTGTCCAGTGTGACAGGGGCTGTGTCCAGTGTACAGGGGCTGTGTCCAGTGTACAGGGGCTGTGTACAGGGGTTGTGTCCAGTGTACAGGGGTTGTGTCCAGTATACAGGAGCTGTGTCCAGGAGCTGTGTCCAGGGGCAGTGTCCAGTATGACGGCTGTGTCCAGTGTACAGGAGCTGTGTCCCGGGGCGGTGTCCAGAAGCTGTGTCCATTGTCCAGGGGCTGTGTCCAGGGTAACGGGCTGTGTCCATTGTCCAGGGGCTGTGTCCAGGGTGACGGGCTGTGTCCAGTGTCCAGGGGCAGTGTCCAGTGTGAAGGCTGTGTCCAGTGTACAGGAGCTGTGTCCAGGGGCGGTGTCCAGAGGCTGTGTCCAGTGTGACGGCTGTGTCCATTGTCCAGGGGCTGTGTCCAGTGTGACGGGCTGTGTCCATTGTCCAGGGGCTGTGTCCAGGGTGACGGGCTGTGTCCAGTGTCCAGGGGCAGTGTCCAGTGTGAAGGCTATTTCCAGTGTACAGGAGCTGTGTCCAGGGGCGGTGTCCAGAGGCTGTGTCCAGTGTGACGGCTGTGTCCATTGTCCAGGGGCTGTGTCCAGTGTGACGGGCTGTGTCCAGGGGCAGTGTCCAGGGGCTGTGTCCATTGTCCAGGGGCTGTGTCCAGGGTGATGGGCTGTGTCCAGGGGCAGTGTCCAGGGGCTGTGTCCAGGGGCAGTGTCCAGTGTCCAAGGGGTTGTGTCCAGTGTGACAGGCTGTGTCCAGTGTAAAGTAAGAAAAATAAATAAAAGTAATAAATAAAATAAAAACACATTTTTGGAGGATGATGGAGGAGGAAATAGTGGGAGATCAGCAACCTGATAGAAGTGCTGAAGCTGCTACCACCAGTCATGACAAGGCCGATACCTTGTTGTATTTGCTCTTTGGAGCATTTCTCTTTTTTTGGGATAGTTTATTAAACTGCCACCCTGTCTGCCCCTGTAGTGCCACTCTGCCAGGTTGGAAGTGTAAGGTCCACATGTATGTGATGCCGACTGCTGTCGCTTAGCTTAGTCATCCAGCTACCTCGGTATACCCTTTTGGCCCAACTACAGTAAATGAAAACAATTTTGTAAGCTGTGAAGTGATCGAAATTGACTAGAAATGAGTGGAAACTAATGTTATTGAGGTTAATAATACTTTAGGGGCATTTTTTCATAAAAATCCATATCCAAAACCCACAAGGGTGGTTTTGCCAAAACCAATCCAGATCCAAAACACAAAGGGAGATCCAGATCCAAAACCAAAACCCGAAAAGTGGCCGCCGCACATCTCTAATTACAGGGTGAGCTGCTAAACTTACACACAATATGTCAGTAGTTACTCACAAAGAGTCAGTAAGCCAGTGCCATACAGATAGGCTGCCATAGATACACACGATGTGTCAGTAAGTCAGTGCTATTACAGGGTGAGCTGCTAAATTTACATTAAATGTGTCAGTAAACCAGTGCTATACAGAGTAGGCTACTACAGTTACACACAATGCGTCAGCAAGCCAGTGCTATACAGGGTGAACTGCCATAGCAGTGGGAAACGCAGGATTTTCAGAAGGGGGTTTCCAGAGGGGTGGAGCAAAGCACGGAGATGGACACTTAGGTGACCCAGTAGATACACACTATGTGTCAGTAAGACGTGCTATACAGGGTAGGCTGCTATAGATACATGTAATGTGTCAGCAAGTCGGTGCTATACAGGGTAGTAGTGTTCCCGCTAGGCTTATTTCACGGGGCGCTGCGCCCTGCCTGTTTCTGCCCGCCCTGCATAGTTAATAGCCGCTGCCGCGCTAGAAGTCTCCTCCCGCTGACAGTGTAAGCTGCTAGCGCGGCAGCGTGTGGACACTCCCCCCTCAGCCCTGACATGTCGCAGCAGCGGAGGGGGGGGGACAGTGAGCACCAGGAGATCACGGGGCAGAGGCTGCTCTGTGCGTGACAGTGCGTCCCCTTGAAGGCATCGGCCCAGAAGCCTGCCGGTGGTGACACCTGCTGGCTGGAGGCAGTGCTTGGCCCCCGGGGCCGGTGATGGACAGCTGGGCACCCTGGGATATGCAGCCCTCCCGCTCCCCCGCCGCCGCACACTTGTTGATGCACCCGAGTGCAGCGTGTAGGGCGGTCCCGGCTCATCTGCCCCCTCTCCGCAGGCCACACGGACTCCTCAGCGCTGCCTCTGGGGGACTTTATGGGGGATATAACCCGCTCCGGAGAGTTACCCCTGCCAGAGGGCTTCGAGCAGGTCAGGGACGTGGACGGCAAAGTTGATTATATTGATCACAGATAAGTGTCAAAGGTCTGTTTCATATGTGCAAGTTTATTTACATGTGCAATGCTAATAACCACCATTGTTGGCCATATAATATTGTCCAGTATACATAGGGAAGTTGCAGGAGCCCAACTTTAACGTTTCATTTCCGGACGCATTTTTTGCATTATATTGATCCTCTCACATTTTCTGTAATCACAGTATGCATATTGCCAATCAAAATATTGTCCATAATAAATTCAGGATGTGGCCAGGGGGTCTCAGGTGGTCAGAAGTAATGTACTCAAAACCCAGCAGTATTCATAAATTTATCAGGTTTACATGGCTAAACTCAAGGAATTTGTGCTTGAAATAGGCAATACTTAATGGGTGCCAACAACACTATTGCCCATTCTCCATCACTGACATTCGCAGTACGAGTGCAGTGCACATGCAAATTGATGGTGTGACGCTCAGGTGTCACAAGATGGTTATATAGCATAAATGTGCCGATGGTGTGATGCTCAGGTGTCACAAAATGGATTATATACAGTAGCATAAATGTGCTGTTGGTGTGACACTCAGGTGTCACAAGATGGTTATATAGCATAAATGTGCTGATGGTGTGACGCTCAGGTGTCACAGGATGGATTATATAGAATATATGTGCTCAGGGCCGTTTCTAGACAATTTAGCTCCCAGGGCAAAGAAATAAAAAATGCGCCCCCACCCCCCCAAATACACATAAGGGCGTGGTCTAGCAGGAAAACAAGTACCTTACATCTCACTTTTGCAACCTGCATGTCCAGACATTGGTTACCGCAAGAATTGTCATTGTCCTCCCGCATTTAAGTTGGCCGGCTGAAGGCCACACAGTGACATAAAAATATAAAGGCCCACACAGTGACCTAGTACGCCTCACAGATCAAGGGCAAACAATGACAGGCTACTTAAATCATTATACACTTTTTATCCGTGATGCCAATTACACATTACGCCGCATTACGTTACGTGATGACAATTACATATTACGCCGCACACCATGATGACAATGACACATTATGTCGCACACCATGATGACAATTACACATTATGTCGCACACCATGATGCCCATTAGACCCCACACTGTGATGCCCATTACACCCACACTGTGATGGCAATTACACAATACTCCCCACACGAATGCCTATTACACATTATGCCCCAGGCGCCGCTGCCGTACAACTGATACCGTTTACTAATATGCCCCCACAGTGCCAGATATGCCCCCACAGTGCCATACATATATGCCCCCACAGTGCCACACATATGCCCCCACAGTGCCACAAGCAGCACAACTCACTGTCTCTGGCCCTGGGTCTCCCCCTCCAGTCCCGCGCCGCTGCCATATGCCCCTACAGTGCCAGATATGCCCCCACAGTGCCACATATATGCCCCCACAGTGCAAAATATGTCCCTACAGTGCCACAGATATGCCTTCACAGTGCCACACATATGCCCCACACAGTGCCAAATATGCCCCCACAGTGCCACAGATATGCCCCTACAGTGCCACAGATATGCCCCCACATATATGCCCCCACAGTGCAAAATATGCCCCCACAGTGCCAAATATGCCCCCACAGTGCCAAATATGCCCCCACACAGTGCCACAGATATGCCTTCACAGTGCCACACATATGCCCCTACAGTGCCATATATGCCCCACACAGTGCCAAATATGCCCCCACAGTGCCACAGATATGCCCCTACAGTGCCACACATATGCCCCACACAGTGCCACAGATATGCCCCCACAGTGCCACAGATATGCCCCTACAGTGCCACACATATGCCCCCAAAGTGCCACACATATGCCCCCAAAGTGCCAGAAGCAGCACAACTCACTGTGGCCATGGGTCTCCCCCTCAAGTCCCCTGCCATCGCTGCTGCTGGTGGTGCTGCTGCTGCTTCTTCTTCTTTCCTGGGGAGGGGAGGGGAGCGGAGCGTCTCTCCTTCCCTTCCCCTTCACTGTGTGTACCACTCACAACCTGAGCAGTCAGCCATTCATACCTTGCGGGCTGTCTCCTGATTGGCTGCCGGCCCGCGAGGCGAGCTCTGATTGGCTGACAGCCCAGTGACCGAGGGGAAGGAGAGACGGGCGATGCGCTCCGCTCTCCTCCCCTCCCCAGGGAAATCATCCTGGGGCTGTGCTGTGGCGGCCGGGGAGAGGGGAAAGGAAGTGCGGCAGGCGGCGGCAGCGTGTGCGTCGGGGTTGGGGGGGGGGAGCTGCCGCGCGCCCTGGCTGTTTACAGAGGCTGACAAGCCGTGCGGCGCCCCGGGCTGCTGCACGGCTTGTCCGCCTCTAGAAACGGCCCTGTATGTGCTGATGGTGTGACGCTCCGGTGTCACAAGACGGTTATATAGCATAAATGTGCTGATGGTGTGACGCTCGGGTGTCACAAGGTGGATTATATACTTTAGCAATAACGTGCTGATGGTTTGAAGATCAGGTGTCACCATTTTGACCTTTTAAATGAAAATGTGCCCTCGCGAATGAAAAATGTGCCCTCGCGAATGAAAAATGTGCCCTCGCGATTGAAAAATGTGCCCTCGCGATTGAAAAATGTGCCGTTCCCATGATCAGCACCCTGCCCTAAAAAATTTCTAGAGTGAACACTAGGTACAGTAGGCTACTATAGTTACACACAATTTGTCAGTAAAACGTGATATACTGTACAGGGTAGGCGTGTATAGTTACACAATGTGTCAGTAAGCCAGTGATATACAGGGTAGGTAGATGTCACACTGAGCAGTGATTCACTCCCAACATTCCGTTTATAAATCGTTAATGGTATCATTCAGTGTTTAAGACCTAGATCGTTCACCCACCAGGTGAAGCAATATCTTTATCAATATCTCGTTTGCTAACAATATTGCATAGAGGTGATTCAGTATATCCAATCAGCCTTCCGCAGCTATCTATCCTATGGCTTACAGGTAACTCCACTATTGAGCCCTTCTGTCTAGGCCACACACAGTAACCTATCACTGTTACCATAACAACACAGGTGTTCCGCCAATGCGCATTTCACTTTAATGGCTTTATCAGGGTTACACATGACCAGTAGCGGTGCCAGAACAGACCTTCTGAGAGCACAGAGGCTGAAGCAGCACTGACAGACCCCTACCCAAACTTTAGTATGGTACTTGGCAAGGCCTGATACACTTGACAGCATTAAGACATGTTATATTGGTATAAAAAACCCTGCCCCAATCTGCAAAGCGCCTCCCACTTTGGTAATATATTTGCCCCTTTCAGGGTTGTAAATTGAGGCAGGTAGGAGATATGCTATTCTGCCCTTGCTTATACATACACATAGTCTAAAGGTGGCCATACACACGCAGATTTATCTTTAGATCTGGCTGCTTGAAACAAAAAAATGGTTATGGATGAGAGCAAATGACAGTTGACCATTTGCTTGGAAATGTTGGAAAACAGACAAACTGTCACTCATCCATAACCATGTTTTTGTTCCAACCAGCCAGATCTGAAGATAAATCTTATAGTGTATGGGCCCCACTTTATTTGTATACATATATTTGCCTGTATGGCTGCTGCTAATACCTGTGTGATGACATCACAATGGCCCTGTGATGACATAACAGTGATTCTATGATGTCACAATGCCTGGTGAGCCAGGACGGAACACTAGGATTCATTCTGTTGCCTGGTCCCGACTTGTGCAGTCAGAGCTTTTGAACGTGTCTGATTATTCAGCATTTTCAGTTCATATATTGTGTTTGGAGAGGAGCAAGGAGAGAGAGGAGAGAGAGGAGGAAGGAGGAGACAAACGGGAGCAGCCCTGCGCTGCGTCCCGTTCTATAGTAGCAAGGTAAGTGCGCTCTTATTTCTATTCATTCTTTTTTGTTTGAGCAATTGGGGTTCTTCATGGATTTCTTAAGGGGCGAGGCTCACCTGAAAGTGGGCGTGTCATAGCATAGAAGGCGGTTATGTCCCAATTTAGTGGGTGTTTCAGGGGGTCTTTGCCCAAACCTGAGGGGTTATTTATTATTTATATCACTGCCGGTTCCCAATGACCCTTAATATTTTTGGCGTTCAATATGAGCTAAAATGGTTATTCGATTCCAGTGGGTTTGTGTGTGTCCCACACACAAACACTTTTTTATTTTGGTTTAAACCCTTTCTTTTTGTTGGTGGTTAAATAAAAACAATTTGCATGTTACAATGGGCACCGATATTATGCCCACATTTCACTGCAAATGAGGTTGCTGATAAATGGGCTTAAAATAATAAAGCCCTTTATTTCCCCCATTACTCCATTACTCCATTATGGTATTGTATTCGCTGATACCTGCATATCTGTGGTCAGTTGTGTAACACATATTTATACTGATCCTACTATTGGAGCATTGTGATTCCGGATTATAATCGTATGAATATGAAATGAATTATAACATTGTGACAGGAGATCGGGGACCATATTCACTTTTTGCTTTTCATGGCGCCCAGAGAGGTCGCGTAGAGTAGCGTAAAGGGCTCGCTTGGCTGCCTATTTCCGCTGCCTATCAAGCAGGTAAACTCCATCCCGCCAAAGGCACGCCCACCCCGCCACACAAATACCCGCACTATGCTGCAACGCGTACGCTTACACATTCACGCGTAAGCACCCGCATCGAATGATTTTTCCTCTGTTCGTTGTGTTTCCGTCCATTATGACTAGAAGGGATATTTGTGTATAGCTTATTTGTTATTTAATATTTCTATTTTATCTTTAATTAAGGTGACGCAGTGAGTCAAACTTGCTACAAGAGGGGAAATGGCCCAATTGCCATCAGAGAGCCAAACCAAACAAGAACCCCGGGAGAGGCAGATGCCCCCGGCACCGCGGGTAAGACAGGCCCCACCGCCTCCCCGCGAGAAAAAGGCACCACCGCCTCCCCGCGAGAGAAAGGCACCACCGCCTCCCCGCGAGAGAAAGGCCCCACCGCCTCCCCGCGAGAGAAAGGCCCCACCGCCTCCCTGCGAGAGAAAGGCCCCACCGCCTCCCTGCGAGAGAAAGGCCCCACCGGTACCGAGGGAGAGACAGGCCCCACCGGCACCGAGGGAGAGACAGGCCCCACCGACACCAAGGGAGAGACAGGCCCCACCGGCACCAAGGGAGAGACAGGCTCCATCGGCACCAAGGGAGAGACAGGCCCCACCGGCACCAAGGGAGAGACAGGCCCCACCGGCACCAAGGGAGAGACAGGCTTCCTCACCATTGAGGAATTCGCCCCCGTCAATATCCACGGTGTGGCAAGAGCCACCGTCACGATCAACAGAATGGTATGCGCCCCCATCACCATCCATGGAGAGGCAAGAGCCCCCGTTCCAATCCACGGAGTGGCATGAGAACCCATTCTCAATGGACTGGTATTCCGAGATCCCGGAAACATCCACGGAGTGGCAAGAGTCTCAGGAAGCATCCACGGAGTGGCAAGAGTCCCAGGAAGCATCCACGGTGTGGCAAGAGTCCCAGGAAGCATCCATGGTGTGGCAAGAGTCCCAGGAAACCTACACGGAGCGGCAAGAGACCCAGGAAACATCTATGGAGTGGCCCCCCGTCACCACCCACAGAGTGGTATACGCCCCCGTCACCATCCACGGAGTGGTATGCACCCCCGCCGCCATCCACGGAGTGGCATGCGCCCCCGTCACCATTTACGGAGTGGCAAGCGTCCCTGTCACTGGAGTGGCATGCACCCCCTATACCATCCAAGGAGTGGTATGCACCCCTGTCACCATCACGGAGTGGCATGCACTCCCAATGTAGAGGCGTCCCACTACATTTCAACTTCTGTTAAATATGGAATATTGCACATAACAACCAATCAGACTGTATCTATTATCTCCTATACGATACTAAATAAATGAGTAGTCTAGATAATAGACACATTATTTATTTAGTATTGTCTAGGAGATACTAGATAGAATCTGATTGGTTGTTATGGGCAACATCCCATCTTCAACTGAATTCCCATCTTATACCCCATCATGTGTTATTTCCAACAACAATTTGGGTAATAAAATGAGTGGTGAATAATACTGTATATCTGTGGTTATTTCCTCATTTGGAGCGTCTCCATGCTTGGCGGCTACAGTGTCAGAATATGTCAAATAAAACATGTGTACATTTACTTTTTTAAATATGTCTACACACATCTCAGAGGGTTCCTTGGTCTATGAGAAGACCTAGCCATTACCCGATAATTCTGTCTGCACACATCTCAGAGGGCTCCTTGGTCTATGAGAAGGACCTAGCCATTACCCATCATTCTCCTGTCTACACACATCTCAGAGGGTTCCTTGGTCTATGAGGAGACATAGCCATTACCCATGATTCTTCTATCTACATACATCTCAGAGGGTTCCTTGGTTCCTTTCTCCTATCTACAGACATCTCAAAGGGTTTCTTGATCTGTGAGGAGACATAGCCATTACCCCATCATTCTCCTGTCTACACACAACTCAGATGGGTTCCTTGGTGTATGAGGAGATGCAGCCATTACCTCATCATTATTGTGTCTACATACAGGACATCTCAGAGGGTTCCTTGGTCTAGGAGGAGACCCCTTGGTCTAGGAGGAGACCCCATCATTCTCCTGTTTACACACATCTCAGAGGGTTCCTTGCTTTGGTCCTTGCAGTATTTAAAACAGCCATTACAATCCTGTAATTTCAGTAATGTTACAAATGCCTGGGGAGTTCATACAGTAGGTTGCGGCACATTCAAAATGTTACCTCAGGAAACAAAATGGCCACTTCACAAAGCGCTGCAGTGAGGCCCCTCGTTCACAGTGACTGATATTTTGCATCTTCCTAACAAGTTTGTGCTAAAATAATACACACAATGCAATATTAGCATTGCTGTCTGTCAAAAAGTGTATTAGTAGGTCGACGATAACTAGGTCAACGGTCATTAGGTCAACCACTATTGGTCGACAGTGAAAAGGTCTACATGCACTATGGTTGACATGGACTAAAATTTGAGTCAAGCAAAAGGTCGACATGACTCTTTAAGATTTTTAGTGCCTAGGTCAACAACAGTCGACATAGACCCTCAATTAGTGTACCAAGTACCCTCGTATGGTGCCTCCCTCGCCATACTTTACCATTACCAATTGTAGGCCACGTGGATAATAAATTATAACAAGTTATCCAAGTGAAAAAGGTTGGAAAGAGATAAAAACAGCCAACCAGCTTCTAACTGCCATGTTACGGCCTGTGTTTCAAAAATGTCAGCTAAGAGCTGATTGGTTGGTACCTTAGCTCTCTCCAATCTTTGATAAATATCCTCCTTACAGACACAGCAGGCTTCTTCCGAACACTTCAAGTCCAGCGCTTATTTGGTGCAGACAAGGAAATGGGTAATTATGTCCTGACAATACAGTGTACAGCATACAAAAAGACCGACAAGCCTTGATGAACAGCACACGTGACACACTTATCTCTCTCCTTATGTACACACCACTGGAGAGTGGTATAGTCAGATGATTATCGATTTTGGCCACACTTTATTTCATACAAACGGAGAAGAGGAGACGCCCAATCCACATGTGGTAGGAAATATGGATTGTACGCTCCACTGGGGCAGGGACTGATGTGAATGTTCAAATATTCTCTGTAAAGTGCAGCGGAATCTGTGTGCGCTATATAAGAAACTGCTAAGAAATAAATTAATAATATAGGGATGTATGGTATTTTCTCCCCACTCAGGCAGGCATCTTCGGTGATGGGTATCCATATATAACAAGAATCCCTTTCAATACTGCGGTCATCTCTACTGTATAAACCAGTTTGAGGCGGAGAAGAGGAGACTAATATACCTTCATAGGGATGTATTATCTATTGATAGCGCTGATGAACGAGACACGATTTCATATGGTCTTGCATATGTCTTTTTCTTTCATGTGTTTATAAGGTGTGGGGACACCATCCCTGTGTCTTCATCCACCAAGATGCATTCTAAGCACGATTTGAACACCTTTATATTACTTTCATACTATAGAGTAGGCTACCATAGTTACACGCAATGTGTCAGTAAGCTAGTGCTATTCCAGGTAGAGATGAGCGGGTCAGGATCCCCGAGATCCGTCAGATCCGAATCTCGGGATCCGGGTCGGGCTCCGAGGCGGCTCGGGAGTTCCCGCCTCAATTCCGGACCCTGTGCTGTTCTCCGTGCCATGCTGTGCTGTGCTACATGACCTGCCCTGTGCCCTCACTGCCCTGAGCCCTGTAGTGTGATTTAAATAACTAGGTGCTGCAGTGCTCACACGCAGGGGCTGCAGTGTCCACTGTCCAGGGGCTGTCCTGTGGCCCGTGCCCTGTTGTGATTTATTTAGCCCTAAGCCCTGTGTTGTGATTTATTTAGCCCTGAGCCCTGTGTTGTGTGATTTAACTAACTAACTCAGTGCTGCAGTGCTCACACGCAGGGGCTGCAGTGCTGCTGAGAAGTACACTGAGTACAGGGGCTGCAGTAATACAAGGGGCTGTGTCCAGTGTAACGGCCTATATCCATTGTCCAGTGTCACGAGTCACGACATATATCCTGTGTCCAGTGTGACGACATATATCCTGTGTCCAGTGTGACGACATACATCCTGTGTCCAGTGTGACGACATATATCCAGTGTCCAGTGTGACAGATATATCCATTGTCCAGTGTGACGACATATATCCTGTGTCCAGTGTGACGACATATATCCGGTGTCCAGTGTGACATCTAACCATTGTGTGACAGCATATATCCAGTGTCCAGCGTGATATATATCCATTGTCCAGTGTGACGACATATATCCAGTGTCCAGTGTGACGACATATATCCAGTGTCCAGTGTGATGACATATATCCAGTGTCCAGTGTGACATATATCCTGTGTCCAGTGTGACGACATATATCCAGTGCCCAGTGTGACATCTAACCATTGTGTGACGTCATATATCCAGTGTCCAGCGTGATATATATCCATTGTCCAGTGTGACGACATATATCCTGTGTCCAGCGTGACATATATCCATTGCCCAGTGTGACGACATATATCCAGTGTCCAGTGTGACATATATCCATTGTCCAGTGTGACGACATATATCCTGTGTCCAGTGTGACTATATATATCCAGTGTCCAGTGTGACTACATATATCCAGTGTCCAGTGTGACAACATATATCCAGTGTCCAGTGTGACATATATCCTGTGTCCAGTGTGACGACATATATCCTGTATCCAGTGTGACTACATATATCCAGTGTCCAGTGTGACGACATATATCCAGTGTCCAGTGTGACGACATATATCCAGTGTCCAGTGTGACATATATCCTGTGTCCAGTGTGACGACATATATGCAGTGTCCAGTGTGACATATATCCATTGTCCAGTGTGACAACATATATCCAGTGTTCAGTGTGACATGTAACCATTGTGTGACGGCATATATCCAGTGTCCAGCGTGACATATATCCATTGTCCAGTCTGACGACATATATCCTGTGTCCAGTGTGACATATATCCATTGTCCAGTGTGACGACATATATCCTGTGTCCACTGTGACATGTAACCATTGTGTGACGGCATATATTCTGTGTCCAGTGTGACATATATCCATTGTCCAGTGTGACGACATATATCCAGAGTCCAGTGTGACATATATCCATTGTCCAGTGTGACTATATATATCCAGTGTCCAGTGTGACAGGGGCTGTGTCCAGTGTACAGGGGCTGTGTCCAGTGTACAGGGGCTGTGTACAGGGGTTGTGTCCAGTGTACAGGGGTTGTGTCCAGTATACAGGAGCTGTGTCCAGGAGCTGTGTCCAGGGGCAGTGTCCAGTATGACGGCTGTGTCCAGTGTACAGGAGCTGTGTCCCGGGGCGGTGTCCAGAAGCTGTGTCCATTGTCCAGGGGCTGTGTCCAGGGTAACGGGCTGTGTCCATTGTCCAGGGGCTGTGTCCAGGGTGACGGGCTGTGTCCAGTGTCCAGGGGCAGTGTCCAGTGTGAAGGCTGTGTCCAGTGTACAGGAGCTGTGTCCAGGGGCGGTGTCCAGAGGCTGTGTCCAGTGTGACGGCTGTGTCCATTGTCCAGGGGCTGTGTCCAGTGTGACGGGCTGTGTCCATTGTCCAGGGGCTGTGTCCAGGGTGACGGGCTGTGTCCAGTGTCCAGGGGCAGTGTCCAGTGTGAAGGCTATTTCCAGTGTACAGGAGCTGTGTCCAGGGGCGGTGTCCAGAGGCTGTGTCCAGTGTGACGGCTGTGTCCATTGTCCAGGGGCTGTGTCCAGTGTGACGGGCTGTGTCCAGGGGCGGTGTCCAGGGGCTGTGTCCATTGTCCAGGGGCTGTGTCCAGGGTGATGGGCTGTGTCCAGGGGCAGTGTCCAGGGGCTGTGTCCAGGGGCAGTGTCCAGTGTCCAAGGGGTTGTGTCCAGTGTGACAGGCTGTGTCCAGTGTAAAGTAAGAAAAATAAATAAAAGTAATAAATAAAATAAAAACACATTTTTGGAGGATGATGGAGGAGGAAATAGTGGGAGATCAGCAACCTGATAGAAGTGCTGAAGCTGCTACCACCAGTCATGACAAGGCCGATACCTTGTTGTATTTGCTCTTTGGAGCATTTCTCTTTTTTTGGGATAGTTTATTAAACTGCCACCCTGTTTGCCCCTGTAGTGCCACTCTGCCAGGTTGGAAGTGTAAGGTCCACATGTATGTGATGCCGACTGCTGTCGCTTAGCTTAGTCATCCAGCTACCTCGGTATACCCTTTTGGCCCAACTACAGTAAATGAAAACAATTTTGTAAGCTGTGAAGTGATCAAAATTGACTAGAAATGAGTGGAAACTAATGTTATTGAGGTTAATAATACTTTAGGGGCATTTTTTCATAAAAATCCATATCCAAAACCCACAAGGGTGGTTTTGCCAAAACCAATCCAGATCCAAAACACGAAGGGAGATCCAGATCCAAAACCAAAACCCGAAAAGTGGCCGCCGCACATCTCTAATTACAGGGTGAGCTGCTAAACTTACACACAATATGTCAGTAGTTACTCACAAAGAGTCAGTAAGCCAGTGCCATACAGATAGGCTGCCATAGATACACACGATGTGTCAGTAAGTCAGTGCTATTACAGGGTGAGCTGCTAAATTTACATTAAATGTGTCAGTAAACCAGTGCTATACAGAGTAGGCTACTACAGTTACACACAATGCGTCAGCAAGCCAGTGCTTTACAGGGTGAACTGCCATAGCAGTGGGAAACGCAGGATTTTCAGAAGGGGGTTTCCAGAGGGGTGGAGCAAAGCACGGAGATGGACACTTAGGTGACCCAGTAGATACACACTATGTGTCAGTAAGACGTGCTATACAGGGTAGGCTGCTATAGATACATGTAATGTGTCAGCAAGTCGGTTCTATACAGGGTAGTAGTGTTCCCGCTAGGCTTATTTCACGGGGCGCTGCGCCCTGCCTGTTTCTGCCCGCCCTGCATAGTTAATAGCCGCTGCCGCGCTAGAAGTCTCCTCCCGCTGACAGTGTAAGCTGCTAGCGCGGCAGTGTGTGGACACTCCCCCCTCAGCCCTGACATGTCGCAGCAGCGGAGGGGGGGGGACAGTGAGCACCAGGAGATCACGGGGCAGAGGCTGCTCTGTGCGTGACAGTGCGTCCCCTTGAAGGCATCGGCCCAGAAGCCTGCCGGTGGTGACACCTGCTGGCTGGAGGCAGTGCTTGGCCCCCGGGGCCGGTGATGGACAGCTGGGCACCCTGGGATATGCAGCCCTCCCGCTCCCCCGCCGCCGCACACTTGTTGATGCACCCGAGTGCAGCGTGTAGGGCGGTCCCGGCTCATCTGCCCCCTCTCCGCAGGCCACACGGACTCCTCAGCGCTGCCTCTGGGGGACTTTATGGGGGATATAACCCGCTCCGGAGAGTTACCCCTGCCAGAGGGCTTCGAGCAGGTCAGGGACGTGGACGGCAAAGTTGATTATATTGATCACAGATAAGTGTCAAAGGTCTGTTTCATATGTGCAAGTTTATTTACATGTGCAATGCTAATAACCACCATTGTTGGCCATATAATATTGTCCAGTATACATAGGGAAGTTGCAGGAGCCCAACTTTAACGTTTCATTTCCGGACGCATTTTTTGCATTATATTGATCCTCTCACATTTTCTGTAATCACAGTATGCATATTGCCAATCAAAATATTGTCCATAATAAATTCAGGATGTGGCCAGGGGGTCTCAGGTGGTCAGAAGTAATGTACTCAAAGCCCAGCAGTATTCATAAATTTATCAGGTTTACATGGCTAAACTCAAGGAATTTGTGCTTGAAATAGGCAATACTTAATGGGTGCCAACAACACTATTGCCCATTCTCCATCACTGACATTCGCAGTACGAGTGCAGTGCACATGCAAATTGATGGTGTGACGCTCAGGTGTCACAAGATGGTTATATAGCATAAATGTGCCGATGGTGTGATGCTCAGGTGTCACAAGATGGATTATATACAGTAGCATAAATGTGCTGTTGGTGTGACACTCAGGTGTCACAAGATGGTTATATAGCATAAATGTGCTGATGGTGTGACGCTCAGGTGTCACAGGATGGATTATATAGAATATATGTGCTCAGGGCCGTTTCTAGACAATTTAGCTCCCAGAGCAAAGAAATAAAAAATGCGCCCCCACCCCCCCAAATACACATAAGAAATTGCGCGCGCCTTCGGCGCGCGCTGCGAAATAGGGGCGTGGTTTATTTTTATAGGGGGTGTGGCTTAATATAAGGGCGTGGTCTAGCAGGAAAACAAGTACCTTACATCTCACTTTTGCAACCTGCATGTCCAGACATTGGTTACCGCAAGAATTGTCATTGTCCTCCCGCATTTAAGTTGGCCGGCTGAAGGCCACACAGTGACATAAAAATATAAAGGCCCACACAGTGACCTAGTACGCCTCACAGATCAAGGCCAAACAATGACAGGCTACTTAAATCATTATACACTTTTTATCCGTGATGCCAATTACACATTACGCCGCATTACGTTACGTGATGACAATTACATATTACGCCGCACACCATGATGACAATGACACATTATGTCGCACACCATGATGACAATTACACATTATGTCGCACACCATGATGCCCATTAGACCCCACACTGTGATGCCCATTACACCCACACTGTGATGGCAATTACACAATACTCCCCACACGAATGCCTATTACACATTATGCCCCAGGCGCCGCTGCCGTACAACTGATACCGTTTACTAATATGCCCCCACAGTGCCAGATATGCCCCCACAGTGCCATACATATATGCCCCCACAGTGCCACACATATGCCCCCACAGTGCCACAAGCAGCACAACTCACTGTCTCTGGCCCTGGGTCTCCCCCTCCAGTCCCGCGCCGCTGCCATATGCCCCTACAGTGCCAGATATGCCCCCACAGTGCCACATATATGCCCCCACAGTGCAAAATATGTCCCTACAGTGCCACAGATATGCCTTCACAGTGCCACACATATGCCCCACACAGTGCCAAATATGCCCCCACAGTGCCACAGATATGCCCCTACAGTGCCACAGATATGCCCCCACATATATGCCCCCACAGTGCAAAATATGCCCCCACAGTGCCAAATATGCCCCCACAGTGCCAAATATGCCCCCACACAGTGCCACAGATATGCCTTCACAGTGCCACACATATGCCCCTACAGTGCCATATATGCCCCACACAGTGCCAAATATGCCCCCACAGTGCCACAGATATGCCCCTACAGTGCCACACATATGCCCCACACAGTGCCACAGATATGCCCCCACAGTGCCACAGATATGCCCCTACAGTGCCACACATATGCCCCCAAAGTGCCACACATATGCCCCCAAAGTGCCAGAAGCAGCACAACTCACTGTGGCCATGGGTCTCCCCCTCAAGTCCCCTGCCATCGCTGCTGCTGGTGGTGCTGCTGCTGCTTCTTCTTCTTTCCTGGGGAGGGGAGGGGAGCGGAGCGTCTCTCCTTCCCTTCCCCTTCACTGTGTGTACCACTCACAACCTGAGCAGTCAGCCATTCATACCTCGCGGGCTGGCTCCTGATTGGCTGCCGGCCCGCGAGGCGAGCTCTGATTGGCTGACAGCCCAGTGACCGAGGGGAAGGAGAGACGGGCGATGCGCTCCGCTCTCCTCCCCTCCCCAGGGAAATCATCCTGGGGCTGTGCTGTGGCGGCCGGGGAGAGGGGAAAGGAAGTGCGGCAGGCGGCGGCAGCGTGTGCGTCGGGGTTGGGGGGGGGAGCTGCCGCGCGCCCTGGCTGTTTACAGAGGCTGACAAGCCGTGCGGCGCCCCGGGCTGCTGCACGGCTTGTCCGCCTCTAGAAACGGCCCTGTATGTGCTGATGGTGTGACGCTCCGGTGTCACAAGACGGTTATATAGCATAAATGTGCTGATGGTGTGACGCTCGGGTGTCACAAGGTGGATTATATACTTTAGCAATAACGTGCTGATGGTTTGAAGATCAGGTGTCACCATTTTGACCTTTTAAATGAAAATGTGCCCTCGCGAATGAAAAATGTGCCCTCGCGAATGAAAAATGTGCCCTCGCGATTGAAAAATGTGCCCTCGCGATTGAAAAATGTGCCGTTCCCATGATCAGCACCCTGCCCTAAAAAATTTCTAGAGTGAACACTAGGTACAGTAGGCTACTATAGTTACACACAATTTGTCAGTAAAACGTGATATACTGTACAGGGTAGGCGTGTATAGTTACACAATGTGTCAGTAAGCCAGTGATATACAGGGTAGGTAGATGTCACACTGAGCAGTGATTCACTCCTAACATTCCGTTTATAAATCGTTAATGGTATCATTCAGTGTTTAAGACCTAGATCGTTCACCCACCAGGTGAAGCAATATCTTTATCAATATCTCGTTTGCTAACAATATTGCATAGAGGTGATTCAGTATATCCAATCAGCCTTCCGCAGCTATCTATCCTATGGCTTACAGGTAACTCCACTATTGAGCCCTTCTGTCTAGGCCACACACAGTAACCTATCACTGTTACCATAACAACACAGGTGTTCCGCCAATGCGCATTTCACTTTAATGGCTTTATCAGGGTTACACATGACCAGTAGCGGTGCCAGAACAGACCTTCTGAGAGCACAGAGGCTGAAGCAGCACTGACAGACCCCTACCCAAACTTTAGTATGGTACTTGGCAAGGCCTGATACACTTGACAGCATTAAGACATGTTATATTGGTATAAAAAACCCTGCCCCAATCTGCAAAGCGCCTCCCACTTTGGTAATATATTTGCCCCTTTCAGGGTTGTAAATTGAGGCAGGTAGGAGATATGCTATTCTGCCCTTGCTTATACATACACATAGTCTAAAGGTGGCCATACACACGCAGATTTATCTTTAGATCTGGCTGCTTGAAACAAAAAAATGGTTATGGATGAGAGCAAATGACAGTTGACCATTTGCTTGGAAATGTTGGAAAACAGACAAACTGTCACTCATCCATAACCATGTTTTTGTTCCAACCAGCCAGATCTGAAGATAAATCTTATAGTGTATGGGCCCCACTTTATTTGTATACATATATTTGCCTGTATGGCTGCTGCTAATACCTGTGTGATGACATCACAATGGCCCTGTGATGACATAACAGTGATTCTATGATGTCACAATGCCTGGTGAGCCAGGACGGAACACTAGGATTCATTCTGTTGCCTGGTCAGAGCTTTTGAACGTGTCTGATTATTCAGCATTTTCAGTTCATATATTGTGTTTGGAGAGGAGCAAGGAGAGAGAGGAGAGAGAGGAGGAAGGAGGAGACAAACGGGAGCAGCCCTGCGCTGCGTCCCGTTCTATAGTAGCAAGGTAAGTGCGCTCTTATTTCTATTCATTCTTTTTTGTTTGAGCAATTGGGGTTCTTCATGGATTTCTTAAGGGGCGAGGCTCACCTGAAAGTGGGCGTGTCATAGCATAGAAGGCGGTTATGTCCCAATTTAGTGGGTGTTTCAGGGGGTCTTTGCCCAAACCTGAGGGGTTATTTATTATTTATATCACTGCCGGTTCCCAATGACCCTTAATATTTTTGGCGTTCAATATGAGCTAAAATGGTTATTCGATTCCAGTGGGTTTGTGTGTGTCCCACACACAAACACTTTTTTATTTTGGTTTAAACCCTTTCTTTTTGTTGGTGGTTAAATAAAAACAATTTGCATGTTACAATGGGCACCGATATTATGCCCACATTTCACTGCAAATGAGGTTGCTGATAAATGGGCTTAAAATAATAAAGCCCTTTATTTCCCCCATTACTCCATTACTCCATTATGGTATTGTATTCGCTGATACCTGCATATCTGTGGTCAGTTGTGTAACACATATTTATACTGATCCTACTAGTGGAGCATTGTGATTCCGGATTATAATCGTATGAATATGAAATGAATTATAACATTGTGACAGGAGATCGGGGACCATATTCACTTTTTGCTTTTCATGGCGCCCAGAGAGGTCGCGTAGAGTAGCGTAAAGGGCTCGCTTGGCTGCCTACTTCCGCTGCCTATCAAGCAGGTAAACTCCATCCCGCCAAAGGCACGCCCACCCCGCCACACAAATACCCGCACTATGCTGCAACGCGTACGCTTACACATTCACGCGTAAGCACCCGCATCGAATGATTTTTCCTCTGTTCGTTGTGTTTCCGTCCATTATGACTAGAAGGGATATTTGTGTATAGCTTATTTGTTATTTAATATTTCTATTTTATCTTTAATTAAGGTGACGCAGTGAGTCAAACTTGCTACAAGAGGGGAAATGGCCCAATTGCCATCAGAGAGCCAAACCAAACAAGAACCCCGGGAGAGGCAGATGCCCCCGGCACCGCGGGTAAGACAGGCCCCACCGCCTCCCCGCGAGAAAAAGGCACCACCGCCTCCCCGCGAGAGAAAGGCACCACCGCCTCCCCGCGAGAGAAAGGCCCCACCGCCTCCCTGCGAGAGAAAGGCCCCACCGCCTCCCTGCGAGAGAAAGGCCCCACCGGTACCGAGGGAGAGACAGGCCCCACCGGCACCGAGGGAGAGACAGGCCCCACCGACACCAAGGGAGAGACAGGCCCCACCGGCACCAAGGGAGAGACAGGCTCCATTGGCACCAAGGGAGAGACAGGCCCCACCGGCACCAAGGGAGAGACAGGCCCCACCGGCACCAAGGGAGAGACAGGCTTCCTCACCATTGAGGAATTCGCCCCCGTCAATATCCACGGTGTGGCAAGAGCCACCGTCACGATCAACAGAATGGTATGCGCCCCCATCACCATCCATGGAGAGACAAGAGCCCCCGTTCCAATCCACGGAGTGGCATGAGAACCCATTCTCAATGGACTGGTATTCCGAGATCCCGGAAACATCCACGGAGTGGCAAGAGTCTCAGGAAGCATCCACGGAGTGGCAAGAGTCCCAGGAAGCATCCACGGTGTGGCAAGAGTCCCAGGAAGCATCCATGGTGTGGCAAGAGTCCCAGGAAACCTACACGGAGCGGCAAGAGACCCAGGAAACATCTATGGAGTGGCCCCCCGTCACCACCCACAGAGTGGTATACGCCCCCGTCACCATCCACGGAGTGGTATGCACCCCCGCCGCCATCCACGGAGTGGCATGCGCCCCCGTCACCATTTACGGAGTGGCAAGCGTCCCTGTCACTGGAGTGGCATGCACCCCCTATACCATCCAAGGAGTGGTATGCACCCCTGTCACCATCACGGAGTGGCATGCACTCCCAATGTAGAGGCGTCCCACTACATTTCAACTTCTGTTAAATATGGAATATTGCACATAACAACCAATCAGACTGTATCTATTATCTCCTATACGATACTAAATAAATGAGTAGTCTAGATAATAGACACATTATTTATTTAGTATTGTCTAGGAGATACTAGATAGAATCTGATTGGTTGTTATGGGCAACATCCCATCTTCAACTGAATTCCCATCTTATACCCCATCATGTGTTATTTCCAACAACAATTTGGGTAATAAAATGAGTGGTGAATAATACTGTATATCTGTGGTTATTTCCTCATTTGGAGCGTCTCCATGCTTGGCGGCTACAGTGTCAGAATATGTCAAATAAAACGTGTACATTTACTTTTTTAAATATGTCTACACACATCTCAGAGGGTTCCTTGGTCTATGAGAAGACCTAGCCATTACCCGATAATTCTGTCTGCACACATCTCAGAGGGCTCCTTGGTCTATAAGAAGGACCTAGCCATTACCCATCATTCTCCTGTCTACACACATCTCAGAGGGTTCCTTGGTCTATGAGGAGACATAGCCATTACCCATGATTCTTCTATCTACATACATCTCAGAGGGTTCCTTGATTCCTTTCTCCTATCTACAGACATCTCAAAGGGTTTCTTGATCTGTGAGGAGACATAGCCATTACCCCATCATTCTCCTGTCTACACACAACTCAGATGGGTTCCTTGGTCTATGAGGAGATGCAGCCATTACCTCATCATTATTGTGTCTACATACAGGACATCTTAGAGGGTTCCTTGGTCTAGGAGGAGACCCCTTGGTCTAGGAGGAGACCCCATCATTCTCCTGTTTACACACATCTGAGAGGGTTCCTTGCTTTGGTCCTTGCAGTATTTAAAACAGCCATTACAATCCTGTAATTTCAGTAATGTTACAAATGCCTGGGGAGTTCATACAGTAGGTTGCGGCACATTCAAAATGTTACCTCAGGAAACAAAATGGCCACTTCACAAAGCGCTGCAGTGAGGCCCCTCGTTCCCAGTGACTGATATTTTGCATCTTCCTAACAAGTTTGTGCTAAAATAATACACACAATGCAATATTAGCATTGCTGTCTGTCAAAAAGTGTATTAGTAGGTCGACGATAACTAGGTCAACGGTCATTAGGTCAACCACTATTGGTCGACAGTGAAAAGGTCTACATGCACTATGGTTGACATGGACTAAAGTTTGAGTCAAGCAAAAGGTCGACATGACTCTTTAAGATTTTTAGTGCCTAGGTCAACAACAGTCGACATAGACCCACAATTAGTGTACCAAGTACCCTCGTATGGTGCCTCCCTCGCCATACTTTACCATTACCAATTGTAGGCCACGTGGATAATAAATTATAACAAGTTATCCAAGTGAAAAAGGTTGGAAAGAGATAAAAACAGCCAACCAGCTTCTAACTGCCATGTTACAGCCTGTGTTTCAAAAATGTCAGCTAAGAGCTGATTGGTTGGTACCTTAGCTCTCTCCAATCTTTGATAAATATCCTCCTTACAGACACAGCAGGCTTCTTCCGAACACTTCAAGTCCAGCGCTTATTTGGTGCAGACAAGGAAATGGGTAATTATGTCCTGACAATACAGTGTACAGCATACAAAAAGACCGACAAGCCTTGATGAACAGCACACGTGACACACTTATCTCTCTCCTTATGTACACACCACTGGAGAGTGGTATAGTCAGATGATTATCGATTTTGGCCACACTTTATTTCATACAAACGGAGAAGAGGAGACGCCCAATCCACATGTGGTAGGGAATATGGATTGTACGCTCCACTGGGGCAGAGACTGATGTGAATATTCAAATATTCTCTGTAAAGTGCAGCGGAATCTGTGTGCGCTATATAAGAAACTGCTAAGAAATAAATTAATAATATAGGGATGTATGGTATTTTCTCCCCACTCAGGCAGGCATCTTCGGTGATGGGTATCCATATATAACAAGAATCCCTTTCAATACTGCGGTCATCTCTACTGTATAAACCAGTTTGAGGCGGAGAAGAGGAGACTAATATACCTTCATAGGGATGTATTATCTATTGATAGCGCTGATGAACGAGACACGATTTCATATGGTCTTGCATATGATCTTTTTCTTTCATGTGTTTATATGGTGTGGGGACACCATCCCTGTGTCTTCATCCACCAAGATGCATTCTAAGCGCGATTTGAACACCTTTATATTACTTTCATACTATAGAGTAGGCTACTATAGTTACACGCAATGTGTCAGTAAGCTAGTGCTATTCCAGGTAGAGATGAGCGGGTCAGGATCCCGAGATCTGCCAGATCCGAATCTCGGGATCCGGGTCAGGCTCCGAGGCGGCTCGGGAGTTCCCGCCTCAATTCCGGACCGAAAATGAGGCAAAACGTCATCATCGCGCTGTCGGATTCTCGCGGGAGCGGAATCTTATAAAAGACGCACGCGCGCCTGCCATCTTCACTCCAATCTTGGAGAGGGAAAAGGGTGGTTGGGAAGCTCTGTGTGCCCTGTGCTGTGCTCCGTGCCATGCTGTGCTGTGCTACGTGACCTGCCCTGTGCCCTCACTGCCCTGAGCCCTGTAGTGTGATTTAAATAACTAGGTGCTGCAGTGCTCACACGCAGAAGCTGCAGTGTCCACTGTCCAGGGGCTGTCCTGTGGCCCGTGCCCTGTTGTGATTTATTTAGCCCTAAGCCCTGTGTTGTGATTTATTTAGCCCTGAGCCCTGTGTTGTGTGATTTAACTAACTAACTCAGTGCTGCAGTGCTCACACGCAGGGGCTGCAGTGCTGCTGAGTAGTACACTGAGTACAGGGGCTGCAGTAATACAAGGGGCTGTGTCCAGTGTGACGGCCTATATCCATTGTCCAGTGTCACGAGTCACGACATATATCCTGTGTCCAGTGTGACGACATATATCCTGTGTCCAGTGTGACGACATACATCCTGTGTCCAGTGTGACGACATATATCCAGTGTCCAGTGTGACAGATATATCCATTGTCCAGTGTGACGACATATATCCTGTGTCCAGTGTGACGACATATATCCGGTGTCCAGTGTGACATCTAACCATTGTGTGACGGCATATATCCAGTGTCCAGCGTGACGTATATCCATTGTCCAGTGTGACGACATATATCCTGTGTCCAGCGTGATATTTATCCATTGTCCAGTGTGACGACATATATCCAGTGTCCAGTGTGACATATATCCATTGTTCAGTGTGACGACATATATCCTGTGTCCAGTGTGACTACATATATCCAGTGTCCAGTGTGACTACATATATCCAGTGTCCAGTGTGACTACATATATCCAGTGTCCAGTGTGACGACATATATCCTGTGTCCAGTGTGACGACATATATCCTGTATCCAGTGTGACTACATATATCCAGTGTCCAGTGTGACGATATATATCCAGTGTCCAGTGTGACGACATATATTTAGTGTCCAGTGTGACATATATCCTGTGTCCAGTGTGACGACATATATCCAGTGTCCAGTGTGAAATATATCCATTGTCCAGTGTAACAACATATATCCAGTGTTCAGTGTGACATTTAACCATTGTGTGACGGCATATATCCAGTGTCCAGCGTGACATATATCCATTGTCCAGTCTGACGACATATATCCTGTGTCCAGTGTGACATATATCCATTGTCCAGTGTGACGACATATATCCTGTGTCCAGTGTGACATGTAACCATTGTGTGACGGCATATATCCTGTGTCCAGCGTGACATATATCCATTGTCCAGTGTGACGACATATATCCAGTGTCCAGTGTGACATATATCCAGTGTCCAGTGTGACTACATATATCCAGTGTCCAGTGTGACAGGGGCTGTGTCCAGTGTACAGGGGCTGTGTTCAGGGGTTGTGTCCAGTGTACAGGGGTTGTGTCCAGTATACAGGAGCTGTGTCCAAGGTCCAGGGGCAGTGTCCAGTGTGACGGCTGTGTCCAGTGTACAGGAGCTGTGTCCCGGGGCGGTGTCCAGAGGCTGTGTCCATTGTCCAGGGGCTGTGTCCAGGGTAACGGGCTGTGTCCATTGTCCAGGGGCTGTGTCCAGGGTGACGGGCTGTGTCCAGTGTCCAGGGGAAGTGTCCAGTGTGAAGGCTGTGTCCAGTGTACAGGAGCTGTGTCCAGGGGCGGTGTCCAGAGGCTGTGTCCAGTGTGATGGCTGTGTCCATTGTCCAGGGGCTGTGTCCAGTGTGACGGGCTGTGTCCAGGGGCAGTGTCCAGGGGCTGTGTCCAGAGGCTGTGTCCATTGTCCAGGGGCTGTGTCCAGGGTGACTGGCTGTGTCCAGTGTCCAGGGGCAGTGTCCAGGGGCTGTGTCCAGGGGCAGTGAACAGTGTCCAAGGTGTTGTGTCCAGTGTGACAGGCTGTGTCCAGTGTAAAGTAAGAAAAATAAATAAAAGTAATAAATAAAATAAAAACACATTTTTGAAAGATGATGGAGGAGGAAATAGTGGGAGATCAGCAACCTGATAGAAGTACTGAAGCTGCTACCACCAGTCATGACAAGGCCGATACCTCGTTGTATTTGCTCTTTGGAGCATTTCTCTTTTTTTGGGATAGTTTATTAAACTGCCACCCTGTCTGCCCCTGCAGTGCCGCTCTGCCAGGTTGGAAGTGTAAGGTCCACATGTATGTGATGCCGACTGCTGTCGCTTAGCTTAGTCATCCAGCTACCTCGGTATACCCTTTTGGCCCAACTACAGTAAATGAAAACAATTTTGTAAGCTGTGAAGTGATCAAAATTGACTAGAAATGAGTGGAAACTAATGTTATTGAGGTTAATAATACTTTAGGGGCATTTTTTCATAAAAATCCATATCCAAAACCCACAAGGGTGGTTTTGCCAAAACCAATCCAGATCCAAAACACGAAGGGAGATCCAGATCCAAAACCAAAACCCGAAAAGTGGCCGCCGCACATCTCTAATTACAGGGTGAGCTGCTACACACAATATGTCAGTAAGTCAGTGCTATAAAGGGTAGGCTGCTATAGCTATACACAATATGTCAGCAAGATGTGCTATACAGGGTAGGCTGCTATAGCTATACACAATATGTCAGCAAGATGTGCTATACAGGGTAGGCTGCTATAGATACATGTAATGTGTCAGTAAGCCAGTGCTATACAGAGTAGGCTACTATAGTTACACACAATGTGTCAGTAAGCCAGTGCTCTACAGGGTAGGGTACTATAGTTACACACACAATGTGTCAGTAAGCCAGTGCTATACAAAGTAGGCTACTATAGTTACACAAAATGTGTCAGTAAGCCAGTGCTATACAGGGTAGGCTACTATAGTTACACACAATGCGTCAGTTTGCCAGTGCTATACAGGGTGAACTGCTATAGATACACACAATGTGTCAGTAAGCCAGTGCTATACAGGGTAGGGTACTGGGAATGGTTTGAAAGTCTTTGAGGTAGTGCGCTGAAAGGCTGCCTAAGGTGGGTGACTGACTGGAATGTGACCCAAACACCTCCAAAAAGTGCACAGAAAAGAAAGAAGTAGACAATCCCCTCCACAGGCGCCAGGTAATAAGAAGAACACGGCCCTATTACTGATTCAGGGATCCTCTTCTCCGAATAGATATGTATGACACCAAATATGTGTGTAAATACCGCACGCCCCTTTTCATGGGGTTACGGTCCTCTTCTCCGCATCCAGAATAGATATTCTTAATGGGATGTATAGAGTTGGAATTTCTCCTCTCCTCCTGGTTACCCTCTCAGAAAGGGGTGATGGTTCCCAAAAAAACAGAGGTGGTGGTATAGTGTAATACAGTACAATTTATTGAAATAAAAGGACATACATGGATATAAAAGACAAACAAATGGAAGTAAGTGGCCTGTTACCCTTTCTGTTGGAGGTGCAAAGGAATACTCCCAGCCCTCAAATGCGCATGGAAAACTGTTGGTGAGTCCGGATATCACCAAATAAGTAGGCAATACAGCAGAAATCCAGGTAAAGGTCCCAGCAAAACAAACCACAAGGTCCAAGTCCAAGGAAATGACTTCGAAGACTTTGTTTGTCTTTTATATCCATGCATGTCCTTTTATTTCAATAAATTGTACTGTATTACACTATACCACCACCTCTGTTTTTTTGGGAACCATCACCCCTTTCTGAGAGGGTAACCAGGAGGAGTGGAGAAATTCCAACTCTATACATCCCATTAAGAATATCTATTCTGGATGCGGAGAAGAGGACCGTAACCCCATGAAAAGGGGCGTACGGTATTTACACACAAATTTGGTGTCATACATATCTATTCGGAGAAGAGGATCCCTGAATCAGTAATAGGGCCGTGTTCTTCTTATTACCTGGCGCCTGTGGAGGGGATTGTCTACTTCTTTCTTTTCAGGGTAGGGTACTATAGTTACACACACAATGTGTCGGTAAGCCAGTGCTATACAGAGTAGGTTAATATAGCTACACACAATCCTTCTGTAAGCTAGTGTTATACAGGTTGGTCGTCTATATATATTTTTTGGGGCCTAGGAGTGCCGTATAAAAATTCTGATACTTTAGGGCAGGCATTCCCAACCACGGTCCTCAAGGCACGCCAACAGTGCAGGTTTTAGTGATATCCAGGCTTCAGTACAGATGGTTTAATTAGAATCCCTCAGATACTAATTAAGTCACCTGTGCTCAAGTCTGGATATCTACAAAACCTGCACTGTTGGTTTGCCTTGAGGACCGTGGTTGGCAATGCCTGCTCTAGGGTGCCGAGATTAAAAAAGATTGGGAACCCCTGGAGTAGGCTGATATAGTTACACACAATGCTTCAGTAAGCTAGTGCTATACAGAGTAGGATACTATAGTTACACATAATGCGTCAGTAAGCCAGGGCTATACAGGGTGAGCTGCTATAGATACACACACTGTGTCAGTAAGCCAGGGCTATACAGGGTGAGCTGCTATAGATACACACACTGGGCGGGATGTACTAAAGGGAAAATGCGGTAAACCCCCCGTTTTACCGCATTTTCCTATGTACCATTACCCGGCCGCACGGATTTCGCCGGGCAGGGTAGCTACATATAGAAGCCTATGGGCTTCTTTTCGACACCCGCCGCCTCGCCGCAACCCCGCCACCTCGCCGACCCCCCCTTTCCCCCTCCCTTGGGCCTACCCTTCTTGCAGGTCCTCCTGGACCCTGGAAGGTAAGCCCTTCCTCCCCCTATCAACGCAGCAGGACGTCCTTCCGGCTGCAGGGGGGAGGAGGAGGCGCCGGGGACAGCCTGCTTAGCTGTCCCCAGCGTGTAGGCATCAGGAGGCGGCAGGCAGGAGACGGAGACCCCCCGTAGGCCACAGTACAGGTATCGCGGGGGGTCTCCATCACCGCATCGCGATGCAAGCCGCATATGTTAGTACATATGCGCTGGCATCGCGGCGGACAGTGGCGAAGGGCGGCGTTGTATATTAATACATCCCGCCCACTGTGTCAGTAAGCCAGTTGCTATACAGGGTGAGCTGCTATAGTTACACACAATGCGTCAGTAAGCCAATGCTATACAGGGTAGGATACTATAATTAAATGCAATGTGTCAGTAAGCCAGTGCTATACAGAGTAGACTACTATAATTACACACAAATGGTCAGTAAACTAGTGCTATACAGGGTAGGCTATTATAATTAAACACAATGTGTCAGTAAGTCAGTGCTATTACAGGGTGAGCTGCTAAATTTACATTAAATGTGTCAGTAAACCAGTGCTATACAGAGTAGGCTACTATAGTTACACACAATGCGTCAGCAAGCCAGTGCTAAACAGGGTGAACTGCCATAGCAGTGGGAAACGCACGATTTTCAGAAGGGGGTTTCCAGAGGGGCGGAGCAAAGCACAGAGATGGACACTTAGGTGACCCAGTATATGCCGGGTCAGTTAAAGTAGTATAGATAGACCAAATGTATATAAATAATATATATATATATATATATATATATATATATATATATATACACACACACACATATATATATATATATATATATATATATATATATATATATATATATACGTCGATGGGCTCTGGCACTCTCTACAGCAGAAATACTTGTCCCGTTGCCATCCGCGATTAGGAACCTAGGCAGGTCCCATACAATGCAATGTCCGGCGGCACTCGGAATAATAAGACAAAACTACAGCCACAGGCAATGTACTGCCTGTGGCTGTAGTTTTGTCTTATTATTCCGAGTGCCGCCGGACATTGCATTATATATATATATATATATACATATATATATATATACATACAGGGACGTCAACAGCAGTGTAGACCCCTGGGCATAGCAATGTATTGGGGCACCTACCGATCCTCCAGCGGTAGGGGTGGGGGAAGCTTTGATGTCCCGCGGGTGGTAGGGGGTATTATATCAACCGTTCAGCATGTAGGGCCTGGATCAGTAATTTCCACTAATTACCCCTTTACTGCACAGATGGTGGGAGATGGGGTGGGAGAAGGGGGCATTGGGCTATATGAAGGGACCCTGATACATAACTTCCAGGGTGGTAGAGGATGTTTAATATGCAGAGGAGGGGTGTATAGTGGAGTGGGCTTATTATTCATAATTTTCTGGTGGGAGGACAGCTTGCTTGACTGCAGATATCTCCAGTTTCCAGGAATTAAAAACTATAGAATCCCACCTACCAAATGGTATTGTGGACTAGTAGATCAGAGTTCAGAAGGCAGAGCAATCTGCCAACGAGTATATAAAACTACATACCAGGTGTGTGGAGCTGGAGCAGTAACCAGCTGCTGGAAGGCTGATATCTCTGGTTTTGGGAACAGTAGAGACAAGCTACTAGTGTCCATCAACGGGGGAGAATCCTAGCTTTTGGAATATACCCTCAGAAAAACTCTTAATCAGACAGAACCTGAAATATCTGACTAGGAAGAGCAATTAACAGGCTTGGATGGGGACCACTGCTTTGAAGTCAGATATCTTCGGTTCACAAGGGCCGATTTTTTAAATTCTTGTACCCTTGGAAAGAGGGGACCCTCAGCTTTCAGCCTAGGGCCCTTAGACTCCTTAGGGGGTTTCTGTGTACTCAGAAACCCCCCCTGCGTGCGCTACTGGAGTGGGTTAGTGCTGCAGCTTCACCTACCTGGCATTATGACAATGATTTATGGAGCAGACCATCAGCAGCCAAGCCATGCATGATTGCACAAATGTACTGTGCATTCCTGAGAGTTGACTAAGTCCCATGCCACGTTGCATCATAGAACAGACACTGAGCGGTTTTTGATGAGTTGTTATTGGTGGAGCTCATTACATGCTTCTCATAGCTTAGTCATGGGTGGGTTTGGATTCAGAAGGAGCACTATGACTGTGAAGTGTTCTAGAGAGTAAAGAGTAAGGGAAAAAAACAGGCTTTCCATTTAGTATGTATGCATGTATGTATAGATGTATGTGTCATATATGTCTCTATATACATATATATATATATATATATATATATACACACATAATTTTACCCCCTTTAACATGCCCACAGATGAGCCTACCCAAGCAGAGGAGGGTGTACGTGGGGCCCTCCTCAGACTGCGCCATCACCTGCAGCTGGTCCTTGCAGACCTCCAAGATCTTACAGATCTTCTTTTATAATTTTTTTGTTTTTTAGATTAAATTATTTAAATATTATTGTTTATAATAAAAAGTTTATCACAGTTTGAAGTTGTATGTGTGTTTTTTACACAATAAACAGTATATGTGTAAATTGTTTAGAATAATTTTCTGATCCGAAAGGTACATACTGTATATAGATGTATGTTATTGTAGTGTATACATCCTTGCAAGACACAAAGGTACGATAATTGTAGATCTATTTACATTATCCAAACAAGAAAATACACACTCACTCTGTTAATAACTGTTGTTAAGTTTGCTTTATTATGTGTTACTAATAATTAGCACATTGTAGAATATTGCATTTGACGTGCAATTCTGATATCATATGCATACATAAAAGCTACATAAAGGGGTAACAATGATTAAAATATCACTTCACATGATGTAAGAGTTAATGTGTGTAATGAATGTGGTAGTAATGTGTTTAAGTATGTATTAGGATTTAATTGATTCCAATTCCAAACAAACACTTTTTAATGAGGTTACCTAATTGCATAAGTGTGTCATGTGACCGATTTCGGAGTTCAGATAAGAGTGGTGATTTTTGCGAAAATACACCACATCGGTGCGTACGGCCAGGGCCCCGTCCATTCTGACGCGGTAAGACCGCGCAAACGCTGTAAGACCGTGCAGAATATGTGTGTGTCCACCGCACACGCAAGGTTTGGATGTCGTCCGTAAACACGCCCTGTTCTTCTAGTGTGAGTTCGTCCGTATGCGGAGGTCCGGTGGGCGTTTCTTCGGACGTTGTCCGCACAGCGTGGCGTGCGGACCGCTCCGAAAGATTTCGGAAATGTACGCACCAACCAGAATAACCTCCAATAAGAGGTGCTACCATGCTAAGACTTAAGGCCCCCATACACTTGTCCGAATTGACTTTTTCCAACCCGATTCGGACAGATCGGGCTAATAAATCAGGTGAAATGTGGAAAAATCGGAGGTGTCTAACATTCAAACCAATGCACGTTCCCATGTGCATCGGGGTCGGTTGGACCTGCTGCATGTCCAACATCGGACTCGGCCCCCTCCTGGCAGAGGGGAACGGGATTGCATAGGATATATCTATGCAGAAGGACCGCATACAACATATCGTATGTGTCGCTGCCACCCGGGAAGTTCCCGGGCGATTCAAGGGGCATCATATAAGAGTTCTGCCTGCAGAGAAGTCACATGGTGTATGGGGGGGGGGGGCTTACTATGCCATGCATAAAGTTTTTTAATACTGGGTACACATTGGGCGATTGCCAGCAATATGGGCCTTATTCTAGTTCACTCTTAGAGGCAAATTCCTTCTTAGCTGGACAAAACCATGTGCACTGCAGGGGGGCAGATGTAAACAGGTGCAGATAGAATTAGATTTGGTGAGTTATTTTGTTTCAGTGCAGGGAAAATACTGACTGCTTTATTTTTACACTGCAATATAGACCTCCCAAATGTCCTGCTAAACGCGGGAACATCGCGGTTTTTGGGGACGTTCCCGCGTCCCTCCCGCGGCCGGCAGTGTCCCGCTGCGGGGGGGGGCAGTTGGGAGTCCCCCCCCCCATCTGACAGAATAGACGCTGTGCGCACAGTGTCTATTCGTGGCGGAAAACGGGGGCTCGGCCTAATTTGCATTAGCCGAAACCTCATTTACATACACCACGCCAACTTTTCAGACGTCCCTATTCCGATATTGACAAAGTTGGGAGGTATGCAATATAGATCTCACTTTGAAGAAAAACCCCATCCAAATCTAGTTCTCTCTGTACATGTTACATCTGCCCCACCTGCAGTGCACATGGCTTTGTCCAGCTAAGAAGGATTTTGACTCTAAGAGTGAACTAGAATAAGGCCCATCGGGGGTGTCACAGCAAAATCGTATAGGGCATACACATTGACCGATATCGTTAACAATATTGGCCAGTAATTTCACCGTTCATGCAGTCGTTATCAGATTGAGCTGCATTTAGAGGACAGGGGAGGGGGGTCCTTAATGATGCACGGGAGCATGCAACGTTAATGAGATTACATACACTGGCTGATGTTTGTGATATATCATTAACTTTATCTTTATCAGGCATATCGTTAAAGATATATCACCCAGTGTGTACCCAGCATAAGAATACAAGCTACAATGTACAGTAATAAGGAGTAATAATAAGGTCCACCGACTACACCAAGGTAAAACTTTATCAGCTGAGACCCTACATCCCTATTACGGACGCATTATATACATTTATCCAGACCTACCTTTCATAGTGTAATTTCTTAAGTGTAAACTGTTATCTATGCAAGAACTACAGTACTGTATGTATTAATTAAATTCAGGGTGGGTGCTAGTCTAGTGTTCAATATATACACAAAAACAAAGAAAATACAAGGGTGGACCGCACACCCTAATTTCAAACATACTATAATAAGAGGTGCTACCATGTTGAGACTTATAGGGTGAAATTTAGTAAGGAACAGGATCGGCCACAATGTGGCCAAATATGACTAAGAAATTTGCAAATTTACTAAGCTGCCCCGTTATTTATTAATTTTATTCATTAACAGTTTCTTATATAGCGCACACATATTCTGCAGCACTTTACAGAGAATATTTGAACATTCAGTCCCTGACCCAATGGAGCTTACAATCTACATTCCCTAATACATGTTCACGCAGACATATTCTAGGGTTAATTTTTTTAGAAGCCAAATAACCTTCCAGTATATTTTTGGGAATGTGGGAGGAAACCGGAGTACCCGGAGGAAACCCACGCAAGTACAGGGAGAATCAGAGGCGGAACAAGAGAGTTATGGGCCCATGTGCAAAAATATTGTCTGGGCCCCCCAAACACACACAGAAAAACACAGGTTTTTTTTCCTTCAAATTTAAAGCCCAATACACATTATGCAGCACACTGTAATGCTAATTACACATTCACACACCATAATGCCCATTACACATTATGCTACATGTAATTCCCCACAGTACTCCTGCTTATAAGGTTAATACCCCAATTATTGCTCCTTACACAATGCCCCCAGTAGTGTCCATTACATATAATGCCCCCAGTAGTGCCCCTTACAGTAATGCTCACTATGTTTTGCAGCCCGGCATCAGGCATCTATTCTGGCAGCATAATGGTTGGGTCTGCCCTGTCAGGGAGAGAGCAGGTGAGGAGCACACAGAGGAGATAGACAGGGAGAGAACAGGAGAGAGGCATGCAGGGGGAGAGATAAGGAAGTCCATAGCTGTCCATTCCTTGTTGTATCCCTGGGGTTGGTGTCCACTTCTGTCGGTCTGACTCCTGGCTTGGAGTAGCAAGTCCAGTGCTGACAGTTCCCTTCAATGGTTACCTGTGCACAGGTCCCAGCTCCATATTTATATGGGGGATGTGGCTGATGGGACGCTGACAGGTGTGATTATGAGGAATGAAGCATGTAATTTACAGGTCACGATAGTGTAGGTTAGCTGTTGTGGGGGCTGTCAGTCCCACTTAGATCGTCTGGCATATTAAATGGACAGCAATATCAATGGCGGACTGCAACGAGCCTATTCTGTCCTTGGCTGTCAGCCCCCAATGACGATTGGCTGCCCCGGCCTAAGGCCATTTTAAATGTAGCGCCACTGCTTGATTGGGTTTGGTCCTGCCAGCAAGGGTCTAACTAGAACTTTGTGTGCCCTATAGAAAACTCTAGAAAGACCCCCACCACCCCACCCCCCCCCCCCCCGCCCCCACACCATCTTCACTACAATACAAGAGAGGGAGGGGTATGAAAGTGAGAGAGGGTTAAAGAGGGAGGGAGAGAGAAAGAGGGAAACAAGAGAGTGTTGGAGAGAAAGAGGGAGAGACAGGTGGAGACAGGGTGCTAAAGGGGGAGAGAGATAGAAAGAGGGAGACGGTGTCAGTGGAAGAGAGGAAGTGAGAGAGAGGGAGGATGTAATAAGCAGCACAGACAGGGCAGCCGAGAGGAATGCTGGGCCCCGGTAAAATTTGGGGGCGTGGCCTAAGTGGGGGAGGTGTGGCCACCTCCCCCACTTAGGCCATGCCCCCAAAATGTTTAGAGGAGGGTGAAAGAAAACTCTAAAAACTGGAATCTCAGCAGCATGACCTCTCACGCTGTCAGTGAGATACTCATGCTGAGCCTGCTGTAGAAGTGTGTGCTGCTTTTGCTACCTGGGAGGGATGGAGGGGGAAGGGAGGGGTCGGACCAGGGCCCCTGCAGGGCCCCTCCAGCAAGCCTGGGCCTGGGTAATTTGTACCTGCTCCCCCCCCCTCTCGGCTGCCCTGAGCACAGACACTACCTGACTACAGCACAGGATGGGGCGGCATAGACAGACAGACGGAGCACCATATGGGTGCATAGATGGGCAGACAGATGGATGGGGGGGATGAACAGAACACTATGTGGGTGCATAGACGGGCAGATGGTGTGGGGGCTCATAAACAGATGGAAAGCGGCATAGTTAACCAGCCAGGTTGTCTGATGGGCAGGGGCGTAACTAGATATTCATAGGCCCCATAGCAAAAGTTTGTAAGGGCCCCCTATTTAGCAACTTATGGTGATAAAAAATATGTAAAACATATTACTTGAACAGCAAAGATGGGCCCCCTGCAACTCTGGGCCCCATAGCAGCTGCACCCCTTGCACCTATGGTAGTTACACCCTTGCTGATGGGCATTGCCTCGACAGACAGATGAGGGGGCATAGACAGACAGATGGCTGGGTGGGGGAATGGTGAGCAGAGGGGCAGTCACACACAGACTGTGTTATCAATGTACAAATACCCTGACATCTCCCTCTGCAGGCCACCCCACCCATTCCCAGCCCTGACAGCAGCTGCCAACTGTGGGGTTCCATGTGTTTGGTTCCACTCGCTTAGTGTGTGCGGCTCCTCTCCTCCTTTCCCCGTATGCACGGCTCCCCTCCTCAACTCCCCGTGTGTGCGGTGCGCGGCTATCCTCCTCCACTCCCCATGTGTGCGGATGACCTCCACTCCCTGTGCTTGTGGCTAGTAGCTACCAGTACCTCTGGTTGGTGGTCCGCTGCAGCAACAGGGACAGGATGCAGGTCCCCAGCGCTGCTGCATCTGATGTAATGTGTTTAAAAGCACTGCTTCCGGTCACTCTCCGTCTCCGCGGTGCAGCGCACATGAAGTGAACCTGGCACCTGCAAGCCACGAACCCCGCTGGTTCTGGGGGAAGCTGCGCACGCACCGTGTCCCCCTGATGGCGGCTGATGCTCTCACATTTTTACTAAACGGAAACGGCGGCATGCCAGGCGGACGGTGGCACCGGGCCCCTTTGACCCCTTGGGCCCCAGTGCAGTGCACCGTCTGCACCGGCGGTAGTTCCGCGCCTGGGGAGAATATACAAACGCCGCACAGTTAGGGCCATGGTGGGAATTGAACCCATGACCTCAGTGCTGTGAGGCAGTAATGCTAACCATGAAGGTGGCCATACATCAGAAAGATCTGTACCATTGTGTCCAACTTTCTCTTAAACTCCCTGACAGTCGTTGGTGGTTTTTGGACACACAATGTACTCACAATCTGTCATACAATCAGTCATACAACCAGTTGAGATTGTACGATTGGGTACAATATCTGTCTGATGTATGGGGGCCTTTACAATATCCGTACTGCCCCGTTCTCAGGATTCTTATTTCCCGATGTCAAAGGCATTTGTTTTTGGTTGTAGAGTTTCCCGGCTGCCAAATATAGACGACTCGGAAGCATTGCATGGATCAGTCAGAAACAAAGTTAGAAAAAATACACACGTATAACCAGCCCATGGGTCTTTGAGAAGTTGCTAGTTCCAGCAATACAGGGGAAAAAAATTATTAGGGTCCCCCTGTATTTCAGCAACCAGCACCAGGCTTATAGACCCATAGGGGACGGCACCCTGGGCGGTGCGTGCCGGGGTGATGCTAAAAGTGTATAAATAAAGATTAAATAAATGAGTATTGGGTTTTGTTGTGGAACTACAACTTCCAGCAAGCCTCCCCCCCATTACGTCACTGGGATTTCCCTCATTATCAGGGAGGAGCTGCTTGCAGAGGAGTAGCTAGCTGACACGGTGTCCGGAGCAATGGCATTTTTCCTTATGATAGTAATGCCTCTAACACATTATGCCACACAATGCCCATTACACATTATGCCACACACTGTAATGTTAGTTACACATTATGCAACACACCATAATGCCCAGTGCACATGCACATACTGTAATGCTTAATTCCCTCTATGCCACACACCATAATGCTGGTGCTATTTTTACACATAAATGCCCCCTGAAGTGCCACTTACACATACAGTAAAATGCTCCTCTTTAGTGCTGCGTACACATATAATGTCTCCCTGTAGTGCTGCTTACACATATAATGCTCCCTGTAGTGCCCCTTGCACACAAAATGCCCCCTGAAGTGCTCTTTTCCAGGGGAAACTTGTTTATTTCCAGGGGTTTCATGCTTTGTGCCAGGGGGGTTACGTGCTCATTGCCAGGGGATTTACATGCTTGTTGCCACGAAGGGTTACATACTCAGTGCGAGGGGGTTATGTTCTCATTGTCAGGGGGGGTTACATGCTCATTGCCAGGGGGTATGTGCTTGTTGCCAGGGGGTTTACATGCTCATAGCAGGGGGTTACCTGCTCGTTGCCAGGGGGTTACGAGAAGGTTGCCAGGGGGGGATTACAAGAACATTGCCAGGAGAGGGTTACATGTTTGTTGCAGGGAGGGTTACACGTTTGTTGCTAAGGGGGTTAAATGCTCATGGCCAGGAGTTGAAAGGCCACAGAGCATCAGCACTCTGCGCTCCCCTGACAGATGCTAGAGGTGCATGAGCCATTTTTGGAGGGGCGCAGGGTCTTTGTCTGCCTGTGGATGGAGACTCTGCACCTCTTCAATGCTGCTTCCCCGTCACTTGTCTCCCAGTGCTATGGAGGAGGGAAGAGAGGGGGTCGGCGGCTCTCCTTCTTAGCTCCTGGAGCTTGAGCTCAACCGGAGGCACCCTCCCTTTGCCTCTGGCTGCTTGTGTAAACAAGCAGCTTCTCAGTCTGCTTTGTTCAGGTTATTGCGAGGTTACACTTTTGATGCCTCCTATGGAATAAAGAGGACGCGATCTACACTGAAGGTGGTGAGTATAATTTTTTACCCAATGGTGTCTACTGGAGAAAGAGGACTGAACCGACATAGGTAATTATGAATGCATGTTGTGTGTAATAAAATGATACCTTATTCTGTGGCATTAAACCACTGGCTGTTGGAGCCCAGTGATGGTTATAAAAATACATGGAATCCTATTCTTTTTGTCCCCCATATTTTTGAAACCCCGACCACTCCAAGAGCTCAGTGTTGGTTGCTGAAATACAGGGGGACCCTCATAACTTTGTTTTCTTGTATTTCTGGAACCGGCACCGTCTCAATGAGTCCGGGGCTAGTTATGCTCGTTGGAGGACCCCATGTCGTTTTTTTTTTTTAATTATTATTTAATTATTATTTTTTATATTTTTACACAGAGAAGCATGCACGGATCTGAGTGATCGTTGCATGCTTCAGCAAAATACGAATGGAAAATGTAGTTGTATTTTCCATTCATATTTTGAACTGAATACACAGATCAGTCATCCTAATGGCTAAATTTACCGATCTGATAGAACTCTTTGGCCATATACGGCTGAGTTCTATCAATGATGTAATTGGCTGAGCTTTGTTATTCATAAAAATGGCAAATCAGACAAATTTGACTGACTGTAAATTTGCCAATGTGCGGGTAATTAAGATCGAATGGGTACGAATGGGTGCATTGCCCATAGTGTCACTTAGAAAAAATAAATGCACATGCACATTTTGAACACTAAGGGTTACATTTACTAAAGCTTCTAAAAAATGAAAAGAGATGTTGCAAATATCTACCAATCAGATTCTGTCTATAATTTTATAGTATGCATTAGACACAATCCCTCTAAATTAACATGGAGTAATAATAAGGTTTCTTAGCACATGTTTGGCCAAAGATGCTAGCCCACCTACCACAACAAGATGATTATTAGGTGGGTCTCTACATTCTTAATACATTATTAATGCTGCAATAGGTGGGCTCGCATTTCTGGCCAAATGTGATAAGAAGCCTTATTATTACTCTGTTATATTACAGAGTACATTATAATTATTCTGATTATCAGTATTCTTAGTGTTTGAAGTATTCACCTCCATTTCTCCATTGTTCATGTTTGTAAGAAGCTTGATTATTTTTTCTGAATATTTTCCAGTCCTCAGAAAAGCTGTGTATAGTTGGTATTACCTCAGGTACCAAATCAGAGGGATAGGAAGGCAATTCAGGCAAAATGTGATTGTAACCCATATAGGACTAAAGTGATGCATTCAGGACAGCTGAATCCTGATGGTCAGAATCATGATGGTACAGGCATTGGAGTTATTAATATTATTGTATTATTATTACATGTTATTTATAAGGTGCCACAAGTGGTATGCAGCGCCATACATATAGCACACATTAGAACAGTGGTTGCCAACTCCAGTCCTCAAGAGCTACCAACAGTTTACATTTTCTAGATCAGTTTTTCTCAACCTCTGTCCTCAGGGACCCCCAACGGTGCACGTTTTCCAGGTCACCTCACAGATACACAGGTGCACTAATTACTCACTGGCACATTTTAAAAGATCACAAGTGCAGCTAATTATTTCACCTGTGATTCTGTGTGGAGACCTGGAAAACGTGGACTGTTGGGGCACGGTTGGGGCACAGGTGCACTCATTACTGACTGACACATTATAAATGATCCACAGGTGGAGCTAATTACTTCACTTATAATTCTGTGAGGAGACCAGGAAAACGTTAACTGTTGATAGCTTTCGAGGACTGGAGTTGGCTACTCCAGCATTGCAACAATACACAGGACTGAACATAACAGTAACTGAATAACTCAAGCAGAGCACAGGTAACAGTTAAGGTGCCCACACATGCACCGATCCCGGCGTGCGTTGTGGGCTTAACTAGCACACATAGCACCGCATCGTATGCCTTGTGCAGACGATGTGCATGCGATGCGATGCTATGCTAGAAAAAGCTAGTACAAAAAGTATGTGCAGCACATACTTTTTGTACTGTACGATGAGGTGCCGCGGGAGCGCGCACCCCATCGTACAGCATCGCACCGCCGGGATCGGTGCGTGTGTGGGCACCTTAAGCAGAATAATTCTTAGCACATAGTACATCCAAGATGTAGGGAAGCAGGGGAGTTGTCTGCATGCTATCAGGGGCAGGTTGTCATTGGTAGAGATGAATACAGGTGAGAAGAGATTGGAAAAAAACTCACCCCAATCAGAAACAGCTTATTAAGGATATGCATGAAGGAAAATTTATTTTTCGAGAGATGATGTGCAGTATTTAGAGCTAAAGGTTACCGCTTAAGAAGGAAAATGATCAGACTTGGAAAAGTGGTTCACTATTACCCAAATGTTGTTATAGTTGGAGCATGGAGGTAAGTCAGTTATGAAGTTCCTGGAGAAATGTGGCGGGTTACCTGTTCTGTTGAGTTATTGTTAGGGTTTTTGCAGGGTTCCACTGTGGATGCCTACTTTGGAATGAAGAGGATGCAACCTACACCAGAGGTGGTGAGTATAATTTTTAGGATTTCTACTGGAGAAGAGGATCCAACTGACAATTAAAATAGGTAAGTATGGGGGAGTGGCCTAACGCTGCAGGAGTCCGGACGCAGTTTTACAGAGCTCCGGCCCAGATTCCCTTAAAACTGCCCCAGCGCTTGCCCTGGACCCCCCTGCTGCTGGGAGGCACACTCAATTACCTGCAGAGGACCCCCCGAGCTGAGGTGGAGAGCGCTGCGGAGCCGGGGGTAGGAGTAATCCTGCCCTGCGGGTTACGGCCTACTCCTGGACTGAAGCAGGGGACTTGAGTAGATCCAGCACCCGGCAGCCGAGCTCCGGGACTTGATCGCGGCGGAAATCGGGGCTTTGAGAGGTGCCGCTCGGCACTGTGAGGTGAGCGGTGTCCCCCCCTCCCTGCCCCAGTGTTGCCCCCCTGACCTGGAGTCCGTGGAGGGCCATAGGGAGCGAGGAGCTCCAAGTACATCTCCCTCCTAGCTGCAGCGGCGGCCATCTTGGATTCGGCCAGCAGCACACAGGAGCCTTAGATCACCACATTATAAGGAGGCACTAAGCCCTATGCACTGGGCACCTCAGGATTAGGTGGGAGACCACAGACCCACCCTGATACCAGCCTACCCCCAGCTTATACAGTACAAAGGCGGTGCAGAGCCAGAGGAGTGCCCAAGCAGACAGCTGGGACAGAAAGGCTGAGAGATCCCTCCTGCTGCCCACAGTTACACTTAACCCCAAAACCCGTGTAACGCCACCGGTACCTCCCCACAGAGTACATACGACCCCACGCCTTTCCCACCAGTGTAACAGGGCCGCAATTACTGGTTGGGCAGCGCCGCAGGCCGGGCTGCCACTCTGCAGGAGTTCAGGCTGATGAATAGGCTTTTGTTACTAATGGCTCTCTGATACACCTGCCTAAATGGGTCTCACACCATAACCAACGCCACATATTCCATGGGCGGCTAAACTCTGACATCTCTCCGGATCCGCTATAACACTTCAGTTTTGCCGGCAGACCCCAGACCCCTCCCCTTCTGGGACCTACTCCCCTACGATTTACCATAGCTCTATTATAATGCCATCAAAAAGAGGGAACAGGGCCTCTGAAATACCAGCGCTTATAAGTCCCCAAAATCCCGACCCAAATCGAAATCCCTCCTCAAGTGCCCCAGCACATCCCCCCACTCCTACAACGATGCATACATCCCGACCTCCGCCACATCAGCGGATATGGACGTGGATATTGACCCACAAGCTCCTCTGAGGACCCACACGATGCTTAAACTGTTTTCAGCTTTCCGTAAAGATATCCTTTCAGGCCTGGACTCCTCTATCCAGTCCCTCAGAGCCGATATAGTGAGCATCACAAGTCGCACTAAAAACCTGGAGGACAAAATGTAGGAGTTGGTTACTTCCCACAATGAGCTCCTTTCATCGCACTCAGAGACCCAAAGTGAAGTAGCCTCCCTACGTGAAAAGATAGCAGATATCGAGGACAGGTCAAGGAGGAACAACCTCAAGATAAGGGGAGTCCCCGACTCAGTGGCACCAAACTTTTCCAGAAGCTCATCCCCTCGGCGTCCTCGCAAGATCTAATCATAGATCGTGTCCACCGCCTACCTAAACCCCGGAGTGGCTACTCTACCACCTTTCCCCGAGACGTTCTCCTAAGAGTCCACTTTTTTCACGTGAAAGAAGATATTCTCAAGGCAGCTAGAAGTATGGACACTTCCGACACCTTGGGAGGTATACAAATATATCCCGACCTCTCTCAATACACCATGGATAAGAGACGCTCATATCGTCCAATTACCACCGCTCTAAGAGACAATGATATCCAGTATAGGTGGGGATTTCCGGTGAAATTGATTGTTTGCTATGACTCTTTAACATTCGTAATCACTTCATTTGAAGCCGGAGTAAAACTTCTTGAAGAATGGGACATCCAGATCGCACAAACCAAAGCCACAGCTCCAGCTCAAGTGTAACCGACCTGAACCTAAGACCGTGGTGGCACCGATCACATACTAGATGTAACGGTGGTATTTGTCCCTTTATATCATTTATGTGTTCTTTACTGGGACCGGCTGCCTTCCCCCCGGCTAGGCAGATTTTATTTTATTTTTGCGCCTGGGGATGGGAGCCGCCCACCAGGCCTTTTAACCGTTATAGGTTTTGCAAGTTGGTTTATGTTACTGCTGTTTTTTCACAGTTAATAGTAGTATGTACGTAATGCTTCTATGGTGTTCTGGAGCTTTACCATTAAACGAGGCTCCCATAGATCCACAAATTACACCTGCTCGTTTATCACAGTTGATATATATCTATATCTGCCCCAAAAAAATTTTGTATTAAGTTGTGTGAGACCCATTGGAGGTCACCCCCCAATGGTCTTTGTTTTGTCACCACCCTTTCCTTGTGACAAACAATGTGGCCCTGGGCCCAGGGCTTATTCTTTCTTCTCCTTCTTTCTCTGTCTTTTCTTTCCCTTGCCCCCCCCCCCCTATATTACCCCCTCCCCATTCCTCCTCCCTAGTATGGGGTACAACTTCATCTCACCCACCTTTAGGTGAAAGCTGGTTTCTCCTTCCCAATGGTTACATTTCTTTCTTTAAACGTAAACGGCCTAAACTCCCCAAATAAGAGACGACAAGCCCTAGAAACCTTCCATGCTGAACAGGCCAAAATAATTGCCCTTCAGGAAACTTATTTTCTGGCCTCTGCCCCTCCCAAGTTTCACAACACTCGCTATCCCACAGGTTATTTCTCAAATGGCCCCGCTAAGCGAAACGGTGTTGCACTCCTCTTTCATAACTCTGTTCAGTTTGTAGTAGAGTCCCAACATTCAGATAAAGGTGGAAGATATCTGATCCTAGTGGGGAAATTGGATGATGTTGAGATTACCCTAGTCTCACTCTATGCCCCAAATTCTAATCAAATTGCCTTCCTACGAAAACTTTTTGAGACAATCCATTGGGTCCGGAAGGGCCGAGTAGTTGTAATGGGCGATTTTAACCTGGTGTTAGATGAAAAACTTGATAAATCCCAAGCCTCGTCCAGACCTCTCCCAGGTGTTCGTACATCTCTCACTTTGAGTCGCCTTCTTAATGAGTTCGACCTTTATGATGTATGGCGTACACAATCCCCCTCAACTAAGGACTACACCTTTTTCTCGCATGTTCACAACACGTACTCCCATATTGACCTAATCCTAGTGGATAAATGGGCACTACAACACACTGTAAAATCACATATAGTGCCAATTACATGGTCTGACCATGCTGCAGTTTCCTGGTCATGGAACCCTAACCCTGCCCAATTCTTTCCTAAACCATGGAGACTCCCAGATTATACTTTAGACTCCCCCGAGGCCCTGGCAACTATCTCAAAAACTCTCTCCTCATATCTAGAATTTAACTCCACATCTGACACCTCAATCCCCACCCACTGGTGCGCATTAAAAGCAGTCCTTAGAGGGGTTATCATTCAAACAGGAGCCGGGTTAAAGAAGCAACGATTAGAAAATCAAGAGGAGTTAGAGATGAAACTACTTCAGGCTGAGACCCTTAACAGATCCCTCCCATCTAGGGCCTTGAAACGAGAAATAGTGTCTATCCGCAATCAACTTCAAAAACTGTTTCTACTTCGCATGAAGTATGCGTACTCCAAACTCCAACGGAAATTCTACTCCTTGGGTAACAAATCAGGCAAATTTTTAGCTCATAAACTCAGACTCCGCCAAACTAGAAACAGAATTAAATTTATCAAAACACAAGACGGAAGGAAACTTTTAAACCCCTCTGATATTGCGGCAGCATTCGCTAAATTCTATAACAACTTATACAACCTCAACTCAGACCCTGATACCCCCCAACCTACCCCAAATCTAATATCCTCATTCCTAGAAGATCTAAGCTTTCCCAAAGCCACCCCAGAAGACTTAGCAACCCTTAACGCAAAATGGTCAGAGGAAGAAATTATAAAAGTAGTCAAATCCCTCCCCCGGACGAAGGCCCCAGGACCAGATGGCTTTTCCAACACATTTTATAAAAAATATATTAATGAGCTTGCCCCATCCCTTTCCACCTTGTTTAACTATGCTACAGACACTGGTACCCTCCCAGATGAAATGCTACAAGCCCCTATTATCACAATTCATAAACAGGGAAAAGACCCTTCACTCTGCCAAAATTATAGACCAATAGCCTTACTTAACACTGATTTAAAAATTTTCTCTAATTTAATCGCAAACAGAATGGCCCCCCTGGTACCCAAATTGATTCATCAGGACCAAGTAGGTTTTGTTAAAGGCCGCCAGGCTACCGATAATACTAGAAGGGTCTTCAACCTAGCGGAATACATATCTCATAAAGGAGAGGAAGCAATTTTCCTATCATTAGATGCCGAGAAGGCCTTTGACAGGCTGCACTGGGGCTTCCTCACCGAGTCCTTGACAAGGTTTGGCCTTTAGGGACCGATCCTCTCCTCTATACTAGCCCTATATAGTTCACCAAATGCGGTAGTGCATAGTAACAGCTTCACATCGCCCCCTTTTAAGATCTCCAATGGAACAAGACAAGGCTGCCCCCTGTCCCCTATCATGTATGTGTTAGCAATTGAACCCCTCGCAATGACGATCCGCCAATCTCTAGACTTCCCCGGCATAAAAGTGGGCTCTTCCCTCCATAAGATAAGCTTATTTGCTGACGACATTCTTCTTTTAGCAACAAAACCTGACACCTCCCTTCCTGCCCTCCATGACATAATTGATCGCTTTAGCTCAGCATCATATTATAAACTTAATACGACCAAAACCGAGGCCCTACCATTCAAATTGAGTGCTGATAAACTTTCCAAATTTAAACAGAATCACAAATATAATTGGAAGAAAGATTACATCGTATACCTTGGAATTAACATCCCCAATTCTTTAGCCACCACCATCGAAATCAACTATTCCCCCTTAATATCCCAAATAGATACATTGTTAAAAGCTTGGTTTAGCTTGGAGATATCATGGCTCGACAGGATTGCTGCTTTTAAGATGTCGGTACTGCCAAGACTAATGTATCTCTTCCGTGCGATTCCATATCAAGTCCCACAGAAAACCATTAATCAAATTCACTCAATAATCTTGAAATATATTTGGAAGAAAAAAAAACCCGCATAGCTTACAAGAGCTTAACTAGACTGCGGAGACAAGGAGGACTGGAAGTCCCGGATTTAAGGAAATACCAACAAGCCTGCTTAGTGGCCCAAATAAATGACCGGTCCCTACCCACAGGCAAAAAACAATGGGTGGACTTGGAGAGCCAGCTGTTCTCCCACATATCACTAATGGACTTACTCTGGACCCCCTCCCAACTAAGACCCTCCTCAATTACTAAAGTACGATCTATCTCCGATTCTCTCACCACATGGGACACACTAGTAATATCCCCAAAACATATCTCCCTCCCTCCCCGCACTCTTTCCCTACAGGCCCTATCGAAATTAATGTCCAATATAAACCTATCCAATTGGACGGCCTACGGCATTGACTCAATTGCAACATTGGTAGACGGTGTCTCCATAACCCCATTTAGGTCTCTTCAATCCCAATTTAACATCCCAGACAGGGAACTATTCTCTCATAATCGAATTGTACATTGGATTAAGAGCGTTATAAGAATTTCAGGTCCGATAGTACTCCCCCCCAAATATCCTAACAAAACTAGCTATGGGTAACTCCAAGGGTTCAATAAGCTTTTGGTATTCTGGGCTACAAGTCAATACCCCAGAGGTTAAATCCTCTATACAATCAAAGTGGGAAGAGTGCCTGGCGCTCTCGCTCTCCCATCAACAGTGGGAAAAAATCTATCTTACATCACATAAGATACAGTGGCGTAAGTTCGTCCCAGTTGCCCGGAGGCAAGATAAATATTGATGCCCCCCCCCCACACACACACACACAAAGGACCTTACATACATGCATACATACATATATTTATATATGTATGTTATGGATATTATGTTTAAAATAAAGAAAGTGTGACATTTATGGTCCTGCTAGGAGGGGGAGTCAGCCACAGCAGCAATAAGGGGATATGTGGCTTCAAGGAAAGAGGTGACACTCGTGAAAAACGTGTATTTAAAGTGACATCAACAGTTCAGGGAGTTCACCCTTCATCAGGATACTGTGCAACTAATGCAAGTGAAATAAATAGTGTCTTACCCACATGATGTCTCCTAGGCGTCTGTCACAGCCATATCGCCGGCAGCTCTACTTCATCCATCGCCGGTCGCGGGAGTCCACTTCCAGTTTGTGTTTGTTTATAGCGTTGCTGCAGCTATGCTGACGTCACTTCTGCCCAAAACGGAATCCTGGGACTGCCCAAGGAGGGGGTGGGGCTGAGGGCAGCAACAGACGCCGGGGAGGACTCACAAGTGGAATACACTATTTATTTGTTGCACAGTAACTTCCTGATGACGTTCTGAGAGTTTACATTCATCAGGATATATATATATACTAGGTGATTCATCGCGCCCTACGGGCGCTCTTCACACCGTCGTAAGGGGCTGCGCCCCCTTAATTTGTGAACGTTTGTATATGAGAAATATGGTTAGAATTGTATGAAAGATGCCCTGTATTGCAACTTAGGTGTCCGCGAATCGCGGGAGGGGGGGTCGCGGAGGGTGCCGCGAATTGCAGGAGGGGGGGTCGCGGGGGGTGCCGCGAATTGCAGGAGGGGGGGGGGTTGTGGGGGGGTGGATGCTGAGAATCGCGGGAGGGGAGGGATTGCAGAGAATCGCGGGAGGGGGTCGCGGGGTGGGTTGCCGCAAATCGCGGGAGGGGGGTTACGGGGGCGGGGGTTGCGGCGAATCATGGTAGGGGGGGTCGCGGGGGATGTGCCGTGAATCACGGGAGGGGGGGTCACGGGGTGGGGTGCCGAGAATCGCGGGGGGGTGTGTGTGTGCCGTGAATCGCGGGAGTGGGGGTTGCGGGGGGTGTGACGCAAATCGCCACAAGAAAAAATCAACACAGAAAGGTCAACACATGTAAATGTTGACATAAGTGTGGCACTTCATTGGTGTCCATGTCGACACATGAGAATGAATATGAAAACATTTAAAAAATGAAAAAAAAAACTTCAAAAACTCATGTCAACCTTTTTCATTGTCGACCATAGCCATGTCAGTGTTTTCCATGTGCAATTTAATTCTGGAGCTGCCGCGAATCACGGGGGGTGCCGCGAATTGCGGGAGGGGGTAGGTCGCGGGGTTGGGTGCGGCGAATCGCGGGAGGGCGGGGTTCACAGGAGCTCCGGTGGGGGGTTGCCGCGAATTGCGGGAGGTGGGGGGTCACGGGGGGTGCCGCGAATCGCGGGAGGGGGGTTTGCGGGGGGGTGTGACGCGAATCGCCTCAAGAAAAACTCAACACAGAAAGGTCAACACATGTAAATGTTGACATAACTGTGCCACTTCATTGGTGTCCATGTTGACACATGACAATGAATATGAAAACATTCAAAAAATGAAATAAATCTTCAAAAACTCATGTCAACCTTTTTCATTGTCGACCATAGCCGTGCCAGTGTTTTGCATGTGCCATTTAATCCTGGGGCTGCCGCGAATCGCGGGAGAGCGGGGTTCATGGGGGTTCCGGTGGGGGGTTGCCGCGAATTGCGGGAGGGGGAGGGGTCGCGGGGGGGGTGCCGCGAATCGCCGGAGGGGGGGTTGCGGGGGGTGTGACGCGAATCGCCACAAGAAAAAAATCAACACAGAAAGGTCAACACATGTAAATGTTGACATAAGTGTGGCACTTCATTGGTGTCCATGTCGACACATGAGAATGAATATGAAAATATTAAAAAAATGACAAAAAAACTTCAAAAACTCATGTCAACCTTTTTCATTGTCGACCATAGCCATGTCAGTGTTTTCCATGTGCAATTTAATTCTGGAGCTGCCGCGAATCACGGGGGGGGTGCCGCGAATTGCGGGAGGGGGGGTCGCGAGGGTGGGTGCCGCGAATCGCGGGAGGGCGGGGTTCACAGGGGTTCCGGTGGGGGGTTGCCGCGATTTGCGGGAGGTGGGGGGTCACGGGGGGTGCCGCGAATCGCAGGAGGGGGGGGGTTGCGGGGGGTGTGACGCGAATCGCCACAAGAAAAAATCAACACAGAAAGGTCAACACATGTAAATGTTGACATAAGTGTGCCACTTCATTGGTGTCCATGTCGACACATGACAATGAATATGAAAAAATTAAAAAAATTAAAAATAAATCTTCAAAAACTCATGTCAACCTTTTTCATTGTTGACCATAGCCATGTCAGTGTTTTGCATGTGCCATTTAATCCCGGGGCTGCTGCGAATTGCGGGGGGGGGGGGGTGCCGCGAATCGCGGGAGGGGGGTCGCCGCCAATCGTGCAAGGGGGGGTCGCGGGGGGGTCCTTTTTGCCGCGAATCGCGGGAGGGAGGTCGCGGGGGGGGTGTTTTTTCCGTGAATCGGGGGGGGGGGGGTCAGGGGGGAGGGTTTACAGCGATTCGCGGGAGGGGGGGGGTCGCGGGGTGGTGGTTATGCCGCGAATTGCGGGAGGGGTCGTGGGGGGGTTCTTTTTGCAGCGAATCGCGGGAGGGGGGGTCGCGGGGGTGTTTTTGCTGCGAATCGTGGTAGGGGGGGTCGCGGGGAGCGGGTATTTTTGCCGCAAATCGCGTTAGGGGGGGGGGGCGCGCGGGGGGGGGGGTGTTTGCCGCAAATCGCGGGAGGGGGGCGCTCACCTGGTGGCTGTGGAGTAGCAGTGCTGGGCAACATGGGAAGGCAGTGGGTGTCTGGCACTGTCTGTGGGCTCACTGGGCTGGTTCTCTGTCACATACCTCCCAACATGACCCTCTCCAGGAGGGACACAATGCTCTGTTTCTAGACTTCCCCTTAATGTATGATTGCCATCACCTGTTTTAAACAGGTTAATTTCTCAGAAAGGTGTTCAGCACAGATGAAGGCAATCACACATTAAGAGGAAAGTCCAGGAACAGAGCGTTATAGACACAGACACCCATTTTGAGTGACAGATGTAGCCAAATATATAGGAGATATATATATATATATATATACATACATACATACATATATATTATTTTGGATATGCGGCCCTTTTGCTTGATCGCACATGTCTGGATAAAAGGATCTATAAATATATATATAAATAGAAATATATATATATATATATATATATATATAGAGGATGCCACGGCTGCTGGCGGCACTCAAGGGGGACTTAGCGAAAGAAAAAAGAAGCTGGAGCCGTGAACAGCTATACGTCTAACAGTTTCGGAAGTTTATTCCTTCATCAGAGAACAATCAAATACATAAGTGCACTTACCTAAATAAACTCCCACCACATACCCCGTGCTGCAGACTCCGGCGGCCCGGCTCCGGTGACAGGGGCTGACGTCATCCGTTCTGCGCCCTGCATCAGCTGAAGCGGGTTGCCATGGAGATCTGCGTGAACAAAAACACATAGAAGTGACGTTAAGAAGAGTAGCGGAACACAAATGTATTAGGGTAAAGAGACATAAATGCATGGTAAAGCATATTGAGATCAGATGAAATATATACAAAAGCAACATAGTTATTAATGTAAGCAGGGTAGAACTGTCAAGAACCACGGGTTAGATAACACTGTGCGGATCACAGGGGGACAATGCATCAACGGGAAGAAGTTCAGTTGTAAGACAGAATAAAGTCGACATGGCGAATCTGTCGACATGTCACAAGAAACAGTTCAGTGACAGATATTCATTAAGGCCTGAAGGTGAGATAGTGTTCAGTTTGTATATCCAAGCCGCTTCCCTTTGCAGCAGGAGTTTCTGCCTGTCACCACCCCTCTTCAGTGGGGCAACCTGTTCCAGCATCCAATATTTCAAGGACGGCAGACTGTGCTGGTGGTCTTTAAAGTGGCGGGCCACCGGTTGGTCCGACACTGCCCCTTCTAGGGCAAGTTTAATGGAGGAACGGTGGGCAGCCATGCGTTCCTTGAAGGCGCGCGTGGTCTTGCCCACGTACAGCAACCCACAGGGGCATTGGATGGCATAGACCACGTACCTGCTGCTGCATGTGAGAATTTGTTTGAATTTAATGGTACTCCCAGAAGATGGGTGCTTGAAGGTACTGCCAACCACTAGAAACCTGCATGTGATGCAACCCGTGCATCGGTAGTTACCTGGTTTCTTAGTGAGGAAGTGGGCATCTGCCTTCTTGATGCCGGTCACATCACTTTTTACCAAGTAGTCTCTCAGGTTTCGACCTCTTTTATAGCAAGGTAGCAGTGTTGATGAGCGTAATTGCGGGAGATCAGGATCTTGAGATACTAATGGCCAAAATGTTCTGGCTGTGTCAATTATCTCCTTACTTCGTGTGGAGAAGGTGTTGATAAGTGGAATCCGTCCGGTTGGAATTGACTTGGCTGCGCGCGGTGTCAGGGTATCAGCTCTTGGCATGCATAGTGCTCGCTCTTTAGCCAGTCTTAATTGGGTAGGGTTGTACCCCCTGAGAATGAATTTTCTCATCATGGTGTTCATCTTGTCCTCAGCATCAGCATCAGAGCTGCAAATTCGGCGAATTCTCAAGAGCTGGGAGAAGGGAAGGCCCTTTAATGTTCTCATCCAATGTGTTCAGGTTGTGGAGAGTTGAGATGAGGAGATCTGGGGGTCCCGTCCATATTAGGAGGACATCATCAATGTACCTCTGGTACATGGCCAGGTGCATGGAGGTGGCTGGTTGAGAGAGCAGGAGATCTTTCTCAACTTCAAACATGAATGCGTTAGCATAGGTGGGAGCCACGCAGCTCCCCATCGCACAACCTTTCAGTTGTAGGTAGAAGCCACCGTTGAAAAGGAAATAGTTGCGAGTAAGGGTAAGTTCAAGTAGTTGTAAATAGAATTGGATGTCAGGTCCGTTGTATTTGGCACTATTGGTGATCAATCTTCTGGTGGCCTGCAACCCTTTCTGGTGGGGGATGTTGGTGTATAGGCTCACCACATCCATAGTGCACAATGTGCTGTTGGGGGGCAACGGAGGCAAGGCTTGTAATTTCAGTATCAGGTTGGTGGTGTCTTTCAGATATGCCGCTTGCTCTTGGACCACCGGTTGCAGGTAGGCGTCCAGGTACTGAGAAATGGAGTAATACATGGACCCTCTGGCGGATATGATAGGGCGTCCGGGGGGGTGAGATGGATTCTTATGCAGTTTAGGTAATGTATACAGCAGTGGTGTGATGGGATTGGGAACTTTGAGAGCCTCCATACAATGCTTGGAGATGATGTTATCTCGTACAGCTGTTGCTAGGATGTCATCCAGTTCGCTCTTAAATGTCTGCGTTGGATCGGAGTCAAGTTTGCGGTATACTGTTTCATCCGCCAGTTGTTGATAAATGTCCTTGATGTAAAATTCAAGGTCCATAACCACGACTGCACCCCCCTTGTCCGCGGGTCTAATAATGATGTCCTCATATTTGCTGAGGTTACGTAGAGCTTTGGTCTCGGCTTTAGTCATATTGTGCTGGAAGTTGAAAGTGTGGACACCGCAGGCTTTTTTCTCCAGAATCTTGTTGTAGCTCTTCAAAGAAGCATTGGTAGAAGGGGGATCAAATGCTGATCTAGTGCGAATGGCAGGTGGTAAAGATGATGGAAAGGTGGCCGTGTCACCAAAGTGCTCTTTGAGTCTGAGTGTACGGCCAAATTTGTGTAATTCAATTTTACTGGTGAAAGAGTCATGTTCATTAGTAGGAACGAACGAAAGTCCTCGATTCAGAACATTCATTTCTGAATTAGACAGGATTCTGGAGGACAGGTTGAATACTAGGGTTTCTGTCCCTTTCTGCCTCTTTGTGTCTCTCTATATATATAAATATAATCCAAGGGTTTCTCCGGGGAGAAAATAGGCACTTTCCTAAGTAAAGTCATAAACTTGTTGTAATCCAAATATTTTGATTTATTAGTCATCCAATAAGTTGGTACAATATATTGTGCTCAATGATACTCCGACGTTTCGGTCCAATATAGGCGGACCTTATCAAGGAGCCTGTATTGTGTAAAAGACATGCAAACAGCAATGTGAGAGCATGCAATCAAAACAATTACAGTGATGCACAAAGAAAAACATAGGTACAGAAAAAAGGAACTTACATGAGTCAGCAAAGTACATATAATCATCGATGGGGCAACATGAAGTATGTTGGAAAACCTCCTACTGCAGGAGGACACCATGAATGAACCTGCCCGGGCCCGACCTTTATACCTGTGTGTTTGAAATCATGTGATGCCTGGATCCCCGCCCACCGGTGAGGCGTGTCCGGCCAGAAACAGGAAGTTGCATCACCGGAAGTGCAGGTCTCTGATGTACCACATCCTGCCACGTCTGAGTCCCCAGAGGCGGGTCTCAACATATGCTTTTTTAGTGTAGCTAATTGCAAGGGGCGTGATCGCCCGGAAGTAGGATGTGCGGCAGTGTCTGTGGTACTGGTGCATCACTGCTGAAAAAAATGGGGATATCTGGTTTAAATGCAAAACTGTAAACCTAACAATTTTGGTATAAATCACTATATACAGGAAGGTCGGGGTTCCGGGAGGGATCACCCTAGTACATCTACATAGTTCTGGATGGAGAACAAGTCTCAACACATTAATAATGTTTACATTTATACACATTGCATAAGTTTTATAAGGTGCCGATGTACATTTGTCAGGGGATCGCTTCTTAGAACAAATGAAATAAACATATCCATACCGCTGGACGTGGGGAATGGTTGAAAAAATGGAACAGCAACAAACATTAAAAAACATTATTAAGAAAAATTGTATAGTGGAAATACCAGTTGGGGGGCCAAATCATGCCTGTTAGGTGCTAAAGATGGGATGTTTAATTTTGATATTGTTATGTGTGATATTTCAGATGTGGATTCTAAGTCTAATGTTGGGTATTAAGTAGCGGATCTAGGGATTTTTAATTTGTAGATTTTTAGCAAAAAAAACAAGGGGGTTATTGTGCTTTTATAATATCAATAGAACAGGTCAACACAGTATTTAAGGATTCGTATACGGAACTAGTAATGGGGGAGTGATGCTCACACCTTACTGTCATAGAAAAAAATGTTATTTAATTTTTTTTTTTATTTAGAGAAATAAGTGTCTGAAAAGTGCTAGTTAATAGGCCAAACGGTGCCAGTTGGGCGCCATTAGTCAATTCTTTAAAGATAATGATGTTTTTAAGAAAAAATATTCGGGGGGAGATGGAATGTTTCATCCATATCTTGAAAAAATGCTATTGGTGATGAAAGAATATTTTAACTATATTCCGTAGTTATTATATTTTATATTATTTATTTTATTATATATTTTATTTTTTATTTATTTTTTAACCCCTTCCCGACATTTGACGTATATATACGTCATGGCCGGGATGTACTTCCCGACACATGACGTATATATACGTCATGACTTTAAACTGTCCCCGCGTCTATAGACGCGGTGACAGTTTAAACATGTCTGCTGTCCCTGACAGCAGACATGTCCAAGCATGTCCAGGGGGGGCGGCGATGCCTCCCCCCGTTGGCGATCGCTGTGATTGGCTGTTCAATGTGAACAGCCAGTCGCAGCGTTTTCCTGTGTTACCGGCGAATCAGACGCTCGGTAACACAGGTGTCAATCACCGCCGGGTGTGAGGGGGCGTGAGGGGGTCACCGGTGATGACCACACCTCACCCCACCTCACCCCACCTGCCCTCAAGGCTGTAATTGGTCCGTCGGACCGACGGACCAATCACAGCCATAGCGCGTGATTTAAACTAACCGTGACTGCGCTGCAGACGCCATTCCGGTCTGGAATTGCGTGCAGAGCGGTCACCGACCAATCTGTCGTGATATACATACCTGATCCTTGCCTGATACTTACCTGATCACCGCTGGTAGCGTGCTGCCAGCAGCTGGATGCTTCCTGGATCTTGTCACTTCCTGTGTGCTGCTGCTGCAGTGTCATAGAGTGACAGATAGTGAGAGATAGTGAGAGATAGTGACAGAGAGTGATAGAGAGTGCTATATTTTGTGTCTGCTGCACCCCCTTTTGTGCTGATCAGTATATCTGTGCTGATCAGCAACTTTTTGGGGGTGCTGGGGTTATTTTTTTTTATATATATACCTGTCAGTTGCACCAAAGCTTGGCCCTTATTCTGATCTGTGCGGAAATTCCCGCATTCTTACGGAGCGGTCAGCACGCAACGGTGTTTTGCCGCATGCGGCCATCGTCCGTAGAAACGCCCACGTGTCCTCCGCATTCGGACGGACTCACTCTTTAAGAACAGGGCGTGTTTACGGACGACATACAAACCATGCGTGTGCGGGAGAAACACTCCGATTCGGCACGGTATTACAGAGTATTACAGAGTATGCTCGGGAATACCGCATCCGAACGGGAGCCAAGCGGTGCTACCGCACGTAAGCGGAGTATTTACGCCAAACAACCCACTATGAAGTATCTTCTGCAATACATCACATGACCCACTTATTCAATTACCTATCCTCATAAAAAACTGCTTATTTGGAATTGGAATCAATTAGATTCCAATATATCCTTACAAGCATGCCTAACACATGCATTGCACACATTAACCCTTACAGCAATGTAAGTGCAATGGTTTGTATTACACCCTGTGTAAAAGATTATAACCAATCTACACATATACTATTTAAAGTGCAAATAAAACCAACAACTGTGAACTTGCATAAAGAATTTATTTAACCAGACAATTAACATCAATAAAAAAATATAAAATTATAAATTAAATAAGCAGGTCTTTGAGGTCCTGCAGGTCTGCTTGAAGGAGCCGCAGATGGTGCTCCGCTCGCAGGAGGGCCCCACGCACCCCCTCATCTGCCGGTGTGGTGTCATCTGTGGGCATGTCAAAGGGGCAAAAATTAGTCATGTTATTCTTGCATACATTTCACATACTGCGACATAAATTGCACAAATGCTAGGTGACATGTGTGTATATATATATATATATATCTATGTAGAGCATGGGTCCTCAAACTGCGGCCCTCCAGATGTTGTGAAACTACAAATCCCAGCATGCCTTGCCACAGTTTTGCTATAAGGAAGTGTTAAAACTGTGGCAAGGCATGGCGGGATTTGTAGTTTCACAACATCTGGAGGGCCGCAGTTTGAGGACCCATGATGTAGAGAGATAGAGACACACATAGATAAATAGATATGACACATACATATATACATACATGCTAACTTATTTACTACATACTGTATTTTTTGGCCTATACCCTTTACTCTGCAGAAGACATAACAGTCATATTGTTTCTTCTCAGTCACAACCCACCCATGACTAACCAATGACAACCAGGTCATGGCCTCCGTCAATAAGAACTTGTCACAATCTGCTCAGTTTAAGTTCAGTGATGGTTCGTGGCATGGGAGTTATGCAAATGTCAGGAATGCACAGTACACATCCTCAAAATCATAATTCTGTCTAAACCAAGCTACAATTCTGTGAGGGCAAAAAAACAATCAGAACTACAGGGGGTGTTTAGGTAGAGGAGGCTCCTGGGACACTGGCAACTTCTGACTCCATTCCAAGGTAGGCCGGGCCATACTCCATTTATAGCATACATCCTATAGTTTATAAATAACATTCACCAACAATATAGATTCCACTATTTGCGTCTTTTCTGGAAGGTAAATATTGGTCATGCCATAAACTTGTGCAAGTAATTATCGTAGAATGTCTCCTAATTGTGTTTATCTTTTCCCACAGACACCCCACCGCTTGGTGACGACTCTGTTCAGGAGGTGGAGGAGTCCGTGCCACCTGGCCCCAGAGGTAGGCCTGTGCAGCAGCAGGCATCGGCCCAAGCCGATTTGGCCGCCTTGGCCGAGGTGCTTGGGGACATCAACCAGCAGGGAGACTTGGCATCAGAACGGGTGCGTAGGACCGAGGAGATCCTGGCGAGCTTGGTCAGCACCCAGCAGTCCATGGCTGCGAGCATGCAGGCCATGGCTGCAAGTGCTCAGGTGCTGGCCGAGCAAGCCACCCGCCAAAATGATCTCCTCCTCCACCATAATGAGCTTATGGTGGAGCTGGTTACCAGCAACAGGGTCCTAATGGCATCCGTTTCTGGTGCATTACCACCGGCAACACTCCCTGCTGGCAGGAGGGGTAGACCAGCCAACCCCTCCACATCATCTGCTCCACCTGCCCCAGCATCTGGCCGTCCCCGAAGAGCTGCTGCACAGGCCAAGGAGCCTACCAAGGCCAAACGTGGTCGGAAATGAACTTGTGGCTGCATTAATCTCCGCCGTTATGTGTTCCCAAATCTTCCATTGTGCTGTGTGTGTCAGCTTCTTGTGTCCAATCACGTGCTGAGGGTAACCAGCTGAGCCCTTGCTTCATATGTCCTTTGTGGTTCCCCTGTTGCCCTCTTTTGCCTGCCATTACTGTCAGCTGTACTTGAAGTGATGGCCATGGTACTATCTTGTGAAGTCCCCGGTTGTGTTCCAAATGATTCTGCTGATGGTGCATATGAGCCAGCTGCAGGTTGGCCTGCTGCAGAAGGGCCAGGTGTAGGGTGCCCTGCTGTTGAATGGTCAGGTGCAGCTTGCCCTGCTGTAGAAGGGCCAGCAGCCTCCTCATTTCCCACTGGCTGCATGTGCAGTGGCACATAGGAGGTGCTGGAGTCCATCTGTGTGCAATTATATTTGTTTTGTATTATTATTTATTTTGCGGCATTCCTGCCATGTTGTTTATTGTTTGTATGTATTATTTTATGGTCATTGCATCACACTGGCATTGACTGTGACATGAATATAAATAAATGTGTTTACTTTACCCAAAATGTGTGGTTTCATGAGTACATGTCAAATACACATGTGTATTGCTAGTATTAATATTCTGTCATGTCCATTGTTAGCAGTTTGAAAGTGTCTGACAAGTACAGCATATGTGGGGGACTAGTAAGGTTTCCTTGAAGCAGCAATGGTTTCAATTAAAGCACTGACAAGCGGCCTATTAGTGAGTAATGAGTAAAGGAGTAGATTCTATTGGGTTCAGGTGTTAATGGTTGTAGTCATTAGGCGTACGTTCGCCTAGCGCATGAACGAGTGGTGTCCGCAAAGCAATAGTACACTTGTGGACACCGCACATTTCTGCCCTTTTTGATCGCGTGCATTCGGAGTGGTTTCCGAATGTACGCCCCCCAACATAAGTGTACTCCCCCGTGTCCGCCCATGTTTCCGCCCCGTTTTGCCCACTTTGAAACTACGCCCATGTGTCATTCCGCATGACGCCCATAATACGCCCCTATTTCCCGAATGATAGCGGTGAACAGTTCTGGACGGGATCTGGCCGAACTGGTACCGAGTCAATGCGTGGCACATGCGCGTTGCGTTCTCCACGCATGCGCAGACGCCGTAAAGACGCGATCCGAAAGTATGCGGTAAAGTCCGCGTCAATCAGAATAAGGGCCCTTGTGCTGCCTGTGCAACTGACTGCTGCCCCCCTGCTGCCCCCCCTTTTGTGCTGATCAGTATAAATTAACTGATCAGCAACTTTTTGGGGGTCCAGGTTTTTTTTTATATATATATACCCTGTCAGGTTGCACCCACAGTTGTGTGCCTGCTGCCCCTCACTGCTAATCAGTGTTGCATCACTGCATCACTGATCTGCAGGTTTTTTTTTTGGAGAGTGCAGTGGGGTTTTGTTTTTACACCCACGTTGCTTTTGTGGGTGTCCTGTGGCCGCTGAGCGCTGATCAGTGACGTACATCACTGAACAGCATTTTTGGCACAGGGTTGATATAATTTTTTTTCTGCAGTTTTTTTAAATTGTTTTTTTTTTGGAGAGTGCAGTGGGGTTTTGTTTTTACACCCACGTTGCTTTTGTGGGTGTCCTGTGGCCGCTGAGCGCTGATCAGTGACGTACATCACTGAACAGCATTTTTGGCACAGGGTTGATATAAATTTTTTTTCTGCAGTTTTTTTAAATTGTTTTTTTTTTTGGAGAGTGCTGTGGTCTATTTTTTTTTAATTGTTTTTACACCCACGTTGCTTTTGCGGGTGTCCTGTGGCCGCTGAGCGCTGATCAGTGACGTACATCACTGAACAGCATTTTTGGCACAGGGTTGATAATATTTTTTTTTTTTTTTGGATCAAATTCTTGTTGCCTTTGAGCGCTGTTCAGTGACGGACGTTACTGACCAACATCTGTGCTCAATTTTTGGCGCAGGACCTTTTTTTTTTTAACCCCTTCAAATTTTTTTTTTTTACTGGGATCAAATTCCTGTATAAAGTATTTTTTTTTCTGCACTACATACACACTACACACTACATACCCCCGTGTTGAAATAAAGTTTGTACCCCCCCTACATTATACATGTGTTGAAACATTACACTTACAGAAACACAAAAATAAAAATGGCATCCCAAATGTCATCCCAAATGTCATCCCAGTCATCCAGAAGAATGTATTCAGCGGAGGAGGCATATGCCATGCTTGCCTCTGACTCTGACACAGCCAGTGATGCAAGCGGGGAATTTGAAGGATTCGTCTTAAGCTCCTCTTCCTCCTCTAGTGATGAGGGACCCCCTCAAAGACGCCCCCGTAGAGCAGCTGAGACCCCCCCCCCAAATGATTGATCCCGTATGGACCCCACCACCAGACAATTTAGAGCCCCAGGTTCCTGAGTTTTTGGCCATCCCAGGAATCCAATTTGATTCAACAGGTCTCAGAGAAATTAACTTTTTCAAATTATTTTTCTCTGATGATTTTATAAATTTAATGGTGGACCAAAGTAATTTATATGCCCAGCAGTTTATTGCTCAAAACCCCACGTCATCATTTGCTAGGTGGACCCCTGTAGATGCAGTAGAGATGATGACGTTTTGGGGTCTGGTGTTACATATGGGCATAGTAAAAAAGCCAGAAATTAGGCAATATTGGAGTACAGATGTTCTGTACAGCACCCCACTTTACCGTATGGCCATGACTCGGACTCATTTTGAGATAATCCTTAAATTTTTACATTACACCGATAATGCACAGTGCCCACCCAGAGATGATCCCACCTTTGACCGGCTATTCCAAGTCAGGCTGGTCATTGATCATTTCAGTGCCAAATTTGCAGAGTCGTACATCCCTGAAAAATTCATTTGTATTGACGAGTCCCTTATACATTTTAAAGGAAGGGTTAAATTCCGCCAGTACCTTCCCAGTAAGAGGGCAAGGTATGGCATAAAAATGTATAAACTGTGTGAAAGCACCTCAGGGTACACCCACAGGTTTAGGGTATATGAAGGGAAGGATTCAAGAATTGAACCGCCAGAATGCCCGCCCTCCCTCGTAGGTGTTAGTGGAAAAATTGTCTGGGATTTAGTGCACCCCTTCCTGGATAAAGGTTATCACCTCTATGTGGATAACTTTTACACTAGCATCCCCCTGTTTAAGGCCCTTGGTTCAAGAGGTACAGCAGCTTGCGGTACTGTGCGCAAGAACCAAAGAGGCCTCCCAAAAACGCACATTGCCCAAGTACTGAGAAGGGGTGAAAGCAGGGGAATATGCACCGAAAATATGTTGTTGGTCAAATATAAGGACAAGAGGGATGTCCTTATACTGACAACAATTTACGGAGACAGTACCACCTCCGTCCCTGTACGAGGTACCAGTACCCACACCTCAAAACCGAATTGTATCCTAGATTACAATAAGTACATGGGCGGAGTGGATCTTTCAGATCAGGTACTGAAGCCGTACAGTCCCCTGCAGAAAACAAAAATCTGGTACAAGAAGCTGGCCGTGTATATCATTCAGATGGCACTGTATAACGCTTAGGTGCTATTCGGTTCTACCAGCCAGAGGGGGACATTTATGCACTTTCAAGAGGAAGTCATAAAGGGCCTAATATTTGGGAACCAGCAGGCAGAGGGCCCCAGTACTTCTAGTACTGGCCCCCGTATTGTACCAGGGCAGCATTTTCCTAACGAAATCCCCTCCACTGCAAAAAAGGGCAGGACACAAAAAAGGTGCAAAGTTTGCTATAAAAAGGGAATAAGAAAGGATACTATTTTCCACTGTGAAACTTGCCCCGACAAACCCGGCCTATTTATAATGGAGTGTTTTAAAATATACCACACATCTATGGATTATTAGGTTCATCATTTCACCGTGCTTCGGGGGTCTTGCTAATGCCACATAGCACCCACCATTCATTCCACCAGAATCTGAGCTGCAAAATCCAAAAATCACTCCTTCCCTTCTGAGTCCTGCCATGCACCCAACTGGTATTTTTTGGTCATATATGAGGCATTGCCATACTCGGGAGAAATTGGGGCACAGATGTTGGGGTGCTTTTTCTCCTTCATACCTTATGAAAATGAAAAATTTTGAGCCAGAACTGCATTTTTGTGTAAAAAAATGTAATTTTTCATTTGCACAGCCCAGTTGTATCAAAATTGGTGAAACCCCTGGGGGTTTGAAATGTACACTATACCCCTAGATGAATTCCCTGAGGGGTGTAGTTTGCAAAATGGGGTCACTTGTGGGGGGGTTCCACTGTATTGGTGCTTTGGGGGTCTTGCTAATGTGACATAGCACCCACCAACATTCCACCAGAATCTGTGCTGCAAAATCCAAATATCACTCCTTCCCTTCTGAGTCCTGCCATTTTTTGGTCACACATGAGGCATTGCCGTACTCGGGAGAAATTGGGGCACAGATTTTGGGGTGCTTTGTCTCCTTCATTCATTGTGAAAATGAAAAATTTTGAGCCAGAACTGCATTTTTGTGTAAAAAATTTAATTTTTCATTTTCACTGCCCAGTTGTACCACAATTGGTGAAACCCCTGGGGGTTTGAAATGTACACTATACCCCTAGATGAATTCCCTGAGGGGTGTAGTTTGCAAAATGGGGTCACTTGTGGGGGGTTCCACTGTATTGGTGCTTCGGGGGTCTTGCTAATGCGACATAGCACCCACCAACATTCCACCAGAATCTGAGCTGCAAAATCCAAAAATCACTCCTTCCCTTCTGAGTCCTGCCATGCACCCAAATGGTATTTTTTGGTCACATGTGAGGCATTGCCGTACTCGGGAGAAATTGGGGCACAGATTTTGGGGTGCTTTGTCTCCTTCATTCCTTGTGAAAATGAAAAATTTTGAGCCAGAACTGCATTTTTGTGTAAAAAATGTAATTTTTCATTTTCACTGCCCAGTTGTACCACAATTGGTGAAACCCCTGGGGGTTTGAAATGTACACTATACCCCTAGATGAATTCCCTGAGGGGTGTAGTTTGCAAAATGGGGTCACTTGTGGGGGGGTTCCACTGTATTGGTGCTTCGGGGGTCTTGCTAATGCGACATAGCACCCACCATTCATTCCACCAGAATCTGAGCTGCAAAATCCAAAAATCACTCCTTCCCTTCTGAGTCCTGCCATGCACCCAACTGGTATTTTTTGGTCACATGTGAGGCATTGCCCTACTCGGGAGAAATTGGGGCACAGATTTTGGGGTGCTTTTTCTCCTTCATACCTTATGAAAATGAAAAATTTTGAGCCAGAACTGCATTTTTGTGTAAAAAAATGTAATTTTTCATTTGCACAGCCCAGTTGTATCAAAATTGGTGAAACCCCTGGGGGTTTGAAATGTACACTATACCCCTAGATGAATTCCCTGAGGGGTGTAGTTTGCAAAATGGGGTCACTTGTGGGGGGGTTCCACTGTATTGGTGCTTCGGGGGTCTTGCTAATGCGACATAGCACCCACCAACATTCCACCAGAATCTGAGCTGCAAAATCCAAAAATCACTCCTTCCCTTCTGAGTCCTGCCATGCACCCAACTGGTATTTTTTGGTCACATGTGAGGCATTGCCGTACTCGGGAGAAATTGGGGCACAGATTTTGGGGTGCTTTTTCTCCTTCATACCTTATGAAAATGAAAAATTTTGAGCCAGAACTGCATTTTTGTGTAAAAAAATGTAATTTTTCATTTGCACAGCCCAGTTGTATCAAAATTGGTGAAACCCCTGGGGGTTTGAAATGTACACTATACCCCTAGATGAATTCCCTGAGGGGTGTAGTTTGCAAAATGGGGTCACTTGTGGGGGGGTTCCACTGTATTGGTGCTTCGGGGGTCTTGCTAATGCGACATAGCACCCACCAACATTCCACCAGAATCTGAGCTGCAAAATCCAAAAATCACTCCTTCCCTTCTGAGTCCTGCCATGCACCCAACTGGTATTTTTTGGTCACATGTGAGGCATTGCCGTACTCGGGAGAAATTGGGGCACAGATGTTGGGGTGCTTTTTCTCCTTCATACCTTATGAAAATGAAAAATTTTGAGCCAGAACTGCATTTTTGTGTAAAAAAATGTAATTTTTCATTTGCACAGCCCAGTTGTATCAAAATTGGTGAAACCCCTGGGGGTTTGAAATGTACACTATACCCCTAGATGAATTCCCTGAGGGGTGTAGTTTGCAAAATGGGGTCACTTGTGGGGGGGTTCCACTGTATTGGTGCTTCGGGGGTCTTGCTAATGCGACATAGCACCCACCAACATTCCACCAGAATCTGAGCTGCAAAATCCAAAAATCACTCCTTCCCTTCTGAGTCCTGCCATGCACCCAAATGGTATTTTTTGGTCACATGTGAGGCATTGCCGTACTCGGGAGAAATTGGGGCACAGATTTTGGGGTGCTTTGTCTCCTTCATTCCTTGTGAAAATGAAAAATTTTGAGCCAGAACTGCATTTTTGTGTAAAAAATGTAATTTTTCATTTTCACTGCCCAGTTGTACCACAATTGGTGAAACCCCTGGGGGTTTGAAATGTACACTATACCCCTAGATGAATTCCCTGAGGGGTGTAGTTTGCAAAATGGGGTCACTTGTGGGGGGGTTCCACTGTATTGGTGCTTCGGGGGTCTTGCTAATGCGACATAGCACCCACCATTCATTCCACCAGAATCTGAGCTGCAAAATCCAAAAATCACTCCTTCCCTTCTGAGTCCTGCCATGCACCCAACTGGTATTTTTTGGTCACATGTGAGGCATTGCCGTACTCGGGAGAAATTGGGGCACAGATGTTGTGGTGCTTTTTCTCCTTCATACCTTATGAAAATGAAAAATATTGAGCCAGAACTGCATTTTTGTGTAAAAAATTTAATTTTTCATTTTCACTGCCCAGTTGTACCACAATTGGTGAAACCCCTGGGGGTTTGAAATGTACACTATACCCCTAGATGAATTCCCTGAGGGGTGTAGTTTGCAAAATGGGGTCACTTGTGGGGGGTTCCACTGTATTGGTGCTTCGGGGGTCTTGCTAATGCGACATAGCACCCACCAACATTCCACCAGAATCTGAGCTGCAAAATCCAAAAATCACTCCTTCCCTTCTGAGTCCTGCCATGCACCCAACTGGTATTTTTTGGTCACATGTGAGGCATTGCCGTACTCGGGAGAAATTGGGGCACAGATGTTGGGGTGCTTTTTCTCCTTCATACCTTATGAAAATGAAAAATTTTGAGCCAGAACTGCATTTTTGTGTAAAAAATTTAATTTTTCATTTTCACTGCCCAGTTGTACCACAATTGGTGAAACCCCTGGGGGTTTGAAATGTACACTATACCCCTAGATGAATTCCCTGAGGGGTGTAGTTTGCAAAATGGGGTCACTTGTGGGGGGGTTCCTAACTTTTAGCATCTTATGGTGCCTAGAAACCTACATGGTGCCTAAAAAATAATCTCATAAAAAGGAGGCTCCAAAATCAAGTAGGTGCTCCTTCTATTATGAAGCCTGTGGTTTGGTCAACGTGCACACTAGGGCCACATATAGGATATTTATGAAAACAAAAGAATTGGGGGAATCAATTTTTAGTCACATTTCTCTAGTAAAATCTACTGTGTTCCTTAGAAAAATGTATTAAAATTGCAAATCTGCAAAAAAAAATGAAATTTTGAAATTTCACCTACACTTTGTTTTAATTCATGTGAAACACCTAAAGGGTTAACAAACTTCCAAAATGCTGTTTTGAATACTGTGAGGGGTGCAGTTTTTGAAATGGCATCATTAATGGGGGTGTCTCACATACAAGTCCCTCAAAGTCACATCAGAACTGAACTGGTCCCTAAAAAAATCAGTGTTTGAAATTTTCTTGAAAATTTGAGAATTTGCTATTCATATTTTAAGCCTTCTAGTGTCCAAAAAAATTAAAAGGAGGTTGTAATAATGATGGAAACATAAAGTATACATATGGTCTATGTTAGTTATTAACTATTTTGAGTGGTATGATTATTTGTCTCACAAGCAGAAAATGTAACATTTTGAAAATTGCTAAATGTTCCATTTTTTTACGACATTTTGGTATTTTTCACAAAAAAACACAGACTGTATCGACCCAAATTTACCACTAACTTGAAGTACAATGTGTCACGAGAAAACAATCTCAAAATCACTGGGATAAGTAAAAGCAAAAAAAAGTTATCCCCACTTAAGTGATACCTGTCAGATTTGAAAAAAAAGGGCTCTGTCAGGAAGGCAAAAACAGGCTGCGGCGGGAAGGGGTTAAAAATTATTTTTTGTTTATATTTAATTTTTTGAAAAGGTTTTAAAAAACACAATTATTTTGAAGAATTTTGTTAAGGAATCCTCATCATTAGGGTGATGGTATTTTAATGGTCACTGGAGGCTATGGGTTACCGGATCTTGGTCCAAACCCTGACAAGCTAAAGTGAGTGGTTGAAGATACACTATTGCAATATGGATTCGGCTACTTGAATACAATAAGCATGATGACGTATAGACATGATATGAAAAACATGATATGAAAAACCATGATGAGAAAAGACATGATGAGAAAAAAAAAAAAAAAACATGATGAGAAAGAACTTGATGAGTAAAAACATGATGAGAAAAAGCATGATAAGAAGAAGCATGATAAGAAAAAACAAGATGTACAACATATTCTGGGAAAACAGCACGGGAAAGCGGAAAAAAGCCCATGAAAAAATGAAAAAGATGAATGAAATAAATGAAAAAAATTACTGAAAAAAATTACATATGAAAAAGACTTATTTCAAAAAAATGTTCAGTGGGTTGTTTTCATTTAGTCCATGTGGGGCCAAAGTTCCTAATCTGAAGATCCACCGGCTTTCTTTCTTTTTTAAGAGCAAGCCTCTATCACCCCCTCGGGTTGGTGGGGGGATCCAATCGATGAGCCGGCATCGGAGGCTAGATACTTGATGTCCTTCTTTTAGAAAATGTCTTGGAATAGGTAGATCAGTTTTGTTTGTATCGATGGCTGCCCGTATGGAATTCCGGTGGTTGGCCATGCGTTCTCGGAACTTTCGTGTAGTCATGCCTACATAAGCCAGACCACAAGGGCAGTTTAATAAATAAATCACGTGGTCCAATAAGCAGTGCAATCTGTATTTAATTTTAATCTGTTTGCCTGATTGGGGATGTGGGAATGATGATCCAGTGTTCATACTATTGCAGGTAGTGCATCCTGCGCACTTGTAGCAGCCTGGGCGTTGGGAATGTAGCCAGGTGGTTCCCTTTGGGGTATCTGGGGTGAGTGTGGGTCTCATCAGCAGCTGTTTCAGATTTGGCCCCTTCTTGTAGGCCATCATGGGAGGTGCTTGAATCTGGAGTTTTAGTGCGCTGTCTGTACTGACGATTGGCCAGTGTTTCTTCACACTCCTTTGTATTGTGGTGGAGGCATGGTTATATGTGGACACATAGATCATGCGTTTAGTGTCCTTGGTTTTGTTGGGATTTACTTTACCTGACTTCTCCATGTTGTTGCGGGCCTTCGTAAGGCATTTTTTGAGGGTCTTAGGGTCATACCCCCTCTCCTTGAATCGGTCTGTCATTTCAGCTAATTGTTGTTCTGTGCGATGGGAGTTGGTGTTATTCCTAATAACACGCATGTACTGTGAGATCGGCAAGTGGTTTTTTAGAGCTGGTGGATGTTGGCTGCTTGAGATAAGTAAAGTGTTCCGGTCTGTCGCTTTACGATGCACGCAGGTTTGTAGTACTCCTTCTTTTATGGAGATATTGATATCTAGGAAGGTAATGGCCTCTGGGTCGATTTGGTGTGTGAATTTTATTGGACTGTCCAAGTTGTTTAGATCTGTTACCATTTCCTCGAATTTGGTGGTGGATTCTGTCCAGATTAAGAAGACGTCGTCAATATACCTCTTGTAAAAACGGATGGCATCTGAGTATTTTGATAAGATAAATCTGTTTTCAAATTCATGCATGTAGATCCCGGCGTAGGCGGGTGCCAGATTGGAACCCATCGCGGTTCCCGATGTTTGGATATAGTACTTTTTGTTGTATAAGAAATGGTTGCATGTAAGTATCAATCTGGCCATTTCTATCAGAAAATCCGTAGGGGGCTGTAAGGTCTGCCTCTCATCCAGTTTTTGGTTGAGTACATGCAGTCCGTCCAGGTGGGGTATCACAGTATAGAGTGATGAAACGTCCATCGTTGCTAGGCATGGGGTGCCACTGATGCTAATCCCTTGTAGTTTATCGATGAAGTCTCCTGTATCATGAATATATGTGCTACTGTTGGTTACCAGCGGTTGAAGATGGTGGTCGATAAATATAGCTAGGGGCTGTAGAAGAGAGGATCTTGCAGATATTATGGGCCTCCCAGGTGGGTTGGTTTCTGATTTGTGTATCTTGGGCAAAGTATATAGTATAGGGCATACTGGGTGTTACATAGTTACATAGTAGGTAAGGCTGAAAAAAGACTTGCGTCCATCTAGTTCAACCTGGTATAGATATCCATTGCTGATTTGGTAGGTTCTGGTATTTTACAGACAAATTATATTTCTTATTTGTACCCATGGATGTTTTTCTCCAGTAAATGTTTGTCCAACTTTGCCTTGAATGCATTTAATGAGCCAGCCGTTACCACCTCTCTGGGAAGAGAGTTCCAGAGTTTGACTGTTCTGACCGTAAAGAAATTCTTTCTACTAGCTGAATGAAATCTTTTTTCTTCTAATCTATACTCATGCCCTCGCGTCCTAGATTCCTTTCTAGTAGAAAAGAGGGTACGTGACAGTTCCTTATATTGGCCCTTGATATACTTGTACATGTTGAGCATGTCCCCCCTTAAACGTCTCTTTTCTAATGTAAATAGTCCCAAATTGCTTAATCTCTCCCCGTAGCTTAAATTCTCCATTCCCCTAATAAGCTTTGTTGCTCGCCTTTGGACTTTTTCTAATTCTATGATGTCCTTTTTATAGTGTGGGGCCCAGAACTGTACTCCGTACTCTAGGTGAGGTCTCACCAATGCTTTATATAGTGGCATAATTACCCTCGAGTCCCTAGTTTCCATTCCCCTCTTAATACATGCCAGAATTTTGTTGGCCTTTTTTGTAGCTACATTACAATGGGCACTACATCCTAGTTTGCTGTCTATTTGGACTCCTAGATCCTTTTCAAGTATGGAATTACCCAGTTCCTCTCCGCTAAGGTTGTAACTTGCACACTGGTTGTGTCTCCCAAAGTGCATAACCTGACATTTATCTACATTGAACCTCATCTTCCATTTTTTTGCCCACTCATCTAGAATTGCAAGATCATTTTGAAGCATGGTGACATCTTCTGATGATTTGATGACTTTGCTAAGTTTTGTATCGTCCGCAAAGATGGATACATTGCTGAGTAACCCTATCCCAATATCGTTAATAAAAATGTTAAACAAAATGGGCCCCAAAACCGAACCCTGGGGCACTCCACTTAGTACCGGTATCATATCTGATACGGCACCATTCACAACCACTCTTTGTTCTCTATTACATAGCCAATTCCCTACCCATCTGCAGATATTTTCACCCAATCCTAGGTTCTCCATTTTATTAATCAATCTCTTGTGTGGGACAGTATCAAATGCTTTAGCGAAATCTAGGAAAATCACATCTACAGCATTTCCATTATCAAGGTTTTTACTAACCTCTTCATAGAACCCTAGTAGATTAGTTTGGCATGAACGATTTTTCACGAACCCATGTTGGTTAGCACTGAGTAGACTGTGATGATCTAAATATTTCTGGATACCATCCCTTAAAAATCCTTCAAATAGTTTACCCACAATTGATGTTAAACTAACGGGTCTGTAATTAGCGGGATCTTCCTTTTTTCCTTTTTTGAATATTGGCACTACCTCTGCTATTCTCCAATCTTTTGGTACTATACCTGACGATAGTGACTTGCTAAAGATATAATGTAGGGGGGTAGCTAGTTCATCCCTTAATTCCATTAATACCCTTGGATGAATCCCATCTGGCCCTGGTGATTTATTTGTTTTGAGTTTGCTTAGCCTCAGTATTATTTCCTTCGGCGTGAAATCCACAATGAGATCTGGCTTATTTGTCCCGTTTGTGGTAAATGTTCGTTCCACAGTCTGCTCTCCCTTAGTAAATACTGATGAGAAGAACTCATTTAACAGTTTTGCTTTTCCCTTGTCCTCAGTAACACTTTTTCCACTAGTATCAGTTAGTGGGCCTATGTTTTCCTTAATTAAACGTTTACTATTTATGTATTTAAAAAACTTCTTTGGGTTGGTTTTGCTTTCAGTGGCTATGCACTCTTCATATAATATTTTAGCTGCTTTGATTACCCCTTTACAAGTTTTGTTTGATTCTTTGTATTTTGCGAAGGCCTTCTCATTCAAGTTATTTTTATAGAATTTAAAGGCTCTGGTTTTATTGTTGATAGCTGACCTTACTTCTTTGTCCAACCATGGTGGCTTTTTTTTGTTGAATTTACCTTTAGTTACTTTAGGAATGTATTCAATAGTTAGTGAGTCAAGCACCTTTTTTAGAGTATCCCACATTTCCTCTGCATTTTTTTCCCTCCATAACCGTTTTCCACCCAATTCCTGTTAGGGCTTCCCTGAATAATTCAAAGTTCGCTTTTCTGAAGTTTAGTATTTTTGCAGATCCTTTTTGATGTAATTTACTGAAGTTGATTTCCAGTGAAACCATATTGTGATCACTGTTCCCTAATTGTTCAATTACTTTTGTGTTTGAAACTAAGTCTGTGTTATTTGTTAAAACTAAGTCCAAGAGTGCCTCATCACGAGTTGGAGTTTCCACCGTTTGTGTAATAAACTGGTCTTTAAGTAAGCTTAAGAACCCATTGCTTTTTGCGGATTTACCTGTTTCGTTTTCCCAATCAATGTCGGGTAAATTAAAATCCCCCATAATTAATACCTGACCCTGATTTGATGCTTGTTTGATTTGGTTTAAAAGAAGAGACTCTTCCCTTTCGTTTATATTTGGTGGTCTATAGCATACCCCTATTATAAATTTGTTTTTTGTTTTTTTATTATTGTCGGTTATCTCTGCCCACACTGTCTCCGAGTTGTCGTCTTACAGGTCTGTGCTCATATTTTTCTCACATGATGTTAAGTTATTATTTACATATAGGCACACACCCCCGCCCCTTCTATTTTCCCTGTCTTTCCTGTAGAGTGTATATCCCTCCATGTTTAATGCCCAGTCATGCGACTCATTACACCATATTTCTGTAATACCAATGATGTCGTAGTCGTCCCTACTGATCACCGTTTCTAGCTCCCCGATTTTACTCACTAAGCTTCTTGCATTAGCGAGTAAGCATTTTAATTTATGTTTATTTTTAGATATGGCTCTAATATTGTGATTAGTTTCACCCCAGGACCCATTTGAATTCTTTACTAGCTTCCTCTTTCCCCTCTCCCCTTCAATAGACTCTCTACAGGCCTCCCCACCATGCACACTGCCTGCCCTCTTTATAGTTCTGGGAATTCTTCCTCTGTCCTTCCCTCCTTCCCGTATACTAAGATCATCTGTACCTAAGAACTGTAGTGGGGTAACGTGACTGTTACAACATAACATTTTATTACATGACATTCCTGATGCACCCTGAGAGTTACCCCCGATTATACCCTTGTTATGTTCCAGGACATTGTCTATGTCTCCGTCCCCCCCATCATCTCTTTCCCCCATATGATTCCTGATCCCAGTCCGGCTTCTCTCCCTGATGGTCCCATAATGTCTTGCTGCCCCCACCCCCCCGTCGCCTAGTTTAAAATCTCCTCCAACCCTCTAACCATCCTTCCCCCCCAGCACCGCAGCCCCCTCCTCGTTCAGGTGCAATCCATCACGGCAAAAAAGATGGCGCCTGACCGAGAAGTCCGCCCAGTGTTCCATGAACACGAATCCCTCTTTCCTACACCAATCCTTAAGCCACACATTTACCTCCCTGATCTCCCTCTGCCTCCCTGAGCTAGCGCGTGGCACTGGTAATATTTCCGAGAAAATTACCCTAGATGTCCTCGCCTTGATGTACTTGCAGAAACTCAACTTCCTCTTTTGTGAGCCACTTATTTGTTAGGCCCTTTTGTAGTAGGGCGTCAACCTGTTTTTTGAAGGTCGGGATGGGGTTGTGTCCAACTGATTTGTAGGTTTGCGTGTCTGATAATTGTCGCATGATCTCGGTGTGGTATTGTTCCCAGTCCTGTATTACCACCGCGCCACCCTTATCCGCAGGGCGGATTACTATGTCTGCGTTTTTTTGCAGGATGTTAAGGGCTATTTTTTCATCAGGGCTGAGGTTCCTGTAACGAGGTGACCTGGTTGTTTTCAGGATGTCTTGTTCGGCCATGCGATTAAAGGTTTTTATACTTGGGTTTTGGGAAAACGGGTCGTATGTTGAGATGGGTTAAAACCGTGGGTTTGTTCAGTGCTGGCGGAGTCTTTGAATTGCTCATGCAATCTTAATTTTCTGTTAAATTTATACAAGTCGACCGTGGCGTCGAATGTGTCGTGGTCACTCGTGGGGGCGAACGATAAGCCTTTAGTCAAGAGTGATGTCATGGGGTCCGTCAGTGAAAAAGTGGAGAGGTTAAAGACTAGATTAGAGCTTGCTTCCGGACACGTTTGCCTAGTACCTGCACGTCGGGGGTGAGGCCTCTGCCCCTTCCTCTTGGTGGTTTGTTCCTTCTGTTTTGGGATCCACCGGGGCCTTGTTCTAAAAAATCGGTCCTTGTGCCGGATTGGTCTGTGTCAGAAGCAGAGGTTGAAGACCCTGTGGTGAATTGGTAAGGGTTCCTTTGTTGACGTCTGTTGAAGGGGGGTCTTTGTTGTCGTCTAGTGCTTTGTTCACCGGTTAGCCACCGGTATACCGTATGGTTTTGGTAGTCTGCTTTAACGGTTGCAAGTTTATTCCTCTTGAAGGAGATTAGTTCTGCTTTGTAGGTTTCCACCTGGGTACGTACAGGGCCGCCAAGAGAAATCCTGGGCCCCGGTACAACAACTTCCTGGGGCCCCCATGGACGGAGATCCCCGCACACTCTGCGGACCCAGTGTTACACCACTGCTTCCAAGGTGGATACACGTGCAAAAATTTACACTGTAATGTCTATTACACATGTCACACACCCATTACATATTATACCACATGCCATAATGCTCAGTACACGTTATGCCACACACCGTAATGCTCATTGCATATTAAGAAGTTAACATGCTCTACCAGGAGTTAACATGCTCTGCCAGGGGTTAACATTCTGTGCCAAGGATTAACCTGTCTGCCCTGATTTACATGCTCTGCCAGGCGTTACATGCTCTTTGCAAAGGATTTACACATACCCTCCAACATGGCCCATTTCATTAGGTACAAAATGCTCTGTTCCTGGACTTCCTTACCAGTGGCAATTACAGATGTGAGCCTGCAGCACAGTCCAATATTCAAAAGGGGGGGGGGGTCACATATACTGCCACCCCAAGCATCACTGTCCTGGACACACTGGCAGTTGATGTGACCCCCCTCTTTGAATTTTGGACTGTGCTGGAGTCCAACCTCTGTAACAGCCACTGGCAGGGAAGTCCAGGAACAGAGCATTTTGTACCTAATGGAATGGGTCATGTTGGGGGTACTTGCCACCAAATAAAAAAAAAACCTGTGTGTCCAGACCAGGGCCCCCCTGACAGGCCTGGGCCCGGGTAAATTGTACCTGCTCCCCCCCTCTCTCGGCACCCCTGGGTACGTATCTTCTCTATTAAGTTGCAGGATTTGTCGCTCTTGATCGTGGCAAGATGAGCAATCCCAAAGTCATCAATCTCACTCTTTACTTTTTTTAGCTCGGTCCCCACCTCCTCAACCACGAGTAGCATAAAGTCTAGCGAGCATTTGTTTAGGACACCACACCATCTTCTGCAAAATGATGGGCTATTTCGTCCTATGGTGGGGATATTTGCAATACGAAAACCACGGGGGATCTGTTTTTTCCTGTGATAGTCTGAAAGGATAGCTAAAAATCTAAAAATTAAAAATCCCTAGATCCGCTACTTAATACCCAACATTAGACTTAGAATCCACATCTGAAATATCACACATAACAATATAAAAATTAAACATCCCATCTTTAGCACCTAACAGGCATGATTTGGCCCCCCAACTGGTATTTCCAGTATACAATTTTTCTTAATAATGTTTTTTAATGTTTGTTGCTGTTCCATTTTTTCAACCATTCCCCACGTCCAGCGGTATGGATATGTTTATTTCATTTGTTCTAAGAAGCGATCCCCTGACAAATGTACATCGGCACCTTATAAAACTTATGCAATGTGTATAAATGTAAACATTATTAATGTGTTGAGACTTGTTCTCCATCCAGAACTATATAGATGTACTAGGGTGATCCCTCCCGGAACCCCGACCTTCCTGTATATAGTGATTTATATCAAAATTGTTAGGTTTACAGTTTTGCATTTAAACCAGATATCCCCATTTTTTTCAGCAGTGATGCACCAGTACCACAGACACTGCCGCACATCCCACTTCCAGGCGATCACGCCCCTTGCAATTAGCTACACTAAAAAAGCATATGTTGAGACCCGCCTCTGGGGACTCAGAAGTGGCAGGATGTGGTACATCAGAGACCTGCACTTCCGGTGATGCAACTTCCTGTTTCTGGCCGGACACGCCTCACCGGTGGGCGGGGATCCAGGCATCACATGATTTCAAACACACAGGTATAAAGGTCGGGCCCGGGCAGGTTCATTCATGGTGTCCTCCTGCAGTAGGAGGTTTTCCAACATACTTCATGTTGCCCCATCGATGATTATATGTACTTTGCTGACTCATGTAAGTTCCTTTTTTCTGTACCTATGTTTTTCTTTGTGCATCACTGTAATTGTTTTGATTGCATGCTCTCACATTGCTGTTTGCATGTCTTTTACACAATACAGGCTCCTTGATAAAGGTCCGCCTATATTGGACCAAAACGTCGGAGTATCATCGAGCACAATATATTGTACCAACTTATTGGATGACTAATAAATCAAAATATTTCGATTACAACAAGTTTATGACTTTACTTAGGAGAGTTCCTATTTTCTCCCCGGAGAAACCCTTGGATTGTACTAAGGTTTTCATACTTGAAATGAACTCCCTTTAGGCACCCCGCCCGCTGCTACTATTACACACCCCGTGCGAGTGCGGTCTTCCACAGAATCTATATATAAATATATATATATATATATATATATATATAATATCTATATATAATGTATTTTCCAACAGGGTATTCTTACTGCAGAGTGCTGGCCAGGCTTTTACTGAATTATCTCTCACCCTCACTGCTGCTGCAGCATCTACCACCCTACGGTGCTTCTATCTTCAGTGACTGTCAGTCACTCTCTCACCATCGCCCGGCAGCAGCTCCCGTCGCTGCAGTGTCTGGCTTGCTCGCTCACGCGCCGGTGGATGTCAGGGGACTTCCGCAGAGGTGAGCAGCCAGCACAGGAAGGTGACACGGTGATGCGCCGTTGTGCACAGGGGGGGTAGGGGCACTCACATCCGGCCGTTTCATAAGATAACTGCGGCACGCGATTAGGCATCGGAACATCGGAGGCAATGGAGCCTGTGCCCCTTTTAAGCTGGGCACCCGGCGGCAGATGACTCCATTGCCTCCGGGAGTTCCGCCACTGATAAGATATCTAAATGCAGCAACCACATAGAAATGCATTTTAAACTCTTACATAACCTTTACTTTACCCCTGCTAAATTGCACAGAATTTGGCCCTCAATCTCCAATCTATGCTGGAGAGAATGTAACAACATAGGAGACACTTTCCACATTTTCTGGGCCTGCCCGAAAATAAGATTACTCTGGAGGGGAGTCTTCGATCTTGCCTCAAAAATCCTTTGAATTTTGGTCCAAGAGTCCCCACTCCCGGCGCTACTCCATGTTTATCCATCAGATATTCCTCACCTCAAATACCTCATAGCCACCCGGGCGGCGATAGCCCAGGATTGGAAAAAAACGCCCCCCCCCCCCTCACTCTGTAAAATTGTCAGGAAAGTTCACCATTCATTCCAAATGGAAACGATGGGCCTACCCTCTTCCACTAAACCCTCCTCTACAATGAGGGCATGGTCTTGCTGGCAGGATTATATAACCTCAACTGAAGGGGCAAATCTATTATTTGATATGGCCTAATCTACTGGAGAATCATCATAGTATACTTATACATATTAGAAAAAGTATCATATTATTGTTATTATATCCACTGTCGTTCCATACATTATTATTGTTCCTTATAACATTCAGTGTTGTTTTTTCTTATATATGTCAATGTATCTTGGATTGTACCCCCCCCCCCCCCCCTCCCCCCATCTTTATTCTGTACCCCCCTCCCCTTCCGTGCTTAATGGAACAAAACCTTTAATAAAAACTATTTTGGAAAAAAAAAAATAGGTAAGTATGTATGTATGGATCTTGTGTGTAATAAAATTAAACTTTATTGTGTGTATGTGTTTATTTATGTAGGTATTCGTTCTGTTGTGGTCCCTGCATGTGAGCAAGGTCTTAACTGGTTTGTCCAGTTTGTCCATTTGAACTGATGACATGAATACATTTTCTAACGCCCCAAAGACCAAAATGAGTATAAGTTATAATGCTGCTGCAAGTAGACTTAACTAGGAAAATGTTTTGTTGCTTGGGGGATCGGGAGTCAAGCATAGTACCCAACCCCCCATCCCCCACCAGCATTAGTTAGGTCCTTGTTTTCCTGGACTCATAACACAAGTTGCAAGAATATAAACAATATAAATACAATATTTTCTACATATGCCTGGTAGTGTTCATGAGGTTTAGCTTCATTGCAATTGGTATGAAGGTTATAGGTACCTAGCATTGTAGGCTGTTAGGAAGTCATTAACACTAATAGTTTGCAACGAGCTGGAATACTTGAGGTCACGAATAAGCAAAAGGGGAGATGCATGGGAGAGTTACAAATTCAAGGTCAAACATTGAAAGGTCTCAGATAAGCCACTGCATAAAAAGTCACAGACAAAGTCAAGGTCAAAACACTGAGACGTCCTGGATTAACCACAGAGATATTGGAATGAAGAGTCACAAACAAATCCTAGGCCAAAATACTGGCATGTCTTGTATAAGAGAGATGGAAATGATAGAGCAAAGTCAATACCAGGCGGAGACTTGCGGAAGCGCGTGTGCATGTGCATACACTGGATGCGTGTCGCCACGACATACAGACTCTTGGCCGGGTGCATGCACCCAAAGCTGCAGCCGGGGGTGGCAGCGGATAGTCGCGCCCATGGGAACGTCCTGTGTTTCATGGGCGCTCCCAAGGATATCGTGGGTGACTTGGGCGCCAGGGGCGGGCAGCTGACATCACCGGATGTCAGCTGATGGCCCTCTTCCTTCTGAATGCCCATGCACATCTGAGGTTACCTCAGAGTAACCTTAGACGTGCGTGTGCCTTCTGCATCATTCGATGGTCGGTGACTATTGAATGATGCTGGTGTTCCCTCCACAGCCTGCGAATGGATGTTAATGTTAAATATCCATTTGCAGCCGGTGCATACGAATTCGGCGTGGGAGGGGGACGTGCGTATCGGCATTCACAGGGCGGCGTCTGGTGGACTTGCAAGGCTGCGAATTCGCAGCCTTGAGAATCAACCAGAATACGGTCCTTAAACTGTATGGAGCACACATTCAATGGCATATACAAAGTAGCTGATATCTAGACAGTGAGCCTAATAATCTAGCGGCATACAGTCGTATTATCGACCATAGTTAGGTCGACAGTCATTAGGTCGACACCGTTGGGTCGACAGGGTTCTAGGTTGACATGAGTCAAGGTCGACATGGGTTTAGGTCGACATATGCGTTAGGTCGACATGGGTTAGATCGACAGGTCGTTAGGTCGACATAGGTTATTTCACTGTTTTTTGAGCCGACATGTGCCGACAGGCGGTATTTCACGCCCTACCATCCACTAGGGCTTGGTGGGAGAATAAAATAGTGTGCCCGAAGCATGGCGAGCAATGCGAGGGGTTGCGGTTGACTTCCAACTGTGTCCATGTCGATTGTGTCAACATTCGGGTTAAAAAACCCATGTCGACCTAACGACCTGTCGACCTAACCCATGTCGACCTAACGCATATGTCAACCTAAACCCCATGTTGACCTTGTCCCATGTCGACCTTCCCACCTGTCGACCTAATGAATGTCGAACTAACTATGGTCGATAAAACGATCCACACCCTTATCACAAGTGCTTAATGCTTCATCTGTACATAGCAGTCATAACAAAGCTAAGTGTGCAAAAATATTATTGGTATTAGTATCGGGGAAATAACCTTTATGTGCTGTTCACACTATAAGTCACCTTGTAGGCACAGATAACTTATCTGTAAGCCTGCAGCCTTGTCCTCTTTATGGTCACTGTGACTTCTAAAATTCTCATATTCTACAGTGCAATTAGTTTCCTATATACTCTTCCCAAAATATATGTGAATTATTTAGTATAAATATATATGATATATAGCATGTTTTAGGAGGTACTGTAAAAACTATGTAGTGATTATCAACCCTGATACACAACCTCTCTGAAAGGGAATTGGGTAAAATGCTAATGATAAAATGCCCAGGTCTGCTAAAAAGTCTTGTTGCTTGTCAGAACAGGCTACTGTAGCGCTAGCTGTGGATTGCGTCTCTCCATCATTTCCCTGCACCAGGGTGCTCCAACCTCTCACAAGTAAAATCTTAATGAAATTTCAATGAAAAGAGGAAGGATCCACTGACTGCAGAGAGGGGTCAGGAATACACACCTCTCTTTACCCAAGCTCCTAAACACAATCACAGTGCAATAAACCAATGTTTAATTGATCAATGTAATCGCTTTACTTTATGTAAATGCTATAACACCTGTATCGGTTGCTTCTAAAACAAAACACTGTAGCTCTGTGCACCACGGACACCCCCCTCCAAGCACTTGGTAGCGCTCAGATTGTAACAGTTTCTCTGTGGGTTTTTCCTGTTCAGTTTCTTTGAGGGAGTGAGCATGGCCGCCGCTGAGATAGCTCGGCAGATGGTGAGTAGAGCTGGTGCAGTGTTGGGTGGGTGCTGGATGTGACCACAGACGGAGGATACCGATCATGGAGCCACGTTCATGCATGGACCATGAAGCCGTATGTCTGCAGTACTAGCGTGCAGCATCTTTTGCCCATCCTCCTGCGGTGTGCTGCTACTGCTGATTGTGGGGGAGCAGCTTCCCCCCATTGTATGCCAAATGTGTTACACCAGATTTGAAGCCAAATGCAGGGCGTTGGCAATGTAGGGATGCATGGCACTGTGGTGTGGGAAGATGAGCGAGAAAGAAAAATCAGTTTAACCATTTGCATAACAGGTGCAAGCAAATGCTCAGTGCTGATCTAAAAATGCTCAGTACTGGTCTCCTGCTCCCTGCTGTAGCCGAGGCCGGTCCTTTTATTTTCTAAATGACTGGCCAGTTATTCTAGCAGCTAGACTCTAGCTAGCTAGTACTGTATGCTGCATGAATGGATTAAGTGTTCCTTTGGTGGGCCCACTGATGTATATAAAATCAATAGTTGGTTTGTATGGCTTGTGTCTGTTTTGCATTCTGTTATTCTATCTCTTCCTTGTTTCATATCTCCTCTATGTTGTGTTGCTTTTGTGTTTTCATTATACAGGACTAATCGCATATAAACGGGTAGCAGCCAATAATCTGACAAATGTGCCACCCATACAAAAGATAGGGATGATAATAACACACACACACACACACACACACACACACACACACACACACACACACACACACACCTGCTGTGCTTGCTGTACAGACAAATGTTGGGTCTGGTCTTGTTGTATTTGTATTCAGGGCAGGTGTATAGCTGGGTATACACTGGGCAATATAGTCAATGATATGGACGATATTGCACATATATTGTCCAGTGAATATCATTGAAGATGTGTGCGGCCATAGGTCATCACCGATGTCCCGCAGGCAGGCAATCTGACAATATTGTCAACGACTGCATATATACGGAGCAAAGTGAAGGGGGGCGGGTGACGTCAGTGACCGATATCGTGAACAATATTGGCCAGTGTGTACGGTCAATATCATTAACCCGTGGCAATGACAGTATAGTTAACTTTATACAGTAGGTGGCTGTGGGAATTGTCTAGTGTGTGCTCAGCAAAAGGAGTCTCTGCACCCTAGGCCAGAGGTTCCCAAACATGGTCCTCAGGGTACCCCAATGGTTCAGGTTTTAGTTATATCAATGCTTAGCCACAGGTGACTTAATTAGTACCTCAGTCAGTTTGATTTAGCCATGTGTGCTGAGCCACAGATATACTTTAAACCTGGACCATTGGGGTGCCTTGATGACCTGATTTGTAAATTGCTTAGGCAACACTTCAACCTACTGCCCAACCCCACACTGATACCAATAACAACTTCCCTGCCCCTCAAGTGACAGTGTGGAGGTGATGTTCCACAGCCACCATCTACATTACATACAACAGGGTTGTCTTCCTCATAGGCAGGGGCAAATTTAGGGATCAGGCCGCCCCTAGGCACAACATTTTTGTGCCCCCCCATTTTAATGTAATCATATCTGTATATACATTTTTATTTATATATTTCATTAAAATTTAACTGTAGCCCACCTTCATATTTTTTTTAAAACTCTGGACTGCTCACTGTACGGAGGACCCGGAGGGAGGGAGGCACTTATTAGTACAGTGATTAGCACAATGTCTCCGTCAGTCTCTCTTCGCCTCACACACTGTGACTGAGTGAGCGCAGGGAGTGTATGTAGAGTAGCCAATGGGTGGGAGCCGGCAGCAGTGAGCCTGAGCCATTTCCGGACGCACAGGGGGACCGTCGGACCCAGCCACTAAGCGGTGATGTAATGTGCATGGCAGAGTGGGTGGACAGTGGCGGGTCGTGCCGCCCTTAATTGGTGCCGCCCTGAGGCCGGTGCCTCACGGGCCTAGGCACAAATCCGGCCCTGCTCATAGGCATTGTTAATTTTGTAGTAGGCAGACTCTGTGGCACCTGCCCACATCCCAGTGCCCTAGACTACTACCTAAAGCTGCCTGATGGTAGAGCCAACCCTGTTTGTATTAAGTGGATAGGTGTAGCTAAGGGGAGAGTTTAGCATGTAATGCTGAATATTTCAGTTCTGGTAATGAGTTGATATTTGACGCTACATTAAATGTAATGCAAATGACTAGCGCAAAACATTCCCTTTCCATGGTTTTCTGATGTATTCTGTATAAATATATTTGGTATATACCACCTATTATTTTGTTTAAGAAATCTGTTGATGGTCTTAGCATATTTACAACCAAACCAACATGAGAACTGGGATAAAGGACCTTTGTACCTCTAATGTACTAATGTTATTTTGTATAATTTGCTTAGATGTTGGGTTGCCAATTCTAGTCCTGCTGCCACATTTTACAATATCTGAGATCAAAGAGTGCCCTCTGGAAGATATACTCTTTGATGCTGCATGTTAATTGCCATCTGGTACCATGGCTTAAAGTGTGACATGAAGTTTATGGTTATTGTACTCTAGATTGTGGAGTTTTGGGCCACAAATTAGTGAATAGCTCAATCACTTAAGTCAGTCTTTGGTAAAGAGGTGTCGTGGGCTCCCAAGCTTTTACCCTAGTAATAACACCCCATTCTAAGTAATATTTGTGACTCAGAAACTATAAAACACTTTATCTTGGACCTTTTTATGTTAATTAAAAATGTGTTTGGAATTGTGTCAGAGTAGACAAAAGTTCTAAGTCATAGGAGAATGTGAATTTTAAGTGTTACAAGACTGGTATTACCCCTTTTACACCGCCGCAAAAAACTGGGGGTTTCCCTCGTGGACCTGGGTCAGCGGCGGTGTAAAAGGGGTCAACCCATGTCCATTTACACCGGACTTCTACCCTGGTCCTGACTAGGGTGGAACACAGACAGGACCTGGGTAGTGAGCAGTGTAAATGGGTATGCCGAGTCGTCCGACCTGGTTCTCATTTACAGCAGTGGGGATGCCCAACCTCCAGACTGCAGCGTCCTGCGTTCAGGCTCCGCTGCTACACTTTTGCAGACAGCAGTGGAGATAGGGAGAAGGTGAATGGATGCCTGTGTCGGCATCCATTCACCTCGCGGACGGGGGGAGGGGATGCTCACAGTGCACGGAGGCTGGGGGCAGCCCAGCAGGTTACCCTGGTGATGGGCTTGTCCCGGCGCATGATGTCATCTCCAACACTGCCCTCATTGCGGGTCGGCACTGCAGTGTAAACGGTGCATATCCCGGGTCCGACCTGGCTTGGAACAGTGTTCCAAATACTGGGTCGGGTCTGGGATTTTGGTGTAAAAGTGGTATAATCATTAATAAACCATTAAATAAGTAATATGCCATTTATATAAAATAAATGTTTTCCATACATATAGACCTTAATTGTCACTATGTTATGTTGTCTGCAGCTGCGACCTTGGTGTCCTTTCCAATTAGTTCATGCAGGAGGACCTGGCAATAAATATATTGTAGCATTGCCTCTGGGGGTGGAATATGGATTGTGCAGAGTATTAGAGCTGACATAATGCCGAACTGCCCAGTGCATTCTATCTGTATGTAATCATACAAAGACATCCACAATCTAGGATTGTTATAGATTGTAACAGCCAACAATGTTTAACATACTGTAGAATAGACAATAAATGCAAAAAGCTGTGTCCACGTACATCTAGCCTCTGTTTGTGGTAAACAAACAGGATTCGGTAGAGTTGGGCATCTCTCTGGACACTTTTTCTGTTAATTAGCTTCTTATTTGCAAAATGTAACAAATAGGACTCACACGTAGCTTCTGCTGGTTAAAATTATATGTGGCATGTCTATATTCAATGTGTGACTGCGGCTGTATCTGCATATGAAGTGTTAAGTTACGGAGTCGTTACCAGAAGAAAACTGTAACGTTAAATTTATTACGCAGATACAGTGGCAAATAAGATTCACCGTTTCCTCTGTTTTGTAAATAACGCTCTATTTATTGGGAAAAGGGTCACGACGGAGCTCAGGCATTATGTGTAGATAGATGTATGTGAGTACATCTGTAGTTCCCTCATCCTACTTTTCCCAGCCATAGAGAATAAGGTTGTACAATATGCCATTTCAGTGTTGGTCAGGTAATGTGAGTCCTGCCAAGGCTCAGTACTTGCAAGTCTTTTGATGCCAGCTGTGGAGAATAGTCTACTTGTCATGTTCTCTGGGCTTTGTACAGTTCTGATAATGACAGTGACACCCACATATTTAACAGGGGATACATACATGCGCTCCACAAGTGCCCCAACCTGCACCCTCTACCCCTCTTAACCTTTCTGTTTGCATACTAACTCTTAACCCTGGCCACCAGTGAATAACCCTAACCACTGTACATTACCTCCTAAATCTAACCCACCTACTAACTCTAATCCCATCCCCCCCCCCCCCCCCTGCAACCTAACCCTAAGTTCCCCCTAGTGCAGGGGTTCCCAAACTTTTTTTAATCACGGCACCCTAGAGCATCAAAATGTTTTGAAGGCACCCCTAGGTCAAATGTTTCTTATTGAGAAATTCAGAAAAAATATATAAAAATATGTACATTGTGTGTATATGTCACAGTTATGTGGTGACGGGCAGGATTTGCTCCTGTTTGTCCACATATATTATAATTGGAAGCCACTAGCACTGGTTTTGCATGTTACATTGCACATAACTAATATGAAATAATCCTGGCCCACCAACCCAAGGCACCCCTGTAAGAGTCCTGAGGCACCCCAGGGTGCCTAGGCACACAGTTTGGGAACCACTGCCCTAGTGCTTAAACAATGTCATCCTGAAAAACACCTTTCCTGTCAGGAAAACTAGTCACTAATACTCTGCTACACTTCTAAGAATGAAAGGAAGTGGTGTTGCCCATAGAAATCCATCAGATTTTGTCTATAATTTTCTAAGATGCGATAGAGAAATAACCGAATCTGATTGGTTGCTTTGGGCAACAGCACTTATTTTAAGAAGCTTTAGTAAATGTACCCTAATACTGCTTTCACATTGCAGAAATGGGTAATGACACGGTATTCTTAAATGGGACTTTAAAACGGGTCTGAGCCTTGAGACCTTTCACATTGCAGGTGAAAACCGTTTTAAAAATCATTTAATACCATTGAAACATTCAACCCGTTTAACCCCCAAGGGACACGTTTCAAGCCATTGAAATAGAGCTGTTCAAACTGCCAAAAAAAGGCTTTAAAACGTGTAGGACTCTGCTTTTTAACCGTGTTGAAATACCGGTTAACTTTAACCGGTAAATCAACTCTGGCACTTTCACATTGCAGCCTTAAACGTTTTAAAATAGAAAAAAACGGCAATATACCGTTTTAAAAGTGCAATGTGAAAGGGTAGTAAGTTGTTCACATTGATTCTGCACTCCACCCAAAGCATAACAGGATAATACACCACACAACTATCTATGGAACATTAACTCCTTGAGTGGTGGGTTTTGCTGGGGCAGGACAAATTTATTAGGACAGGTTTGTCCTACCCCAGCAAAACCCACCACAGGTCATAGGAACCCGCCGCCCCCATCACCTTCGCTCCAACGTTAGTACGCCGGAGCTCCCCTGACGCCGCTGTTGCTATTATCTTCTAGATCAGGCATTCCCAACCACGGTCCTCAAGGCACACCAACAGTGCAGGTTTTAGTGATATCCAGGCTTCAGCACAGATGGTTTCATCAGAATCCCTCGGATACTAATTAAGTCACCTGTGCTCAAGCCTGGATATCTACAAAGAGAAAAAAGGAGGGAGTTGTTGCAGCGCTCTTAAATTTTAATGAGTGAATAAATCTCAATAATAATAAAATTTAATATTAATACATGACATACAATACATATATAGATAAAAAGAAACCAATAATTATAATTTATAAAAACAACAGGTGGACCAATGGATGTGTGGAGCATATGACCTGCTCTGGTAGACAACCCGTTTGTGGAGGGCACTGGAGTCCAATTTGTAGTCCCAATTTGTAATCCCAAGAAGTCGCTGGAGGTGTCCCTGTCCAGATAGGAGAATGTTGCTTGTAGGGATCCTCTCTAAAGTGCGATTAGTGCAATGGGAGACTGGTTGAGGTACTCCAAAAGCTGCAGATGAGCCTTGATATTTACCCCAATCCGAACTTATGCGGGGAGGCTTTGATTGCAAAGTGCTCTGTGCCAAGGAGATAGGATGCTCCAAACAAATGAAAGGATGGTTGTAGGTAACCAGAGTAATTCAGCAGGTGAAGAGTAAAGTCCACAATTGGTCCAACCTGGTCACCAACGCGTTTCGCTGTCACTAGGGACAGCTTTATCAAGCAGTAAAGGTTTTAGTGATACCTAGGCTTGAGCACAGGTGACTTAATTAGTACCTGAGTGATTCTGATTAAACCATCTGTGCTGAAGCCTGGATATCACTAAAACCTGCACTGTTGGTGTGCCTTGAGGACCGTGGTTGGGAATGCCTGATCTAGATGGTGCTAAATAAATAAGTCTTCTGATTGGTTGCTATGGGCAACATCCCATCTTAAATAGAACTTTCACCTTAGTAAATACACCCCTTATTTTCCTTACAATCTTGCTGGGCAATATGCAGTATGAAGCACTTGCCCTAATGTAAAAACTCCTGCTTCTCTAGAATGTAAGTATACTGTGTTCCTAGATGTTTAACTCTGTTAAATGAATGACGCTTAGGTATGTGTGGTTCTTTAGGGTAAACGACAAAGCCACTCATCTGATTGTCAAGAACGTTGTGAATGAGGAGTCCTCTGACCATATCATCTTCCCACATCACTCATGTGTCCATTACCTGTGCTCACAGATATGCATCGATGAGTGAATGTATGCACTGGATTTCAGCTAGGAGATCTTGCTAGTAGTGTCTAATTTCATTATCTGACACAGTGCATAGTATCCTAAAGTGTAGCTTTTTTTGCAGGATATATCTGACCAACTTTTTCTTTCTATTTTTTTCCTTAATTTCGGGCATAACTTTTGAATAAATGTATCCCATTCCCATGGCTGACATCAGTCCTATAAGCTGCTATCTATCTCAGGCTTTGGTCAAGTGCTTCCAGGCATTTCTGCAATCTCAAAGGGATTTCTAATATGAAACGTTATTAATAGTCCATTACGTTATGTTTATTACAAATTGTAATGATCATGCCAATACTTATTGTTTATATAATTCTATATATCTCTTATAAATACACCCAGAAAATAAAGGTTTCCTGGTCTCTGTAGGTACTGTAGCAGCTTGCTTAACTCCATGGATCACTCAGTTGGCTGATGGTGCTGCTGGTGATCCAATGCTGTGTGATAGGTCACAACGCGGATCACTTAATGCTAGCAGGTTGCATTTACTTATCAGACACCTCCTGTTGCATTACTGTACTAGTGCATCCCTGCTGCATCCAAATAACCAGCAGTGATGCCACCTCCTACCATGTCTGAATCGGGCCCACAGTGCTTTGCAGCTTGCCGCCTACCTTCCATTCATACGGCCCATGCTGACCTCTGTCCATGTTCTGCTGGGAAGCCTTGGGTTCTGTCATTCATGTGTATACTACTTAGACATATGCAACCTACTGTACCTAAACATTATTGCAGACAGTCCACCTCTTCATGTCAACAGTATTCCCTGATGGAAGGGGGTTTGTTCAGCAGGGTAATAATCCCCTGCCACATTGCAAAAATCTTCATGAATGGTTTAAGGAACATGACAGAGTTCAAGCTGTTAAACATGCTGAAAAATAGTATGTCATGGAGGCCCCACCTCACACCATATAGGACATAAAGGATCTACTGCTAACTTCATGGCACAAACTCCTTCAGAGGTCTTCAGTGGAGTTCATGCCTGTTTTTGCAGCACAAGGGGGGACAAAAACATATTATATAATATGGTACTTGTGTATTATCACGGCGCTCCCGATATTAAGTCGCAGGACTTTTAATCACATTGCATCGCATGCCATACACCGTGGTGCACACCGATGCGATTTTAAATTGTATAAGCACCCTAATGTGTGCTTACAATGTTAAATGCACCCCCACCCCACCCCCAGTATGAACGCCAACCCGAAGTGTGGCGGCAGTAAGCGTCCTCCGACCTTTTCATACCCCCACTATCCACGTCGGCGTGGAGTTGATTTTATATAGTGTGGCGAGCCATTGAGCCCGAAGCGTGGCGAGCACACGTGTATTACTTTACATGTATTACGCATCCCCTCGCAGGGCTTGCTACGCTCGCCACGCTTCTGGCTCGGTGGCACGCTGCGCTCGCCACACTATATATAATCAACTCCACGCCGACGTGGATAGTGGGGGTATGAAAAGGTCGGAGGACGCGTACTGCCGCCCCTCGCGGGCTCACTGCGCTCGCCATGCTTCGGGTTCACGTTCATAGTGGGGGTGCATTTAACATTGTAAGCCCCCATTAGGGTGCTTATACAATTTAAAATCGCATCGCATCGCATTGTATGCCATATACAATTTTAACATTGTATGACATCGTGGGAAATCTCGCCGCATCGCATGCCTTATGGTCTGCGATGCGATAAGCGCCGTGATAGTACTCAAGTACCTATAATATTACACGGACAGCTGCCCGCCTTGCCAATAATTTGCTCTGCTTTCTGATCATGATAGCTGTGTAAGTTTTGGAATGTTCTCTAATGTAGGAGAAAGTAGTATTTACACTCATGATTTTAGTTTGCGGTCATCCAGACCAAATACAAGAACTGTCACAATAAATGTTGTACTGCAGAATGTTTCTGACTAAAAACATTGAGACCCCATGTTATGATCAGCAGTTCTATCTCCGAAAACCAACCAAGCCACTCCCTCTCTAGAATTGGGACCCTACCACTCCTCCATCCCATCCTCCAGAGGGATGGCTGTAGTCTAACAGTGTGGCATAAAGTTAATGGGTGATGCCATACCTGGGGATATTCTGAAGTGGATGGATACATTGAGAGGGGCTCATCATTCAAAATATTTCTACCCAAAATAGACTAGTCAAACATGCAGTGCCATACAGCATTTTGCATTTAGAATTGAGTCCCTTCCCTATTTCGTAATAGATAGTTCCAAGCATATAAGGGAGACTCAACTTGTATGTATGTACATTTTTTTTTGTGGTATTTTAGAACCATTTTATCTGTGTTTTTTTTTTTTTTTTTTTTTTTTTTTTTATGAAAATTGAAAACTGATTATACTAAAAACATCAGCAGTGTGTATGTACAAATTATATAATTTGATGTTTTAATGATTGTAGAAAAACAGTATGTTTTGGGCATCTCTCCAGACTCTATCCTGGCCAGATGCCTCTAGTTGATTAAGACTTCTGTGTAGGCTTCAAAGCCAATATCGCCTTAGCTTCTGTTCCATGAAACACTGTTCCAATAAAACATTGTCAAGTTGAGTAGTTTTGATATTGTCACTCTTGGCAAACACGTCCTAACAATCATACCTCCTCTATCTGTAGACCTATTACAAATGGTGCACCCACTACTCCACTATGTTTATACATGAATGTTACACACCTCCACCATTTAAAGTTTAAAAAAATAACACCCACCCCCCCAAGATTTGCACAGCCATCCTCTGTCACCCTAAATATACAGCTAGACCCATTAGTTACTAGTCCGCCCCTGTTGTGTAAATTGGGATAATGATCTTAATGATCTTTAAATGTTGCTCTGGTTCCTGTGCTTGAATACTGGCATCTGGAGTCTGCATTTTGTTCTCCATCCATTACTTTGTTAATTCAGGAAAATCTGTAAAGGGTAAAACTGTGTTACCGTAATAGCTTAGTAGTATGGATGTGAAGTGCAGTAACCACAGTTCCCTCCTTAGAGTATAAATATTTGTATTCATTTTAATTACTATGGGTTTACTGCTTGACTTGAAAGTTAACTTGTTTTCAGACTCAATCCCAGTGTAAGGCCCCGACATCACTAATTCATGATTGATTTATCTTTTCTTCACATTTTATATATTTTGGTCTGCTTACATGCACATGTTGACCTATTTCTTGCATTGTGTTGTGTTTGTTGGGAACAATAGAATTAGAATAGAAATAGAAAGTGTTGAGTGAAATGGACACTTAAGCTGTGTACACACGGGGCAATATATTGCTCAGTGTCCCATTTTCACTCGGCGACCAGAGATGGTCGCTAATGAAAATGACACGCTGCCGGGAGAAGTAGCTGGTCGGAGGAGCAGCGACCATTAGCGGGCTGAAACTGGGAGTGCGCACCCGGCGATTTATCGCCGTTGCACACTCCAATAGCTGCCAATATGGTCGCTCAGCAACCATATTGCCAGCGATAAGTGTACCGTGTGTACACAGCTTTACAGAAATACTCTACTGCAATTTATCGCAGGTAAAAGGTTTGGCTGGGGCTATCTTATTAGCCCAATAAAAGTGGGGGGAAACGGTAGTTGTTAACGCCGGATGTATTATTGGGGATAATACGATATCCCTCTATTAATAATACACAGCTGTATCTTTTTAGATTTGTGTATACTGCAAACAGGAGTTGGTAAATACAACAGTACCATAAGCATGGCATATAGCTGCTCTTAATTGCAACCATCATTAAATTGCAGGTTATTCGATTAACCCATTTATGGTTGGATTCATTGAAATAACACTTTTTATTTTAAATAATTTATTTAAATGTATCGCACATACCACACAATAGATTAAATCAAAGCGTACTATTCAACAAACTACTGAATGTATGAGCTATGACTACAAATAGAAAAAAGGAAAGACTGAAGATAACAAACCTAATAGGAGAATTTTAAGAAGAGGAAGAGAGGAATGGAAGGCTGAAGAAACGGATGTACTGCAGGATCTAACTCCAATATGAAAATCTAGGAACACCTGAGTCCTCATGCCAAAACAGAGAAGACATTACACCAATTAGTAAAATTGAGGGAGGCATGAGCCATAATGACATTAAACAGTAAGGAGGAAAATAAATGCACTGTAGTTTTTGTAGTCAACCTGAAAATGATGGACCTAAACTCATCCTGCTTGTCCATAGGGGAGAGCATCATATCATCCATGGACATGTAAAAGTGCATTCTCTGGCACTATTCACTAATGGATGGGGGAAGTCGGGAGTGCCAGTGGACATGTAGAAACGCCCTTGCTGCATTGTTGATTTGCTTTAACATAGAATTTCTAGAAGGACACTTGAATACCAGAGTATGAGAGGAGCCAGAACCCTGGTCCCATTGGGACAGAAACCCCAACTATTTGTTTGGCTAAAGCAATTACTTTGTTCCAGAAAAGTGCTTTAAGTGGACATTCCCATCGGATGAGGAAAAATGTACCACTCCACATCTCTAGAAGTGAGGGGACACTGAGGACGAGTACTTATGTATCCTATATGGGCATTGGTACCATCTTGTTAGGACCTTACATTGTCTCAAGGACCTAGGGAAGCAGGTATTGCTAGTATTCCACACTACAGTGCTCCCTTTACTTTCTAAATCCCTATTCCAAATCTTAAAAGGATTCAAATTCCTGCCAAGCATCCCCGCCCCCCGGCCGAGATTAAATGCCCCCCTCCAGTGGTAGAGATGCCTCATGATGTGCACACAGTTGATTGCACGACCAGTGGAAATTGTTCATTCGTGCCTGTGACCGGTCTAGTGTATGGCTACCTTTAGAAATGTAATCGTGCTAATTGTCTTCAAAATCAAATTTGCAATTGCTCTTGAAAGTTTCAGAACATATGGTCTTCTCAGTCAGAGGCCAGGGCAGAACATATGGCAGGTTTATCAGTCATAGGTCAGGCAGAGGTCAGGCCAGAACATATGGGCAGTCCTCTTTTGTCAGAGGCCAAGACAAAACATCTGTTTACTTTCTAATAGGTAGCACTACGCGCCGACATTGTGGCCGTGTAAACATCAGATGGGATGCAGTTAATTTACCGGCAGTCAGAATACGGCAACCATTGGCAGATAGTCAAAATACTGACATTCATTATGCAGACACTGTCAAAATACAGACATTTAAGTGTTGCTATATCAAAAAGTCGACATTATTTTATCATTAATTTTTTTTTTTCTCTCTTTGAAACCGTGTAGACAAATACACTCCCAAATAAACCACGTCATCCTTTTGACATGTTGGCATTTTCAACATGTCGGTATTTCGACTGTCTGCCAATGTTTGTCTGTATTTTGAATTTCAGGAAATCATACTGTACCTCATTATATTTATGTCCACTAGGCAGTGTGGAGAACACGACGTCCAATCCGTTGGAAATCATACTGTACCTCATTATATTTATGTCCACTAGGCAGTGTGGAGAACACGACGTCCAATCCGTTGAGACCTATATCAACGGGTCAATTGATATCTATTCGTGTGTGCACAGCCTTAAGCTGTCCAATCTCTGGCCCTTATTCTAATCGGATCGGTACGGCCCGCGTGCGGCCGTACCGCCGATGTTTTTACTCTGCACATGCGCAGAGGTGAATCTGCGCATGTGCAGCCCCCTTCGCCGCAGACGTATTTCGTCCGCCGCAAAGGGGGCGTATAGGGGCGTGAGAGGCATCATGCCCTCATTTCCCTATGTGTACGCCCCGCGTTTCATGGGCGTTCCCATGCAAACGCGGGGCGTACGCATGCTAATGAGGGCATGACGCAACTCATGGGGGCGGAAAGCTGACGTCGCCGGATGTCAGCTTTCAGCCCCCATACAAGCTACCACACGGACGATTGTCCGTGTGGTCTCAGCTTGCGGGAGCTGCCGCGGCGTGCGGACCTGCCTTCGATGGTCGACGACCATCGAATGCAGGGGGCAGCTCCCACCATGGTGGAGGCGTAGCCTCCACCATTTTTATGCGGATCGCCAGCCGTCCGTGTACGGACGGCCGTGGCGATCCGTAGGGTGGGCGGGGATTCGTCTGGTGCGGTCGGAGCCGCATATGCGGCTCGACCGCACCAACCAGAATAAGGGCCTATCTGATGAAAACAGAAATCTGGAAGCAAATCATAATAGAACATTTGCTTCCAAACACTAGAAAACAAACACTGGTCATTCAGACAAACTGGTAAACTCCATTTGATTTTACAAATTTATCCAAACAATCATTTTTATTAATTCCCCAGCCTTTGGGAGCAAATGGTTGATTTTTTGTTCCCACCAGAGAGATAGGACAGTCAAATCTTTAGGTGTGTACCCAGCTTAACAGTGGATGTTTTCAAGATCTAGCTTGGGAACATGTGTTAATTGATTAGAGCTACAGATAATATCCTGAGGTTACCTTGAAAACATACACTGTTAAGCTGTGTACACCCCTAAAAGTTTCTGTTCAATCTTTTTGGTGGGATCAAAATCAACCATTCGCTCCTGAATGCTGGTAAATTAATAAAAATTATTGTTTGAATAAATTTAACTGAAATGGGTTGAGCCAATTTGTCTGAATGACCAGTGTCTGGTTTCCAATGTCTGGAAGCAAATGTTAAGCTGTGTACACATGGGGGTGATAGGGGCCGAAATTGCTGGAAATATGGTCGCTGGCGACCATATTGCCAGTGATGGGAGTGTGCCCCGGCGATAAATCGCCGGGTGCGCGCTCCCATTTTCAGCCCCATTCTAATCGCTGGTCGCAGGAGCTTGCGACCAGCTGATTACCTCTGCGACTCCCCCGGCAGAGGTTCCTTTTCATCAGCGACCATCTCTGGTCGCTGATGAAAAAGAGACACTGAGCAATATATCTCCCCGTGTGTATGTTCTGATAGGAACAAAAATCTGGTAAAGTAGGGATCATATCCGAATCTAAAGCCCCGCACACACGGGGGAGATATATTGCTCAGCAACATATTGCTAGCAATATATTGCTCAGTGTCTCTTTTTCATCAGCGACCAGAGATGGTCGCTGATGAAAAGGAACCTCTGCCAGAGGAGTCGCAGAGGTAATCAGCTGGTCGCAGGAGCTTGCTTCATTCCTGGGTCACGATTGTCAATGGGCGGGATTCAATGTCCCACCTGCCGCACATGGAAAAGGATTGAATAGGCACGATTTCCCTGAAATGAGTGAAGACCCTCAATGGAGCCTTTTCAAGTCCTCAACAACTGCATACACATACTGTATGTCAACTTATCACAATAGTGAGGAACACTGACTCCTCGAGTAAATCTATGAATCCCCCGGCGAGTCTATATGACCATAGAAACTAGGTTTCCTTCCATACATGATTAGAGCTGAAGGCAACAACAAAAATGTCTGCATTTTTGCTGCAGTTTCCCGCTACCTCCCTCATATTTTATTCCTGTCAATTCTGAAATTAAATTCTCACTGTTTGCGGCAGCATTGCATATGTGCCTTGGTAACATGTGCAATGCAATGATCATGGCAAATGCACAGTCTGCCAATAATCTTTGTTGTGTGATCATTGGCACTGAGGAACCTATTCTGATTCCTTCGGTCCTCCGTGCTTTCGAACGGAGGACCGATGTTTAGTGTCTGTGTGGGTGCGTTTCTATGCATGTGCACCCACAGCGAACTTTCGGTTCCCCGTGTGCACGCACCCTAGACAGGGGTGGTGAAGGGTGGGGGGCACTGGGCTGTCCCATTGCCATATGGGAACGCCCAGCATTCCCATGAGAACGCTGGCCGTTCTCATGGTAATGAGGCCGTGACGGACATGCGGGGGACGGGCAGCTGACACCACCCCATGTGACTATATTAGTCACTCTGAACTGCATGCACGGGAGAAATCAGTCTATGGTCAGCGACCATCGATTGATTTCTCCCCGCCTGCGAATAGATGGGCTGCACTGCGGGCGTAAGGCGACGTCTGATGGACTTGCAAGACTGCAAATATTGCAGTCTTGCGAGTCAATCAGAATAAGGCTCAGAGTACAAACAGAAATTAGTGCCACAATTTCCTGTGTGTTTTTTTTTTTTTTTTTAAGCTGTTTTGTTTGTCTTGTCTCTTCTGAGGAAGCCCCATTTTTGCCCATCCCCCTCCAGGTACACAAGTACTGCAAGTACACAGGACCTCTGCTGCTTCTCTCTCCTCCTATATTATCATTCTTACTGGTTTTGAATTACTTGAAAGCAATTTTCGTAACAGGTTGCAAAGCAGCAGATGGCAGTGTACAAGAGGAGGGTAAGTGGGGCAGCTGTGGGTTACAGTGTAGGGAATGGAGGGAACATCCACTGATGGCCCAGTTTTCAGGACTTGAAGTGATGATGGGACCTTACAAGGCATGGGGACTAAATAGACTGTGCTATCCTTTACTAGCTCTACCTGCTAGCATCTGTATAGCCTCCTTATTTCATATGCGGTACCCTATAAGGAAAGAGAATGTGCTACTTTCAGAGTGGTGAACCATTGCTCAGTACTGTAGTTTAACACCTGAGACCTAAATAATGCAAAATGCAATGTTACCCTGATCAAAATTATCGTTTTAAAATGTCTTCAGTATAAACCGTGTTTATTTTAGTAAGCTTGTCATTTGTACTTTATTATCATGGTCCTCTAATTGCATTGTAAACAGTTTGCTGGCAGTAACTAGAGCAAGTGTTTATATGTATCAGTTCTGAGTGCTACGTGGCTTTCCAGTAACGTGCCGCTGTACTTTGTTGCAGATGTGTCCTACTCCTAGCTCTCCGACATGTATAAATATTTTGTAAAATAACAATCTGTCATCACCATGGTGAGTTTCTGTAGCCACTTCCTACCTCTAGGCTCACAGTGCGGACGTTTCATCTATATCCTCGTGGATTTGATTAAAAAATGTTGACGCACTGTTTATGGCAATTTATTATAATTTGCAGACAAAAATAAGTAAGGACTGTAATGTGGATCTCTCTGTATTACAAAGCAAATCCAATGCAGTATTGAAGACCTCAGATACTCTAGCCCTGCAATAGAATTCTGACTATAGTAAGTGTTGCAACAAACTAGAAAGTCTTTGAAAGCAATTTACCAAGGGTTTTGGCCAAGCCAAGCTCATCATGCTAAGGGGGTATTTAATCCCTGCTGCTGTTTCCATCAGGGGAAATAGCAGCGGGCGCCTATTCAATGCTGTCTTTCCCAACAGCATTGAAGAGGCATCTCGGCAGAACGGACCCAACTCTAAAAGCTGTAGGGCCTGTTTTGCAGAGAACGGACGTGGACTCGACAGTCCACGGCTGTTTACATGGCCATGCCCCCTTTTTGCCAACTAGCAGACGGGACATTGATTCCTGCCTGCCGATAAACAGGTGAGCGACTGAGAACGGGCCAGGGTCCCCTACTGTCGGGGCTACCGACAGTCGTGACCCGGGATTGAATACTCCCTAAAACTTCAGCTTTCGCATCTATTTATTTTTAAACCTAAGCATCAATATTATTTTTCGAGTCTAAAGGCCCATACACATGGGGCGATTTGCATGTGTATACCCCCCAGCGACAACGATGCGGGGTCTCACTCGTCGCCATCGCCTGACTATAAATCTTGTCATCTAGTCATCGCCAGTGTTCTCTCACCGGAAAACACTGGCTCACACAGATAGCTCAGCACACATAGTGGATGCACTGCATGTGTGCCGGCGAAGTGTTCTGAGCGATTCCTGCTTCAGCACGGCTCTCTGTGCGCACGGAGCTTAATGCAGGGATTTTCAGAGCTACAAAACTTTGCTGAGAGAGTACCAAATCCGAAAGTCCCTGTTTGCTGGGACTAGGGATGGACATTGGAAGCCCACCATCAATGAGTATCATCTTCAGTTGGGACTAATCAGTCCACGTTCAAACGTGCTGTCCTGTCTGAACCACTATAAAACATAGGCATGAAAACTATTACTGAATCCATTTTATTTTAATCTATTCACCTAGTTTAAAGGATGTCAAATATTTAGAGTTGTTCTAGTTTTTAAAAGCCTATACCCCCGTTGAGATGTGTGCTAGTGATTTTAGGGTAGGCGATTTCCCTTGAACTTCCCTATGTCTAGATCGCCCATACACACTTAGTGATGCGTGCTAAGAGATTTGTGCTAATGTTTTCTATGCAAATGCAGGCGATCTTAACTAGATTTTATAGGCTGTATAATAGACTGTATAATAGAAACAAAAGGGAACAAATTGTGGAAAAAGGTGGTAATTTATATATACATACATACATACATACATACATACATACATACATACATACATACATACATACATACATACATACACTGTGTGGGGGCGGACCGGCACTCAATCACTTCTAGTACTTTGCTCCAGTGCCTTCCAAAACAATGGATGCAGCGTGGAAAAAATGGCGGCACTTGGAGACTTGCAGTAAAAAACAACTCTTCTTTATAAGTACATGGTGCAAAACATACCAACGTTTCGGGAAGACCCTGTTATCAAGGTGCAGAAATACAATACTTGTTGAATTTCTGCACCTTGATAACGGGGTCTTCCCGAAACGTTGGTATGTTTTGCACCATGTACTTATAAAGAAGAGTTGTTTTTTACTGCAAGTCTCCAAGTGCCGCCATTTTTTCCACGCTGTGTGTGTGTGTGTGTGTGTGTGTGTGTGTGTGTGTATATATATATATTTCTCCATGAGCTGCCTTATATGTACAGAAGCAGTATTAACTTTTTTTCTGTTGTCACAGCTTGATTTATTTGCCTATAGTATCTTACACCCTAAACTTGCCTCCCGTGTTGTTGTTTTTCTTCCCTTCACCTTATTGTAACCTTAAAAAAATGCCATAATAGCCCACCATGCTAGCTTTTAGTGCTGTAGTTCCCAAACTCACGGGTAGCTGTATGAAGCAGTCATATGAGTGGAGAAGTGTGCCCTGGCAACCAATCAGCTGCAATCCAGATTTTAAGGCTACCCATGTCCCCTGCACAAGTGACTTAGGGAAACCCCATATTAATAATTCTGCAAATGTACTTTTTTTCCCTTTTCTTTTTACTGGTGATGTACCAGAGCCACATGTGCATGTCCAATAATGGTGCTGTAGCTCCAGTCGGAGTGCCCTGGATGAATTGAGCTCTGACTAATTAATTGGGGATGGTTATTGTGCCATATCAGACTTGTTTTGTAGGTGTGCCGTGACCAGTGTGTGGGTCTTCCACATTACTGCCTCTGCACATTGACTTAATTGGGGTCACATCTGGTGAAACATACAAAATGACACCCCAAGAACTTGTGTCAACCTTTTTACTTTTGTCCTATTTACTGTTGACCCTGTCGACCTTTTGCATGTTGACTTATTTACTGTTTATCTACAACCTGTATATCTATTATAGCGCACCCTCCATTGCTGTAGCGAGACCTTTTCACCAGGTGAGGTAGGACACTTAGGGCCAGATTCTCTAAGCTTCAAAAGTGATACAATGGAGAGTGATAAACAGCCAGCCAATCAGCTCCTGTCTGACATTTTTCAAACACAGTCTGTGACATGGCAGGTAGGAGCTGATTGGCTGGCTGTTTATCACTCTCCATTGTATCACTTTTGAAGCTTATACCCCTTTCACATCGCACTTTTAAAACGGTAAATTGCCGTTTTTTTCCCTTTTTAAAACGTTTAAGCCTGCACTGTGAATGCACCAGAGCCGATTTACCGTTTAAAGTTAACTGGCATTTCGAACCGTGTAAAAAGCAGAGTCCTACACGGTTCCTTGCCGTTTTTTGTGCAATGTGAATGTGTACAATGTGTCTGAAACGGTATTTCAGGCAAACAACACAAGCTCCCCTTTAAAATGACAGGCAATGTTGACACTCTGGCTTGAAACGTGTTCGTGATGAACCGGTTTCACTGCTATGTTGAATGAGACTTAACCGGTATTTAAAACAGTAATCTGCAATCAATGTTAAGGCTCTGACCCGTTTCAATTACCGTTTTAAAATACCGGTTTTTAAAACGTGTCGGCGATGTGAAAGTGGTATGAGAGAATCTGGCCCTAAACCTTTCTAGGACATAATCTGCTGCTAAATGTACATGTGACAGCAGACCTGTCCTCCTCTATACCTCCCTCTGTCATTGCTTCTGGTGTTTAGTCACCGGTGTGTTACTGCTGCGGCACATCCTGTGTTGAAGTTGAAGAGTGTATTGTCTTTATAACTCCCGGACATGGGTCCTTTGCTCACGTGTGTGTTCTGCTGCTTACTAAGCCTGTGTCTGTTTCGGCTCATGTAACGCACACAATGAGCACCTGCTTTGCATGCAGCATGAAGCACCTCTGTGCAGATCCTTTCCCTGACCTGAATAACTAAACATCCTGTTCAGTCCAGCATCTAATTGTTGGCGTCCAGGGACTGTGTGGTGACCCATGCTGTGCTCCATAGTGTGAGGACCCTATTGTTGCTGCGGTGATGTTTATCTTTTACACTGCTTTGTGCAACACACATGTGCTAATAATGCACGGGATATAACGCAAATGTTTATTTTGTATTTAAGGGCGAAGGATGCCGCAGTCTTCCTCTCTCTGGACATGTGGGATTTGACAGCCTGCCGGACCAGCTGGTTAACAAATCAATAAATCATGGCTTTAGTTTTAATATACTCTGTGTGGGTGAGTATTTACAGATACACAGACTTTTCTGGTGAGAGGCAGCCATCCAGTTCCCCTGTATGAATAGCACAGGAGGAGCAACATTTCTGTAGTTGTGCTGAAAATGAGAGCATTCAATGGCCGGATACAGATGAATACAGAGCATTGTGTGTATGACTTGTTTACAGCCAGCTACACAGTGCATGGTAACAAGCCGACCCCAAGCTTCACGTCCCAATACAAGTGCTTTATTATTATAGCCAGGGATGATATTTTGGTAATATCAAACATAAATGATCTTCGTCATACACATTGACAATCTAGTACTATTGGTACTTGTGTAGTTTCACAGTGGCACTTCCCAGCGGATCGTATGCAAAATGCATACTATATTTGCATGAGATTTGCATACGTTTCGATCTGCAATGTGCTTTAGCACACCCCCACTATCCATGTCAGCCCGAAGCGTGGCGAGCGGACGCAGTATGCGTCCTCCCGACCTGTTCATACCCCCACTATCCACGTCGGCGTTGAGTTTATAAAGTGTGGCGAGTGGATGTGGAAAACAAGCCCAAAGCGTGGCGAGCGGCCGCGGAATACACGTCAAGTAATCAGTGTCCCCTGCGCTCACCACACTTTACAAAATCAACTCCACACCAGCGTGGATAGTGGGGGTATGAACAGGTCGCGAGTATGCGTACCGCGTCCCCTCGCAGGGCTTGCTGCGCTCGACACGCTTTAGGCTGAGGTGGATAGTGGGGGTGTGCTAAATCCCATTACAGATCAAATTGTATGCAAATCATATGGGATATTTGCATACGATGCAATCCACAGGGAAGTGCCGCCGTGAAACTTCACAAGTACCGTACTATAATATACAGATAGATAAATATGTGTGTATATATGTGTGTGTGTGTGTGTGTGTGTGTGTGTGTGTGTGTGTATGTATATATATATATATATATATATATATATATATGTATATGTATGTATGTATGTATGTGTGTGTGTGTATATGTATATGTATATATATATATATATATATATATATATATATATATATATATATATATATATATATATATATATATATATATATATATATATATATATATATGCGCGCCTGCTTGAAGCAAAAGCTTTGAAAGCTAGTCTGCTACCTTGTGATTGCCTCTATGTTTCTGTATGTGTGAAAGATGTAGTTTCACTCGCTGCCAGCGGATGGCAATGTTTCGGTTACACACAGACACTAGACCAGTGGTAGCCAACCCTAGCCCTCGAGAGCTACCAACAGTTCACATTTTCCAGACAACCTAGCTGCTGCACAGCTGCACTCATTAATCACTGACACATTTTAAAAGATACACAGATGGAGCTAATTAGCTCACTTGTGATTCTGTGAGGAGATCTGCAAAACATGCACTGTTGGTAGCTCTCGAGGACTAGGGTTGGCTACCCCAGCACTAGACACATACTTGGTGTGGCTTAGCTCGAAGTGTGTGTAAGCATGGTGTGGCTTAGCTCGAAGCACATTTCTATAACTGGAACACTATTAACTGAAAAATATTACTATGACATGTGAACCAACAAGACAATTGCTTCCATTTTCCAGTGTTTTGCTACATCTTAATCTGCGAAAAACTGTCAAAAATCTGCTTTCTTGAGAGATAGAGAGATAGAGTTAATATAGTTAATGAACTTGAGGACCGTTTGTTGAATAATAGGAAGTGGTTCTGAGCACTGTCCTCGCTTGCACGCATTCTGAAGTACAAAATTCAACCACAATGGAAACTTCAAACATTGGTTCTAGTTCACCTACTTATGTGCATGTTAGTTTCCTCTACTACCTCAGAGATGCTTTGATCAAAGAGCACTGGGGGTGATTCTGGTTGGTTTACAAAATCAAACTCCTTTTTAATGGACAAAACCATGTGCACTACAGGTGGGGCAGATGTAACCTGTGCAGAGAAAGTTACATTTGGGTGAGTTATTTTGTTTCTGTGCAAAGTAAATACTGGCTGCTTTAATCTTAGGGTGTCCATACACCGTACAATTATTACATACAATTTGGGCTAGATCGCATCGGATACGTTTTGCAATGAGGTGCAATCTAGTACTAAAAGTATGTGCAGCGCATACTTTTTGAGCTGTGCGATGGGATGTGCGCATCTCATCGCATCCAGCAATTGTACCATGTATGGGCACTTTTTACTACAATTTAGATATCAGTTTGAACACACCCCACCCAAATGTAACTCTGTCACATGTTACATCTGCCCCACCTGCAGTGCTAATAGTTTTGTCCATTTGTCTCCTCTGTGTGTGTATAAACTGATACTTCCACCTAGGTGTAATCTGATCTGAGAAGGTTGCCCTGCACTTCCAAAGTGTGACAATAGGGACAAGTGTTTAGGCATATTGCACCAAATATTACACCTTGTCTGAGCCTTTTCGTATAGCTGTTTCCTTTATAGACATTGTTAATGTGTGCATTATCATTTATGTTTTGAGCAGGATTTAATTTCAATTATAAGTACGTTTCCATAGAAATCCCACTATAGAGTCAGGCTCCCCTCCTTGCCATGTCACTTCTCTAACATTGCCTTCAATTAGTTTCTGGATCATTTCTTTTAATGGCGCTGTCAGACTTGGATGCGTCATCTGGCTTCCCCTGTCAGGCAGCACTAATAGATCCATTTAGCAGGTAATTCTACACTGGCTATCCTAGTGCTGGGAAGAGGCAATACCTTTTTAAGACCTCTCGTGGCCCTGTAAGGATGGCACTTCGGTAAACTAAAGCATTAGGTAAATTATGGATAGAATCTAATTGGCTGCTACAGTCTGATCAACATATCCACATTTCATTTTTAAAAACGTGTGCAAGTTCCTTTTATGTTTAATTACTGTATTGTTCCTAATACCTCTTTCACATCGCAAAAATAACCTGGGTCGAACCCGGCTTGTTGTTGGGTTGACCTGGGTTGCTGTACAATATGAACGGGTAAACCAGGTTTGAGCGATCCAGGTCCCGTCACACTGCATCAGCTCCAAGCACTGCCTCTTCTCCCGATAATGTGCCTCCGCCCCGCCTCCATCTGACGTGGGCAGCTGCACCTTGCAAATGCTGGGTCACTCCCGGGATGGACCCGGTGCGACCCGGCATTTGTGTTGTGAAAGAGGTATCATTTTAATATGCAATGGTATATGCTGTTGCAATAAGAATAAATAGCAATAAACTGTATACAGGATCATCGAAGAATGAATGGAAGACTCTTCTTGTCTTTCCAAAATACAGCTAATGTTTCTTGGTAACAGAAAATAAGCATTCTTCCATTATTTCCCCCATAATATTATTTGAGTCTTACCTTTAAGGTGGCCATACACATGCAGATTTATCTGCAGATCTGTCTGGTTGGAACAAAAACATGGTTATGGATGAGAGCAAATGACAGTTGACCATTTGCTTGGAAATGCTGGAAAACTTGCAAACTGTCACTCATCCATAACCATGTTTTTGTTCCAACCAGCCAGATCTGAAGATAAATCTTACTAGTGTATGGGCACCTTTAAACCGGTGGTTCCCAAACTTTTTTGAATCGCAGTGCCGTAGAATTTTAGAATTCTTTTCACGGCACCCATAGCCAAAAAATTATTACTCAGAAATTAAGTAACCTGTTTTTATATGTCATAATTATGTGGAGCTGGAGAAGATTTTCTTCTGTTTGTCCACATATTTGCATGGTTGGCAACCACCAGCACTGTTTTTACCTATTACATTGACCAAAAATAATTTGACCACCAAGCCAAGGTATCCCTGCAAAAGTCTCACGGGAACCCAGGGAGCCACAGCACACATTTTAGGAACCACTGCCTTAAACACTTCAATATGGTAGCTAACATTCACCTGAATAAGAAGGTCCTCATTGACTATTATTACAGCTTATCGGATGCCCTTTTGACATTTATTGGTCAAAACTTAATGTAAGGAATTGGCCAAGTACTGTATATACATTCTGTGACCAGCATTGACTTCAACATGGTATCAGGCTCTGCTTTTCTTGGAATTGATTTATACAAATGTTTTTATTCCTGTTTTTTTTTAGTTTTTATTTATTACCAGTTTCTTATATAGCGCACACATATTCCGCAGCGCTTTACAGAGAGTATTTCAACATTCACATCAGTCCCTGCCCCAGTGGAGCTTACAATCTATATTTCCTACCACATGTACACTCACAGACATTCTAGGGTTAATTTTTGTTGGGAGCCAATTAGCCTACCAGTATATTTTTGAATTGTGGGATGAAACCGGAGTACCAGGAGGAAACCCACGCAAGTACTGGGAGAATATACAAACTCCGCACAGTTAGAGCCATGGTGGGAATTGAACCCATTACCTCAGCGCTGTGAGGCAGTAATGCTAACCATTACACCATCCATACTGCTAACATCTGTGTGTACAACCCTTATAAGTAAAACCCTACCTAAATTGGTATTTTAATTTGGGGGGTAGGAAAATCTCTAAAACATCTTGGAGCTAAGGCGCAACTTTTGCAAACTACTGATTCTCTGCGAATAGCAATAATACATTTCATACTCTTAAGTTTTGCAAAAGTTGTCACTTAGTAAATCTAACCCATGGTTCTTTCTCCCTACAAAGAGAATGTTTTGTGTTTTTAAAACAGCATTCAAATCTTCCACAAAGCTGAGCATGTGCTCAGTCTGTCCTACTTTGCAGGCTACTATTATACCTAGGGGAACTCAAAATACTAAATATAGTTTGGTTATTTTGGTATGTTAGAGTTCCAGTATATTCTGCTGTTCCTAATATGGTTTACATATGGTGCATATTCTGTTCCTTTACTGATGAGAGGAAATGTTATTTCCATCCCCTAGTTTTGTAATAAAGGAACGAACGTTCCTGATTGTTTTGTTCACTAGCAACAACACTGTTTATATACTACACCAGGGGTGGCCAACCGGTCAGAGGTAAAGAGCCGAAAAATACCTGTAGTCAAGCTAAAGGACCAACAACATGTGCGCCCAAAAAAGGGGCATGGTCTATTTTGACCCCTTGGGTGGGTGTGATACAAATATGCCTCCAATAGTGCAGTGCCATATATACATATGCCCCCAATAGTGCCAGATACACATATGCCCCCACGGTGCCAAAAAGCTGGTATGCCCCCACAGTGCCACAATCAGCTATGCCCCCTCCACAGTGCCACAATCTGCTATGCCCCCTCCACAGTGCCACAATCTGTTGCTGCTGCTGTCGGGCGGGGAGAGGACAGTCTTGCATCCCCCCCAGCAGTCCTGTCATGTGACCGAGGGAAGGAGAGCACAGCACACCGCGCGTCTCCTTCCCTTCTCCCTTCCCTGTGACTGGGCCGTCCACTAATCAAAGCTCCTGATTGGCTGCCAGCCCGCAAGCTCTGATTGGCAGATGGCCTAGTCACAATGATGCACAGTAAGGGGTAGGAGAGATGCGCGATGCGCGCTCTCCTCAGAAGAAAAAGGGATTCGGGGAACCGGCAGCGGGGGGGGGATGGGGACGGACGGTGGGCTGCGGGCAGTAGTGGGAGCAGGAGCCGCACCTTACAAGAGGGAGAGCCGCATGCGGCTCAAGAGCCGCGGGTTGGCCACCCCTGTACTACACCATTCCTCTGCATTACCAATGGCCTTTACATAGGAGTATGGCAAACCCATCCTTAAGGCGCCCATACACTTATGTGAGGTATCGCATACCTCCCTCGCATGCGATCCTGAAAAATCCTTTGTGCAGCCCTTGATAACTCCTGCTCTGTTCAGATATGCGCAGGGGACAGTGACTCAGAATCTGAGATTAGGCACATAGGATTTGACACTTTGCATTCGATTTCTCGGCCTGATGTGTTTGAAATCTGATGAAAAGTGGCCAAATCGTATAAGGGTATGAGCACCTTTAGCTTATACATTTACTTCTAATGTGAGGATTTTATTATGTTCAACATAAATAATGAAAAAATTAAATTCTTAACCCTTTAAATGTCAAGTGAAAAAAAAAAAGGTGTGAACATTGCCAAGCAAACCTTTTTATTCATCACGATGCCTTGTAATGGCTGCCTTTATATAGGAGATATCCTCTTTTTTATACAACCTTTTTATAATTTGAATTTATATAACAAATGTGAGTGATGGGTCATTTTTATCAGCTATTTTGAATGTCTCACAGCGATGTTGGCCATTAAATAGAGTAGTATACTGCTTTACTGCAAAATAAATATTATAAATATTAGACTGCAACTTTTTAAATGGGAAAATACAAGTGATGGCTATAAAGCATGTAAATTTCGCTGAACTCTGTGCAGGGGAATTGTCCCATAAGTGCTCTGTGGGGATGTAAGGAAAGAGCAATTTATGCGCAAATACATATCCAGTCATGTGAAAAAGAAAGTATATTCTCTTAAAATCAGTAATAACATATCAGCAGTGCTTCAATCATCCAATTAAGATGCAGAAATGTGATCATACTATGCACAGTGTTTGACCAATTTCCACCAGAACTGCCAATCTTTTAACAAATGTTGGGACGGTATCCGGACTGATCATAGACTGACCCATGATAGACGGTCAAAAGGCCGACACACAATAGGTCGACATGCATTATTTATTTATTTTTTGCAAAATTTTCATCTGACATGTTCCGACAGGCGGTATTTCCTGCACTACCATCCTCTAGGGCGTGGTGGGAAAATAAAATAGTGTGCCGAGAGCAGCGAGGCACCGAGCCCGAAGCATGGCGAGGACAGTACACTTAGACAGTGTCCATGTTGACCTATGTCGCCATAGACACCAAAAAAAAACTTTTACCTGTCGATCTGTTGACTCTGTCTACCATTAGTGGTCGACAATATGACTGTCTATGCTTTATACCATAACCGTTGAGACAGTGGGACTGATATGAGGAGAAGCCCATGGTCTTCTTTCTCTGGCTGGGTGAGAAATTGGAATGAAATAGAGAATATTACACATGTTCGAGGGCTTGTTATCTTACTTCGTGAATCACCTTTTTTTCCCTCTGAAGGTTATTGAGCTGTGGGGCAGAAGTATTAAGCTTTAACAAGAGATAAATGCAAGGGTGATAAGGAGAGATAAACGTCCAGCCAATCACATCCTTACTGACTTTTTTTCAAACACAGCCTGTAACATGGCAGTAAGCAGGTGATTGGCTGGATGTTTATCTCTCCTTATCACATTTGGATTTATCTCTTGTTAAAGTTTAATACATCTGCCCCACTGTGTCTTAAACATAAGCTGGGTACACATATATACAATCGTCGGGCCGTTCTTCCAATCTGGGGGCAAACGGCCGTTCGATTGCATAGGTGTGTACGCTGTCCCAATTGCTGCTGTGCGACCGATAAACGGCCAAAAACGCTCTTGGCCGTCCACGGTCGGTCGGTCGAAGGTTCTTTGCTGCTTAATATTTCATCCGACAGGACGGCTCCATATCGGAACAAAAGTGAAGTGTGTACGCACCTTCGATCGATATGCTTGACAGTTTGACAAAGCACGGTGGTATGCTGCATTATGAGAGACCCTGTAACCCTTTGCCTGCTGTTTTAACTAATGTCTGTTTAATGCCTCACTGCTCAACACTTTAGACGCATCACTTTAAGACATTAATCAATGTTGAAGTTTTAATAGTGTTTTATGGTGCCCTGAAAAGAGCTTCCAGCCCACTCTATTAAAACTTCAACATTGATTAATGTCTTAAAGTGATGCGTCTAAAGTGTTGAGCAGTGAGGCATTAAACAGACATTAGTTAAAACAGCAGGCAAAGGGTTACAGGGTCTCTCATATACTTCTTCTTGCGATTGTTTGGACGGGAGTACATCGGACGTCGCAAGTAAAATTGTACATATGTGTACGCGCAGAACGGTCGTATGTTTTGGACGGCCGAACGTGTATTCGGTCGATCGAACGGTCGCAAGAAAAAGGAAATTGTACATATGTGTACCCAGCTATACCCTTTTATAGAATCCATTCCAGATCATTCTTTTTGCGAATTGTGTTTTTTATGGGACTATTACCTTTTCGTATCATGGTTATAATCCTTAACTAGATAATTATCTATTATTATTATTATTATTATTATTATTATTATTATTATTATATACTGTATTATATATTTTGGTGTTTGTTTGTTTTTTCTTTTATATTGCTCTTTTTTTTTTGCTAAGCAGCGAAAACCCGCTTCTCAGTGAGCCTTGCTGAATCAGGCCCTTAATGTGCACTTTTGAAACACTTCTTTTTTTATATATATACATCTAGTAAGCTGACCATATATTTTATTTTATTTAAAACTGTAAGTTTCTCTGGTTCTTGTTGTAGGTGAGACAGGTCTTGGGAAATCAACTCTTATGGATACATTATTTAATACAAAGTTTGAAGGGGAACAAACGTCTCATTCTCAGCCTGGAGTTCAGTTGAAATCGAGCACATACGACCTGACTGAGAGCAATGTACGTCTGAAAATGACAGTTGTCAGCTCTGCAGGTTTCGGAGATCAAATTAATAAAGAAGACAGGTGGGTTTCAGTGGACTGTAACAAGCAGTCACAACTATTGCTATGATTTTTACTGTCGTATTAAAATGTGTGCATTAAAATGTATGTTCATTTTTCTTTATAGAGGTGCAAGATTGTAATAAGAAAACTGACTTTTTAGGCTTTTTATAAAAAATATAATTTGTGATCTAGACAAAGTAACTTGTGGGACAGTGTTTTTATTTAGTTACCCTTAAACCAATGCTGGTATATTATAAAAATGAATTGCCTATACAAGCAGTTGAAAAAGAAACATTGACCCCCTGAGCCAGAGTTGATCAAACTCTAGAGCAAGGAGCCCATACATCAGGCATGTATCTGGGTAATTCCTTGTTCTCTGGATGCCTGGGTCGGTGGATCGGGGACATCGAGCATGTCGGAATTCTTTTATCTGCCAATTCCAAACCAGAGAAAAGAAAACCGTTTGGGACAAGGGTGTCTAGGATTTTTAACATGCTGGTCTTTTGGGTATTTGATTTTATAACTCTCCAGTGGATTGCAATTGGCTTATTAGATCAGCAGAACAAGAATTTGGGCAAGAGATGTATGGCCTGGGGGGGGGGGGGGGGGGGGGGGGGGGATACCACAAACTTTTTCTGTTTTTCAATGCCATAATTGTTTTATTGTATATCTGTTGCCGTTTTATACTGTTCCTTACATAGCTTTTGTTCTTTTCCTTAAAGCTACAAGCCCATCATTGAATTCATTGACTCCCAGTTTGAGTCGTACCTACAGGAAGAACTCAAAATAAAACGAGTTCTTCATAATTACCATGACTCTCGTATCCATGCGTGCCTCTATTTCATAGCCCCCACTGGCCATTCCCTGAAATCCTTGGACTTGGTTACCATGAAGAAACTTGACAGTAAGGTAGGTGACCAAAATTGTGTTTAAAAAAAGAAAGAAAAGGGTGGCCTCAATTAACTGTTTTATGGAAGACCTATTTTTCATGGATATATAAGAATTTACTAGCTGTAGCATGAATCTACCTGTAGTGAACCAGAAGTACGGAACAAATGAAATGTTGGCCTAAACCAGGGCTGGGCAACACCGGCCCTCCAGATGTTGATGAACTACACATCCCAGCATGCCTTGCATCAGTTTCAGCAGGGCCACATAGCAAAACTAATGCAAAGCATGTTAACACGGGTAACACAATCTATTTAATTTGCATTTAAACCAAAGATCTATTTCTATATATATATCAGCTTATAATAACACCAAAAGACATTTTGCAGTATACAGTAATTGTGCCAAAGTTTTTTTTTTTTTTTTTTAGTGTTAGAATATTTAGAAAGTATCCTAAAATAATGTGTTTTCCTATATAAGATGTGCAACTGCATAGTATTGAATTGAAGATGCTTTTTAGTTTTCAATCCTTATTTTTATTATTACTGGTTTCACATGGGCTGATACATCTCCAAGTATAAATTACAATACAGAGAATTTATTTTAAAATAAATTCAAATATCCAGCTGTATTTATGTATGCATAGATCTCTATATCTAATGCTGGATCGCAGATCGATCCTACCTCCCCCTTAATTGAAGTTTATTAATGTTTAATTCATTTCTCTAGGTCAATATCATTCCAGTTATTGCTAAATCAGATGCCATTTCAAAGAGTGAGCTGACAAAATTCAAGATTAAGATCACAAGTGAGCTGGTCAGTAATGGTGTGCAGATCTACCAGTTTCCCACCGACGATGAGACTGTGGCAGAAATAAATGGAACAATGAATGTAAGTATGATTTATCCTGATTAGCGTTGTCCTCTATTCCAATAAGATCATGTGTAATATTCGGAGAATACATTCTGATATGAATATATTTGAATACATATTTATTTTCAAACTAGCTTAAGACAAGCAATGTTTAAGCAAAGATCCCATTAATTTCATACCATATTCTGCTTTTCTTTACATTTGGACGTTGGTAAAAATAATATTTCTTTGGGTAATTGGTGCAGTTTAATACTTTAGTTTTAATTGTGCATTTTATGAACCAAATCTATGTTTAGAACCTTGATGTATGTTATTTGCAGGCTCACTTACCATTTGCAGTTGTTGGGAGTACAGAAGAAGCCAAAATAGGAAACAAAATGATGAAGGTTCGGCAGTACCCATGGGGAACTGTACAAGGTATATCTCTGAACCCTCTAAATCTGCTTCTGTATGAACTATAAAACATGGATGTGAGAAATTACAAGAATCATTACATTTGGGTTACAAATAGAAGATAGGTCCAGAAAACTCAATGCCAGGTTATGCAACAATAACTCTAAAGGGTGGTATAAACAAAATAACTGATCCCTGACCAGAGGGGTGAGAGAAAGCAGTGAGAAACTAGATGAACAAAGGGAACAAGAACAAATGGGAACATTTTATAAAGAGAAGACATTAGGGGGCGAAATGTTTGATGGGAGACACCACTTCATTGGGTGCCGGGGACGGGCGAATCCACGTGGAGCTCTCCTCTGAGCTCCCATCCTCGGCCCCCAGAGAAGAAGGAAAAGCACAACAGAGGAGGTGGATGGTGGACGGGGGACAGGAGTGCCGGTGATGACAGCCCCGGCAATGACTGCAGAGGAGTTCACATTGGCTACCAGCAGGATTCCCCTGGCCGTGTCACCAGGCTGCGGCACCCAAGGGCATCAGCCACAGCCCCCGGCAATGACTACCAGAGGAGTCCAATGTGGCACCAGCAGGATCCCCCAGTCGCGTCCCCCCTCCTGCCACCACCACCCACGCTGGCTCTCCCGCCAGCTGTGGCTCCAACCAGGGTCTCTGGTACACTGGCCCCCCAAAACCCCTTTTGAAATGGAGGTGGCCTTTTGAGCCCCTACACTTCTGTCCTGTGAAGTATCAACGTAACGATGGTGTCGCTGATGGCTGCCTTGGGTCTGTGCCGCTAGCCATATATGTACCCCATATCACTTCTGTTGTTATATATCTATACTGTTTTATTGTCTACCTATATGGCTGTTGCAAACACCAAGTGGCGCTGCTGAATGACTGCCTGGGTGCCGTACAGCTAAGTAAATATGTCCCCCATGTTCCGTGTCCCTCATCAGGATTCATCTAATGTATATCTGTACTGTCACTGTTGTACTTGTTGCCACCCTGGCTGTTGCACAGCAATCCAAATGTAATTCCTAGTATACACAAGTCTACCTGGCCAATAAAGCTGATTCTGATTAACCCCTTCCCGACATTTGACGTATATATACGTCATGGCCGGGATGTACTTCCCGACACATGACGTATATATACGTCATGACTTCAAAGTGCCACTGCGTCTCGAGACGCAGTGACAGAGGGACGATGTCTGCTGTCCCTGACAGCAGACATGTCCCTGCATGCCCAGGGGGGGCTGCGATGCCGCCCCCCTGTCGGCGATCGCTGTGATTGGCTGTTCAGTGTGAACAGCCATTCACAGCGTTTTCCTGTGTTACTGGCGAATCAGACGCTCGGTAACACAGGTGTCAATCACCGCCGGGCGTCAGGGGGCATGAGGGGGTCATCGGTGACGACGACACCTCACCCCACCTGCCCCCAAGGCTGTGATTGGTCCGTGGGACCCACGGACCAATCACAGCCAAGGCGCGTGATTTAAACTAACGGTGACTGCGCTGCAGACGCCATTCCGGTCTGGAATTGCGTGCAGAGCGGTCACCGTGCCAATCTGTCGTGATACATACCTGATCCTTGCCTGAAACTTACCTGATCACCGCTGATCACCGCTGGTAGAGTGCTGCCAGCAGCTGGATACTTCCTGGATCTTGTGACTTCTGTGTGTGCTGCTGCAGCAGTGTCATAGAGTCACAGATCGTGAGAGATAGGGACAGATAGTGAGAGAGAGAGTGAGAGAGAGAGTGAGAGAGAGAGTGAGAGAGAGAGTGAGAGAGAGAGTGAGAGAGAGAGTGAGAGAGAGAGTGAGAGAGAGAGTGAGAGAGAGAGTGAGAGAGAGAGTGAGAGAGAGAGTGAGAGAGAGTGAGAGAGAGTGAGAGAGAGTGAGAGAGAGTGAGAGAGAGTGTGAGAGAGAGTGATAGAGAGAGAGTGACAGAGAGAGAGTGATAGAGAGTGATATATTTTGTGTCTGCTACCCCCCCTTTTGTGCTGATCAGTATATCTGTGCTGATCAGCAACTTTTTGGGGGTGCAGGGTTTTTTTTTTTATATATACCTGTCAGTTGCTGCCAGTTGCACTGTCAGTTGCACCAAAGGTTGTGCACCTGCTGCCCCTCACTGGTAATCGGTGTCGCATCACTGATCACCTTTTTTTTTATTTTTGAGGGTGCTGTGGGGTCTTTTTTTAATTTTTTTTTTTACACACACTGTGATTTTGTGGGTGTCCTGTGGCCACTGTGCGCTAATCAGTGACGTACATCACTGATCAGCTTTTTCGGCACAGGGTTGATCTATTTTTTTTTTTTTTATCAAATTCCTGTTGCCTTTGAGCGCTGTTCAGTGACGGACGTTACTGACCAACATCTGTGCTCAATTTTTGGCGCAGGACCTTTTTTTTTTTTTTTTTTTTTTTTTTTAACCCCTTCAATTTTTTTTTTTTTTATTGGGATCAAATTCCTGTATAAAGTATTTTTTTTTTCTGCACTACATACACACTACTCACTACATACCCCCCGTGTTGAAATAAAGTTTGTACCCCCCCCTACACTATACACGTGTTGAAACATTTCACTACCAGAAACACAAAAATAAAAATGTCATCCCAAATGTCATCCCAGTCATCCAGAAGAATGTATTCAGCGGAGGAGGCATATGCCATGCTTGCCTCTGACTCTGACACAGCCAGTGATGCAAGCGGGGAATTTGAAGGATTCGCCTTAAGCTCCTCTTCCTCCTCTGCTGATGAGGGACCCCCTCAAAGACGCCCCCGTAGAGCAGCTGAGACCCCCCCCCAAATGATTGATCTCGTATGGACCCCACCACCAGACAATTTTGAGCCCCAGGTTCCTGAGTTTTTGGCCATCCCAGGAATCCAATTTGATTCAGCAGGTCTCAGAGAAATTGACTTTTTCAAAAAAATTTTCTCTGATGATTTTATAAATTTAATGGTGGACCAAACTAATTTATATGCCCAGCAGTTTATTGCTCAAAACCCCACGTCATCATTTGCTAGGTGGACCCCTGTAGATGCAGTAGAGATGATGACGTTTTGGGGTCTGGTGTTACATATGGGCATAGTAAAAAAGCCAGAAATTAGGCAATATTGGAGTACAGATGTTCTGTACAGCACCCCATTTTACCGTATGGCCATGACTCGGGCTCGTTTTGAGATAATCCTTAAATTTTTACATTACACCGATAATACACTGTGCCCACCCAGAGATGATCCCACCTTTGACCGGCTATTCAAAGTCAGGCTGGTCATTGATCATTTCAGTGCCAAATTTGCAGAGATGTACATCCCTGAAAAATGTATTTGTATTGACGAGTCCCTTATACATTTTAAAGGAAGGGTTAAATTCCGCCAGTACCTTCCCAGTAAGAGGGCAAGGTATGGCATAAAAATGTATAAGCTGTGTGAAAGCACCTCAGGGTACACCCACAGGTTTAGGGTATATGAAGGGAAGGATTCAAGAATTGAACCGCCAGAATGCCCCCCCCTCCCTCGTAGGTGTTAGTGGAAAAATTGTCTGGGATTTAGTGCACCCCTTCCTGGATAAAGGTTATCACCTCTATGTGGATAACTTTTACACTAGCATCCCCCTGTTTAAGGCCCTTGGTTCAAGAGGTACAGCAGCTTGCGGTACTGTGCGTAAGAACCAAAGAGGCCTCCCAAAAACGCACATTGCCCAAGTAATGAGAAGGGGTGAAAGCAGGGGAATATGCACCGAAAATATGTTGTTGGTCAAATATAAGGACAAGAGGGATGTCCTTATACTGACAACAATTCATGGAGACAGTACCACCTCCATCCCTGTACGAGGTACCAGTACCCACACCTCAAAACCTAATTGTATCCTAGATTACAATAGGTACATGGGCGGAGTGGATCTTTCAGATCAGGTACTGAAGCCGTACAGTGCCCTGTGGAAAACAAAAATCTGGTACAAGAAGCTGGCCGTGTATATCATCCAGATGGCACTGTATAACGCTTACGTGCTATTCCGTTCTACCAGCCAGAGGGGGACATTTATGCACTTTCAAGAGGAAGTCATAAAGGGCCTAATATTTGGGAACCAGCAGGCAGAGGGCCCCAGTACTTCTAGTACTGGCCCCCGTATTGTACTAGGGCAGCATTTTCCTAACGAAATCCCCTCCACTGCAAGAAAGGGCAGGACACAAAAAAGGTGCAAAGTTTGCTATAAAAAGGGAATAAGAAAGGAAACTATTTTCCACTGTGAAACTTGCCCCGACAAACCCGGCCTATGTATAAAGGAGTGTTTTAAAATATACCACACATCTATGGATTATTAGGTTTATCATTTCACCGTGCTTCGGGGGTCTTGCTAATGCCACATAGCACCCACCATTCATTCCACCAGAATCTGAGCTGCAAAATCCAAAAATCACTCCTTCCCTTCTGAGTCCTGCCATGCACCCAACTGGTATTTTTTGGTCACATATGAGGCATTGCCATACTCGGGAGAAATTGGGGCACAGATTTTGGGGTGCTTTTTCTCCTTCATACCTTCTGAAAATGAAAAATTTTGAGCCAGAACTGCATTTTTGTGTAAAAAAAATGTAATTTTTCATTTTCACTGCCCAGTTGTATCAAAATTGGTGAAACCCCTGGGGGTTTGAAAGGTACACTATACCCCTAGATGAATTCCCTGAGGGGTGTAGTTTGCAAAATGGGGTCACTTGTGGGGGGGTTCCACTGTATTGGTGCTTTGGGGGTCTTGCTAATGCGACATAGCACCCACCAACATTCCACCAGAATCTGTGCTGCAAAATCCAAATATCACTCCTTCCCTTCTGAGTCCTGCCACTTTTTGGTCACACATGAGGCATTGCCGTACTCGGGAGAAATTGGGGCACAGATTTTGGGGTGCTTTTTCTCCTTCATACCTTCTGAAAATGAAAAATTTTGAGCCAGAACTGCATTTTTGTGTAAAAAAATGTAATTTTTCATTTTCACTGCCCAGTTGTATCAAAATTGGTGAAACCCCTGGGGGTTTGAAATGTACACTATACCCCTAGATGAATTCCCTGAGGGGTGTAGTTTGCAAAATGGGGTCACTTGTGGGGGGGTTCCACTGTATTGGTGCTTTGGGGGTCTTGCTAATGCGACATAGCACCCACCAACATTCCACCAGAATCTGTGCTGCAAAATCCAAATATCACTCCTTCCCTTCTGAGTCCTGCCACTTTTTGGTCACACATGAGGCATTGCCGTACTCGGGAGAAATTGGGGCACAGATTTTGGGGTGCTTTTTCTCCTTCATACCTTCTGAAAATGAAAAATTTTGAGCCAGAACTGCATTTTTGTGTAAAAAAATGTAATTTTTCATTTTCACTGCCCAGTTGTATCAAAATTGGTGAAACCCCTGGGGGTTTAAAATGTACACTATACCCCTAGATGAATTCCCTGAGGGGTGTAGTTTGCAAAATGGGGTCACTTGTGGGGGGGTTCCACTGTATTGGTGCTTGGGGGGTCTTGCTAATGCGACATAGCACCCACCAACATTCCACCAGAATCTGAGCTGCAAAATCCAAAAATCACTCCCTTCTGAGTCCTGCCATGCACCCAAATGGTATTTTTTGGTCACATGTGAGGCATTGCCGTACTCGGGAGAAATTGGGGCACAGATTTTGGGGTGCTTTGTCTCCTTCATTCCTTGTGAAAATGAAAAATTTTGAGCCAGAACTGCATTTTTGTGTAAAAAATTTAATTTTTCATTTTCACTGCCCAGTTGTACCACAATTGGTGAAACCCCTGGGGGTTTGAAATGTACACTATACCCCTAGATGAATTCCCTGAGGGGTGTAGTTTGCAAAATGGGGTCACTTGTGGGGGGGTTCCTAACTTTTAGCATCTTATGGTGCCTAGAAACCTACATGGTGCCTAAAAAATAATCTCATAAAAAGGAAGCTCCAAAATCAAGTAGGTGCTCCTTCTATTATGAAGCCTGTGGTTTGGTCAACGTGCACACTAGGGCCACATATAGGATATTTATGAAAACAAAAGAATTGGGGGAATCAATTTTTAGTCACATTTCTCTAGTAAAATCTACTGTGTTCCTTAGAAAAATGTATTAAAATTGCAAATCTGCAAAAAAAATGAAATTTCACCTACACTTTGTTTTAATTCCTGTGAAACACCTAAAGGGTTAACAAACTTCCAAAATGCTGTTTTGAATACTGTGAGGGGTGCAGTTTTTGAAATGGCATCATTTATGGGGGTGTCTCACATACAAGTCCCTCAAAGTCACATCAGAACTGAACTGGTCCCTAAAAAAATCAGTGTTTGAAATTTTCTTGAAAATTTGAGAATTTGCTATTCATATTGTAAGCCTCCTAGTGTCCAAAAAAATTAAAAGGAAGTTGAAATAATGATGGAAACATAAAGTAGACATATGGTCTATGTTAGTTAACTATTTTGAGTGGTATAATTATTTGTCTCACAAGCAGAAAATTTAAAATTTTTGCAAATTGCTAAATTTTCCATTTTTTTACGACATTTTGGTATTTTTCACAAAAAAACACAGACTGTATCGACCCAAATTTACCACTAATTTGAAGTACAATGTGTCACGAGAAAACAATCTCAAAATCACTGGGATAAGTAAAAGCAAAAAAAAGTTATCCCCACTTAAGTGATACATGTCAGATTTGAAAAAAAGGGCTCTGTCAGGAAGGCAAAAACTGGCTGTGTCAGGAAGGGGTTAAAGTACCAACCAATACGCTCCTGCATCATTTTTCAAAAACATCCCGCAAAATGAGAGGAACTGATTGTTTGCTACTTTATCTCTCCAAGCTTTAATAAATATCCCACTGGGAGAGGAAGGTGTGTGTAATACTTGCCAATACTTGTTTTCAAGCATTTATATTTTCCTGAAATAATTTCTTCCTGTTTCCAGAACTAATTTAAAAATTAAGAATGATGGATGTAATCAAGATATTTGTTACCAGGGACAAGGCAGAAATTTACCTACGTGTTGTACTGAAATAAAGAAAATAAAGGGACTATAAGGGCAGTATTCAATGCTCCTGATTCACCGTTTTTTTTGTGGGGGGCGTATCGGGCCAATCCACTATCTACGGTGAATCTTTTTCACTGAAAATCTGATTCACCCTATTCAATGTTCACAGTTTACCGAAAGCAAACAGTGAATGGCGGCAGTTCTCCGTTCCATGCTCGCTGCAATTCACTAGTGTATTTAAATGGGGTTTTCACTGTGATTCGCTGAGATTGTATTCAATGCTAGGATGGAGAACTGCTTTCTCCCTGATTTTCACCATGATTCACCGTTTTGCATTCGACATCTTTTTAAGGTGAACTGGAATGTGATCTTTTAAAATAATGGGGTTTTTTTGGGTGTAAAAGAATCAGTAATTTTATTCTTTATTATTTTTTTTTTTTACACAGTGGGACCAGCGCAGCGCCTCCCTCCACAACATCCCCTGCCAGCTCACTGGGGGGGCAGCTTGTGCTGCCTGTGTCCCCAGGAGCCCTCCATCTCCCTGCTTTGAGCTGTCCCCCGGGTCCCTGTGACATTAAAAATTAAAAATCGCTGTCAGGGGTAGCAAGCCCCTGCGGCATTGAATACGGTGAGGGGGGAGGTCTGGCAGCGAATGCTCCAGCCCTCCGGAACCCGTCGATTTTGCAGCAAATCCTAAAAAAAAAACCATTGAATGCTGGCCTGAGTATTGGGTAGTTATTAGGCCTTTAACACCAGTCTCCCTTCTCCCTTTCCTTCCTAGTTGAAAATGAAACTCATTGTGACTTTGTCAAGCTGAGAGAGATGCTGATACGGGTAAACATGGAGGACCTGCGTGAGCAAACACACACACGTCACTATGAGCTGTACAGAAGGTGCAAGTTGGAGGAAATGGGCTTTACAGACACTGACCCAGACAGCAAACCATTCAGGTAAAAGGAAATTCTCATGGGATTACAAAATATCGTGTGTGTGTGTGTGTGTGTGTGTGTGTGTGTGTATATAGCAAACCATAAGGACATCCTGGCCAATCCCCCGTTGTTGTGTTTAAAGATTGATGCGCATATCATATCTCCTGTTATACATGAATATGTGCCCCTGCCAACCTTCACACAGCATTTTTACAGTGCAAAACAGGACCTTCATTCTCTTGTACAGGATTCTGTGTATTCAGTGTTGTGTAGGAAAAAGCAGTAATTTAATGTGTGAGTAATTATATTAGAAAATGTAGCCATGTCCAGTAAACCATCCCAGTATACACTCCTGTTCATAATTTATTTAAGTAAATTGAGTTACTATGCAAGAAGAAAATCTAACCATGCAAAGAGTGCTAAGGGTGTTTTTTAAAACTGCATACAGATGCTAAGGAAATCAAACAATAACAGAGTCAATAAAAGCATTCATTTATTTTCAAATAACAGGCTAATATTTATAATAAATAAAAGAAAGGAGTTTAAAAAAATGAACTGTTAAAGCCTACAAGATGGTAAAATCAGCCATGATTACATGCTGTGTAAAGCTTGGACCACAAGCATGTGGTTTAGAAAATGAGTACATTCACTGTGAAATGTTAATAGTTCCTTCCTTAAATCCTATTAAATGTGGGCTACTTAACTTTAGAGTATGGCGCTGTACAAGAAAACATTGTTGCCTCCCCCAAGGAAATTAGGTGAAATAGATTTCTCTGTGCCACCTACAGATTTATACCCTGGCCAGCTTGTTCCCATAGCACAGCCCTAGTTACAGCCTTACTTATTAAATCCTGTTTAGTCCAGAACCTGAATACCAAAATGAATGTTTCAAATCATATTTTCCACTGGCTGTGTTCTACGTTGTAACAAGTCATTAGTGCTTCAACCCATAATCTAACAACATACAGTGTTCTTAGAAGGAATACGGTCGTATTGTTGGGTTGACAGGCAACAAGGTCGACATGGTTTTACGTGGACATGGGTTAGGTCGCGAGGTCGACATGTATTTTTATTTTTTTTTTGAGCCGACAGGCAGTATTTTTATGCCCTACCATCCCATCCACTAGGCCGGGCGTGGTGGGAGAATAAAATAGTCTGCCGAACTTAGCGAGGCACCGTGCCCGAAGCATTGCGAGGGGATGCGGTTGACTTAAAACTGTGTCCATGTCCATTGTGTCGACATTTGGGTAAAAAAACTGGGGAAAAACCCATGTCAACCTTGTCCCATGTCGACCTAATGACTGTTGACCTAAGTCGAGTCGACAATGCGATCCACACCCTGTCCTGGGCAGCTTTTAACATTTAAAGTAATCAACAGGAACTTTATTCAACTATTACTGCAATAACTTTGCTTAACCCTTTGAGTGCCAACATTTCTGTGAGATGTGCAAAATATCAGCTAAAGATGCCAGTTTTTTGCTTACAGAGACTGTTGTTGTTTTGTTTTTTTGGTGTGTGTGTGTGGGGGGGGGGGGGGGGGTGGTGGTGCAAGATTTAACTAAACTTCAATGAATTGACCAGATCATTTGCCGGCAATGAATATAGTGATTCATATTCCGCATTTTTAGCAATTTTGTAATTAAAGGGTTAAATTTGAAAAGAAGTTAAATTTTCTCAACAGCAATGCACTATGGCAGTATGTCACAGCTCTTGTGCACTTGTCCTGTTATAGCCACAGCGCTTATGCACTTCTCTGGCGTAGCCGCAGCTCTTGCGCACTTCTCTGGCGTAGCCGCAGCTCTTGCGCACTTCTCTGGCGTAGCCGCAGCTCTTGCGCACTTCTCTGGCGTAGCCGCAGCTCTTGCGCACTTCTCTGGCGTAGCCGCAGCTCTTGCGCACTTCTCTGGCGTAGCCGCAGCTCTTGCGCACTGCTCTGGCGTAGCCGCAGCTCTTGCGCACTTCTCTGGCGTAGCCGCAGCTCTTGCGCACTGCTCTGGCGTAGCCGCAGCTCTTGCGCACTTCTCTGGCGTAGCCGCAGCTCTTGCGCACTTCTCTGGCGTAGCCGCAGCTCTTGCGCACTTCTCTGGCGTAGCCGCAGCTCTTGCGCACTTCTCTGGCGTAGCCGCAGCTCTTGCGCACTTCTCTGGCGTAGCCGCAGCTCTTGCGCACTTGTCTGGCGTAGCCGCAGCTCTTGCGCACTTGTCTGGCGTAGCCGCAGCTCTTGCGCACTTCTCTGGCGTAGCAGCAGCTCTTGCGCACTGCTCTGGCGTAGCCGCAGCTCTTGCGCACTTCTCTGGCGTAGCCGCAGCTCTTGCGCACTTCTCTGGCGTAGCAGCAGCTCTTGCGCACTGCTCTGGCGTAGCCGCAGCTCTTGCGCACTTCTTCACAATGATACATTTCAGCGGTTTGTTCTGTACATTTGAAGCAGGTGCAACCTGTGTCCTTGTCATTGGGGTGTTTTACTTTATATAGTCCTAATCAGTGTTCTTTCTCTGTTTAGCTTGCGGGAGACCTATGAAGCAAAAAGAAATGAATTTCTGGGGGAACTGCAGAAAAAAGAGGAAGAAATGAGACAGATGTTTGTGCAAAGAGTAAAAGAGAAAGAAGCCGAGTTGAAAGAAGCTGAAAAAGAGGTAGATCCTTATTGGTTCATATTCTTTCTCTTTTTTTTTTTTTTTTTAAGTCTCAACTACATTCCTTGTTGCTGCTAAATAAAAGACAACCTTCTGCTAGTGATGATAGACTTTTTGGATAATTGCTGCTTTAAAAAAAAACAGGCCGACTCGCACAAATTCTCTATCTTTAGCCCCAGGAGTCCAGAAACTTTTATTAGAAGTGTGATGGCTATAAAATACAATGACAACTGCTGACATTGATAATAGAGATTAGGAAGTGGTAAAAGTATTTGCTAGAAGTTTTACTGGCAAAAATTAAATACAAAATGGGTGTGAAATTTGCCAAACATTTTTATTCATCATAATGTCCTTACAGGTAAAACTTGAAAAATTTGAATACCATGCAAAGTTCATTTAATTCAGTAATTCAACTTAAAAGGTGAAACTAAATGCAGAGAGGTATTGTCATTAAATAGACTCAACTGTGTTATAAATAGGACAATGGAATTTCAATATGAACTGGCTAGGAGGGAAGAGTAGGAGGTTAAGCTTTATATGGATGCATTAGAGTCTAATGTAAATGTTAGGTGTGGTAAGATGGGTGTAATAAGCGAGGATTCGCTACAATAAATAATCAATTACAATGTATGTATAATGGCTATTTGCGAAACCAGAATCTGTTATATTTTATGTAATACCATGATTACCGTGTACGTCATTTTGTCTTTTTGTATTGGAAAAATAATAAAAAGAAAAAAAAATGCAAAGTGAAGATATTTCAAGCCTTTATTTGTTGTCATTTTTATGATTACGGTTTACAGTTTATGAAAACCGCAAATCCAAAATCTCAAAAAATGTGAATATTGTGAAAAGGTTCTTATTCTAGGCTCAAAGTGTTACACTCTAATCAGCTAATTAATCCAAAGCACCTGCAAAGGGGTTATTGATCCTTCAAATTAGGCATGTTCAAACTCTGGTCCTCCAGCTGTTGTGAAACTACAAGTCCAATCATGCCTTGCCACAGTTTTGCTATTAGGGAATGCTAAAACTATAGCAAGGTGTTTGCAGTTTAAATATACCACAGTACACCCCCCCCCCCCCCCCCTCTTCCCCTGCAGGTGATGGGGCGACATGTGGGGATCTGCCCACCATTGTTATTCAGGCACTGGAGATAAAAGCATCTTGGTTACACTTTATCCTTAAACTGGGACTGTTATTTTATATCATAGCTATCCTTTCCTTTGTGATACTTTGTTTTGGTTTTCTTCTTAATGATGATCACATGGTAACCAGCATGTGTGTTGCTGAGTGTTCTATTATTTTGTAGGGTGCATTTTGCTTTCATTGCTGAATTGAATTAAGTGGTGGCTAATGACCAAGTAATGATTTGCAGATTGCCACTGATTGCTAGAAAAAGGGTTGACTCCTTCCATGTCTTAAAAGTATGCCTTTTGTATTAATCATTTGGCACAAAGCTATGTAAATAAACTGCGTTTATCCAGCTGCTATCTCTGTTGCATCATTATGACCTTTAGGGGTGTATTGCAGTGCAGAGCAGAGTTCTGATTTTAATGGCGATATATGTTTACTGGGGTGGTGGGTTTGTGCAGTTGGGATGCTGGGTGGGTGGCTGGCTTTTTGGGGATCTATGTTTCCTGGGGTGTGGTGGGTTTGTGCAGTGGGGATGCTGGGTGGGTGGCTGGCTGGGGATATACAGTATGTGTACTCAGTGGTGTAAAAGCAGGAAAGCAAAAGACTAGAGAGCGTGCAGTCCTCCACCAAAACAGAGAGCAGCCTGTGACTGGATGTGAGCTGGAGCATGTAGAATTTGATTGGCTTCTTATCCAGTTAGGTACTGTCCCCATCAGAGCACACCTTTATTCTGGTTTCATTATTGTGCATTTTGCCACAGGCGATAGCTTTACATACAGTAATAGCCTTGTTTGCAGGGAGGTAAGAAATTTGTCATACAGTCCCTTCTATGCCCTCTCCGTCTAATAATTTCTTTTCTTTTTTTTGTGAAAATAATTTTCTGTTTTACACCCTCGTTGAAGCTTCATGAAAAGTTTGATCGCCTGAAGAAACTGCATCAAGATGAGAAAAAAAAGCTAGAAGACAAGAAGAAAAGCCTCGACGACGAGCTCAATGAATTTAAAAAGCGGAAGACCGCAGCAGAACTCCTTCAGTCCCAGGCACAGCAAGCAGGAGGATCACAGACCTTAAAAAGAGAAAAAGAGAGAAAAAAGTAAGTAAAAGACTACAGTTGCACAGAACATACTGGATTCAGTATTGAATCCCGGCGTTCAGAATCCCGACAGCCGAAATGCTGACAAGGGGGGGGACGTGGATCGCCCCCCCCTTGCGGGCTCGCCACGCAGCGGGCCCGGTGCCTCGCTACGCTCGGCACACTAATTTATTCTCCCTCCAGGGGTGTCGTGGACACCCACGGAGGGAGAATGTGTCGGCATTTCGGCGGTCGGGATTCCGGCGTCGGGATTCTGAACGCCGGGATCCCGACCGCCGGGATTGTAACTGCATCCCAACATACTACTTCATATAATCTCACATATACAAATATGTATACTCAGTTGCAGGGTTGTACACACTGCCGTATTCATTCATTTGCTGTAAGGGCGCAATGCGCAAATTGCCAGAGGCAGGATGTTTCCGCTCATCCTCAGGGAACGGGGGGACTTAACAATAGGCTGCGGGGAGGTTTGGATGGCAACATGGGGGTTAGATTTATGGGGGGGGGGGCGCAGGGGAAGGTTACCTGACCCCAGTCGGGATTCCCTCTATTAGGAGACCGGCATTAGTATTCTGACCGCCAGCATCCCATCTGCCCGTTATCCGTATGCTTCCCATAGAGTAGACTATGTAAAGAATATTTTGTATAGCTTGACAAAAAATATTGCATGTGCTGACGGAGGGTAGAATATGTTTGTGCTGCTGCTTTCCTGTTCTGTAGAGCAAGCTCTGCAGCATACAGCCTGTATCCTTGCTGCATGCTCTTACTAATTACTGTAAGTATGTGTATGTGACGCAGGTAACTGTGGGGTGATTTTCCAGCAGATGCATATGTGACCAAATCTAATTTCTTAGGGGAGGGATTTTGTGCTTTATTAAAGGCTTGCTTACTGGCTTTTCATCGTCTACTTTGTACTTTGGCAATTATTAACAGATCATTGCTTTCTCCAACTGTAATAGTGTCTGTGATGTTCTTGTTGCTCTAAAAACTTTGTACATCGTGTCACTCTGCAGATGTCCATGTTCTATGGCCATTTACACTACAGAAATTTTTATCAGTCTTTCCTTCATCTCCGCTTGTCATTACGGAATGTAAGAGCAATGAACTTTTCTTAGATTAAGCCTAAATACATATGATTCCTTTATATGTATTAAAATGACCTGAAGCCAATTTTCTCCAGAGCAAGTGACTGATAGTCAAAGCCATTTATAGATTGAGACCTTTGGCCTTTGTTTTGTAAAAAGTCCCTGTAGTAAAATTCTGGTGGCTTGCATAATAGGACTCTCGGGTCATAAACCCGGAAGTCCGTACAATTCTCAGAAGTCATTGCTGCTCTGTGAACAGTGTGAAGAGTGCCTGGGAGTGTAACCCATTATCTCCGAGAGTGCTGGGTATGCCCCCACAGTGATAGAAAATGGGGGCATGGGGCAAGGCCGGTCCATTCTCTAGTCACAATTGTTGGAAGATGGAATTCACCTCTATAGTAATCGTGGACCTGATTCTAATTTGTAAGGAATTTCACAGATGCAGGATGACGCGGTGCAGTTCAGTTTAACTAAAACACAAATGCAGCCAGAGGTGTCTGTGGGCGATAGACTCCTCCTGCACACATCTGCGTGATCTGACTGCTGTACCCCAGGATGCAGCATGGGATCATCATCCTCATACGCACGATAGTAGTAGACCCTAATTGGCCTGTGTAAACTGAAGCTTAAATTGCATACACACTGGGCGTTTTTGCTCAGTGTGTATGCACAGCGATGATGGCTAAAATCGCTGGGCTGAAAATCGCTCGGTGCAAACTCATGGAGTGATTTATTTATTCCCCCCCCCCACCCACCCACCCAGCAATTTTTGGCACTGAAAACGGCTTCCCATAGCCGGGATGCTATAGAAAGCCATTAAGTCTGCTGGTAATACCAGCAGATCAACGGCCGGCGGCCATAGGAAATGGTGTAGCAGCATGCATCAGTGCTCACCACTTATTGGCTTCCCATACACACTGGGCGGCTTTCAGCTGAAAATAACCCAGTGTTTATGGGCCTTTACTCAGACTGGCTTTTTGATCAGGACGGCCAGGCCTAGGAAGTCTGCGCTGGGCCCAACACGCCTACAAAACGTGGGCTGACTTGATCCCTTTTGAAGAATGATGCCAAACGCGCGGCTTTTCAATCATTCTGCGACAAAGAGGGGGTTGTGAGTGGTATTGCCAGATCCTTTCTGCCCATGTGCATTACAGGTCTTGTGACCTCACAGACCACTAGCTTTATGTATTTAACAATGAAAAAACATTCAAATAATTAATCCAGGGAAGTTGCCTATTTTTTCTGCTGTGTTAATTTTTTAATACAGTGAAAGTAGCATTCACTCCAAATGGTATTAAAACATGTCTTTTTGTATGTCACTTGGCACCTCCGGCTAGGGTGGAGTATTTCCTTCCAGTTTGTTCTGGCTGCACTGCTTCTAGTTCATTCAGTTATCCAGCTCTATAAAAGAGGCAAAATGTACTTGTACTTATGTAAAGAAAAAAATCTATTGGCCAGATGTACTAATCCTTGGAGAGCGATTATAGTACTAACCAATCCGCTCCTGTCATTTTACAGGCTGTATTTGAAAATGAGCAGATTGGCTGGTACTTTATCCCTGTCTACTTTATCTCCCCCTTTTAATGAGATTTTTGCTTTTAAATAACATCCTCTACACAATGGCAAGTAAATCATTAAACTTGGCATCCAATTATAATCCATGGCTGCAATTTGCATTTACGTGCCAGCTTGTTCTGGAAAAGAGAAGCAGATGAACATTTCAGAGGTGGGCTGGGCATGGGTTGGTCATTAAGCCCAACCTATGTATCAGGTGTGCTGAGAGGGGGCGTGACTAAAATGCTGCAAATCGGATCAGCCCGCATCCCATCTCTACCTTCGATTCCCAGTATTATCTTCCCATCCTGTTCACTTCACTGAAAGTGGGCAAAAGCAGGCGATCCACACACACTTGTTGGTTTCTGGAGGCCTGCCTGGAAATTTGGGAGTGTCCTGGACCTTCTAGGAGAGTAAGGAAGTTTGAGTTTACACCAAATCCATGAACACTCTTTTGTCACATAAATCCATCACAATGACAAACGCTTGCATGCTCTCCTCTGATTCTAAATTACTTTTAAACCCACCAAATGGGGAAATGTATCAAATCTTCCAAAAAGGACAAGTGGAGAAGTTTCCCACAATCAACTGCTAGCTATCATTTATTAAGTAAGCTCATGTTATAAAATGCAGCTATAAGATAAACTAATAGGTTCCTATGGACAACCAGAGCTGGATTAAGGGGGGGTGGGGGTACGTTACTAAGAGCCACCCATGCAGACAAGCTTGCCTCTGCACTAACGTGATAATCTGAGCACTGCTTCTGCTTGCTGAGAGCTCTGAGCCGGCAGAGCTCTCTGTATTGTGGTCATTACATGGGCAGCAGCAGAGGGAACCTCTGAGCATGTGCAGCCTCAGCAGCAGTAGCTTTGCTCACATGGGGCGAGATTCTCTATTACAGAAATGCGGTAAAAACCCTGTTATCTGGGTTTTTACTGCATTTCTGTATTCTCTAACCCCCCTCCGCAGTGTCACCGCTGCGGAGGGAATCGCCAGCAAAAGCTGGCGATTCCCTGCAGAAGCCTATGGGCTTCTTACCGCAGCGGTGTGTGAGGGATCCGTCACGGATCCCTCCCAGCATGCCCTGCGGCCGGTGCGTCAGTCTGCGCTTGCGTAGACGGACTCCCGGGTCATAGACCCGGAAGTCCAGCAACGGCGCCGCATCGCAAGGGACAGCTCTTACCGCAAGAGCTGTCCCTTGCGTTAATGACCGCATATGTTAGAGAATATGCGGTCATTAGAAATGCGGTGGCCGGTGAAGAGGGCTGCGGATTTTGGAGAATCCCGACCATGGACTCCAGTGACTAATTTTCCTCCTATACTCCTCTTTTGTTAAGTGTAGGTATGGGGTGTCTGTCAGTCTGTGTGTGTGTGTATGCTGTTTGTTGCATATGTATGCTGTGTGAGTGCGTGGCTTTATACTGTGCATTGGGTATGTACTGTATGTTGGATGTATGCTATGCTATATGTGTGTGTTGGGTGTATGTATGCTGTGTTTTTCTTTAGTCCCCAGGCTTTCTGGAGCCTTATTCTAGCTCTGTGGTCAACTGCACCTGTCCTCTTTAGAAGGGTTGGTACATATCACCTATAGTGTTGCTTATGATGTTTGCTGTTTTGTTTTTTATTTTATTTTGTGTAATCCTATAATTTAATCTGTTTTACCTGTTAACATTTCACCTTTCGTTATTACTTATGTGCTGTTTTACAGTTAATTCTGATGTGCGCTGCATGGCTGCAATGCTCTGGTAAGCTATATAACAGATAAGGATAGGGTATAGGAGTTCACTGACAGGAAGCCCTTCAGCTTCATAACTCTTAGGCCAAACTGAAATAAAAATAATGCCTCCAAAGGCCTATACTACTGTGAGAAAATTACCCAGCAGCTGTAGCTCCCTGATGCAAAAACGCCCCTAAGGTATGCAGTCATTTTACTCATGTGGATTAATGTCAACCTAATTAAACAAACCCATCTATAGAGACTTCTCATTACCTGTACTGGCCATTGGTGTAGTGTGGTCATAGAATGGCCATGATGGTGCTTTTGCAGTTAGCCACATGGTATAATGACCAATAACATACACTAATGCCTCCTACTTCCAGTTTGCTTTTGCTTAAATGAAAATAAAATTTGCTTCTCTGCACTGGAGACACATTTTTTCTATAACACCCAGAACAAGCTATAGTCCCCATAACTTGATACAATTTTATAAAGCATAAATAGCATAAACAATGGGCAAGTTGAGAAGATGTCACTGTCCTAGAACTAGCTGCTTATGTCCCACTAGCCCCTCTTGTTCAACACTTCATATGGAGATAAAAATATCAAACCTCCTAAAGAATGGGAAAGTCTCTCATAGCAACCAATTGGCTTCTGCCTATCATTTATAGAATTTGATAAATGATAGAAGCGGATTGGTTGCTGTTGGCAACTTCTGCACTTGTCCAGTCTTTAGAAAATGTGATACCATTACCCTTGGTTATGGTTGATATAGACAAAAGGTTGACATGAGTTTTTTTTTTTATTAACACTAGTCTTTGTGGAACTACAAGTCTTTATTGTTATGTTAATAAATCTTTTACTACTTTCCTAGCACCACTTTTCTATTTGTTTTATTGCAAGTCTCAGTGGGCCCCTTAATGCCCCACATGTTGGGAGTTGTGATTCTCCAATTCCCTGCATGCAGGGGGAGGCTTGCTGGGACTTGTTGTTCCACATCACAACCCAATGTTAGTGGGGGTTGCTGTTTGTTTTTTCTACACCAAATAAAATCAGCCCGGCACCCACTGACCAAGGGTGCTGGGGACAGCTCTGGGCTTCAGCTCTGGAGGAGTGAAGCTTGGCGGAAAGGACCCCTTTATTGATGGGTCGCTACTCCCCCAGGGACCCTGTCCAGGGCTGTCCGGCCAGGTTGTTAATGTGACAGCTGGGGGACCTTGCATAAAAAGTGTTCCCCGGCTGTGACCATCTAAAAAATCAGACCCTATTACATCTCTCCCATGTTCTATAATGTGTGCGTTATACAAATTGTAATAATAATGGATCCCAAATTAGTGTGCCACGTCTCCATGCATGGCCAGCTATGCTTCGGGCACTTCATTGTTCCCAATCAGTGTCCAATTTGATGGTAAAGTATAAAATAAAGATGAATAAAAAAAAACTTGTCAACCATTGCCTATTTGACATTTTGCTTGTGTTGTCATTTTGTCCATGTCAACCATATGACTGTCTATCTAGGTATTATTGACCCTATCAACTGGATAACTTCTCCCTTTAATGTCTAGTCATAGGGCAGTATTCAATGTGAAATTTTCTCCGTGCATGGCGAGAGATTTTTTCTCTCGCCATGCACTTTCCGTGTTCCGGAGCCTCCTGCTCCCCCTATTCAACGTGTTAAAGACTCGCCGCCACTCGCGGCGAGTCTAAACCCCTGCAGCGGACGAGCGTCCGCGGCAGGGAGCTGTCAGGGAGCCTGGGGACGTAGCAGCCAAGAGAGATTAAAGTCTCTCTTGGCTGCTGCAGGGGATATGGGGAGGGGAGCAGGGCTCCCCTGGACCCAGGCAGCACAGGCTGCCCCCCCTATAGCCAGCGGGGGACCCAGTATTCACTGTACCCGAACGTGCATCGGGTGCAGTGAATATATGAATATCTAATGAGCGGCTCGAGCGCTCCGGCCCCCTGCTGGCTGCACTGTGTAAAAAAAAAAAAATGTAAAAAAATATTTTTTTTAAAATTAAATATATATTCATGTGCTATAGGCACATGAATAAAAATAACATGGCCCTTCACAGAAAAAAAACCCTGATTTTTTGACACCAAAATTTAAAAAAACACCCTTTTAGTTTAAAAGTTCACATTCCTGCTCTCCATCAAAAGATGGAGAATTTCTACACGGAGAGAGACGGCGAGAATCACTTAGAAAGACGGAGAATATTTCACATTGAATAGGGTGGCTCGCCTTTGGAGAAAAAAAACCTCTCTCCACCGCGTGAAAAGCACAAACTCTCCAGAAATCACAGCGAATTTTTCTCATTGAATACTGCCCATAGTAGTATATGGGGACATGTAATACTTTAGCTTTTGAGTGAATTTAGAAAGCCACCTTGTGGCAGAGTAATATTACTGCAGGCCAAAAACAGGATTTCTGTTGAGTATAGGGAATACATTCACTAGGGCGACCCTATTTAGGTCAACATGGATAATGTCGACAAGGTTGGAAGGTCGACAGTCAAAGGTCCATTGGCTTTTTCACAAGGTTTTTTTTTTGAGCAGACATGTGCGCACAGGCGGTATTTCATGCACTACCATCCACCGGTGGGAGAATAAAATAGAGGGCCGAGCACAGCGAGGCACCGCGCCCAATGCATGCTGAGCACAGCAGTACATTTTGACTGTGTCCATGTCGCCACTCGGGACAAAAAATAGAAAAGAAAAACTCAAACTTTTCAACCCTGTCGACCTTAGCCATGTCAAGCTATTTCAGATGTCGATTAGGTCGACCCAATGAGCCTCTTCTGTCCTTGTGTTAATTCTTTATAGAGTTAATTACATTTATTTTTATATTGTTTTTTTCCATATAATTGCATGTGATATGTTCTTTTTTTTTTTTTTTTTTATTACATACTGCGTTTGCTACTAACAATCCCCTGCACTTGACCTTAATGATTTACTATTAATCCATTTTATTTTATTTCTGTTTCATTTACAGTTCTGGTTTCCTGTAATTCTCACCCTTGACCCATTGCATTGACTACCCCCATGTTCATTTTGCATTATGTGATCCCAGCTCATCACCGTTTCCCCCTTTGCATGAACATCTGTGACTTTGTGGCAGTTTGTAGAAGACCTCACCGGTTACGTGGAGCGCCTTTCCATTCTCCTGTTTTCCTTATCGCACGTGCTACTGATAAATCCACTTTCATTACACTGCATAAGCATCCAAAGTCCAAATACATTTCATAATACAGCGGCATGTGTTAAACCTAGCAGAGTGCAGCACTTTCTTTCTATGGCCAAAGACCGTATAAAAGATTAAAAGGCAGAATCATGTGTGCATTTGATTGCCAGTGTTTTTATTACTTGTGGTACATTAAATTTTTATTTCATAATCCGTGCACATATTGGGACTTATTTATTAGCAGGATGTACCAACGGTAAACAATTAGTTTCAAGTAAAAGCTGTGTTTTCTCAGCACAGCTTGTCACAGAAAGGCGAGTGTCTGTCTCATTGCTGTGTGCGCAACACTGCATTCTTATAAATAAGCTCAATTGTGTCATCGGTTCGATTGGGTTTGAATTAAACGGCAAGCAAAACGCATTCGATTTGGACTATATAGTACAGATCTGTAGTAAATAGTCTTGCCTGCACAGTCTTGCTGCAGGGCCATGCATCGGGATGGAATCTGCATCGAATGCGACTGAAAAACGCTCAATGTCTATTCGATTTTGCTTATATATAAGCAAATTTGAATAGAAAAATAGACCTAATTTAACCGTGTGTATAGGGCATAAGATGTATATGCATGCAGATCTGCCAGCTGGTACTGCGCGGTGTCTCCTACACCTATTGCAGTCTCCTGCTATGGATAGAAGTAATTTGCATTGTTAGATAGTGTGGCTTAAGGCCATGATGACGATCACTGCATCAGGCATCACCCACCTCTGTCTGACCACGTCCTTTCACAAGAAAGAAAAGCAGGACGATGATCTACACTCTAGGGACTAGGCGGGGATGAATTTACTAAGAAGGGAGTTCTACTGAAGATGAGATGTTGCCCATAGTAACCAATCAGATTCTATCTATTAATCTTCTAGAAGTTGCTAAATAAGTAATGGGGCCTACACACGGGGCGACTGCTGAGCGATCTGAGCAGTGTAGATGGCTCAGATCGCTTAGCACACAGAAAGAACTCTGGCGCTGACTGGCAATCTAACTAGATTTATACTGCATGCAGAGTCTTAATCGCCCGGCGATAGAGATGTGCGGGGCCACAAATCACTATCACTATGGCCTCTACACACGGAGTGATGTGGGTCATAAGCTATCTAGTTAGATTGCCCTGTAAGAAGTAGAATCTGATTGGTTGCAAAAGGCAACCTCTCATCTTCAATAGATTTTCCATCTCAGTAAATTTACCCCTAGGACTCCTGAATATTGTCTGAAATGCAGATATATAATATTTAATGCAAAATCTATAGGTAGAATAAACCGCTTGCATGACAATATACAATTGTAACAAAACATGCTAGAATGCAGGTCTATAGTATGTTTCTTTATATATTTTGGGTTTCAGATTTAGAGTTGTATTCTATAACATTAATTGCTTTTTACACTTTTTTTTCTTTCCAGTAATCCATGGCTGTGTACTGAGTAATGATGGAAACTGCCTTCCTTATTTAGCATCCATGTCCTTTTCTAGCGTGTGAACCACATTTACATTAATATGCCGGTTTAGACACTATCCAAATCCTGTTTTCAAGGAGAACTATTTTATCCATGTAGTAATTTATTATACGGTTTTTATCTGGAAAAGTTTTCATAACCCTTAAAAGATATTTGGATGACTTTGCTACTGAAATGTTACATTTCCACACCTTAAGTGGATTATTTAATTTTGCTGTATAGAAATTTTATTTAAATCTATTATACATTCACTGACTAAAGTATTCTGACACAGTGCTGTTTGATGTTCATCAACTTTCCCATAAAGAAGTAGGAGTAAGTTATTATTATAATCTCATCTTGTAAATGTGACCGGTTTGTGCTGCGTATCATATTTATTACTAATCCTGTTCATTAGTCTTTCCTAATTTATAACAGTAGAAACACATTGTTTGCTTTTTTTTGAGGGAAATACACATCTAGTACTGAAAAATGTATAGGCTTCTTTAGAACACTAAAACTAAACAGTGCATTATATATTTGGTTATGGTATAGATCAGGGGTGGGGAACCTCAGTATGCAGCAACCGTAGCCGGTCTGAGTGACCCGCCCGGCGGCTTTGTTACGAGTTAAGTATAGGGGAATTCTCGCGAGAGGTCGGTAGTTCTATAGCAGGGCAATTTGTAAGAGAAATTTTTAGATATGGCCCCCGAAGGATTTTTTCCCCATACAAACGGCCCTTGGCACAAAAAAGGTTCCCCACACCTAGATGATAGACAATGTCTAGGTCATGAGTCACTAGGTCAACGCCTAAGAATGGCCAACATACAGTAGGTTGGCATTGACCTAGTCACTGTTGACTATTAGTGGTTTATGTAGTGTCTGTCATCCTAGATGTTGTCAGCCCGGGGACCGCACCCCCCCCCCCCCCCCCCCCCCCCAAAAAATAATAATATTATTTTTTTTAAGTGAATTCTGTAGCAAAGCAATTGTGACCTTCCTCTAGTCAAATAATCATCCCGAATGTCATTCCAATCAAAGAAAAAAAGATAAATCTGACATTGTGTACCTAGCTTCTTTAGGGCTATCTATCATTCACCTTAGGAGGGGAATAGCGAGCCGACAGTCAGGATTCTGGCAGTTATTACTCTGACGCCTGATCCTGACAGCCGGGACTCAGACAGTGGGGCGAGTACAACAAAGCTTGCCACACATTCTAGGGAGAATAGCCCCTCTGTCAGGTTTTGATAGTCACGATTCCAACATCGGTGTAATAACTGTTGGAATCCCGACTGTTGGGAAGTCATCCGGCACCCCTTAGTAGATAGCCAGAAACACAAATGAAAGCCCTTTACAGGTTAAATACACTATGCCAGCAAACCTCAGCTGCTGTAGAGGGAGACAGTGCTCCTATAAAATGAGGCAAAACACCAAAAATGCCAGTACTTACAGTTGTAGTAATTACAAAATATCAATAGTGGGTTAGGGTTAAGCTGTGGGGCGGCAGGGTTGGGGTTAGGGAGGGAGGATTAGCATATGTATCTAAAAGGTGTCTGGATCCTGACTGTCGATTGTGCGTACACTTCACCAAGCGATCTTGTGCACACTTATCCATCTACCACCCACTGAGGCAGATTATATATATATATAGCGGCGCTTAGTGCACTGCTATAATACTTCTTGCATCGCCTCATTAACGAGGCGAAGCAGGAGGGGAGACCGACCAAAATGTATTAACATCTTGTCTGTCGAAGCGGGGGAGCGCTAACTCCCCCCTCCGGCGATGTCCCCTCCTGGAGATAGCGCTTCAGTTTACACTGATGCGCCATCTCCTCCCCGGCCGGCTGGACTGGGCATGCTAGGATCTCACTACTCACGCGAGATCCCCAGTGCAGCCCAGAGTCAACAGCAGGGACAGCGCTGTCCCTGCTGTTTAGATAGGGCTTTGCCACCCTGCTGCTGGCGAAGCCAAAAGCAGCAGCGAGCAGAATGGTCAGCAATGCAGACCGTTCATACATTTGGCCTGCTATCATTTAGATAGCAGCATCGATGTGGACAGTGGCGCATAGCGCTCCTGTTATTTACCGCTCGCTGGCTCCTTCATACATGGGGGAGAAGCGGTATCAGTGCACATAACGTGCGCTGATACCCCTTCTCCCCCATAACTATCTTTCATACATCTGCCCCAATGTATCCCCCCACAAAAAAAGACAGTCTTCAATAAAAGGAATCCTCAAATTCAGGGGAACAATAGAACATTTGGTACTCTTTACCTAGAACGGCGCCCGTCGCGGGCATCGCGGGTACATTTATGTGTGGCCGCGACGCGACCGACGCGATGCCCGCGATTTCCCATTGAAACCCATGTTAAACATGGAAATCGTGTCGGTCGCGTCGCGGCCGGCCATAAATGTACCCGCGATGCCCGCGACGCGATGCTCCCGATTTCCCATAGGAATCAATGTTAAAAGGCGCGATGGACCCGATTTTACTGTTAAATGGCTCAATGGACCCGATTTGGCCATAGAAATCAATGTTAAATGGGCCACAGAGCCCATTAACCCTTAAATGTCCCCCCCCAATTTTTAACGGCACCCCACGATCCACGCAAACCCGAAGCGTGGCGAGGGGCGGCGGTACGCGTCCTCCGACCTTTTCATGCCCTACTATCCACTAGGGCGTGGAGTGAGAATAGAATAGTGTGGCGAGCGCAGCGAGCCACCGAGCCCGAAGCGTGGCGAGCGCAGCGAGCCCCGCGAGGGGACGCGGATACCTTCACAGGTAGACGCGTCCCCTCGCGGGCTTCACAGGTGTCGGCGTCGCCACGGACACCTGTGAAGCCCACGAGGGGACGCGTATAACTGTGTAGGTATCCGCGTCCCCTCGCGGGGCGCGCTGCGCTCGCCACGCTTCGGGCTCGGTGGTTCGCTGCGCTCGCCACACTATTATATTCTCACTCCACGCCCTAGTGGATAGTAGGGCATGAAAAGGTCGGAGGACGCGTACCGCCGCCCCTCGCGGGCTCGCTGCGCTCGCCACGCTTCGGGTTCGCGTGGATCGTGGGGTGGCGTTAAAAATTGGGGGGGACATTTAAGGGTTAATTGTGCTTATTTGGCCTCTGTGGCCCATTTAACATTGATTCCTAGGGCCAAATCGGGTCCATTGAGGCATTTAACAGTCAAATCGCGGTCAATCTGCCTTTTTAACATTGTTCCCTATGGGAAAATCGCGGGCATCGCGGCCATCCCGATTTGACCGCGATTTTTACCCCCGACGACCGCGATTTCAATCGCTGGCGCCGTTCTAGGTAAAGAGTACCGAACATTTAAATAGCTCACCAGACCTTTTGGAGACAGTATGCCCGATTCCCAATTATTTTATTCTCTCTCTGGCAGGCCCAATGCCACTATACACAGGTGCACTAGTTCATGCTGTATTTGTCTGAAGAAAAAAAAAAAAAAACATTTTAAATAGCTTTAACAATGCTTGGCTCACATGCTGCAATACTGAGCAACTGCTTTAATTATGCAGATACTGGATTCGAGTTATGATTGATGGGATATTTACACGGAATATTGATAAATAGGTCAGAACATAACCATTACTATCTGCTATCTTTTGTGGCGTTCCATCCCCAGTCACAATCCAGTGATCTGTGTGTCTGCTTATCCTGACTTTCTGGCTATATGAAATGGTCTGCTCTGCATTGACCGGGATGTGGTTACTTTGCTGTCAGTCAAAGCAGTGGTATTGCTGCAAGATTGCATGAATCAACCTAGAACAATAATGGCTTAGTATAGTATCTCATCGCTTAGCAATATTTGGGGAGTAATAGAACACACTTCTAGTAACAGTAACCGAGGATGAATTAGCTGTGTTTCATAGGCACCCAGGACACTGTATAACCAATGAGTAATATTTTGGAGTTTAGACTAAGCGGAGATGTAGCTCATTGTCTGTATATAACGAAAAACTGCTTGTTGTATGGACCCATTAGCACATTCATTAAAATATTGAATGGGTGTGCTTACTGTATGTTATAAAAATCACGTGGCAATGCTAGGCAAAAGGGTTGTCGTCTAGTTTTAAAATAAGATACCAAAATAGCAAAGTGCTGTAAATAGGGCAAACTATACATCCTGAAAACAAAAATCAGTGTGAAATACCATAATTTAGACCTTTTTTTTTAAGCGCTTAATTAGTATATTCATTGTTCTTATATAATAATCGAATAAAGCGAGTTCTATCCTTACAGAGCATGTATCCGACACCATGAAACACAATAATACTAAAGTGTAACTCGTAAATGTGAGGAAAACCATCTTGCCCTAATTTAGCACCCTAATGTGTTTTGTTTCGTCAGTGGCAGTTGTTGTGCTAATTCTTACCAAAGCGCACCTGTTACTGGCTATTGTGTCATGAGCAAATGACACGACTATCGCTCACGCCACTACTATTTATGCCATTTCTGTTGCACATACTAGGACATTGCTGCTGCTCATCATTGCCCGCTGATCATTCTGTTGTCCTACATAGTAGGCAATAGCAGCGGGTGTGGGTCATATGGTCGACCACTAAGTCGACATGCTGAAAGGTCAGCATGGGACAAGGTCGACACAAGCATTATGTCGACACAACATTATGTCAACGTGGTCTAGGTCGACAGTCAAAAGGTCAACATGGGGTTTTTCATGTGTGTTTTTTTTTTTTTTTACCTGAATGTTGACACAATCGACATATACACAGGATAAAGTGCGCTGCGCTCGCCATGCTTTGGGCACGGTGCCTCGCTACACTCTGCACTCTATTTTATTCTCCCACCACACCCTAGTGGATGATAGGACATGAAATACTATCTGTCGGTACAAAAAAGGGAAAAACCCCATGTCAACCTTTTGACGACCTAGACCATGTCGACCGAATGCTTGTGTTGACCTAATCCCATGTTGTCCTTGTCCCATGTTGACCTAGACACATGTCGACCTTTCAGCATGTCGACTTAATGACCGCATCCTATAGCAGCACATGCAAGCTTTAACATGTTATATGCCATTTACAGATTTGTGCATCGTGTTCTCGGGATATAACACTATGCAAATGAAGAGACACATAAATATAATTTTCACTTAAAGAGCTTGTAGTTGAAGTGCAATGTCTATCAATCAGACCGGTTCATGGCTTCACATCCGCTTCATATTAGGACATGTGGCTATGTGTACCCATTTAATGACTGGTCAATATACTAATATGTGATCCTGCGGATGTGAATACTAAGAATTGCGCATTTAGAACATCCAGTATTTCCTTGACTCAAAGTAGTTTTCCTTTCACTGTTACAAAGGCAGATAAGTGGCGCCTCTTATCCCAGTGAGATATCCATGGTCCATTTACAGGGAAATATGTGAACATTAATACATGCATGAGACAGAAATAGATACAGTACACACATCTGCTTACAACTGTGTGATAATACTGTGCATTTGCATAAACAGCTACAGATATTCTAGGATCTATGTGTGATGATGTCCAGGATTCCAGTTCATTGCAGCTTATTTTTCTCACTTGCCTTATTAAAGTGTTCCTATCCAATTATAGATTCTTTGTTAGGTGTAACCTGTGTTTAGTCATATAATGTTCATCAGAAAGCAATCCACCCATTGTGTCACTGTAAGGTAGTGCTTTATATAGCTACTTCATATCTAATACAGGGTAATACATGGTCTTACTGTTCTTGCCTGTAGCTTTAAATAAATAAAATGTAACTCCTGTTCTATTCTTGGCATTGGCATCATTTTCCCTTTCACATTAGCTCTTTGGAAACACTGTAAAATCGGTAGGTTTTCTATGCACTGAAAAAGATCCTATGTGGATATGTGGTGCACTAAGGGCACAGATATAACATTGAATAGCGAACAGTTGTTGGAAAAAGTGATTGTAACGCTGACACCTGCGGAGAAACATGCAGCCTTAAATGATTGTTTCTTGTCCTACTCAAAGCATCTAGGTTACATATTTCCTATAGCCATCAGAGCCCTAGGTGGTGTTTCAGTTGTTTAGTGGGTACCCAAAATTGCATTTCCCTTTTAGATGGGGAGGTATGCAATTGTTTTGTGTGCCCATTGTTTTTATCATGCAGATCATGCCATGCAGTGCCCAGTTTAGTTGAATAAAACATTTCTGGGTGCGACACAAAAAGTGCACTTTGTGCACATAAACTGGTCACTTTGCACATTTCTGCTTGCCAGTGCTAAGCGCTGTGAGTAGAAATGATAGCACACCCTTAAGCAGAAACAATTGAATAGCTGTCTGGTGGGGATGTTGGAGAAGGGGGACAATTGAATAGTGTCCCTAGAGTTTTCTCCGACTAGGATACAGATTACTGTATATACTGTGTCTTAAGTGCTTGAGTGGGTGATGGACTAAAGCCCCATACATATGGGGCAACCCGGCCTTTGTGCTGAGCGACGGGCTTAAGTACAACCGTTCAGCACACATGGTACACCTGTGATGCACACCTCAATGTGTGCTGTGCGGGGCTTTGCCTATTTATAGGCAAAGCGCCATGATCTAGCAGGAAAGACAGTGTAAGTACAGTCTTTCCCTGCGTGTGATGGCGTTTTGCGGAACCGCATATCTGTCGCTCGGGACTATATACACAGAGCTATCAGTGATCCATTTCTAAGCAATCTAGTCAGATCGCTTACAAATGGGGTGAAATATCGCACTGCCCCACCTGCAGTGCACATGGTTTTGCCCATTTTGAGAACAAATCTGTACTGCAATCAGATCTGAATAGCAGCCATGGTGTAATGAATACAAAAACAGTTTTATAAAAAAGCAAAAAACTAGATTAAACAAAGTCCTATCACTGTAATTGTACAAATAATGGTATTCATTAACTAGAAACTGGTAAACCTATATTGACAATGCTATAACCTAGGATAATGTCATACAATAGAACAGATGCAAGTACTGTCATTACAGGTACTTTAATTAGAAAATATATGGATTCCAAATCATCACTTTTATTCTGGAAACCGTTATCATATCATTGTATTTCCCAGCCTGTTAATGTCCGACTGTTACACATGACAGTAAAGCGCAACGGAATATGCTGCGCTATATAAGAAACTGTTAATAAATAAATAAATGACAGAGGTCCCTAGCACAATTTTGCTAATTCCCTTGAACGTCTCAGTCATACCCAAGGTGGAAAACAGCGAGTTAAGAACAGTACTTTTTTAGCCCAGATGTCCTGACTGTATGGAGTGGAAATGTCTTAAAGTGATTACTAGATGTCTGCAACCATGTGACTTGTGGCTTCCAGCTTATGCATATTGTGCCACAGCACCATCTGGTTAGCCTGAAGAGCTGCATGTGGTCATCTTAGGTGTCTTCCTTGCCTTCCCTAGAAGCCATAAGCAGGCCAAGATTACATAATAAATCTTTTTTTCTGTTAAAAATTTGAAGACAAAGCATTTCCATGTGAATTTTATGTACATGTGTTTTATAAATGAAGAATATATTTTAATAATTAAATAGTTGAGCAACAATTTTAAATGTTTTCTTTTTCTAATGAATTGTATTAATTTTTCTTTTCATTTTCCTTGTGGGGAACTGTTTAGAAAGCCAGGGGGCCAGTCACAATCCAATAAGATATTGAAGGCCTGCTGACTACTACTTTTTTTTTCTTTCCATTATCGAGAGATCTTTGCTCGGTGATAAATAATTTGTTACAGCTTGTCCACTGGTTTGCCTTTTGTGTTCATGAAGCTGTGAATATGATTTGACTTGTGTATTATCTCGGAGATTAGGAGACAAACTTCATCATCGTTGACGAAAGTGATCATTTATCTTGTTTTATTAGACCAGCTTACACATTTTTAAAGCCTAGGTTGAGCTGGCCATGCACCTTTTTTAAGATTTTCTGTCCAAACAACTAATTTGCTGGTTGGAGCAATAATCTGGTGATGTGTGGCAGAAATTAACAATCCACCATTTGCACATAAATTTCTTTAAAAAAATGGGTACCTTATCCAATATCAGTCGGCATCCCAGTTACCCTAAAAAGTAATTATTTGTTGGACTTTTTTTTACAAATTATCAAAGTGAACATGAAGGAGCACACTTTGCCTTATTGAGTTATACAGGATGTGCAACACCAGGGCTTAAAGGGGTTTAGGAGAGGTTGTAAAACTCCTTTCCCCTGCCAGAGATCTCCCACCCCCTCACCAAATTAGGTGGTGCCCAGGCTAGTTCCATGGTTTTTGCACCCCATGCAACTACAAAATTTGTGCCCTACCGACTATACTTTTGTAAAGGAACAGTGGTCGCACAAGGAAGGAGCATGGTCACTCAAAATGGTACCCCCAATTCAAATGATGCCACACGGTAGCACAATCATAGTTACATTACAGGACATGTAGTGTCATTGATTCATATTACACAAAAAAAGTAGTGCCCCTTATTCATGTTATGACGTAATGCTCCTTCTTCAAGTTATGCCACACAGTAGTGTCGCTTACATATAATGCCCACAGTAGTATTACTTATACACATGCATACAGTAATAGTAACCATTACACAATATAACCACAGTAAGTGTCCATTATACAAATCTCCATCTCTGTCCCTCCAGCAGCTTCCTCTCCTCACTTCAGCTGCAGTGACGGCATGACAGCACACACGGCGTGCCAGAAAAGGAAGCTGCGGGGACAGGCACTTCTGTTGGAATTAATATGCATGGCTCTGGTGGAGGTGGAATGGGTAAAAAGGTTGAGCAATAGTGGGTAGACAATGTCTAGGTCAACAGTGACTAGGTCGACACCTGGAATGGTCAACATTGTCAGAAGCTTACGGCTAACATGGACATGGTCGACACACATTTTTCAGGTTGACCCATGGACAGCACATACCAGTGGAACGCCGTTCTTCCCCACTTTAATCCCTGTGCAATACCAAATGTTTTGGTTAGATATTCTGCCTAACACACTTTTAACAGGGTACAACCGCAAACTAGATGTGGACCAAGGTGGGAAATTCTACAGTGATGTGACTGGAGGGTTCACATGTAGGTTTCTGACAAATGTTGGAATAGAAGATCCCTATAATGTTTACATAGGCTTTAATAATCCTATTGATGTTTTATGGCTCTTATTTACAGACTTGATTTGAATAACCTCAGGTCTTTCTATTTGACTGTTTTATGCTTTGTTTTTAACCACTGCATTGCCTGTTCTTTGACGTCTCTCCCTGTCCTGATAATTCTGTGTTTTTCTCTCCTTCTTTTCTCTTTCTAGCTTCTTTTAATCTGTCTCAGCCTATGACTGAAGGAGAAGACTGCTCCTTGTAGAAGATTTAGAGGTCCCATTTTATTTGGGAATGGGAGAGGAAAAAGTAATTTATAACAGAGAAATACTAATCCTAACCATTGCTGTTCTTCTGTGACTTGCATGGTATACATTGAGATGTAGGAAAGGGTTAACATTTGACTGTGTATACAATGTAATAATAACACAACTTAAAGAAGCATTTCATCCTAATGTCAGTCAGTAACACAATGCCTACATGTAACTGCCTTGTTTCATATGGACATAGGCTATATGTGTCTTGCTATTATATTAGCCCATAGAGGAGTGCCCAGGTCAGTGACGAGGAATCCATTCTGAGAGTTGGTCCTGGATTTGGTGAATGTGTTTTTAAAAGACAGTCTAGCTTGGGTGAGATTCCTTCCCATGTGACTGCAGTGGTTTTATAACCAACAGGATAGCACACAATTTTAATTTATCCATTGCAAGACAATGGGTGTAGTGCACTACTTTCTCATTCAATACTGGATGAATAACCATTTTCTAACATGATCTAAGGGGCTCCATGATTAGTAGGTTGGAAACAGAACCTATGTGCATTAAGTTTTAAATGTCCCTTTTCTAAGTACCCCTGTTTATCCAGAATGAAAACTCAATGATGAAACTCCCGATGTAGCCTCATCTGACCCCTGTAATCCCGTTCTGCACAGGGTCAATAATGTAAGCCTAACATTAAAGTGGGTGAGACTCTAGGGCTTTCTGTCATGTGCAGCGATTTTCTGAATCGGACACTGTTTACATTACCTGTGGTAGGGAACCCTTGGTGTAACAGACTGATACTGCCTTCCGAAATCTCGAGATGATGATATTTGCTCCTTTTGTGAGGCGCTGTGAAGAGATACTTGTAATACCCGCTATATTTATCTAAGCAGATACATTGTGTTGTGTGCTCTCCTTTTACAATAAACAACATACTTAAAAGAATATATGTACTTTCATCCTAACAAGTTATTCTAGATGCTTACTATTCACTACTTCACTTTACTATTGAGATCTATCAAACCTGAGAGGAAGTTACTTCATACATCTACCCCAACGTCTATAAAATGACAGTATGATGCTGATTAGATGCTATGGGCATAGACTGCAACTGCTGAGTCGCACCCAGGATTAGGACACTGGTCCCATCCCCGGAGGGACACGGCATTTGCAGTCTGAAAGCTCTGACCTGGCTTATTGCCGGGTGGGTGACATCACAAGGGGCGGAGCTGAGTGGAGGCGCGTCATCCGGGTGCTGGGTAGGCAGCGCTTGGAGCTGACAGTGCTGCCTCCTCCATACTGTGAAAAGGACCCGGGTCGCTAGACACAGGCTACCCGTTCACACTGCACTTGACACAGGTCAGAGCCATGTTCAATCCTGGTAGTTTCCGTGTTGCTCGACCCGTGGTGGCCCTTTCAGACCGCACCTTGACCCGTGTTGGGGCCGCAAGGACATGGCAATAACCCGGGTCTAGAGGGCGGTCTGAAAGCGGTATTACTTGACTTGTCTTAAGGTTTGACACATATCTCTCCCTGAGATTATGCGGCATCAGTAACTCCAATGTTCTGGCAAAGCGCAGACTCATTGGTCCTAAAGGACCCTGTGAACATAGGAGCATGCTCTGTAGTGGCTTGAACACACTTAGGGCAGTATTCAATGAGAAAAATTCTCCGTGCATGGCGAGAGATTTTTTCTCTCGCCATGCACTCGCCCTGTTCCGGAGGTCTCGCTGCCACTCCTGCTCCCACTATTCAATGTGGTTAAGACTCTGGTTAAGAGTCTTAACCCCTGCAGCGGACGAGCGTCCGAGGCAGGGAGCTGGCAGGGAGCCGGGGTACGGTGGCAGCCAGGGAGATTAAAGTCTCCCTGGCTGCCCCAGAACATATGTGGAGGGGAGGAGGGCTCCCCGGGACCCAGGCAGCACAAGCTGCCCCCCCCCTATAGCCAGCGGGGGACCCAGTATTCACTGCACCCGATCGTGCATATGTAATGATCGGGTGCAGTGAATATATGAATATCTAATGAGCGGCTCGAGAGCTCTGGCCCCCTGCTGGCTGCTCTGTGTAAAAAAAATAAAAAAATATATATATTTTCTTAAATTAAATATATATTCATGTGCTATAAGCACATGAATAAAAATAACATGCCCCTTCACAGAAAAAAAATCCTGATTTTTTTTTTTTTTTTTACACCAAAATTAAAAAAAAAAAAAAACTTTTAGTTTAAAAGTTCACATTCCAGTTCTCCATGAAAAGATGGAGAATTGCTACACGGAGAGACACGGCAAAAATCACTTAAAAAGACGGCGAAAATATCACATTGAATAGGGTGGTTCACTTTTGGAGAGCAAAATGCTCCTTCCAACGCGAAAATAGCACAAACTTATAGCACATGAATAAAAATAACATGCCCCTTCACAGAAAAAAAATCCAGATTTTTTTTTTTTTTTTACACCAAAATAAAAAAAAAAAAAAACTTTTAGTTTAAAAGTTCACATTCCAGTTCTCCATGAAAAGATGGAGAATTGCTACACGGCGAAAATCACTTAAAAAGACGGCGAAAATATCACATTGGATAGGGTGGTTCACTTTTGGAGAGCAAAATGCTCCTTCCAACGCGAAAATAGCACAAACTCGTCATAAAACACAGCAAATTTTTCTCATTGAATACTGCCCTTAGTTATATTTACCAAGATGCAGATTTATAGAAGTGGCGATGTACTATGCAACCAATCACATTCTATTTATTGTTTATTTAGCTCCTTCTAATATCTGGTTGCTACAGGAAACCACTTTAACTCTATAAACTTGCAACTTATTTCACTTTGTATTTGTGTTGTTATTTTTATGCATTTCCATAGAATATGGATGGGGGAGTAATGTGAGAATACTCCGGAGGAAATCGAATCTTGGCGAGAGATAAAGCTAGAAAAATGATAGATGCTGATTGATTGGTACTTAGGGGCAGATTTATTAAGCGTGGTAAAGTGATAAAGTGGCTGGTACTTTATTACCGGCCAATCAAAGAACTCTGCCCCTCGATCTATTCATGATTACGCTCGCCACGCTATCTAAAATCAACTCCATGCCAACATGGATAGTGGGGGTATGAACTATTCATGTTGGCATGGAGTTAAGTTAGTTTATTTTCGATAGTTTGTGGCGAGCGTAGAACCCGGAAGTAGCACGGCGCCGTGAAACTACACAAGTACCAAATTATGTAATTATTTAAAAAGTAATCTCTCATGCCTGTAAGCATCGTAAGGGGTCATACAGAACATTATGGGCCAGATGCACTAAGCTACAAAAGTGATAAAATGGAGAGTGATAACCAACCAAACAATTAGCGCCTATCTTCCATGTAACAGATTTTTGAGAAATGTCAGGCAGGAGCTGATTGGTTGGCTGTTTATCACTCTCTTTATCACTTTTTAAGCTTAGGGCATCTGACCTTAAGTACTTAGGGGTTCATTTATGAACATAAAGTGGTAAGGGGGGCACTGTATGCAGGAGATACAGTTGAATTGTTGACCCCAACTAGGTCGACAGTCATTAAGTCATCACCGTTGGGTCAACATACAGCTAGGTCGACATGGGTTAGGTCGACAGTCAAAAGGTCGACATGGGTTGTTTTTACTGTTTTTTGAGCCGAAAGGCTGTACCTCATGCCCTACCATCCACTATTGCGTGGTAGGAGAATAAAATAGTGTGCCGGAACACAGCGAGGCACCGTGTCTGAAGCATCACGAGCGATGCGAGGGGAAGAGGTGCACTTTAAATAGTGTCCATGTTGACTGTGTCGACATTCAGGTAAAAAGAAAAAGTCAAAAAAACCACTGTCGACCTAACGCATGTGCCAACCTAGTCCCTTGCTAACATAGTCCCTTGTCGACCTAGACACCTGTCGACCTTGCTGTATGTCGACCTAATGATCCCAACCTGTATTCAGATAGAAAAATTATTTTTTTAGCACATGATGGTACTTGCATTGTTATAGAAAACTAGCATTATTCCAGTTCGTATTGAAATTCAAGCAGTGTAAATAACCCAAATGGTATAAAAGTAACCAATAATCTGCGAGAGGTTAAAACATTTTTGTCATTTTACTGGAAACATGTACTACAAGATCTGCAGTTCTGCGTCAATGACCAAGTCTTGCCTGGGCCTGAAGCACTGTCACTGCACTACTGAAGACTGGAAGGAAGCTATGAGCAGATGAAAGATCATTTATAATCTTTGGTTTGTGATGTTGGGTTTCTGTTAGCCATTGAGTAGGCAAACAGATGGTTCTTCAGTGTGTGGAGTTTATTTAATTGGCTGTGGTTTATAAAGTTGCCACTTCCTGATGTGTTTTAAATGCTTATTTTGTTATTAAAAGCATTTTCCTTTTTAAATGTTGGGCTTAAACACAGCTGTATAGTAAATAAGCCCCTGAGACACTATTTGTCAAACATGGTGGAGGAAAGGTGGTGATCTTGGGCTTTTTTACAGGAGTCATTCTGGGGCTCCCACACTCTCCCTTTGAGTTTCGCTGGTGCTGAAATCGGAGCACAGCCTGATCAGGCTGTGTCTCCGATTTTTCTCACATACACAGCCGCTGCCCACCAAAGTCACGGTCAGCTTCTTACAGGATTTCACAGTCAACGCCATGGCTGCTGGGATTTCTATAATGTCCAGGAGCCGAGAACAAGGCAACGCCATTTCACTCAGTCTCTACTTCTTCCTCAGCGGCGCTGGCAATGTGTAAATGGATGGCAGTGGGCTTTGATCTGTGCGGCGCCAAACATCTCAGTTATTGTGAATGATTTATAAACAATTGTGTTATTCTTTGTATTATGTAAGATATTTGGAACATTTGGGTACATTCTGTAAAGATATGTACATTTTGATTTTCAAAAAAATACTACATTCTTAAGGAATTGAACACAATCACAATGCTGAATGATAAATTATAGTACTTTTATAACCAACATTATATCACTTTTATTGATGGAGACCTACAAGTTTGTTGTCCAGGCCTTAATCTGGCACTGCATTTGGGGACAATTCTTTCTACAATATTTGGAAGATTGTCCTGAACGATATTTGATTGACATTGTAGAACAGTGGTTCCCAACCCTGGTCCTCAAGTACCCCCAACAGTGCACGTTTTCCCGGTCACCATGCAGGCGCACTCATTTTTCAAACACATTTTAAAAGATCCACAGGTGGAGCTAATTATTTTGCCTGTGATTCTGTGTGGAGACAAGGAAAATGTGCACTGTTGGGGGTACTTGAGGACCAGGGTTGGGATTCACTGTTGTAGAAGACATGTAGCAAGTGTGCTGTAAAGATGCCTAACAATACAATATTGACACAATACAGTACATATACAATATATTGACACATTAGTCTTAATACATAACGTTACATTTTAACCAATAGTAAGGGGCTAAATTCACTGCATTTACGCTTGCGTAGATGCGCTTGTGTGCGCGAAACAGCTTCAGTGATGTCACCGGGACCTTTGCTGAAAATGCAGACACTGACCATATCATTAGATTTGACGGCATGTTCAGACAATAATGCCCCTTTCCCACTGCAGCTCAAAAACGGTAAATTGCAGATTTTTCAGTGCAAAATACCATTTAAGGCTGCAGTGGGGAAGTGCCAGAGTTGAAATACCGTTTAAAGTTAAATGGTATTTCAACCCGTTTTAAAAGCAGAGTCCTACACACTAAAATAACGTTTTTGAGGCAGTGGGAATGCCTCTTAAACGTTATTTAGTGATAACAACAGGCTACAATTCAGTGATAGGCTGTTGCCTGTGTTCTGACCCTCCCCACAACCAGGAAGTTTGTGGGGAGAAGATTGTAGAAGAGTGCACACGTTTTTGGAGCATTGCTGGTGATATTTAATTAATCAAACAGCAGAATGGAAGGAGCTGCAAGACCCTCTCACATGCTGAATCAATCAGCATTACAGCAGAAACAATGACAAAAATCCACAGAGACGTGCTCTGCCAGCCATGGTGATTGTAGGGATGGCCATCGACCATCGATGATTTGAAATAATCGATGGTTCATGGCCGATGTCGAATACTTTAGCCATTGATGGGGGAGAACCAGATGGTTTCCCTCAATTGATGGAACAGCAAAACAATGTTTTGCTTTTTTTTTTAAGTGCCGGGACACGGAGCATAGCTTCGCCCCCGACACCCGCGAAGCCCCGTCCCCGTGTTTTGATTGGCCCACAGGCCAATCAAACAAACATAATGGATGACCATTGATATGTAAAAATATCGATGGTCAACCATAGCATAGTTTAGCACTATCGATGGCCAGTTGCAGAATTGCCATCGATGGCAACCATCGATGACAATGGCAACGATGGCCATCCCTAGGTGATTGCTGCACTAATCCGTCCTGGCCCCTCCCCCTCCTTTTATACTGTGAAAACATCACAGGTGTGTGCCTTTTTAACCCTGAAAAGCCCATTTAAAATGACAGGCACTCATTTCTGCTGTAAAAACGTTTTGAACAGCTTAAACGTTTTACCTGCAATGGGAATGGTACTTAAATGGTATTTAAAACGGTAATCTGCTGCAGTGGGAATGCTAATACCGTTTTAAATACCATTTAAGATTACCAGTACTTTAAACGGGTCTGCAGTGGGAAAGCAGCATGATACTGCTTTCACATTGCAAAAACCTGCTTTCAACCCGATTTTCTAAACGTGTCTTAAAACTGGTCAAAAGCCAGTTAAACCCCTTTCATATTGCATGATGTAAAGGTATATTGCAGTTTAACTACCGTTTTGTACCTTTCAGATTCAACCCGTTTCACCCATAGAAAGCCATACAATGTCATTTAAAAAAAAAAAATTCCTGCTTGTGGGCGGGGATCAAGTGTGGTTATCATTTGTAGCAAATACCGTTTCTGAGCTGTTCAGACTGCAGGGAAAACGGCTCAGAAACGTGTAGGATCCTGCTTTTAACACGTGTCAAAATACCGGTTTTCTGTAACCGGTAAATTGACAATGTAGCTTTCACATTGCAGCTGGAACCGTTTTAAAGCACTAAAAAACGGCAATATACCGTGTTACAGCTGCAATGTGAAAGGGGTATAAGTGATATCCAGTCCACTGGAGTGTGCATCATTAATAATATTGTTTTTGTACATATAGTTTAATGAAAATCATAATAGTGTATTCCCAGCTTGGACAAACAATATATCTGCTGCTCAATTGAACCAGTGCCAGTGTGTACAAAGCATTAGGATATCATGAGGACAAGGTTAAATGCTTTGAGTGCCAAGTGAAGTTGTCAAAATTGGTGTGAAAATTGCCATTTATTCATCACAATGACCTGTATTGTTTACCTTATATAGGAAATATAGATTTTTTTTAACACAAATTTTCTATTTGTATTTATAGAACAAATGGGAGTGATGCTGGCATTTTAAGCCAATATTTTGTACATCTCTCACAGATGTTGACACTCTGTGACCTATTCCTATAAAACATTAACATTTGGACTGAAATAATACTACCAATCAGATATTGATTTTATTGTATCACTTGCATTACAAAGATAAAAAAGCTTATTGCTGATTTGTTGTTCTACTAGTATTGCAGAAATATTCCTTTTAAGCAATTGTTCATAAATTATACAATCTCAACGTGTTTCTCAAGAGGCGTCAATTAAATATGAATAAACCAGTGTATTCAGGATCGGGGCTGGCGTAGACGTCACATGACTTGCCTTCAAAGTGCAGAAAACAGCCGGTTACCATGCCCAAATGCTGGTTTCCTGTCCATCATTTCATATGGCCAGCAATAAAAAAAGTAGCAGGATTTTATCGCAGTGCATGTGTACTGAGCTGTGCATATGCTAGTCTATTGATAATCGTCCAGCCTGCAATTCAAAGCTGTGCAATCAGATCTGAATAACCCCAATAGTCATGATGCAGTGAAGTCCATGCTTGGGAAAGCCCTTACTTCAACACAATTATTTTTCTTCCAGCCACTGTATTCTCACTTTGGGGCAGATGCACTAAGTTACAGACGTAATAAAATGACCAAACCAATCAGCTCCTGTCTGACATTTTTCAAACAGTCTGTAACATAGCAGGTAGGAGCTGATTGGTTGGTTGTCACTTTTGAAGCTTAGTGCATCTGGCCCTCTAAGTGTATATATATATCATACTACGTAAATATACTAAAGTGTGACCTTTTTAGAAGGGAAATGTTTCCCATAGCAACCAATCCGATTCTAGTAGCACATGATAAGATCTAGAATCTGATTGGTTGCTATGGGCAGAAAATCACTTCTAAAATAGTAAATTTACCCCTAAGGCTGCTTAGGACTGAATATCATCACCCCTGAAATCGCACCTAGTATAGATCACCAAGAAGAGGATAACTGAATTCCTTTGCACTTGTCCAAGCGTGATGCACAGGAATAAAACAATCAGGTAGCGAAGAAGTTTTCTACACGGGTATTTGCCCATTTGGTTCCATATTACGCTGCTGCATGCATGGATCGCACATCTGGAGAAGATCTGATCATGGATAAGAAGAAAAACGTGGATGAGGACCGCTGTTATACTGTCCGTTAAGTAAGTTAAGATTGTATTATTATTGCAACTACTGTGAATAGTAAAATGCCTGAAATAATGATGTCCATTTCTTCTCATGTCTCACCTAAAAGAATGACATACAAACTACATTGTGTGAATTACAAAATATAAAACTAATCAAAATACTGATTTGTACATGTGTGGCAATAAGTGGTTAATTTGACTCTTACTCCTTATACCAGGCATTCCCAACCACGATTCTCAAGGCACACTAAAGCCGCCCATATAAGCTGCGATGCTGTCCGTAATTTTGTGCTAGTTAGCATAGCTAGTTAGCATCGCACCTAGTACAAAAAGCATGAGATGTATTAAAGCAGTGTGCTCTTTGCACTAGATGCGATCTAGTATAAAAGAATGGGCTGCACAGACTTTTTGGCGGGATGATCTAACGCAAAAATGCGGTTAAAAGCCTGTTATCTGGGTTTTTACCGCATTTTGGTGTGCAGGAAAACCCACACACCGGGTTTTCGCTGCGGGGGGTATCAGGGGCAAACGCAGGATTTTCCGAAGGGGGTTTCCAGAGGGGCGGAGCAAAGCACGGAGATGGACACTTAGGTGACCCAGTATAGGCCGGGTCAGTTAAAGTATTATAGATAGACCAAATGTATATAAATAATAATAATAAAATATATATACATATATACATACATATATATACATATAGGGGCATCAACAGCAGTGTAGACCCCTGGGCATCCAGCTTTGATGTCCTGCGGGTGGTAGGGGGTATTATATCAACCGCTCAGCATGTAGGGCCTGGATCAGTAATTTCCACTAATTTCCCCTTTACTGCACAGATGGTGGGAGATGAGGTGGGAGAAGGGGGCATTGGGCTGAATGAAGGGGCCCTGATACATAACTTCCAGGGTGGTAGAGGATGTTTAATATGCAGAGGAGGGGAGTATAGTGGAGTGGGCTTATTATTCATAATTTTCTGGTGGGAGGACAGCTTGCTTGACTGCAGATATCTCCAGTTCCCGGAAATAAATTTCTTAGATGGTATTGGGGACTAGGGGATCAGATTTCAGGAGGCAGAGCAATCTGCCAACGAGTATATAAAACAACATACCAGGTGTGTGGAGCTGGAGCAGTAACCAGCTGCTGGAAGGCTGATATCTCTGGTTCTGGGAACAGTAGAGACAAGCTACTAGTGTCCCTCAAAGGGGGAGAGTCCCAGCTTTTGGAATATATCCTCAGAAAAACTCTGTCAGATAGAACCTGAAATATCTGACTGGGAAGAGCAATTAACAGGCTTGGATGGGAACCACTGCTTTGAAGTCAGATATCTCCGGTTCCCAAGGGCCGATTTTTTAATTCTTGTACCTATGGAAAGAGGAGACCCTCAGCTTTCAGACTAGGGACCTTAGACTCCTGGGGGGGTTTCTGGGTACTAAGAAACCCCCCCTGCGTGCGCTACTGGGTATGAATCCCAATCTGTCAATACCCAATAGAAGCCTTTGGGCTTCTTAACGTGGCAAAGCGCCGCCCCGCATGGACTCCCGCTAACATCGCCTCAACTGTGTCAGGGCAGCACAGTGCTGTGACGGAACGATGTCTAAAGCGTTCCGTTCATGAGTGTATCAACTCGTTCATTGTGCGTACACACGGTACGATTTGTCTATGATCTTCCTGCATGCAGGAAAGATCATAGACCATCGTTAATGATTCGCGGGTACGCACATCATTAACGATGCATGGAAAGATTTGATCGATTGGTCGTTCCAATCGATCGGTAATGCTCACATTGGGCTTCAAACCGTTCCGTGTGTACCCGGCTTTAGTGCATCCCGCCCTTTATGTGATGTGCCTGTTAGTAAGAGATCTGACTAATGACAGATGTATCAAGCTTCAAAAAGTGATAAAATGGAGAGTGATAAACAGTCAACCAATCTACTTCAACCTGTCATGTTACAGGCTAGATTTGAAAAATGACAGGTAGAAGCTGATTGGCTGACTTTATCGCTCTCCACTTTAGCACTTTTTGAAGCTTGACACATCTGGCCCTAGATCGCTTTGAAAATAAGCACAGATTGCTTTGTGTAGGCACCCCAGCAATGGCAATGTGCGATCCACGTGTCGCCATCGCTGGACTAGATTTATACTGCATGCAGAATAAATCTAGTCATCGCCAGTGTTCTCTCACCAGAGAGTACTGCTTGTGATAGATCGCTCAGCTCACAGTGCTAAGCAGTATCAATCAGCATGGAGGCTCAGTGGCCCAGTGTGTATAGGGCTTGAGGCCTGAGGTTGGGAATGCCTGCCTTATACCATAGGCAATCTGTCTGTAAACCATTTATGATTACAGATACTTCCAGTGCTGTACAATGCAAAATGGCCACCCATGGCAGATTTTTACTCTACAACATCTCTGCTGACCAAAGTCTTTCCGAATCATTGTAACTGTGACTGTAAACACTGGGTTTTATTTGTCATAAAGTACAAAGCCAAGTCTTTGTGCCTTTCATTTAAATCTTAAAAGGTGTAATGTAGAATTGAAACCAAAATGACCATAGTTTATGTGGGCAAAAGCTTGAAAGTGTTCATAACTCCCTGTTGGTGGAGGGAAAGATAAATGACCAGTCTCCCTGGCTCGTGGCTCCTTGCATTACATTGTTCAAAAAGGATAATGACATTTATTTATTTAAGTTTCTTATATAGCGCACACATATTCCGCAGCGCTTTACAGTGAATATTTGAACATTCACACCAGTCCCTGCCCCAGTGGAGCTTACAATCTGTTACAGATGGAGCCGGGCTCCCTCTTGCTGGCGAATCGCCAGACCGTCACCGCTGGCGATCCGCCAGCAGCCCGGCTCTCATCTGACTGAGACGCGCGTGCGTTGGGACCCTGTCCGTCACTGCTTCAGGGAGACGGACAGGGTTGGGGGGGGGGGGTGTGGGGAGGGCGTAGGGACCCCGGGACCGCCGTCAAGCTGGTGGGGACCCGGGGGAAGCCGTCGGAAGGGGACGCGCGCATCTCGTGCCCGCGCGTCCCCTCTCGCAAATACAGATGGCGGATGGCGTCGCCATCACCATCCACTGCAAAGAAGAGCCCGGCTCCATCTGTATCTACCACCCACACGCAGACATTCTAGGGTTAATTTTGTTGTGAGCCAATTAACCTACCAGTATATTTTTGGGGATTGTGGGAGGAAACCCACGCAAGCACGTTGAGAATATACAAACACCACACAGTTAGGTTCCCAAAAATGTTTGTTCTGCGCTGTGTGTTTCGTCCTTCCTAATCCAGAAATACAATCATGTGGAATGTCCGCTTGTTGCACTACAAATCTCAGCATGTAAATAACAACTGGACACCCACAAGTAGGCCAATCCAGCTTTATACTATAAAGCGTTAATGTGCCGATTGTAAAATGCTAAATCCATATTTGCTTCCTGAATATAGAACCAAGAACCAGCACTATCTTTTACTAAATATCTTTTATGCACATTTTCAATAAAAAAAAATTGAATTTAACTTGTTTCCTTTAGATTTACATTTCTTAAAACCAATAAAATCTGCATATCTGGCTCAGAGATCCAGGGGAGTGGGTGGATTTTTTTTATTTTAAAGATGTTTTTTTTTTTTTTTTTTTATTTGGATTTTTATTTTAGGAGGTGGAAAAAGAATGTTCAGAAACTATAATATAATATACAAACTAGATTCTGACAAAAAAACAAGCACCCACAAAGCTGGTTCTTCTGTGCTACAACAAGGTAAAAGATACTAACAAAATGCAGGATATTAGAATGGTAATTACACATGTTTGGTTTAACCATATCTCTCAACTGGTAAGAGCATCATTTGCAATACATTGATATTTGTTTTCCTGCTACTCTTGGGAATTAATAATGGTACTTGTTTAGTTTCACGGCGGCAGTATGGCCGCTGTGAACTTCCATCTGCTGCGCTCACTAAACTATCAAAAATAAGGTAAATGAACTCTATGCCAATGAAGATAGTTCATACCCCTACTATCCACGTTGGCATAGAGTTAATTTTAGATAGCGTGGCGAGCGCAGTAAGCCACCGAGCCCGCAGCGTGGGCGAGCGAAGCGAGCCCCGCAAGGGGACTCAGACGCACGGCTGCTGCCGCCGTGAAACTAAACAAGTACCTTAATAATAAACAGATTTGGGATAAATATATATTTCTATTATTATTATTATTTGGAAATGGTCACAAATCTCTGCTCAATCTTAGCCAAGGCCTGAAACTAAATATACTTTATATGGCTCATCAGGATTCTTTAGTTGTATATAATGTTATCAATTATTTTAAAGAATTGTTCCACCCAAAATATACTATTTTATATACAGAGGGCCTGATTCATGTTTTAAGCAAAGCAAAATAAAAGCAACTGGGCAAAACCCTGTTGCCCTGTAGGTGGGGCAGATGTAACTTGCAGAGAGATTTAGATTTGGGTGAGGCGTTTCTGAAATCAGAATTGCAGTGTAAAAATAAAGCTAATATTTGTGGGCTACAACATGCAAAAGCAGCCAGTATTTACCCTGCACAGAAAAAGTGTAAATGTATTCTCTCCACTTGCAGTTTCAATCACACAGTTATTTGTGTATTTTGCTTTACTTACAAGGAATATGTATTGGTGAAGAATTTAGAAGCATGGCTAAGTTTTAGCTTGAGATGGTCAGTGAATAGGCAAATCACACACATGGACAGGAGTTCTGGGATACAAGTCACTACAGTCTGATTTTATCATGGAGAACCAAGTTGGGATCTGACCTGCTGTACTGCACCTCGTTAGAAATTGTAAGTTTGTTTAATAAAGGTAAGCAGTGATGGATATCACACTAGGTGCAGGTGGCAAGTGCCAAGGCTTGCTACTAGCTGGGGCTACTAGGAAAAGACTACATTCCCCGTGGATGATGCGTCAGGAACAGGCGGATGTTTCCTGGAGCCCGGAAGAGTACGTTTGGATTCGGAGTCCAGGGAGCACTTGCATATGCAATCCAGGAGTATGGAAGAGAGTCTTATCCAATGATAGAAGCCAGTGAAAGGATAAGAATAGATAAAAAATAAGTGCTTCCTAGTACTCAAATTCTCCCAAAAATCCAAAACTAATTTTGTCAATGGTTCCCAAACTCGGTCTTCAAGGCACGCCAGCAGACTAGGTTTGAACCCCTTGCCTTACATAGTCGCATGTGATGCGACAGTAGCCATGTGTGATGCCTCCACTCTGCTGTCCCTCTGTGTGACATGGCAGGCAGAGATCGCTGACATCACTGCTGCAATCGCCCCAGAAGGGTGTGCTGCGGTGAAGCACACTGTTCCTCTCCAAGCACATTTTAGCTGATCTCTGTGCATGTGCAAGGGGGGAGCTCATTGAGGAAGGCAGTATTTTTTTATATTGTGGGGAATGTAGCATGTAGTGTAGCAGGGTTGGACTGGCCCACAGGGAATCCCCCCGTTGGGCCCCACTGACCTCCTCTTGGGGCAATGGTGCATTATTATAATGACATATAATAATAATGACATTATTATGCATAAACTAGAGGTATTTACAATGTATTCATTGATATTACACTTTCCAATGATTAGCCAAACCTCTGTGGCAGCTGGTCACACCCCCTTTGGAGAATAACCACACCCTTAAAGAAGGGCCCCTAACACTGCATTCCCTGGTGCCCTTTATGTCTCAGTCCCACACTGTAGTGTAATTGTAAAGTGCAGCGTTTAGAGGGATGTTGTCTAGCATGCAGTGTAGTAATGTAGTACAGGGGCCACGTGACAGAGATGCTTAGGGCATTTGGGGTACAAAGGGGCAATATTGTTCCACAATATACCCTTTGTTCTCTATAATTATTTTAGAGGGGGTGGGGCAGGAAAAATAAATGCCTTACCGTGGGTGACAAAAAGCTTAGTTTCGGCCCTGCCTCTGTAGTACCATTTACACACATAATGACCTCACTAGTGTTGCTTACATACATAATGCCCCCTATGGTGCTCCTTACACATTATGCCCCCAGTGGACTGACTGCTCTGGGCCTGGGACAGCCTCTGCCACTGCTGACCTCTGCCATTCTTAAGATAAGGGGAGAAGAGCAGAGCACATGCTTCTCCCACTCCGGCAGCTATTTCTAATATAGCACTGGCTTTTGAGCCAATTGGAGCTTGCAGCCTAGCAGCCAATCACCGCGGCTGCTAGTACACGATTTCTGATTGGATGGAGGCCAGGTGCATTTGAAATGCCCACTCTGTAATAAGAGTGTTCGCCAGTGTAGAGAATAGAGGGGCCCGGCGGCATGCCCTCTAGCCTCCTTGGCTCCTGGACCTCACGCTCCACTGAAGTCACCCTTCCGTGCCCATGTACACACGTTAAAGCAGATCCATCGCTGCCTGCTGTCAAGGTGAGCCAGCCCTAGGCTTGGTATGCATGCCCCTAGACATCTGCCTATGCATAGGGCCAACTCTATGTACAGGCAGATGCCAAGGGGCATATGTAGTTCTTATTCACAGTGAGACTCTGGGCCTGATTCAGACCTGATCGCACACCCATGAATTTGCATGGCCAGCAATCAGTTTAGTATCCACCCCACTCCAGTGAAACCCTGCCTTGCAAATGAATGTGTACGGTGTGAAAATGCTTAAAACCCATTGCAAGCATTGAATCATTTTTACACTGGCCACAACTAATTCACAGCTGCCGCATAGCCCAGGACAGAGGGCCTGATTCAGACCTGCTGGGCTGCGAGTGTTCAGAGCCCAGTGAGCAGGTAGCCACCGACCTGCCGCCCCTGTGCACAGCTGTGAATGTATATGCAGCCGTGCACACAGGGGGGAAATCATTCACCATCAAATGATTTTTCCCCTGCTCACAGCGCTGAGTGAGCCATGACTCACTCTGTGCTGTGAAGACTGTAGGGAAGAGGCCCTCCCTCCCAATGACCAGGCAACACCTGCGTTTTCTGGAGAGCACCCAGAAAACACCGGCAGCACGCCCCCAAACGGCCACCCGCTGTCAATAAAACAGCAAGTGGCTTGCGAAAACAGGCTTTCAGAGCAATTTGCAGCCCGTTCAAATGAATTGGGCCTTTACTCTTAAGGCCCCCATACACTAGCCGATTTTGGTCAGATTTCGGCCAGATCAGTCGGATCTGGCCGAAATCGGACCAAAATCGGCTAGTTTTGATGTCCCCTCAGATCTGATGCGCGGTCCCGTGCGCATCGGATCTGCGTCGGTTGGTCGGACCTGCTGCACGTCCGACCACCCGACTTGGGACCTAGTGGGGCGGCGTGGCGGTGGAGGGAGCAGGGGGGGCTGGGGACGCTGCGGGGGACACAGGCGGCATAGAGCCGGGCTGGGGGAGCCGGGAGCTGTCAGTACTGAATAAAAAAAAAAAGCCCATACAATGAATGGGCGGCCTGTGATTGGCTGAGCGCTCTCTCAGCCAGTCAGCAATTGGCTGAGAGAGCGCTCAGCCAATCACAGGCTGCCCATTCATTGTATAGGCTTTTTTTTCTAGCACTGACAGCTCCCGGCTCCCTCTGCCCGGCTCTATGCCGCCTGTGCCCCCCGCAGCGTCCCCAGCCCCCCCTGCTCCCACCAGCAGCCCTGCTCTGTAGCCCCGCCCCCCTGCTTTTTTACATGTAAAAAATGGCACATTAAGTGCCAATCTAATCAAGCTCCCCCGGGGAGCAGCCGGGGAAGCTCAGGGGGAAGTCGGGGGCTACTTGTCCTAAGGACAAGTCGCCCTAGTGTATGGGGGCCTTTAGGCTGCAATGAATACGGCCATATCCGGGCTGCTACAGATGTCACACACACTCTCCCCGCTAACAGGCTTTGTCATGCCTGCATTTCCCTGCCACTCCCAGCGTTTTTTCTTGCCACTTCCTAAAAACACTCCCGGTCAATCACCTTGTGCACGGCTAGCGAACAGAAATAGTTGCATCATTGCACAGCATGGTTACTGTAAATTGTACGCATGCGCAGTGCATCTATATATAATTGTCCGCTGTGCAAATTCCCAGCCGTGGAATCAGGCATACTTGCCTACCTGACCCTCTCCATGAGGGAGAAAATGCTCTGTTCCTGGACTTCCCTGGTAATGTAGGATTGCCATCACCTGTGGTGAAACACCTTTCTTATCAATTACCTAGGTCCCCACAGGTGATGGCAATCATATATTACCAGGGAAGTCCAGGAACAGACCATTTTCTTTCTCATGGAGAGGGTCAGGTAGGTAAGTATGTTCAGAATCAGGCCCTGTATACTGACATATACTTTGACAGGTACCAGGGAGATAATGTACAAAAGCAGAGATGGTGTCGTTATGGTTGTGAAAGGAGGGGACGCGTATACCTGTGAAGTAATGCGCGTGCGCTCGCCACACTATATAAAATCAACTCCACGCCGATGTGGATAGTGGGGGTATGAAAAGGTCGGAGGACGCATAACACCGCCCCTCGCAGGCTCGCTGCGCTCGCCATGCTTCGGGTTGGCGTGGGGGGTGCATTTAACATTGTAAGCACCCATTAGGGTGCTTATACAATTTATAATCGCATTGCATTGTATGGCATTGTATGCCATATACAATGCCATACACAATGCCATACAATTTTAACATTGTATGACATTGAAGAACATCGGGGGGCATCGCATCGCATACCATCGCATGCCTTATGGTCTGCGATGCGATGGGCGCCCTGATAATACACAAGTACCAAAGATTCTACAGGGAGATAGAAGGGAGAAACAACAGTACACGGCGAGACTGAAATCCCAGCTTCATCAGGAGTGCCCTGAGACTGAGCATTACACATGTGCGGTATATACAGTACTGTATAATAGTATGACTATGGAATAGGTCGGTGACGATGACTTGGATCCGTCAGGGGTCGGTAGTTGCGGTATAAGCAAAGGACAGCTCTTACTCTATGGTTCCTGTGAGACAGAGCACCTTCTATCCTCCGCCCTTCTCTATGGTTCTCGCACAAGCGGCGGCAGCGAGCATCGCAATAGCTGGACACGGCGGACGTCAGACCCGTAGCCGTAGCTCCCATCTTACCCCCATCCTGCTACGGAGCGCACACATCCTTACCGCGGGCGATGGCTTCGATGGATGGGGGCGGCCCCGGTGACTGTAGCATGGCGGACATAGAGGATTTCCGTCAGTACCATGAGAATGACAAGCAGTGGGCTGCCCGCAAGCAGTTCATGGCCCGCAACATGCATTTATACCCCGGCCGCAAGGTAGACCAGCTTATCGCCCTGTCTGTTACGTGGAGTAATATCGTTTTCATAGGAAACCGGTGAGTACAGCAAAAACACATGTATCATGTATGTGCACCTAAGTACAGCTGTCATGGTTGTATGTATGTGTGTTTGTGTAACATATGTACAGCTCTTCTGGTTGTATATGACCTATGTGCTGCTCTCATGGTTGTGTGTGTGTGTATGTATGTAAGTAGGTCAGTATTTGCCTAGGGTGCTGATAATTCTCACACTGGCCCTGTTGTCTCCATACACCGCTCCCTTGGTCGTGTATGAATAGGTACCCATACACTAGGTGACGCATGTGATTTGGGTGCTTCTCATGCTATTGTGGTGATCAAGCTCATCAAAAACTTCCAAATTGCATTTGATTGACAGCAGGTCTGATGCAATGCACAGATCGCGTCCGAGCCAAGCAGGCTTGGATTGTATGTGATATAGCATATGCAATAGGACTGCATACGTGGCTCAAGGGGGGATTGCAGAGAAGTCACCCTAGTGCCTTATGAATGTCACCTACGCACAGGGTCTTGACCAGCTTTGGACCCCGGACGCACACACAGGTCCAGGGGCAGTGTGAATGACAACCTGGGTCCCGTTCACTGCATTGTAAAGGCACCGCTGGAAACTGCTGACATCTCCCAGCACCACCTCCTGATAACATCACCCACCCGGCTTTATGCAGGGTCGGGCGTCTAGTGTTAAATGTGCTTGCAAGCGGGGTCGCACTTGGATTTTGTACCTGGCTTGCGAGCGCTTTCTAGTATGAAAGGAGTCTTAGTTGGGTTTGTTTGTCTGTCTGTCACCTGTGGACAGCTCTTGGTCATGGATGTATGTCACCTATGCACATCTCTGCTGGTTGTCTGTCTGTCAAGTATGTACAGTTCTGCTGGTTGTATGTGTGTCTGACTGTCACCTGTGCACAGCTGTACAACCCTAACTGTCGCTGTTAGTGCTTAACCTTCCTACCACTTTACCTAAAATCTAACTCCAACTGCAGACTGACCCATACCTCAGCACAACAAATCTAGCACCGATTTGTTTATTGCTATCCAACGAGCCCGAAAAGCTGTTGCAAGCCGCTATTTATTAGGGCTTTTTTATCACCTGCCACAGGTAAAACAATACCCCTGATAACAGCCCCGTTTACGTGGGGAAATGGGTTGTGCAGCTGCAAAAACACACTTTTCACTGAAAGTGTTTTCACAAGAATCATTTTTTTCCCATAGATGCGCCCCCCCCCCCCCCCCCCCCCCCCCCCCCCCCAAAAAAAAATGAAGGGGGATAAATCGCTAAAAAAAAGTCCGGTTTTTGTAACTGATTATTTTTGCCTCATAATAGAACTTGAACTGAAGTGTTCTAGGCACAGTCTGGGCTCATTATTTTATCTTAAACCAGTGTATATTGAAGGAACTATGCACCTTTTTAGTTTTGGTTTCAGATTAATTGAGTATATATTGTATTCCTAGATATGGGGAGCAGCTGACAGAGAAAGTTCATCAGATGGCTGAAGGAATTGATATTGGTGAGATGCCATCATATGAGCTTGTGCCTGATGCCAAGGCAACAAAAAGAACATCCACTTTAGATGCTGGTAAGTTATCATTTAGGCATACAGTAACATAAATCTACATTGAGAGGAAAACTGCAGCCAAACCATTACTTGTATAGGTTCCCACTCATAGATCGTAGTATAAATATACTGCATTTCAGTGAAATCCAGAAGTGAGCAGCGGGTGTTTGGCTGGCAAACGTGTCTTGTTTTCTCTTTTACCTCTCACTGTCCACATTCACGCCTTTCCTGATATTGGTATTGAAGATTTATTACATACAGGTACAGCAGGACTAATACACAAATCATAATACAGCCACCAGGATATTTGTGTTAAGATTTGAAATCCCCCTCAAAATTAATTATATTTTGGCAAACATTATTGTTTCAACATGTAACGACCTACATATATTTAGTAATAACCCATTCCATATGTTATATCAGGGCTGGGTAATAGCCCGCACCACAGTGAATGAAAATTGCACATTTGCAAGTAGAGGATACCCCTATCCTGTGCACCCAGCATGGATGCAGGCTCTGGAGGGCAGCTTTAGTGCAATGTCTGTTCGCAATAAAAGGTTGCTTACTAATTCCTGTATCAGAGACAATTTGAGTTTATTAATATGAGGCTGCAATCAAAGATGGTCATTCGTGGTGGTCAATCCAATCGGATGTGAAGGGTGCAATGTTCAGTTGCAGCCTGTATTAATGCCGGCAACAGCACCGGAACTCACTCCCGTCATTGCTCTAAATTGCTCAAAGCCTTATGGGACAGAGGACACTTTTGTGGGAGTTTGTGCTGCCGCAAAGTAGCACCCAGAAGATCACAAAGAATAGGATTGAACAATTAGGGTTTTTAAAGGAAAGAACTCAGTAGTAATAGAAATTCATAATAGTCATTAGTATCTTTGTAAAGGCCATGGTGACAATATTCTGGTACACTGTTATTGGCAAATGGACTTTTGGACTTTTTGGTATTTCCATGCATGCAAGCAAGCTTGCCTGAAGAGCTTTCATGTATACTACTGGTGCAAAATGCTCTATAAAGAGGAAACATACAGTCTGTCATAATGTGGTGCTCATTCTAGCACTCGCCATATTTGCAAACCCATGCAGTTCCTCTTCCCTGCCTGGGGTGTTGCTGTCTGCTGTGGCGTTTCTAGCACAGGTCTGGTTTGCATATCAGTGCTGATATACAGACTACACTGCTAGAAGCACTACAGCAGACAGAGACACCCCAGGCAGGGAAGAGGAACTGCATGGGATTTCAAATATGGCGAGTGCTAGAATGAACACTAATAATGGCCTTCTTTTTGTGGGGGCATGCAGGAAGTCGTAAGGGGCTTCTATTCCCTCCTGTGCATGGACTTAAATACAGGAGGAGCATTGGTATTGCTTCTCAATTTACCAGAGTTCTGACTGTATGATACCTACTGTTCTTTCAGATAATAATCTTAAAAATAAAATAAAAAACAAGCTTATGGCCCCCCTGCAAGTCATGCTTGTGAGGCTGTGGTTCCCTAGTCCCCAAAGCAAGATACGGACGTAATAGTGTGTACAGACGGTTAGATTTGGCTTTATAGGAAACATCGGAAGCCAAATCGCATGCTTTTTTAGGGCTTGCGAGCCCGATGCGTTGCCGATGCGCGCTCCCGTGTGAGCGCATATCGGCAGCCAGATAGAGGGGGCAGGCAACACTATATAGTGCAGATCTGCACTATATAGTGTAAATTGTGCCCCTCTAGCATGCCGTGAGATGCGAGTCCCGATGTGATCTGATCGCGTCGGGACTCGCATCTCACGTCAGTATCTGCCGTGTGTACACACCATTAGACTGGTTTTCCCCTGACTCATTGTGCAGAAGCTGGTGGTCATATCCCAAAGCATTGGAGACCCTGTCCTGTGTGAGAATTAGCTAGGGATGACCTTGTGTATGACCACTCTCTGCTTCTTTGGGTGCTGTCAGATGCACAGAGATGCAAATGTGAGAGATGATTTAATATAATTATATTTTGGTGCCAATGTGGAAATAATAGGTTATCTGTAAATGCCAAATAATTTAACACATTTCTTTATTAAAAAAGATTTTGCTTTTAGAGAGAAGATGCATAATGCTGATTGTTATTAGCATACATATGTTAAGTGTTTGAGCAGCTTTTGTGTCACCTATAATATGAAACATTTCTGAAGGTAATTTGAATTTTTATTTTTAAACGCAGTTGGACAACCTCAGAAAAAGAAATTTGGACCACGCCCACGCTTCGAACCTGTACATTTTGTCATCAGCACATCGACCGATGACCAAAAATTTCAACAAACAAGAGAGTCTACGTGCATTCAAAAACAAGATGGCGATAGTCAACTTTCCAAAAGCATGCCGCAGGGGTTTGATGTATCTGTTACTGTAAGTGACGACTCAGAGCCTGAAGAACACTCAGAAATGGAGTCGAGTTCCACTCCCTATATCTATGACTCCAGTTCTTATGTTGAACAAAGCAAGAGTGACTCTGGCTCTTTCATGGCCAAAATAGAACAGAATTATTCCGCCAAATTTGAATCTCACTGTTCAGATTTGTCCAGAGATTTCCGTTCAAATGTGCTCGATATGTGGAATGGTATCAACAAGCAAGGGAGAAAAGGTATCGGTTTTGTAAAGCCGCCTAAAAATACTGGCCGGTTTGGCAAAAGCAAGGAAGGCGGCACACATCCTTACCTGGGCCGCAAATTACAGACTTTAGATAAATCTTTTTTTATTAGGAAACTTTCTGCTATTGTGAAGCAAAAGATGTTAAAGCCTGCAAGGTCTTCTGATGGTAGACAAATTAACTTTATCCACATGTTGACACTTTGTATTCAGACATGTAAAACAAACCCTGTATACACTTATGTACGGGTTAAAGAAATTCCTCCCGACAATCTCCCAAAATGTAAAATCCCATCTAATGGCTTTGCCTGTGAAGTCAGATGTCAGGATATTTACTTAGCCACTGGATATGCTTTTAGCAAAAATGGAGCTCGGGACCAGGCTGCTAAACTGGCCATTGAGCTGTTACAAAGTCCCGAGGTGGAAGCCGTCACAGTGAACAGAAAATTTGGCAATGAGTACCGTGAAGATGTGGTGGCTTGCCCAAGTAACGCAAAAAGGAATGAATTTCCGCCTGCTCTTAAACAGAATGATAGTAATGGGAATGACGGTGTTCTAGCTGGTCAACAGAGTACAGAGACAACAAAGGGTACATCAACCAGGCCTTGGTCAGAATTTATTCTTAAAGAAAATACAAGTGACGCAATAGGCATTCTGAACAACTCCGCTTTTTTTAACAATATGACGGTGGAATATAAATATGAAATGATGCCGAACAATAAATGGCGATGTAGTGTATTCGTGCAGGACTGTTGCTTAGCTGAAGGGTATGGGAATAAGAAGAGCAGCAAGCACGAAGCAGCAGAAGAGGCCGTTAAAGTCCTTAAGGGCGTGCAACCTCATTTTCAAAAGGCCGGCTTTGCCAAATGCACCGACACTGGGCCAACAAATGCATTGAAAGACCTTGTAATATATGAAAACGCTCCGAATCCCATCTACATTCTAAATGACACTGCTCAGATCAACAACGTGACTATAGAATATGTGTTTGAGAGCGCATCTGGATTTGATTGGAAGTGTAAGGTGTTTATGGCACAACAGTTTATAGCAGAAGCTGTTGGCATTAAGAAAACTGTAAAACATGATGCCGCACAGAAAGCTGTGAATATCTTAAAGAAGACCCATCCTGTGATGATTAATAATCTGCATAAGGGTCCTGTCACAGATGCCATTTCACGAAATCAGATCCGAGGGCTGTCAAACGAAGACGCGTTCAAACAGCAAATCAAAGAGGACAATATTGGGAACCAGCTACTAAGAAAGATGGGATGGACAGGCGGTGGCTTGGGCAAAGGAGGATGTGGGATCGCAGAGCCCATAGCTGTAAAGGAGCAGCACATGCGGGAAGGCCTTGGCTTAATGACTGGTGACCAGAGAATTACAAAGAGAGATATTGAACAAATTATAAGGAACTACTCTGCTTCAAATAATCAAGATGACCTCACCTTTTCTAGGGAACTGACCAACGAGGAACGGAAAAACATCCATCAAATGGCTCAAAAATATGGTTTAAAGAGCAAATCTCATGGACAGGGTGTGAAAAGGTTCTTGGTAGTCAGCCGGAAAAGAAACCGACAAGAACTCATACATCAGCTCAGGCAGGAAGGCCAGGTCGGCTCTTATGTTCTTGTTATGCCACAGAATTAACACAGCAGCGGGGATATTTTGTTTTTTATTATTTTTGTTTTTGTTTTTTTATCATGTTTGGAAGGTTAATGTTGTACACACAACGTTGATGTTCATTTATAGAAGAACTAAATTGTACTTCACACTTTATGGTTTTAAAATTAAACAGTGTATTTTATAATTTAAGAGGTATAATTAATATACTGAACACTAGTCATCTGCGTTCGTGACTGGCCCTTTTGCTTACAGTATTTAATGACATTTTAAATGTTGTGGAATGTTTGGTTTTCCCATAAAATGGACATTTGTTGAAAACGCCCATGTTGTGTTATCTTTTTCCTTTTACAAATGCTAAATTATATTTTTTTTAAATTTGAGGATTCTCATGGTGTCTAACCATGAGTTCATGAGCATACAGCCTAGAGTTTCAGCATTTTTAACATGGCTCCCCTGAACTAAAAGGTCTTTGTTTCAAATTTGGAAGCACATTAAATCAAGCGAATTATTCCTGGTCATCCTTCGGCTCAGTCATGTGGTGGTGTATTGATGTGCTTCTGATTGTCCACGTTTTATGCTAGGCAAAACCACTCATAGTGTCTACCAATCAGCTTGACAATAAAATAATTTATTTGATCCTGGACCATTAACCCGAGGCACCACTGTAAGAGCCTGGGGGGCACCCAGTGTGGGTATTACTGGCACAGGCGCTATTCATTTTCAGATCGCATGGTGTAAAAAGAGATTAGAAGCTCAAACACTAATAAAGAAGACTCTCTTGTTCCAATATTTAGTAGTCCCTTGGCAATCATTCTATATTCACTGTTCTTTTGATCTACTTTGGGGGTAATTCAATAAAGGCCCCCATGCACTGGGTCAGACTTGTCCTTGGGACAAGTCGGACCAGTTTGCCCGGCAGCTTCCGATTTGGCACTTGACGCTGATTGGCTGAGATCCAATCCACGTCCGGCCAGTGCTTTCAAATTCAGCAGCGCTTCCTGCGCCGCAACTCGACTAATAGCGATATTCACTCAGTTCCCATCTGCTGACTAGCGCTGCAGGATGTCAGAATCCCGCTGCCCACCCCACGCCGCTTGCCGGACCCTGCAGCCCGCCCCCCACTGCACACGTCGGAGGTCCCAGGACAGGTGGTCGGACCACCTGCTCGGGTCCGATGCGCACGGGAACACGCATTGGACCTGAGGGGACATCAAACTGAGCCGATTTCATTGCCCAATTGGTCGCAATCAGACAAAATCAGCTTGGTGTATGGGCACCTTAAGGATCCCAAAAGCAAAATCTTTTGGGTGATTTCAAACTGAAATCTAAATTGCAGTGTAAAAATAAAGCATCCAGTATTTAACCTGCACAGAAATAAAATAACACCCAAATCTAACTCTCTGCGCATGTTATATTTTACCCACCTGCAGTGCACATGGTTTTGTCCATGATAATCCTTTTACACCAAAGCAATAACCTGGATTATTGCAGAGTCAACCCCAGATCAGTGGTTGGTGTAAATGGGCCCCCAAAAATAACAGGTCCTGTTACCTAGCAGTTCAACCTATTCCGGGTTGAACACTGATTCAGGGGCAGTGTAAATGGGTAACTTGGGTCATCTTACCTGGACCTGTTTACTCCTCCCAACCACAGCGTCCTGTGGTCAGTATGGAGGTTGGGCAGGGGGCACATCCAGCCTCCACTGCTGTCTGGTCCTGGCTGACTGATTTCCCAACATTAGCTGTCATCTCCAAGTGCCGGCTCAGGATCCGCCTCCGCTGACATCACCTTTCTGGCATTATGCCGGATGGGGACACTGGTGTGAAAGGGGGTCAAATGCTGTGTCGCAACCAGGTTGGAGCCGAGTACAAAAACCCGTTTTGGTGTACAAGGGGATTTTAGAAAGATAATTTGCTTTTAAGATCCTTACTGATTAACCCCGTGTTCAGCAATATCTGAGATTATATCTTATACAGTACTAGCTGAATGTTAGCTGTTAATAGAAAAATTTCTGTTTAGCACAACCATGTTATTTCATACCTTTTTTTTTTGTCTTGTTTGCTTGAAATATCTAGCTAGTACTAGGTGATATGACTTTACAATGAATGATCACAGAGCCAAGGTAGAATCAATGTTTCACTTCTTTATTGTTGCGTATTCATCGACATACACAATAGTAAAGAAACACCATATTTATTTGCAAACACCTTCAAGAGTACCTGCCCATTTCTCCTCCCAAGGAGGCTAGATACATTCAATAAAGAGCTATGTAGACATACATATTGTCTATATATCTCTTTAATTATTATACCTACAAGGCTTGGTAGGAGACATGGGTGAGGTACCCTTGAAGGTGTTTGCACGATTTTGTATCCTGTTGAAACTGCAGCAATAAAGCTTAGAAATCTTGATCACCTACCTGGGGTCTGTGATCCCTTAGTGCAAAGATGCCCAGTGTGCTGCCTATTACTCAATGTAGATTGTTTGACTTCTGCTGAAGTAGGTAACAAGAGGGGGGCACTAAGATGCAGTTGATATTTTGTAGCTAGAGTCCTAGCCGCAAACATTCTATATTCGTATACAGCTATGTCCTCATACATCTTTGCTGCAGTCATGCAAAACGGCCTTCTTGGCATGCATTTCTTAGGGAAGCTTCTCTCATCCGGCATCTAATTGGCTTTTTAGTTGAACCACAATGAGACTAGGATGAACCAGAAGACACTGCTGATTAATGAGATATATTTGTATATCTGCGTGCGACTGAGTCGCTGACCCTGTACAGTTTTTATGTTTTCATTACAAGTGATTTGCTGCACCGTATACAGACTCCTATCACACACAACATACATGTGTCATATATCAAATTAATCAGCACAGTCCCCTATTGCATCCTAGTTGCATTGCAAATATAAAAAAAACCAGAACATGACTACTCACTCACGCATCTCATTCTGCGTGGCATATTGAGGCTAGATGTATGAGGCTGTTTCTGTGCATTATTTATTTTTTCTTTAATACTGGTTATATGTAAAGAGTTCAACTCTGTCCCAGTTGAATTTAACACCTAGCCCACCTTGGTAAAACCATGTTGCACTAAAAGTTTGAATTGTGCAGACAGATTTACAGTTGGACTGACCAAATTACTACTTTTGTGTGCTAAAACATGTCCTAAAAGAAATTGAATGCAATTTTTGCATGGACACTGATCGGATTCAAACTTAATGGATATGGAGTGAGGAAGCTATAAGACAGAGATTGGAGGGAAGAGCAGATAGGCACTAGCGGTTGGGTGGGGAATGTTTGGGCTAAAAACTGTGACAACTCAAAGTAAAAGTACATTGCAGAAGCCGTCCTTTAAAGAAGTTGTACAAAACAGAAAGATAAAAACTGCGCTGGTAACAGCCTTAATAAAACTTGAATTTATTATTCAATCAAGATTCATCACTGGCCAGTGATAATATAAAAAAAAGATACACAGACAATAATAGACAGAGTAACATAAATAACCAGGTTATTAGTAGGGTTAGCAGCTTGTAAATTATTGCGATGCCTTATGGTAGATGTTTAGAAGACCATTATTTCATCCGATTTAGTAGAAAGCATGCAGAATTAGTGACAGTCTCTATGTTACTATAGTACTTGAAGAAAAAATATACATAATGTGGCGTCCCCTGAACACTAGAAGCACTACAGAAGACAGCGACACCCCAAGCAGGGAAGAGGAACTGCATGGGTTTTCAAAGATAGCGGGTGCTAGAATGAACACTATGCTCCCAGCACAGTTTTTATCTATAAATGCAAGTATATTGTAATTTTTTTGTTGTACAAAACAGACTGTCATTTTCTTAAAGTCCATACACACTGGGCGATTATGCCCATTGTGTATGGTACACGATGATTGGGAAAGTAGCTGAGCTGAAGAATGCACAGTGAGCAGTTTTACCCCTGCCCAGCCATTTTCCCCAGGGTTGGACAGCTTTCCATAGCAGACAAACCCTGACGCTTATTTGCTGGTAATAGCAGCGGATGAGCGGCATCCGGCATTGATGATGCGGAATTGCGCAGCAGCGTGAAGCAGAGTAAAGGTGTGTACACATGGTGCGATATATAGCACTCACAGGACTTCGCAATCAGACCACTCTGGGGTTCAGGTTCAACGTTTTGGTTGCATTAAGTTCTTGATAAAGGTCAGCTGGACAGAAACGTTGAACCTGAACCCCAGAGTGGTCTGATTGTTTATTCATGCGAAGTCCTGTGAGTGCCGCTGTATCCATCCATATGTTTTCAGACAGACCTCTGGGTACTTGTTTCCTAGAATGGCCACACCGATGTTGATCGGGTCGGTCGCATCGATCGCATCGCATGCGACGCGACCGACGCGATGGTCCCGATTTTTACATTGATTGAAATGTGAATAGGGTCCCTGGGACCCTATTTTACATTGGATTCAATGTAAAATTCTCCCCAGACCCCAATTTTAACCCCCTCAACGGCACCCCACGATTGACGCCAACCCGAAGCGTGGCGAGCGGCGGCGGTACGCGTCCTCCAACCTTTTCATACCCCTACTATCCACGTCGGCGTGGAGTTGAGAATATAAAGTGTGGCGAGCCACCGAGCCCCAAGCGTGGCGAGCGGACGCGTATAACTTCACAGGTATACGTGTCCCCTCGCAGGGCTCGCTGCGCTCACCACGCTTCGGGCTCGATGCGCTCGCCACACTTTATATTCTCAACTCCACGCCGACGTGGATAGTAGGGGTATGAAAAGGTCGGAGGACGCGTACCGCCGCCCCTTGCGGGCTCGCCACGCTTCGGGTTGGCGTCAATCGTGGGGTGACGTTCACAATGGGGGGGGGGGGGCATATACAATGAGAAATGGGCCATATTGACCCATTTCCCATTTTTCCATTTTTTTTCCCGTTAAAAATATTTTAACATTGAACCCTATGGCAAAATCGGGTGCATCGCGTCAGTCGCGTCGCGTGCCATGTTAATGCACCCGACCGACGTGATGGACCCGATTTTGCCTCTTCCGGCAAAATGGACCTGATTTCAAAGGAAATCGGGGGTAATCGTGTACCTTGAGTTAAGGTACACGATTACCCCCGATTGTGGCCGTTCTAGGAAACAAGTACCGACCTCTGTACCCTGGATGGCACCTGGGCAAGTAACTCTTTCCACGAAGAGTGGAGTGCCGGCTTATCTCTCTGTATATATGTGTGTGTGTGTGTGTGTGTGTATATATGTATGTATATGTATGTATGTATATATGTGTATATATATATATATGTATATATATATATATATATATATATATATACATACATATATATGTCAAAATCTCAAGTGAAGATAGTCAAGATTGTATGGTGCTTGGCTCTGGGGATATCGAGGGAAATCACATAGTCAAAATCGCACCGCGTGTACACAGCTTTATTATACATCAAGATGTATCTGTAAAAAGTCATTGTGGACAAAAACTTTCCATTTTATTACCTGCGATTTTTGGTTATATACAGTATTAGTTTGTTACCATTGGTTGTTGAAGGGTATTAAAGGGTACTGCACTATAAGTATCTATTAGAATAAATATTAATAATTAAAATTTGTTGTGAGATTTGAACTCCAAGATGTGAGTGCTTTTCCAAAACATCACTTTTTTGGTCACTTGCTGTATACCACTGATATTTTTTGGAGTGCTCACTCTTTATAACAAGTGGTTTAAATAAATTAACCCTCTACTGATTACTGGGGCTAAATGATGTAAGGATATGGCTACTCTTAGCTGGCACATAGGCCCTTATTCAGATCTGATCACAGTACAAATTTGTTCTCAAAATGGGCAAAACCATGCGCACTGCAGGTGGGGCAGATGTAACATGTGCAAAGAGAGTTAAATTTGGGTGGGGCGTGTTGAAACTGAAATCTAAATTGCGGTGTAAAATTAATGCAGCCAGTATTTACCCTGCACAGAAACAAAATAACTCACACAATGCTAACTCTCTCTGTACATGTCCCATCTGCCCCACCTGCAGTGCACATGGTTTTGCCCATTTTGAAAACAAATTTATACTGCAATCAGATCTGAATAAGGGCCATAATGTGGGCTTGCAACAGTTTTTTTCTTCATTATTGATCATTACAATTTTGCCTTTGGTAAAATAATAACAAGTCTCATAATTTAGTTACTTAGTCTGAACAACCAAGGAGTCAAGGCAAGGCGCAAGCATGTATGGCATTGTTAAGCCATCAAGCTCTGGTTCCTTCACCACTTGGCAATTTTATACCATGTGGGAGCGAACATCTAAATCATTTTTTAATTCTGACTGAAGGTTGGCTTGAAGATGTTTTTTTTTGTTTTGTTTTCTTTTTAAATACAATTAAAAAGCATTGCATAAAATAATACATTTTAGTTTAGTGTTCAAGGGCAAAACGTGCCCTGCCCCATTAGCAATGCCCTGTTAAAACTGCCGCTGCATTGAACAGAGTGCTTGGGGAAGCGGTGACGTTGCCACGCAAACCTGCCACCACCCACATTAGTGACGTTAGCAGGCCCGGGTCGCCGCACATATGCTGCCTGCTTCCCCCTGGCACCCTGCCCGTATCCTAGAGGGATCACTATATTTATTTAGCACTTCTCCAGCAGGACTCAATGCACTTTACAGAACTCAAAAGCAATGCACATAATACAGAAAATGTTAGTACAGGTTGAGTATCCCTTGTCCAAATTATTCTGAAAGCCATAAATGTACTTTTATTTTTTATTTTTTGCTAAAATCCTTCTGGCTACATCTGTAACTGGCACTACTGGGGAAATAACATGTAACTGGCACTAAATATGTGCAAGGATACGACTGCTTGGCATTCACATTCAGTGCCTGAGATTGTGCACAAACTTTGTTTCATGTTTTAAAACCTTGTTTCATGCACAAATAAAATATGTGTGTATTTCATGTGTTTGATGTATTTATACAGTATAAATGCAAGATACGTAAGATACTTCATTCAAATATAAAAATATTCCAATATACGGAATAATCCGTTATCCAAATTTCTTCTGGTCCTGAGCATTTTGGATAAGGGATACTTAACCTGTAATACAGCATTAGACAGGCCACACACACAGTCTAGCATACACAGGAAGTCTAGAATTGGTGAAGTCATTTTAGGTAAGAACATCCACAGGTTGTATTACATTCTTACAAGGTACCAGGTGAGATAGCCATCCTGGGTGCTCTGTGTAGTACTACCCTGGGTGGAATAGGTTACCCTAGAAGAGAGGACACAAAATATAGTGATTGCATTGTCCTAACGCTCAGAGTATGGTCCCAAAGTCAGGACCATGTATTTTTTTATCCCATACCTAAGCGTATCAGATAAGACAGACATTTTTCAGCGCACTATGTAGGTTACACCGTGGGAAGGGAGCCATACAAGGGCCTAATGCATACATGGGTAAATTACACTTGTGTAATATACCCTGTACAGAAAGATCCACGTGCAGCACATCCTGCCTTTGGAGGAACCATCCAAGGAAACCATCTGGGGTGTGCTGTGTAAGCTGCTGTTGGCAGTGTAGGTCCATAGTACAGTAATAGCACGTGGTGGGGAAGAAGTACGCTTGAGGGGCCGGCCTGATTATCTCACTCAGGGGTACACACAAACATTTTTTTTTCTTGTGTGTGTGGGTCAAATAGAGGATGATTAGACTTAATTTGTATTCTGTGTTCATCTAGCCTCGAGCTACTGAGAAAGGAGTCTCTGCCTTTTTACCCCTCGTACATTTTTTGTTGGAGTTGTAGCTGATTGATCAGGGATTAATGGATTGAGCTGCCCCCTTTGAACAAAAAGCTTGAGCACTCTTGTATGGGAAGAGCTGATACTGTGTTATGTGATTTAAGGTTAAGCTTATTCTCATGCACCAGAGGTTTGCCTATGTATTGCCTGGCTGGTGATGGTGTGATTACCTCCAGGAAGATTATAGTTGTCACAGTCCCGGACACTGCGGAGACATGGTGATCTGCTGATTATGTTATAAAACAGGATCACAACTCCTGGGATATAGAATAATACGTACTCTGTGTGTGTATGTATATATGTATATATGTGATAGTTGTGCAGTTTCTGGTTTTATTTATCTGGTGAATTTGTGTGATTCTGTGGAAAGAATATGTCTACTCTGCACCTGTTTGTAAACTAGTTCTTTACAGAGGATCTTACACCAGTCTTGATTATACCAAAGAAAGACAACAGTTTGTTATCTGAATCTCAATTCACATAAATTAGTAAAGTACAAATAATAATCAGCTCCCACTCTTTCCGAAAGTACTCACACTTTGTTTTGAAGACCAAATCCTATCCTTCCTATTATTCTATAGATTGTAAGCTTGCGAGCAGGGCCCTCCTACCTCTATGTCGGTTTGTTACATCCCACTTTGTTTTATCACTGTTTCCAATTGTAAAGCACAATGTAATCTGCTATGATATATAAGAAACTGTAAATAATAAATCTCAGTATTCCCTTGAATATGAACAGTCATTTTGTCTAAACGTCTGCTCTACCAACACCTAACATAAATGACTACTAATGTATATTCCGTGAGTGTTAGTAGCCTGTCTAGCTTATATACTTTACTATTCTGAATATTGTTACGGAACCTAACGGCAGGTATATCGTTTTTCTTTTCCACATACATACTCATCGACTAATGCTATAACTATTTATCAATGAAGTTGCAAAATGGCTACAACTACATAAGGAATGTCATCTTGCTGTAAATCTGTGGAAATTCTGATGTGGCCATTTGGCAATATCAGACCGACCATTACCATCTGGTGGTGAAACGGGAGCACTGCAGCTATGAGGAAATATAATTAATTTATTTTACAATACGAAGGCAATATGACCGAAAAAGGGTTAATATTTTATTTAGTTTAGTAAAGACAGAAAAAAGAAATAACCTGGAAATGTTTATTACATGGTGCTTTTAAGGAATGCTAAAAAAAATTTGTTAACCTCTGTACAGTAAGTGCAAGGAGTCTGCAATAAGTTTCTGCATGAGAACATTATATAGTTTCAAATTGTTTGTAAGGAGTCCATGCAAAGTTGCATGTGCTCAAACCACTTGGTGAAGTAGCTGGACAAGTCTGAAGCATGTGTGTCTTCTACATGCTGAAGGGAGGACTCCATTGCAGCTACTCATGACACAAAACAAACCACACCCATCTTGTGCTTGATTTGTGGGACAACAAAAGACGCAGGTGGCGAGGTCTGTACTTGTATGATGGATTACTAAGCTCCTGGGTGCATCCACGGGCTAGAAAATCTACCACTCATGGCAGGTATCTTGCCATGGTGGAGAAGAGCACCACAAGCGTAAGGTCCTAGATGGCACCTGGAAATCGCTTCCAGCACTGTTGGCAGACAGTTGGCATTCCAGTCCCCAGTGACAGTGCTGCTACGTCAGTCTTATGGTAGCTACATAACCAGTTTTCACCACATAAAACGCTTGGTCACACTGCGCTCACATCGGAACTTCTGTGGAAGCAGTTTTCCCATAGGCCGACTGTTCATCTTGCGGTTGAAACTGCAGATCCAAGATTCAATGTCACTGATGATCTCCCAGACAGAGTGAGCGACTGCCATCAAACATGACCAGCCTGTTGCTGCATCATGACACTCGAGCCGTCTTCTGCTCTCACATCAGCTGATGGGGCAGCCAGCATGCAGAAACCTTGCTCAGGCCAAGCTTTTGTGGAGCATCAAGCATGGCAGCAACGTTGTCTTCGGTAAAAACAGAGGTACTTGTGTATTATCACAGCGCCCTATTTCATCTAAATCACATACGATATCGCATCTGATTTATCGGCCGATATTTTGGGCGATTCAATCTGCGATGCGATTTTGCGTCCAATTTGCGGCCGATTTTTGGATGATTTTTTCCAGATTTTTGGCCATTTTTGTACAATTAAATATCTCATAGCATTGCATGCCAGCAAGTGGCATGCGATACGCAATGTTAAATGCACCCCCATTGTTAATGCCACCCCCACTATCAACGTCAACCCGAAGCGTGGCGAGCTCAGCGGTACGCGTCCTCCGACCTTTTCATACCCCCACTATCCACGTTGGCGTGGAGTTGATTTTAGATAGTGTGGCGAGCGCAGCGTGGGGACGCGGATTACTGTACATGTATTCCGCGTCCCCTCGCGGGGCTCGCCACGCTTCGGACTCGGTGGCTCGCTGCACTCGCCACACTGTCTAAAAACCAACTCCACACCGACGTGGATACTGGGGGTATGAAAAGGTCGAAAGGACTCGCCACGCTTCGGGTTGCCGTTGATAGTGGGGGTGGTGTTGACAATGGGGGGTGCATTTAACATTGTAAGCACCCATCAGGGTGATTGTACAATTACAAATCGAATCGCTTCACATGCATCACATGCCACTATATTGCATGCAATGCACTACGATGGAAATCTGGGGTGTGCAATGATGGAACAGCATGCAAATCGTCCGGAAAAAGTGAAAATTCGGTCGGAAATCGGCTGCAAAATCGCATCCTATTTTTGCATGCGATTTGCGGCCGATTTTTGGCCGCTGTCGTGGGTGCCGTGATAATACACAAGTACCAAAACAGATACAAGTCAGCTGTAGTGCTTCTCTTCCAGGTATCTCCTGCGCTAAAATTCTGCAAACCACTCAAACACAGTTCTTCAGGCTGGTGCTTCCTTTCCAAAATCAGCTATAAGTCTGTCAGACTCCTGCTTTCGCAGTCCTAGAGTAACATGACTCTATAGTAACCTTGTCACGATCCTGGCTTATTTTTATCATATGCTACTAATTTGTTTTGACTTACCTCTGCCACCAGTCCTGCAGGTTGGGATATCCTATTTTGAAGAGTTTCTTTTCTGAGAGGTCACTCGGCATAATGAGACTATTTCTAATTGCTGAATTTTCTTCCCAGCTGATTGAAACTGAGGAAACTATAGTACTGAGCGACTATTAAATATAGTTAATGCAACATCCATACATGTAACTGTATTTATAAAATGCATTACCTAGTTAGGTTATAAAGGTCTACAAGCGGGGACCTGAGGGCATATATTTTGCAGGACACTCACTTCAGGAGACAATGACAAAAGAATGTGACCTACTGTATATTGCGTCCACTTCTGGGATGTCGTGACCGTTCTGCCTATACAGAAGTTTTATCTATAGAAGTTCTATACTTCCCTGTAAAATGCAAAAATTGTACATCTCTGGTTCTAAAGGCCCCGTACCCTGGGCCGATTTTGGCCGATTCCGACAGATCGGGCCATAAAATCAGTCCAAATCAGCTGTATGTGACATGCCGTCGGGTCCAATGCGCGGTCCTGTGTGCTTCAGACCCGGACCCTGTGGTTGCACCGGCGGGACATCAGATGTCAGTGGAACATCGTGGTTGATTTTTAGCACCTACGATGTGCCGGGTCCAATTCGTAGGTATGTGCCAGCTGTGAAGCACTGTGGCAAACCCTATGTACAGCAGGGGGGTTCGAGGGGCGGCTGGGAGCTAGTAGCGGCATTTTCCAGCCAGCAAAGCGGGAAGCGGCTGGTGATTTAAATAAAAATATTTAAATCATCAAGTGCCAAATCATAAGCGAGACTCCCGGGGAACTTCCGATTGACTCTCAAGGGCAAACTGGTCTGACTTGTCCTTAGGACAAATCAGGCCAGTGTATGGGGGTGCCTTAAAGATCAGAGAGTTCTGTATTAAAGCTTGGGACAATGCAGCCCATGTGTATGCAATTGCTGGTACTTATACTGTTCCCTGGCTCCTGACCTTAACTGGGTAAATCCTAATGGACCTGGTTCCTGAAATTAACTTGTTCAATCTCAGTATCGGCTACTCTGGCTGTTCCTGGAATAGCTGAATCAATCACAGTGTCCACTCAATTGCCAGTTCCGGAATAGCTTATAGCTGGTCCAATCTCAGTGTCTGCTCAATTGCCGATTTCTGAGTATCTGATTCAGTCCTAGCATCTGCACATCATATGTAGTTATCTGCTAGTTGCATCTGTTCCCTGTATTCTGTCTTATTGGGTGCATCGCTACTTTTCACCCCTCACTCTCTGCTGCTCTGTCCCACCCCAGCTCCATGACTTCTTGCTCCCATATTTAGTTCGTACAGTGGCAGTCATGGAGGTTTTAGTACCAAAGACAAGCCAAGATAATTTGTTACTTACAGATAAACAAGTCTTTCCTGTTTTAAAGAGGAGGATCTTTCATTTAAAAGCAGGTTAGTGGTTTCCTAATGTAGTTTTCTATTTGCAGAGCTTTAGTTTGTCTTTATGTTTACTTTATGTGTATATAGGAAGCAGCCCATAACTGCTGCCTCTGAGACATTATTTACTGAATCAGTAAATCCAAACCAGAAGGAAAGAATGTTTGTTTCTGTGGCCAATTCGATTTTGGCAGCAGATCAGAGTTTATTGGCCTGAAAATACCACCAATCTTAAGGTGCCCACACACAGTGCGATGGTCGGATGTGTTTGAACTTTTAAGTTCAAAATGCATCACATGCAGTTCACATCGCACCGTGTTTATTTTACCGTGCTTTGCATATTGCAAGTCAAAAAGTATGTGCAAGTGTAGAAGTACGCCCCGGTGCAGTAGCACCGGGACGGAAGGGGCAGTGCCGCCGCCGGGTGGCGCCGCCCCCTGCAGCCAGGGCCAGTGTACTTGTGCGGTCACTGGCCCTGCTGCTGGTTGGCGCCTGCTTCCTGGCCTGGGGTGGCCTGGCGCCACCCCAGGGAGCCGGAAGCAGACCCTCCAATGATGCCGGGTGTGGGGGCAGCGGCGAGCCTTCGCCACTGATCCCCACGAACAAAGGGAATTCAAATGTGGCGCCAAAGGAGAGCCAATCATGGCTCTCGCTCTGGCGCCCAATGGGAAGCGGCGGCGGCGGCGAGCCAATCCTGGCTCGCCGCGTCACGAGCCACGCCCCCGGGCGCTGGTTTTAAATAACCAGCGCTGGGAGCGGGGAGGAGAGTTCGGCGACGGAGGAGGACGAGAGAGGAGAGCGCTGGACGGAGCAAGGGTCGCCGCCGGAAGCCCCGGGAGGCGGCAGCTGTGTGCGCAGGACTGCTACACGCTACCGCCTGCCGGGCGAAGGACACAGTGCCGGGGACAGCCGGCGAAGACGGAAGAAGCCCGGGTGCGGCGGGGTGCAACGCAAAAGAGCTTGCCCCGGCCCCCGCTGCCCCGGTGAAGACTGCAGGAAGCCCAGAGGTGGTGGGAAGCATCCCACCTCCGGCGAAGACGGACCACCCTCGTGGCTGGACCAGGCTTGGTCCAGCGGAAGGCCCTAGGACGGGTAAGTCCACATGCGGGTCCCCTCCCTAGACCACCAGGTGTTCGGGCAATAGGCCCGTGGGCCCAATTCAGGCATCAGGCCTGCGGGACCATAGTCGGGCTCTAGGCCCGTGGGGACCTCAGGTCTGTGCGTTGTTGGGCATTAGGCCCCTTGTGTGTGTCGGGCATTAGGCCCCTATATAGTCGGCCCTCAGGCCCTATTGCGTCGTTGGGCCCCAGGCCCATCTGTGTTGCAGGGCGCAAGGCCCTGGTTGTGTACGAGGCCCAGACCCTGCTAGGGCTGAGGCCTCTCCGTAGAAGTAACAGGCCTGTATCGACAGGCCGTGAATTCCGGTATTGCCACAAGGGTTATTGTGGTAAGGCTGGGAACAGCCAGAGGGAGGTAGGCCCTCGCTAGGTGTTGGTGCAGTGTTGTCTCTTTACATTGTACTGTTTTACTTGACCGTGTACTGTATGCTGTACTTGGGTTCACCAATTGTGGCCCTCTGCAGATTGTGTTCTTTTCAGGTTGTGTGTGCGTTAGGCGCCAGGTTGCGTGACGCTAGGCCGTGGCATCGGAAGATCCGGCGCTAGGTCACAGGTTGCGCGGGCGTTAGGCGCCAGGTTGCGTGGCGCTAGGCCGTGGCATCGGGAGATCCGGCGCTAGGTCACAGGTTGCGCGACGCTAGGCTGTGGCATTAGGCCCCTATATAGTCGGCCCTCAGGCCCTATTGCGTCGTTGGGCCCCAGGCCCATCTGTGTTGCAGGGCGCAAGGCCCTGGTTGTGTACGAGGCCCAGACCCTGCTAGGGCTGAGGCCTCTCCGTAGAAGTAACAGGCCTGTATCGACAGGCCGCGAATTCAGGGTTATTGTGGTAAGGCTGGGAACAGCCAGAGGGAGGTAGGCCCTCGCTAGGTGTTGGTGCAGTGTTGTCTCTTTACATTGTACTGTTTTACTTGACACCGTGTACTGTATGCTGTACTTGGGTTCACCAATTGTGGCCCTGTGCAGATTGTGTTCTTTTCAGGTTGTGTGTGCGTTAGGCGCCAGGTTGCGTGACGCTAGGGCGTGGCATCGGAAGATCCGGCGCTAGGTCACAGGTTGCGCGGGCGTTAGGCGCCAGGTTGCGTGACGCTAGGCCATGGCATCGGGAGATCCGGCGCTAGGTCACAGGTTGCGCGACGCTAGGCTGTGGCATCTAAGGATCCAGCGCTAGGTCGCGAGTTACGTAAGACGGCTTCAGGCCGCAGGGTGTGCGGGTGTTAAGCCGCAGGCGCGTTGGTGTATTGCCCTGCCCTAGGGAGCAGGAGGTCACGTGAGTTCCTTTTCAGGTGCCGGTATCCGCACTGGAAGAGTGACGGCGGACCAGTAAACGACTGGTGAGTAGAAATTGTATTGAATCTGTTGTCGTGTTGTTTGTGCTCCTTCCTCTCCCCAAAGCGTTCCCCCACCCCAGTTACACCTGCCGTGTTCCACAAGCGGGTGTAACCACTCTGAGGCCAATAGTGCCTGTGATGAGCATCCCCTCCCCCCCTTAGGGTGTTTCCCCCTTTGTTTCCCCTACAGATGCAGTCGCTTCCGGAAACTAGTGGAGCAAGAGGAAGGTACCGGGACCGTCGCAGGCCCGAAGGTGAGAGACGGAGCGCAGCGAGGTGAGTACGCGCAGCGAGTGGTGCGCGACAGGCCCCGCCCCATGCCTCTTACACAGGCAGTACTTTTTGTACTAGATCGCATCGCATTTAGTTCAAATTGCAAGCTGTTTTAGCGTACATATTGCGACTTGAACTAGATGCCATGCGTTCTAGCACAAAACGCATTAAGCACAAAACGTACCTTGTGTGGGCACCTTTAGTCTAAAGGTGCCCATACACAGGTACGATTTGGCCTGTTTTAATCAGATTCGGACAGATCGTTGGACAGCACGTTGGATCCACATTGTATCCGATGCGCTTTTTCTGCATGCATCGGATCAGATCCTGTAGATTTTTAGCACCTGCGATGTATCACATCTGATCAGGGCTGTAGGTATGTGTCGCCCGGCTGGCACACACCTATAGTCTGCAGAGTGGAGCAGTGCTGGGCAGACGAGGCCAGACACCCCCCACCCCCATTCTTTCTTCGCTGCTGGCAGCCAGAGAGAGAGGCTGAGGTAGTGTCGAGTAGGCATTCAAATGAATTAGCGGCTGCTGTCTGTGCAGCGTGACTTGGTCATAGGTCCCACTACGCAATCCACATCTCTGCTGCCAGAACCATCCACCTCGCGACCTGCGCACCCTGCTGCCCCTGACCTGCGCTCCCTGCCTCCTGATCTGCGGCTGCAATTCTGGTAGCACATGACCCCATGCTGACTGCCTCCCCGGCGGCCGTATCACCTGCAACACCCGCTGACCACCGCAACACTTCCGCCTGCCCCACTCAGCATGGTAAGTAAATGTGGTTGACAGGGCATTTTCTTTTAGGGATGCCAATCGCAAGATTGAGCATTTTTCAATCCCGAATCCCAGGATTGAAAAAATGCCCTGGGATTGATGGTATTTGACCATGCATCAGATCATTGCTTGGTTTATGTTGCCCATTATGATCCAACTGAAGAGCTGGATCTTTTCCTACTGTGGTGGTTTTAAACAGAATGTTTTTGCCATTTAAAATATTGACCATTAAACAATGTATAGCCTATGATTGATGCTTAAGAAAATATAAAATGTATCATACCATGTAATTCATATAATGTATACCGTATTACATACCTTATTAATTAATGTGATCATTTCAAACGCATCAATCAATATTAATGCTGATGTATTATGTTATCTGCCTTTTCAATTCAATTTCATGTGTTCCAAGTAGTGCTTTAGGCCCCAGGTTTGTCCTGCCCCAGCAAAACACACCACAGGACGTAGGAAGGGCCCCCCCTCACCCCCGGCGTTTGTAAACCGGAGCTTCCCAGCCGCCAGTCACAGTCAGCATTGACCACAGGCAGCAGTCTCTGGGATGTTCGTGGTGGCTTGGAAGGACTTGGGCGCCTGAACTCCTGAGCGCTCCCCAGTCCCCCCTAGCCGCCCCAAACATCCCGAGCATGCCGCCTACGTCACTGCTGTAAGTGGCGGCTGGGGACGCGGCAGGGGAGCTCCGGTGTACGATCGTGGGGGGCCCTAGAGGTGTTGCACCAGTGGCGCGCACCTACTACATAGTGGTATGCCCGGAAAATTTCCAGGCATACCACTCAAGTGGTTAATAGGAAAATAAGGTGCACATTTTATATTTCTTTACAGTCCTTCTTTTCTTCTCTTTGTGAATATTTATTTTATTAAAGGATAAATTAAAAAGTGTTGTGTTTCTGACATATGTATTTCTCAAAGGACAAAAGGCCATTGTCTGGTCATATAAGAAAAGACAGGAAAAGTGATTGAATTACACATGTCAACATTAGAGTCTTTGCTTCTTAATCCTGGGACAATATTGTTCACCTTGAGTTTTACACCTATATAATCCATGTTATACATTGTATTTAGAGGTTATTTCCAACACTCAAAATTAAGGCAACAGTGCCCCCTAAGGTTTTTTTTACCATTGATATTATTTCACAATTCGAACTTTGGAACTATGAAATAGCTCAGTCAGGAGTTTTTAGACTTCATAAGCTGGATCAGTCAGTGTCAGAGAAGCTTTATTGCCTGGAAGAAAACGGATTGCAGAAGTGGCAGGACATAACGGAGTATAACTCAGCCTTTAGATGCAAAGGGTTTGTGGATGTGATTACTATTTTGGACATCTGCTGAATTAATCAATAAACTTAATATACAATAAATTCATATTTATTTGTTTAAATACTTTTTCAGAGAATCAACCCATCTGGGTCTCCTGGAACGTAACGCATCTGAAACATAACCTCAACTCTAGACGTTAAAATGTAACAATATGCAAGCTTACAATATTATTGTGCACATTGTCCAGTGTTGACTCACTATCATTAACAATAAGTGCCCCTGCAGGTCGTCAATATCCTTTGTTATCCTGAATGTACACACGAGGTCAGATGTGGTTAACTATGGCATGGCCCCCATCACCAGCAAGTGACATTGCTGGGTACACACATCCTGTAGCATGTACTCATCTTTAGTTCTTTGTAAGGATATTCTTATCTCCATCCCAATAAATACAAAAAAATGTCGACATGAGGTTTTCACTTTTTTGGGGGTGTCTATGTCGACATAGGCCAACATGGACACTGTATAAGTGTGCTGCTTCACTCACCATGCTTCGGGCATGGTGACTCGATACGCTCGGTGCACAATTATAATCTATCTATGTCCACTTGGATGGCAAAGTATGAAAAAAAAAAACATAAAATAATATATGGAGAACTCATGTTGACCTTTTGACCATGCCGACAAATAATGGTTAACCTATTGACTGTTGTCCTGCCAGCTGTATCCCTATCATTATACAAGTCTACTATAAAGAGAAAACTTCACAACCAAATACTGGAGAGTTCACCACAAAGTGCAAACCATTCATAACCCTGAAAACACCTAAAAAAGCCAGACCAGTATTGGTACAGCATGCTTTGCACAGAGGAAATGAAGATCAAAATATTCCAGAATGATGGGAAGAAGAAATATAAGGAGGTGGCGTGGTGTGCTCCAATTCATTAGACATTCCAAATCATCTGTAAATCACAGCAGTGAGATGGGCGATGCATGGCTTCCAATGGCACTGAATCACTAGTGTTTATTAAAGAGATTAGTGAAGCAGCCAGAGGAGTTCTGAAGTGTATAGGGATATACTGACTGCTCAGATTCAGCAAGTTGATTGGACAGTTCTTCACAGTACAAATGGACAAAGGCCCAAAACATACTGCAAAAGCAATCCTGGAGATTTTTAAGGCACCGTGGAATATTCTACAATGGCTGAAGACAATCACCTAGTCTTAACCAGATGGAGCATACATTTCACATGCTAAAGAAAATAATAAATTACAAAAAAGCCACACAAACAAGCAAAGTAAATACCTGGAAAAACAGAATAATGGAGGAAATAAAATTTGGTCATGTCCATGATTTCCAGACTCATTTCCTACAGAGGATACTTAAATTAGCATTTTATTTATGATTATGTTAATTTGTCCAGTTACATTTAAGCCCCTGAGAATAGGAGACTGTAAACAAACAGGTTTCATACCATATTTTTGTCAACCCCTTGAATTAAGGCCCTTATTCAGGTTGTATCTCTACCAGAGGTGTACCTTCAGGCTGCCAGGCGCACAGACGGCTTTATCTTTCATTTAGTTGATTCCTTATTCAGGTTGACTCGCTCGGGCGCCAATTCGCAACCCTTGCGAGTCAACCAGAACCTGCCCTGCAAATGGTGGTACGCCCGCCCCCCTTCGCACGCCAGGCTCCTCCCCCATGGTCGCCGACCATCAAATGATGGTGAAGGCTCACGTATATGTAAGGGTGGCCCAGATCACTCGTACATAGGACTTTAGAATTCCAGGGAATAGGGCGGGCAGCTGACATCCGGTTATGTCAGCTGTCCGCCCCCTGCACATGTGTCATGACTGCATTAGCATGGGAATGCCCATGAAATGCTGGGCGTTCACATATGCTAATGGCCCAGCCCAGCACCCCCTGTCCCTCTCCACCCCCCACTCGAAAAGTGTATACACATGCACAGAAATGTTGCTGCGCATACACATACGCAAAACATCAGTCCCAGTGTGAATTCAAGCCCGACCGAGTCAACCTGAATAAGGGATGAAAGTCTTCACTTGCAGCTCTATTGTTTAAGTTGAAATCCAATATGGTGGCATACAGAGACATAATTAGGAAAATGGCATCATTATCCAAATATATATGGACCCAACTGTTGCTCAGTACACCTAAAACATCTGGTTTGTTTTGAGCAGCAAATATTTTCTTATATTTCAGATTTGGGCAAACATTCCTGTAGATGCTTTTGTAGCAACGCTACAGAGTCTATTTCTGACATGGACCACTCAGTCCTTGTCATTGGTTTCAGCTGAACCAATTCATCTGTGCCACCCTAATTTTGCAGCATGTACACATCGTAAAGCCAATAGACAATTTATCATTACAATGTAAGTCATATCGTTTGTACGCACTATATACGTGCTCCTATGGGGCGTAAACGACATCCTCTGTTGTCCATACATGCAACTCAATCTGAGGACAGTCAATGGCCGCACTCGTCTATATGTGGTCACTGACTGGGCAGCACGGTCGGTACAATGGTTACCATTACTGCCTCACAGCACCATGCCCCTAACTTTGCAAGTTTGTATATGCCCTCTGCTTGCATGGGTTTCCTCCCACAATCCAAAAATATACTGGTAGGTAAATTGGCTCCTAACAAAATTAACCATAGAATGCCTGTGTGTGCGTGTACATGTGGTAGGGAACATAGATTGTAAGCTCCACTGGGGCAGGGACTGATGTGAATGTTCAAATATTCTCTATAAAGTGCTGCGGAATAGGTGTACATTATATAAATAACTGTTAATAATAATAACTGACTATTTATTTTGCCAGACTGCACAGTGTGTATGCACTTTATATTTTGTTTGGGACTTCAAGAGAAATAGTTGACACCATAGTATCATTTGCACATATTACAATTTGTAGCCAGCTTTAATCTGCTGCAGTGGGGGTGGTGTTAGAGCAGTGGTTCTCAACCATCGGTCCTCAGGACCCCCCAACAGTGCACGTTTTCCAGGTCACTCGGCAGGTGCACATGTGTGCTCATTACTCACTGACACATGTTAAAAGATCCACAGGTGGGGCTAATTATTTCACCTGTGATTCTGTGTGGAGACCTGGAAAACGTGCACTGTTGGGGGGTCCTGAGGACCAAGGTTGAGAACCACTGGGTTAGAGCAGCAGTAGTTGTACCATTTAGATCAGGCATACCCCAACATTGGTCCTAAAGGCACAATAACAGTCCAGGTTTTAGTGATATTCTGGCTTGAGAACGTGATTTAGGGCCTAATTTCTGATCACTCATCTGCAAAGATGCAGATGCCTGCGAGTAGTTAAGACGCCACCCAGACAGAAAACCCGCTCTGTGAAAATCTACAAGCGCAGGTGAGCGACGCTACCAATTTGCGTCCATACATTAAATACACTTTACATTGCCAAATAGCGACACAGCCGTCACATTGGCTGTAAAAGGAATACATGTTGTAGTCAAATACTTTTATAAAATACTTTTATAAAATTTGATTGACTGACAACCAATTATACTGTGTGTATACTTATTATTTTAAAGTGAACCAGTATTACAATACATTGTATAAATTATCTTTTATTGTGTATAACATTGTTTTGCATATAGGTGGCCACCTAAATAAATTATGATATTTACTTTATCTGATAAAATTTGATGTGTATACAAAACCATCATTTAAAAACAAATTTTGTGTGAAAGTATATTCTTACATGGTGCCAGAAAAAGAAAATTAGTGCAGTCCTCCCTATCTTTTTTGGTTCTGCAAAAAAGTGAATTGGAAAAATATCACTATTTGCTATCCATATCTAATTCACTCACCTGCAAATTATTTTTCCAGTCTGTGCAAATGTATGTCTGACCCTTCCAAAACTCTGCAACAGACACAGGATCATCGAGCCCGGTACCAGCGTCACAAACACACATTCCGTTAAAATGCCTTGGCATGCCTGCTTGTTTTTCAGACACTCCCAGAAAATGGCAGGTGTCTACCTCCAAAACGCAGACTTCCTGTCAGTCAAAATGGAAGGAAATCCTTTCACAATTTGTGTCGCTATTTTGGCTCGCGCTACAATCCATATGCATTCGCTGTCATTCCAAAATCAATCAGCTATTAACTTTGAATAAACCCCCTTAATTAGTACATCAGATATTTTGATTTAACAATCTGTGCAGAATCTTGGATATCACTAAAACCTGCACGGTTAGGGATATTTCACACACTGCGGTTCCTACTGGAAGGCAAACCGCTGGATGGGCAAGAGCCAGCAATAGCTTACAGGTCCTTTCATATGGGCAAACCACTGGATCTATTCACTGAAAAGGAAGGCTACCGGGCCATGGCGTCCTAGCAAGTCAGCGTGTGCTAAGGGAAATGGTGGCCTTTCACACACCCCGGTTTTCAGTGTGCAGGTTCAGCTCTCCCGCCCTCAATTTGACTTCATATATAAACCCCACCCACATAATTAATGTGAAAACCATGGCAGAAACAGATGTAGATATATTTTATATTGTATTTTTTCTTTAAATTTTCTAAAATTGTTTATAAGCACACCAGGCTACAAACTGGTGCATGGGAAAGGCACTGCTGCCAGGAAAAAAAAAAGCCCTTTTATGCCAGGTAATGCAGCCAGTAGGAACAGAAGGTTGGTAGAAAAGAAGAATGACAGATATAGAAATGTGGTGGAGCACATTTGTGGTAAAAGTGGTTGTAGTTTTAAATAATGCTATGATGCTCCGTGTAAAGCTGGGTACAGACCTATACAACCATCAGCCAGTATTGGGTGAACAGCAGGTGACTGCACAGGTGTGTATGCAGAACCTGATCTAGGAGCATTAACCGCTTATACACTCCTGCAACAACCAGGATCGGGAGGTTGCCATTTACTGCCGACCTCTCCAACAAGAAAATAAAAACAAATTTCTAAAAACAAGTTAGTATATAGCTACAAAAAGTAGTAATGTTTATAGTTTTTTTAATTATTTTTTTCATTTATTTACAAGATTATATGATGTACAGTCTTACATGGGTTACTTGTGCAAAGTGAAAACGTGTCAGTATTTGCTGAATATACCAGACCAAAAAAAAAAAACCTGAAAGAAGTAGAAATGGAAAATACAGTGAGGGCAGAACTGTGCATCAGAAGGCGGTTTCATGGAATACGAGGGTTAAAAAAAAACAAAGTAAGTTAATGAATTCAAAAGGAGGGGTATGGGGAACTTTCTATATCCTCCTGTTTCTTTGAACCCTTGCGTAGCTTTATCATTATGAGAAATTAGGGTGACAATGTTACAGTGAAAGGAGTCACCCATTCAATAATACATTTGAAAGAAAAAATGAAAAAAAGTGCTTAGTCTACTACACAAACTCAAGGTGGAACTTGAACAGGGCTGTCTATCTTGTAACCAGTGCTTCGAGAGAAGTCAAATGGAGCTTTAAAGAGAAAAATAAAACTTGGAACAGCTTTGGATCGCAATAAGTTAAGTGTTTTTACCTAACCTGCAAAAACCATGAAGGCGAAAGGCTTCCTTTAAAATATAAAGCAAGATAAAAACCAAAAAGTTAAAGATTACCAAGGCAGAATCAACAGTGCTGATAGCATGATGTCCTTGTATGGTGGCATAAATACAATATAGGTCAATATAGTCTCTTACGTATTAAAGAGAATCTTAAGATGACGTCCCCACTCAACTACAATAGTGAGAAACAGAACCAAAAGAAAAAGATAGAAGAAAACAATCTTTAGCAAGTAACCTATGTATGGTACATTTGATTTCAACACGAATGCTCTCAGGTGTCCGATGGGGAAAAGCATCAGCTGGGGGCTAAGGAAGTCAGTGACAACACAACAGCCATTTTGCAGTCAATGTAAATGTAAAGATTCTAGCAAGAGGAAGATCACTCAAACACTATATATATTATATATATAATTTCCTCCTGGTAAGAGTGTTCATATACAAGGGCCAGTGTCAACAGTCACGCCAGCTCTGTTCCACTATTGCGGAAACCCGCTTCTCATATTCCCGCTTGTTCTCCTGGTACAGCTGAGCTGCCTGACTGTTTGCCGGACTGTTCGGGTTTGGTTCATCCAGCAGGGACTGGGGGTAAATAATAAACAAAAATGAGCGTTTCATTTCATGCAACATTATTTCTTAGGAAGGGTAAACCCCACCTAACCAGCTTGTTCCTACCTGTATGGAAGTTAAAATTGAAGAGACATCATAAGTTGGACTCCAACGATTCTGAAGAATGTCCAAACATATACTTCCATCAGCATATACTAAAGGAATAAGAGAAAAAATATATATATATATATATATATATATATATATATATATATATATATATATATATATATATATATATATATATATATATATATATATATATATATATATATATATATATATATATATAGTATAGAAATATGCAAAAGCAAAAACTTTTCCTTAGATCTATCTTTCTCTGTACTACATGGTCTATAATATTACATCATTATTTTCCCACCATAGTGTATACTAATGAGTGGGTGAATTTTAATTCCTATCATAATACAAATACTACAGAAGTAGAGGGGTTTTCCCAAGACTAAATTTACTATTTTTGTGTGTTTTTGCATCTAATAGATAACATAAAAACAAGCACACAAGAATTAAATAAACAGTTTTCAATAGGATGTACAAAAACCATGAGCATTTTTGGACACTTTTATAGAATACTTTTTAAGAGCTACAGAGGACATTTTTGTTAAACAGAGTCCATTTGATTAATTTCCCTTATTCTTTACAGGCCTTGGCAACTTACAATTTGTTGTGTTCACATTTAAGAGAGTTCGGGCATCACAAGTTTACTGCGTTGCTTTAACAATGGTAATATTGAACCTTGCTGCATGTATATTTTTTTTTTTTTTTTCGGGCCACCTTTTTTTTTTAAACCATGATTAGGAGCATGAAAACTGGCCATAAAACATTTTTCCATTCAAGTCAACCAAATAAATACAATGTCAGTCACTGGGCTAGTCAGTCTTTTTTTGTGTGGGAAAAGCTTGTATATGCAATAAAACGGGATAACTCTTCAATTCCCTCTACCTTCAGCAGTTTCCTCAGGTCGAAATGGGCGATTCATGGCTCACACAGGAGAACATTTTTTTGAAAATCTATCAGGCACTAAATAGATTCCACAGATTTATAAAACCGGGAAAAAAAGTATTATTGCAAATATTTAATTCTTAGAAATCAAAGAAGCGTGTATGGAAATATATAAAACTTTGCAATAAGGAACAGCTTTTTAGGTTGCTTTTGAGGAACAAAACAATTCTACCTTTGTGGAGAGACCCTTTGCTTAAATTCACACGTGTCTCAGGGTAAACTACAGACTATAGCAGTGGTTTCCAACCCTGGTCCTCAAGTACCCCCAACAGTGCATGTTTTGCAGGTCTCCACACAGATACGCAAGTGCTATAATTAGCTCCACCTGTGGATCTTTTCAAATGTGCCTGAATAATGAGTGCACCTGCCGGGTGACCTGGAAAACGTGCACTGTTGAGGGTACTTGAGGACCAGGGTTGGGAACCACTGGACTATAGCCTTGACACTCCAGCTGCATCAGATTTAGCATGGCCAAATAGCAAAACTGAAGTAGAGCATGCTGGAATGTGTAGTTCAACAGCAGCTGAAGTGTCAAGGTTAGCCATCAAGGGTCTATAGCAGGCATGTCTAAACTGTGGCCCCCAGCATGCCTTTCCATAGTTTTATTTATTTACAGTTTCTTATATAGCGCAGCATATTCCGTTGCGCTTTACAATAGCAGACAGTGATATCATTCCCTAATACATGTCTTCAACCTGTGGCCCTCCAGATGTTGTAGAACTACATGTCCCAGCATGCATATATAGGCAAGTATTCAATGCCGGTGCGAGCGGCCGGCGAGGGGGTTAAACTGCGAGGATCACAGAAAACCAGTGATCCTCGCAGTTTAACCCCCGCGCCGGCCGCTCGCACTATGCAACGTTCCGGGGGAATCCTCGCAGTCACAGAACGGCGAGGATTCCCCTAAACTGCGAGAGACGAGGCTAGTGCAGCAAACTCGCTGTAATTAGCCTCGATTCTCGCAGTTTTTGGAGGCACATTCGCAAATTCCCCCTCGCTCAAAAAACGGAGCGAGGGGGAATTTGCGAATGAGGGGGGTCAGTTGAATACTGACAGGGTGAGCGGTGACTGCGAGCAAAAAGTCCTGCTCGCAGTCACCGCTCGCCCACGGCATTGAATATATGCCATAGTTTTAGCACGCTCTCATAGGAAAACATGTGGCCATGCATGTTGGAACATGTAGTTTCACAACATCTGGAGGGCCACAGGTTGAAGACCCATGCCCTAATAGCAAAACTGTGGCAAGGCATGAAGGTACTTGTAGTTTCACAACAGCTGGAGGGCCATAATTTGGACATGCCTGGTCTATAGTAACCTGCTAAATTTAGTAGGAGAACAATTCAGGATGTGTATGTAAATACAATTTCCAACATAAAGTGATATGCAAATATAGAAAGTCCAGAGTATATGAAATATCTGGTGTTCCCCAACTCATGAAAATTTTAAAATGCAGATTTTTCAGCTCTTATTTTACCATTTTCTAACTGAATGGTGTCACTAGAAGCATGGTTTTATTAGTCTATGGGACAGAGTCAATCCAAAGCAATGCCTGCATGTGCATAGAAAAGTAGTGCCGACATCACAGAATGTAACAGATTGTACTTCTTCCCTATCAATATTACTTGGGCAGAATTTGTAGCCTACAGGTTGAGTATCCCTTATCCAAAATCAATAACCCCCCATGCACATAAAGTGTTGGAAAACAATGCAGTCATTATTTAGCGCACACACTCTCTGCAAGGAGACTTGTATATAATCACTGTGGAGGGACTTTCCTAACTCCCTGTATAATCACTGCACACCACAGACCGTGAATTAGTTCCTTCTGCCTTTCTCTGCAAAAATGGTAAAGAAAGCAACAAAGAACCACATTTAAAAACGCAAAAACTTACCATTTGGGTGAAACATTTTAGACACAAATCGAACTGTTGGTGGTTTATTTGGATATTCTTCTGTGAATTCTATTGTGAGTTTAAATGTTCCTACAAATAATAAAAATAATTAAAGTCAGACCAAAAACTGATGCTATATTATTCTTCCAAGTGCAATTTGTTTCAAAACAAATCTACAAAAATGGGAGTGGGAGTATTTGGTCCATGAGGTAAAAGGGATAAACATAACAGTGGTTCCCAAACTCTTTGCCACAGGGGACTTCACATGTTGTTTTCTGTAACCAAATAAAATCTAAATTTCCTCCATTAAGCCTGGAGGTGCCACAAAAAAAAATGCTGACTATGGCACAGTCATTGTAGAAAGTTCAGAAACCATGGTCATATAATTAGAATTTTTATCATTTTAATTTGAAATCAGTTGGCTACACAGTCAGTGAAACCGTAGGGCACAGGTCTTCAACCTGTGGCCCTCCAGATGTTGTGGAACTACATTTCCCAGCATGCCCTGACAGTTTTGGCATGCTCTTGTAAGAAAAAATGTGGCAATGCATGCTGGAACATGTAGTTTCACAACATCTGGAGGGCCATAGGTTGAAGACCCATGCCGTAGGGGAATCCTGAATGCATATTTTGCATTGCAGTTGTCTATCCAGCTAGGAATAAATAATACACATAGCTGTTATCGCTTATGGACAAATTCAATTTACCATGCTAAGGTAACATGGGAGAAAAGGGGTGGCAACCTTGGGATTTATCCCTTGAGGCTATTCGATTACATCCCATTTTTTACCCAAGCATTACCGTGTAAAAAAAAAAAATGCACAGATTTGTACTTTAACAGGGTCACAGTATCATTAGCCCCATAGTTATGGGGGTGGGTAATATATAGTGCATGTGACTAAAACACTGCTTACCCACTGTACTGTTACATAATCGTTAATTTGTAAGGACCCACCCACGCAAACGCTTTAAAATGTGAATGCAACTGGAGAAATATTGCCATGTCCCTCTGAGCTGTCATCTGCCATCCCATGACACATGAGATTTGGGAGTGTGTGACCAATGGTCATTCTTATATGCCATCTAGTAACAGTTTTAAAAGGAAAGAATGATTTGGCATAAGACATCACAATGATGATCAAGGGCGGACTGAAAAGTGGTACTAAGCTTGCTATTTAATTATGACAAAATAAATGTTTTTGTTGTAATGAGGCTTTAAATGAACTAGATCACCAAGTAACACAAAGGGAAGGTCTCAATCTTGGTACACTGCATTCAGGAAAGATTTCTCTTTCTTTATACAGTAAATACTGCTAAGTTCTCCACAGAACTATTGTTATCATTATAACAGCAGTTTTACAAAGACGTTTATTAAAAGTACAGTGCATTAGGGTGGATATAAAGTTCACTTTTGTTTAGAGTTAAAAGTTTAATTCTGAAGGATATATTTTCAGCTGGTAGAAAGTATAGACTTCTGCTTTACTGCTCAATACAAACTGATGTATTACTTTATAATCACTATGCTGTTCTAACATTAAGGGACAACAGTTGTTTAAATTACACACAATGCAAACAAGATCTCTCCTATACTTACCATCTTCAAATGGTGTTCCTTCAGGCCTATGTGGGAAAAAGAAATAAACATTTATTAAAATGACCTTATATAGCTTAACAAATTCCTTTGTGCTTTACAATTGAAACCATTTAACAAACTGGGTAGTTACAGACAATGAAAACGTTAGGAAGCCCCTGCTCGCAAGCATCCAATCTAAAGGATATTAGAACTATGATTGAGGCCTGGTACTGGTTTAGTTTATATAGAGGCATCTAGTGAGGAGGATCGACTAAGCCTGCTCAACAAATGAGGAGTTTCTAAGCTTGAACAAGGTGCTATGGCGCAGTAGTTAACATTGCTTATTGTCATGGGTTCAATATCAATCAGGGCCAGATCTGTGTGGCGTTTGTATGCTCTCTCATACTATCAATGTATAGCTTACACCAACATTTTAAAAGATACAGGGTTTAATTGGCTTGTTAGCACTTCTGGTCGTGGGAGTTAAACAGCAATAATATTAAAAACACTTCTGGTTTAGCATTCAATACTATTGCCCTTGTAAATCTTGTGAGGAGAATAACTGACAAATAGTGGTTGTAAAGACCAACAAGCTTAGTAAATATACCTCCTGCTGTTAGTTGAACCCTGACATGTGGCCATGTGAAATTTCTAGAATGTTCGCTCCACTGGGACAGGAACTGTTGGGATTTATAAAAAGCAGAGCTTTACAGGGGATAGGGATATGTATTGCCATCATAATAATAATCTACTACAGTAGATACCAATAAAACTGAAGGGTCGTGAATTATTACAGTTTTTTTAGTTTATAAAATGTAAAAGCCAGCAGCATTCAGATGTTTAGTGGCAGAAGGTGGTATGTAATTGCTCTTTTCACTTATGCACATTGCCTCATGACCCAAAAAAATGTATTTCATTGTAGCAACACAATCGCTTTACCTAGCTTAAATTTAGGGGGTTAGTGCCTAATCGTTGGGTTTTCAAATCCTGCACTTTTGATCATATTTTTGTAATAAAAACCTTGCCTTTTTACATTTTGACATTTGCCTGGTAGGAAGTGCTGGGTTTTAGAATCAGACACAGAAGACAATATCGTTGACGATTTTCTCCTTGAACTGCCTGTGCTCCTGGACGAATTATATAGTGCATACACACTACTGGATTTACCAAGCCTCCCAGTGCAATTTAGGTTGTTTTGTTTTAACGATACCAAATTTATTTAATGAAAAGGAAAGACACACACACACCACATTGTTACACAACATACAAAACACCAAACACAAAAAGGTGCAAAAGGGTTTGGCTTTCAGTTAACCATTGTTTATATTAGCAGGGATAAGAAAGAAAAAAAAACAAGAAAGAAAAACAGTTACTGACAAAAAATAAAGTGGAACTAGTTGTGGGCTTTAACACAGTGGGAGTATACAATCCCGCCCAAATTTCCTTGGCAAGACAAAAAAGCGTCAATAATTTGCCAATTAATATTCAATTATGGGAATTTTGTTCTGTGTGAGTCAATTTGCGCTGGTGTTTTTTTTTTTTTTTGACGATGCTGGATTTTTCACCCAGTGACGGCAGCGGGCGGGCCCGCCCCTTTAGTGACAGTCAGGCCCCCCGGTGCCCTGCCCGCCAAGCTAGAGTGAACACTATGTGAAGTGTACAAACTGTAATGGTAGTTTGTGTTTTAGGTGATTGTCTAATAATGGTTATTGTAGAAGTACAGTTAATGGTGGGATTGTAAAATGATGTCAGACCATAGCGAGGGAAAAAAAAATAAAAAAAATACGCTGCAAAGACTAATATAACATACACAATACAAAAAAAAAAAAAAAGGGGTTTGCCAAAAGACTCATAGGGGTATATTCAATTGATGTCGAAACTGCCATCTTGCACGGCAGTTTTCGACATGAATAGGTGAGAAGGGATTCCGATCTATTCAATGCTAGCTGCTTTTTTTTTCCAGTAGCACGGAATGTTCTGACCTGCCGAAAACCAGGTGGATTGTTGGAATAGCTGCTAATCCACCTGCCACCGGGCCGGGTGAGAGCAGCTCACCTGGCCCAGCTCCCGCTGACCATCAGTCAGCGGCCAAATCAGACATCCGGATTTGGCTGCTGCATAGAATAATGGTTGACTGATCCATTCCGTCAAAACAATTTTTGAACTGATACGGCATACATTGAATATACCCCATAAAGAGGCCATATTACATAGGAGACACTGAAGGTTATCATTTCCAGCCAGGTAAACAAAAACAATAAAAAAGACAACAGAAAAAGCTGTCCCATGTACTTCAGCACTGAACATTACATGCAGTGTTCTACAGGAGTGATCACCAGCTTCAGGACACGGCTATTTCCCTTGCTGGAAAAACATATTGTATTCAGTCCCTCCCATATGAAAGTATTCATAACATATGTTCCACGGCTGCACTTCCTGATATATGCAGACATAGAACGTCAGCACAAGGGCTTTAATTATTTATCACATTTGTTTTTGGCCTGTGTTTCACATCTGCCAGCAGCTAAATAGTATACAGTAGGTCTGGTCAACAAGAGATCACTTTAAATGTCACTAGGAAGTCAGTACTGTTCTGTAGGTGAATACAGACAAGAACGCAAACATAAAAACAGAACAAGAAGGCATTTGCGTATATATTAACTCTTGCAAGTAGGTCAGTCACTGGCCTACAGTACCTTATTTAGAACGTATGCACCTATTAGCTTCTTACATGTGGAGCGGAGTTTGTGGAATTGGCACGAGTTTGACATATGGACACTAATGTCAGCAAGCTGTATGGATTACCGATCATGATTATTGCTGCAGTAGCAGAGCCCCCATGGGGGTGGTGGTGGTGGGGTTTTGGGGAGTATGGGCTGACTGCCGGCTCTCCAGTCTCAGGCCTGAACGTATCCTTATAGAAAACAATTTGGAATGTCTATTAAGAACTGCACCCAAACTAATGTTCAGACCAGTGGTTCCCAAACTGTGCGCCTAGGCTCCCTAGGGTGCCTCGGAGCACTTGCAGGGGTGCCTCGGTTTGGTTGTCCAGAACCAATTCAAATTATTTATGGTCAATGTAATAGGCAAAATCAGTGCTGGTGGCTTCCAGCTTTTAAATATTTGGATAAACAGAAGTGAATTCTGTCCCTCACCACATAACTGGACCTAAGGATGACATGTAAGCAACTTATTTAACTTAATATGGTTTTCGGAAATTCTCGGTAGCAAACTTTGCAGCTAGGGGTGCCTTGACAAATATTCTGATAACCTAGTGTGACCTGATGCAAAAAAAGTTTTGGAACCACTGGTTTAGACCCATGTCACACTGCACTTAGATCAGCACTGTATCTATAACCTAGGGAGGCAAGAGGTAAATATTGCACTAATAGAGCTTTGCTAAGGTTCACAACACCAGGATTTATGTAATTCAATTTTGGTTACAAAGGCAGGGTGCAGTGGAAGCAGAAGTAGCAGATGGCAACAGCTTCAGCTGTCAAGAGGATACAGATCATGAATTTTATACCAACCAAATCTCCAGCAGGAAGAGTATCCCCCAACTGTCAATGCAGCTATATACCGTGGGCTGTTTATACTATGGAGATTGTATGACTGTGATTGTTTATGATGCATCTGCTGGTGTGATGATGGTGGTGGTGGTAAGGGGGGGGTGTAGTGTGGGTTGTAATGCGGGGTTCCACCCGGCAGTGAGTAACCTTACCCAAAAATGACGGCATTCCAGACCATGATATTGTTCTCGGAGGGCGCACCGCTCACGCCTGCAGGGGGGTCCTCCTGGAGCCTGGGAGACAGCCAAGCACACAGCATTAGCCCCGGTTACACACCACCAACCGCCCCCCGGACCGGAAACCACAGGGAGGCGCCATCTTGTACTGTCACTTACCTTTTAAAGTCTCTCATAAGGCGCCGTCTGGCCGGAGTTGACATTTGTTGTTGTTGCTTTTACCGGAAATAAATAAGATGGAGGCGAGGGAGCACCGGGCCGGGGAGGGGGGAGGTCTGCGGCCGGGGCAGGTGCTCGTTCAGCACGGGGAAGGGGAGATCAGGTAAGTCACCCCTAGCAGACAGGGCCGGCGGCAGGACCTCAGCAGCCTCTCTTCCGGGAGCTCCCGACCCTGGCGGAGGGATATATGATTACACAGCGAGAGAAAGAAAAACAAGTCCTGTGCTTCTGACTGCACAACCGGACCTGTTCTCCCGAGGGGAAGGCGGCAGTATCACTAGTCTCTCTGTAAGCCCTTCCTCGCCGATAGCAACATTGAGCCCAGGCTGTGACTTGTTGGTATCCTGTTGTGAATACACACGAGAGCAGCTGACTGTGTATTTGGTAAAATGATAATATGATGAATGGCCTGCGCCTCACACCCCCCTACATCACGCGTGGTATGGCCCGCACCGCTGCGTCATCTAAGCAGCTGCTCCGCCGGGGTGACGTCACCTGCCACGCCCCTCGCCGGTGACTGACAGGCGGCGTAGAGCGGAAACTAGGCTGTTTCTATTTTGTTTTTGTAGGCAGCCGCAGCGGCGACGGCGTCCGTCACCCCGTGCTGTCTGTGTTGTGCTGTGTCCTGCCCTGCGCCTGGCGTCGGCCGTACATAGGCAACAGCTGCGCTGGGCTGTGATCTGCTGTTGCGTTTTCACACTGTATTAAGAAACGCAGAGATACTGTAGCTGCCAGGAGTCTGTGTAAAAATAACTAGTCCATCAGGGGCGTAACTAGAACTTTGTGGGCCCCATAGCAACGTTTTTTAAGGGGCCTGCCTTTCTCTATGAGGACACATTCATATCCTGCCTCTCTCATACAGAGTGTACATATAAATATACTAGGGCATACTTGCCTACTTTTATCTTCACCTTTCCGGGAGAAGCCCGGAGAGGCAACACATCAGGGGGGCGGGAGCAAGGCTGACATCACTTGGCCCCGCCCCCCATGACGAAAACCTCCGTGATTTGCGGACCGAGAGGGAGGGGGCGTGGCTTAAATGCCGCGAAATGACGCGAAATGACGCGATCGCGTCATTTAAGCCCCGCCCCCTCCCCGCGTACCCGCGATTTCATGTAATTTTACCCAGCGGGCAAGGCTGGAGCGGGGCAAATCCCAGAATGCGGGAGACTTGCCCACCTTTCCGGGGGGCCGGGAGAAGGACCCGATTTCCGGGAGGCTCCCGGCCATTCCGGGAGGGTAGGCAAGCCTGTACTAGGGTTACCCCTAGTCCCTTTAATTCCGGACACATGTTAATTACACAGGTTCTGCGGCAGTTTAAAATCAGGTGAAGTGGAGTCTTGAAGTCAGCCAGCCACAGAACCTGTGTAATTAATATGTGTCCGGAATTAAAGGGACTAGGTGGTAACCCTAAAATATACACTATTGCTACCATACATACAGTACATGCACTGCTGCTTGTGAGGGGGGTGTAGGTGCGTTGTGGTGCCTGCTGTAGTGCAGGTGTAACCAGTCCACTTACCTGGCGCTGCTCCCTCTCAAATTCAGGCCTTGACGAACCATGGTCCTTTAAAACTCCGGCACCCGGACACGAATACCTAGGAGGAAGGAGAGGTGATAAGCACGGTTCCTCCTTAGCACACAACAATGTGCCCTCCGTCCCGCAAAATCTCTACAGAGGCACTCTTCTGGCTTCGGGAAACGTCATCATCGGCACGCGGCCTTAAAGCCGGGTGTCACCTATTGACATTCGCACACCTAGGTGAGGACTTGACCTTGCACGGGGGTGCAAGGTCCACGTACACCCTTAAAAAAGAAGTAAGGGAGTTAGGAAGAGACGGACACACAGAGGGACAAGATGACACTCACCATCCTCAACCTTGTACTGCACTCCTTAGTTCTCCTCACAGGTCCCTGTAAGGAGACAAAAACACCAGGCACATGCAGAGCCTAACTCAACCTAAAGGTGGCACAACTACAACACAAAGCCCTATAACTGACTAAGTGTGTGTGGTGCGACAACTATACAAAACCAGACTAAACAACTACACTCTGCACGGACACCCAAACATGCACTATGGTACAAGATATAAACACCAACAGTCTCTTTAAACCTCTGCCTATTTTCAGGTGTCACAACTCTCTTCCTAACTAGAGCTGGCCAGCATACGCACACTCTAAAATGTTCCCGTCACCTACTCGGGGACCAGCGAGGGGACTGCTGCACAGCTCATCCACCTCTTAACCCCACACACCCACGGAAAACACACACTCTCTTGCCCTGCTCAGTATACCTGGAAAGGTCACCACCAGTCCGCTTTTCAATTAATGCACCAGGGGAACTCTTCTATACTGGGCCTAGTGCCCAGAATCACTTATAAGGGGGCTTAGGCCTGTGGGCCTGCCTAGTTGGGCCGGTTGGAGAGATCAGGACCTGGTGCCCAGATCACTCATACACTTCCCTATACCGCCAATGAAACTGGGCCTAGCGCCCCCTACTTGTGCACAGGCCTAAGGCCTGACCAATGGCCACAGGCCTAATGCCCGACTAAATTTTCTGCGGGCAAGGAGCCTGACCTATCAGGGCCTTGGGCCTAATACCTGGCTAATTAGGGTCATGGGCCTAGCGCCCAGCTATATAGACCATGGGCCTAATGCCTGGTGTACAGCCTCAGGCACCACAGGCCTGGAGTGCCCAACTATATACCAGGAGGGCCCAACAATTAAATGCCCATGGGCCGAGAGGGCCCCACTAATGTGCCCACAGGCCAAGGGGGCCAGGCTTTGCCCACGGGCCTAGTGCCCGAACACCCCGTGGTCTAGGGTAGGAGTAGGTGGCCTGGGGGTCACCTACCTGACGTTGGGAGAGGAGCTTGGGCCGCGGGGAGGAGCTTTGGCAGCTCTAATGCTTCCCACCCCCGCTGGCCTCTCCAGGTCTGGCCGCCATCTACTTTCTTCTGCCGCTGGCCCAGGTGCCGCTTCTTCTCCTGTAGAAGGCACTGGAGATCTTCTTTCTTGATCCCGGCGTCTTCTGGCCGTGATTGGCTCCCGAATGGCGCTAGTGTTCAAACACCGTGGGCAGCGTTTTCTATTGGCGGCCACAATGGCACCAAGTTTGAACAGCCGCTGCTTCCTCCGCCCTAGGAAACTCAGCGAAAATCATGGTGAAAGCAGTTCTCCATTCTAGCATTGAATACACTCTCTGCAAATTAGGGTCAAAACCCCATTGAAATACACCAGCAAATTACAGCAAGTATGAAACGGAGAACTGGCCGGCATTCACTGCTCACTTTCAGCGAACAGTGAACATTGAATACAGCGAATATCATTTTCGGAGATAAAAAATCACAGTTTCGCTGAAAAACAGCCCAGTTCACCAAAAAAAAGAGGTGAATCAAGAGCATTGAATACTGGCCATAGTCAGTTCCTGTTCTATGGCTCATTGACATCAGTCCATGCCCGATTAGTGCTTACAGTCTAAGGGGGTGATTCAGGTTGGCTGGCAAAGCACATTTGGGGGTGATTCTGTTATACTCGGTAAGCTACGAAGCTTGCATCTTTCCAAGTGACTGAGATGCCGCCCCACTGAATACTTGCCTCCCCCCCATGCCACAGAATCCCTTCATTCACATGCGTGGGGATGTGTAAGAAGACACACCCCCTCGCATGTCTCCGCTGCTGAAGAAATCATTTGATGTCAGTGGGAAATTACTTTAATTTGCGAGCGCCAGGACGAAGATAGGGTGGGCGGCAGGCAGCCTGTGATGTCAGCCACTCGCCTTAGACAGACATCGTCCCGCCCTCGTACCGATGTGATTGCCCTTGCGCATAATAGACCACGCGCAGTCCCCTTAACATCGGGAAGGGGTTTTTGGCCATTAGGAAACCAAATGTGCTTTGCGAGTCAATCTGAATCACCCCTAGAAATTCCCTACCACACACTCATTTTTGGCAGAAATTTCTTATGCTAGCAGTATGGTTTTAGGCCGGGGAGGAAACTAGTGAAAGCAATACAACCAGGATGCACCTATTAAGGCTCTACATAGACAGGGTCTTGTTTGGAATCAAACCCATGATGCCAGAGTTGTGAGGCAGCAATACTAACTCACCGTACCAGAGAAGTAATTCATTCCAGTCACCCGGAGACAAGTTGGAAATTGGTGGTCATCCTCTTAAAAATGAGTACAGCGGTAGGCCAGGGTAGTTGCCAAGTCAGCTTATAACAAGCGAATTTGGTCTTGTTTTTTTTTTTTTGTGAGTTGCTTATTTTTTGGGAGGGTTGCTTGTTGATTGTTTTTGGGCTTATAATGTTTTTTAGTAGCTTGTTTTGGGCTTGTTTTATTTTGGGTTGATGTTGTGTTTTTTGTACTTCAGTACAGAGATAAGGGACACACACAGGTGAGAACTACAGTAGTAGAACATACAGTAAGTATAGGCTGATGGAAATGCTAATGATCTCTCATTATCTCTGTTGTGGCTGTCTGCTGGTTGTGTGTATTCAGTAGGGCTAATCTGATATTAACAATGATGCATGTTGTAAGATTGTTTTATCTTTACTTAAGGTGCCATACAGGTTACCATTTAATGGTTGCGATGCACGCTACCGCGCACAGCACATACTTGTTGTACTAGATTGTATTGCATCGCGTTTAAAGCGCATGCAATGCGATCTAGTACAAAACATACGGTGCCTATCGCACGATGTATGGGAACTTTACAATAAATATTTCTCAGTGCATACACAGGACCACAAATATCTACAGCAAACAATAATATCTACAGCAGACAATGCTCACTTGAAATATTTCTTTAGAGAAAAAAATTACGTAAAATATCTCAGATTCACAATATCTCATAATGGGGCAGATGTATGAAGGAGCGCTATGGGGGAGAAGGGGGTATCAGCACACATTATGTGCACCGATACTGCTTCTCCCCAATGTTAGAAGGAGCCGGTGTGTGTAGGCCGATATGCAAGGTAAATGTATGAATTGTCCACAGCACTGACTGTTCTGGCCCCTGCCGCTATTCACTTCGACAGCTGCAGGGTGACGAAGCCCTATACCCACAACAGCGACATCGCTATCCCTGCTGCAAGATCTGGGCTGCGCTGGAGATCTCATGCATGGCCAGTACAGTCTGCCAACGGAAAGGAGACAGCAAGTAAGTGTGAGCTGGTGCGCCATCTTGGCGATGTCCCTTCCTGCTTCCCCTCGTTAATGAGGCAAAGCAGGAAGTGTTATAGTATTCTTTAAAAGCCAGTTTTGTACTGATAAAATATCATTGTAAAGACATTAAAGAGGTAGATTGTATAAATGAATAGCTTGACAAAGGTCTACATTAAAGACTGAAACGTTGCCACACATTTATGTATCCTGTGTATCTATTGACAAATCCTCCGAGTGCCACCTACAGCTCCTTGGTATACATCGTGTGGGAACACACGCAGGGAGGCACCAGGGGTCCTATCAGATTTTACTTCCAGGAGTGCCGACTCAAAGATTGTGTGTGTGTATGTGTGTGTGTGTGTGTGTGTGTGTGTGTGTGTGTGTGTGTGTGTGTAAGTTGGGCTTGTTTTGCAGCTTTTTAGGATTAGGTTGGGCTTGTTTTGGGATTGTTTTTCGGTCGTCATTTGCTTGTTTTTCATTTTAGAGTTGGCAACACTCAGACTCACAACTCAACCCTGCATAAATCAGCATTCACTGGCAACATGGCTCAAAGTGGTTCTGGAGAAGTGGTGGAACGCATTTCCAGTGCCAGAGTTTTTGTCACCCCCTAAAAAGGCACTATAAATTTGTGCCCTGCTACCCAGTGGTCTCACAAGGAAGGGGTGTGGTCAGACAATAGTACAGATGAAGCCCGGCTCATCCAGGCAGGGGCTGGTGAAACTATCACCAGCCCCGCCAGCCGACGGCTCCCGCCAGGGTGCGTGCACGCACGAGACACTTGCGCGCCCGTGGCAATGGAGCACCCCGACGACGACCGCCGCCGCCGATGGTCCCCCTCGCTGCCCCGACCCCCCAACCCTGAACGTCTCCCTGAAGCGGAGACGGGCTGGATGCCGCTGCCTTACCGCCAAAAGACTGGGGCTTGCATGAGACGCACTCACGTCCCAGTTCAATGGAGTTCCTGTCCGCCGGTGCCAGGGGCTGGCTGGCAAATTTTAGCCTGGGGGGCAAGTCCAGAGCACTGGCACATAAGTAGCGCATTGTTAAATGCAGGTTTTTTATTTAAAAAAAATATGTATTAATTAAAAAAAAATTAGGTCTGAAGTTGATTATAATATAAATACTTTGTGTCATGGCATTATTATTATTATTATTATTATTATTATTATTATTATTATTATTATTATTATATTATACAGCGGGAGCAGCCTGTGGTGTCATTGCATTATTATTATACAGTTGGAGCAGCCTGTGGTGTTATGGCATTACTTTTATATTATACAGGGGGAGCAGTCTGTGGTGTCATGGCATTATTATTATACAGGGGGAGCAATGACACCACATGCTGCTCCCCCTGTACAATAATAATTATGACACCACAGGCTGCTCCCTCTGTATAATAATAATGCCATGACACCACAGGCTGCTCCCTCTGTATAATAATAACGCAATGACACCACAGGCTACTCCCTCTGTATAATAATATTGCAATGACACCACAGGCTGCTCCCTCTGTATAATAATAATGCCATGACGCCACAGACTGCTCGCCCTGTATAATAATAATGCCATGACACCACAGGCTGCTCCCTCTGTATAATAATAATGCAATGACACCACAGCCTGCTCCCTCTGTATAATAATAAAGCAATGACACCACAGGCTGCTCCCTCTGTATAATATAAATGTAATGCCATGACACCACAGGCTGCTCCCCCTGTATAATAATTTGTGTCATGGCATTACTATTATTATAATATACAGGGGGAGCAGCCTGTGGTGTCATGGCATTATTATTATTATACAGAGGGAGCTGACTGTGGTGTTATGGCATTACTTTTATATTATACTGGGGGAGCAGTCTGTGGTGTTATGGTCAGTGGCGTAATTTGGGCTCCGCAGCCCCGGCGGTGGCGGGGGGGGAGCAGGCACCACCGGGACACAGGTTCAGTGTTCTAATGTAGCCCAAGAGCAGAGGGCATGGTGGAAGGGGGAGCGCTCTCTGGCTGTCTGTGTGAGGACGCAGTGACAGGGTCACTGCTCACCCTGTATAATAATTTGTGTCATGGCATTGTTATTATATTATACAGAGGGAGCAGCCTGTGGTGTCAGGGCATTGCTTTTATATTATACAGGGGGAGCAGCCTGTGGTGTCATGGCATTATTATTATACATGGCATTATTATTATACAGGGGGAGCAGCCTGTGGTGTCATGGCATTCTGCCATGACACCACAGGCTGCTCCCCCTGTATAATAATAATTCCATGACACCACAGGGTGCTCCCCCTGTATAATAATTAGTGTCCTGGCATTATTATTATATAATACAGAGGGAGCAGCCTGTGGTGTCATTGCATTACTTTTATATTATACAGGGGGAGCAGCCTGTGGTGTCATGGCATTATTATTTTACAGGGGGAGCCATGACACCACAGGCTGCTCCCCCTGTATAATAATAATGTCATGACACCACAGGCTGCTCCCCCTGTATAATCAATCATTTCATTTACTTACTGTATTTTTCTCCCTCCTGTCCTGCTGTGGCTCCCAGAATTTCACTTTCACTTTCTGCGGCCTGTCCTGCTGCAGCTTCGGCCCCCCGACTCCTCCAGACTCCAGTCTGCCTTCCTCAGTCCTCTCCTCTGCAGACGCGTGGGTGGGAGGCGTCATCGTCATGACGTCCACACCCAGCGCCTGCCACTGCCGCCCGGGGATTAGAGGTAACAGGCGGCCGGGCCCTCCTCCACATAGCTGTGGAGGCCGGCGGCCATGTTCCTGTGGCCACAAACAGTCTACAGGAACATGGCCGCCGGCAGTGCAAAAAAAAACAGTAAGGCGGCCGCGTACACGGCCGCGGCCCGCAGCACACCTGCCAGAGCGGCCTGGGGGGCAGATGGCACCCTGCCCCCCGGCCCAGCCCGCCCCTGGACGGTGCTCACCAGAGGGGAGGGTCTGGTGGGTGCCGAGCAAAGTTGACAGGGGCTCCATCTGTATACCCAATTTAAATTATGCCATACAGTAGCACAATCTGTAGTGCCCAATTCTTATTACACCACACAGTAGTACTCTTTATACATGTATGCCACCCAGTAGTGTCACTTATGCACATGTCATTTGTGCCAATCTGTGTCCAGTACCCCTGTTGATGGGTTTTCTATGCCTTGAAAATTTGTGTATTATGTGAGTTGTTTGAATAAATGTCCATTTGTTTTTATTATCAAACATATTTGCACCATATCCACTTCTATTAAGATCTAGGATTAAAGAAGGAAGTCCTGTTGACTGGTGGGAGGAATCCCTTACTTTGATTTGCACACATTACTCTCATCCTTGTGAGTGGACTATTGAAATAAATCATTATCCATTTATGCCTACAGTGTTGCACTATGTACTTTTTCTTTGAGCTTTTTTAGAGGGATATATCAACTTTTCCGGTTGTCCATACTGAATATAGAGATCCCGATATCTGAAAATTGATATTGTGTCAGTCTGTGCATGCTATGTCATTTTTTGCCAGTGGGTGTCACCATTAAATTGAGCTTTTTTGGTGAAGGCTTTTTTGGTGTTACCCTAGTCTGATTTATTACAAGAAGCACTGAGGGATCAGTATTTTTCTATCCATGCTGCACTACAGGTGGGGCAGATGTGCAGAGAGAGTTAGATTTGGTGTAGTTTTGTTGTTTCTTTGCAGGGTAAATATTGGCTGTTTTTTTTTTTTTTTTGGGGGTGGGGTGTGTTCAAACTAAAATCTAAATTGCAATGTAAAAATAGAGAAATCAATATTTACCTCATTCAAATCTAACTTTCTCTGCACATGCTACATCTGCCCCACCTGCAGTGCAGCTTGGTTAGTCCATCTGCAAAAATTGCAGCCTTGCTAACAAAGTCTGAATCAGGCCCTATGAACGTATTTGGAGGTCTAATTCAAACCTGATTGCACGTCAGTTCAGCCTCTGGCCCGCTCCAGTGAAACCACGCCTTGCTAATGAATGTGTACGCTGTGCAAATGGATGTGTATGGCTGCACATCTGTTAGCACCCAAGTAAAAATGTCCAAAACCCATCGTAACAGGCTCATTATCGAATGATTTTTACAATGGACACAACACATCGTAGCCGCCATGTAGCCCAGGAATTACTTGGTGGCTGTAATGAATACGGGCATAGCAGGGCTGCTTCTGACGTCACACACCCTCCCCTAACAGGGTTTGGTACGCCTGCGTTTTCCAAGACACGCCCATCACTTTTCCTGCCACTACACCCTCACATGCCCACTCCCTGTCAATCATCGCGCAAACAGCCAGTGCAGGCTATCAATACTTGGCCACTACGCAAATTCATAGCTGTCCAATCAGATCTTAATCAGGCCCTTAATCTGTTTCTTTCTAAAGAAAAGACACAAGGACAACACCAAGGGTGAACAAAGGAATGACTCAGAAGCCTGTAAGAACCTTATTTGAATTCTGCGAAAAAATTCACATTCTAGGAACAGTTGATAATTCTCCATTCTTACACAATTTTAAAAGTAAAGTGGAAACAAGAAGAAAACTGATTGCCAACCAACCATACCATACTGATCCCATATAACTAGCCCAGTTTTGCTGAAGAACATCTTTGTGCTATCATTTTTTCCCTGGTACGTTTTATCTGAGGGGAAGCTTTATTGCTGCACATAGGAAAAAATTGGAGAAAATCACCACTCTCTGCCCCTTATTCTGGTTCACTCGCAAAGGCAAATTCCTTCTCAAATGGACAAAACCATGTGCACTGCAGGGGGCAGATGTAACTTGTGCAGAGTGAATTAGATTTGGGTGGGGTTTTACTTCAAAGTGATATATATATATATTGCAGTGTAAAAATAAAGCAGCCAGTATTTACTCTGTACAGAAACAAAATAACACCCAAATCTAACTCTCTGCACGTTACATCTTCCCCACCTGCAGTGCATATGGTTTTGTCCATTTGAGAATGAATTTGCCTTTGCGAGTGAACCAGAATAAGGGCCTCTATTTGCACAGCACCGATATCAAATTGTTGTCAGATTTTACTAAGAGCAAGCACCCCCCCCCCCCCCCTCCCTTTGTCATAAAAAAAAAAACACAACCCAGAGTATGAAGCTGGAAAAAAATACAGTACCAGAAGCAGATGTACTCTATAGCTTGTGCACAGTATGTCAGAAGCAAACATAACAAATCAGCAAAACAACATATCATTGCTTTTTGTTAGTTACGGTAAGTTTATGTTGAAGGTGTTTTATCAGCTTAGAATGCTTTGTTGTTGTGAGCATTCTATTACCTTTCACTTCAAAGTAGAAATGAGCGGGTCCGGATCCCCGAGATCCGACAGATCCGAATATCGGGGATCCGGGCCAGATCCGAGCCGGCTCGGGAGTTCCCGCCTGAATTTCGGACCAATAACGAGGCCAAACGTCATCATCGCGCTGTCGGATTCTCGCGGGAGCGGGATCTTATAAAAGACGCCCGCGCGCCCGCCATCTTCACTCCAATCTTGGAGAGGGAAGAGGGTGGTTGGGAAGCTCCGTGTGCTCCGTGCTGTGCTCTGTGCCATGTGCTCCGTGACCTGACCTGTGCCCTCACTGCCCTGTGCTGTGCTCCGTGCCATGTGCTCCGTGCTGTGCTGTGCTCCGTGACCTGCCCTCACTGCCCTGTGCTGTGCTCCGTGCCATGTGCTCCGTGCTGTGCTGTGCTCCGTGACCTGCCCTCACTGCCCTGTGTTGTAGACTTGTGGCCTGAGCCCTGTAGTGTGATTTAACTAACTAGGTGCTGCAGTGCTCACACGCAGGGGCTGCAGTGTCCACTGTCCAGGGGCTGTCCTGTGGCCCGTGCCCTGATGTGATTTATTTAGCCCTAAGCCCTGTGTTGTGATTTATTTTATTTAGCCCTGAACCCTGTGTTTTTTTTGTGATTTAACTAACTAACTCAGTGCTGCAGTGCTCACACGCAGGGGCTGCAGTGCTGCTGAGTAGTACACTGTGTACAGGGGCAGCATTAATACAAGGGTCTGTTTCCAGTTTGACGGCCTATATCTTATCCATTGTCCAGTGTCACGAGTCACTCACGACATATATCCTGTGTCCTGTCCTGTGTGACGACTGACGACATATCCTGTGTCCAGTGTGACGACATATATCCTGTGTCCAGTGTGACGACATATATCCTGTGTCCAGCGTGACATATATCCATTGTCCAGTGTGATGACATATATCCTGTGTCCAGTGTGACGACATATATCCAGTGTCCAGTGTGACGACATATATCCTGTGTCCAGTGTGACGACATATATCCTGTGTCCAGTGTGATTATTATTAAACTGCCACCCTGTCTGCCCCTGTAGTGCTGCTCTGCTTCCAACATGTGCCAGGTTGGAAGTGTAAGGTCCACATGTATGTGATGCCCACTGCTGTCACCTAGCTTAGTCATCTAGCTACCTCGGGATAACCTTATGGCCCTACTACAGTATATGAAACCGATTTTATGAGCTGTGAAGTGATCAAAATTGTCTAGAAATGAGTGGAAACTAATGTTATAATGTTATTGAGCTTAATAACACTTTAGGGGCAAAAACAGGCCCGAAAACTATTATTTTAGCAATTTTTAGCATTTTTCCAAATAAATCCAGATCCAAAACCAAAACCAAAACCCGCAAGGGTGGTTTTGCCAAAACCAATCCAGATCCAAAACACGAAGGGAGATCCAGATCCAAAACCAAAACCCGAAAAAGTGGCCGCCGCACATCTCTACTTTAAAGTTGTTAATGTATAAGATATAGACAATGTCTACGTCGGCAGTGCCCATGTCAACCATAAGCTTGTGTCGACCTTCTGTCAGTGCCAACCTGTCGGTCGCATCGCATGCGATTTTTTGGTCGCATGCGATGCGACCGACGCGATTTTTTTTCCTTACGATGCCCAAGATCAAAATCGTGGGCGCCCTTCTAGGTAAAGAGTACCGTAGTACTCTTTATACATGTATGCCACCCAGTAGTGTCACTTATGCACATGTCATTTGTGCCAATCTGTGTCCAGTACCCCTGTTCATGGGTTTTCTATGCCTTGAAAATTTGTGTATTATGTGAGTTGTTTGAATAAATGTCCATTTGTTTTTATTATCAAACGTATTTGCACCATATCCACTTCTATTAAGCTCTAGGATTAAAGAAGGAAGTCCTGTTGACTTGTGGGAGGAATCCTTACTTTGATTTGCGCACATTACTCTCATCCTTGTGAGTGGACTATTGAAATAAATCATTATCCATTTATGCCTACAGTGTTGCACTATGTACTTTTTCTTTGAGCTTTTTTAGAGGGATATATCAACTTTTCCGGTTGTCCATACTGAATATAGAGATCCCGATATCTGAAAATTGATATTGTGTCAGTCTGTGCATGCTATGTAATTTTTTGCCAGTGGGTGTCACCATTAAATTGAGCTTTTTTGGTGAAGGCTTTTTTGGTGTTACCCTGGTCTGATTTATTACAAGAAGCACTGAGGGATCAGTATTTTTCTATCCATGCTGCACTACAGGTGGGGCAGATGTGCAGAGAGAGTTAGATTTGGTGTAGTTTTGTTGTTTCTTTGCAGGGTAAATATTGGCTGTTTTTTTTTTTTTTTTTTGGGTGGGGTGTGTTCAAACTAAAATCTAAATTGCAATGTAAAAATAGAGAAATCAATATTTACCTCATTCAAATCTAACGTTCTCTGCACATGCTACATCTGCCCCACCTGCAGTGCAGCTTGGTTAGTCCATCTGCAAAAATTGCAGCCTTGCTAACAAATTCTGAATCAGGCCCTATGAACGTATTTGGAGGTCTAATTCAAACCTGATTGCACGTCAGTTCAGCCTCGGGCCCGCTCCAGTGAAACCACGCCTTGCTAATGAATGTGTACGCTGTGCAAATGGATGTGTATGGCTGCACATCTGTTAGCACCCAAGTAAAAATGTCCAAAACCCATCGTAACAGGCTCATTATCGAATGATTTTTACAATGGACACAACACATCGTAGCCGCCATGTAGCCCAGGAATTACTTGGTGGCTGTAATGAATACGGGCATAGCAGGGCTGCTTCTGACGTCACACACCCTCCCCTAACAGGGTTTGGTATGCCTGTGTTTTCCAAGACACGCCCATCACTTTTCCTGCCACTACACCCTCACATGCCCACTCCCTGTCAATCATCGCGCAAACAGCCAGCGCAGGCTATCAATACTTGGCCACTACGCAAATTCATAGCTGTCCAATCAGATCTTAATCAGGCCCTTAATCTGTTTCTTTCTAAAGAAAAGACACAAGGACAACACCAAGGGGGAACAAAGGAATGACTCAGAAGCCTGTAAGAACCTTATTTGAATTCTGCGAAAAAATTCACATTCTAGGAACAGTTGATAATTCTCCATTCTTACACAATTTTAAAAGTAAAGTGGAAACAAGAAGAAAACTGATTGCCAACCAACCATACCATACTGATCCCATATAACTAGCCCAGTTTTGCTGAAGAACATCTTTGTGCTATCATTTTTTCCCTGGTACGTTTTATCTGAGGGGAAGCTTTATTGCTGCACATAGGAAAAAATTGGAGAAAATCACCACTCTCTGCCCCTTATTCTGGTTCACTCGCAAAGGCAAATTCCATTCAAATGGACAAAACCATGTGCACTGCAGGGGGCAGATGTAACTTGTGCAGAGTGAATTAGATTTGGGTGGGGTTTTACTTCAAAGTGATATATATATATATTGCAGTGTAAAAATAAAGCAGCCAGTATTTACTCTGTACAGAAACAAAATAACACCCAAATCTAACTCTCTGCACGTTACATCTTCCCCACCTGCAGTGCACATGGTTTTGTCCATTTGAGAATGAATTTGCCTTTGCGAGTGAACCAGAATAAGGGCCTCTATTTGCACAGCACCGATATCAAATTGTTGTCAGATTTTACTAAGAGCAAGCACCCCCCCCCTCCCTTTGTCATAAAAAAAAACCACAACCCAGAGTATGAAGCTGGAAAAAAATACAGTACCTGAAGCAGATGTACTCTATAGCTTGTGCACAGTATGTCAGAAGCAAACATAACAAATCAGCAAAACAACATATCATTGCTTTTTGTTAGTTACGGTAAGTTTATGTTGAAGGTGTTTTATCAGCTTAGAATGCTTTGTTGTTGTGAGCATTCTATTACCTTTCACTTTAAAGTTGTTAAGGTATAAGATATAGACAATGTCTACGTCGGCAGTGCCCATGTCAACCATAAGCTTCCTTCTGTCAGTGCCTTCTGTCAGTGCCAACCTGTGGTCGAGCATTCCAAGGTGTGGACCTAGTCACTGTCAACTATTAGTGGTCGACCTAGACTGCATACCCTTTAGTATGTATTCCAATATACAGGGGCTCGATCATCCCCCCAGACCTAGCCATAGCCACTTGTGGCCATGATTACAGGGAAAAAGGGCATTGTGGCTCCACTAATGTTAGCACATTTATGGCCAGATGTACTAAGCTTGAAAAGTGATAAACTGGAGAGTGATAAACCACCAGCCAATCAGCTTCTATGTGCCATGTCACAGGCTGTGTTTGAAAAATGACAGGTATGAGCTGATTGGCTGGTGGTTTATCACTCTCCAGTTTATCACTTTTCAAGGCTTAGTACATCTGGCCCTGAGAATGGAGAGAAGTGACTTCAAGGAACTCTTGGAACACCACACTCTGTAGTCATCAACTGCTGATTATTTCCAGGGATAGTTGCAATAATTTTTTTATGAAAATGTCCCAGTTACATAGTACTGTACAAATGCTTTTATTGTGTATGCAGTATATATTGCAATTTTCACTATACATTTGTATTAAGATACTGCGCATGTGGGAAAAGTTTTGAAACCCCCACTGCATTAGCATGCAAGGTGCACTGCGATCAGGTGATACTGTATCAGATTTCTTTCCGAAAAGTGATTGTGGTTCCTGGGCGGTGACTGGTAGGTGGCTACTAGTGCACACAAACATGGACCGTTCATTGTGTATTGTGGGAATGTCAATGCAAATGGCTGTTTCCCGGTACAGAACCACAAGCAGAAAAAGACACAGTCAGACGGAAAAACTGCACCTGCCATAGTTACTAATTGGGGCATACAAGAATGCACCAATGTTTATTACAAAATAAATTGAAGCAAACTCCTTATTCTTTTTAACTCATAGGAAAAACTGGCATCCATAGCCATAATGAGGAATTATCTATCAAACCATTCTTTAAGTATTTTAAGGGAAATGGACCAATCCATTGGGATCACTGCATAAGCGGCACTATTATAGAGTATTAGTAGGGACTTCTTATATGCTGCTATGGAACCAGAGGTTGAACCAAGGATTTGGACACGGTTCCGTCCCTGGAGCAACCCCGCATTTGTGATGATTAGCCTCCACAGCTACCTGCCAATAAACCGGGTCGCTGATGTCACAAAGGGGGTGGGGCAGAGTGGTGGCATGTCATCGGGGGTGGGGGAGCAGGCAGCACTTGGAGCTGACGCTGCCTCCTCCCTATAGTGTGACCGAAACCCAGTTCGCTCGACCCAGGTTCCCCGTTTACAATGCCATGTTCAGTCCAAGTCTTTGGTTTACCCAGAATGACACATTGCTATATTATCTATGCAAATTGACTTAACCTATTCAACTATTTGCGATTCTGTTCGTCCTACAAGATTTCATCCGCCTTTTGCTCTTTCGTTGGTCACTCCAGCCACATGGTCGGATTCACAGAACAATCCAGATCTGATAACACTGTTTAATGCCCAAACGATTCACACAAATCCCAAGATGGAGCTATTTAAGACTTAACCGTGGCCATAGATATTTACCTGTAAGTGATCCAGAGGCAATAAAGCAAAAAAATAAAATAAAAATTATGTTTGGAACAAACCATAGGTCAGATGTAATGCGTTTCGAGGCCGAACTCTACGTTTTTTTTTTTTTTAAAGGAGCAAGCATTTACAAGGCATGGTTTTGGCTTGTAAATGACTGTCCCTTTAAAAAACCTCTGAGTTCAGCCAGCATTAAGCATGGCCGCCAGACTCGCAACACATTACATCCGGCACCCATGTTTCTATGCAAGGGGAGTAAATACATTTATAGTGTTTCTGTACAGAGTAAATACTGGCTGCTTCTGCATGTAGCCCATATATGCTAGACAGCTTTATTTTGAAAAATCATATTTTATTGTTGAAGAACTGCAAAAATGGTTACAAAGCAATACATTTTGTAAACATTTTGTAAACATCATAAAAATGGACTGTGGATCTATTTGACAATAAAGATTATAATGAAATGAATTGTGTAAACAGTCATCGTTGTTACATAGTATCGACATAGTACATAATGAGTAGTTGGAACATAATAATAAGACCCAGAGAGACATCAAATATTATTAGAAGGGATAAAAACCATTTGCAAGAACCTCTAAATTGTACCAGAAAGTTAAAGAAACTGTAATCCGTAGTGAGGTACAAATAAATGTAGGGCAACCACACATGAAAAAACTTTATGGCATTTTTTATCCTTGTCAAGGGACATCTCCAACCAATCCATCAATCATTAATACGCAGTGACCCAAAACCCATGTACTTCTGGGCAGTTTCACATGCAGTGATACAGGTCTGCCTCTGGAGTTGCACATTTAACACATGTAGTAATAACCAAAGGCCCTTTGCGGACCATGGGGGTTATTCTGGTTGAATCGCAGGGTTGAAAATTCACAGCCTTGCGATTCCCCCAAACCCCACCCTGTGAATGATCGCCCCCCCCCCTTGCAACGCGGGTTCACCCGCACAGGCTGCAAATTGATGTTTAGCATAAAAATCCAATTGCATCGAAAGATGTGGAAGGTACACACATATAAAAGTGACTTTCAAGTCACCTCCATATGCGTGTACGCTGGGATGGATATAGGCGAGCAGCTGACATCCGTGATGTCAGCTGCCCGCCCCCCGTGTCACCACCTCGTTACCATGAGAACACCCAGCGTATATGGGGCTGCACGCCATCCCCCGCCCCCCGCAAGTTCGCTGTGGGTGCACGCACCCTACGTCTGCACATGCGCAGATGCACAACTTCGGTCCTCCGTGCATTCGCATGAATGTTTGAATAAGTAAGGTGTTTTGCGACAATGTTTTGCAATGTTATAGTGTAATGATAGAAGGAGTTATGAGAAGATAGTCCCAGTCTAGAGTGGGAGGATCTTCACGCAATACAAGTGGATGTTATTAGTAATAGTTAACCTGAAATAGCAGGTGGGAAATCAGAGGGTCTCATATGTAACAAAATAGTTAACGGAATACTAAGACAAGAAGCTTGATCCAGATGTATATTTGCATAATTATTAGTGGCACTTCAGATCTGATTCTTTTAATATGACAGGGAGCACTTGGATGGAATACAACAGTCGTGGTAAACATACACTTTTGATCAAGTGACATCTTCCAATATATGACAATGGTAAACAATGCCATGATCTAAAGTCCATTAATATGCAATGAATTAGTGGTGGGAAATTAACTGCATATAAATCAGTTGGGTGGGTAGGTATAGTAAGACTCAGATAAACCAATGATGATTCTGTCCACAGGACTGGGAAAGTGTCAGACCAGCCTAATTTCGCCTTAAGGTACATACACACGGAACGATTTGGGAAACGATCCAATATCGTTAATGATTTCCTCAGAACTCCAGGACAAATGATTTAGTGTCAAATAGTAAACGATTACACATGAACGATCAATATTTAATGATGGTGGAAGGGAGTAGGAACCAGTCAATCAACTTTACCAAATCATTCGTCGTGCATACACACGATTTGAACACATTGCAAAAGATTGGTCTCTGATCTTTCTGCATGCATGAAAGATCACAGACCTCTATTACAAGCAACGAGTACGCGCATTGGTAATGATATCGTTCATTCACACGGAATTATTTGAAAGATTGGTCATTCCGATCGATCGGGAACGCCAACATTGTATGCCAAATTTATTTATTATAAATCCTGTAACCAGTTCACGATCAGATAACAGTTGCAGTACCCCAGGAAACTCCTCTTGGGGATTTGCGAAGTATAATAGAAGATCATCTGCATAAGCAGATGCCTTTAATTTGTTCTGACCAAACTTTATACCTTGCCATAATTCATAGGAATGATAAAAAGTCTAATCAAGGGATCTATTACTAAATCAAATAAAGGAGACAATGAGTAACCTTGCCTGGTGCCTCGGTGCAAAGTTAAGGCCCCCTTACATTAGAATGATTTTGGCCGATTTCGATGTTTTGGGACAATAAATCGTCTGAAAAGTGCAACATCGTTTGTGTTTTCCATCTGATCCGCGGCCCGGATATGAGCCCCTAGGTTGGTCGTACCGCACCTGTGATATATCGGAATCGGATGGAAAATGTAGCAGGACAGGCCGCGGCGCAGAGAGTGGAATTTAAATTACTGGAGCCGCAGCAGCAGTAAAGGAGCCTGAGGGATAAAATACAGTAAGTTAAATAAAAAAAACAATATATCTGGTGGTGGTGTCATAGCATTACTTTTATATTATACAGGGGGAGCAGCCTGTGGTGTCATTATTATTGTACAGGGGGAGAAGCCTGTACATGGCATAAAGCCATGACACCACAGGCTGCTCCCCCTGTATAATAATAATGCCATGACACCACAGGCTGCTCCACCTGTATAATATAAAAGTAATGCCATGACACCACAGGCTGCTCCCTCTGTATAATAATAATGCAATGACACCACAGGCTGCTCCCCCTGTATAATAATTTGTGTCATGGCATTACTATTGTTATATTATACAGCGGGAGCAGCCTGTGCTGTCATTGCATTATTATTATACAGCGGGAGCAGCCTGTGGTGTCATTGCATTATTATTATACAGCGGCCCTTTGAGGGTGACCAAACTGCTGATGCGGCCCCCGATGAATTTGAGTTTGACACCCCTGCTCTACATAGACAATGTCTTGTTTGGAATCAAACCCATGATGCCAGAGTTGTGAGGCAGCAATACTAACTCACCGTACCAGAGAAGTAATTCATCCCAGTCACCCGGAGACAAGTTGGAAATTGGTGGCCATCCTCTTAAAAATGAGTACAGCGGTAGGCCAGGGTAGTTGCCAAGTCAGCTTATAACAAGCGAATTTGGTCTTGTTTTTTTTTTTGTGAGTTGCTTATTTTTTGGGAGGGTTGCTTGTTGCTTGTTTTTGGGCTTATAATGTTTTTTAGTAGCTTGTTTTGGGCTTGTTTTATTTTGGGTTGATGTTGTGTTTTTTGTACGTCAGTACAGAGATAAGGGACACACACAGGTGAGAACTACAGTAGTAGAACATACAGTAAGTATAGGCTGATGGAAATGCTAATGATCTCTCATTATCTCTGTTGTGGCTGTCTGCTGATTGTGTGTATTCAGTAGGGCTAATCTGATATTAACAATGATGCATGTTGTAAGATTGTTTTATCTTTACTTAAGGTGCCCATACAGGGTACCATTTAATGGTTGCGATGCACGCTACCACGCACAGCACATACTTGCGTTTAAAGCGCATGCAATGCGATCTAGTACAAAACATACGGTGCCTATCGCACGGTGTATGGGAACTTTACAATAAATATTTCTCAGTGCATACACAGGACCACAAATATCTACAGCAGACAATAATATCTACAGCAGACAATGCTCACTTGAAATATTTCTTTAGAGAAAAAATTTACGTAAAATATCTCAGATTCACAATATCTCAAATTGCGGCAGATGTATGAAGGAGCGCTATGGGGGAGAAGGGGGTATCAGCGCACATTATGTGCACCGATACTGCTTCTCCCCAATGTTAGAAGGAGCCGGTGTGTGTAGACCGATATGCAAGGTAAATGTATGAATGGTCCACAGCACTGACTGTTCTGGCCCCTGCCGCTATTCACTTCGACAGCTGCAGGGTGACGAAGCCCTATACCCACAACAGCGACATCGCTATCCCTGCTGCCAGATCTGGGCTGCGCTGGAGATCTCATGCATGGCCAGTACAGTCTGCCAACGGAAAGGAGACAGCACGTAAGTGTGAGCTGGTGCACCATCTTGGCGATGTCCCTTCCTGCTTCCCCTCGTTAATGAGGCAAAGCAGGAAGTGTTATAGTATTCTTTAAAAGCCAGTTTTGTACTGATAAAATATCATTGTAAAGACATTAAAGAGGTAGATTGTATAAATGAGTAGCTTGACAAAGGTCTACATTAAAGACCGAAACGTTGCCACACATTTATGTGTCCTGTGTTTCTATTGACAAATCTTCCGAGGGCCACCTACAGCTCCTTGGAATACATCGTGTGGGAACACACGCAGGGAGGCACCAGGGGTCCTATCAGATTTTACTTCCAGGAGTGCCGACTCAAAGATTGTGTGTATGTATATATATATATATATATATATATATATATATATATATATATATATATATATATATATATATAGAGAATAGATTTAGAGTGCGCTTATAAATAACTCAACAGATTAAAAATTGTACATTTATTTCTTAGTCTTTACAAAGACTTCACATTTAAAAGGTACAGCAAGTCTGTTACTGGTACAGATGATGTAGTAGGCCCAACGCGTTTCGTCAACAGATTGACTTCATCAGGGGCTTAGCGAACAATAAGTCAGCAAGGCGTATAAAACACTGTGAATAATACAAATAGTGAAGTTCATTCATATGAACATAAAAGATGTAAAAACAAGAAACAGATCATGGATGACAAATATGATGAGGAGTGGAGGACAGCGGAGAAGAAAGATTTATTGATAAGCATTAGTGTGCTTCTAGGGTAATAGATAGCAGGCAGGAGAGCCTTTATACCATTGATGACATCAAATGGTTGGTACAGAGAAACAGAGGACCAGTCCCAGGTGGAGAATCACCCATCGTGTGTAGTCGCCTAATTAATTCAATAGTCTATTAGTACCTTTCGCAGATTAAAGGATCACATACAGTGTCCAGCATATAGGGGAATGAGACTCAATGCGAAACCGGAGTGGGTGGTGAGCGTTACTATAGGAAGGAATGTAAATATTAATAATATAATGCCCAATGTACATCTTAACCAGCACCTCTAGCTTGATGATCTCCAGTGGAGATATAAAAACTTACATCAACACCACAGGAAAGCTGCTAATACATCTGTGAGGTATAGGACCTGAATCGGTCGTTCACGCAATGGTCAGGTATATTTCAGTAATGTGCCTTAGTTGGTAGTGGACATATCTATAGGATGAAATATAGATATTCCAATGGTCATCTCTGACTATAACCTTCACCGACACCTTTAACTGGGTGGTAATAAACAATACATATTTGAACTTACATTGTCATAAAAATGAGCACAAATGAAGCAATAAAGTGGTCTGAGACCTACATCAGCCGTTCATACAGAATTCAGGTATGGTTCCTAAAACACTTCAGAACCCTTGAATGAATACAAAACAATATTTTACAAAACATGAACTGATATGGAACAATGACCCAAAGTCTAAATGCCTTAAGTAAAAACTTACTTTAGTAGTAAAACCGGAAGTGTGCAGCCTGGGATCCAAATGCAGAATGAGCTCCTATGTAAGAAGCTGCTATTTATGGAGCACTGGAAGTATGACCACTTCCTGTTTCCAAAACTTACTGTATGTTGAAAAAGCGTGTAAGCACTCGCTGAACAAGTATTAGACTAGGAGTGCTAAATACAACAGTGTATATAATGTGAATAGGCTAAATATCGCTAACTTCCACAGACCAGTTTAGTTAAAATAAGCTAATTGAACAGTGGAACGCACGGCGTCTCCGTCGTGCGTTCCAAACGGGCGCCATATTGGCTAGCACCTACGTCAGGACTCCTCCTCTGTTGTCAGAGGGCTAATGCTGCAGCTGAGCCGACGTTACCTACGTGCACAATAGTACCACAGTCTAAGGAGCGCAACGCACATCTCCGTGCGTTCCAAATGGGCGCCATCTTGGATACAATAATCTGTATATAATATGATGTGTAATATCGCAATTTTCCTATATCTACTGTGAGTGTAATCGCGCTAATAACGGTGGACAGACTTCATTTACTGACCACTAAAGTCATATAATTTAATAGTGAAATAGGGGCCGATAGTATAATTATGCTAATTATGTGAAAAATGTGCCATATAAGTGGATAGTGCAAATTACATTGACAAATGCACTATTAGAAGACTAATAATGCTAATATTTCTTATACTATATAGTGCTAATATCCTAACAAATATGAGGGATGACACGTGTATATGTGTAATTTATGCTGTGTGTACCTGTATAAAGGTGACTAGTTGTGGGTAAGATCCCATCAAAAATAAATAAGTAAATAATCTAAAAAAAGTTACTTAAAGTAACAAAAAGTAATACAATAGTGGGGTATAGTAATATATAGAGATAGGGCTAGGGATCACAAATCGGTCAGTGTAGACATGTTCATTTATAGTCATTGTTCCATTTACATCGAGATCTACCTATTTTTTATTAGAGTGGGACAGTATATAAACAGGTACATTTGTAAAAGAGTATCGTAATTAGTGCTGAAAAGAAGTGGAGAGAAAAACACCAGAAAAAGTTCGGGGATGTGAGCTAAATAAAAGCTACAATATCTACCCCTTCATTTAGTCCTCTAGGGAAAAGGGTATTCAGGGTATAGATCCAAAAACTTTCTTTTTTGATGAGATCTTGTCCCCTATTACCCCCTCTAGGGTTAACAGGGACTCTTTCCAAGATCGTGAACTTGAAGTTTTCTTTTGTGACCTCAGAGTTGTGCTTCTCCTGATAGTGTCTGGGGAGACTGTGTACTCTTACTTTGTTCTTGATGTTTCTCATGTGCTCCTGGATTCTGAGCTTTGCTTGTCTAATTGTTTTGCCTACATAATGGAGATTACAGCTGCAGGTGATTTTGTAGACCACATGGTCAGAATTGCACGTCACTGCTTCTTGGATTCTGTACTCTTTACCGTTCTCCAGGGTGTGTTTGAACTGTATTTTGTCAAAAAAAGGACAACAAATGCATCTATTGCACGGGGTAGTGCCTGGTTTTTTATTCAAGAAATGGGTGGTTTTAGAAACTACAGATGTAGTGGGTTTTAATCTGCTGGGGGCAAGTATAGATTTTAGGTTATTGGCCCGGCGGTACACCAGATTGGGTTTAGGAGGGAGGTGCTGGCCTAAAATCGGATCTCGCAAGAGGGTAGACCAGTGTCTCTCTAGAATCTTTTTTATTTCATGGTTTTCACAATTAAATTGTGTCACAAAGGGGCGGCTCTTGAATTCTTTAGCCGGTCTCACTTGTTTAGTCAGAAGGTTATCTCTTACTTGTACAGAGGCTTTTTGTCTGGCCTCTTCGATGTGGTTTGACTTATATCCCCTTTCGATAAATCTGTTTGCTAAGATTTGGGATTGGGACCAGAATTCGCTATCTTCACTGCAGTTCCTCTTTATTCTAAGGAACTGGGCGTATGGAACGCTATTTTTCCAGGAAGGAAGATGGCAGCTGGTAGCTGGGATAAAACTATTTGCATCGACCTTCTTAAAGAAGGTACGAGTTTTAATTTCTTCTCCAGGTGAGCCTTCAAGTTCGAGATCCAAATAGTCAATAATGGACATATTAGTTTTAAATGTAAATTTTAAATTGAAATCATTGATATGAATATAAGAAATAAAGTCCGATATACTTGTTTCGTCGCCTCTCCAGATCAACAGTAGGTCGTCTATATAACGTTTGTAAAAGATTATGTTGTTTTCAAAACGGGAACCATATATATGTTGTTCTTCCCAGGCTCTCATGTGTAAGTTGGCGTATGCTGGGGCAAATTTTGTCCCCATGGCTGTCCCCTGTTGCTGGATGTAGTACTCCCCGTTAAATTCAAAAAAATTATGATTTAGAATAAAATCTATACTTTTGATCAAAAAAGTGATTTCAGAGTTGGACTTATCTGTGTCATTTCGTAGGATTTTTTCCACCGACTCTAAACCCTTGTTATGGGGGATGGAGGAGTAAAGGCCTTGTACATCAATTGTAAGCCAACTGTACTCGGTGGACCATATCATTCCTTTTAGAAGTTGGAGTACTGAGGAACTATCCTTTAAGTGGGATGTATGAGCTCATTCTCATTTTGAATGCAGAGCGAGGAGGATACTGCAGAGAGAGCGTCCTGATATTGTTCTTGATAAGAACCTACACTAGACTCTCAACTCAGAAATTTCCATTTAATTGAGCCCCATCAAGAAGGACTTGGTGTTATTTTATTTGCATCAGCTGTGATCAGCAGAAACTTCAAATAGGACCAGCCACACAAAATCCACTCACCCATTGGTTCTTACCCCTGATGAAGTCTCAGAGACGAAACGCGTCGGGTTTCTTCACCAATAAAAGAACTATTTACCCAGAGATGGACTGAGCTTATTCATTGGGAACATCCTCAAATACAAGAACACTATTTCAGAAATGTGTATTCTGTTTTGAAATTGTAATGTTTTATTGGGAGGTACAGTTTCTATACTAGGTAGCGCACCCCAATCACCCCCCACTTCCCTGATATATATATATATATATATATATATATGTGTGTGTGTGTGTGTAAGTTGGGCTTGTTTTGCGGCTTTTTAGGATTAGGTTGGGCTTGTTTTGGGATTGTTTTTCGGTCGTCATTTGCTTGTTTTTCATTTCAGAGTTGGCAACACTCAGACTTACAACTCAACCCAGCATAAATCAGCACTCACTGGCAACAGGGCTCAAAGTGGTCCTGGAGTAGTGGTGGAATGCATTTCCAGTGCCAGAGTTTTTGCCACCCCCTAAAAAGGCACTATAAATTTGTGCCCTGCTACCCAGTGGTCTCACAAGGAAGGGGTGTGGTCAGACAATAGTACAGATGAAGCCCGGCTCATCCAGGCAGGGGCTGGTGAAACTATCACCAGCCCCGCCAGCCAACGGCTCCCGCCAGGGTGCATGCACGCACGAGACACTTGCGCGCCCGTGGCAATGGAGCACCCCGATGACGACCGCCACCGCCGATGGTCCCCCTCGCTGCCCCGACCCCCCAACCCTGAACATCTCCCTGAAGCGGAGACGGGCTGGATGCCGCTGCCTTACCGCCAAAAGACTGGGGCTTGCATGAGATGCACTCGCGTCCCAGTTCAATGGAGTACCTGTCCGCCGGTGCTCACCAGAGGGGAGGTTCTGGTGGGCAACGAGCAAAGTTGACAGGGGCTCCATCTGTATACCCAATTTAAATTATGCCATACAGTAGCACAATCTGTAGTGCCCAATTCATATTACACCACACAGTAGTACTGGTACTCTTTACCTAGAAGGGCGGCCATCGCGGGCATCGCATGTACAAAAAAATCGCATGCCATGCGACCGACGCGATTACCGCAATTTCCCATAGGGAACAATGTTAAATGTCCCAATTGACCCGATTTTCCATAGGGAACAATGTTAAAAGGCCCACAGAGGCCAAATAGCCACCCTGAAGTGTGAAATGGCCCCCCCAATTGTTAACGCCACCCCACGATCAACGTCAACCCGAAGCGTGGCGAGCGCAGCGAGGGGCGGCGGTACGCGTCCTACGACCTTTTCATACCCCCACTATCCACGTCGGCGTGGAGTTGAGAATAGAAAGTGTGACGAGCGCAGCGAGCCCGAAGCGTGGGGAGCGCATGCGTACACCTGTGAAGCCCGCGAGGGGACGTGTATACCTGTGAAGGTGTCCACGTCCCCTCGCGGGGCTCGCTGCGCTCGCCACACTTTCTATTCTCAACTCCACACCAACATGGATAGTGGGGGTATGAAAAGGTCGTAGGACGCGTACCGCCGCCCCTCGCGGACTCGCCACGCTTCGGGTTGACGTTGATCGTCGGGTGGCGTTAACAATTGGGGGGGCCATTTCACACTTCAGGGTGCCTATTTGGCCTCTGTGGGCCATTTAACATTGTTCCCTATGGAAAATCGGGTCAATTGGGACATTTAACATTGTTCCCTATGGAAAATCGCGGTAATCGCGTCAGTCGCATCGCATGCGATTTTTTGGTCGCATGCGATGCGACCGACGCGATTTTTTTTCCTTACGATGCCCAAGATCAAAATCGTGGGCGCCCTTCTAGGTAAAGAGTACCGTAGTACTCTTTATACATGTATGCCACCCAGTAGTGTCACTTATGCACGTCATTTGTGCCAATCTGTGTCCAGTACCCCTATTGATGGGTTTTCTATGCCTTGAAAATTTGTGTATTATGTAAGTTGTTTGAATAAATGTCCATTTGCTTTTATTATCAAACGTATTTGCACCATATCCACTTCTATTAAGCTCTAGGATTAAAGAAGGAAGTCCTGTTGACTTGTGGGAGGAATCCTTACTTTGATTTGCGCACATTACTCTCATCCTTGTGAGTGGACTATTGAAATAAATCATTATCCATTTATGCCTACAGTGTTGCACTATGTACTTTTTCTTTGAGCTTTTTTAGAGGGATATATCAACTTTTCCGGTTGTCCATACTGAATATAGAGATCCCGATATCTGAAAATTGATATTGTGTGAGTCTGTGCATGCTATGTAATTTTTTGCCAGTGGGTGTCACCATTAAATTGAGCTTTTTTGGTGAAGGCTTTTTTGGTGTTACCCTGGGCTGATTTATTACAAGAAGCACTGAGGGATCAGTATTTTTCTATCCATGCTGCACTACAGGTGGGGCAGATGTGCAGAGAGAGTTAGATTTGGTGTAGTTTTGTTGTTTCTTTGCAGGGTAAATATTGGCTGTTTTTTTTTGGGTGGGGTGTGTTCAAACTAAAATCTAAATTGCAATGTAAAAATAGAGAAATCAATATTTACCTCATTCAAATCTAACTTTCTCTGCACATGCTACATCTGCCCCACCTGCAGTGCAGCTTGGTTAGTCCATCTGCAAAAATTGCAGCCTTGCTAACAAAGTCTGAATCAGGCCCTATGAACGTATTTGGAGGCCTAATTCAAACCTGATTGCACGTCAGTTCAGCCTCGGGCCCGCTCCAGTGAAACCACGCCTTGCTAATGAATGTGTACGCTGTGCAAATGGATGTGTATGGCTGCACATCTGTTAGCACCCAAGTAAAAATGTCCAAAACCCATCGTAACAGGCTCATTATCGAATGATTTTTACAATGGACACAACACATCGTAGCCGCCATGTAGCCCTGGAATTACTTGGTGGCTGTAATGAATACGGGCATAGCAGGGCTGCTTCTGACGTCACACACCCTCCCCTAACAGGGTTTGGTACGCCTGCGTTTTCCAAGACACGCCCATCACTTTTCCTGCCACTACACCCTCACATGCCCACTCCCTGTCAATCATCGCGCAAACAGCCAGCGCAGGCTATCAATACTTGGCCACTACGCAAATTCATAGCAGTCCAATCAGATCTTAATCAGGCGCTTAATCTGTTTCTTTCTAAAGAAAAGACACAAGGACAACACCAAGGGTGAACAAAGGAATGACTCAGAAGCCTGTAAGAACCTTATTTGAATTCTGCGAAAAAATTCACATTCTAGGAACAGTTGATAATTCTCCATTCTTACACAATTTTAAAAGTAAAGTGGAAACAAGAAGAAAACTGATTGCCAACCAACCATACCATACTGATCCCATATAACTAGCCCAGTTTTGCTGAAGAACATCTTTGTGCTATCATTTTTTCCCTGGTACGTTTTATCTGAGGGGAAGCTTTATTGCTGCACATAGGAAAAAATTGGAGAAAATCACCACTCTCTGCCCCTTATTCTGGTTCACTCGCAAAGGCAAATTCCTTCTCAAATGGACAAAACCATGTGCACTGCAGGGGGCAGATGTAACTTGTGCAGAGTGAATTAGATTTGGGTGGGGTTTTACTTCAAAGTGATATATATATATATTGCAGTGTAAAAATAAAGCAGCCAGTATTTACTCTGTACAGAAACAAAATAACACCCAAATCTAACTCTCTGCACGTTACATCTTCCCCACCTGCAGTGCACATGGTTTTGTCCATTTGAGAATGAATTTGCCTTTGCGAGTGAACCAGAATAAGGGCCTCTATTTGCACAGAACCAATATCAAATTGTTGTCAGATTTTACTAAGAGCAAGCACCCCCCCCCCTCCCTTTGTCATAAAAAAAAAAAAAACACAACCCAGAGTATGAAGCTGGAAAAAAATACAGTACCAGAAGCAGATGTACTCTATAGCTTGTGCACAGTATGTCAGAAGCAAACATAACAAATCAGCAAAACAACATATCATTGCTTTTTGTTAGTTACGGTAAGTTTATGTTGAAGGTGTTTTATCAGCTTAGAATGCTTTGTTGTTGTGAGCATTCTATTACCTTTCACTTTAAAGTTGTTAATGTATAAGATATAGACAATGTCTACGTCGGCAGTGCCCATGTCAACCATAAGCTTGTGTCGACCTTCTGTCAGTGCCAACCTGTGGTCGAGCATTCCAAGGTGTGGACCTAGTCACTGTCAACTATTAGTGGTTGACCTAGACTGCATACCCTTTAGTATGTATTCCAATATACAGGGGCTCGATCATCCCCCCAGACCTAGCCATAGCCACTTGTGGCCATGATTACAGGGAAAAAGGGCATTGTGGCTCCACTAATGTTAGCACATTTATGGCCAGATGTACTAAGCTTGAAAAGTGATAAACTGGAGAGTGATAAACCACCAGCCAATCAGCTTCTATGTGCCATGTCACAGGCTGTGTTTGAAAAATGACAGGTATGAGCTGATTGGCTGGTGGTTTATCACTCTCCAATTTATCACTTTTCAAGGCTTAGTACATCTGGCCCTGAGAATGGAGAGAAGTGACTTCAAGGAACTCTTGGAACACCACACTCTGTAGTCACCAACTGCTGATTATTTCCAGGGATAGTTGCAATAATTTTTTTATGAAAATGTCCCAGTTGCATAGTACTGTACAAATGCTTTTATTGTGTATGCAGTATATATTGCAATTTTCACTATACATTTGTATTAAGATACTGCGCATGTGGGAAAAGTTTTGAAACCCCCACTGCATTAGCATGCAAGGTGCACTGCGATCAGGTGATACTATATCAGATTTCTTTCCGAAAAGTGATTGTGGTTCCTGGGCGGTGACTGGTAGGTGGCTACTAGTGCACACAAACATGGACCGTTCATTGTGTATTGTGGGAATGTCAATGCAAATGGCTGTTTCCCGGTACAGAACCACAAGCATAAAAAGACACAGTCAGACGGAAAAACTGCACCTGCCATAGTTACTAATTGGGGCATACAAGAATGCACCAATGTTTATTACAAAATAAATTGAAGCAAACTCCTTATTCTTTTTAACTCATAGGAAAAACTGGCATCCATAGCCATAATGAGGAATTATCTATCAAACCATTCTTTAAGTATTTTAAGGGAAATGCACCAATCCATTGGGATCACTGCATAAGCAGCACTATTATAGAGTATTAGTAGGGACTTCTTATATGCTGCTATGGATCCAGAGGTTGAACCAAGGATTTGGACACGGTTCCGTCCCTGGAGCAACCCCGCATTTGTGATGATTAGCCTCCACAGCTACCTGCCAATAAACCGGGTCGCTGATGTCACAAAGGGGGTGGGGCAGAGTGGTGGCATGTCATCGGGGGTGGGGGAGCAGGCAGCACTTGGAGATGACACATTGCTATATTATCTATGCAAATTGACTTAACCTATTCAACTATTTGCGATTCTGTTCGTCCTACAAGATTTCATCCGCCTTTTGCTCTTACGTTGGTCACTCCAGCCACATGGTCGGATTCACAGAACAATCCAGATCTGATAACACTGTTTAATGCCCAAACGATTCACACAAATCCCAAGATGGAGCTACTGTATTTAAGACTTAACCGTGGCCATAGATATTTACCTGTAAGTGATCCAGAGGCAATAAAGCAAAAAAATAAAATAAAAATTATGTTTGGAACAAACCATAGGTCAGATGTAATGCGTTGCGAGGCCGAACTCTACGTTTTTTTTTTTTTTTAAAGGAGCAAGCATTTACAAGGCATGGTTTTGGCTTGTAAATGACTGTCCCTTTAAAAAACCTCTGAGTTCAGCCAGCATTCAGCATGGCCGCCAGACTTGCAACCCATTACATCCGGCATTATGTTGCTATTCAAGGGGAGTAAATACATTTATAGTGTTTCTGTACAGAGTAAATACTGGCTGCTTCTGCATGTAGCCCATATATGCTAGACAGCTTTATTTTGAAAAATCATATTTTATTGTTGAAGAACTGCAAAAATGGTTACAAAGCAATACATTTTGTAAACATTTTGTAAACATCATAAAAATGGACTGTGGATCTATTTGACAATAAAGATGATAATGAAATGAATTGTGTAAACAGTAATCGTTGTTACATAGTATCGACATAGTACATAATGAGTAGTTGGAACATAATAATGAGACCCAGAGAGAAATTAAATATTATTAGAAGGGATAAAAACCATTTGCAAGAACCTCTAAATTGTACCAGAAAGTTAAAGAAACTGTAATCCGTAGTGAGGTACAAATAAATGTAGGGCAACCACACATTAAAAAACTTTATGGCATTTTTTATCCTTGTCAAGGGACATCTCCAACCAATCCATCAATCCTTAATACACAGTGACCCAAAACCCATGTACTTCTGGGCAGTTCCACATGCAGTGATACAGGTCTGCCTCTGGAGTTGCACATTTAACACATGTAGTAATAAATAACCAAAGGCCCTTCACGGACCATGGGGGTTATTCTGGTTGAATCGCAAGGCTGCAAATTCACAGCCTTGCGATTCTCCAAACCCCAACCTGCGAATGATCCCCCCCCCTTGCAACGCGGGTTCGCCCGCACAGGCTGCAAATGGATGTTTAGCATAAAAATTCAATTGCATGCTGCGGGTAACTTCCTACATCTTTCAATGGTCGCCGACCATCGAAAGATGTGGAAGGTACACGAATATACAAGTGACTTTCAAGTCACCTCCATATGCGTGTACGCTGGGATGGATATAGGCGAGCAGCTGACATCTGGTGATGTCAGCTGCCCGCCCCCCGTGTCACCACCTCATTACCATGAGAACACCCAGCGTATATGGGGTTGCCCGCCATCCCCCGCCCCCCCCCCCCCCCCGCACGCCGTGTAGGGTGTGTGCACCCGGCGAACCGAAAGTTCGCCGTGGGTGCACGCACCCTACGTCATCACATGCACAGACGCACAACAGGGAGCACTTGGATGGAATACAACAGTCGTGGTAAACATACACTTTTGATAAAGTGACATCTTCCAATATATGACAATGGTAAACAATGCCATGATCTAAAGTCCATTAATATGCAATGAAATATTGGTAGGAAATTAACTGCATATAAATCAGTTGGGTGGGTAGGTATAGTAAGACCCAGATAAACCAATGATGATTCTGTCCACAGGACTGGCAAAGTGTCAGACCAGCCTAATTTCGCCTTAAGGTGCATACACATGGAACAATTTGGGAAATTATCCAATATCGTTAATGATTTCCTCAGAACTCCAGGACAAACGATTTGGTGTCAAATAGTAAACAATTGTACAAACGATTACACATGAATGATCGATATTTAATGATGGTGGAGGGGAGTAGGAACCAGTCAATCAACTTTACCAAATCATTCATCGTGCATACACACGATTTGCACACATTGCAAAAGATTGGTCTATGATCTTTCTGCATGCATGAAAGATCACAGACCTCTATTAATGAGCGATGGGTATGCGCATTGATATCGTTCATACACACAGAATGATTTGAAAGATTGGTCGTTCCGATTGATCAGGAACGCCAACATTGTATGCCAAATTTATTTATCATAAATCCTGTAACCAGTTCACGAACAGATAACAGATGCAGTACCCCAGGAAACTCCTCTTGGGGATTTGCGAAGTATAATAGAAGATGCCTTTAATTTGTTCTGACCAAACTTTATACCTTACCATAATTCATAGGAATGATAAAAAGTCTAATCAAGGGATCTATTACTAAATCTGATGCGATGCACAGCCCAGATATGAGCCTCTAGGTTGGTCGTACAGCACCTGTGATATATCAGAATCGGATGGAAAATGTAGTGCTTTTTGTGCATGCGATATATCATATGTGATATATTGCAGAAAGTTTGACTGACAATTTCCAGTTCCTCTAGCCATTAATCCAGCCCATCAGATATATCATATGGTACAATGGTACCATACGATATATCTCATGCGATTTATCTCGGCTTGATCAATCGCATGAGATATATCTTATGCAAAAAATTACATCAGATATATCGTTCTAATGTAAGGGGGCCTTAAAACAAGCTCTATTCACGCCATTACCGGTCAGGAAGGCCTCAGGGGAATGAAGATAATTTACAGAAAAAGTGATGAAACCCACAACAAAATTTTGCAGATCAAATACTCAAAGTAAGAAGAAAGCTTCATTTTTACACTGCAATTTAGATTTCAGTTTAAACACACCCCACATAAATCTAAATCTCTCTGCACGTTACATCTACCCCACCTGCAGTGCAACATGGTTTTGCCCATTTGTTTGCAAATCTAAATTATGCCTTGGCTTAGCCACAAATGTATGGGGCTTTACATCAGGAAAACTGTATGACGATCATCCACTGCCATGAAATATTGAAAAGGCTGAGCTCAGAAAATTAACATATTAGTTCAAGTAAACATAGGTCTATAAATGTATGACACAAAATGTTACTCCCTTGTAAACATTACATAATGTGTACATTTATGCAATAGTGGTTACAGTACTATCTCCCTGCTCATTGTAGCACATAGTGTAGCACAACGGATGCTTTAGGTAGATCATCTGCTTCCCGGTTCTCGCTTTTCATCAGTGATGATCTTGGTAAGATTTCCCAGCAGCCCCTGGAAATAGACAGACTTGCCTTAACCTCACAGATATGACTTAGTTATTTTATTAGCTAAATGCAATTTTCACATTAGATTAGATTTGTTTTCACAGTAAGCTTTCTGAAAAGTAGTGTGCAGGTTTGTACATTCAATTGGAGCTGTAACCCATGGCAACCAATAATAGTATTGCTTTCATTTTCTGAACTAAACTGCAGAACTATAGAATGTGATTTCTGAAGGGTGTGGCTGAGCAGCCACGCTTTATTACAGCTCCTGCTTCAACAGCCCTTTTACCCTTTTACCCTCATTCTACCCGCTCCATACCTCATCCCAGTCCACCCCCTCCCTCCTATCCAGGCCCCCTTGTGCCCTGCCAGCTTCCGACCCCTGCCGCGGAGCCGGGGAGTGCTTGTAAGCGCTCCCGCGGGTTGCGGCCTAGTCGGGAGACCGGAGCCGGGGCCTCAGGTAGCAGCAGGAGGCGACGCTACAAACGGCGGGGTGCCCGTGATTCACGACACCCGCCGAGAAGGAGAGGGGAACCGAGGAGACCTCAGCGGCGGCGACTCCCCACATGACCGCTGCCTCACCAGAGCCTGCCCCAGCCGCCCGCCGCCGACCGCGATCCTAGAAGCTGCCGGGACCGGAGCTACAGCCGGGGGGCGGAGGAGGCGGTGAGTGACACCTGCCGCAGCCAGGGGAGGACGCCGGCCAGATTCCGGCCTGCTGGTGAGTCCTCTCTCGGGGCACACATAGAAGCTCCCCCCAAGCACTGAAATTAGGCTGTAACAGGCCTCACTGTCCCGCCGACGCCATCTTGGGGTGGGCTGCTGCTGCTGCTGGGCTCATTAAGCACGCAGGGCCGCCCTGTATTTCTACAGACCTAGGGTTCCCCACACAGTAGCCATATCTGTGACCCTCCTCTCAGTTGGAGTCCCCCTGGCTCTGGCCTTCAGGGGCAGGGGGCAGCTATAACCCACCAGACTCTGACATAGAGCCACTCACACACTGCTGCCCAACATCTGAGTCCACTGTGCTGCAGCTGCTCATTGTCTGCATCCAGCACAATTGCTTATACACCACCCTCAGAAGTGACAGTTCCCCGCAGGCCACAGATCTGAGACCACACACCACGGGATACCACATTTGAGTGAACACATTGGCGACACCCCCAGGAGCTTAAGAATGTGAAAACCTCATTCTCATAGCTGCCACTCACTTTAGATGTAAATAGGGTAGCATAAATGCTATAACAAACCTATACCCAACCCCCCGGTACCTGAGTCTGTGCACCTTCAGTTCCTCTAGTAGGTGCTCCTATACATAACTATGCCGTCCAAGAAACCCAAGGATGCAGTGCCGTCCAGGATCTCTCTCCCCGCCAGGAAATCTTCACATCCCCCCCCTGCCACCACTAGCCCCCTGAAACAACTACCCCTTCCCCTGGGGAACCAGGTGGAGTCTCCTTCCCCCATCGAGATGGCTGGGGTGGACACTGAGTCAGACGCGCCAGTGACAGTGAAGTCCCTGTGCCAGGTCTTCTCTGCATTCCAAGCTGAGATGTCCCGAGATCTAAAATCGGCCATCCGCGAAGTCAAGACGGAGCTGGTAGCTATAGGGGACAGAACTGATCACCTGGAGCGCAAAATGGAGGAGCTGGTTGCCTCACATAATGATCTGATATCCTCCTACGACCGCCAACAACACGACATAGCCCAGTTTCAATCTAAAAGGGCGGACCTGGAGGACAGTTCTAGACGCAATAATATCAAAATTAGAGGTATCCCTGACTCGGTGGCTAATTCAGAGCTGGAAGACTACGCTACCACCTTGTTCTGTAAACTGCTTCCTACAACGGATCCCAAAGATTTCCTGATTGACCGCATACACCGCCTCCCTAGACCAAAAACAGTCTCCGCAGACCTGCCTAAGGACACCCTCCTACGGGTCCATTTCTTCACAGTCAAGGAACGCATACTCAGAGCTGCTCGGGAATCAAAAAACTCAGACACACTAGGTGGCCTGCAAATCTTTCAGGACTTCTCTCCGGCAACCATAGCCAATAGAAGAGCTTTTACCCCTATCACCGCTGCTCTCAGATCCTATGACATCAGGTACCGTTGGGGGTTCCCGGTCAAACTAATCATATACTATGAAGACACCACATATTCCGTATCTACCCTGGATGCAGGAGTGAAACTCCTGATGGACTGGGACATATCGGTCACAAGACCTCCAGTGCCGAAACGTCCGCATGCCCTACAACAAGAATGGACGGCTACCTGACGACCAACGCTGTGCCTCTTGTCAAAACCAAACTTGGTTGCAGATCTCTGATGCCCACGTTCCTGCTTTCCCCTCCGCCGGGATGGGATCCAAATGCTAAGTATCATATTTGTTTGTATACCTCATTGTGCAGGACTTCTGGCATCCGGCTCACCCTGTTAGCAATTGTTGTTTTGCTGAATATTCTTTGTTTCTTTTTGGTTCTAATTCCCTGAACCCAGATGTGGTATAGGTCTAGAATGTTGTGTTTTCTAGTTGCTAGACTTACCCTATAATAGGATAGTTTATGTGAGTTTTCTAGTGAGTGGCGGCTCCCGTTCTGTGAGCCTTGCCACCTCCCAACCTCTCTCATACTACTGCATGACCCCTTTCTCCCCTGCAGTAGTCATGCGGGTCCAATATACCGGACCCTTTTGTTTTACCTCTCCCTATGCTTTCCCTTCTCCCCCCGCACCTCCCTCCCCCTCATGTATCCCCTTCCCCTCCGACCCTTCCCCTAGGGTGATGGCGGAAGTTGTAGTAGCAATACTTTGGCATAATGCATCTCTAGAGATAAGACCTAAATCCTTCCTGCCTTCCCTATTAACTTCACAATGCCTAAATTCTTCTCCTTAAATGTTAAGGGGTTAAACTCCCCTAATAAAAGAAGGCTAGCTCTCTCCTACTTCCACAAGCAGAGAGCAGACGTGGTTGCTGTCCAGGAGACCCACTTCAACTCCACTAACCCTCCGCTGTTCAAAGATTTGAACTACCCGATAGGTTATTATGCAAGTGGTCCGTTCAAACGTAACGGAGTTGCCATTCTGTTCAATAAGCATACCTCCTTTGCCCTAAAATCCCAAACCCCTGACAAAAATGGTAGATACCTGATACTGACAGGTCTGTTAGAGGATAAACCTACTACTATTGTATGCCTTTATGCACCAAACACCAACCAAATCTCATTCTTACGCAAACTACTTCTCCTCATTCGGAAAACATATAGAGGCTCCTTGATAGTTCTAGGAGATTTCAACTTAGCCCTAGATCCCAAACTAGACAAGTCCCAACAATCAATATCCCGCCCCTCCCAGGTGTCTGGCCCATCCCTAGCCTTCCGCAACCTCCTTTTAGAGTTCGATTTATACGACATCTGGAGGACTAAAAACCCGACTGGCCGCGATTACACCTTCCACTCCTCGGTACACAACTCCTATTCCAGAATAGACTATATCCTTTGCGATAAGTGGTCTCTACAGTACACCATAGATGTTGATATCCTCCCGATCACATGGTCTGACCATGCCCCTGTCACATGGAAGTGGTGCCCCAATCCATCAACAATTCCCCCGAGGCCTCTGTTCCCCCACCTGTTAAAAGACCCTACGGCTAAAGCAACAATTTTAAATTCCATTAATTCCTATCTCTCTACTAACTCCCCACATGAAACATCTATCACTACCCACTAGTGTGCCTTTAAGGCAGTTACGAGAGGAGCTGCTATACAGGCTGGCTCCTACCTCAAACGTAGTTCTATTAAGGCCCAACAAGATCTAGAGACCAAGTTATCAGAGCTAGAGACCCAAAATAAAACAGCCCCATCTAGAACCTTGAAATTAGAAATATCAAGCATCCGTAACCAACTTCAAAGACTCCTCTTAGCCCGTACACAATTAGCCCTGAACAGAATGCGCCATACATTTTATCTGTCTAGTAATAGATCAGGCAGAATGCTTGCCCGTAAACTGCGAGCTCAACAAGCCAAAAATAGAATCAGACATATCATTACCCCTACTAAAGAGAAACTTTTAAACCCCAAGGACATCGCTAACCAATTTGCTAAGTATTACTCCCAGCTCTATAATTTATCCTCCGATACCTCCACACCACAACCCACCAGGATTACAATATCCTCCTTTCTAGACAAAATACAGCTCCCATCCTTAAAGCCGGAACAACTAGAAGCCCTCAACGCCCCATGGTCCGCTACGGAGATCCAATCAGCCATCAGATCCCTCCCCCGAAATAAGGCACCAGGCCCAGACGGTTTCACAACTGACTTCTATATCAAAGATCCATTAACCCCACTTTTAACAAACCTCTTTAATGAGCTATCCTCCCTGGGCTCTTCCCCAACAGAACTACTAGAAGAAACTTCGCCCCATTTGTCCCCTCGCCCACTTCCCCCCATATACGATGGCTCCCATGACACACTTACATAACTGAGGGCGAGGGTGCTAAACATTTCCCCTCCTCCTCCCCGGCAGATCCATGTCAGTTTAGCCTAAATGAAACTCCGGAGAGTTCAGAATAACCTAAGCTACTTGGTTAACTCACCTTACTTGATAAATATCCTCCCCATAGGAAGTGTGATATGACCTGAGGTCTGATGCTATATAGATATATGCTTTCTTTTCATCTGATATTGATACTAGTAGATACTAATGTCTGTTTGATCTCCCTGTTTCTTTCTTATTTATGCCATACATATATTGTTCGCTCTGTGTAGCGAAGCACACTGTATAATGATTGTGCTTGTCACCCGATATCCCCTCCCCCCTAATTGTCCCCTTTTTCTTTTCTGTTCCCCGTAATAAAAACCTGTTACAATAAAAATTTTATTGATGGAAAAAAAAAAAGAATGTGATTTCTGTTAGGGTCACGGCACATTTTCTGCAGCTATCTTTGCACCAGGTTTCATGAATCACCACAATATATTCAGAGGGCTTAGTTATGTTATGTTCATTTTTTACGAAAACATTGACATAACATCTGCTGGTGGTGGCCGTGACCGTATGTCATATATTTAAATGATCATATACATACTCAATGCAGTTAGGTTAATATTGGACAGATGACCAGGGGATATGGTTAGATAGTGACCCATGAAGATACAAAGGTCCCCTGAGAGAGACAAACAGTACGATATCATGCCCCTAGTTTTCTTATCAAGCAGTTGTCAGCAATTAGTTGTCCAGGGACTGCATGGACCTGCCAAGGTAGATTTTAAAATACTGATATGTATATGAAATAATTCTAAGCTATTGCTAGGGCATCACTAATAATTGTCACACCTGATGTGCTATCAAAAAAGAGGCTTGGCCTAATGGTTCATGGCCTCACGGGTAACGGAACATGCCCTTGTGGCTTGAACCTGTTTCTTCAGTCTAGGGGTCACAGAGATGTGGGCTGAGCCCAGAGTGCTGGCTGCAACATGGTGACAGGAGCCCAGTGCTGCATGTGTTAGCACTTTGGTGTTAACTTTTGGCAAATTAAACCATGGTGTGGCCCTGATTGGTTAAGGGGAGTCAGATTTCTCTCCGTATTGGGGAGGTGCTGCATATGTGGCTCCTCAAGTCCGGTGGTGACGTTGCTTATTTTGATAAGTTAAACCCTGGATTGCCTACTGAAGAAGAGGACCAACCTTCGGGGGATCTAAGGGTGGAAAGCATATGTATGTTTGTTTGTTGTGTGTGTGCTGTTTTTTAAATATGAAGGACCCAAACACTCTGTTCCCCCATATTTGTGAAACCAGGACCAGCTGAAAGAGCATGTCCCATGCAGTTTTTTTCAAATTTTTTTATTTTAAACACTTTTACAGACACTTGGGGTGACATTCTATGGGATGAGATTTGTGTTTTTTGGCGAAATTTTTGCAAAAAAAACCGACCGAAATCCCGTTTTCGCATATTTAATGAGATGCGAAAAACTGCAAAAATCGCTGATTTTGCCGCGAAATCGCACTTGGCCAAAACCCTGCACAGATCATTGAGATCTGTGCATGATTCTGTGGTAAAAAATGCGTTTTTTTTCCTTGAAAAAAAATGCGTGGGGTCCCCCCTCCTGAGCATAACTAGCCCCGGGCTCATTGAGCCGGACCTGGTTCCAAAAATACGGGGGACAAAAAGCGTAGAGGTCCCCCGTATTTCTGAAACCAGCCCCAGACTCTTGGACCGGTCCTGGTTCCAAAAATACGGGGGACAAAAAATCTGGGGGTCCCCCGTATTTTGAAACCAGCACCTGGCTCCAACAGCCCGCAGTGTCATGCCACAGCCGGGGGACACTTTTTACATAAGGTCCCCCGGCCGTACCATGAGCACCGTGGCTGGTCAGCCTTGGACGGGGTACCTGGAGGAGTGGGGACCCCCCCAATAAAGGGGGTCCCCCCCCAAGGCTTCACCCGTCCAGGGCTGAAGCCCGGGGCTGTCATCGGCATCCCTGACCAGTTGACGCCGGCCTGATGGTGTAAAATCTTTCAATCCTAACATTGCTTTATACAGGAGAACTACAAGTCCCAGCAGACCTCCCCCGCAGGCTGGGACTTGGAGAACCACAAGTCCCAGCATGCAGGGCATTAATGGCCCGGCTGGGACTTGTAGTCCACCTGTAAAAAGAATGTTAAAAGAAAACACACACACAGAAAAGTAAAACTTTATTACATACACATCCACACACCTCACTTTTACACAAATATACTTACCGATCCAGGATCCAGCGCTGGTCTCCCTTCTGCAGCAGAGCCGGCTACCCCCACACTGACAGCGGGGACAACCGGCTATCTCCGATGCAGCTAACAGCTTCTGTCGCGTTGTCCCAGCGCGACACAGGCTGAGAGCGTGATTGGGCGATGCGTCTCCATGGAGACGCATAGCTCAGCCCTGATTGGCTGAGCTATGCGTCTCCATGGAGACGCATAAGCCGAAGACGCTCTCAGCCTCTTTTGCGCTAGGACAGCGCGACAGAAGCTGTTAGCTCCATCGGAGAAAGCCGGTTCAGCCCGCTGATAGTGCGGGCTGACCGGCTCTGCTGCAGAGAGACCAGCGCTGGATCCTGGATTGGTAAGTATATTTGTGTAAAAGTGAGATCCAAGAGTCCGGGGCTGGTTTCAGAAATATGGGGGACCCCTATGCTTTTTGTCCCCCGTATTTTTGGAACCAGGTCCGGCTCAATGAGCCCGGGCTGGTTATGCTCAGTAGGGGGGACCCCACGCAAATTATTTTTATTTTTTTTAATACAAACCCAAAATCGCACATAAGCTCAAATTTGCACATTTTCATGCTGAAAATTCACCCATTATCGCACTCAATCGCACTTTTCTTGCCGGAACACGCACCTCATTAAATATGCAAATCCAAGGCAAAAATGCGATTTGAAAAAAGTGCGATAATGGGCGAAAAACTGACGTGCGAAAAACTCTCATCCCATAGAATGTCACCCTTGTTCTGGTGATTTTTAGGGTGCGATTTGGAAAATTGCACTATATTACGGTTACCATTTTGAAGTTTTCTATGTGGTTGCAATTTTGAATGTGTGATTTTTTTGGTCACTACAAAATGTGTGATTATTACCACAAAACGCACACTATTACAAGTGCAGTTTGCGGTAAAGGTGCGATTTTGGCCATTTTTGACTAAAAAGTAAATAATCGCACTCCATTACCTTTGGCCCTATATCTCTGCCTTTCCAGACCTCCTCAAACAAACCAGGTAGAAGAGTGTCAATCAATGCGAAGGAGATACAGGGTTCATTTGTACCTCTGGGGTGGCTGGTGCTCATTTAAGGGGGCTAGGAAAAATAAAAACATCAAAGTGGTTTCGTCTTCCCCTCAAATGTTCGCTCAATATATGACAACTTTAGTTTGCCTGAAGATAGTTCTAGCCCAGTCCTCACCAGACATTGTATGAAAATGAAAACTGTAGTAGGACGCAGATCGCACAAGCATTCTGGTGCCATTTTAAATAGGAATGTGTAGATTTGTTAAGTATAAGTATATGGTTTGTATAAGTATAACTGTTTTCTTGTGATCACCTAGAACTGCTTCTCAAGCTGGAATTATTATTTCCCACACATTATTATTTAACACATTTTATTAATAAAGAGTTACTCACCAGCAGAGTTTCTTTGTTCGCCTTTGAGTCTTGGAAGGCCTTGTGAGATGCTTTTAAACTCTTTAAAATATTTCTCTCAAATAAAAAGGTGACACAATTACGTGGCAGGGAACCTGTTGGAGTTGAATATTCATAACTTAAAAAAAATTCTAACCAGATGCAGAATAACACAGACAAATGAAATAAAGAGTTACCTGTAAGGCAGCACTATCATTTGTATAGTCTCTGCTTACTTTTTCAATACATCTGCATGTAGCTCGTACACCACCCAACACACCCAGTTCTTGAGGGATCATTTCAATTTTAGAAACTTAAGGCCCATACACACTAGACGATTTTCAGCTGAACAGCCGTTTTGAGCAATTTTCACCTGAAAGTCGCCTGATGTGTATGCCCCCCCGACTGCCGACTGGCAATGATGCGCGCTCCTGCATCATCGCCAGCGAGGTGGGCCGTCGGCTGGTTTTACCAGTACATCTAGCGATGATGGCTGTTTTTTTAGCCATCATCGCCAGGTGTGTATGCAGCGCGGGCTGAAAGATGATACACTTTCAGCCCGGGTGACCGCCCCGCTCCCTCCCCCTGCTCCCCCGCAGGCTGCAGATCATACTCACTGCCACTGAAGGACCGCTCCGCTCGTCTGCACTGCTCTGCCCAGCTGCTCCCGCCCGGCCACAGACTGAGTCAGCTGACGCCCCGCCCCTCCCGGCTTCCAACCGCCCTGCTCCCTCCGACAGCATACTGTACACTGGCCACCAATGTTATTAGCCAGTAATATATACATTGCTGGCACATGCCAGCAATGTATATATTACTGGCACCACTACCCACCAATGAATATTTATATATTGGCCAGTAATACTATATATACATTGCTGGCACATGCCAGAAATATATTTATTAATGGCACCACTACCCACCAATGATTAATATATTGGCCAGCAATAATATATATTAATGGCACCACTACCCACCAATGAATATTTATATATATATATATATATATATATATATATATATATATATATATGACAACAAAATCCCCAAAATTGCACTATTGAAATACACTCTTTGGTGGTCGCTGCTGACACTCTATCCCCTACTAGTTGGGATAGATAACACCTCACTACACCAACAATAGTGTCCTCAGCGCCCTCACTCAGTAATGTCCATCAAACATTCCAATACATGAAAAATCAGTAGATTAAAAAAATAATAACAATACAGTTCTAATAGTTCTTTTTATGAGAAGCTTTTCTCTTTTTATTTTCAGTACAAGTGACCAATACCCAATTCGTTTCATCTTGTTAGAGACTTCTTCAGGGGTTCATAATCTTAAAAATAAATAAACAAGACTTATTTAACCCTTCTGGGTCCACAGGTAAGAATATTACGGATCGAATAAAGGACCGTAACTAGCGTCCAATTGCGACACCTCAGAAGACGATTGGTGTAGTAGAAGCCTTTTTATAATGTTAAGATGGTAAGGTGCTTATATATTCCGATGTCTTTGATAATATCTATATATTAAAGCTTGAACCTATTAGGGCCAATTTCTTCTCTTGTCCCAATGTATTGTATCCAAAAGTACAGGATTTATTTCCCTGTGCCTGTGGGTGATGTGTGCTCATTGGGATCCAATGAGGCTTCTACTACACCAATCGTCTTCTGAGGTGTCGCAATTGGACCCTAGTTACGGTCCTTTATTTGATCCGTGATATTCTTACCTGTGGACCCAGAAGGGTTAAATAAGTCTTGTTTATTTATTTTTAAGATCATGAACCCCTGAAGAAGTCTCTAACGAGACGAAACGCGTTGGGTATTGGTCACTTGTACTGAAAATAAAAAGAGAAAAGCTTCTCATAAAAAGAACTATTATAACTGTATTGTTATTATTATTTTTTAAATCTACTGATTTTTCATGTATTGGAATGTTTGATGGACATTACTGAGTGAGGGCGCTGAGGACACTATTGTTGGTGTATTTATATATATATATTAATATATATAATCCAAACACTGGCGGCACTCGGTCCAATAATAGATCAGGAAACGGCTAAGTAATATCAACGTTTCGAAGTTTAATCACACTTCTTCATCATGATTAAGTGTGATTAAACTTCGAAACGTTGATATTACTTTGCCGTTTCCTGATCTATTATTGGACCGAGTGCCGCCAGTGTTTGGATTGTATTGGACTCCGAACCAGGAGTACCCAGGAAGGCACCGGCATTTACACTGGTTCTGGTGTGCTGCTCTCAGTGTGGACTATTTATATATACTATTATGGAAGAAAAAATGTCACTCCAGGCTCTTGAAAATACAGTACTTTTACTGCGCTGCCAACGCAGTCCTGAAGATGCGCAGGGTGGATTTTACCTGATCGCTTGGATCCGAATATACGCAGCCTAGCGATCAGTTGTGAATCAGGCTCCAAAAACAGAAATGCACTGAATAAAATGGCCGCTGCTCCCACCCTTGGAATACAAACCCCGCCCAATATGTAAATAGCCTTTTATATGAAAGATTTTCAGCAAAGTCATCGCCTCCTGAAAATCTCTCGCTCTTTGGGAAAATAGCTCAGTGTGTACACACTATTTTGGTGACAGATATATCTTTTAAAGATTTTGGCAAAGTCTTTTGAAATTAAAATCTTCGAGTGTGTATGGGCCTTTATTTCACATTGACCACCAATATGACTGCTATAGAAATCCACTTCTATAAAGATATATAGATTAAGGGGCTTTGGGATTGTGGATAGAATTTTCCTGCTATGTTATCTAGCCCAGGGCTAGCCAATGTGTCACTCTACCTACTGTGGAACTACACTTCCCAGCATGCCTTGCCAAGATTTTGCTGTTATGCCGTTCTAAAATTACATAACTATAACCACAACATTGTCTACACAGAACTTACTCCTCAGTTTTCCCTCTAAGAGCTCCAGTGCTTTGGCCTGAAGTTCACCTGGTGTCAGTGGTAGTGGACAATACTCCGTAAGCAGCAATTCACTGATTTTACTTAGGTACGCCTCAATCTGCTTCTCAGCATATATGCTTGGTATGAATGTTAGTATATCCTTACTTGTTTTATTCAGGAAGCTGAAAATAAGACACAAGCATTGTCTCCATGAAGATTAAATCGACACAGATATATTCTTACAGCCGACAGAACGGAGTACGAAGATATACTACAACCAAACCGCTACAATATCCACTCTTGCTACACTCCATTTTGAATGAGCCTGTGCATATTTTTGATGTCTGAAAACCAGTACTGTTGGTAAGTACACACAATGTTATTGGTCAGTGTACGACGCAATCACTTTGCACGCACGTATTGCTGCATCCACATCAACAAGAACAATCAAGTCAGTATGAGAGATACTACAAGGGTTGCCGAGAAATCTGCTGGGCCCAGTTCTGGGAGCAATATGGCTCTATTTACATGCTAAACTTGGATAACCCACCGAAGCCATCAATAAATGTACGTATCAGAGGTAGGTTAAGCTTAGGCTGTGGAGAGGGTTATGGTTAGACTGTAGAAATGATGGCAAGACGTTTTCAATACTTACCATAAAACTGTCGGGATAAAGTACGTTGGAATGCTGAGGTCGGTCTCCTGGCCGTCTGCATTCTCAGTGCTGGGATGCTGTACCCAAACCCCGTGGAAGGCCCAGGATTACTGGTTGGCAGTCTGAGCTTAGTAAACCAGGTACCAACTCTGGCTATTGTTGGTACAGAGGAAATACTCTAATGCACTATCTGTGTTTTATTCAACACACAGAGCTCATACAACATGCTTTAGTTAAACATCTAACAGCGATTTTCAATCCTGTACTTACCCAATCTTGTACAGGAATCGAACAGAGTATGAACCACCTACAATATATAATATTAAATTGTCAGTTTGACTTGTAACAGACACAGCCGGCAACTTGCATTATACTGTTGTATAGCATCTGTGAAGTGGGAAGACTGAATATACACAATCAACATAGGTGTATCCTAATGCAGTATATATAACAAAACCAATATCCTATATCTATAGGTTTATATAGGTTGGTAGAAACGTGTCGGTGCAACCCTGACCTGTGCTACAGGACATATGCTCATTCATCTGACCATCACGTCCACCATATTGGAAGTCCTTTGCGTCACCCTACCTGGAGAATTAGCCGTGCTATCGTTAAGGTTGCTGGATCTGGCTCATTTACCACCCAAAGCATCAGGATCATCACCACCTCCAGCGGCACCCAGGACATAACATAGTCTATTTGGACTCCTTCACATGGGACTACTGCTTTCGGTTCAGTGCAGGTTACCACTTTACCCATTGAGTTGATTTCACTGATACACATGGTTTCTATTTTCTGATATTTGTTTTTTATGGGTTGGGATCATTTGGTCTATTGCATTATGGTAGAAAGTCATTAGGTCGAATCCATTAGGTCGACATGCTAAAAGGTCGACATGAATCTAGGTCGACATGGGAAAAGGTCGACATGATTCTAGGTCGAAAGGTCATTAGTTCGACAGGTCATTAGTTCGACAAGGTCATTAGTTCGACATTGTCTATGTCGACATTCACAAGGTCGACATGGGGTTTTTCACTGTTTTTTTACCTGAATGTCAACACAGTCGACATGGACACAGTTTAAAGTGCACTGCATCCCCTCGCATCGCTCGCTGCGCTCGCTATGCGTCGGGCACGGTGCCTCGCTACGCTCGGCACACTATTTTATTCTCCCACCACGCCCTAGTTGATGGTAGGGCATGAAATACCGCCTGTCGGCACATGTTGGCTCAAAAAACAGTGAAAAACTCCATGTCGACCTTGTGAATGTCGACATAGACAATGTCGAACTAATGACCTTGTCGAACTAATGACCTGTCGAACTAATGACCTTTCGACCTAGAATCATGTCGACCTTTTCCCATGTCGACCTAGATTCATGTCGACCTTTTAGCATGTCGACCTAATGGATTCGACCTAATGACTTTCTACCATAATGCAGTAGACCAAATGACCGCATCCCGTTTTTTATTTATGTGTTATTAAATATACCATTTTTAACATCTAGAAAAATTGTGCTGTTTTCTATTTCATGTGCTTGGGCTCAGGATCGAGATTGATGCTTGTTAGCAAAACTTTTGTATTTATCGGTTTCACAAAACTTTAGCCAAGGGAGCCAAATCATGGAGTATGTTTGTTATTTATCAGAGGAAGACATTATAATGTCATCCATTGTTCGGTAAAGTTCTATTCTTTGGAACCAATTCAAAAAGGATGGTGGGGACTCGGAGGTGGATTTCCAGTGGACCGGTATGAATGCTTTCGCTGTGCTATTAAGGTACTTCAGTACAGATTTTTGTATATTTTGATAAGGGGGAGGGGTGTAGGTTTAGTAACCAAAATTCCAGACCGTCTGGAATTTCTGGACCCAATATTCTCTTGTGGTCTCAATCACATTGTTCCAGAAGGGTGTCGAACATGTCCACCAAATATGTACTGGGGAACCAAAATCTGAACCACATCTCCAGTAAGTTGCGGGGACCCCCGTAAACATTTTAGAAAGCATGGGTGGGCAATGATACCAATGAGAGATAACCTTAAAATGGGTTTCTAAAGTTAGTATGTTAGTGGAGCTGCTCCTTGATTTTTAAAAAATGGATTTCTACTGTGACTCACTAATTGTCAAATTTAAGTCACTTTCCCAATATGTGGTAAATTTTAGTAAAGTGGAGAAATGATTTTCAAGTCTCTAGAGCCTGCTTGTCTCATTCCCTTAGATGGAAGGAAGTTTTTCACTTGAAGGTATCTCCAGATTTCCCTATTAGAGAGGAATCATTTGTATTGGACATCTGGGAATGGCAACACGCTTGAAGAATTGTATAATTGGCCTTTTCCCGAAATACCTGCCTCATACCATTACTTAAAAGCCGGTTTAGATTCTCCTGGTGTGAACTTCAGATTATCAAATAATGGTGTCATAGGGGAGTATGTTGATGAGATGTACAGATGGAGCCCCTGCCATCCTTGGCCGGGGCTCGCCAGACCTTCCCTGCTGGCGAGCGTCGGCGGCAGGGGCTTCACTGAACTGGGACGCGCGTGTGTCTCACACGCACATGCGTCCCAGTCTCTCGGCGGGGACGCAGCGTGTCCCTGCCCGTCTCCGCTTCAGGGAGACGGGCAGGGTTAGGGGGGCGCTCGGGGCGGCGAGGGCAACGGGTGGCGATGGCAGGGAAGGCGGCGGGGACCGGAGGCAGGCTCCGTTGCCAGGGGGTGCGTGAGCGTCTCGTGCGCGCACGCCCCCTGGCAGGGCTGGCTTGATGGTGGGGCTGGCGATAGAAACGCCAGCCCTGCAAAGATGAAGCCAGCCCCATCTGTATTTCTTAATTCTGTTTCATTTCCATATGCCAAGAGTTGAACCTATGGTTGGATGTGAGATATTGGGTACTTGAGGTAGCATGTCATAATTCCTAGGGGGGGTTATTAAATTAGTTTTCTATAATCATCCATTGTTTTGTTGTTTTAAGATTGGCCCATTGGTAAATGATGCTAAGCATGAGAGCATTACAGATCGAAAACATCGATCAAATTCTGGGATGAGATGTCTTCAGGGATACCTCAGACTCACAAGTTGTTTTGACGCCCTCTGTTGTCCACGTCGTCCATTTGTTGATGTAAGGTCATCATCCCAGTTGCTTGGAGCCGCACTGTGTCTCTTAGGGCACGGAGTTCGTCTGTCATTGTGTCCTTATTTTCTTCCAATAGGGTTAGTCTGTTTGATAGCATAGATATATCTGTTTTAAGTACCGCTACCTCTTTGCAGATTGTTTCTTGGAGACGGGTCTCAATTGACTCAAAGTCTTTTTTTATATGGTAGCTCCTTTTTAGTTGGTAATGATTTAAGGAATACCATTATTGTGGAAAGGTCAGTTACTTCTTCAGCAGTCATATCTGTAATGACTTCCCGTTGGGTTAGGCACAGTGATAAGGAAGTAGTGGGGGAAGATGGACGCAGAGTAGCGTCTAATGGGAGTCAGCAACACAGGAAAAGCGCTCATAAATAACTATTATTAATTCCTCTTTCCTTATATACATTGGTCCCTATCTGTAGAAACCATTAGCAATATTTTTATTTGCATATTCACATTTTGCCATGTTTCTGGTTACAGTACACCTGTCTAACTAGTACAGTATGTGAAGGGTATTCATACCATAGTGCAGGGATCTGGGCTGGTAATGATGATCATAAACACGGTAGTAACTTAGTAGTGAAAAAACCCAAAGGTAAACACATTTATTCTATGGATCTATCATTCCCAACAGTGTGTCACAATCTGGGTAATAAGTGTCTTCACAAACTGTGTCAGCATTCTAGACCTGGCTTCCATCTGCGCTAAATGCTTGCAGAGTGCTGCATTACATCTTCTCAGACTCCCTCCTGTAGACTAGGCATCAATGACATGGCATCTGCTCAGCCTGTTCCACCTGTCCTGCTGGATGTCCTTCCCAGTTCTCTCCCACCGCCACTGCAGCAGGCCACAGCCATGCTGCATACAAACAATTTCCCTCCACAATAAAATAAATTGACAGAATTGGAACTGAGCCAAGAGCAGCTATACAAAGACCATCAACATGGGGGTCGCCAAACCTCCTTGATTCAAATACTAAAAAACACAAACTGGATGGCCCTTTAATGGTGCTCTTATCACCTAGAGTCCAAAAAATGTAATAGTCCCCTCCTGGTAAAATTCTCCTTTGCGCCGTTCTTTCTTTTTAATTCTTTATTCCTCAAAAATGGGTCATAAAGGGAGCAAAAAAGAAAACAATATATGGTATAGTAGGTCTAGGATAAAAATATTCTGAGATAAAGGATATAGATCTTCCCCCTCTGGGTGGTGTTGTCTTATTGATCTTATGGGGTCACCTCAGTGTAGACTTGAAAACTTGCTTATATAAAGCTTACATTCATGCAGGATTAGGAAAACATATAACGGTTTCTTTAGGCTATTCACATATGCCACACACAGATAAACCACAATGAGTTCTCACACAAATGCTTACACCAACTTTATGCGGCTCCTCATATAAAGGTTTCTTTCAAGATACTCCTTTTAATTTAAAAAATATTCCTTTATTTTCCAAAAAGATTTTCATATAAAATTTCCAAAATAAAAGCTCACAGGTACCACACAAGATGAAACCACAGTTTATATCATGACTGCAAAATTGGTGATAATGAACCCGGGCATGCTCACCTACCGGCAGAATTGGAAACTGGCAGTGTGGACCTGTACCTAAAAATCACTAACGCAGTTCGACATATAGATGTCTTTTTCAAGGTATTTTTTCCCTCCACAGCCAAACATGGACGCAGCCATGTTTACCAGTATCCCATGGGCATTTCCCAGCCAATCCGCTGCTGTCTGCTTCCTGGGTAATTGGCCAGCCAATCCACACTCCTCTGCAGATATAAGAATGCTGGGGAAAGCACTCCTACTTTGTCAGCACTTTGGTTGTCTAATCTCCTTTTGGAAGTCTCTATCTTCTGTGGTTGTTTCCAGCTCCTGTGACTGCGCTCCACCTTAAAGAGACCAGCACCACTTACTACTCTGCAGTGCCGCCTAACTCCTGTTGATGTCCCAGCATCATTTTTCCAGCTCCCCTGCGATGCGCTATCATCGTTCAACATTCTAATCTTCTGCATCAATTGTTCAACTCTCCATGGATCATTCATCTTCAACATCAATTGTTAAACTCACTATTGATTGTTTATTTTCAACATCAATTGTTTGTCTTCAACATTGACTTTTCCACTCATCGTTGTTCATCTTCAACATCAATTCTTCACTTAAGCATTGATTGCTCCTCTCACCATCGAGTATCACCATCCAATCTGCACACTTTAGTCAGTACTCTCCCTGCATTCCAAGTCATCTGTTGCTGCATCCCTGGGTCATTGTCAGTTATTGTGCATCTTCCACGGCTGCCACCATCGATGCTATACCATCAGTAATCTCATCTCCACCCCTGCGTGTGTAGTGTTATATTGACTCAGAGACTGCACTCAATTGTGCGTTTCTATGTGGATATCTATTACAGAAAGTCATTACCAACTGCCGCTGTTATCCTCTGTGCGTGCCTAAATAAAAGAGGCACATTTACCTGGTCATCCTGGTCACGCCTACGGGCTCAGTCTTACTCAGTTGTGTATGTCTAAGAACCCAATATTGGCATCCACGTTTGTTCCCACTCCTGCCCCAATGCCCAAGGCTTGCCGGGGTCAGCCTCAAGCCTCAGGTGTGACACAGTGTAATGTGTTAATTATAACTAGTGATACTATTCCTTGTACAAAAGGTTTTCAACCCATTGTGAAATCCAGACCGTGATTCTGTCACTACTAGCGCTCTCAGCAGTGAAATCCGCAGACTAATTACTAATCACAGTGAAAACCCCTTTGCATTTTGGTAAAAGATGTTCCTCTACTCATAGTGACTTCAACCCCTTGAAGAGTTGTGGGTATAAAACTGCTCATTACACAAATTGCTGTATTGACATTATTTTCCATGACGCAGTTTACAATGTATTTTTTTGTAGAAATATGGACCAGATGCACTAAGTTTCAAAAGTGATAAAATGGAGAGTGATAAACAACCAACCAATCAGCTCCTACCTGACATTTTTCAAACACAGTCTGTGACATGGCAGGTAGGAGCTGATTGGCTGGCTGTTTATTACTCTCCATTTTATCACTTTTAAAGCTTAGTGCATCTGGCCCTAAATCACATTTGTCTGGCAAGACCATCCCGTTAAAAAAACAAAATACCTGACCGATTGTTATGCGTCTTTTTTGAGTTATATATATATATATATATATATATATATATATATATATATATTTATTTAAATGATATCTTATACAATTCATTTAAATAGTGTAGACATCATTAAGGTCAGGGTCACTATCTCCAAACCAAACCTTATCTGATGTAACTTTTTTCTTAAAGAGTCTAACATCCCCTATATATATAGTGATGTGTGTAGGGCGACCTATCTGTGCTAGGTCAGGCCGTTCTGCTCCTCTGTCGCTCAGCACACAGAGCTAACAGCCCACACACACAGGGCAGAATTCAATGAGGCCAATTCGCCATCTTTTATGGCGAATTTGTGCTATTTTCGCGTTGGAAGGTGATTTTTTGTGTCAGAAAGTGAATCACCCTATTCAACGTGCACTTTTCAACATCTTTCTAAGTGATTTTCGCTGTGTTTCCTCCGTGTAGCAAATCGCCATTTTTTTCATGGTGAAGTGGAATGTGAACTTTTAACCCCTTCCCGACACAGCCTGTTTTTGCCTTCCTGACAGAGGCCTTTTTTTCAAATCTGACAGGTATCACTTAAGTGGGGATAACTTTTTTTTGCTTTTACTTATCCCAGTGATTTTGAGATTGTTTTCCCGTGACACATTGTACTTTAAATTAGTGGTAAATTTTGGTCGATACAGTTTTTTTTTTTTGTGAAAAATACCAAAATGTCGTAAAAAAATGGAACATTTTGCTATTTGCAAAATGTAAAATTTTCTGCTTGTGAGACAAATAATCATACCACTCAAAATAGTTAATAACTAACATAAACCATATGTAAACTTTATTATTACATCATTATTTCAACCTCCTTTAATTTTTTTGGACACTAGGGGGCAGCAGAGTCTAAATTTTACACATCACACAGTTTAACGCTGCTTTTGGCTGTTCACGTTTGAACAGCCAATCGCAGCGATCGCCCATGACGGGGGGCATCGCTGCCCCCCCTGGGCAATGAGGGAGGGTGTCTGCTGTCAGGGACAGCAGACATCGTCCCTCTGTCACCGCGTCTGTAGACGCGGTGACAATTCAAAGGCATGACGTACATTTATGCCATGTGTCGGGAAGTACATCCCGACCATGACGTAAATGTACGTCAAATGTCGGGAAGGGGTTAAAATAAAGGTTTTGTTTTTTTACATTTGGTGTAAAAAAATCAGGAATTTTATTCTGTGAATGGGCATGTTATTTTTATTCATGTGCTTATATATATATTTTTTTTTACACATAACAGCCAGTAGGGGGCCGGGAGCCGAGAGCCGCTCATTAGATATTCATATATTCACTGCTCCCGATCATTACATATGCACGATCAGGAGCAGTGAATACCCGGTCCCCTGCTGGCTTTCCCGGGGGGCAGCTTGTGCTGCCTGGGTCCTGGGGAGCCCTCCTCCCCTCCACATATGTTCTGGGGTAGGCAGGGAGACTTCTATCTCCCTGCCTGCCGCCGTCCCCCGGCTCCCTGCGGGACGCTGCAGGGGTTAAGATTCGCCGTCAGGGGCAGCGAGCCCCTGCGACGTTGAATAGAGGGATATCAGGGCGACAGCGAGGCTCCGGAACACTGCGAAAGTGCAGCGAATCCTAAACAGGATTCGCTGCACGCCGCAATTATCTTCATTGAATACTGCCCACAGAGTGAGCTATCAGCGCTGTATGCTGAGTGAGCTGACAGCGCCAGTGTTCTCCAGTGGAGAAAACTGGCCACCAGTAAGATCGATGGACACTTCTCATCAATCTCGGCCAGTGACAGCCACGCAGGGGGACACGCGTTCCTGTTGCTTTAGCCCCTACACACACACACTGATGTAGGGGCATTTTCTAAGCAACTTTGCCAAACTAAGCAAAGTCCCTTATAAAATGCATTACTATCGGCATGTTTGTCGGCCCAATTAGTGTCTGACACTATTTTATGCCTATGTGGGAATGCTACTATTAGTTATTTTAATGTACTCTGCATTTGGTTTACATAAGCGGTAATTCAGATAATTAATGCAGATGAATTTGTTTCTTTACTGAACGCTGTAAATAACTGTACCTGTAAAGAACTCATCAGCTAATTGATAAATCACACCAAGGAGAGTGTCTTGTAGGCTCTCTCTCTGTTCTTCTATTGGTTTTCTGGGACCAGGACTTTGCATTTGTATAAAGTTGTAGCCTGTGACATCCAAACCGTTCTGAGGCTCAAGGCGGAGAGATTCTGCCACGGACTCTGCATTTTCAATTGGAAATGTCTATAGAGATTGAAAAGCAAGTTATCAGCATTCGTGCAAATATTTTTTGTGATATTCATTATTGACATTTATTTATATGGTGGTAGCAGGGCCGCCAACAGGGGGGTGCTGTGGGTACAGCTGTGCCGGGCCCCAGCCTCTGGAGGGGCCCTGGCAGCTGCCCACAGTGGCATGGCACCACTCCCCCACACAACGCCTCCCCCACCCAGTGGAGCCCCTGCCAGGCACGCACAATACACAGTGCAGCCTGCAGAGCGCCGAGCCTAGGATACAGAGGGGCTTGGTGCAGGCTACACTGTGCAGTGTATGCTCATGACCGTCCGTGAAGGATGGAGATGCCGTGCCGCCGCTGCTTATTTTGCCTTCTGTGGCTTGAGGGTGGTGTTTCCAAGTGCTTGTATGGGCAGGAGCTGGGCAGGTCAGGCAGAGGAAAGGGAGCCCGGAAAATAATGTACCATCTGGGGAGGAGGACAGAGGGGATACTACTGCTGCTGCGCTGCTAGTCCGGGCAGTTAGAAGCAGTGGGCTTCAGCACAGCGGCCGGATTAACTATAAAGTAAACCGGTCTGTGGTCAGATGTCACACTGCTCCCCGGATCACTCACCGATCAGGCAAACAGCAGTGCATCTCTTCATCGGCCGGCGGCGGACAATCATCTGAGAGGCGGGGGTGCATCTGAATGATGTGTGCTATGGGCGCCTGTGGTAGTGAGGCTGAGCGTCTGAGAAGCAGGGGGGTCAGAGGGCTGAGAGGCGGCAGAGCCGGTGTCTGTGTGACGGGCAGGCCAGGCAGCAGAGTAACGGGGGACCAGGTGGAGGGGAGGATGGTGGCTGATCTTGGGGCCCTTCAGATCGCCGGGGCCCGGGTCAGCTGTCCCCTTTGACCCCCCTGTCGCTGGGCCTGGGTGCCGCTGTGCCGCTGGGGGCCCAGACTAAAGGTCAGTCCCGTGCCTCAACATTTCTAGTGGCGGCCCTGGGTGGTAGCATACTTCACAGCGAGAGTGGTTATTTATAGACAAAGAGGGGACTCTGCTTGAGAACAGGTGATTCATTTCTACATGATGGCTGCAAAGTGTATGCTGGAACAGCTGACTACAGTACCCCATGACTAATAGTAGCACTCATTTTCCCTAGTACCCCAGAGATGTTGGGATTCCATATTATACTACTACTAATGCATTTAAAGTGCATGAAATAGGGATGCAAAGTTTATTAATGGAAGAGTTTTTGGGTTAGAAGCCTCAGTAGAGCTAACAGATTGAAAGTATATTTTTATCAGAGAATTTCTGTTAGATGGTGTAAACATACGTTAATATGTATGGATGGATCATCTGGGGATCGGCAGTGCGCATCAACACATTCTGCGCCATGTTACACCCAGGAATCAGCATAATCCTTCACACACTGTAAGCGAATCCCCGGACTCCCTTTGGATAGTTTCACAGGCTTGGGGCAGGCTTAAGAGTGTATGATGGCTTATGCTGAAAGACCAGGTGCACATTTATCGTGCTTCAATTCGCCGTGCAGCTGGAAATACCTGCCATTAGTGAGCTGACAAAGCAGGCGTCAGTGCAAATTTGTTCTCAAAATTGACAATCCATGTGCACTACAGGTGGGGAAAATGTAACATAAAATTGCTCAGTGTGTATGGACCTTTAATAACTCCCACTTTGGAGAGCTGCAGGCAATCAAATCTTACTGAGTAATTGGCACCAGGTGACTATTATGGCGTTACCGCGTCCCCTCGCCACGCTTTGGGCTGGCATGGATGGTGGGGGTGTTTCAGGAACATATTCACACCTGCCATATCATACACCTGAGACAGTAATGAGAAATGGGTCTGACTCTGGGAATCTAACAGCTGACTGACTACGCTAACTGCGTACCACTCAATCTACCAGCTGACTGACTACACTATGCTGTCCGCGGGACTACTACGCTGCATCTGACAGGTACGCTGGCTACGCTAAGTGGCGGCGTGAACACGCTACGCTAACTACGTAACTGCCGCGCAAACGACTGGCTACGCTGACTAAGCTGGTCGACAGCACACTATTTATGACTTCCGTGACTACAGGGACACTACGTTATCAGCATAACACCGGCAGCAGCGCTACGCTAACCCGATTCTGAAAGGGATGCTATGCTAACTACATGACTGGCGCCATGAAACTACACAAGTACTAACATACCTCCTCAGTGACAGTGCTGGATTCATCTTTCAGCGGACTGCCAGAACCTTTTCTATCTGCAATTGGAAGAAAGTCAGTTAATTGTGCTTTCATTCTGTTTATTAGCATAAAAACACTATTTTCACAGCTTCCTAATTTACATGATGTACAAATTGTTTCTTACGTTTGATATATTTTTCAATTAATAACTATGAAACTGCATACATTTAATTTTTTTCTTTGCCTTTTTCTGTATATAATTCTTGAAGCCATCTCCTTCAAAGCAGCCAACAGAATCGCTTCCTATGTCACAATCTCCTGCAGTGGGTTCCTCTTCTGCATCCGAACTGTCCTCCTGTGACATGCAGATAGAAGTAATCTGTTTTAGGAACAGTAATGTAATTTCAATGCAAATTACTAACAATATGGTGGAATTTACAAGAGAGCATGAACAGGTAGGGGTCAATTCAATTACCAGCAAGAATGCTTGTGAGGAAAGTAAGTTAACCTACTGTACATGCCACATTTACACTACCTCAAGACTTTCAGACTTTTGTTTGATGCCCCATGGGGCTTAGTACAAAATCCATGAGTCTGGGACCCCAGGACATAAAGGGGACATATAGTACAACTTGATAAGGATATATAATGGTTCCTCCAAAACAAAAAGTGTATTATGGATAAACCTACAATACGCGTGTAATATAATAATGCATTATTCACTATTTCAGCACTTACATCATTTTCTAAAAAAATTCTAGAGAACATTTTCCGTTCTGCCTCCTCTCTGTACTTAAAAGGGGACAAGAAGAAAGCAGCTTCTGGTTCTAGATGAGTTTTGATAAGGTCCAACAGTGTCTGAGGAAGAAAGCAGAGTCACAGTACTCAGTGTGTGCCAGGACACAGGCGACATCATGCGACTAGTCAGCTCAAGATAAAAATATAAAAAAAGTAAGTAAGAGTAAAGGTGCCCATACTGCCGCTGCGATGTGTGCTATGAGATGCGCGCTCCCGCCGCATCTCATTGCTCAGTACAAAAAGTATGTGCTGCACATACTTTTTGTAGTCTTTTTATCGCATCGCATGAACAACGCATGCACAAGGCATGCAATGCGATGCTATTTAAGCTCAAAACGCACGCCAGGATCGGAACGTGTATGGGCACCTTAAGTCACACATTTAAGAAATGAAACTCTTAATTCAGAAGACTATCTATGGTATCCACTTAAACAGATAATATATGAAAAAAAATAGAATATTTATTGAAACGACAATCATTTGCTGTAGAATTAACATATACATAAAACATCCACAGAGCCATGTGATCAGGATTTACTGTGACCACAGCCTCTATATACAGATACAGAGCCATACTCATCCATTGCTCCATCTCGCCTAGGCGAGGGTTATGGCATGCCACTTTTGTAGCGCTCTCAGACGCACTGAGGTGTGTTCAGGGCCAGCTGCCGAGTCGCTCCACGTGTGTGTGTGTGTGTGTGTGTGGGGGGGGGGGGATGTGGTGGCTTTAGAGAGTTGCCACTCACCTCCATCCCGGGAGGGGGGGGGGGGGGGGGTTGGGGGGACATAACTGTTGCCCTCCAGTGGCCTGCACCCTAGGCAAACGCCTAAAGCTGCCTAGTGGTGGCACCGGCCCTGGGCGTGTTGAGGCACGCCATACAATATGCATGCAATACACCTCACCACTGCTGGGTGGATAATGCTCCACTAATCCAGCAGCAGATTGATATACATTACAGTAACGATGGAGCTGTGCCATTTGCCGAGAATGGGACATGCTTGCGTTTGAGACCCTCGCGCTTCTTATTCTTCGCGAAAGGCACTGCAGCTCCATCTGTGCAGTACAGTAAAGTACAATACAAGCTCGGACAAATGGGCCGTGCAAAGTACAGTGGTCAGGTGGAGCTCCTGGGCCCCCTAGGGAAATTATTTCATAACCTACAGTTATCTTAGCCGATGCAGTATACAGTAACCATAACTGATGGCATGAGAGCACTCTGTACATAGACTCATAAGCACAGGTCGCTATCACCAGGTGTTGTAGGCTAATGGATAAGTGTGCCGCTCTCCATGCTTGGAGACCACGGTTTGATTATGTAAGTGACAATGTTTTTTTCTGTACAGTACTGTATGTTAAATAGACATTTTTTCTCATAAAATGCTAGGCCCAGACACTGCAATGATCAACCCACAGCTCTGGTCCCCTATATGCACCGCTGTCAGGTTTGGGCGCACCTGCTGTGTAACATGGAGCTGAGCACCTGGCTGGAGCTGACCCACCTAAACGAAGGATTACTCGCGGTCACCTCCCCGCATACCAGCGATGGCGCCCTGGCTGCAGTGGAAGCCAGAAAACCCCTGCAAGCTGGGCGGACAATTGGAGGGGACCCCACCCATGGATGATTACCGCTTCCCTTCCCGGTGTCACCTAATCTAGAAGTCAGTCTGTCCCAAAACTCAAGAGTCACCTCCTACCAGTGTACCATATGAAGGAAGGCATGCTGCCAATCAGACACATCCCGTGGGGAACTGCAGGCCGCCCACAAGCAGGGACGGTGAGCACAGCGGGTCAAGTAGCCTGGAGGCTGCCGCTGATGCTTTCAGGAATAGGTGCAGAGCGCACCATACTAACACTCTCCCTCGCTCTAACATATTGGCAACATATTTCATGCTGATGGACTTGATTTCCACTAACCAATATGCAGTAGAGCATCTCTCCCCCAGCCCCCCCCCCCCCTCCCCCTCCCTTTAATTTTTCAAATCTTAACCAGTCTTGGCAACCCCTGCACCATGATCTTTTTTTCTCAGTTAAACTTAAATTTACTCACTTCTATCAATTCCTTCCACGCGTCAAACCCAGTTGCAGGTTCTTCTGAAGTCTTTAACTTTTCAAATATACTGACATCTTTATATTTCTAAAAAACAAACAAACAAAAAAATGATATAATTTCAGACACTTTCATCTTCTTACGTAGTACATGTACAACGGATTCAGAGCTTTGCGCTAATGCAGTCACAGCTGATGTGCTAATATGTGATACGTGCCTCAGTTGTAGTCTGAGGCACGCTACGATTGCATTTGTCACTCTCAAACAGTCCACTTGTCAATCAATTTGCAAATAAATCCTCTCTGCATGCACCGTAGCAAGATCGCAGCAAATGCGAAGTGCGAGTTAGATGCATGTGCAGACGTACGATGTTATCTGCACTGTGTAAGTATTGGGACAACATACTACTCTGAATCAGACTCTTCATTTAATTTCAGTACTCCAACCGCTTTAAGCCCGGTTTGTTGTATCACGGTTCTCCTATTGTAAAGTGCAACGGAATATACTGCACTACATAAGAAACTGTTAATGAATATTAAATAAATAAATATAGGGAATAATGATTAATGATGATAAGCCACTGTACTAATCAAACCATATAGGGATGTTAATTATCGGTTTAAAGAACATGCAAACTCTAATGATGTATGTAACTAAAATAAACTCAGCTGATATCTTGTTATGGAATTGCCACCTAGAATGTAGCGTTGAACCTGAACCCTGACAGAGCACTACACTAACTTAAGTGGTCCAGCATGTACCAGATTGGTAGAGGTCCCAATGTTTGGACCCTATCCTCACCTCTGGTCCATGACCTTAGTAAGGCATGCATCATCCCACACCATTTTCTGTAATTCCCCTCAACTGCCCATCCCTATCTCTCCAGTCAGTATCCCCCACTGTTGTCAAAGCTCTTGCACCAAGTGGAGAGCTGGGGAAGAAGACTGTTGGGGGCTATCGGGTCTACTTTAGTTGGTGCCATCGGTGGTTTTCATAGATGGCAGGTAACCATTGCTCGTTTACGCCTTTGTCAGCCATCACTGCAGCAGCTCTAACTCTGTGGATATGGGACACGGTTGGACAATGAGGAAAGCACATAATGATCTGCACCAAGGAATAGGGAGAATAAAAATTCTGCTATTGATGGCAAAATTGATCGGATCCCCACCATTGACGGTTGCTAACTACTGAGGTTCAAACCCTATATTGCTGTAAAGTTCTCTGCACCCCTTGACATAGTAATGTCTGAGAGAGGGTTCTTGCTTCCCTATCTACCACTACAGACAGTAGGAACCTGTTTTGTCACAATAAAATCAAATTATAGTAAGGCACCGGTGGGAGGACGACCCCCACCAGTGCCTTAATTTCCGATCTGTATCACTTATGCGTATGAAGAATGTAGTATGGCTTTGCTTTGAATTTTAGGAAAAAGGTGACATCCCCGAAAGAGTCAAGATCTTACCATGGTTATACGGTCACAGAGAAACGTCAAGTCCTGGTCACATCTTTCAATAAGCCACAGTTCCTCATCCTGGCCATTCTCTTTACTCACACGGATCCGGTATGTATTCTCCTTTTCTGCCTAGCTCCAAAATAAGGTAAGAAATTGTTACTTGCACGATAATTATTGAATGTTAACCTTTTATTTCATTTGGGATTCTGCTCATGCCGAGTTATTTACTTGTGTTAACTGTATGCAAAGCATATTTTATGGTACAATTTTTTTTGTAAGGGAAGCAGCAAATAAAAAGGTGGTTGTGAAGGCTGATTAAAGCTGGCACAGAAACACCTACATGCCCTAAATTAAGGGTGCTTTGGAGAGATAACAGGTGGCGACGGCGGGGGAGGCGGCGGGAACCCGCTGGCGGGGGCTGGCGATTCTATCAAGGATGTAGCCTGCTACATCTGTATTTATGTATCAGCACCACTGCAAGGTATGCGTTGGGCAGTGGTGGCGGTAAGTAACGCATACATTGCAGGCAGAGGCGTAGGGACGGTGGAGCCAGTGGAGCACACGCTCCGGGCGGCGATGGGGCGTAGGGCGCCGCGCCGCCGCCCCCCCCCCCCTCCACAAATGAGCCGGGAGTCCAGCACTTAATAATTCACCCTCTTACTGATGTTAATGTTGTTGCTGCCATCCGCCACTGTGCCTGTCCCACTGACTATATGACAGGCAGTCGCAATGGCAGCTTAAAGCAGGGCTCCCCTGTCATCGGGGGATTGATTACATGGGGGAGTCTGCAGCATGCGCGCCATCATTCCCTCTTTTTACCACGGCAGGCAGCTAAGGCTCCTTTCGTCAGATGCCTGCTGGCTGGTGACGGGGCTACGCCACGGGGCTACGATCGGGGCTACGATCAGGTTAGCAGCAGCAGCATGAGCTCTCATGTGTGACAGGATATGAGAAGCTCATGCTGTCACTGTCAGCACAGCACACGCTGTAGTGTGCTGTGCTGCTTAGTAGGGATGGCCATCGACCATCGATGATTCGAAAACATCGATAATTCATGGACGATGTCGAATACTTTAGCCATCGATGGGGGAGAACCAGATGGTTTCCCTCCATCGATGGAATAGCAAAACGATGTTTTGCTGTGTTTTTTTTTTTTTTAAGTGCCGGGACACGGAGCATAGCTCCGCCCCCGACACCCGCGAATCCCGCCCCCGTGTTTTGATTGGCCCACAGGCCAATCAAACAAACACAATGGATGACCATCGATATGTAAAAATCGATGGCCAGTTGCAGAATTGCCATCGATGGCAACCATCGATGGCAATGGCAACGATGGCCATCCCTACTGCTTAGGAGGGGAGGTCGGAGGATGAGCAAAGTGTCCCCCTCTAAAAAAAGAAAAAATCCCACTAAGGTGGCGTGGCCACGCCTCCCGCGATTTGGCCACGCCGCCGGTTTTACTGGGGCTCGGATTTCTTTGCAGCACTGCATGTGAGCAGGGAGGAGGTGCAGTCAGCCTAAATGCTGTCCCTGGCTCATCTAAGCCAGCTCCACTTGCCAAAATAGCCCCATGCAACCAAAAAGCCAAAGTTAAAGGTACTTGGGTCTTATGTTTTGTGTGGTGGGGATCTCCAGTAATAGACATAAGCTATAAGGGGTGGGGAGGGGGTGATGGCATATGGGTAAATGGAAAGAAAGTCCCAACCTAATTTCTTTCCACACTCCGAAGGCACACACTCTCCCTGTATTTTCATGTGTGTGCGGGGCTGGGGCACAAATCCCTTTTCTGACACGGGTCCACCAAATTGTCTAGTCATGATACTACTGCTACTTGGCATATTATGTGTATGAGGTACTACTACTATGGACATCATACTCCCTTTTATTGAAGCATGCGCCTTCTGCATGTGCTGTCTTTCTGTAAAGTATGGGAAATTTATAGTTTACAGGTGGGCACCGGACACCCTAGCCCCGGCCCTGTGTCACGGTCACGGTATTCTCCCTGGCCAAGCTGCTGCTGCTCGGGCCGGCTCTTGGGCAGCGCTGTGCAGCAGAAATAAGGAGGACTCCTCCCCTGTCCCTGCCCCTGCTACAATCACTCCCTCCTCCCTGACTGCAGCAGACTGAGCAGAGTCATCATCCTTCCCAAGCACTGGCTGTAGCCTGGAGGAGGAGGTTCTCTGCTGCCGCCCTGCTGTGCTGTATCTCTCTCCTCAAGGTGGATTTTAGTTTTTAAATAATTATGGGAATAATCATGGGGTTTGGGGGATTGGTGAGGCCCGGGGGAGGTGTGTGGGTAGGGGGGGCACGAAACATGCCCTTGCTCCGGGCACCATGGCACCTAGCTACACCGATGATTGCAGGCGCAGGCCAGCAATGTATGCGTTATCGCCACCACTGCCTCACCAATGTATATTATGGTGGTAACGCATACATTGTTGTCACATGCGCACGCGTGGACCAAGGCCTTTTTGTGATCACAGGCACGGAACGCCTGTGATCGATCGCTGCCCGTTTGCTGTCCCGTTGTGCAGTGGCCATTTTGGAGGGTTCCACTGCCATATTCTGGGAGTTCACCAGAAAATGCAGGCGTTCCCTGGCCATTGGAAGTCGCCAGCGGCCTCCATGGTGCTGCGAACAAGGGGAAAAACATTAGATGGTGACTGGTTTCTCCCTACTTGCTCGGCTGCAAATGAAATTGCAGCCGTTCACATGGGTGAGATTTCGGACCCTTGTGGGGTGTCGTGGGGCGATCGCTCGCCTCTGAATATACGCAACCCAGCGATCACTTCTGAAACAGGCCCTAATAACAGAAATGCACAGAATAATATGGCCCCTACTCCCTCCAATGGAATTCGCCCATTATGTAAATAGCTTTTTATATGAAAGATTTTCAGCAAAGTCTTCGCCTCCTGAAAATCTCTTGCTCTTTGGGGAAAATAGCTCAGTGTGTGCGCACTACTTTGGTGACAGATATATCTTTCAAAGATTTTGGCAAAGTCTTTTGAAATGAAAATCTTCTAGTGTGTATGGGCCTTTTTACTCCAATGTGCTGCAGAGTGGGAGATTTTGGATTACATTTGGAAACCCCCCTCTAAAAATCCTGCGTTTGCCACTACTTTAGTCTGGTACAAAGTATAGAATTCGTTGGGGGGGGGGGGGGAGCGCTCCTCCCCCCCCCCCCCAGCGAATTCTATAACTAAAAATACAGGAGCTGCTTAAACTTAAAGCGCAAGACCACACAAACTTCCACTGGTACAAAGTATATTACACTAGATTTAGGATTCCAAAATACTGCTGTGCTTAGCAAACCAGCAAGCAAAAAAGTTCCTTACATTTATTATAGCTTACCTTCAATACTGTGGCTGTCCAATTTTCCTTTTTCCATTTTTGAAATAAAGTGTCAGCTATTGATGTATTAAAATCATCATCATCCTCATTATCACTGTTACTAGAGTCCTGGTTATAAATGAATAAACACAGGAACATTACATACTGTAGAGTGATTTGCAGAGTTATAAATACAGAATAATAAGTGCACAGCAAGTAACCAAAACTACCCAACAGCTCCCTTGTTTTCCAATAATTGGGATTAAGCTTCTCTGGCCCATTAGTGGTGCTTCGGGAATACAGGATAAGTGCCCACTTGGTAGAAAAAGTCCAAAAAGTTTACCCCCATTTTTTAAATGTCTTTTGTTTATAAAGGTAGAAGACAGGCAAGTGAAAATGCATACAACAAAGAGCATCAATATCAAACAGTAAAGATTTGCATTTAAGCAAAAGTACATAAAAATATGTGTAACTAATGTAGGGTACACACCACGAAGACCCGCTCACGATGCACATTGTGAGCGGGTCGTCAGCGTTTCTTCAGACCTGCTCACGATGATGCGGGTGGGGGGGGGGGGGGCACGACCCGCTCACGATGTGTACCGTGAGCGGGTCCGATCCAATGGCGACCCGCACCCGGCAGTATGGTCGTTATTCTGATCCTACCTGCAGCAGGTAGGATCTCAATAACGACTGACTAACCCGCGGGACTGCGCATCGGATCAGTATCGGTCCACACCAGGACAGAAAAGGGCCCAATCACCACACAATCTACATCCAATTGGTCGGAATTGGATCTAGATTGAGGGGATCGGGCCCTAGTCGTCCTGGTGTGTACCAGGCATTAGACTACAATGCATAGTTTATCCCATTCTTATGTGGTATGTTGACCATTGCCTACTTAGGGCCCCATAGACTGAATGCTTTTACAGCAAATAACCATATCTGTACTGATTCTGAAATGACCAGTCAAAGCAAATGTAGCAATGCAGATCTTGGACGGAATGTAATGCCGCCCGAGTCCGAAGGTAGTGCGGGATGCCGGCCGAATTCGGATGCTTTTCAAAGGGGCAATCACTTTTTTTCTTGTAAGTTTTAAAAAACCTTCCGAGTGTGGAGCTATTTATTTTATTTCATTCTGTGAGGAGACCTGCAAAACGTGCACTGAGTGGGGTCCTGAGGACCGACTTTGAGAGCCTGTGCTATATTAACATCTCTTTCAGAGGATAGTAGGTCAACATTATTTAGGTCCATAGTCAATAGGTTGACATGATCATTATGTCCACATCATCACCATACCAATGGTCAACATACGAAAAGGTCACCTGGGGATTTTAACATGAACTTTTCATAGTGTACCATCCACATGGACAATTGACAGGTGTCAAGTGTGCCGAGCGCAGCGGTAGCAGTTGGAGATACCTGTCCGGAAGCATAGCATGCAAAGCGAGTCATGCAAGGAGACGTGGTACACTAATTGGGGGGGGGGGGACAGATGATTAAATCCACAAGCTGACACTAGAATAATGTAAAAAATTTATGTCGACCTTCTCATGTGTCTACCATTTCCATGTAGACCTTTTGTCATCTAACATGTGCCTGTCGACCATTTGGGGACAACCTTGACATTGTCGACCTAATATAACCACAATGTCTCCTCTGTACAGCCTATAATCAGCCTACTTCTCTTTCCTGCACTGAGGCTGGCCATACACTGTATGCCCAGCCGATCCCCCACGAGCTGCCCAGGACCTTCCCGGGCGGCTGGGTCGCATGCGATACATCACATGTGGTCCTTTCACATGTGATAGATCACATGCGACCTCTGTTCCCCACTGTCGGGAGGAATGGTTGGATGTCAGACCTGCATGCCCTGATTTCAAACGATATCTCGACCCGTTCCGTCGGCCAAATAGCGGTAGTGTATGGAGGCCTTTACTTAGCATCCTCTTATCTCCCTAAACTCCTGCGATCATTCAGGTACTAACTGTGCTACCTGAGAGGTCCTTAACGTTACAGCCTGAATTCCATCAGCCATCAATGCTGTCAGTGGTGCCAATGTACAGTATACTGCTGGGGAGGGAAGAAATGCTCATAGAGAACATGTGGACACTACGGTTTTCCCCAGTTACTCACCATGTTGGTAAATCCATCCACGTCATCTGTTGCAGGTTCTTCCCAGCCCGCTGTGTGTGATCGGAATCCTGACTTATCTGCAGGTTTATGCCTTTTACCTTTAGGACGCCTTAGGAATCCTACAAATGAGAAATGTTAGAGAAACAGAAAGTATCACAAAGATTTGTCATTGTAAATATAAAATGTCCCAGCTCCTATAACACGAATGCTAATTCCAGCGTTGCTGGTTTCTGTCCATTAGTGTGATATTTACAAATATGTGATCACGTATAATCCAACACAGGGGTTCTCAAACTATTTTGCTCTGGGGCCCCATCCGACAATAAAAAAAAAAAACGATTACGAAAACAGAAGTGACCTCTACTGTGATCATTTAATTTCTTACACCATTGCAGAGACAGGCTCCTTTCAGAGACCCTGCCTTGCATGTGTTTTTTTTTATATACATTTGCGTAAATGTTAAAGCTTATACCTGCTATGAAGGCTTTTGGGATGACAGGGAGGCAGTGGATGACAAGAAGAGACAGTGGGTGACTGGGCAGGTAGTGAATGACAGGGATAGGCAGAGGGGGCAGCGGGATAGAGGATGAAGCAGTGGCTAGCAGGGAGAAAAAAAGAGTAGCAATATGAGATTAGGGAGTGGTATTGGGTTATGGAAGGGGGAGGGCGGTAACAGAGGGGAGAAAGAACGTGACTAGGAAGAAGCAGTGGGTGCCAGAGGGTGATGGGCATGGTAGAGGGTGACAGGGGTGATGGAAGAGGGAGGCAAAGAGAGACAGGAGAGGCAGAGGGTGACTAGGGAGCGGAATAGGGTGCATAGGATAATGGGGAGGCAGAGGGGGGCATTGGGAAACAATGGGTGATGGGGCTGGCAGAGTGAGAGAGGTTAAAGCAGTAGCTGCATGGAGATGCAGAGGATAACTAGGAAGAGTCAGCGGTAACAAGGATGGCAGTGGGGGATGGCAAATAGTGTCAGGGGGATGGCAATGGGTAATGGAAGATGGCATGGGGTGACGTGGATGGAAGAGGAATGTAGTTGCTCAGTTACTACACATTTATGCCCTCCTTTTTACCAGACACACCCAAGGTTGAAATTCTAATATTTTCTTGCATTTCATGTTTTCCTGCAGTTCCTTTATTTTATTTGTTCAGATTGCATTATATTTTTTACTAGAGATGCATAAAAAATTCAAAGTGGTTCAAAATTCTATTAAATATCATTGGTTCCATTATTTTTTATTGTAGCACAAAAAAACAGGTAATGATGGGGCCTCCCCTCCTTTTGCCTCCGCAGTTGCAGAGTAGACAATAGATTGTAGTGCGCATGCGCAGATCTTCTGGAACATGGAACACCTGAATTCTTTGCTCAGTGATTTCTGCGGCACGCCAGAGGCAGATTTTACCACGGGAGAGAGGTTTCTGCTCCTATGGACCCATGTAGGGGAATACTTCTACATAAATCAATGTTGGCCAAAAAGTATAAGTGTGACTAGGAAATAATTAGGGGCAGACGTCACTACCACACAGCAGCACATATACATTTATAATTTAAAGTATTTTTCAGGAACCCAAATATAAGGACCAATACTCCAAATCAGTAAAATAAAGATAGGGATAGAACACCAAGTACATAGAAAGAGCATGCACACTTTGTCCAGCTTCCTCAGGCCCAGGTCTGTTGCGGAATTAACCCAGAACAATGTTTTACAGTTAAAATACTGCTTACAATAGTATTTTTAAATAAAAGGTAGCACATGCACAAATTAGCATGCATTTAACCATTTAACTTTCTCGCAATCCCAGGAAAGAGCCCAAATTGCATGTAAATTGCCAGGGCCGGCGCTACCCACTCAGCAGCTCCTGCAAAGCAGGGAGGCGCCATGCTGAATAGGCGCTGTCTCCCTCCCTGCTCTGCTAAAGCTGCCTCAGCCCTCACTGTCACTGCCTCCTGCACGCTGCCCGCAGCGCCTGTCTGACAGCGGGCGGCAGTATGGAGAGGCTGAGAAGCTCCCTGCACCGTGCACACACTGTGTCCCACTGCGGACACAGCACTGAGATGGTGTATGCATACATGTACATGCACCCGAGATCCTCCATAGGATCGCATGTTGCATACACTCCCACTATCGGGCTGCAGCTTGTTGCAATGGCAATGTGAAAGGGCATCAAAATGTATGGTTTGCAGGAGGGCGCCGGACACCCTAGCACCGGCCCTGTAAATTGCCTATTGTATGGGGGCCTTTAGGTGGAAAGTTTCTCTTGTATAAGTCAATTAATGAATTGTATGGCAGACCGTAAAATAGAGTGAAATTCATAATGTACATAAAGGACATCATGGGAGATTCTGGGCAGCTTACCTAAGGCCAGTGACGCCGCCATGCTGAATACCTGCCTCCCCGCCGCCGAATCCCTGCGTTAACATGCGAGGGGATGTGTAACGAAGACACATCCCCTCAAATGTCTCCGCTGCAGGAGAAATCATTCCATGGTGCCGATCATCAAATGATTTCTCCTAGCTATGCAGTAGCTACCAAGGTTGGACAGGTGATTAACCCTGGTGCAGTGTAAACAGTTTGACCCAGGTCATGCTACATACCACCCGATTGGCTGCCTGCAGTATCGCTTGGAGAGGATATCAGGAGGTTAATCCAGGATTCCGACTGATGGAACGTCCCAACAGTTGGAATACACTGGCTTCCGAGACTAACTCGACAGGCAGAATTCAATGTTTTGACTATTAAGAGTTGTAAAGTCCGCGGATCGGCGAAAATGACAATCCATGGGCATTTCTGACAAAACAGATTAGACTGTTAAAAAAGTCAAAACCGACAGCCTTTGATGCTGTCAGAAATGGCAGCATTGAATAGACTAGTGCTGCCACAGACTGAATACCCACCATCATCTCCAAATATGTACTGTAAAACCAAATAGACCAGGGTCAAGGAAGATCCATGACCAGTGTGAATGGCTGGATCCTGAAATAAACTGGGTTCAACCGTCAGTGTGAGAGGGGTCTGAGCTGGGTTGAATCTGGAATTGTTCTGAAAGGGATTGCATTTTTTTTTGCATTGTTTTCACCTCAGAATCTACCCCAATTTGTTCTTCATTAAAGGATCACTTACGTTGACATTTCTTTATAAAACTTTTGCTTTTCTTCCTAGACATAAGAAATAAAATTATATATCAATATCATTGGAAAAATAATATACCTGGTCTCAGGGATGCTGTCTCGAAACCCCTCCTACCCCACAATTGCTCACATATGCTGGGCTCGCCAATCAATCAAAATCCTTTTGTATTTCTGGGACCATTGGGGCAGATGTATTAATCCTTAACAAGAGATACATGCAAGGGTGATAAGGAGAGATAAACGTCCAGCCAATCAGCTCCTTACTGACTTTTTTCAAACACAGGCTGTAACATGGCAGTTAGGAGCTGATTGGCTGGACGTTTATCTCTCCTTATCACCCTTGGATTTATCTCTTGTTAAGGCTTAATACATCTGCCCCATAGATTCTACTTCATCAGCAGTGAAAGGGTTTTCAGAGAAACACCTAGATGGATCAGGGATCAGTGCTTGTGTGCCTGGTGCACTATAGTCTATGAGAGCACACTAAACAGCTGTAGTTTTTCACATAGTTTATCTCTTATTTTAAGGGATTACTACAACACCCCAACAGGTGTTAAATAAATGAGTCAGAGAGGTGAGGAGGATTGCCCCAGGCACAAATCGTTATACCTCTTCCTTCAGTTATTTCTTTAATAAAGAAGTTATCAAGGACATTCAAATAGCTTCTCACAAACCAAATGTTCAAAAATATAAAATAATAACACACATAATAAGAAGTAGACATTTAGGGGGGAATTTACTAAAGGAAATTTGTAAAAAAAAATAGGTGTATTTGTATCCAGAAATACACTTATTTTTGACATTTACTATCCCGAAAATACGGCAATTGGTATTCGTATTGATGTGCTATCAATACGAATACAAATTGCCGTATTTTCGGGATAGTAAATGTCAAAAATAAGTGTATTTCTGGATACAAATACACCTATTTTTTTACAAATTTCCTTTAGTAAATTTCCCCCTTAACCATATCGCCATCATAATTGTCAGTACTGTCAATGATGACTTCATGAAGATCCACACAATTCCATCTGTGTACAGATCTCTCCATCATTTTAAGAGGACAGGGCTTCATAAGCAAGTTAGAGCAATTACGTCAGTATTCAACTCCCTCGCTTGGTTTTTGTAGTGAGGGAAAAATGGCGTGTGCGGCCGCTAAAACAGCGAGACTCGCGGCTAAATACAGCGGGCTCCTTGCATTAGCCGCAAGCCTCACTGTTTGGGGGAATCCTCACCGTTGCGATTCCCCCGGACCGTTGAATACTGTGATCGGCCGGTGTGGGGGTTAAACGGTGATCCCTGATGTTTAATCCCCTCACCGGCCGCATTGTATACACCCCGAACTAACAACTCACCCTAGCTTCACACGGGAGCAATTTTAAATTTACATTTACATACAACCTATATTCTTTTCCCGTCTCGGCATTATAGTAATACATTTAAAGTGCTTGGTTGGGCAGGAGGCAGAGGTATGTATGGGATGGGGAGATAATAGGTGCACCTGGGGAGGTAGGAGGCAGAAGCACTCATGGAGAGGGAAGGTCACATGTACACCTGGGGAAGCAGGCGTCAGAGGCACTCATTGGGAAAGACTTGCATTACATATGTTGGACTCCTTAGGAAAAGTTCCTATGGGAGAATTTATCTAAGCCAGGGCTGGGCAACAGTGGCCCTCCAGCTGTTGATGAACTACACATCCCAGGATGCTTTGCATTAGTTTTGCTATGTGGCCATACTGAAACTGATGCAAGGCATGCTGGTATGTGTAGTTCATCAACATCTGGAGGGCCGCTATTGCCCAGCCCTGATCTAAGCGCAGCTACAGCTCATCACCAGTAATCCGAGTGTTAATAGTTAACTCTGAGGCCCTTCATTCCAAAACTACTGTGCGGCCGTTGAAAATACTTGGATGATGCAAGTATGGGCCTGTTAGTAGCCCTCTTCAATAACACCTCTATGTATGTGTAGAGTTGAAACATATTTTATAATTACAGTTTAAACATATTTACCAATTAATTAAAACCTAACTAGGCTAGATTACGCTTTATATATACAAAATAAAATGATGTGCAAACATAACTGTGAGGATGCGGCTGACCCTAAATGCAGGAGGAAATCCGCATCTAATAGCAAGCAGGCAAGCAGATGCTGATGTGGCCGCTGTCTTGCGTGACACTGGAACAGCCCCTAAGTAACTAAGTATATTCCCATGAATGCAAAGAGATATCTCATTATTGTTTACTGAATACAACTAAGCTGAGGTTGATGCTGTCATTTAAACCCAGAAAAGTGTTTAGGAACTGGAGAGCGAAGTGTTACTAGGAAGCAAGAATCCGGTGTCCAGCAAATAATCTGTTACCTGGGTTCCATATGATCACTCTCCATGCTTATATTAGAAACAGCCTCCTCTCTGCTGCTGGCCTCCTCCTTCATCCCCTTACATGTGAGGAAATCTTGGTTAGAGGTTCGCTCACTGTCCAGAGACTTCACAATGAATTCGTTGATGTAGCTGAAGTCTGCCAAGTTATTGATGGCTGGTTCTAAGACTAACCAAAAAGGAGGTTAATAATCAGCTGTTTACAGGGAATGTTTTAGGCAGAGTATATAATGGGGGCAAGAGATCTCTGCCTCTCTAGGCCCAACAAGACCAATGTGTCACTAACAAATACCCATGCCAGACAAATAACCTATTACATTGAATTAATATTATAACTTTCCATGATATGCAATGCTATATATATTATATTTAACTGTTTTATAGGTAATTCAAATATCAGTACAATGTACTACATACCAATTGTGGCAGCCATTTACAAACAGAACCTTTACCACAAAGAACGGTGCATATGTATGTTGCAGTTGTTTAAGGCTCATTCACAGTCACATTCTACAAGCTCATCCCATACAGACTGATTCAACTAAATGGTACCCCTTTCTACGATACACACAACCACAAGCTAAGCCAGAGTACAGAGGACACTTTATACATCTTTTGGCCAATTAAGTGACTGCAGTGGCTGGTGTACTGTGCGTGCCATACTCTCTTTATTTTTCTAGTCTGGCCCTAATTCCTTGTGTTTACAGGTGTACAACTTGCTAGACAACACGGGGAACAGAGTTTTCAATAGGGATCAGTGATCCTCTGCTTTGCTCATGGTGTATTCTTCTTTGTACAACTAAGAAAAGAACATTACATAGCAATTACAACAGGGATTATTGATCCATATGACAACCTCATACACATATGTACTGCGTATGTACTGCCTTCTTTCCTAGTACTGCTGGAAAGCTCCTGAAAATCACGTCGCACTTCTTATCTCCCAGAAATGAAATTTGCTATTGATAACGTCATTGTAGCCATACCCCTTGCTGTACAATGCAGGTAAACTCAGCATTGTACAGCAGGGGTGTGGTTATGATTACGCAGCCATGTCCCGCCCCAAAGCATCTTGTCTCCACCCCCTGAATCATCAACTGCTGTACCGATCTGGCTGCCCACTCCCAGGGGTAAGGGGCATTCATAAAGTCAGCAAAACTGATGTACTGTAATTTAAAAAGGGGATTGGGCAAAAGTGTTGTTACATTTATAGCTTAAGATACATTATGTATAACTTTATAATTGGACATTGCACTTTTATTCACAAAATATATCAGTAAACAGAATACCAAAACACCTGTTCCAATTAAAAAAATGAATTAAAACACCATCATTCACTCACCACTTTTTTTTTATGTGAAAGGTTTTTTTTAATCTCCAATATACATAATTTAGAATTAAGATAAGTATATGGTTTCATATTTTATTTATGATTGTTACTAAATCTTAGAAAATAACGTTGAAATGCTTAGAAATAACCAATAAATTCTCACCATTTATTGATAGAATTTGAGTTAAGAACACAAACGTGAATCTAGATTTCCTCAGTGATTCTGGTAGCCAATATAACAAAAGACATTCTGATTGTTCTCTAAGGAAATTAACTTCCTCTTCTCGCGAATTATATCTGAAAGATATATAAATTATAATTAAAGGGAGTTTGTTTTACGAACTTTTCATTAAAAGCAGAGTTGCACTAAGCCATCCCCCATGCCAGCTGACAACCAATCAGATTTTAAATTCCTCCTGTAGAACGAGGGTTCTTGATGCATGTATAACGAGGGGATAACCCCCTCAACTTTCTTTGTAACTATTGTAGATTAATTATTTCACCTGCATCTGCTGGCACACGCACCTATGCACCTAGATATGTGTGATTGAAGACTGAGTAGATAAAGCAATAACCTTTCCAGGCAGAACAATTCTAATGTGAAACACTTGAGGCTTCAGAAATGAGCCAAATATGCCACGGGCAGGGGTTAAAGTGAGGAGGAACAGGGTGGAACTGAGTTCCACCGCCTCTATTGGTAGGGGGAACTGAGTTCCACCTCTTCCACAGCCATGAACCATTATACCAACAGAAAAGCCTGTTTCGGTGGTTTCTCCTTCTGGCACAGAATGTGATGACAGGCTCTGTGCTTGCTGAAGACAGGGGGAGAGGGGGCTGGAGGGACTCAGAGGTGGGAAAGATGCTGGAGGGACACAGGGCATGGAGATGCTAAGGGACATTGACAGTGAGATGATGGAGTGACAGAGACAGATTAGTAGTAGCAGCACAACAACCAGGGGCGGCCTGGGCCGGGGGGCAGGGTGCCTTGGGCCCCCTCGGGCCGCTTTACCAGTTACTGGCTGCGGTCTTCACTGGATCACCATCTGGTGATCCTGCACATTGTCCACCTCCTCCAGCCCTCCTGCGCTGGCCACGGCTTCCAGAACATGGCCGGGGCTACAGGAAAATGGCCACCGGCCCCCTGCACTGAGGACATTTCCTCAGTGCAGATGACGTTGACTCCGTCCACCCCTGCGTCTGACGTGTTGGCATTATGGAAGAGTCGGGCAGGCTGAGGAAAGGCCAGAGATGCGGGAGCCGGTGAGGAGGAGGTGACTGGTGAGGAGCAGGAACGAAGCAGCGGGACAGCCACCGCAAAGGGGAGCCGCTGCAATCACGTTAGACCCTAGCCAGTGCTGGCGGCGGAGGAGGCTGATAGGTAAGGCTGTGCACAGGAGAAAAACACTGAGGGGTCAGCAATAATTGCTGTCCCCTAGGAGCACTTGATTAGAGCTATTTGGGAGCAGCTGCTAGGTGGAAGGGTCAAGTCCCATAAAGATATCAAACAAAAAACACACAAGATTTTAGCAGCGCTCTAATTAATGAGTGAATCAATGTGATAAAAAGTTTACAATTTAATGTTTGAAAATTGCTACATATAGGACACTACAAGGGTAAACACTTTAGCATAGATTATAACACGTGTCATTGTGTGAGTTAAAAATGGTAAAATAAACCAATGGCTGAATGATCAGATCTCACGTGGATGGATGGGCCCCAATTGGGGATATAAGTATGTCCTGCACTGTCCACAATGCGATGGTCCCAGTAAAGTTGGAGTCTTTGTAATACGGCAATATAATCTCCTGTGCGCCCACCGAGGGAGTGGCTGTTGTTGTGAGCCTGACTCCAACCTCGTGGCGCTTTGTATTCAAATTTGCAGGTATTTTAGCCGGAGACTTCCACTGTTTGATGGACCCGTGGTCAGATGAATGAGCAGGTATTGGTCACACGTTTTCTCTGGATCGAATTAGCCAAGAACAGCACCACCAACGCATTTCCCTGGGCTAATGCCAGCTTTGTCAACCTTGTACCCTTGTAGTGTTCTATATGTAGCATTTTTTAAACATTAAATTGTAAACTTTTTATCACAATGATTCATTCATTAATTAGAGCGCTGCTAAAATCTTGTGTGTTTTTTGTGTACAGGAGAGCAGGAACTGGTGCTGGGGAGGCTGGCCCAGGAGTGGTTGGGGGGCTGCTGTTGCTGTGAGTCTGGGCGCTGTGTAACACTCCCCAGAGGAAGAGTGTTAGCGCGGCTCCATCCTGTGTGTTGCTGACAGTGGTGGAGCCGGTGGCGCTCGGGCTCAAGGAGCCTGCTTTGGTAGCGGCGCCACAGCGCAGGGAGATGCCTGCCTGAGAAGTGGGAGCCGCAGCAGCACAGACCCAGAGGAGACTGGCAAAATTTAGGGGTACTTGTGAGTTATCCGGGCTGCCGATTTTTTCATCGCGCCTGAAAAATCGCGGGCATCGCGTCGGTCGCGGCCATTATAAGGGGCCGCGACGCGACCGACGCGATGCCCGCGATTTCCCATAGACAGTAATGTTAAAAGACGCGATGGACCCGATTTCCCATAGACAGCAATGTTAAAATTATTACAGTAATGTTAAATGATGTGCAAAATAAAATGACAATGTGAAATGGGCCAATATGGCCATTTCACATTGGATATGTTTTAAAAAAAATGTTTCATGGCCCCGATAACGCCACCCCGCTATTGACGCCAACCCGAAGCGTGGCGAGCGCAGCGAGCCCGCGAGGGGCGTCGGTACACGTCCTCCGACCTTTTCATACCCCTACTATCCACGTCGGCGTGGAGTTGAGAATAGAAAGTGTGGCGAGCGCAGCGGGCCACCGAGCCCGAAGCGTGGCGAGCGCAGCGTGCCCCGCGAGGGGACGCGGACACATGTGAAGCCCGCGAGGGGACGCGGATACCTGTGAAGGTATCCGCGTTCCCTCGGGGGGCTCGCTGCGCTCGCCACGCTTCGGGCTCGGTGGCTCGCTGCGCTCGCCACTTTCTATTCTCAACTCCACGCCGACGTGGATAGTAGGGGTATGAAAAGGTCGGGGTGGCGTTAACGGTGGTGGGGGGCCATGAAACATTTTTTTTTAAAACATATCCAATGTGATATGGCCATATTGGCCCATTTCACATTGTCATTTTATTTTGCACATCATTTCACATTACTGTAATAATTTTAACATTGCTGTCTATGGGAAATCGGGTCCATCGCGTCTTTTAACATTACTGTCTATGGGAAATCGTGGGCATCGCGTCGGTCGCGTCGCGGCCCCTTATAACGGCCGCGACCGATGCGATGCCCGCGATTTGGGGGTAAATCGCGGGCATCGCGTCGGTCGGGTGTCCTTAAGTTAACTAAACTTAAGGACAAAATCGGCAGCCCGGATAATTCACAAGTACCAGTTTAGGACAGGTGATAATAACAAATATATAATATTTCTGCCATTTACAGCCTGTGGTGTCCTCCTGTTAATATGCAGGGGGAGCAGCCTGTGGTGTCCTCCTGATGTTATGCAGGGGGAGCAGCTTGTAGTGTCCTCCTGTTATTATAAATGGGGAGCAGCCTGTGTTGTCCTCCTGTTATGCAAGGGGAGCAGCCTGTGGTGTCCAGTTATTATGCAGGGGGAGCAGCCTGTGGTGTCCTGGTATTATGCAGGGGGAGCACCCTGTGGTGTCCTATTATTATTATTATTATACAGGGGGAGCGGGGGGTTTCCCAGCCCTTAGCAGCCCCCGCCCCCTCACCTCACCCTCATTTGGTGCAAATGTTTGAATTGTTTTTGTCTGATCACGCATTGCGATCGTAGCTCCGCCCTCATCCTCTTACTGAATTATTCTCAGCCCACTTGCTGCAATATTTTATTTTTCCCAGGGAGGTGGGGGGGGGGGGGGGGGGTGTGCTCTGGACTTGCCCCCTAGGCTAAAAGTTGCCAGCCAGTCCCTGAGTACCACTGTGGATATTATATGTATAAGGGGCACTGCTGAGTGATTTAATATGAACCACGGGTACTACATGTGGTGTAATATGTATATGATTGTGCTACTGTATGTTGTAAATTTAAATGAAGTTACTACTGTGTGACCACACCCCTTCCTTGTGGGACCATTATTCCTTTATGGGTGGTAGGGCACAAATCCTCTGGCACTGGTCTAGGCTCTGCCTAATGAGGGGTGAGGGTGGGGGGGGGGTGTTCGGGTAAATGATTTCCACCACATCCCCAGGACCACATTAAAGCCCTGGCGGGGTGCCGGATGACACTCCGACAGTGGGGATCCCGACAGTCAGTATCCTGACTGCTGGTGCTCCGACAGGGGGGATACCGACACACAGGGGCTATTCTCCCTTGTGGGGGTACCCGACGGGATCTCCACTGTTGGAGGCCCATACCACACCCACCCTGGCCATGGGGCAGTTAGAAACTGCTACTCCTATGTAATGTAATTTTAAATACTCCACTAGATAAACGACAGTTAGAAGCAGATGCGTTACTTTGGGCAACTTCTTCACTTTATCTCTCTCCAATGCTTGACACATCGCACCAATGCTTGATCAGTGCAATGATTGTGCTGTACCTACTATACAGTGGCACAGAATTCTCGTGCCAGTTATAGGGGCAGATTTATTAAGCTTGGAGAAGAGATGAACTGGAGATAAAGCGGAGAAAAGGTAAAAGGAGATAAAGCACAGCCAATCAACTCCCAACTGTCTTTTTCAAACACAGCTGATTGGCTGTGCTTTATCTCCTTTTACCTTTTCTCCGCTTTATCTCCAGTTTATCTCTTCTCCAAGCTTAATAAATCTGCCCCATAGTTAGTTCGGGGCAATGCCGGAAACCCATAAAGTCCTTACTTGTATGTCCGTTTCTTTGTTCTGAATTTCTTTAAATGATCAATCAAACCATTAGCGATGCTTATAATTAGTAAATAATCTTCCATATGCCATGCTTTCCTTTTTATATTGAAAAACGTATCTTGTATCCCAGTGCTTATTTCTTTATAGAAAGGCTGATTCCTCACGGTCTCCGGTGGACGATGCCATACTGAAATGCACACCTTGTAAATGGCTTCTGATACTGTGAAGATACAATGCTGTAGTTAGGCATGCTCTGTAATATCTTAATCCAGTGGTTACCAAACTGTGTGCTGTGGCATCCTGCTGTGCCTTGGGACTAGGGATGTGCAGGCCCAGATTTACCCAGATCTCAAAATGGGCTTTTATTGGCTATTCAGCTGTCACATGATTTGGAGCCAAGTGTCCATACTTGGAACACTTGCAGGGGTGCCTTAGGTTGGTGGTCCAAAAGTAATTCAAATTGAAAATTGGTCAGTATTATAAGTAAAACTATTGTTTGGGTCTTACTATTTATAAAATGTGTACAAACAGAAGCTAATTCTATCCCTCACCACATACAGTAATTAACATGAATAAAGACAGTTGCATCAGGAGACAGGACACTGAAACTAATATTAGGGTGGCAGATAGATTATATATATTCTAAAAAAAAACACGTGGAGAGAGGGTCCTGCTCGCGAGAGCTTACATTCTAAAGGTATCTTTTCTGTTTTAAATAAAAACTGAAACAAAAAAAAAAAAAAGGGCGGCTGCAGGAAACTTCAGATACTTGTTTGGAATTTATTGGGGCTGCTACCTGGACCCTGGTGGCCTCTCCCCTTTAACCAGTCATCTATAAACTGTATTGATCTCTTCCTCTGCACCCTTTCCCTTGTCTCTCATTTAACCCAACTTCCCCCATCCTTATTACCAGCTTTCCCTACCCAGAAGTGTCATGTACAGAAATGACATAAGTCTTCTGTGACAATAGATTTCACCTCATTGCTAGAAAAAAAGGCTAAATATTTGTAAAATGATGGATTTGTGAATCTGGCAACACAGATCATTTTTAAATATATTTCTAATTAACTAATATTTATGTATTGTATATCTTTTTTTAGTTTTCTGCAACAATTAAGACCAAATGTCATCATATTAAATGGTAAAATGCTCTTAAAAAATACTAATTTATTTAAAAGATTTATGGCATTCTAAATGGAACATATTTATGGTCAGAGCTGCATTATCTCTGCCCTTTTCCTCGACAACTGTCTTTTGTACTATTGCACTTCAACTAATAAAAAGGAAGATTATTGTACTACACACCTGTTAGGAAATAATTGGAAATGCTAGGAAATAATTGGATTGATCTTTTTTAACCCTTGATGCTCGAAATGGAGTGCAACCAACAACTAAGTGCCTTTAGAATGTAAGCTCTCACGAGCAGGACCCTTTCTCCTCATGTGCTTTTCTTAGACTATATCTCTGCCACCCTATTAATTGTGTCAGTCAGCAGGGCCGGTGCTAGGGTGTCCGGCGCCCTCCTGCAAACCATACATTTTGCGCCCTTTCACATTGCCATTGCAACAAGCTGCAGCCTGATTGTGGGAGTGTATGCAATCCTATGGAGGATCTCGGGTGCATGTATGCATACACCATCTCAGTGCTGTGTCCGCAAAATGTTGCAGGCACTAAAGGTGCCCATACACGCTGCGAGAATCGCATGCGTTATGGGCTAGATCGTATCGCACAGCATGCATGCAATGTGTGTGCGATGCAATCTGAAAGCAGTACAAAAAGTATGTGCAGCACATACTTTTTGTTCTGTGCGATGTGATGCCTGATTGCAGCGTGTATGGCCACCTTTAGGCACATAACCCAGCCCATTATTTAAAAAGTGTCTAAATTAATATGATAAAATCTACAATTATTAAAAAAATTGTTATAAACATGTATAATAAAAGACTCCCTGTTCTTTTACTGTTTAAATCTTGTGCAGTCCCTCCTCTTCTATCTGCGTAGGCAGAACACTGAGGATGCCACTACACCCCTCTCGTGACTGAGGGGGAAAGGAGGGGGAGAAGGAGGAAATGGAAGAAGAGGGGAGGAGATAGAGGGGGCGGAGTGTTGAGGACTGGCAGTGGCACTGGCACAGCACACTGAGAAGAGGGAAGGAAGGGGAGGCGGCGCTGCTGCTTGTTCGTCATTTGACTGACAGCTGACAGGCGCAGGGAGCAATGGGTAGGGGGCGGATCCGGACATGACATGTCATCTAGGCATTCACAGCGCTACATGCCTCAGCGCAAAAGTCAGTGAGGAAGAGGGGGCAGGTCGCAGGAGGAGGACAGTGTGTGCGCGGTGCAGGGAGCTGCTCAGCCTCTCCATACTGCTGGCTACTGTCAGACAGGCGCTGCGGGCGGCAATGACAATGAGGGCTGAGGCAGCTTTAGCAGAGCAGGGAGGTAGACAGCGCCTTTTCAGCATGCTTTGCAGGAGCTGCTGAGTGGGTAGCGCCGGCCCTGTGTCAGTGTCCCGTCCCCTGCTGCAACTGCCTCTAAGTCTTTGTTTGCTGTGGAACCCTTATGGCTTCATATAAATAAAAGATAATAATTCTGAGTTGATTGCAACTGCAAAATCTTTCTCAAATGGACAAAACCATGTTGCAGGTGGGGCATATTTAGGGGGTTATTCTGGTTGATTCACAAGGCTGCGAATTCGAAGCCTTTCAAATCCACCAAAGCCTGCGAATGGATGTTTAGCATAAACATGCATTCGTATGCCGCGGGTAACCTCCCACATCTTTTGATGATTGCCGACCATCGAAAGATGTGGAAGGGTACACGCATATAAAAGCGACTTTCAAGTCACTTCCATATGCGTGCATGCTGGGAAGGAAATGGGCGCACCCGCGTCACTGCCTCATTACCATCATTCTCATGGGAACACCCATGTAACACTGGGCGTTCCCATATGGTGATGGGGCAGCCCTTCTCCGCCCCCTGCACATCGGTCCTGTGTGCGAATGCACGGAGGACCGAATGAACGTGAATAAACCCCTTCATGTGCAGAGAGAGTTACTGAAATCTAAACTGCAGTGTAAAAATAACGCAGCCTTTCGAGTCTACCAAACCCCGCCTTGCGAATGGTTGGCTGGGGCCACCCATTCGCAAGGGCAACTCGCTCGCAGAGGTTTGCGAATGGATGTTACACAGTAACATCCATTCACAGGGCAGCAGGAAACCTTCCACATCATGAGAACGCCCAGCACTCTCATGGGAACGCCCATGAAACGCTGGGCGTTCCCATATGCTAATTGGGTCGCCCACCATCCCACACCCCTCTCTGCCCCACGCCCGCTGTCCTGGGTGTGTGCACATGCGCAGAAATGCGTATGCGTACTACGCCACCATTGAGGCAACCAGAATAAGGTCCATAGTATTTACCCTGCACATAAACAAAATAACTCACCCAAGTCTAAATCTCTCTGCACATGTTACATCTGCCCCACCTGCAGTGCACATGGTTTTGCCCATTTAAAAAAAAATTGCTTTGCAATCAACTCTGAATCAGGCCGTAAATGTACATTTTTCAGACAGGCATACAATCTTATCAATAGGGAAAAGGGAAAGTTGGAAAACCCGCGCACAAGTTACACCTAGTACCAGTAGAGGGAATAACAGAATAAACGTTTTGGATAATGGATCCACAGTAGACAGAGATATCAACTGGTTCGGATGTTACAATTTGAGTTACTCATGTGGAGGTGCCCCCCTGAGAGTAGAAATTGTACAGATTCAAGGGGAAAAAGAAAAAGTTCTCTCCTTTGTTTGGGGGCACACTTAGGCACAACATCGCTAAGAAAGGCCAAAATGAGCGATGCTGTTCAATATATTGCCATTGTATATACAGTATAATACTATATTTTTTCCTAAGTAGAAATTTGAATACAAAAGACATTTCTACCTTTATCCAGAGATTCTTTCAGTGCATCATTAATAAAAAAGTCAACCATGTCTTCACTCCCCTGTAAAAAGAATCAGAACGATCATATCAAAAAACAGACTTATCTATCTTTTAAAAATGAATCTATATGTTAAACTGTGCTACAGTAGACTAAATATTTGTTAACTTATTTTTTTACCACTGTTAAAAAATCCAAATTCAGTGCAATCTGCAAGGCAGTGGAGCAATAACCAACCGTCGTAGAGACACAGCGTAGAGTGGGAATAGTCACTTCTTTACAACCTCTGTCATGTGCATACGAGTAGTGGTTTTGGTATATCCATTGTAATTGAGAACCCAGATGTGGGCTTTGAGATCCTCTTTATTAACAAAAAAAAATCTTTTAAAATGGCCCATCAAGCCCCAAAGCTCAATCAGAAATGGTATTGTCCAAGACTTATTATCATTGCTGGTGGTTGAACCAAGTTTAGCCTGACTGAAAAGTCATAATGACATGCTTGCTGAAACTAACAAATATTTTATTGAAATATTCATACCATTTTTATGGCTTTCTGTGCAACTGCAACATCCAATATGTGGCAAGCAAAGGATAATATACAGTATAATAAAGACTTACACATGAGGCAAATTATTTGTTAAAACAAATATTTGCAAATTTGTGTAAAATAATATAAAGCTTGCTTTGCAAATGATATATATACAGTATATATATATATATATATATATATATATGTATATATATATATATGTATATATATATATATATATATATATATATATATATATATATATATATATATATATATATATATATATATATATATATATATATATATACAGTCCAGGGATCTGCACTCCCATCCAGAAATATTTGCAGAAATCGGGGTGCTCTCCTAGGGAAAGGGAAATTTTCCAAAAGTAGCAAACAGTCCGGTTTTTAGGCCAGAGAGGGCACTCACCACCACAGTAGGTACAACGCTTTTTTATTCAGGAATAGTAGACAGGCATAGTCAACGTTTCAACCCCGGAGGGCCGTTTTCAAGACAGCTACAGAGATCAGTGTGTCACCACAGCAAGCCAGGCATGATATATATATATATATATATATATATATATATATATATATATATATATATATATGTTTAGAAACAAGCTGAGGTGCGCTTCATAGTGTAAAACAGTTTTTTTATTGATAAAACACAAAATTGTGTAAGGTATATAAAATCAATGAAGACCCGTACCGAGCGGGTAACTGCTGTGGGCTGGTTACCACAAGGTTCAATATTAAACAACCAGACAAAGCTCCTACCACCTTCCAAAGCACCGCAGGACCTCAGGCGAGCCGCCGGCTGACCACCAAGGGAGACGGCGTGTCGGAGACTGTGAGCGTGGATGCAGCAGGAGAAGCCGGGCACAGGTAGAGCTGACGTCACCAACCCCGCCCTAACGTGTTTCGTATCAAACTTCGTCAGAGGGCGTGGTTGGAGACGGGCAGCTCAGGACTTAAAGATGTAGAGTGACCAATTAGAATTTCTTAAGGTGCGGCAATAGTAATTACCATTCATTTTTTCAACAGGTGTGACATTTCACGATACAGAATGTTTTGCATTATACATGAACAATTAACAATGTGCGGCCATATTTGGACAATAAAGTTATTTCAAAGATAAAACAGCAAAGCATGAATATTTTATACATATATATAAAATATTCATGCTTTGCTGTTTTATCTTTGAAATAACTTTATTGTCCAAATATGGCTGTATTGCAGGGCCGGTGCAAGGCACCGGAGCGCCCCAGGCGAGTCGGGGTGGGGGCGCCCCGGTGCCGGGGGGAGGGAGGGGGGGGGGTGGTGGTACCTGTGTAAAAAAAATTGCTGCCCCGGCGTCCCTGCAGTGCTGGGGCGGTCAGGGGTGTCCGTGCCGTAGGGGTACCTGCGGCGCCGTCATGTGTATAAAGCTGGCTGCGTCCGGCGGGGTCCCTGTAGTGAATAGCAAATAACTAGCGCTTCCCGCGCCGCCGCGTGCATAGCGCTAGTTATTTGCTATTAACTACAGGGACCCCGCCGGCCGCAGCCAGCTTTATACACATGACAGCGCCGCAGGTACCCCTACGGCACGGACACCCCTGACCGCCCCAGCACTGCAGGGACGCCGGGGCAGCAATTTTTTTACACAGTTCGCTGGGGGTGAGGGGCGAACTGCCGCCCTCCAGGTGCCGGCGCCCTAGGCAAATACCTAGAGCTGCCTAGTGGTGGCGTTGGCCCTGCTGCATTGTAATGCCATCTCCACCAAGAAAGCTGACCAACCGGTGGCCAGGCACTGTCTTGATGCTGGACACACAGTAGCGGACATCAAATTTGTGCTGATCGACCATATACCCTTGTTGCCAAGAGGGGGCGACCGTGAGGGCCTCCTTCTGAGGCTCAAGGCGAAGTGGATATACAAACTTAACACTGTCAAACCATATGGCTTGAACGATCGCCTGCCTTAACTGGAACTTGTTTCTTTAACCTCCAGGGCCGACTTGAGCTCATGTTGACTTACCCACATGTCGACTTTGGTGACATTTAGATCCCCTAACAGGAACTTTTTCCTTTAACCCCCAGTGCCGACTTGAGCGCATGTCAACTTATCCAAATGTCGACTTTGGTGACATTTAGTCCCCTTACTGCTCACTACTGGAAGTGTCCACCTGTATGCCTGTTGTCTGTGGTGCGACCCGGCCCCTTCCTTTCATAGCCCTCCTCTGTAGCATCGACACTGGCTCAGGCGCACACCATTGTACTTTTTAGCTTTTTTGCATTATGCCATTATCATGTATGCATGCATTGGTTTAGTCCCGACTTGTGGGGACGTCAGGTGTGCGCGCTCCTGCCTCAGTGACAGGGGGTGTGCGCGCCGCACCCAGCTGCCGGTCTGTCTCACATGGAATCAGTAAGTAATGCTTCTTATGTTCTCTATATATATCTGTGGTCCCGCCGCCGTGCGGGCATATATGTGAGTTACATGTTGTCTTGATAACGATACCACAGTGTATCGAAACGTTGACCCATACCATGTAACTTTGTTCATTTGATATTGAATATAAAAACTTCTTCTAAAGTCCCCTGGAGTGACACGTCTATCTTTCACCGTACTATATATATACAGTATCACACACACCTACCATTTTCTGGGAGTGTCAGAAAAATGTAGGCATTCCCAGGCATTTTAAGGTATGGCGTGTTACGTCATTGCGGGCCTCAGTTTGGCTGTCTCTGTCGCAGAGTTGTGGAAGAGTCAGACTTTCTCACATTTGCACAGACTAGAAAGTTCATTTGATGTAAGCGAATTGTGTATGGATTTGCAGTGAATAGCAAATATCAATATTTTCACAATTCACTCGCAGTCTGGGGAAAGTGAAGAGGGTTTGGTGGTGGCTTTGACAGCTGTCACCGGGGAGGGAGAGAGTACAGCCTCCCTGAATGGTCTGGGGATGGGGAAATAATCGGAATGGTTTGGACCATACATGGAGGCTGTAATCCCTCCAAGCCTCCCCTGTTACTGGCACCCCCAGACAGGGAAAGTTTGCTGCAAAATGCCAGTCTGGTCCAGGGTCTGGACCAATTTCATTTTTTTACCTAATCCCTTATTTCATACCTACATTTGTGTCATGCATACACTTATTTGGTTAACTGAAACCCATTTTCCACTGACACGAAAATTCCTAGTTATTGCATGTCAACATTGGGTTTTTGTAAATGGAAACGGCTCAGGTGTAAAAGGGTGACCTAGGTCGATCTGTTTACACAGCATAGAAAGAGATGATCTCATCACAGTGCAGTGACGTGGACGTCCTGGGAATAAGTCGGGTTTGGCCACCTGCCTAAGGAATGTCAACAGGGTCGCATCCAGGTTGGATAATATTAACAAAATAAGCATAGAATACTATATATATTGTATTGTTCAAATAAATACCCAGATACCCTACTGTTGACAACCTGTTATTCTGGTTCTATAAGGGAAACAAAGCTGCACGCCTTTATTTAGGTGAGAATTGTTTCAAAGTCATTCACAAAAGTGCAGTACAAAATACAGATATGTCTGTAAAACAACGGTCACTGAAAAGTAGTAATTGCTATTAATAACTTAACTATGATCAATACATAAACATCTAACCCACGACTGTATATATGAGCTTCAGTACCTTGCAGTCGCGTTCTGTGTGAGTTCCAGATGTCTCCTCGCTGGTGATCGCCTGAGGATTGTTATGCCTGATTTGCCCTATGAAGCCAGACATAATATTCCATAGCATAGCGACAGTGCTCACTGCCCCAGCCCAGAGCCGGCTGACTGGACCTTGGAACCGTCCGAGAGAGAACATAACTGAGCAGCTACAACTTAAGCAGCAACTCGTCTAGAGCTCAGAATAGTTTCTGTTTTGAAATATGTGCAGTGTCATTACCAGCAGAGGGCGCCAGGGAGCGCAGAGAGCCCATTGCAGAGAGTTGGGACAAGCTTGTTTATGTTAACATAGCTCCCAAGTCCCAACATGACCCATGCCAGGAGGTACACAATACTCTGTTCTGGACTTTACTCAGCCTCTTATTACTGTATGATTAGCATCACCTGTGTTACACAGGTTAATGGATAAGAAAGGTGTTTAATCACAGGTGATAGCAATCATACATTAAGGGGAAGTCCATAAATAGAGCATTCTGTCCCTACTTGAGAGGTTCATGTTGGGAGGTATGTGTTATGGTGAGTACACACGGTGAGATTACCTTGCTATTCGACTTAATCAAGTGCTATACAATCTTTGCTATCTCTGTACTTTTTACATACAATCCATACAATCTGCACTATATAGTCATTGCTGCCCTGTCTATCTGGGTTTCGATTTGTGCTGTCACGGGAGCGCGCATCGGGATCACAAGGTAAACTGTGCGATCTGCTTACGATTTTGACTATATAGTCAAAATCTCATGCTGGATTGTACCGTGTTATCCTGTGTCTGGAATCCCAAACGCTTAAGTCTTTTTTGACCGATGTACTTTGTTAAAACAGCTGAAAATGGCAAAAAGAGATAAAGACTAATGAAAGAAATGCATTCAAGAAAATCTGGATAGTTTTTTTTATTTTTCGTTTGTAATTACCTTGTTTGTTTCCTTCTTTTAGCTTTTCAGTCCAAGCTTCCCTTTGCTTACCTTCATTCAGTGCTACTTTCCTTCTCCCACAGCGCCATCTGCTGCCCGCCTACATTTCATATGTCCAAAACTGGCACAGGTTGAGTATCCCTTATCCAAATATCCGTTTATCCATTATAGTCTCCAAAATGTACTTCTTTTAATTTTTTTTTTTTTTTTGCTAAAAAACTACTGGGGGTATCTGTAACTGGCACTACTGGAGACATGATATGTAACGGCACTAAATATGTGCAAGGACATGATTGCTTGGCATTCAAGGTCAGTGCATAATTTTTAATATTTATTTATAAACTGTTTCTTATATAGCGCATATATTCCGCAACGCTTTACAGAGAATATCTGAACATTCACATCAGTCCCTGCCCCAGTGGAGCTTATAATCTATATTCCCTACCACATGTACATGCACACACAGACATTCTAGGGTTAATTTTGTTAGGAGCCAATTAGCCTACCAGTATATTTTTGGATTGTGGGGGAAACCAGAGTACCCAGAGGAAACCCACACAAGTACGGGGAGAATATACAAACTCCTCACAGTTAGGGCCATGGTGGAAATCGAACCCAGCGCTGTGAGGTAGTAATGCTAACCATTACACCATCCGTACTGCATAAGATAGTACACAAACTTCGAATTTTAAAACCTTATTTCATGCACAAATAAAATATATGTATGTGTATTTCATGTGTTTGATGTGCTTATACAACATAAAGGCAAACTTCCTCAAGATACCTCATTCAAATATAAGAATATTCCAAAATCGGTACTTGTGAGTTATCCGGGCTGCCGATTTTTTGAATGTATGCCTTAAGTTAAGGCATACAATCAGATGCGATGCGATGCGATATCGCATCGCATGCGATCATCGGATGCGATGACCCGATTGTTCCATAGGAATCAATGTTAAAATTGACTGAGTCCATTTTAACATGGAATTCAATGGGAAAAAGGGGTCCTTTTCATACCCCTACTATCCAAGTGGGCATGGAGTTGGATATAAACCTGTGGCGAGCGTAGCGAGCCACCGAGCCCGAAGCGTGGCGAGCGGACGGTATTCTGTGTCCCCTCGCGGGGCTCGCTACGCTCGCCACGCTTCGGGCTCGGTGGCTCGCTACGCTCGCCACAGGTTTATATCCAACTCCATGCCCACTTGGATAGTAGGGGTATGAAAAGGACCCCTTTTTCCCATTGAATTCCATGTTAAAATGGACTCAGTCCATTTTAACATTGATTCCTATGGAAAAATCGGGTCATCGCATCGCATCGCATCCGATGGTCGCATGCGATGCGATGCGATGTGCCCGATCCGACCCGATTTAGAAATCGGCAGCCCGGATAACTCACAAGTACCGAATAATCCATTATCCAAAATTCTTCTTGTCCCAAGCATGAGAGACACTTATCAACCTGTATCTGAAAGACTATGGAATATTTGTGGCTAATTCCCCTAAAAAAAAAACAAGTTTGGGGTTTTAGCCGCAAATACTAACTACCTCTCGAATACTAACAAATACGAACTACCTCTACCATTATAAGATGGAGGGACCGCAGCAGGAATCTCTGATTCCTGCTGCCCCGCTTGCAGCAGCATGCTGCATGCCCCATAGATTTCTATGGAGGATGCAATGCTACCCAATGGACCTTGGGCCTTATTCAGATCTGAGATCAGTACAAATTTGTTTGGAAAATGGGCAAAACCATGTGCACTGCAGGTGGGGCAGATGTAACCTGTGCAAAGAGAGTTACATTTGGGTGGGGTGTGCTGAAACTGAAATCTAAATTGCAGTGTAAAAATAATGCAGCCAGGATTTACCCTGCACAGAAACAAAATAACTCACACAAATCTAACTCTCTCTGCACATGTTACATCTGCCCCACCTGCAGTGCACATGGTTTTGCCCATTTTCCAAACAAATTTGTACTGAGCTCAGATCTGAATAAGGCCCCTTATTCAGGTTGGGATACGGTCACTAGGTCTACAAGCATTGGGTTGACAATCATTAGGTCAACACGGGTTAGGTTGACAGGGTCATTAGGTCGACACAAGCGTTAGGTTGACATGGGGTTTTTGACATTTGAGCCGACATGTACCGACAGCCGGTATTCCATGCCCTACCATCCACTAGGGTGTGGTGGGATAATAAAATAGTGTGCCCGAAGCATTGCGAGCGCAGCAAGTCATGCGAGGGGACACTGTGCTACAAAAAACAATAGGTTCGACAGATGGATAGCTGCGCCCGGGGCTGCTGCTGTGTGTAATTTCTGTGGGTCACCACACTCCCACAAACAAAGTACAATACACAAAAAATGAAAAACACTTCAGCGCTGTCCCTAAATTGATTCTGGAATGAACTTGCTTGATGATTTCCTGGTTTGACTGATGTCTTTCGACACTGTGTAGACAGGATGAGGCCTCTTACTGACCTCTGTGGGGGTCCCTATATGCACATAAAGGTATCTTTTATGTGTTCCCCAGGATTGTCTCACTTCACTCCTCCTCTGACCTCGCACTCTTTTTCATAGACCCAATATAGATGTTACTGACCTTATATAAAGGCCCTATTTTCATATAAAGGTATCTTTAATGCAGGTTTTACGATCCTCTGGTAACTTCCTTGTCACTTTAGACTCCCAACATTCACATCAACACGTCTCAAAGACCAACACTCACCTCTATGTGAGGCCCTATAGGCACATAACGGTTTCTTTAGTCTTTTCAAGGTAAGGATATTCTCCACAACCAGCGTACTCCATAAAAAATTTATTCCATGTGGTACAAGGTAAAAACAGACGATAAAAAATATGTTAAAAAAACAAACACAAAAATGGTGAGACCTTAAAGTTCAAACTCTCCCTGTATCCGGAACAGGTTGAGCTGAATTTGCCAGATGTAGAATAGCACAAAAAAGTCTCACCATCAGCTGTGTCCCCTCCTTCTCCTTGATGTGAATGTTGGGAGTCTAAAGTGACAAGGAAGTTACCAGAGGATCGTAAAACCTGCATTAAAGATACCTTTATATGAAAATAGGGCCTTTATATAAGGTCAGTAACATCTATATTGGGTCTATGAAAAAGAGTGCGAGGTCAGAGGAGGAGTGAAGTGAGACAATCCTGGGGAACACATAAAAGATACCTTTATGTGCATATAGGGACCCCCACAGAGGTCAGTAAGAGGCCTCATCCTGTCTACACAGTGTCGAAAGACATCAGCCAAACCAGGAAATCATCAAGCAAGTTCATTCCAGAATCAATTTAGGGACAGCGCTGAAGTGTTTCATTTTTTGTGTATTGGACACTGTGCTACGTTTCAGTGTCTATGTGGACTGTGTCTAAATTCATGACCAAAATTTTTGAAAAACCTAATGCTTGTGTTGACCTAATGACCCTGTTGACCTAACCCAAGTCAACCTTCAGTCATGTTGACCTTCCTGCAATGGTGTCGACCTAATGATTGTCGACCAACTTGCTAGATACCTAATGATCCAAACCCTTCAGGTTGATACGCAAGGCTGCGAGTTCACAGCCTTATGAGTCCACCAGACGCCACCCTGCAAATGCGGATACGCATGCCCCACCTCGCACGCCGCATCCGTACACTGAAAATGGATGTTTAACATTAAAATCCATTCACAGGCTGTGGGGTAACACCCACATCATTCGATGGTCGCCGACATTTAAGGGTTATAAAGTAATTTTCTATAACTAGGCGTTATCAATTCTTCAAATATTATTCTTCAAGTCCGTCCCCAGTGTTATTCTTCAAGTCCGTCCCCATTGTTATTCTCCAAGTCCGTCCCCATTGTTATTCTCCAAGTCCGTCCCCAGTGTTATTCTCCAAGTCCGTCCCCAGTGTTATTCTCCAAGTCCGTCCCCAGTGTTATTCTCCAAGTCCGTCCCCAGTGTTATTCTCCAAGTCCGTCCCCAGTGTTATTCTCCAAGTCCGTCCCCAGTGTTATTCTCCAAGTCCGTCCCCAGTGTTATTCTCCAAGTCCGTCCCCAGTGTTATTCTCCAAGTCCGTCCCCAGTGTTATTCTCCAAGTCCGTCCCCAGTGTTATTCTCCAAGTCCGTCCCCAGTGTTATTCTCCAAGTCCGTCCCCAGTGTTATTCTCCAAGTCCGTCCCCATTGTTATTCTCCAAGTCCGTCCCCAGTGTTATTCTCCAAGTCCGTCCCCAGTGTTATTCTCCAAGTCCGTCCCCAGTGTTATTCTCCAAGTCCGTCCCCAGTGTTATTCTCCAAGTCCGTCCCCAGTGTTATTCTCCAAGTCCGTCCCCATTGTTATTCTCCAAGTCCGTCCCCAGTGTTATTCTCCAAGTCCGTCCCCAGTGTTATTCTCCAAGTCCGTCCCCAGTGTTATTCTCCAAGTCCGTTCCCAGTGTTATTCTCCAAGTCTGGTAATCCTGGTGAATTCTTCAAGTAGAACTCTCATTTCAAGTATTTACCTTGTGTCAAATATTCCCCTCTCAAGTATTCATTTGTATATTCTCCCCTTACTTGCGTGGGTTTCCTCCGGGTACTCCGGTTTCCTTCAACAATCCAAAAATATACTGGTAGGCTAATTGGCTCCCCCCTCCCGCGATTCGCAGCACCCCCAAGCGATTCGCGGCAGCCCCAGGATTAAATGGCACATGCAAAACACTGACATGGCTATGGTCGACAATGAAAAAGTAGACATGAGTTTTTGAAGATTTATTTTTCATTTTTTTGAATGTTTTCATATTCATTCTCATGTGTCGACATGGACACCAATGAAGTGCCACACTTATGTCAACATTTATATGAATTTAGACACAGTCCACATAGACACTGAAACGTAGCACAGTGTCCCCTCGCATGACTTGCTGCGCTCGCCATGCTTCGGGCACACTATTTTATTATCCCACCACACCCTAGTGGATGGTAGGGATGGAATACCGGCTGTCGGTACATGTCGGCTCAAATGTCAAAAACCCCATGTCAACCTAACGCTACCAGTATATTTTTGGATTGTGGGGGAAACCAGAGTACCCAGAGGAAACCCTCGCAAGTACGGGGAAACCCAATCGCTTCAGGGAGTCCTGCTGCCTGGGAAGTCTGGTTTTTTGACCGATGTACTTTGTTAAAACAGCTGAAAATGGCAAAAAGAGATAAAGACTAATGAAAGAAATGCATTCAAGAAAATCTGGATAGTTTTTTTTTTTTCGTCTGTAATTACCTTGTTTGTTTCCTTCTGTTTTCAGTCCAAGCTTCCCTTTGCTTACCTTCATTCAGTGCTACTTTCCTTCTCCCACATCGCCATCTGCTGGCCGCCTACATTTAATATTTTCAAAACTGGCACAGGTTGAGTTATCCCTTATCCAAATATCCGTGTATCCATTATAGTCTCCAAAATGTACTTTTTTTTATTTATTTTTTGCTAAAAACCTACTGGGGGTACTGTATCTGTAACTGGCATTACTGGAGACATGATATGTAACGGCACTAAATATGTACAAGGACATGATTGCTTGGCATTCAAGGTCAGTGCATCATTTTTAATATTTATTTATAGACAGTTTCTTATATAGCGCATACATATTCCGCAACGCTTTACAGAGAATATCTGAACATTCTCATCAGTCCCTGCCCCAGTGGAGCTTACAATCTATATTCCTTACCACATGTACATGCACAGACAGACATTCTAGGGTTAATTTTGTTAGGAGCCAATTAGCCTACCAGTATATTTTTGGATTGTGGGAGAAAACAGAGTACCCAGAGGAAACCCTCGCAAGTACAGGGAGAATATACAAACTCCGCACAGTTAGGGCCATGGTGGGAATCGAACCCATGACCTCAGCGCTGTGAGGTAGTAATGCTAACCATTACACCATCCATACTGCATAAGATAGTACACAAACTTTTTTCGAATTTTAAAACCTTATTTCATGCACAAATAAAATATATGTATGTGTATTTCATGTGTTTGATGTGTTTATACAACATAAAGGCAAACTTCCTCAAGATGCCTCATTCAAATATAAGAATATTCCAAAATACAGAATAATCCATTATCCAAAATTCTTCTTGTCCCAAGCATGAGAGACACTTCTCAACCTGTATCTGAAAGACTATGGTATATTTGTGGCTAATTACCCTAAAAAAAAAACAAGTTTGGCGTTTTAGCCGCAAATGCTAACTACCTCTCCAATAATAACAAATACTAACTACCTCTACCATCATAAGATGGAGGGACCGCAGCAGGAATCTCTGATGCTGCATGCCCCATAGATTTCTATGGAGGATGCAATGCTACCCAATGGACCTTGGGCCTTATTCAGATCTGAGATCAGTACAATTTTGTTTGGAAAATGGGCAAAACCATGTGCACTGCAGGTGGGGCAGATGTAACCTGTGCAAAGAGAGTTAAATTTGGGTGTGGTGTGCTGAAACTGAAACCTAAATTGCAGTGTAAAAATAATGCAGCCAGGATTTACCCTGCATAGAAACAAAATAACTCACACAAATCTAACTCTCTCTGCACATGTTACATCTGCCCCACCTGCAGTGCACATGGTTTTGCCCATTTTCCAAACAAATTTGTACTGAGCTCAGATCTGAATAAGGCCCCTTATTCAGGTTGGGATACGGTCACTAGGTCTACATTGGCAGGGCCTGCGGAACCCGCTCAGCAGAGGATGCAAAGCAGGGAGGCGCTGGGCAGGAGAGGCGCCGTCCCTGCCCTGCACCCTGCTTGATGTCCTGCTGCTTGCTGGCGCTGTGCCTGTCACTCTGTGTAACAGGCAGCAGCGCCAGCAACATGACATGTTCACACACAGCTGAGCTGAAGATGTCAACTCCTCGTGTGTGAGTACAGGGGGGGGTTCGGGGTGCCGATGGCGGGACACGGGAGCAATCAGCAGAGGATCGCTCCAGATGGAGTTACTGCTGAGAATTCAGTACTTCCAGGAGCCACTAGATGCCCCCATCAGAACCCACTGTGCAGCTCTGCAGTGCACTAATCTCCGGAGGAAGTATCATTAGAGAAAGACAGCCCTCGAACTACCAGAGCCGGCCTTAGGCATAGGCAAACTAGGCAATTGCCTAGGGCATTTGGAATGCCTATGGGCATCAGCAGCTTATGCTGATTAAAATGATATGCAGCATGCCTATATTTTGTGCGTAAGTGAGGCTGTATCTGCATATGAAATAGTGTATTCATGAAAATCACTGTAACATAGTATTCCGTATGCAGGTACAGCCACAGCCGCTCACAGAATATAGGCATGTCGCATATCATTTTAATCATTGGAAGCTCCTTGTGTGTGCTGGTCATAACAATGCAAATAAGATGAATTTTCAGCAAAAAAGGCACCCAATGTTCGCAGAACTGGCCAGGAGCTGCATGGCCTATTGAGGCAAGATGTATGAGGAAACATCTGTATACAAGCAGAGGCAGAGGTCACAGTGTTAGCAGCTGTGCGAGTGCTGTATGCGGGTGGGTTGGTTGTGCAATAGTGTTCTGCATATGTGTAAGGGGCATTATGTGTGTCATGTATAAACGCATTATTAAAGGTTGGCATAATGTGTAAGGGGCATTATGGTTATAAGGACATTAATAATGTGTGTCATGTGTAAGAGGCATTACTGTGTGGTATTATCAGGGGTGCTGAGAGAAAGGGGTAGGGGGTACAAATTACCCAGGCCAAAGTCTGATGGAAGGGCCCAGTGGGGGCTCCGGGCCCCCTCCCCTTAAGTGACAGCAGCAGCTGCAGCTCTTCTCCTCTGCCCAGAATACAGTGCTTTGTGCTGGGTTGCAGTGTGGCCATGGAGGTGCTTAAAATACAATATTTTCTCCGGATTTTTTTCTAAGGGTATAATGTGAATTATGTGAGGAATAATGTACATAAGGTAAAGTGGTACTACTGTGTGTTATAACGTGAATAAGGGACACCATCACATGATGTAATGTTAATAAAGTTGCACTACTGTGTGGCATAATTTGAATTGGGGGTACTATTGTGTGGCCATGCCCCTTCCCAGCAAGAACACACCCCTGTTTGCGCACCAAATGTGTGCGCTGTTTCTATTTAAACTATTGCGGGTAGGGGCACCAAAATGATGACTGCTATGATGAGGGTTGATGGTGCTGGGAAAGGGGAGTAGGGTCAGAGGCGGAACTAGTGGCGGTGCTAGGGGGCACCAGCCAAAATCTTGCCTAGGGTGTCATTTAGGCTAGGGCCGGCTCTGCGAACTACTGACTGAGTAATACGGCCTACACACATGCCGATATTAAAGCATTTTCTAAGCGATTTTGCTTAGTTTGGCAAAGTCGCTAAGCAAATGCCCTCACATCGGTGTATGTGTGGGGGCTATATCGGCAGCCGTGCACGTCCCCGCGCGTCTTTATCGCTGGCTGAGATTGATGGACAGTGTCCATTAATCTCGGCATCAGCAGTGTTCTCCCACCGGAGAACACTGGCGCTGTCTGCTCACTTAGCACACAGAGCTGACAGCTCGCTCTGTGTGTGGGCTGTCAGCTCTGTGCGCTATGCGATAGCGGCGCAGCACAGCCCGACCTAGCATAGCTAGGTAGCCCTGCACACATCGCTATGTGTGTAGGGCCCATAAGTCTATCTATCTATCTATCTATCTGTCTGTCTGTCTGTCTGTCTGTCTGTCTATCTATCTATTTACCCACCATCTATCTATCTGTCTACCCACTATCTATCTATCTATCTATCTATCTATCTATCTATCTATCTGTGTATTATCTATCTGTCTATCTATCTATCTATCTATCTATCTATCTATCTATCTATCTATCTTTCTATCTACCCACTATCTATCTATTTACCCACTATCTATCTATCTATCTATCTATCTATCTATCTATCTATCTATCTATATATTTACACACTATCTATCTATCTTTATATCTACCCACTATCTATCTATTTACCCACTATCTATCTATCTATCTATCTATCTATCTATTTACACACTATCTATCTATCTATCTATCTATATTTCTATCCAGGGGCGGATCCAGGATAAAATGACAGGGGGGGGGCACCATAATAAAAAAGGGTTTGGGTGGGGGAGGGGCAGTGTTAGTGGTGCCACTGTACATGCTAAGAGAGCGTCAGGAGAGGGTGGGAATGGAATTAAAAATAGGCCCTGGCATTTAAAGTACGCAGGCCCACCATGGCGACAAAAGTGAAGGATGTAGTTGTGCGCCCCCGCCAAAGGCGCGCTCCGGAAAAGGGTGTGTGGCCACTCAACAGGGGGTGTGTCAACACTATATACAACTTCTACACATTATGCAACAAAATACTAGACCCCATTATACTTGCCCCTTACACATGATGCCAAATGGAATGAGCCAAAATTGACATAATGCCACATGGATTGAGCCAAAATTCAAATAATGCCACATGGATTGAGCCAAAATTTATATAATAACACACACGGATTGAGCCAAAATTCACATAATGCTAAATGGATTGTGTCAAAATTCACATAATGCCACACGGATTGAGCCAAATGCATAAAATGTCATACGGATTGTGCCAAAATTCACATAATGCCACATGGATTGAGCCAAAATTCACATAATGCAACACGGATTAAGCCAAAATTCACATAATGCCACACAGATTGGGAAAAAATTCACAGAATGCCACATGGATTGAGCAAGAATTCCCATAATGCCACATGGATTGAGCCAAAATTCACATAATGCCACACGGATTGAGACAAAATTCACATAATGCCACATGGATTGAGTCAGAATTCACATAATGCCACACAGATTAAGCCAAAATTCACAATACACTTCATAAACAGGGACATTGTCCACCAAAGGCTCGCATTAAACATTTACACCATAATGTCCATTACACGTTAAGTTACACGCCATTATGTCCATTATGTGTTATGCCAAACACCATAATGCCTATTAAAAATTATGCTACATAAGTGCTGCTTCTCTACATGCTCATTGCCAGAGGTTCCATGCTCATTGCCATGGGGGAATACATGCTCGTGGTTAATGGGGGACAGCCGCCGCCAGGCAGAAGTGATAGCCACTGACAGTGGCAGAGCCTGGCTGTATTCAGAGCACTGCAGGTCCCGGCTATTTTAAATAATACCCCTTTCACACCAGAAAATGCATTCCCAGGTTGGCCCCTTTTACACCAGCCTAGTCCCTGCATTTTCTGGTGTGAGGGGGAGAGAAAACCACCCCTCCCCCCTTTAACCAGTTATCTAATTTAACCGGCTATATCTTCGGAACCAACTGACCCATTTACATGAGACAAGTATTATATTGAAGAACTTTTGATCGGGCTTTGAATGATTTTGGTCCAGTGAAACTGGAACGTTTTGTTCCAGAGTAATCTGCCCTCAAAGAACATGAACAGCCATGAAATTACATTTCAAAAATAAAAAAATCGGTTTACACACAATATCTCTGGAACCGATTGACCGATTTGGACCAGGCTGATATCATATTGAAGGCCCAGCGATTTGGAATTGAATGAAATCAACCACAAGCTTCTGTGATGCCACACAGACTGGCAGTCGTCGGAACCGGGTGGGGGTCGGAATTGACGGGTCCCATATTATCCTATGGGGAAAAAACGTTACAGGTTTGCCAGGCGATATCTCCGGTTCCCGGGGGGCTAGAGATACGGGGCTGGGCTCGTTGGAAAGCCCTGGTCCTCAGCTACAAAATAAATGACAGGGGGGCACGTGCCCGGGTGCCCCCCCCCTGAATCCGCCACTGTTTCTATCTACCACTATCTATCTATTTACCCACTATCTATCTATCTATCTATCTATCTATCTATCTATCTACCCACTATCTATCTATCTAGTTACACACTATCTATCTATCTATCTACCCACTATCTATCTATCTATCTATCTTTCTATTTACCCACCATCTATCTATCTATCTATCCACTATCTATCTATCTATCTATCTATCTATCTATCTATCTATTTACCCACCATCTATCTATCTATCTGTCTACCCACTATCTATCTATCTATCTATCTGTGTATTATCTATCTATCTATCTATCTGTGTATTATCTATCTACCGACTATCTATCTACCCACTATCTATCTATCTATCTATCTATCTATCTATCTATCTATCTATCTATCTATCTATCTATTTACCCACCATCTATCTATCTATCTATCTATCCATCCACTATCTATCTATCTATCTATCTATCTACCCACCATCTATCTATCTATCTGTCTACCCACTATCTATCTATCTATCTATCTATCTATCTATCTATCTATCTATCTATCTGTGTATTATCTATCTATCTATCTATCTATCTGTGTATTATCTATCTACCCACTATCTATCTATCTATCTACCCACTATCTATCTATCTATCTACCCACCAACTATCTATCTATCTATCTATTTACCCACCATCTATATCTATCTATCTATCTACCCACTATCTAATCTCCTCTCTCTCTCTCTCTCTCTCTCTCTCTCTCTCTCTCTCTCTCTCTCTCTCTCTCTCTCTCTCTCTCTCTCTCTCTCTCTCTCTCTCTCTCTCTCTCTCTCTCTCTCTCTCTCTCTCTCTCTCTCTCTCTCTCTCTCTCTCTCTCTCTCTCTCCATCCCTTCCTACTATTTATCTATCTACCAACACTTCAACTATGAGTGTGGGCCTTTATGCTTTCTTCTCCACAATGGGGGGGTACTGTATGCATGTGATATATATAATTAAATATTGACAGCACTCACCCCTCCAAAGTTACAAATGACAGGGGGGCACGTGCCCGGGTGCCCCCCCCCTGAATCCGCCACTGTTTCTATCTACCCACTATCTATCTATTTACCCACTATCTATCTATCTATCTATCTATCTATCTATCTATCTATCTACCCACTATCTATCTATCTAGTTACACACTATCTATCTATCTATCTACCCACTATCTATCTATCTATCTATCTTTCTATTTACCCACCATCTATCTATCTATCTATCTATCTATCTATCTATCTATCTATTTACCCACCATCTATCTATCTATCTGTCTACCCACTATCTATCTATCTATCTATCTGTGTATTATCTATCTATCTATCTATCTGTGTATTATCTATCTACCGACTATCTATCTACCCACTATCTATCTATCTATCTATCTATCTATCTATCTATTTACCCACCATCTATCTATCTATCTATCTATCCATCCACTATCTATCTATCTATCTATCTATCTACCCACCATCTATCTATCTATCTATCTATCTATCTATCTATCTATCTATCTATCTATCTATCTATCTATCTATCTATCTATCTGTGTATTATCTATCTATCTATCTATCTGTGTATTATCTATCTACCCACTATCTATCTATCTATCTACCCACTATCTATTCTATCTATCTACCCACCAACTATCTATCTATCTATCTATTTACCCACCATCTATATCTATCTATCTATCTACCCACTATCTAATCTCTCTCTCTCTCTCTCTCTCTCTCTCTCTCTCTCTCTCTCTCTCTCTCTCTCTCTCTCTCTCTCTCTCTCTCTCTCTCTCTCTCTCTCTCTCTCTCTCTCTCTCTCTCTCTCTCTCTCTCTCTCTCTCTCTCTCTCTCTCTCTCTCTCTCTCCCCCTTCCTACTATTTATCTATCTACCAACACTTCAACTATGAGTGTGGGCCTTTATGCTTTCTTCTCCACAATGGGGGGGTACTGTATGCATGTGATATATATAATTAAATATTGACAGCACTCACCCTCCAAAGTTACATGCCAGGGTGCACATACAAAATATTCATTACAGGATTCCAAATTGCAGCACAGAATTGTCATTGCCTTACTGAAATATAGCAAAGGTTTTTCCTATTTTACATTGTGTACAGTTAAAGGGGCATACAGACGTGGCAACCAGGCTTTTGGCTTAAGCACAATTGCTCAGCACACATCCTCTGTATGACATCATTTGAATTTGGGGATACTTTTATGTTACCACACACCACCAGTTTTTTTGCAGTGCACCTGTCCCTTTATTAGGTATAGGAGGTAGGGCGCAAATCTATAGTTTGCAGGGAGGTGCCGAACACCCTTGCACCGGCCCTGAGCATTGGGTTGACAATCATTAGGTCAACACGGGTTAGGTTGACAGGGTCATTAGGTCGACACAAGCGTTAGGTTGACATGGGGTATTTGACATTTGAGCCGACATGTACCGACAGCCGGTATTCCATGCCCTACCATCCACTAGGGTGTGGTGGGATAATAAAATAGTGTGCCCGAAGCATGGCGAGCGCAGCAAGTCATGCGAGGGGACACTGTGCTACGTTTCAGTGTCTATGTGGACTTTGTCTAAATTCGGGACAAAATTTTTTGAAAAACCTAATGCTTGTGTTGACCTAATGACCCTGTTGACCTTACCCAAGTCAACCTTCAGTCATGTTGACCTTCCTGCAATGGTGTCGACCTAATGATTGTCGACCAACTTGCTAGATACCTAATGATCCAAACCCTTCAGGTTGATACGCAAGGCTGCGAGTTCACAGCCGTATGAGTCCACCAGACGCCACCCTGCAAATGCGGATACGCATGCCCCACCTCGCACGCCGCATCCGTACACTGAAAATGGATGTTTAACATTAAAATCCATTCACAGGCTGTGGGGGAACACCCACATCATTCGATGGTCGCCGACATTTAAGGGTTATAAAGTAATTTTCTATAACTAGGCGTTATCAATTCTTCAAATATTATTCTTCAAGTCCGTCCCCAGTGTTATTCTTCAAGTCCGTCCCCATTGTTATTCTCCAAGTCCGTCCCCATTGTTATTCTCCAAGTCCGTCCCCAGTGTTATTCTCCAAGTCCGTCCCCAGTGTTATTCTCCAAGTCCGTCCCCAGTGTTATTCTCCAAGTCCGTCCCCAGTGTTATTCTCCAAGTCCGTCCCCAGTGTTATTCTCCAAGTCCGTCCCCAGTGTTATTCTCCAAGTTTGTCCCCAGTGTTATTCTCCAAGTCCGTCCCCAGTGTTATTCTCCAAGTCCGTCCCCAGTGTTATTCTCCAAGTCCGTCCCCATTGTTATTCTCCCCCTCCCCATGAAAAAAACACATTGGCCTCCAAATACATTTAAAAAAACATACTCCGCACTGCAGGCTAACCCCTTTACCACCATAATGTGGTACAGTACAAGTTTTCATCTGCTGGAGGGGACAGGTATATTCAGGGCAATAGGGAGGAGATAAATGAAAGGTGGTAGGGAGAGGTCAGATAGACAGATAGACAGTAGGTGGTAGGGAGGTGACCAGCGGCGTAACTATAGCACCGCAGCCCCCGCCACCGCGGGGGGGGCGCTGTGCATGTGGGGGCGCCGGGGGCTGCGGTGCTATAGTTACACCCCCCCCCAACCCCCCCCCCCCCCAATCCCCCCGCAGACTTACCTATCTCGCTGGTCCCGGCGGCTCCGTTTTTCTGCTGAGGACCACCACAAAATGGCCGCCCCCATATAGCACACAGTTCTCTGAAACTGTCTGCTGTATGGGGGCGGCCATTTTGTGGTGGTCCTCAGCAGAAGAAGAACGGAGCCACCAGGGACCAGCGCGATAGGTAAGGCTGCAGGGGATTGGGGGGGGTTTTGCATGGGCGGCGGGCGATTGGGGGTGCTTGGCGGGGCGGCGGGGGGGGCGCCCCCCCTAACGGCGGGGGGGTGCCGAAAACTTAGTTACGCCACTGGAGGTGACAGTGAGACGCAGGGTAGTAGGGAGGTGACAGTGAGACGCAGGGTAGTAGGGAGGTGACAGTGAGACGCAGGGCAGTAGGGAGGTGACAGTGAGACGCAGGGCAGTAAGGAGGTGACAGTGAGACGCAGGGCAGTAGGGAGGTGACAGTGAGACGCAGGGCAGTAGGGAGGGATAGTGAGACGATGGGCGGTGGGGAAGGCATAGAGAGATGCTAGGCGGTGGGGAGGGAATACGGAGATGTTAGGTGGTGGAGAGTGGATAGAGAGACGCTAGCTGGTGGGGATAGGAAGGGGCTGGGATAGTGAGACGCCGGACAACAGTAACCAACACCAATAATCACCAATTACATATCTACATATAATAAATTATTTTACATTATACAAGTGGGGTAATCACATTTACATAGACATAAACACAAACATTTCCTTTCCTCAGACTGCCTGCAGCTGCTCCTCGTAAATCTCCTGGCTGACAGGCTGCCTCTATAGAGAGGCTCTCTCAACTCTCTGGTCATGCTGGCAGACCAGGAGATAATTACCACCTCAGTCTGCCATTTTCGGTCACTGCGTGTCCTGGCTGGGCCGTGGTCATGTCCCCTATTTGCCGCTTAAGTAGAGGTGGCCATGAGGCTCTGCTTGCCAGGCATGGACACCTGCCTTCCCCCCTTGGGCCACTACCAGGTGTCCCACGGCTCACCCCGCCGGCCAGTGCCAGTCATCTGCGGTCATCTGGACATCTCCCCGGGCGCCGCTACCCGGACTCACCGGACATCCCCTCTCTGACAGCCGTTGCCTGATCAGTGCTGTGGACACCCGGAAACCCCTGCCGGCTGCTGCCTGCATCAGCAGTCTGCAGTGTACGCACAGGGACAGTGACCGCCGGTCAAACAGGCGCCAGCCCCGGCCCGCACTGCTCTAGGCTACAAGAAAATTATATACATATATATAAAACATCTGAATGGTGCAGGGGGTAGCTTGCTGGGCCCGCGGGCCCCCCCAGCCGCCGGGCCCCATAGCAAGTGCACCCCCTGCACCCACTATAGTTACGCCACTGCCACCGGGTGCCCTTCAGTAAAAGATCATGCAAATGTACTGTAGTTAAAATATACATATATGCTGCTGCGTTTACTTACTATAAAAATCTGTTGAGGGTGAGCCCAGCTCAGAGCCCGGCCCTAGCCTAAATGATGCCCTAGGCAAGATTTTGGCTGGTGCCCCTTAGCGCCACCACTAGTTCCGCCTCTGACTCTGCTCCCCTTTCCCAGCACCATCAACCCTCATCATAGCAGTCATCATTTTGGTGCTCCTACCCGCAATATTTTAAATAGAAACAGTACACACATTCGGTGCACAGCCCAAACAGGGGTGTTCTTGCTCGGAAGGGGCATGGCCACACAATAGTACCCCCCATTCAAATTATGCCACACAGTAGTGCAACTTTATTCACATTGTATCATGCAATGGTGTCCCTTATTCATGTTACATCACGCAGCAGTACCACTGTACCTTATATACATTACTCCTCACATTATTCACATTATACCCTTAGAAAAAAATCCTGAGAAAATCCTGTATTTTAAGCACCTCCATGGCCACACTGCAACCCAGCACAAAGCAGTGTGTGCTGGGCAGAGGAGAAGAGCTGCAGCTGCTGCTGCTATCACTTAAGGGGAGGGGGCCCGGGGTCCCCACTGGGCCCTTCCATCAGACTTTGGCCTGGGTAGTTTGTACCCCCCTACCCCTTTCTCTCAGCACCCCTGATAATACAACACAGTAATGCCCGTTAAATATGACACACATTATTAATGCCCTTATAAACATAATGCCCCTTACACATTATGCCAACCTTTATTAATGGCCTTCATACACATAATGACACACATAATGCCCTTTACACATATGTTGCACATTATTTATGCCCTTATTCACATGACTCACAGTCTGGCTCCAGGCAGACGCTACAGTCACGCAGCTGGGCCAGAGCCGGCCCTAGGCATAGGCAAACTAGGCAAATGCCTAGGGCATTTGGAATGCCTAGGGGCATCAGCTGCTTCTGCTGATTAAAATGATATGCAGCATGTGAGTGAGGCTGTATCTGCAAATGAAATAGTGTATTCATGGAAATCACTGTAACATAGCATTCTGTATGCAGGTACAGCCACAGTCGCACACAGAATATAGGCATGCTACATATCATTTTACTCATCGGAAGCTCCTTGTGTGTACTGGTCATAACAATGCAAATAAGATGAATTTTCAGCAAAAAAGGCACCCAACGTTAGCAGAAGGGCCAGGAGCTGCATGGCCTATTGAGGCAAGATGTATGAGGAAACCTCTGTATCCAAGCAGAGGCAGAGGTCACAGTGTTAGTGGCTGTGCGAGTGCTGTCTGCGGGTGGGTTGGTTGTGCAATAGTGTTCGGCATATGTGTAAGGGGCATTATTTGTGTCATGTATAAATGCATTAATAATGTGCGACATATGTGTAACAGGCATTATGTGTGTCATGTGTATAAGGGCATTAATAATGTGCAACATGTGTGTGTAATGGTCAATATGTGTATCGTGTATAAGGGCATTAATAATGTGCAACATATGTGTAAGGGGCATTATGTGTGTCATTATGTGTATGAAGGGCATTAATAAAGGTTGGCATAATGTGTAAGGGGCATTATGGTTATAAGGACATTAATCATGTGTGTCATGTGTAAGGGGCATTACTGTGTGGTATTAAAAGGGGTGCCGAGAGAAAGGGGTAGGGGTACAAATTACCCAGGCCAAAGTCTGATGGAAGGGCCCAGTGGGGGCCCCGGGCCCCCTCCCCTTAAGTGACAGCAGCAGCTGCAGCTCTTCTCCTCTGCCCAGCACACACTGCTTTGTGCTGGGTTGCAGTGTGGCCATGGAGGTGCTTAAAATACAGGATTTTCTCAGGATTTTTTTCTAAGGGTATAATGTGAATAATGTGAGGAGTAATGTATATAAGGTACAGTGGTACTACTGTGTGATGTAACATGAATAAGGGACACCATCGCATGATATAATGTGAATAAAGTTGCACTACTGTGTGGCATAATTTGAATTGGGGGTGCTATTGTGTGGCCATGCCCCTTCCCAGCAAGAACACACCCCTGTTTGGGCTGCGCACCGAATGTGTGCACTGTTTCTATTTAAAATATTGCGGGTAGGAGCACCAAAATGATGACTGCTATGATGAGGGTTGATGGTGCTGGGAAAGGGGTGCAGGGTCAGAGGTGGAACTAGTGGCAGTGCTAGGGGGCACCAGCCAAAATCTTGCCTAGGGCATCGTTTAGGCTAGGGCCGGCTCTGCTGATAACTGACAAACAAAAAATAAGAACAAACAACATTTAACATAGATTACATGCGCTTTTATTCACAATTGTGACCATAGGCACAAATTATCATCTCCAAACCTTAATTTAAACTCATACACTCAACGTCAGATGTGGCACAAGGGTGGTATGGAATACTAATGGGAGGTCCATATGTTTGTCAGTTATCAGTATAATTGATGAGATAAGATCCTATACTGGTTCTCATATGATGCTCACTCAGCATATCCCCTTTAAGACAGATGGAACGCAGGTGAACTGCATGACTTCCGGGTCTGGGGAACGTCAGTTGATTCTGGCTTACCCCGGGCGCCTGTAGCGTGCTTTCACTATAGCGCAGACATTCCATTGTATATATTTGAATGTTCTGACACATTGTTACCAAATATTGATTACATAAGTGATGTGGTCTTGCCGCTGCCTCAGGTGACAGTGAGCAACTGACGGCGGCTGACCAATAGAGAGTACTGTTGTGTTGTGGAACGCAGGTGAACCGCAAGCTTCCGGGTATGGGTGCCGCTGGCGTGTGCTGCCGGCCTCGTGCACGGGAAATGAGCGGCATCTGTAACCAGCACCTCGGTATATGTCCAGTTCTGATGGCATACTGGCCGTATGTATATATGTATATATGATTGATGTTATGTGTTTGTTTGTCCTGTGTGTCCATTGGCTAGATAGGGTTTGGTATTGGATTTGACCAATTGCTACTTGGTGGGTGTGTGTAAGGAGGTTCTGCACACCTGTTAACTAATTATGTTAAGTGGCAATAAGCCACAATTGGCTAAGATATAAATAGCCTCCATGGTAGTCTCACTGTATGCCTGACCTGCTGTGGTGACACACTGAATTTCTGTAGCTGTCTTGAAAACGGCCCTCCGGGGTTGAAACGTTGACCATGCCTGTCTACAATCTCTGATTAAAAAGCATTTACCAATTGCTCCATCACGATCCCACCCATGTGTATAAAAACAAGTTGGACCAAATTATCAATCAGGCTGTCATTTCAGGAAGCCTACCTGACAATGTGAAATGTATCTCACCTCTGAGTTTCCAAAAACCCCTATTATGTATTGCCTGCCCAAGGTTCACAAGAACCTCCTGCATCCTCCCGGTCGTCCGATAATTTCGTCCCGGGACTCCTTGTACAGTCCAGTGTCCAGCTACCTGGATTTATTTCTCAAGCCTTGGATCAAAAAAACTTTGACCTATCTACAGGATACCACCGATCTACTCCTGGCTCTGTCCACCTTGGGCAAATTACCCAAGGACATATGGCTGATCACGCTCGATATCTGCAGCCTATAAACCAGCATCCCCCATGATGGGGGGCTGGTGGCTGTATGCAAATTGCTACTAGACAACCCTCATTTGCTTGGGCAGGACAAACCTACAAGGGCAGGTTTGTCCTGCCCAGTAAAACCCTTCACAGAATCTAGGAAGCCGCCGCTCCCCCCTCCTCACCTCTGCTCCCGCCCCTCACCTCCGTTAGTACGATAGAGCTCCCCTGCTGCCGATTCCCCCTGCTGCCTGTCAGTCATCACACAGGCGACAGGCTCGGGGATGTTTCACGGCGGCTCGGGAGGACTCGGGTGCCTGAATCCTCCCAAGTCCCCCCCAGCCGTTCCGACCATCCCCGAGCCTGCCGCCAACGTCACAGTGAATGGCGGCTGGTGCCAGGTGCACTCTTGGTACGATCACCGGAGCAGAGGGGGTGGGAGGCGACAGGAGGGGGATGGGGGAGTGACGAGTGGGAACCCTTAAAGGTAGTGCACCAGTGGTGCTCCGCTGGAGGCACCAAATGTAAAGTGGTATGCCCAGAAATTTTCCGGGCATACCACCCAAGGGGTTAATAAACATAATAATAATAATAATAAAATCACTCCTTAAGGTGCCCATACACATTACAATTTTTGTATACAATATCGCATCTCATCGCATCTCGATTTTGTGATGAGATGAGATGAGATCTAGTACAAAAAGTATGTGCTGCACTTACTTTTTGTACAAGATCTCATCTCATCGCAAAACCGAGATGCGATAAGATGCGATATTGTATGTATATATATTGTAACGTGTATGGGCACATTTAGTGTGATTAAAGTTTTTCCCCTTCAAATCAAGTGGGATTATATATATACAGTTTAATCAGTAGAGCCTCCGTATGTTGCAACAAATGTTGCAGATCATTGCTACATAAATTACCATTGAATCTAGCAGAGCAGTATTGTTGCCACTTACTAGCTGAGTTCATACAGAATACAGTATCTCAGCTCAAGGGGTTTTCCCCAGGGGTTGCCTACCTGACCCTCTCCTTCAGGGAGAAAATGCTCTGTTCCTGGACTTCCCTGGTAATATATGATTGCCATCCCCTGTGGGGAGCTAGGTAACTGATAAGAAAGGTGTTTCACTGCAGGTGATGGAAATCATAAATTACCAGGGAAGTCCAGGAACAGAGCATTTTCTCCCTGAAGGAGAGGGTCAGGAAGTTTTCCCAGACTTCGTTGCATGTGTTAATACCTCCGCTGGAAAGCATAAAATATTATTATTCATACATGCAAAACAAAGAGATGCAAATAATTTGATTGGTACTTGTTTCCTAGCACGGGCACAATCGCGGGCATCGGGTGTAATTTTTAGTGGTCTGCGACGCGACCGACGCGATGCCCCCGATTTCCCATTGAAATGCATTGAAAAAAGTCAAAATCGCGTCGGTCGCATCGCATGCGGCTAAAAAAGGCTTAAATGGTCCCGACGCGATGCCCCGATTTCCCATAGGGAACAATGTTAAATGCCTCAATTTACCCAAATCATCAATGGTAAATGGCCCAGAAACCCCCCAAAACACCCCTGAACAGTGAAATGGCCCCCCAAAATTAGTTAACGCCACCCCACGATCAACGTGAACCCGAAGCGTGGCGAGCGCAGCGAGCCCGCGAGGGGCGGCGGTACGCGTCGTCCGACCTTTTCATACCCCCACTATCCACGTCGGCGTGGAGTTGAGAATAGAATAGTGTAGCGAGCCACCGAGCCCGAAGCGTGGCGAGGGGACGCGGATACCTTCACAGGTAAACGCGTCCCTTCGCGGGCTTCACAGGTATCCGCTGCGCTCGCCACGCTTCGGGCTCGGTGGCTCGCTACGCTCGCCACACTATTCTATTCTCAACTCCACGCCGACGTGGATAGTGGGGGTATGAAAAGGTCGGAGGACGCGTACCGCCGCCCCTCGCGGGCTCGCTGCGTTCGCCACGCTTAGGGTTCACGTTGATCGTGGGGTGGCGTTAACTAATTTTGGGGGGGCATTTCACTGTTCAGGGGTGTTTTGGGGGGTTTCTGGGCCATTTACCATTGTTCCCTATGATGATTTGGGTAAATTGAGGCATTTACATTGTTCCCTATGGGAAATCGGGGGCATCGCGTCGGTTGCATCGCATGCAATTTTTTTGCCCGCATGCGATGCGACCGTCGCAATTTTTTTACCTGCGATGCCCAAGATCATGATCGGTGTGGCCGTGCTAGGAAACAAGTACCAGAGCATTTTTATCCACTCCTGTATCGTGTTTGTTCCATCTATGTATTTATGTATGTATGTGTGTTATTATACTTCTCATTTTTACGCCATTAACTAATAAAAGTTTAATTTTATGAGTAACTAAAAAAAATTCTTGGTGCGCCACACGGTGACAAACCTTTCTCTTTCTTTATTTGACGTTCCCAGGTATGGAGAGGGGCCCAATGGTGGCTGTAAAACAGGCCGTCAATGACACGGGAGAGCGCATTAGCGCTCGGCACCAACCCATACACACTAGCCAATTTTCAGCTCAAAGTAGCACATAAGCGGGAAAACTGAGCTACTTTGGGCTCAAAATTGCCTAGTGTGTATGTATATAAAACATAGTGGTAACAAAGCTAAGAGGTCATTTGTCCATATGCCGTATATATGAATCTATGGATACCTATTGAGTGACAAGCTAGATATATAGATTGCAAGCTTGCGAGTAGGGCCCTCATTCCTTTGACTGACTGTGAATACACGGTTTGTTTCATCATTGTCTCCTATTGTAAAGCGCAATGGAATATCCTGCACTATGTAAGAAACTGTTAATAAATAAAATAAATATAACTGTCACAGCAGTTTCCAACAGCAGCTGCATGTATTTTTTTTCTACAGTACGTCCACAAGAGGTCAA